>NC_091822.1:1545000-2745000 GCF_038994185.2 Dermacentor albipictus | reverse complement strand
GTCCTTACATCTGCTCCTGACATGACGTCACTCGTTACTCGTGTGCCTGGGTTAAGTTACAATGACGTGCTCGATTTCACATTGTCTATTCCATCTACACGTGCGCAAAAACGTCTCAAAGAAATAAGAGACTCCAAAGGTGGCAATTACCATGCTATTAACGTTGAACTTTCCTCCTTCCTTGATAACTTCATTTCAACTTACAGTGAACAGTCCGTCGAAGAACATTGGAATTCCTTTAGAGTAGAAGTGGTGGATCTAACAAATTTATTCGTTTAAGGGCTGTTTATGACAACACTAACGCTCCCTGGTACAACAGATATCTCAAGCGGTTATCGAACAACAAAAGCAGGCTGTTTCGTAGTGCGAAACAATCGCCAAACCAAGAGAGATGGTCTGTATACAAAGCCGCTTCTACGGCATATTCAGAGGCACTAAAACCGGCGAAATTTACATTTTTTCATTAAACGTTTCTCTCCTTACTCAAAACTAACGCTAAACGCTTTTGGAATAAAAACAGCAACAACAACGACGTATCTTTCAATAACAATGGTGAACCAGTTATGAAGCAGCTTTGCGCCTCGATCTTTTAATGACACCTTTACAAACTTGTTCTGGGATCCAATATTCGCACTCCCTTCGTATCCAAAAACACATCTTACACCAATAGATCCAATCATGCTTGAGACAGCCGGCATTAGTGCTATTAATAACAGGCTAAAACGATCACTTTCATGTGGCCGGAATGGTATCAACGCTAAATTCTTGCAAACACTGAGTACAGCTCTATCATTGTGAATTACATTTTCACCAAATCGCTCAGCGATGGATGCTTACCCAAGTATCGGAAGGTAGCCAAGGTCGTGCCTTTCTACAAGTCTGGTGAGGCACACAAGGCAAGTAGTTATCGTGCGATGTTGCTAACATCTGTTCCGTGCAAAATATTAGAGCAGGTCATCTTTACTCACTTAACTTCTTCGAGTCGGATGACTTCTTTCATCCATCCCAGTATTGTTTTCGTAAACATTTCTTATGTGAAACACAGCTACTTACATTTACTAATGACCTTCACGCATTCCTTGACACTGGCCTCATCATTGATTGTATATACTTGGATTTTGCGGAAGCTTTTTATAGTGTAAATCATGAGCTCCTTATGTTGAAACCAACCCGCCTAAACGTTGACGCCTAAACACTGGGTACGCGACTTTCTTTCTAACCGCACTCAATTCGTCACGGTAAATGGAACCGATTCTCTAGAGGCGCCCGTTTCCTCCGGGGTGCCACAAGGCTCAGTTCTAGGCCCATTAGTATTATTGATTTACATTAATGATTTACCTACTAGCATCCCTTCTTCTGTCTGTCTTTTTGCTGATTGTGTTATTTACCGCACCATTTCTAATTAAACGGACACAATCCTTCAAACTGACCTAAACTATATTTATGCTTGGTGAGAAATCTAGAAAATGAAACTTAACATTCTGAAAGGGACACTAAAGTGAAAAATGATTTTTTCTGCATCAGTAAATGACCGTTCTACAACACCAAAAACACCACTCTTGCAACGATAAGACGTTTGGGAAGCCAGAAAAAGCGCAAGAACGAAATACGGGTGGCGACGCCTACTTAAGTTTTAGCACCTGGGGGCTGTGATGTCTTGGATTTTGATGGTGTCTTCTGGGGCCTACTAATTATATATAGCGGCACAGATTGAGTACATTGTGTTCTAACGGAACCAAATATTAAACATGGCAAGTTTCGGGAACCTTTATTCAGCCAACGCTTCCCAAATGCGAAAACATACTTTGGAATCCCTGACGTCACGCTGACGTACCGGCGCTGAGGTTTCGGCGCGAAATTCAAATAATACTAATACTTGGACCTTCACTTTCTCATCTAATAATCAAACTATTTTTTTTTGAAATCACTGCCTGCAGAGTTCTCAAAAATGCTACATTAGTTAAAACTGATTTATTGTTTCGCATCAGTGTTCCATTAAGTGTAAATCAATGAGAGTATCGCGAAATAGCATGCCTTGCCCCAACTACCTTCTTTACAGCATGGCGCTTGAATCCGTAACTACATATAAGTACCTCGATCTACATATTACTAATGACGTTTTCTGGAAGTACCACATCGACCACATAACATCAGTGCCAATGGCATGCTTGGTTACCAGAAAATAAACTTCTATCTCGCCCCTTTATCACTAAAGCGACAGTTATAGATCACTTATGTCCGATCTAATCTCGAATATGCCTCATCAGTCTGGGACCCTGGCCTTGAAACTCTTACCCATAACTTAGAGGTAATGAATAATCATTCAGCACGTTTTATCCTAAGTAACTACCATCGAACTTCCAGCGTAACGAACATGAAATCGATACCTAATCTGCGCCCGCTTGCACATAGGCGGAACCTATCTCGATGTTTTATAATATCTCTCATCATAACAATGTCCTAAGACCCGACTGATTAAACCGCCTAATTTTGTTTCATCTCGACTTGGTCACCACCACAAAGTCCATGCCCCTCACCAAAACACTGTAACATACTCGCACTCTTTCCTGCCCAAAACCAGCCTTGACTGGAACCATCTTCCCACCTCATTAGTTAGCGTTACCAACTATGACCATATTCGTGAAACTCTTGCCAGCGTAACTTAACGCATTCCATAATTTCTTTTTCTGTAAACGTTCTCTATGTCGGTTGGAAACCTCATCTTTTGGTGTTTAATGCGGTAACTATTAGACAACGCTTGCATGAGTTGTTATTAG
Source organism: Dermacentor albipictus (assembly GCF_038994185.2). NCBI lineage: Eukaryota > Metazoa > Arthropoda > Arachnida > Ixodida > Ixodidae > Dermacentor > Dermacentor albipictus. The sequence continues at coordinate 2,742,223 of NC_091822.1, read as the reverse complement.
AAATTACATTCGTTCCCATTTTTGAAATTTTCAATTGTGTATGTGCAAGTAACTGTATTTATGTTGAAAGATTGATCCCTCCCCTCTGTAATGCTTGAATGCCTTGAAGGCACAATAAATAAACAAACAAACAAATAAATAAATAAATAATAAATAAATAATGTGTAGATACCTGCTCAGTGGTCGATTTAGTCACCTCGGGCTTCCTTGAATCTCTTAGGTTCAAAGAGAGCAGGGGGAGAGGAAACACGTCCCAGCAGAGATTAATAAGAGACGATTGGGAGATTGGTAGAAGAAACATAGGGAAAGGACAAACAACGGAAGCGTACAAAGCAAAGTTCCCAATAAGGGTTCAGAAACTTTGGTGATGGGAATTCTTCGTGCTCTTTTTCTTTCCTTTCTTTTTTGCCCCGCAGATCCGAAGGACATTAGACAATATAATAACAAAAGCTTGGTGGCGGAACCCACCACCCCTTTCCGATGGGGACGCTAATCAAATCCATAAAATCAAATAAGAAATCCAAGTGATTTGAGATATTCCCAAGCACAATGGCATAAATGACGATTTCATGGAGCTGCTGCGGGAGATATATAGAGGCAAGTGAGCAGAAATTGTATGGCAAGGCCGAAAATGTAGTGACGAGGTTGATATTCACCAAGGACTGAAGTAATGATATCCTTTGTGTCCACCATGGTTCACGCTTTATGTTGAGGACAGAGGAAGACGACTTGGAAACAGTGAATTACGGTTTGATTTATTCTACATGCGTAACGGACAAATAGTGCAAGAGAAGATCCCCGGACCAAAGTATGGGGACGATACAGTGCTACTAGCAGACATTGCAAGAGATTTGGAGACACATGGGAGTGTGTGTGGCAACGCATGCAGCGACAAATATAGGCCTTCAGTCTAGCGCAGCACAATCAGGAATTGTGATGTTTAATGAAGAGACGAGTAATCACGTGCTGTCAATTCAACAGCAAACCATAGTCATAGTCAAGCAATTTAAATGCCGCGGCGTATACATAAACAAAGGAAAGGCTTACTCAAGCACCCACCGAGATAATATGGAAATAAAAGGGAAGCGGAATGCAGCAATATTGAAACATGGAGCCCTTTGGGATTACAATAAATGAGGTGGTGCGTGGAATCAGAAAAAGGAGTAATGGTGACAGCGCTAACGTTCGCATACGCCATTCTCTGCTTAAAACAGGATATCTAGTCGGGGTTGAAAGCTAACATTGGTAAGCCGGTTGGCTTTAGGAGCCCGCAGTAAAACCACAAATGAGCCTGTGTAATGAGATATGGGTTGCGCAGCGTTTGAAATCAGAGAAGCGCAGAACAAAATTAGCTTTGAAGAACTCAGGAACACGGATAAATAGAAATTGGCGGCTAAAGTGCACACGTATCTGTAGCTAAAAATTGTGGACACAGAATGGAGGGTCAGGTAAGTTGACATCCAAATACAGGCTAGCAGAAAATGTAAATAGACAACCAGGCTCGAGTCATGAGAAAGACAGTGAAAGAAATAGAGACAGTGAATTGCGTGCAAAAAATGGACACGCAAGGACAATGGAGATACAAGAATAGGAAGAAATAAATTATAACGGAACATCTGCACAACACAAAGGGCGGCACCTTGCTAGTTGAGGCTCGAGCCGGTTTCCTGGGGACAAATGCACACCGGAGCTGTAGCAAAAGTCAGGAGACCCCACAGCGCATCCCAATTGATAAGCAAAAGAGGTTTAGAGTATTGGTGGGGAAAAGGCTGGGAAGATATTGGTACGCCTGGATCTGTTACAGGCATATGTGTAGGCTCAAGGTATGTATAAAAAAGATATATAAATGTTTTAAGGAATAGAAAAATATTAGTTTTAGGCTATAGGCTGGACTGAAAAGCATCTACAGCATACAGGCTAGGTCAAGCACGCTAGGTGAATATGTCACCGCCTCGTTTCAAAGGGGATGCGAGAAATTCATTGTCATCATAACAAAAAGATGCAGTTTCCGCCCGAAAGGCGAAGCGTTGATTGCGATAGCAAATTACCAGACAGTTATACGAAGTAAGGGTAGTAATTTTCTTAGACGCATGAACTTGGAAACATTCGCTTACTGACTGAAATAACAACCATTGTGTCAGCGTGGTCATGCAAACATAAACACATTACACTCGATGACTGCGGACACTCGTTGGCAAAACGCTGGTGTGAGCAAGCGCAGCAGCACCAGCGAGCGCAATAACATTCCTACTGTATATCGCTTCAACGAAAACAGCGGGGACAAAGCAGCATGCACAAAGGTTTGAGTGGTCTGCGTATTGCTTTGCTGGTCTGCCTATTGCAGTGTACTTTCAAGAAGCACGCGCGCGCGCCGCCGCGCAAGGAACGCAGTTGCTGGCAGAGTAGAACCGCCCTCCCCGCGCCCTTTCAGGCAACCTTCTCATTTCCTCCGTTTCGCGGGTGATAATAACGCGACAGCGTTAAGGAGCTCGTGTCGCAGAACAGCCGGTGTCGTTGGTGTCGGCGTCGGTGTCGGCGCTTTGGACGTGAGCGAAAAATCCCGGCAGGCAATTCATAAATAAAAAGAACTTCCAAGATGGGCTGCGTGGGAATCGAACGAGGGTCTCCGGAGTGTGAGACGGAGACGCTACCGCTCAGCCATGAGTTCGATCGTTCAAACTCGGACAAAAACGCCTCTAGTGAATGCGATGTTGCCTTACAAACGGTCCGTAGAAAGGTATACTGCTGTGTATATCGGTAATTATGAGCATGTAACTTACAGAAGTCGCAGTTAAACGCGTAGCGAAGTACGTTTCCGCAACATTTCTTCTGCGCTTTCCGCACACGCAGAGCCATCGTGCGGCAAACACAGAAAACCCCCTCCTCTCAATGTACGGCTCTGCCCCGAGAGGTGGCGCGCCACGCGCGCAATGGGGCTGTGCGGGGACCGGTGCGAGGCGCGTCGCGGTCCCGACTCCCTCTCCCCTGACGACGCTTCGCCGTGCTCCCTCACGGGTTGCAGAATCAAGCGTCCTTCTTTTCTTTAGATCACTATCTATCTATGTCTCTGCCCGTGCCGATCACGACGTTTGGCTGGCGTAGATCGTTTCCCACTCTGAGACACCGAGTTCTTCGGTTGATTCCGCTTGCTCAGGCGCACGTTTCGTTGCCGCGCCGAACGCTGCGTTACTCGACGCTCACCGCGTGACGCTTCGGCGGGTGCCGAAGCTTTCCGACGCGTGCCAGTAGTTGGGGCATTACTCCCTGGCGCACGCTAGATTGAGCCTTCATCGTCAGCGGCCCTTGCCTTTTTTCACCCGCACATACAGCGTACGACGCGCTGCGCCAGTATTAAGTTTGTGTTAATTTATGTATGTTAGATGTTAATTTATATATTGACACAAAACCCTCCTCTGCTCACGGAAAAATAATAAAATTGTTATATATTGTACATAACGTTTAGAACATCAGAGTGATATTTTTCACATTACGCAAATACTCATGAAAGACAAAACTGCAAGAAACAGCATAACATTTTGGCATAATTCGTAACTTAATATGTTAATCAGTTTCCCATTTCATTTTGCAAAGTTGCATATTGTCACGTGGTGGTGACGTTGAATAACACAGTAGCAATACTGTGAACGACAAAACCAACTTTTATTGGGCGACCATGTGCCCACAAAACAGGCTACACTTACAGCACAACGACAGCGGCGAACACGGTCGGGGATCGTCGAAAATCTGATCAGCGGGTCAAGCGCGTCGACTTATCTACAGCAGTCGTCGAACGTTCCAGAGTAATTGCTGGGACCCACATGCCTTCCACAAAGTTCTACGCCATTCGCGTTGCGCATACATGCAATCAGATTACACAAGGTTCGGCGACAACAGAGAGCGGATAGAAGCATCATATCCAGCTTTAGTGGACACTTACCAACGAGCGCCCCAAGCGGCCCCGGCACAAAGCTAGCGCGTTTTCAATGGAACGCGCGGGTTTTTCGCGGATAACAAAAGCTGCAGATCGATTATCGAAAAAGGCAGGTGACAGACGTGTTCTGGAAGACAATCCAAACGAGACAAATGCAGTGATCACTCTATGGCACGTAAGAATTTTGTTCCCACAGCGGTTAAAGATTTAGCAATGGAAGCCTATGGAAACGACGAAAATGTGTACTTGATTTTCGAGGCGAGAACGGTGCCTGTAATGAAACTGCTACGTCTATCGTAATACGCCGTGCAGCGTATGTAGTCCGGAGACTCAGCTTTCGATTGATGCCGATCTCGACTCTCCACACATGGAGTAACACTGTTCGCAAAAGCGTTTTTTGTAACATTGTTGTGAAAATTCATGCGGTATCTTCGAAATCCATGGCCGAGTGGTAGAAGCGCGCGCACCTTCAGTCCCACTTCGCAGTGGTGCAGTTCGATTCCCGCTTCACACTTTTCCTTTAAGCTGCGTAGGACCTAGTTTTGTAGTCTTTCACTAGATGGCATAAACACAAAACCCGAAATTTGCTTTCGGTTCTGGTTTTTCAGCGGCGCAGTTCTTTTTAAAGCCGCATAGGACTTAGTTTTATAGTCTCCTACCAGATGGCAGAAACACAAAACTCATGATTTGCTTTCGGTTCTGGTTTTCCAGTGGTGCTCATGAAATATGTTTTCTATTTTTCCTTCCTAAAACATAGCAGTGTCGTGTTCATTTGTTAAGTCATCGCGTTTATGAAGATTTTATTCATTGAACATCACAACCAGAAGCTTGCGCATAGCTTTGTGTTATGCAAAAAAAAATAAAAATTCGTGCTTTGTAGCGGGGAACCTAGGAGAACAATATGGCTATTCTTATTGCGGTCTTCTGGAAGGTCCGTTTTCTTCGACTTTCGCCTGTTCTTAATGGCACATACTCCGAGCGAATCAGGTCCACCTGGGCCACAATGCCACCCGGCGGCCATTGCCATTCCTATGCAACATTCGTGCAGAACAAAGGGTCTTCTAAGCTGAGTCGCTACCCGAACGTTAATTATTTCTAAGGATTCATCGAAATAAGAAATTCACCAACTAGGAGAAGATGTGCAGTGTGTGGATTAATAGCTACTGGTAATGTGCTCCCTGCAACCAAGGGGAATGAATCCGTAGGTGTGGCCGTAAAAAACCATTTGAATAAATGTCCCGTGCTGTGTCTCCCCGGTCGCTCTACAGAGAAGCTAGCTTGGCTAGTCGTCAGTATTTAGGAGCAACATATGGCGTCGCTCGTTCGCTGCAGTTGCTTTTAATGCGGAGCATCCTTTGGCGAATATCCCAGCAATATTGTAGCAAAATCGTGTCTGTAACGCCAAAAAACTTGACGCATTTCCCACATGAATACATAGGTCTTTATAAAAAGGGTTGGGGTGGCCAACATAAAATTGCAATTGCCATCAGCATAAATTTGGGCGTGATACAGGGATGGGCCAAGTTGAATTTGGTAGTGATATGGGAGTGGCCCAACCTAAATTTAGGGTGGAATGGTAATGAGCCAAGCTTAATTTTAGGCTGATATGGGGGTGGCCCAACCTAAATTTGAGGTGATATAGGGGTGGCTAAGTATACGTTTGGGGGGAAAATGGGGGGTGGGCCAGCCTGGATTTGGGGATGATATGGGAGTGGGAGAACCTAAACTTGGGAGTGATATGGGGGGTGGGCCACCCTAACTATGGGCGTTATATGATACTGGGCCAAGCTGAATCAGGCGGGGGTAGGGGGGGCTAACCTAAATTTGGGAGTGATTTGCGGTGGACCATCCTAAATTTGAGGTGATAGACGGGTTGACCAGGCTACGTTTGAGGCTGATATGGGGGTGGGAGAACCTAAATTTGGGGGGGGGGGGATATAAGGGGTGGGCCATCCTAACCACGGGTATGATATGGGGCTGCGCGAAGCTGAATCGGGGGTGATATGGGGATGAGCTAACATAAATGTGGGAGTGATTTCCGGTGGGCTATCCTAAATTTGAGGTGATACAGGGGTGGGCCAGGCTAAGTTTGGGACTGATATGGGGACGGGCCAACCTGGATTTGCGGATGATATTGGGGTGGGCCAACCTAAATTTGGGGGTGACATGGGGACAGGCTAACCTAACCATGGGGGGATGTGCGGTTGGGCCAAGATGAATAGGGGGGGTGATATATGGGTGGACTAACCTTAATTGGTGGCTGATTTGCAGTGGGCCATCCTAAATTTTAGGTGATCGAGGTGTGGGCCAGCGTTAGCTTGGGGCGGATATGGGGGTGGGCCAACCTCGATTTGCAGGTGGTATTGGAGTGGGCCAACCTAAATTTGGTGATGATATGGGGTTGGTGCTACCTAAATGTGGGGCCAACCTCGGGGTCCGCCAATATGAATTTGGGGCCGATATGTGGGTGGGCCAACCTAAATTTTGGGGTGTCTCGACTCGAAATCTGGAGGACGATTTATGGAAATTCGTGCGTGGACCAACTTGAAAATTAGGGTTGGCCCAATTGTGAAATTAGGGATTGGGCCAACTTGAAGTTTAAGGCTGGGTGAAAAGAAAATCGGGCGTGACCGACTTTAAATTTGAGGGTGGGCCAACTTGAAATTTGGGGGCCTGTTTACAAATAGTTAGACAACACCAGTGGTGTTTCTGCATATTTTTCATCATCGCAAAGTACGTATATTAATAATTGTTACCCATTACCCATCAAGGTTAGCTACCACTCCAGCTTTCCCAGCCCACTGAGCTAATAATGTCACAGGAGTGCTCTCATCGTGAGGACTGCGACGTTCAATGTGGAGATCCACAAGAACAAATCGCAGACCGAGCTGACCGTGTTCACACCAATGTCATCGCTAACACTACTCGCTCGTGCTAGACGCAACACAAGCTTACAACGATCATAATTAAACTTTCAATCGCACGCTAGTCGAAACGTTCTCAGTGCACAATTTCGTCAATCATTTAAATAGGAACCTTGCTGGATGTTTTACTGTTATATTGCGTCGTTTTTCACAAAAGCCTTTTTCCGCAAAGAGAATACATTCTTTAGATTGACGAGGCAAGATAGTATATAACTCATACGAGACATATGCATAAAGGGTTATAGTGATTTTTCAAAAAAATATGTATAAGTAAATAAGATTTCAGACGGTATTGTTTCGACCGGGCATGACAACGATTTCTTCCCACCTGTCACAGTGCTTTGACCGAAAACCTAATCATTTTGCTCAAACGTGTTGCCCCAATACTACTGTGTAGTATTGCAGTACTACTACTGTTGCCCCAGTACTGTGGACTGTTGTTGATATTGTAGTAATGTGGAGCTTTCCTCTACATGAGAGCACAAAAAGGAAAAAAAAATATTGCAGGTAGTAGCTAAGCACAAAATACATTGGCGGATCTGAAACCAGCAATTATTCCGCTGGTAGATCTCTGTCCAATTACTTCAACGAATTTCGTTTGTGTGCAACTGCCGCGAAAACAAAGATACTACTGTTTCATTGCCAGGACCTTTATGCCCTCCACACACACAAGAAGGACACCATATAATTGACACTATCAGTTTATAAACTGATATTCTTTTGCTAATTTCAGTGTAACGTGGTGGCTACGAACGGAGTATTTTCTTATTATCAGTCCAGTGTTAGCAGTGAGAAGCACTTCTGTCTACCATCCCCATGAGGGCATACTAGCCATTGTAGGGCGTTACTCTAGGACAAGTGCTAAAAACTTGGTGTGCTTTGTCCTTTCCGCAGGTCGTCCATCCAATCTGTTATGGTGACCATCAACGTTGTGTCCGTCAGGCCTCCTCATTTTAGCTTCACCATCGCGAGAGTGGACAGAGAAAGGAACCTTTCTTCACAATCAGCCCAGCGGGACTCCACCACTCGTAACTGCTGAAATTTGCATTCAGTGGCTGGGCATGCTAACTACATCCTTAGTTTCACAATGGCTAGAGCACGCAGAAAAAGTAGACCTTTGATCGCTATCACTACCACGAACCCATGTCAATGCAGATATAAGTACGTGCAGGGGCTGGGCATGCTAATTTTGCGCTACCACCTGCCGCCGCCACCTCAGATTTTCTATGCATACCTGCTTCTTGTTTTCATCGCAGATGCAAGCAGGACAAGCACGGATAAGTAATTGGATTGGATTGGAAAAACGTTTATTACGCCTGCAGTAAAGCGCGAAGGCGCACTTCGGACGTGGCCTACGTCGTCATCGTGGAGGGTGCTCTGCGAGGATAAGCGCTCGCCGTTGCCGGCTCGCCAGGCTCCTGCCTAGCCAACGCCTAGATGACCTGCTGGACGGCCTGGAGTAGTTTTTCTTGGTCATCGCTCCGCGTTGCTTCCTGAATCTGCGGCGGTATACGTCCTGAGTCAGCTTCGCTTGGATGTTTGGAGCAATTCCATAGCATGTGCTCGAATGTGGCCGTCTCGCTGCAGCACGCTCTGCACTTGTCATGGGGGTGCGATTTTAGCTACATCCCATGCAATAGCGCCGGGCTTGGAAGCGTTCTCATTTGTAGTTGCCTCAATAGCACGGCCTGCGACCTGCTCAGGTCTTTGCAGGGCGGCGGGAGAAGTCTACGGGCCAGCCGAAAGCCTTGGTCAGTTCGTTATAGCTGGTCATCCGGTCTTTGGCACTGAATCACAGCGGGCAGCCGTTGCCTTGGGTGCGGTCGGTTCGTCCACGCCCTCGGGCATGTGCCGTTTCCTTAGAATTGGCATGCTTCTCCGACGCTTGTCCTTTGTGCGCCGGGAACCACTTGATTCGAGTCCTCTTGTCGCGGTCTGCCTGTCGGAGCAGGACGTGTGCTACTGTTGGGGCAATTCTTCCTTTGGCGTAGTTCCTCACCACCTGACTGGAGTCGCTGAGTATCATGTGGCATTCTCGGTCTACGATGGCCAGGGCGATGGCTATTTCTTCTGCTTCCTCCACTTGCTTGCTCGATGTGCTGGTGGTCGCCCGCACGTTGCCTCCGGAGTCGACCACCACGATCGCGAAGCCGTTGCGACCGGTATATTCGGCTGCATCCATGTATATGTCGCCGGTATCTTCCGCGTGCAGGTCCATCAGTGTCTTGGCTCTAGCGCGTCTTCTGCCTTCGTTGAATTCCGGGTGCACGTTCCTCGGCAAGGGGTCAATCCGCACGTTCCGTCGTACGTGGTCGAGGACGGGGCATTTCGGTCCTTGCTGTTTGTGATAACCGATGCCTAGACTGCACAAGATCTTTCTGCCAGCCTTTGTTGATGACTGTCTTTCCAACTGAGCGGCTCTTTGTGCTTCGGCGATCTCGTTGAGCGTGTTGTGTATGCCCAGCTGGAGGAGACGTTTCGTGTTGGTAGTTTCGGGTAGACCGAATGGTGTCTGTAAGCCCTCCCGACTAGGATGTCTAGCTTGTTCTTTTCGCTTTTCTCCCACTTATGGAAGGCTGCCACGTACCCTAAGTGGCAGAGTACGAAGGAGTGTATAAGTCTGATGAAGTTTTCCTCCTTCATGACTCCCTTCTTGGTGGTAACGTGCTTGAGCTGTTTGGTGGCGTTGGCCGCCTTACCCATGACGGTTGATGGTGTCTTCGTTCCTGCCGAGCGCTTCGATCGTCATGCCCAGGACTCGTATCTTGCTGACCGTCGGTATTGTGTTACCATCCCTGGTGCGGATCTTGATCTTTTCGCGTTTTCTTTGCTTCTTTATTCGGTGCGTTTTGATCGGTTGATAAAGCAGGAGCTCCGACTTAGTTGGGGAGCAACGCAGTCCCGTACCTTCCAGGCTTTCTTAGATCGTGTCGACGGCCGTCTGTAGTGTGGATTTTATGCGGGCATCATAGCCCCCTTCCACCCACAGCGTAATGTCGTCCGCGTATATCGTGTGCTTCAGTCCTTGAAGCTGACATAGTCTTTTGACAACTTGAATCATAACAAGGTTAAATAGCATGGGTGAGATGACGGAGCCTTGGGGAGTGCCCTGGCTCCCTAATGTCTTCTCGTCCGTCTTCAGGTCACCGGCTCTCAGCTCCGCCGCTCAGCCGGTGGGGAAATCTTTGAAATATTTGTATGACCTCTCGCATAGGTTTAGATGGGACACCTGCGCGAGGATGGCAGAATGCGTCACTTTGTCGAAGGCGTTTTCTAGGTCGAGCCCGAGGACGGCTTTGGTGTCCCTGGTTTCGCCGTCGATGACCTGATGTTTGATAAGTAAAAAATCTGAGTGTCCTCCCACTCTGTGACGAAAGATGACCAGCAAAGCTGTGTATGTGGGCCCCTTAATGGCGAACTGCACCTCCGCCGTATGTCGGCCCCGCATTGCTCTGTCTTCGGGATCGGCCCACGTATGGGGAGTGCTTAATGCCTGCCTCACCTCTACCGCAGGTCGGCCTGGCATGGTATTGCATTCCGGATCAGCCCACGTAGGGGGAGAGCTGAACGCTTGCTTCACCTCCACTGCGGGTCAGGCCGGTATTACGCTATCTTCGGGATTTTGCTCCACACGCGGAAGCGATAGTGCCGAAAGTGGCCCTTAAGAGGAACCTTTAGCTCTGGTGGTCATCTTTATATACACGTAAAAGGAAAATTCGTTTTCCCCACAACTACTGCATCAAATTTGACAAGGCTTGTTGCACTTAAAAGAAAAACTTAAAATCTAGTGACTGTTGGTTTAGCATCTTTGATTTAGGTCATCATTTGTTTGTTCAAAATTGGCAAAAATCGCAAATTTTCAGAAAACGAAACCACCAAGTTCACAACTCTGTCTTTCGGCAATGAAAACTATCACAATTCTGTACATTGCGTCTAACAGCACTTAAAAAGCGGTCAAAATTGATATATTACGCATGAATTTAAAGAAATTAGTAATGTGGAAATACAGCTTTTCCACAACCCTTGTTCACAACGTAACGACTTCACGTAAGATATAAATAGGCATATTGGATTTGTCCGCTATGAATTGTCTAAAGTATGCTGTTTACAGAACCGCTATATCAGTTCTTTATGCGGGGTTATTAATTTGTAAACTTTGTGCTTTTGTATTTTTCACGCTTCTGAATTTTTGAAAATCTCTTACCAGAATTCAAGCGTTAAATCGAAGTTCCGCTTCCAATAGTCACTAGAATTTACCTTTCTCTCCCGAATCCAGCAAATTTCATTAAAATCGGCCCAAGGGCTATCTCAGAAAAGAGTTTCGGCGTTTTACATCTATTTGAATAGGCCGCGTCGGAGTTGGGCCCGAGTTAAAGCTTACTCTTAACGACTTTGTTGTAAAAAAAGAAATAAAAGAATTAACAAAAAACACCTCAGTCTTCAATATCGCTGCTTCAGATTTCGTCATGATGGCACCGCCACCATCGGCACGGCTCCGTGAGCAGCTACCAGGCTGTTCACTTTCGTTATCTTCCTTCTCTCGGCTGCAGCACATTGTCTTGATGCCAGCGACGCGCTAAATCTGCACTATCATTCTGTCATGCATCGCTTCTGCGACCAAGCAAGCTTTCGGCGGCACACATTCACTGCCGTATTGACACTTAAACTTTAAAATGCTTGCCTTCGAGATGGAACGAGACTATGTGGCCATGTGGAACATGTCCACGAGGTCATACTATTGATGACAGCATCACAAAAGGCTAGATGTGGTCTGGTTGACTTTACAGGATTGGAAGGAACGACTGACGAGCTAGTTGCTTCATATTGTCACGTGGTGGTGACGTTCAATAAGACAGTAGCAATACTGTGAACAAGAAAACTAACTTTTATTGGGCGAACCTGTGCCCACAAATCAGGCTACACTTATAGCGCAACGATAGCGGCGAACACGCTCGGCGATCGTCGAAAATCCCGTGATCAGCGGGTCAAGCGCGTAGGCTTTTATAGAGCAGTCGTCGAATGTTCCAGACTAATCGTTCGGACCCGTGTGCCTTCCACAAAGTTCTACACCATTCGTGTCACGCGATGAAATCTGATAACACAAGGTTCGGCGACAACAGACACGCGGATAGAAGCGTCGATAACTTTCCAGAAACGTCGGATACATGCAGGCGCGTCCCTCGCTCTGCGATTACAGTTGTTAAGCGGCGAAACGTGGTTGCCCGATAAAGATAAGTACACGTGTCATTACCCCCCTCTTAAAAAGCATCGACCCGATGCTGCAAACAAACGAAAGTAACAAAGAAAAGCACTCGTATCAAAGAAAACAACAAACTAAGGAAGTTCATCGGCGTCCGTAAAATGGTTTAAGGCGCACCACGTGGACCACTTCAGATCGTGCGCGGCGCCGCTGTGAGTGCGAAATGCCGTCTGGCACGACCTCATAGTCTAGTGCGCCAATACGTCGGATGACCTTGTAGGGTCCGAAATAGCGTCGCAGCAGCTTCTCACTGAGTCCTCGCCGGCGTATCGGGGTCCATACCCAAACACGGTCGCCGGGCTGGTACTCGACGAAGCGTCGTCGGAGGTTGTAGTGTCGGCTGTCCGTACGCTGCTGGGTCTTGATCCGTAGGCGGGCGAGCTGTCGGGCTTCTTCGGCGCGCTGGAGATAGCTCGCGACGTCAACATTCTCTTCGTCAGTTACATGCGGCAGCATGGCGTCAAGCGTCGTCGTCGGGTTCCTGCCGTAGACCAGCTTGAACGGCGTGATCTGTGTTGTTTCTTGAACCGCCGTGTTATAAGCGAATGTTACGTACGGCAGGACGGCATCCCAGGTCTTGTGTTCGACGTCGACGTACATCGCTAGCATGTCGGCGAGGGTCTTATTCAGCCGCTCCGTAAGACCATTCCTCTGCGGGTGGTAGGCCGTTGTCCTCCTGTGCCTTGTCTGACTGTATTTCAGAATGGCTTGGGTGAGCTCCGCTGTAAAGGCCGTGCCTCGGTCGGTGATGAGGACTTCTGGGGCGCCATGTCGCAGCAGGATGTTTTCGACAAAGAATTTCGCCACTTCGGCTGCGCTACCTTTCGGCAGTGCTTTTGTTTCAGCGAAGCGGGTGAGGTAGTCCGTCGCCACGACGATCCACTTATTTCCGGTTATTGACGTCGGAAAGGGTCCCAGCAAGTCCATCCCGATCAGCTGAAATGGTCGGCAAGGAGGCTCGATTGGCTGTAGTAATCCGGCTGGCCTTGTCGGCGGTGTCTTGCGTCGCTGACAGTCTCGGCATGTTCTGACATAACGGGCGACGTCGGCGGTCAGGCGCGGCCAATAATACTTTTCTTGTATCCTCGATAGTGTCCGGGAAAATCCGAGGTGTCCAGCGGTCGGATCGTCATGTAGGGCGTCCAATACTTCTGGACGAAGTCCTGACGGGACAACAAGAAGGTAATTGGCGCGGACTGGTGAGAAGTTCTTCTTCACGAGTAGACTGTCTTGAAGCGTGAAGGAAGATAATCCGCGCTTAAATGCCCTGGGGACAACGTCGGTGTGCCCTTCCAAATAATCGACGAGGCCTTTAAGCTCCGGGTCCGCTCGTTGTTGTTCGGCGAAGTCTTCCGGGCTTATTATTCCAAGGAAGGCGTCGTCATCCTCGTCATCTTGCGGCGGCGGATCAATGGGGGCACGTGATAGGCAATCGGCGTCTGAGTGTTTTCGTCCGGACTTGTATGTTACAGTGATGTCGTATTCTTGTAGTCTGAGGCTCCACCGTGCCAGCCGTCCAGAGGGATCCTTTAAATTCGCTAGCCAACACAAGGCGTGGTGATCCCTGACGACTTTGAATGGCCTGCCATATAGGTAAGGGCGAAATTTCGCTGTAGCCCAAACGATGGCGAGGCATTCCTTTTCGGTTGTAGAATAATTGCCTTCCGCTTTTGACAACGACCGGCTAGCGTAAGCTATCACGTGTTCATGTCCATCTTTTCTCTGGACTAGGACGGCACCGAGGCCTAGGCTACTGGCGTCTGTGGATTTCGGTATCGGCGTGCTCGTCGAAGTGCGCAAGTACGGGCGGCGACTGCATGCGTCGTTTGAGTTCTTGAAATGCGTCGGCCTGCGGCTTTTCCCACTTCAACCCGACGTCACATTTAGTTAGCTGCGTCAGCGGCTCAGCGATGCGCGAAAAGTTCTTGATAAATCGCCTGTAGTAGGCACACATGCCAAGAAATCTACGCACTGCCTTCTTGTCGATGGGCTGCGGGAACTTTGCTATGGCCGCTGTCTTCTGCGGGTCGGGGCGGACTCCAGATTTGCTGATGACGTGGCCTAAAAATAGAAGCTCCTCGTAAGCGAAGCGGCACTTTTCCGGCTTCAGAGTAAGTCCTGATGACCTGATGGCATCTAGTACTGTTGCAAGCCGCCTAAGGTGAACGTCGAAATTTCCGGCGAAGACGACGACGTCATCCAAGTATACGAGACAGGTCTGCCACTTCAATCCTGCTAAAACCGTGTCCATCACGCGCTGGAACGTTGCAGGCGCCGAGCACAGTCCGAATGGCATAACCTTGAACTCGTAGAGGCCGTCTGGGCTGATGAAGGCGGTCTTTTCGCGATCTCTTTCGTCGACTTCTATTTGCCAATAGCCAGACTTGAGGTCCATGGACGAGAAGTATTTGGCGTTGCAGAGCCGATCCAATGCGTCGTCTATCCGTGGGAGGGGGTATACGTCCTTCTTTGTGATCTTGTTCAGGCGACGATAATCGACGCAGAAACGCAGGGTTCCGTCCTTTTTCTTCACCAGGACAACAGGGGATGCCCACGGGCTTTTCGACGGCTGGATGATGTCGTCGCGCAGCATTTCGTCGACTTGTTCTCTTATAGCTTCGCGTTCTCGCGGCGAAACGCGGTAAGGGCTCTGACGGAGTGGTCGAGCGCATTCCTCGGTGATTATGCGATGCTTGGCGACTGGTGTTTGTCGAATCCTCGATGACGTCGAAAAGCAGCCTTTGTATCGTCGGAGCAGACTTCTGAGCTCCTGTTGCTTAATCATAGGGAGATTTGGATTAATGTCGTAGTCTGGTTTGGGAACCACAGTCGTCGGAATAGATGCGGCGGAATCCGAGAGGACAAACGCATTACTTGTTTCCAGAATTTCCTCGATGTACGCGATCGTCGTGCCCTTGTTGATGTGCTTGAACTCCTGGCTGAAGTTTGTCAGCAACACTTCAGTTTTCCCTTCATGCAGTCGAGCGATCCCTCTTGCGACGCAAATTTCACGGTCTAGCAGTAGACGTTGGTCGCCTTCGATGACGCCTTCTACGTCAGCGGGTGTTTCGGTGCTGACCGAAATAACAATGCTGCAGCGAGGCGGGATGCTCACTTGCTCTTCGAGCACACTCAAGGCGTGGTGACTACGAGGGCTCTCCGGCGGTATCGCATGATCTTCCGACACTGTTATTGACTTCGACTTCAGGTCGATGACTGCGCCGTGTTGGTTGAGGAAGTCCATACCGAGAATGACGTCTCGTGAACACTGTTGGAGGATAACGAAGGTGGCAGGGTAAGTCCGGTCATGAATGGTTATTCTTGCCGTGCAGATCCCAGTCGGCGTGATGAGGTGTCCTCCAGCGGTTCGAATCTGAGGGCCTTCCCATGCGGTCTTAACTTTCTTCAACTGGGCGGCGATGTGTCCACTCATTACGGAGTAATCGGTCCCTGTGTCGACTAAGGCAGTGACTGCGTGGCCGTCGAGAAGCACGTCGAGGTCGGTGGTTCTTTGTCTGGCGTTGCAGTTGGGTCTTGGCGTCGGATCACGGCTGCGTCGTGTTGAACTGAAGCTGGAACGTTGCGTCGTCAAGTCGTCTATCGTCGGTGTAGTCTTGGCTTCCCGACTTCTTCGGGACGGCGGCGTGTCGTCATTAGGTCGTCGAGATGGTCTCTTCGTCGTCTTCGTCGGCGGCGGAGGATCTTCGTCAGTTCGACGAACAGCAACCGCACCTCCATCGGTTGCTGCTTTTAGTTTTCCGGATATGGGCTCGCAGAGCGGCCCCGGGCTGGGCCGGTGTACGGTCGGCGCTGCGGCGACAGGTAGCGGCCTGGTGACGGCGAACGGGACGGTCGTCGAGGGCTCCACTGAGTGGCGGCGAGGTAGTCGGCGATGTCACGTGGGCGCTCTCCAAGCTGTGGACGCGGCGCGTTGACGGCGAAACCTCGCAGTCCCATCTCTCGGTACGGGCATCGTCGGTAGACGTGACCTGCTTCTCCGCAGTGGTAGCAGAGCGGGCGGTGGTCAGGAGCACGCCAAACATCTGTCTTCCTCGGGTAGCTGCACTGGGCGACGGGTGGGCGTGCTGGCGGCGGCGGTGGTGGTCGACGGAATTGCGGCGTTACGGGGTCCTGGCGCGGTCGTGGAAGGGGACCTTGACGGCGGGCGACGGCGGCGTAGCTCATCGCTTGCGGCTGAGGCTGCGGCGGTTCTGGTTGCACTTGAGGAACTCCAAGCGATCGGTGCACCTCTTCTTTTACGATGTCGGTGATCGAGGCCACTTGAGGCTGCGACGAAGGCAAGACCCTCCGCAGTTCCTCGCGCACAATGGCCCTGATGGTCTCGCGCAGATCGTCCGTGACCAGCGATTGAATTCCTGCGTAGTGGGTAGAGCCTGTACGGCGGTTGAATTGCCGGTTCCGCATTTCGAGTGTCTTCTCGATGTTCGTCGCCTCAGAAAGAAACTCTTCGACGGTCTTCGGTGGGCTTCTTACCATCCCGGCGAAAAGTTCCTCCTTTACACCACGCATCAGTAGGCGGACTTTCTTCTCCTCGGCCATATCCGGGTCGGCGTGGCGGAACAAACGGCTCATTTCTTCTGTAAAAAGGGCAACGTTCTCGTTTGGTAGCTGCACTCGGGCGTCCAGCATAGCTTGAGCCCTTTCCTTGCGCACGACGCTTGTAAAGGTGCGTAGGAAGCCGCTACGGAACAGGTCCCACGTTGTCAAGGTCGATTCCCTGTTCTCAAACCAAGTTCTGGCGGTGTCTTCTAAGGCGAAGTAGACATGCCGCAGCTTCTCGTCGGAGTCCCAGTTGTTGAATGTTGCGATTCGTTCGTAGGTCTCCAGCCATGATTCCGGGTCTTCAGTCACTGCTCCATGGAAGGTTGGTGGGTCCCGAGGTTGTTGTAGGATAACAGGGGACGCCGGGGCAGCCATTGGCGTTGTCTTGACCACGATCTTCTTTGTCGTCTCAGGTAGAAGTCCGTGCTCTGGGGGCAGTCCTTGCAGTCTGCGGCTAGCACGCTGGTCTTCGGCGATGTTGGTTCTGCCCTCGGGCTTCGGGCTTGGGTCGCGACTTTGCGGGGGCGTTCGGTACATGAACGCACAAGCACCTCCACCAGATGTCACGTGGTGGTGACGTTGAATAAGACAGTAGCAATACTGTGAACAAGAAAACTAACTTTTATTGGGCGAACCTGTGCCCACAAAACAGGCTACACTTATAGCGCAACGATAGCAGCGAACACGCTCGGCGATCGTCGAAAATCTGATCAGCGGGTCAAGCGCGTCGGCTTTTATAGAGCAGTCGTCGAATGTTCCAGACTAATCGTTCGGACCCGTCTGCCTTCCACAAAGTTCTACACCATTCGTGTCACGCGATGAAATCTGATAACACAAGGTTCGGCGACAACAGACACGCGGATAGAAGCGTCGATAACTTTCCAGAAACGTCGGATACATGCAGGCGCGTCCCTCGCTCTGCGATTACAGTTGTTAAGCGGCGAAACGTGGTTGCCCGATAAAGATAAGTACATGTGTCAATATCACATAAAGAAGAGCGCTTAAAGTTAGCGCAGTTTGTGTATGGTTCCTCCTTTGTTTCCCTTCGTGAAGTGCTGTTCTGTGACTTTACAGATGTGCTTTTTCTGCGTCAGTTACAACTTGCAAGAGCGTTTACTTGGAAAATTTTTGTTCGCATGGCTCTTTATTACAGAAGCACGTTTAGTCGAAATTTTTTCGCTTGGCTGCATAATTTCGAGGACGGGCTCCAAACTGCTCATTTTCTTTAGCCACGTATGAACAACCATTACTAAATATTTTATTAACGTACCTTCGTTAATTACGCAAACAACTTCTCAACTTACTCCACATCTAGAGGTTACCAGTCTGAACACTCGAATTATAAAATGATGTCACCAATACTTACATTGGTTTAATAGTTTTCATTGGTACAGTTAAAGACAGCCGGTACATTGGTGGTGCTGTAGGCTTCTTATAAAGTGTGAAAGCTTGGCCAGCTTTTCTTGGCACAAATCAACTTCATGAGCTTAAGCACACGGCCCAACCTTGCACTTCTGTCTTTACAACCGATTGTCATACATTATACAAGAAGCACCTCGGCGCTACGGTCGATCCCACAAGGTGTGCGAGAACATTGTGTGCGCTCCCGATTAGGTTTCTGAGCGTTGGTGGCATCAGGCTCGGTTTCCTGGCATCATAAGGAATAAAGACAGCTTCCCGGAGGAAAGCATATGGCACACTTTCAGTACTTTGTAACATACGGATCAGCACGGATATGTACGTTAGAACGAAAAGTACTGAAATATTAAGGTGAGGGTTTCGCCGGATGTATTTTAGCTGTCTAATAATAAGATCTAAAGAAAACAATACTGTGATCTTGTAGAACTTGCCCAGGGTAGAACTTACCCCTGGACTACTGGGCTACATTAAACCGCATTATGCTGGTTTGATAAATACCAGTTATTGGAAAGTGGTTCGCTCTTGAATTTCCTGTATGTCGGCGCCGCTGTGCAGTGTTGGGGGCGCTTTTTAAACCACAAGCACTATGTTTCAGCCCATATTGAAAGCAAATGTATCCTTTTTTTAGGGGGGGGGGGGCTTTTTTTAGCGTCTAACCACAGTTCCAAAGTTATCAGTTAGTTGAAGATGCGCCTGCATGTGTTTCTAATATCCAGTATGTTGTCACGGATTCAATAGCGAAAGAGCGTTATCTTATCAGATTGCGCGCGTGAAGCGAATACTCACAAGGGGCGTAGCCAGGGGGGGGGGGGGCTTATGGGGCTTCAGCCCCCCCCGAAATTTTTTCGCGCTGTCCATGCACCGCCGACCAAAGCAACCCCCGGCGCAGAAAATCATTCTGGATTTTATCTAGAACGTATTTTTCATGCTCGAAAAGCCATCTCACCGCAAAAATTGCGAACTCGGGCTGGATTTCGCGGCAACGCCCATGCACCGGGAGTCACATAACGCAAGCAGCCCCATCCGAGCACTAAGTTTCAAGGACGTTTTGATGGCGAACGGGCTCGCCGCGGCATCTCGCGGAGGCTGCGGAATCTACACTCTATCATGGAATCTACGGTGCGCGTGGATGTCAATTCCGAAACTTTATGGGTATAAAGTTCTCAGAAACTTTTGATCTGAAAGGTACATTGACATTTCCAAACGTGTGCTTTAGATTTTCAATTGCGTAACATTGTAAGTTTAATGTTCCCATAAATATTTGACGTCAAAGGTGCAATAACGTTTCGAATGTCGCACATCGGACCATACAACGAGACTAGCCAAATCAACGCACTATCAGACAAGTTGACAAAGCCCGCAGCGAGGCCCGATGAGACGAAGCGTTGTGGTGGTTCATTCGTGCCGTATGTCACATAAAAAACATCAATTTTTTTTCACCTGCGCCAAAGCATCCAGTGAAGACACTAAAGCCAGCCAAGGTGACTTCATTGTTATTTATTTTTTCTACTATAACTTTTAATCGCGAAGACCACGTTGAGCCTCTTCAATTTTGTTGTTCTCGGTCCCCTACCTGGGGGCTGCCAGAGCCAGCCAGAGCGCATTCGTTTTTCTCGTGTTGCCCCGACCACCGCGCGGCGCACTTCTTTGGTTTCTCTGGACTCTCTGGACTTCTCTGGACGAGAATATTTTCACCTGGCAGAGTTTTTGGACGCTTTCTAGCTAGCAGACGAGAAAAAGAAACAATGGTCGCTCACCGACATCAATGTGGGGACTCGACGGATTGCACCGCGTTCGCTTGAGCGCAACCTCTCCAGAAAGACTTGTTTTGCCAGTGCAGGATACCGAGCAGTATTCACATGGTTCTTGGTGAACCAAGCGTCTCGTGTTTTCTTCGATATTCCTTTAATAGCCACATTAGTTGCCCAAAGTGGGCATTCGATTGTCACCAACATACTTTCCTTTGCGTATTTTTTTTTCGTTACGGTTCCCCCGCCCCACAAAAGGAAAAAAAAATATGTTGCGGTGCAGCGAATTGTCGCATGGCGAAAGTTCGATTTTGTTACTTCTTTTGTGGAAAGCAATGAGCCACGGGAGGCTTCACTTGCCGGATACTCTTATGTTATTGCGATAGCAATTATATGGGCACTCCAGGCGCATTCCTGCCGTCGCCCTCATGTTTCGTATAAAGTCCAAGGGTGATAAGATCGTGACCGCGTGCAGCATGCTGTATTTGCGAGCGAAAGCTTGGGGGGGGGGGGGCGGAATGGCTGAGCCGATGATGGCGGCTCAGTGGTGTGTACGCAAGGGAGAAATGCGAGGAGCAAGCGCGCCGCCTGCCATCGCGCGCCGTACATCGGGGGGAGTGGATGGAATGGGGGCGGAATCTAGGATTCTTGGAATCTGTGATAGCGCAACACGTTTATTTGCCTTGTTTGACGCATTATATACAGCGACTTTTTCTTAGATACGTGGGTTTATTGGAGACTTATACGTATATTTAAATATGTTGCGGGGTTTTGTGTATACGTGCAATGAACTTTGTTTCCAGTCACACTTTTTTCCCTTTATCAAGCTGTATCTTCGCATTTGTATATTCCATTGTATCTTCGCATTTCTAATGTACGAGGGCGAGTCAAATGAAATTGAGCCTACCCACCGCGCGCAATGATGGTTCTGCTCATTATCTGCAAGGCCTGCGCGTAGCACGCACGCATCTCTCATTTACAAAAGTGGCATGCAGGTGTGAGCGTAAATGTTCTTTAATGCGCTCATAAACTTGGTTTAACATAATTGCGTGACGTAATGGACGCTCCAGAAGTTGAGCAGCGTGGTGTCGTGAGCTTTTTGACAGCTGAAGGTGTTTCCCGAAAAGAAATTACTCATCGTATGGCTGCCGTGTAGATTGAACATTGCATTTCATTGGCCACTGTGAAGCGTTAGAACAAACGGTTCAAAGAAGGACGTGGAAGTTGCAAAGACAATCCCAGACTGGGACGAAGCCATCGTGCAATCACCCCTAACAAAATTTCAAAGGCTGATAAGCTGATGACACAAGAACGGAGGATAAGCATCGATGAACTGGCAGAGCGTGTGAACATCAGTCACGGTTCGGTTCACCGTCACCGTTGACGCCATAATTCATGAACATCTTGGTTATCGGCTCTTGTGTGCGCAATGGATGCCGAAGATTTTGAATCTCCGCCAGAATAAGGAGAAGTTCGGCGCTGCCTTTACTCATCTGATCCGCTATTACAATAAGGGTGACGATTTCTTGTCTGCAAGTGTGATCGAGAACGAACCATGGTTCCACTACTACGAGCCTGAAACACGACGGCAAAGCTTACAATGGAAACACTTGAATTCACCACCCCCCCAAAAAAGGAAAGACCACCATTTCCACCGGAAAGGTGTTGTTGACTTTTATTTTTCGATCGTCAGGAGTCATTACTGATAGAATTTACTGAATCTTGAGAGACTATCACTTGTTTACGATATTGTGAAACGCCGGATCGCCTGCGTGTCGCAGTCAAGAACAAACTACGTGAAAAATTGACGAATGGGTTCATCTTGTTCCACGACAATGCCCATCTCCAAGTGGCTGATGTGGTTAATATAAAACTGGCGAAGTTCAAGTAGGAAATGCTGCAATATCCGCCATACAACTCAGATCTGTCGCCTTGCGACTTCCACATTTTGGCGCAACCGAAAAAACAGCTCATGGGAACCAGATTCGTCTCGGACGATGACGTGAATGTCAGTTGCAGACGTTTTGAAGCAGTGACCCAATGAGCTTTATGAGACGGGAATTACGCGACTCGTTAGTCAATGAGAGAAATGTCTAAATGTCTAAATGCTCACGGAGGCTGCTTTAAATAAAGTACCCCGTTTGTCATATATTTGCATTGGCTCACTTTCATTTGACTCGCCCTCTGCTGCCAGTATAATTTATGAGACGGGAATTACGCGACTCGTTAGTCAATGACAGAAATGTCTAAATATCTAAATGCTCATGGAGGCTGCTTTAAATAAAGTACCCCGTTTGTCATATATTTGCATTGGCTCACTTTCATTTGACTCGCCCTCTGCTGCCAGTATAATTTCGGTGCAATTACTCACAATAGACGACCGGTGATAGATGTTTCTGCGTAATACATTGGAACAAATGACAGCGTCATTGAGATTTTTTACTGGCCGTTGCATATGTACAAGGATTTAAACAAGGACCTTGAATGACAAAGTTTAATTAACATATTTGTCCTCAACTTGTTCATTTCATGGCCTTTACATTTTTCATATCAGCGACATGTACTTCTTTGCTGATTTTGAACTGATGTAGTTCTAAAGTTCATGTGATATTTTCTATATTATTAAATAGACAAGAACATGGAAGCATTGACATCAGTTACGTTGGGCACGATTTTTGGCACATACGAATATAATATTTTATGAAAAATACGTATTTTACTTGTATTGACAGTGCGTAGCGTTCAATAATTCGTTTGCAGCATCTTTGGCAATGGCAATGAGGTTATTATTTATGTATTTGATCCATAGGCAAATTATTTAAGAGGAATCTTAGCTTGGGCGCAACTCCGACGCGGCCTATTCAGATACATGTAAAACGCAGAAACGCTTTTCTGAGATAACTCCTGAATCGCTTTTAATGAAATTTGTTGCATTTGAGAGAGTAAGTTAAATTCTGGTGTTGGAAGTGGAATTTCGATTTAGGGCCGGAACTTTGTTTAAAATATTTTGAAAAATTTGAAACTTCGAAAAAATAGGACGAAGTTTACAGATTAAGAGCTCTGCATAAAAACAGATATCGCGGTTCTGTACGCGGCTCCCAGTACACCATTCAAAGCGGACAAATAGGATATGTCTATTTGTATCTTACATGAATTGGTTATGTTATGTACAAGGGTTCTGCAAGAGCCGTATTTCCATAATACTTTATTTTTTGACACTCATGTGTAACATATCAATTTTGTCCGCTGTAGACATACTATTATGTGCAATTCACGGAATTGTGATATCAATTTTCATTGCTGATTTACAGATCTATAAACTTAATTGTTTCGTTTTCTGAAACTTTTCGATTTGTGCCACTTTTCTGTAAAATGTTGACGACGTAAATCGGAAATTCGAAACAAACAGGCACTAGAATTTAAGTTTTTCTTTTAAATGCGACAAATATAATCAAATTTGGTGCAGTGGTTGCCGAGAAAAACGAATTTTCCTTCTACGTGTATTTAGATAGGAGCATCCGACCTAATTTTTCCTCTTAGGAGGAGGCCGAGCTGCAATGTGAGCCCCCCCCCCACCCGAACGAAATTTCTGGCTACGCCACTGATACTCACGTACATTCTCCATGACATCGCACGACTCGAGAATGCGCTGCAATGTACGAGCATTCCAATCTGAAGAACCGACGCCTTGATCCGTAGATCGGAATCAGAGGAAGCACTTTGCGCGCAGCCATCGTTATGTTTGAGTGTTATTTTCTTTTCCAGCGCAAGCTTGTATTATAATGAGTAACATTTGCGACTGACTATTTTGGAAATGTTTTGCTTTTGACATTACTACAACGTGAGAGTATAGAGGTACTCCATCTTCATCGAGAAAATACTGGGAAACAGACTAGGCCTTTTCTTGCGTCTGCGTTCAAAATTTACCGCACCAATTTATTTTTCAATAATTACTTTTTAATTTAGGGGGCTGTAAAGCACAGCAACCTTTTATTAACAGGATGTTTTATTAACACAGAAAATTTAAATGCTTATTAGTCAGCTTTCACCTCATGGTAAGGCATTTCAATAAAGAAATAATAATGATAATTAAAAGCCATCCATTTGACAACGTTTTATCTGAGTTCCCCTTTGCAAGGTGATACAGACTTGCAGGTGGTTCGTATCGGGGACCCCCGACATATGTACAATCACCAAACAAAGGGTTATTCTGAATGTTTCATTTCAGGAAGGCGCGTTACCCTCCTGTCTTTCATTCCCGTTCGCAAACACGCATAAGACGAAAGTGCTGCGTGAAGAGCGTCGTTAGTCCAAGCCAACTAGCTACCGTAACCCGCCTTGCCTATATCGCTGTCATTCAGGCTTAGATAAAAAATATATTTTATATCGACGCATCACGAATCCAAAAAGAGCTGCCCGCGACCAGCCCAGCTAGCTTTCTTTCATTTCGTGCTTCATCGTAGCGGCTAATAGCAGCTCACGAAGCAGAGTACTGAGTGTGGATATGGCAAAGAAGGTTTTCTGTATACTGTCTCGTCACCCACTGAAAATTGCCCGCCATGCTACTGGCCATTCCTACAAAATTGTATATGTGACGCCCAGCTATTTGTTACACAGAGCAACTTTGTTTTACGATGGGTGAGTCCAGGTAAGGCACAGGGTGGTTATAGAGCTAAAGACACGCTATTTTCTGCAGTAACTTAGGAATGCATGAATGAATGCCTTCATTTATTGAGAAAAAGGGGGAGCAAGCATCAGTGGAAGCGCGTCTCAGCAGATTGGGAAAGAAGCGGGGGACAAAGAGGAAAAGCTGGGGCCCGGGTGGCAGGCGAAGAAGTTAGTGAACAAACATTTTAGAACCGCGTTTTTTGCCATACATACGCTCAACGCAAGCACCATTGCAGCATGTTACGATACGCGTCCCTTCAAGACAGAGACGCGAACGCAAACATAAGAAAGCATTAGAAGGCAGGGTCTTGGGCCTCGTGCCAAACATATCCAAGCCAACAATATGTTAACAATCATGCCGTCGTTTCTATGCAAAGAGGTTGCGTATTTAAACTTCAGGAGTGACAATCCAATCCGCCACCTACGGGAGCGAGACGCCGCCGGGGGCCACATTGTTAGAAGAAAAGGAGCGCGGCCACCGTACGTGGCTGCGATATAGGCGCGACGCAACCTGTGCTTGCGGTTCTGCGATAAAAGAATAAAATGAAACCATTTTAGGAAGTATATCAGTCTGCCACTGTGTGTCGCTGTTGTCGAAAATAATGTGTCATGGTGGTGGGTGCCTTGTGTTCTATGTACAGTATGTTGCGAGAACTGAAAAACACTCGTTCCCTGTTTTCTTCATTTAGTAACCTGCCGCGTGCATCGGCACTGTGATGCCCTTTCGTCGATACGTGGTGCCGGCCCGTATTGACAAAACGACATGGCCTCGAAATATAGTATCCTTATGCCATTTCTTTAAAAATCACCATTTGTGTAAATGAGAGTTCTTGGTTTAAACCTAGAAAACAAGAAAAAAAAACTATTCAACGGTAGGTATCATTTTTCTCCGGCATTTAAGTTCTAGCTGAAAAGAGTCGGTGAAAGCAAATTTTCAATAAAGCTAAGGTGACCCACAATCTGCACGCAGCCGCAAACCTACATGCGCTCCAATGAGAATAACCTGCCAAAGTTACGGTCATGTGTCAGCTGGCGGCTCAAGAAATCCTTACTTTTTTTTCGTTTCTGCATCCGTTCTGCCTGCGTCTGCGGCAAAAACGTGAAGTGGGAAGGCAGATAAACAAAAATTGATGGAGGCAGGGGGTAGCGTAATGGTTAGCGTGCCCGTCTCCCAAATGCAAGATGGTGCATTTGGGAGATGGGCTCGAATCCCGGTGGTTTGTTTGTGAAGACAGCTTTCTGTGCTTTCTGGTGACTGCGAAGCTCAGAATGAGGCAGCAGCCTGACGACAATGGTCGCCGTTAACGTGACAGAATAAGCGGGCGTGCAAGGTCACCCCTAAATACGAAAGCACATTCAGAGGAAATACACTATGCTCTTGTCCAGAACAACAGAAAAAAACGTGATGAGTAACGAGCGGTGTGGTTGAGCGAGGCTGTAGACGGATAATGTCCCCATAGACAGGACCACCGTTGAAAACTGAATGTGGCGAAGTATGACGCACAAAATACCATACGCAAACCCAAATGAATCAGCGTGGTCATACGTGCGCGACATGCCATGGTGGCCTGCCACCAGGACATCATAAAGTTGCAGCGATGACAGTTTTTATTGGGTACTTGAGCATAAAAATGAGCACATCAGAGACGACCGAGGGATGTTTCCACGGTATAAGAGCACATCGCCCCCCCCCCCACCCGCCCAAATAACTAAATCACGAATATAAGCTTACGAATAGGCGCATCACAAGATCGAACACTAGGGCGCTTGTTGATCTTGTTCAGGATGACGTCAGCGTTTCATTCAGTGTTTATTTCTGAGAAAATGAGTTGGAGTTACGTTTATTTGCATCACAATGGCGGGCGTAATCAGGCAAACAGTGACAGCATTTCATTAGAGGGTGCCTGACTACTCTGTGGAGATTACGTTTAACAATGGCAACAAACACAGAAAGCTTTGCTTACATCGATTCGCACATACGTGGGATCCGCATAATTTTGTGACTATCAATTTATATGCATCAGAATGGCGCTCATTAACGCAACATTTCCATCCACAGTGAGCAAAAGCGGCTGTCGTATCCAGAGTAGAATTAATTTAAATGGCTTTGATCCCATGAACATTATATCATCCCCAACTTCCGTGGGAGATGAGTCGTCAAAATGGGATACAGGTGACAGGGAAATCAGGAGGTTGATGAACGGCAAGAAGGCAGAAGCTTGCGCAAGACTTCAGGGATATAAAATCCCTTTTTGAGCACCTTGGTAAGGGGGCCACGCAGTGGTTTCCACGTCTATTAAAAATCCTCCGAAATGTTAACAGAGGCCGACAAAAATGCGGGCATTTTGGGAAAGGGGAAACGCTGGAAATTTCAGGACAGCATTAGCCTAAATATAAAGGATGGCTTAAAAATAAGAAACTATAACGTTGACAGGGTGGCCAAATTTTGGTACATATAAATCGGCTGTTGAAGCAGTTCAGCTGAAACGCAACGGTGTGAAATAAGGCGAGAATGTCGGCAAGTGTTCAACAAAGGTCAAGTAGGTCCTACGGCCGACGCCAGCGCTCGGCAGCTTTCAAGCGACTGCACGCATTAGCGAGATGCCTGGTCGTCAGTAGCTACAGTCTGATTCGGGTCTGAAATATTGGACGCGGACTCCATCACATTGAGTACAGTGCATTCTATGGTGTGATTGTTGACAGATGGTACCCATTCTCGCGCGATGAGGATGGGAACAAATTGTCTCACGGGCCGGCTGTCACCTTCCTCCTACTTCCAACATTCCTTCCCCTCCGTAGTTGCTTAGCTTTTATTGGGTTCGGCTGCTAATCACGAGGTCTCGGGATTGAATCCCAACCACGGTAGCCATATTTCAATGGGTGTGAAATGCGAAAACCCTCGTACTTAGGGTTAGGCGCACGGTAAAAATCCGAAGTGGTCTAAACTATTCCCGAATCCTCCACTACGGCGTGTCTCATAATAAAATCGTGGTTTTCCAAATAAAGCCTCGTAATGTGTTATGAAACATTCGTTAAAGATGTCCTGGTCAGTCGCACAAATCTTGAATACAATTAAGAGTCAGGAGTTGCGTGTGACGTCTTTGAATATGTCAGCTGCTAATCAGTACGGATTTACTTGTGGGCGTGGCACTACATTAGCATTAGATGAATTAACCGATTTCCTTAATAGTACTCTTGAAATTAGTGCATTCGCTTGTGCATTATTTCTAGATGTATCAAAAGCTTTTGACTCCGTCAACCATGAAATTTTCCTTTGTAAACTTCATAGCTATGGCTTCCGAGGGCCTTTTCTAACTTTCCTTGAGAATTATTTGCACGGTCGAATTCAAGTAGTAGTTCTCGGAAATATTAATAGCAAACCTAGACAGTTGAGCGCTGGAGTTCCCCAAGGGTTGATTTTAGCTCCCCTTTTATTCAAATTGTACGTTAATGATCTCAGTCAAGCAATTATTCGCTGTCGGGTGTTTCAATATGCAGATGACACGCTTTTAGTATCTCGTCATACTAATTACCATCAAGCCGTGGCTGAATTACAAACTGACACTACAAATGTTATCAGTTGGTACTGTAAAAACTTAATTTCTATTAACCAGAATAAAACTAAATTAGTATGTTTTCACGATCCGCTGAAATCTATTCCTGTCATCACTCCACTGTTTCTTCATTCTCCTCTGTGTAACAATTGCTCTTGCTCTCCTATTCCATACCTCTCAAGTGTCAATTATCTCGGTGTTCATTTCGATTCTAACATGTCCTGGAACACTCACTTCGCTAACGTTTGTGAAAGGCTGCGCAAAATAGCCTGCCTACTGCATTCTATTAAAGTACTATGCCCAATTTACGTAAGGAAAACAATAGCACATGCATTAGCGTACAGTGTGCTGAGATATGGAATCTGTTCTTTTTATTTCTGTTCAGTGTTTTGGTGCAATAAAATTGATTCTTTACTAAAATCCATAATTCGGGCGGTGATGTATGGTGTGCACATTACTAACAATTCCAGTCTTTTTTCATGCTCGCACATGCCCTCGTTCATGCTGTTATTCAAAGAAACGGTAATCCTTTTGTATATATGGAACAATGAGTTCTGCCTCCCGTATGTCCCCACCAGAGCATTACGTACACGCGACCGCTTTACCTTACCAAGAGTACGGACAAGATATGGCAAACGTGTCCGTGCCTTCTATGTACCTGATGTGTTAAATGACCTGCCAGATAAAGTTTTACCTTCCAGCACACGGAAAGAAGTTAAATCTTATATTTTTGATTTGTATGTGTAATTTGGTTGCCTTTCTTTCTTTCTTTCTTTCTTTCTTTCTTTAGTTTTATTTTGAGTCTTGTACATAATCGATTTACTGTGCAGCTCCCTGGCTTGCTCCATTCTGCCGAGCGCTGCCCCACAAGCCCATTGTTGGCTTGGGCAGGCTCGTATTTGTATGTCATTTTCGAAATAAATAAATAATTTATGTATATATATCATCATCAGCAGCAGCAGCAGCAGAAGCAGCAGCCTGGTTACACCCACTGCAGGGCAAAGCCCTCTCCCATACTTCTCCAACAACCCCGGTCATGTACTAATTGTGGCCATGTCATCCCTGCAAACTTCCTAATCTCACCCGCACACCTAACTTTCTGCCACCCCGTGCTACGCTTCCCTTCCATTGGAATCCAGTCCGTGTATAATAGCTGTGGCTTACCAGTACTCACGTACGGGGCAGAAACTTGGAGGCTTACGAAAAGCATTCTACCTAAATTGAGGACGACGGAACGAGCTATAGAAAGAAGACTGATGAGTGTAACGTTAAGGGATAAGAAAAGAGCAGATTGTGTGAGGGAACAAACGCGAGGTAATGACATCTTAGTTAAAATCAAGAAAAAGAACTTGGCATGGGCAGGACATGTAATGAGGAGGGAAGATAACCGATGGTCATTAAGGGTTGAATATGTGGATAGCCTTTATGGCGTTCGATAGCTGCTAGTCTACATTGCGGCTATATAATAAAGGCGGAACGGCAACTTGGTACAGAATGTGGAGAACATACAAATCCCGCATATATTACTGCACAATTATATTAAATAGCGTTCTTGCTTCATGCACGTGGATAACCGCCATAGAAGACTACTTTGGAAACTAACTGCAAGTACGAGCTATGTCGCACCCAAGGGTGTTACCTGGCCTGGTGGCCAGTAAATGTGACCTAAGATTTCGAGCAGCTTCGGCCATAGCATGCTAACGGATGACGACACAGACTCAAGTGACTACCGCAAGAGTGGACGGGGGACACTAAAGACGCTACAAGGACCAGCACCCAGTTTGAAGTTTGTGCTTATCTTTGTCGCCTCTTTAGTGTCCCGTGTCCACTCTTGCGCTAGTCACTTTCGCATGGAA
Organism: Dermacentor albipictus; assembly: GCF_038994185.2. Classification (NCBI taxonomy): domain Eukaryota; kingdom Metazoa; phylum Arthropoda; class Arachnida; order Ixodida; family Ixodidae; genus Dermacentor; species Dermacentor albipictus. The sequence goes on along the minus strand of NC_091822.1, from coordinate 2,712,300 downwards.
TACCAACTAGCCCGGTCTCGCGCCCTGCGACGACACAGGGACCGTTTGCTCAACTCTTGTTTTGTGACTTTTGTATCAAAGTGAAAAACCAACATATCCATGTATATGTCTTAATACATAGGCACATCTAGATTTGCAGCTGCGGCGGTAGCCCATGAGTGCGCATTGCAAAGTTGCTAGTGAAATAATTGTGTGCACCTTATCGAATTCGATAGGGGAAAATCAAAATCCGTCCATGGCGTCCCTAGTAGGCGCTGTGCGATGTTCGGACGTTAACAATATCTGCCGACTGAAGAAAGGCTGCTCCGAAGTGCTTCTGACGGTTAGGCTAGCTTCTTTACTCTGTAGAATGAAAAAAAGAGATAAAGAAAAAGAAAAGAAAAGAAGGAAAAAGAAAGAACCGCATCAAAAGCCTAGAATCAACAATTGCTCTGCGCGAGTAAACGCTGGATGACTAGTAATTTCCAGGCGACGAGCGAATACGCTTGATCAAGCACACTGATAACGCCGGCGGGACAAGCATTGTGGCGAAGTTCAATTCGCAGGGATAGCTTTCACTTTTTTAAATTTTTATTCGGTTCACGTCATCACGCGTCACTGCGGGAAGTTTGAAAAGTTTAACGTGAGTACGCGACGTGGTGGCATTCACGCGAACTAAACCCATGTCTCCAGAAAAGCTGGATACGTGATAACATTCTAGGAACTTCCGATACATGTAGACGTGTCCTGCGCTGAGCGATAACATTTCGTGGATGGTAAAAGCATTCACCCGTAAAAGATAAACGAGTTCACGTGTCATTATGGCAGATGGGATTTGACATCTGTGATTCGGAAATACGCTATTGTATCTGGGCACAAGTATTATACAACTGACCATTGGTGGAATAAAGAAATAACAGGCATTGATTACCAGTATGTCATCATGTCACTACTATATGAAGAGTGACTATCATTTCAAGTCAAACTTGCAACTCGCAAACTTGCATTGAGCATCATGTTTATGTTCCCATGCATGTGTACCCTATGAACCTTTGCTTTAAATTATGACCAATGTCATGTAATTCCTGTATGTAACTGGGGTTTTACACAATACACCTGTAAAAATTTTGATCAGCATCCTAGTATATTTCCTTGTATTTGCACACGGGCTTTCTGTCGTAACACCTTCTTTGCAGCCATGATAAATGGTGCAGTCAGTAAAATAAAGCTTTAGATTATTTCTTAAACTGCTTTCATTCCAGCAAGTACACGCAGAGCAGACTCTGTGTCGCAAGTAAACATTTATGAGGGCGTTCATCCTAGCTGCTTATTAAGGTGGCTGCAAGGTAAATGGAGGGAAGGTGTACAGGTGAAGCAAAGCTCCGCTGTCGCATGCACGTAAACAAAGCTTATGGTTATGGCGTCAAAAGAATTTTTGCGTCAATCCTCCAACCATAGAGCATGTACTGACAGGATGGAAAGCAGACACCAAGCAGACGGTGCGGCGCCATGAACACATCTTGAGGGCCATTCAGCCTTCCTATTAGCTAAGGAGCCCAGCAGCTTCCCAGCGCTGCAAAGAACTACTGAGATGGAGTACAGCCCAAAGAACATTGTTAGCCTGAAAGGTTGGTGTCGTGTTCCAGGGCTTCCGTGATCGAAGAGGCAGACTGAACTTGAAACATGTTTTATTGTATGGCAGCAACTTTACGTGGCAGAATGACAGCCAAGGAATGTAAGGACAAAAAGCACACCACAGCTTGGCGGCCAGAGATTTTATACACATAGTGGGCGAGGGTGAGGTGATGGCGATATGGCCCGTGTGACAAAAACGGAAACGCTATCAAGCATGTACACGTGTAGAGATATGCGACAGTTGGACACTGGCAGAGAAGGTGCTTTGCTGTGTCGTCACACGTGCAAAAAAATGCACGGGGAGCATTTGCATAGTTTACAGCAAATGACACGTAGTACAACATAAATAATTACAATACGCGGAACAGTGCTATAACTTCGAAGCAGTTCCCCTGCCTCCCCTCTTCATAAAGTGTAAAATTTGCAGAGACAGCTCTGAAAACAAACGCGCACAAAGCAAGGAGTCTGTTTTGATACAGTGCCTATACCTAGATGCATAAGAGCATAAGCGACCAGCGATGCTTCTGAAATGTTTATTACTTCACAGCACGTGCAATGGACAGGAAAAAATCACAGATGATTACGATACTCCGTAATACGAAATTCGAGTGCATCTCTACACGTGTTGTCACTTCAGTGGCGTGGACAATCGGTCTCGTGTGGCGCGTTGCAAACGGAGCGAGGTGTGACGCCACTGCCTTGCTAATCTGGAGATCGTGTGAGCTAGCGCATGGGTGACGCGTCGGTGTGATTCGCCGAAGCCACCACCAACAAACGTCCCAGACTCCCAGTGCTACTCTGGCACCATCTCGTAGCTACCGTCACCGCACTTCGCTGTCATTCTCACACTTTCGCCATACACTCCTCTGCTTTCTGCCTAATGGTTCTACTGCACCTTCCTCCCTTCTTTCATCATGATGCCTTTTCTCACTTGCCGCTGTTTTCATCTCCCACTGCATGCTGCGTTCGCTCTTATCTTTTGCTGAACTCATTCGCTCGGTTAAACTGAGCGAACGTGTGGTCCTCAGAGCATGACAAAAGCTAAAGGGAATGTCCTCAAAAGTAAAGGGAATGACCAGCGAACGGAATACCCTGAATGCATGCATTATCAACCACGTTAAGGGATTAATTGAATGCACGATAGACATGGTCTATAAGATACTTTTGACACGTGGGGCTGATTACGTGGGCCAAAGAGGCAGGTGCGTAAATTATTGAATGTGCTAACATCGATACAACTGCAGTCTGATACAAGCACCCAGAGTCTTTGCCATACATTGCGCTTGATGTCGTACCTTCCACAGGATAATGATCTTGCTGAAATGTAGTAACAAAACAAAAAAGAAGTCGTGGAAGCCTACAACATCAAGGTGACTCTATGTGCCATCACATATCGCCCAGTAAAGAGATTAGCTTTATGACTGACAATAGATGGCGTGGGTAGACTGAGAAGTGCATCCCCGCACATGCATGTTGGCTACATGAAGGTCTCATTTTCAAATAAAATAAAACAGCTGGTAATTTGCCTTCAGGTGTTGTGCATTGTTTTTCTCTCTTAAGGCATGAATTTCATATCACTACTTCTATTTGCAGCGATATTTTTAGCACCAACAAGAAATGGAAACACTGCCTGAATTCATGCCTATATGGGGTGTCTTTTCAGCAATATGAATTAACATTTGTTTTCATGCAAAAATTCTCGTCTTGAAAACATATCTGACAAGCATCACTGCCTAAAGAAGTAACTATGATATGTACATGTCACTTTTATGTCTGTCATAATTGTAATCAATTGTTTAAGACGCACTGGTGGGCTGGTTGGTTAGTCATCACGTAATACGGCAGTGCACGTTGAAACAATGGCGTAAGATAGAATGAACAATACTAGCTCTTTGTGAGCTGTCGCACAGCGCCCCTGTACCTTCATACAGTGTTACATCATTGTTCCGAAGTGCGATGCGTATTACATCATGTAATCAATTGTAGGCTCACTACTAACTCGACGGCTACTAAAGAGATCTCAGCAGCAAAGTGCAACTAAATCAAGCCATTGTTGAAGATTCACACGCGTTCTCGGTGATGAAGTGACTTGTCAATCAACACAGCTGTATTCCGTGATAATAGAACCATCTGTATAGGAGTATGTTAATAGATAACGCTGCGGCGCTTCAGCGTTGTCTCGGCTGTTGCTGCGACAGATCCCTTGCTCATTGGCTTAGATACACCTGGGTGTTCGTGTATGTGCGATCTTGCAAGCTGTTGGACAAACAAGTTACCATCATGTACAGTGATTGTGGCAGCGAAATAGGCGCTCAACAGCTCCAAGAAGGTCTCCACCGACATTCCTACGGAGTTTTGAAATGGAACAGCTCCTTGCTCCATGATGGTCTCTCTCAGTACATTCATCAAATCCGCATGCGCTATTGAATAACATTTATCAATCATTCATTTCGTACATTCTTATCTCGAAGGTTAGTTCTTCAGAGTTCCTAATCATGAACTGATCTTGTACCCTGACTTGAGAAAATTGCGTGAGAACGTGTGCTGAAAGTAGCAATTGCCACGTGCCTGCTTCCGATGAAATGGCGTAGAAGGGGGTACCAGTTTTATGGCTTTTTCCACTGAAGAACACCGACAGCGTGGTGGTTTTTGCTGCTTTAACCTTCTTGCACAGCTGCCTACCATTAGTTGTTTCTCTTCGAAGCTTCTTGACCTTTTTTGACCTTTCATTTCGCTTTCTTTAGGTCTTTATTTTCTACCTTGCAGAAGTTCTTGTTGATGGCTTCTAATGCTTTTGTATTGTAGTGCTGGCATCAAATACTACAAATCCCCATTTGTCTGAAAGGCACAATATGAAGTTCTCTTTATTCAGTTCCTTTACAGTTTTAACAAAACTTCAAAAATACTGGGATATACACATCAGTTTGCATTGTCGCAGCACTGCGCGACTGAGGCAGAGAAAGAAGTAGAGTGTGGGCGCGTGATCTCGGGGTACTCTGCGCCTGCTGGGCCTGGCCTGTATTTTCCATCTCGGACCTCGTTTCACCCTGCAAATAAACATCATTCGTAACATCTTTGGCGGACGTGCGCGGTAAATCTTGGATGATCCTGGACGACCCAGCTCTACCAACTGTCCGACGGAGTAGACGCTTGGCAGGTTTACGACCACAAGCAGCGGTCATGGCCGATTCCGGAGAAGGCAATGACGACCCCACCTGCGCCGGACCAGACAGCAATCACGGAGGTCAGGCTGGCTACTGGACACCGCTGCGAGAGCCACCCACCTTTTCGGGGAAGGCCAACGAAGACGTCGAGGACTGGCTTAAACACTACAAAAGAGTGAGTCGCCACAACCACTACAGCACTACGAAGCAGCTCGATAATGTGGGTTTTTTTCCCGCTGGACCTGCGCTCCTCTGGTTTGAAAATCACGAGAGCGTTCTGAAAAGCTGGGATAATTTTACAGAGGAATTCAACAAGTGCTTCGGGGACCCGATCTCAGAAAAAGAAGGCTGAGCAGACGGTTTCCCGACGAGCTCAATTACCTGGCAAAACGTGTACAACGTACATAGAGGCTGTTCTGAAATTATGTTGAATCGTCAGCGCTACCATGACAGACGAAGACAAAGTACCTAGGACATCTACCTAAAGTAATCGCTGAAGATGTTTATAATTTTCTTATAACGAAGGAAGATCTTAGTACTCCGTCTGATCTGAAGAAACACTGCTGGGCGTTTGAAGCGCTGAAATTGAGGACTGGGCCATAGTTTGGGCGCTTGGACAATGTTACTACTATTGCAAGTGTGTCCGTCCCACCCCACGACGACATTCCCTCCGTGATTCGGCAAGTGGTTAAAGAAGAGCTTGAACGCCCTAAAGTTGTTGACGACGCTCGTGTGTGCCATCAGTGTGCATTTGATCATCGCTCTCATGTGCCACCGGCCACATGGGCACCTCAGAGTTACCGAGAACCTCGCAGGGCCTATGCTGCTCGTACAGAGAGCAGCAACTTGCCACCGCAACCGACAGGTCTGGGACACCGACAAGATGCACCACAATGATTTGTTCCGTGGGCTCTTCCCTCCTACAACCAGCCTGAGAGTACGTTTCCACCCATGACACCCATGTTACCGGTGTCACCCGTGACAAGCCGCGACTCCCGCATTTGCTACAGCTGCGGTGTGCCTGGACACATTGCTAGGTATTGCAACCGCCGCCCGCAGCGTGCTCCACGGTTTAATTCCTACACACCCCGCGTGGCCGCTGATGAGCCCTGGCCGTATCCCAGTTCCTTCCAGCGGCTGCAGCAGGGACGCGCGAACCACAGTGACTCGCCCGTTTCCGATCGCAGCCTGACACCACCACCGACACGACAACGACGCTCTCCATCACCTCATGGTCCCTCGTTATCATCGCCGCCGCTGGGAAACTAGCTGGTGTGACCAGCGGGGGTGAGGCCGCAATATGTCATCTTCATCAAGACTCCCTTCTGTAAAATTGTTTAAAAACGAAGTGTGTGTTTCAGTTGTTTCAGTGAGTGCTTTTCCTTTGGTTGACACAACGGTGGCAGTTTCTGTTATGAGCCCGTCCTTCAAAAATCGTCTTGAACAAAAAGTTGGGATAGGAATGCTACCTTTCGTGGAGTTGGCAGGGAAATGTTCCGCCCCCTTGGGGTCTCTTCTGTTTCAGTTACGATAGGGGACTAGACATTTCGAAGTGAATTTACTGTGCTTGAACGTACAACGCATGACATTATTTTAGGAAATGATTTCTTGCGTGAGTGGGGGGCGACTTTGGATTGTAGAAGTGGCGCGATTTCTCTTTGCCGCGACACGCGAACTTCAATGACAGATAGCACCAGTGATGCCGCCGACGTTCTCTCCGTGTCACACGATGTGTGTTTGCCCCCAGAGACTGCAATGCTTGTACCTGTGAATACTTCTCGCCCTCTTAAAGCTTCTTGTTGTGGTTTAGCCGAGCCCGATTATAACAATGCGCTCAAGAAAAATGAGATAGTCCCTCACTCCCTCATAGTCATCACTGATGGTTGTACTCGTTTGTGGACAGTGAACGTTTCAACCCATTCAATAACATTTCCGCTAGGACTTAAACTGGCAAGTTTTGATGAACAAGCCATTGTCAGCGTCGGAACGGTCGAAATGTAAACTGCCGAAAAAAATCCAACCCCGATTCCAACCATAATTCTGCTGACTTTAAGCGCATGATTAACAAGTCGCTGTCTTCTAGTGAGCAGTGTCTGCTGGAAGCTGTGCTCGCTCGCTACGCCACAGTGTTTGATTTTCCTCAAGGCCAACGAGCGTCCCATACACCACCGGCGTCTCCTATGCAACACCGCATCCATACACTGCAAGCAACGCCCATTCGTCAGAAGCCCTACCGCGTTTCACCTTCAGAGAGAAAAGTCATCGCCGAGCAGGTCGAAGAAATTTTACACACAGGAGTTATCCAGGAATCATGTAGCCCTTGGACTGCTCCTGTGATCCTAGTGAAGAAAAAAGACAACTCATGGAGATTCTGTGTGGACTGTCGCCACCTAAACACCGTCACAAAGAAAGACGTGCACCCCCTACCACGAATAGATGGCGGAGTCGACTGCCTTCACTCCGTGTCGTATTTCTCTTCTGTTGATTTACGGTCAGGATATTGGGAAATTCCCATGCATCCCTCAGGCAAGGAGACGGTCTCCTGACGGTCTCTTTGAGTACAACGTTATGCCCTTTGGCCTTTGTCTTTTGCAACGCTCCAGCGACATTCGTGGAATTTCGGATACCGTGCTCTGCGGATTCAAATGGGAACTTTGCATGTGCTATTTAGATGACGTCATTATCTACGACCGGACATTTCACGAGCACAATCAGCGCCTGTCGATCGTTCTCGACTGTATCCAGCAAGCTGGCCTTACTTTAAACTCGAAGAAATGTCATTTCGGTGAGCGTCAAGCCCTCTTACTAGGCTTTCTGGTCGACAAAGACGGCATACGACTAGACCCTGAAAAGATAGCAGTGGTTCGCGACTTCAAACAGCCACAAACGGTGAAAAATCTGCGAAGCTTTTTCGGCCTTTGCTCATATTTCTGGCGCTTTATCAATACTTTCGCACAGCTTGCCTCTCCCCTCACGTCTCCCCTTCACAAAGACACCCCATACTTGTGGACTGCTGACTGCGAGTCAGCGTTTCAACAGCTGAAATTTTTGCTGACTTCTGGACCTGTAAGGCGGCATTTTGATCCGGAGGCATCAACTGAGCTGCATACTGACGCCAGCGGTGCGTGTGTTTGCGCTGTGCTTGTTCAGCTCTGCGGTGACCGTGAGCATGTCATTGCCTACGCTAGTCGGACACTTACCAAAGCGGAGACAAACTACACCGTTACTGAACTCCAGTGCCTAGCAGTCGTATTCGCCATTCAGATGTTCCGTCCGTATCTACATGGCCACGCATTCACGATAGTGACTGACCATCATTCGCTCTGTTGGCTGGTTGGGCTGCGTGACCCAGCTGGCCGGTTGGCCCGCTGGGCTGCGCGCCTTCAAAAGTACAGCTTTTCCGTTAACTACAAGAGCGGACGCTGTCACACGGATGCTGATTGCCTATCCCGTCTCCTTTAGCCGCACACTAAAGCTGAGGATGATGACTTCGATGACTACCTAGGTCCCATCTCTTCCGACTTTTCAGACCTGCGTACCTTCGAGAGCGAGCAACGTTGCGACCCTACCTTGAAATCCTTACGGGCAACTGCACATGAGCTAGCAGGAACAACAGCGTTTACTTTTCGTAATGGTGTGCTGTACAAAAAAAAACATTACTCGCCTGATGATCCCCCATTGCTTCTAGTTGTGCCCGAAAACCTGCGGCCTGCTCTTCTTCGTTCCATGCATGACGATATCACGTCCGGGCGCCTTGGCTTTGTACGCACACTACACCGACTTAGAGATTTCTCTGGCCCAAGCTCTGAAAAAAAACGAAGCTGTATGTCACCAGCTGTACTATTTTCCAGCACCACAAGCAAACGACGGCAGCCCCAGCAGGCTATTTACAACCAGTTAGGCCACCGACGTTACCCTTTGAAAGAGTCGGCATCGACTTGCTTGGCCCGCTGCCAAAGACGTCAGCTGGCTACCGCTGGAATATAGTATGTGTAGATTATCTTACTCACTACGTAGAAACGGCGGCACTTCCATCTGCCATTGCAGCAGATGTCTCTTCATTATTGTTGCATCACGTCATACTCCGTAACGGCGCTCCCCACGTTGTCATCAGTAACCGTGGACGGCAATTCACTGCCGACGTCGTTGAAGAACTTTTACGGCTTTGTGGTTCTGCATATCGTCATTCCATTCCTTACCACCTGCAAACCAACGGCCTCATGGAGCGGACCAATCGAACCCTTACCAACATGTTATCAATGTATGTCGCTGCTGACCACAAGAATTGGGACGCCGTCTTACCTTTTGTAACGTACGCGTACAAGAGTGCCAAACACGAAGTTACTGGATATGCGCCATTCTTTTTGCTGTGCGCACGCGCTCCCCAGAGCTTTCTGCCCACTATTCTATCTTTATCGTGCCAAGAAGATCCTTCCATCGCACAAACTCTGTGTCATGCTGAGGAAGCACGTCGACTGGGGCTTCTTAGGACGTTGTCCTCACAAGGCCACAGCAAGATTCGCTATGATGCGCGGCATATACCCGTCAGCTTTACCCACGGTGATTATGTTTGGTTGTGGACACCTGTTTGCAAAAAGGGATTGTACCGCATGTTTCTCGCCACTTACACCGTACCATTCGTTATACTCAGCCGCTTGAGTGATGTGAACTATGTCGTCGCCAAAGTGACGGCGAGTAATCGGCGTTCACGTGCGACGCAAGTTGTTCACGTGGCCAGACGCAAGCAGTACAATCACAGGTCCCTTTAACTCACTCAGCGAGCTTCGTCTGCCCCCGGGGAAAATGTCGCAGGACTGCGCGACTGAGGCAGAGAAAGAAGAAGTAGAGTGTGTGCGCGTGATCTCGGGGTACTCTGCGCCGTCTGGGCCTGGCCTGTAGCTTCCCTCTCGGACGTCGTTTCACCCTGTAAATAAACATTAATCGTAACGGTAATAATTATGGTAATGACTGTTTGCTTTTAGAAAAGTAATTGATTGAATTTGCTTCTGGCACTATTCTATTCAGTCCCAAAAATCTCTATTTGCTCATTTCTAACATTGCAACTTTTTTGTGCTGCCTTTCACATGTGCATTGCAAACAAGACACATAAATGTGCACTCAGAGTTTATTAGGTATAATTAAAGAAAATTTCCCGGTGGGCTAGTTGGTTCGACATAACCCTGCACCTGAGAGCAAATTAACAACTCTTTTATTTTTTGGAAAATGATACGTGCATATAGCCTACTCGCATGTGCAGGGAGCGATGCTGGATGGATGGATGGATTTTATGAGCGTCCCCTTTGGAACGGGGTGGTGGGTTGCACCACCAAGCTCTTGCTACTATACTGCCTAATATTCTACCTCGGTTAAACAATGAAAAAAGACAAAAAAAACACTAAACACTCTTCCCAGTCGAGCCATGCCATCTATTGTCAGTCATTAAACTAATCTTTATCCTGAGTGATATAGATGGCACATGGGGTCAACTTGATGTTGTTGGCTTCCATGACTTCTTTTTGTTTAGTCACTACATTTCAGAAAGATCAGATCCCCATCCTGTGGAAGATATGGCATGAAGCGCAATATATGGCAAGGTCTCTGGGTGCTTGTGTCAGAATGCAGTTGTGTCGATGTTCGTACAGTCTATCATTTACGCACCTGTCTGTTTAACCCAAATAATCAGCCTCTTGTGTCAAATGTATCTTGTCGACCACGTCTGTCATGCATTCAATCAGTCCTTTAACGTGGTTTATAGCGCATGCATTCAGGGCATTCCTATCACTGGTTTTCCTTTAGCTTTTGTCGTGTTGTGAGGACCGCTCTTTTGCTCATTTAACCGAGCGAACGAGTTCAGCAAATGTTGAGGGCGAAGGCCGCATGCAGTGGGAAATAAAAAAAAGTGGCAAGTGAGACGAGGCACGAGGAAGAAAGCGGAGAGGAAGGTGCAGCAGAAACATGAGCCACTAAGCACAGAAGTGTATGTCGAAAGCGTGCGAATAAAAGCGAAGGGCAGTGACGGTAGGTACGAGATGGTGCCAGCGTAGCACGCAATGTCTGGGAGGTTTGTTGGCGGTGGCTTTTGTGAATCACGCCCACGCGTCATCCATGCGCTGGCTCACGCGATCTTTAGATTAGCAAGCAGTGGCACCACACTTCGCTCCGTTTGCAACATGCCACACGATACTGATTGTCCACACCAGCGAAATGACAACACGTGTAGAGCTGCACTCAACTTTCGTATTAGGGAGTATCGTAATCATCTGTGAATTTTTTCTGTCAGTTGCATGTGCTCTGAAGTAATAAACATTGCACATGCATCGCTGGTCGCTTATGCTCCTATGGATCTCAATATACGTATTGTATCAAAGCAGATTCCTTGCTTTGTACACGTTTGTTTCCAGAGCTGTCTCTGCTATGGCAAAGAAGTCCGACACGGCTGTGGACGACACGAAGGACGTGGACAAGAAGACGCAACAGCGTAGTCTTAGCCGGTACAAAACCAGGAACAGCGTCTAGCCCAAGCCCCACTTCAGAGGCATTGGCGATCCGGCTGCGGAGCTCTGCACGGCGCACTTCTTCTTCCTTACAACTTCCCCCCTCGCTAAAGATGGAGCCGCACAGGAGGCCTAAGGCGTGGTGAGGACGAAGGGCTCGTGATACGGCTTGAGCCGATCTACGTGCACAATTTCGCGGCCTCGGCGTCGCAGGTCCGTAGGGGGCGTCAGAGGTTCGATAGCGTAGTTCACAGGAGAAGTTTGGCGTAGAACCCGGTAAGGTCCATGGTATCGGGATACGAACTTGGAGGAGACACCCTGTGTCGCAGTAGGAGGCACCCACAACCAAACAAGAGCGTCAGGCGAAAACTGGTGGTGGGGGCGCCCGTCGTCATGACGAAATTTCTGTAGCGCTTGTTCTTGCGTTGTAAGGGAGCGAGCTAGTTGCCGACATTCTTCTGCACACCGGGCGGCTTCGGAAGCCGGTGTACCCTCTGATAAGTCGGGACGGTAAGGGAGAATAGTATCAATGGGAAAGGATGGTTCCCGGCCATATAGAAGAAAGAAGGGAGAAAAGCCCGTCGTTGACTGGGGTGCCGTGTTGTAGGCGTACGTGACATAGGGAAGGATGAGGTCCCAGTTGGTGTGGTTGGAGGCGACATACATTGAAAGCATGTCGCCAAGAGTTCGGTTAAAGCGCTCTGTCAATCCGTTTGTTTGCGGGTGATATGCACTGGTACAGCGATGAATGATGCGGCATTCAGCGAGAAGTTCTTGAATGACGTCGGCGAGAAAGACGCGACCTCGGTCACTCAGGAGTTTGCGGGGAGCGCCGTGACGTAGAACGAAGCGGTGAAGCAGGAAGGAAGCAACGTCACGAGCCGTCGCGGCTGGTAGAGCGGCCGTTTCTGCATACCTCGTGAGGTTGTCTACAGCTACAATGACCCAGCGATTGCCAGCAGCTGTGTATGGCAGAGGCCCGTAGAGGTCTATCCCAACCCGGTCAAAGGGCCGCGAAGGGCATGGCAAAGGTTGCATTGGTCCAGAAGGGCGGCAAGGATCAGGCTTGCGGCGTTGACATTCTGTGCAAGAGCGAATGTACTTGTGCACAAATGTGTACATACCACGCCAATAAAACCTATGACGTAGTCTGGTGTAGGTCTTGAAGAGACCAGCGTGTGCGCACTGAGGGTCGGCATGGAAAGCGGCGCATACATCAGTGCGGAGCTGCCGAGGTATTACAAGCAGCCATTTGCGGCCGTCGGAACTGTAGTTACGGCGATAGACAATTCCGTCGCGGATGGTGAAGTGCGAAGCTTGTCGGCGTAACGCTCGGGATGGTGGGCGTGCAGGTGAATTAGAGATGTAATCTATCAAAGACGAAATCCAGGAGTCCTTGCGCTGCTCCAAAGCCATGTCGACAGAAGCGAATGGGAGAAGTGGGTCGTCTAGGACAGACACACTGACAATGTCGGCGTGGACAGGCGAGCGCGAAAGAGCATCGGCATCGGCGTGCTTCCTGCCTGAGCGGTAGACAACGCGGATATCGTACTCTTGGAGCCTCAGGGCCCACCGGGCTAGGCGGCCGCAGGGATCCTTGAGAGACGACAACCAGAAAAGTGCGTGGTGATCGGTAACGACATCGAAGGACCGGCCGTACAGGTATGGGCGAAATTTTGTGATGGCCCAGATGATCGCGAGACATTCTTTTTCCGTGGCGGAATAGTTCGCTTCAGCTTTCGTCAGAGTACGGCTTGCGTAAGCAACAACATATTCTTGGCAGCCGGGCTTTCGCTGGGCGAGCACAGCGCCAAGACCAACACCGCTAGCATCCGTATGGATTTCCGTGGGAGCAGTTGGATCGAAATGGCGCAGTATCGGTGGTGTTGTGAGCAGGCGGCGTAGCGTTGCGAAAGCATCATCGCAAGTCGGGGACCACGCGGAAAGATTGGGGTCTCCCCGAAGAAGCTCTGTCAGAGGTGCCATAATCGAAGCAAAATTTCGAATAAAGCGGCGGAAGTACGAGCAGAGACCAATGAAACTGCGCAAGTCTTTTAGAGACGTTGGCCTCGGGAATTCTTTAACAGCGCGGAGCTTAGCGGCACCAGGGAGAACGCCGTCCTTCGACACGACATGTCCGAGAATCGTCAGCTTGCGTGCCCCAAAGTGACATTTTTTCAGATTTAGTTGGAGGCCAGCGTCACTGAGACAGCGTAAAACCTGCTCCAAGCGATGAAGGTGAGTAGGAAAGTCTGGTGCGAACACTACTACATCATCCAAGTAACACAAGCACGTGTTCCATTTGAGGCCTCGAAGAATAGTGTCCATCATCCGCTCAAAAGTCGCGGGCGCGTTGCAAAGTCCGAATGGCATTACACGAAATTCGTATAAGCCATCTGGTGTGATGAAAGCAGTTTTAGGCTTATCTTCTGCAGCCATAGGCACCTGCAAATAACCAGAGCGTAGATCGAGGGAGGAAAAGAACTCTGCACCAACCACACTTGAACGGCGGTCGGAAACTGGGCGAAGGCTTGGGCGGGGAAGGGGTAAATCGCGGTCTGGAGCGTAAGACGACGGATGGTCGTTCGCGGCTGTGCGTGGGTCATCACGTGGATGAAGTGGACGGCGGCGGCACAGGCGTGTGACATGCCCGGGAATACCACACGAATAGCAGATGGGCCGATGGTCCGGTGTGCGCCAGGGATTAATCACTCGATGGGCTGGAGGTCGTGGCGGCGTGGGCGTAAAAACAGGGCTAGGCATCGGAGGCGAAGCCCGGAAGGTCGGTGGTCGTGGTCGTGCGACGGCGTCGGCGTAAGTCAATGGGGCGGTGAGTTGAGGCGCCCGTTCCAGAGGAAGGACCTCGGACACTTGTTCTTCTATAACGTGTCGTAGGGTTGGGCTAAGGGACGAACTTGACTCTGGTGGGTTGGAGATCAGGGAGAGCTGGCGAGCAACTTCTTCCCGGACGAAAGCCTTGATTTGCGAGAGGAGGGTGGCATCTGGAAAAGGAGAGGTCAAGCCGGACAACGATTCCTGGTGGGGAACAGGACGGCGAGTGAGGAGGCGTTGACGGCGGAGCTCGTCATAGCTTTGGCACAATTCAATAACTTGTGCAACAGTAGATGGGCTCTTTGAAATGAGCATCTGAAACGCGTCCACGTCGACACCCTTCATGATATGCTTGATTTTATTGCCCTCAGTCATGCATGCATCGACGCGTTTACAGAGATCGATGACATCTTCGATGTAGCTGGTAAAGTTCTCACCGGGCTGCTGAGAGCGCGACTGCAGGCGCTGTTCGGCACGAAGCTTTTGCACAGCAGGGCGGCCGAAGACCTCGCTGAACTTTGTCTTGAACACCGTCCAGCTTGGAACTTCGCTTTCGTGGTTCCGAAACCACAAGTGGGCAATTCCGGTGAGGTAGAAAGGGACGGTGGTAAATTTCGTGATGTCATCCCATTTGTTGTTCCGACTGACGCGTTCGTATGATGAGAGCCAGTCATCAACGTCATGGTCGTCAGTGCCGCTAAAGATAGGAGGGTCCCGCTGGCGGAACGTGCCGGGGCATACGGTAGACTGGGGAGCAGGTGGTGATAAGCTCGTGGCACTTTCTGTGGTCATGATGGCAGGGAGAGTCCGGCTGCGCAATTCCAGGATTGCAGGAGACCCAGCAAACCTCCACCAATTATGGCAAAGAAGTCCGACACGGCTGTGGACGACACGAAGGACGTGGACAAGAAGACGCAACAGCGTAGGCTTAGCCGGTACAAAACCAGGAACAGCGTCTAGCCCAAGCCCCACTTCAGAGGCATTGGCGATCCGGCTGCGGAGCTCTGCACGGCGCACTTCTTCTTTCTTACACTGCATATTTTACACTTTATGAAGAGGGGAGGCTAGCAAACAGCTTAGAAGTTGTATCACTGCAGACACCGAGCAGACGGCACAGCGCGATGAACACGTCTTGAGGGGCTTTCAGCCTTCCCATTAGCTAAGGAGCCCAGGAGCTTCTCTAGTGCTGAAAGGAACTTCTGAGATATGGAGTACAGCTCACAGAACACATTGTATTGCAACTATTTATTTTGTGCTAGGTGTCATCTGCGGTAATGTAAGCTATGCAAATGCTTCTTATGCAATTTTTTGCACGTGTGACGACACAGCAAAGCACCTTCTCTGCCACTGCCCAACTGTAGCTTATCTGTACACGTGTACATGTGTAATATCGTTTCATTTTCTGCCACGCGGGTCATATTGCAATCGCATCACCCTCACCCACTATATGTACATCATCGCTGGCCGCCAAGCCGTGGTCTGCTTTTTGTCCTGATATTTCTTGGCTGTCATTCTGACACAATAAACTGCTGCCATGCAATAAAACATGTTTCAAGTTCAGTCTGCATCTTCTTTCATGCTATGGTGTTAGGCTGCTGAGCACGAGGTCGCGGGATCGAATCCCGGCCAAGGCGGCCGCATTTCGATGGGGGCGAAATGCGAAAACACCCGTGTACTTAGATTTAGGTGCACGTTAAAGAACCCCAGGTAGTCGAAATTTCCGGAGTCCCCCACTACGGCGTGCCTCATAATCAGAAAGTGGTTTTGGCACGTAAAACCCCATAATTTTAATCTTCTTTCATGGAAGTTCTGGGACACGACACCAACCTTTCACGCTAATTATGTGTTCTGTGAGCTTTACTCCATCTCAGTAGTTCTTTACAGCAATGGAGAAGCTGCTGGGATCCTTAGCTAATAGGAAGGCTGAATGCGCCTCAAGATGTGGTCATCGCGCTGCGCCGTCTGCTTGGTGTCTGCTTTCCGTCCTGTCAGTACATGCTCTATGGTTGGAGGATTGACGCAAAAAATGTTTCGATGCCATAACCATAAGCATTGTTGACGTGCATGTGACAGCGGAGCTTTGCTTCACCTGTACACCTTCCCTCCATTTACCTTCCAGCCACTTCAATAAACGGCAAGGATGAATGCCCCTAATAAATGTTCACTTGTGGCACAGCGTCTGCTCGGTGTCTATTTGGCGGAATGAAAGCAGTTTAGGAAATAACCTAAAGCTGCATCTTACTGCAGTATTTATCGTGGGTGCGAAGAGGGTGTTGCGACAGAAAGCCTGTGTGCAAATACGAGGAAATGTACTACGATGCTGATCAAAATTTTTACAGGTGTATTGTGTAAAACCCCAATTACATACAGGAATTACATGACACTGGTCATAACTTAAAGCAAAGGTTCATGGGGTTCACATATACGGGCACATAAACATGATCCTCAATGCAACTTAGACTTGAAATGATAGTCACTTTTCAGATAGAAGTGACATGATGACATACTGGTAATCAATGCTTGTTATTTCTTTATTCCCAGACTGATGAATTGTATAATACTTGTACCCAGACACAATAATGCATCTCCCAATCACATATGCCACATTTCACCTGTCCTATACAACTTTGCCAGATGATATGGGAAACTTTTTGACATAATCAGTTACGGATTGTGCCAGTGTTATGCTGTTTCTTGCAGTTTTGTATTTCACGAGTATTTGTGTGATGTGATAAATAGTACCCTGACGTTTTAAATGTTACGTATACTATATGACAATCCTATTCTTTTTCCGTTATCAGAGGAGGCTTTTGTGACAATATATAAATTGGAAGTTTTTAACAAGGAATATGTGACAAGCCTCCCAAAGGCTGGCAGGCTAGCACGGTGACGAAAGTATCTTTTAGCCATATTGGCACAAAACTTCCCATAGGCTTTTTTTTTTCATAAAAGCCGACCAACCACACATCTCTTGATCTAGCAGATTTATCTTTTATGCTACAAGTCTGTGTTGTTTTCCTTGCATCAAGTCCTTTTACATATGTCTGCAATACATTGGACCTTCATTAAGTTTATTTTTTGTACAACTTTCATGTTTTTGGTAACAATATATAGTGAATTTTTGGACGCTCTTCATACAGAAGCCATTATTTCTTGGAAAGCTTCTTTGCAATGAGGCTCTAAGGTTGTTGATAGACTATTCAAGTAGTTTTTTTTTAATATAACAATTAGTAGCCTTGCATTTAAAACTTATCCTTTATCCCAATAGTTAGCTATCTTTCGCATTAGTTCGTTAAGAGGTAGTACCTAAATCTATGGAAATAATTATTGCTACTACAAGTACTAACGTCGTCGTGTCACTATTCAGTATTTGATGCTTACTATTTTTGTTCAATTTGTGTTTGAAAAAAATTAACATTCGCCCACCTCTACTTCTTATACAATGCACAAATATGCGCCCAAGCCATATTTGTGCTTTCTGAAGTATTACTTTGCTGCATATAATGGTGGCAAAAGGCAGCTTTTCAGAGAGAACTTGGTTTTGTTGTTTTGTGTATTCTGTTCTGCGATAAGTGTAGTGACTCGATAACTAAATCACACACACGTACACAGCCTCTTAATGGAACAGACATTTATTTGATACTCATGAATTCGCACCCGGTTCATCTAGATTTCAAAACTGTGCTGATTGTGGCCAGCCTCCAGTTTCTATATAAGCATGTCGACGATGTGACCTGAGGGTACAATGTGCAGTGCTACTGTGAAGCTAGTTATAGTTCTCACAGCAATGTAAGAAGTAAGGTTGTTTAATTGTTATAAAGAAAGACAGCATCAGCTGGGTTGTAAGGGCGACAAAAATTATTTGTGCAATTCACCAAACATACAAACAGAATATGACTACATGTCACGTGCTAGTTAGTATTTCAAGTGATTAAGAGAATGGCTGCTATGCTAATCAGGATTATTTGTCGTGTTAAAACATAGGCTGTGAAGTTAGCTTCAAGATGTCTAAGTTGTCAACATGTCTAAGTATTTAGGAAATTGGGGAGGTGGCAGTGAGACTCCCTGGGGAAGCAATACGTCAATTGTCCTAATGGTATGGATTGCCTATTTAATTTCATCATTGCTTGTTTAGATATATGACGGTAGGTTAGAACCTATGAAATGCCACAACAGCAAGGCTGAACATCCGTCCTTTCTTCTCAAAGGCTTAAAGATTGATAAACAGTTATGCTTCAGAGAATATTTTGGTAACAAATATATGCTATGTTCATTCAGTGGAATGGGAACAGGTGATTGAGCACAGCCATGCTATGGTAGCATGCCTGAAGGAATACAGGAGAGCCTGGGACTAATATATATTAATAGAGTGAACAAGTAGCTGTGACTTGCAAGATCATTTTACTCCACAGTGGATGCTGCAGTGAGTTTTGTGCAACTGTAAGCAATACGAGAATGACTTAAAGATTACTTGTAATCTATGGATTTGTATGACAGATGAGAGTGTGCACCCAATTTGCCACTACGCATTTTTTTCTATTTTATGTTCAGCACAGAGTGCGAGTCGTCATGGCTTCTTAACTACAAATTTCTGCATTCCGTTTCACAGTGCTTATGGGGCTATGTGCATTCATTTGACTACTTAAGTGATTGGATAATAGAACATGTCCGCATTGCAGATTTACACAGAACATATTATGAATTCGTCACAAAGCTCCACCCAAGAAACTGTCTGTTGGCTATGAAAATAAAAAATGGCAATAACCATTTCCTTATTTTCTTGTGCGGCCATGCACACGGTGCTAATGAACTAATGTCTACATAGCCGACATTCTGTGCTTTCATTAGAGGTAGGTGCGAGTTGCACTGACACAATGAACATGCATTCATTGCCTACAAGCTACTGCATGTTGGAATTTGTGTTACAGGAGGCATGGCAAATGTTCTCCCCTACTTGTGTCTTGTGCGCCATATGAGCAAGCATTTCATTTCACTGTCGTGTACCTGTTTAAGTTGTTACTGATTAAGAAAGGCAATTATAAAACGACTTACTACGTCAACTGTTTCACATGCAAGATCACTGTACTCATTGGAAAGCTTATTAGAGAGTTTAGGTAAGGGGAATGCAATCGTTGAGGCCCCAAATACTACGGGGCCTCAACACTTGCACCCCCTTAATCTAGATCTCTAACGTTGCTTGATAATCTTGGTTTGCTTTGAGATGAATAACAGTTACTGTGCACCTGTTTGTTAGCCTATGCACTTCTGTTTTTAATGTGGCTGTGTATTAGCTAGCTAGGTTGTCACTACATGAATGGAACATTTGGGCCATGCCCAATGTTATCAAATAACATTACTTTGCTATAGCTAACTGACTGTGCAAGCTTCTTTGTTATCTAGAGAAAAGAATAAAAAGTGAATGCATACATAAATGATGTTGACAGCAGCAAACGGTCTCGAAGGCAATCATCCTTGATTATCACCATTCCTGAGAGAGCAAGCATGCCTGTACTCACTTTGACCACAGGCTGTACATTATTTAAATGCTGGTAGAGGTATGGATAAATACTGAAGGGGCGGCACATTGGCCACCCAGGCCTTTATGCATGTGCATCGGTGCCTTGTGTGCCCCTGTAGACCTCTGTCATCTCTTAAGGCATGAATGACATAACACTACTTCTATTTGCAGGGACATTTTTAGCACCAACAAGAAATGGAAACATTACGTGAATCCGTGCCTATATGGGGTGTCTTTTCAGCAATAGGAATTAATATTTCTTTTCGTGCAAACATCCCCTTGAAAACATATCTGACAAGCATCTGTGCCTGAAAAAGTAACTATGATGCGTGCATATCACTTTTATGCCTGTCATAATTGTAATCAATTGCTTAAGACTTACGCGTGGGCGCTTTGGTTAGTCATGACTTAATATGGCAGTGCACTTTGAAACAATGACGTAACACAGAATGAACAAATACTAGCTCTGTGTGTGTCGCACAGCACTCCTGTACGCTCATTCGGTGTTACATCATTGTTCCGAAGTACGATGCCATATTACACCTATTGGCTCGCTATTGACAGCTAATAAAAAGACCTCAGCAGCAAAGTGAACCTAAATAAACACGCCATTGTTGATGATTCACACGCGTGCTCGTTGATGAAGTGACTTGTCAATCAACACAGCTGTATTCCGTGACATAGAACCATCTGTATAGGAGTATGTTAATAGATAACGCTGCGGCGCTTCAGCGTGCTACGCTGTTGCTGCGACAGTTCCCTTGCTCATTGGCTTAGATACACCTGTGTGTTTGTGTATGCGTGTTCTTGCAAGCTGTTACGTACAGGGTCTGGCCCCATTCGTGAAAGCAATCCGCATTGGTTTGTGGCAGAAAATAGACGAAGTTTATTTTCTACAAGAGACGCAGATGAGAGCCGCATGTGTTCGAGGGGGAAAACTCTCGGTCCCTGTCCAGGGGCCGACGTGCTGGGGTTGATGGAGAATTCTTGGAACTCGACTCGGGGTGGGGTCGTTTCCTGTTTCTTCCGCACTGGTTCTTTGTCCAGCCAAGGAGCGGTGTCGCGTCGCTTGTACACAACACTTTCCTCCCTTAGAGGGAGTCACCGTAGTGATCCGGAGGGCGCCGTTCCCGCTGCGGGCATGACTCTGCAGTCGTCTTTGGCGCGGTCTCAGGGGCAGTGCGAATCTCTGGTTTGGTCACCGATGATTGCGAAGGCTCCAGCGTTTCTGAGAGAGTGGCCTCTGGCGACGTGCAGTTATTTGCTTTTATCGCAAACATAAATGGGAGCGGGACACTGCTTGCGGCTACTGTACAGCCCTTATCCTGTGTCACCGAATCTTCTGTGGGGTGTCTCAATGCACCGGGCTTGATGTGGTCATGTTGTCATCGCACTAACCTGTTAGGGCTTCTAATGAGCCACGATCTGTGGCCTAGCTTTTCCAAAACCATTCCCTCCATCCAGATCAGATTACCTCCGAAGTTTCGAAAGAAAACTGCTTGTCGGACAGCGAGTACTCTCGACTTTGTGTTCCTGTTGCAGTTGGTATGGGTTTTGTTCACTTTTGCTTGGGACTCAATGCACGGGAGAGCTGTATCCAGCTCACGCCCGAACGCAAGTGAAGCTGGCATTTTGCCCATTGATGTGCAGATGGCGGTGTGTTGCTTTAGCAAAAACTGGGCCAGCCTACACGCGAATGTTCCGTCCTTGTATTCGGCTAATGCTCGTTTTGTTTCAAAAACCATCCGTTCTGTTTAGCCATTCGTTGTAGGATGATATGGTGCACTTGTTACGTGGGTCACCCCATTCTTCGTTAGAAAGCTTTCAACTTCTACTGAAACGAAGGATGGTCCGTTATCATTCACAAGCTTTTTGGAAAGCCCAAAAACTGCGTAAAGGTTCCAGAGTTCCTCAATCAATGTGGCAAACTGTGTATTGCCCATGGAGCACACTTCCAACCATTTGCTGTATGCGTCCACAATAATTAGCCAGCATTCTGCCTTCTATGGGACCAACGAAGTCTGCGTGAACTGCGCCCCAAGGCGTTCTAGTGCGTTCCCATTTGGGCACTGGTGCCCTTTGGTGTTGACAACAAGTTGCACAGTTTCTAGCGAGCCGTTCGATATCTGCGTCAATGCCTGGCCACCAAAATTACCTTCGTGCGCATGCCTTCATGGCCACAATTATGTGGTGGTTGACAGGTGCGAGTTTTAAGGTAACTTGCCGCTATTGTTGGAGTTGTCATCTGGGAGCCTCTAACAAGGCACCCTTCCAGCACTGAAAGCTCAGCCGCCACTTTCCTGCACGATGATAGCTGTTCTTCTGGCAGTTTATAAACTTCAGCGTTTGAGACAGCCTCCAGCACTTGCGACAAAACTGACTCCTCACGAGTCATTCGTGCTAGTTGACGCGGTGAAAGCTCGAAGCTGGGCATGGTAGCCAACATGAGCATGTCTCTCGGAGGATAAGGCCCATCAACTTGTGCCGGTAGTGGAAGTCAGCTTATAGTGTCCACATTTTGGTTCAGTAGGCCAGGCCAGTACAGTAACTTGTAATCAAACGTTGCTAGTTTAAGGCACCACCGTGTCGTCCTTGATGAAAAGACCCGGGGTACTTGCTTTGTTTCACTCACCATTCCAATAAATGCCTGGCGATCTGTTATGGTCACATGCCGGCCAGCTATGTACTTATGAAAATGACTGATGCCGTAGATCACTGATACACTTTCTTTGTTGAGCTAGAAGTAGCTCTTTTCGGCACTTCCCGGTGTTCATGAACCGAATGCAATGGACTCCTCTCGGCAAATAGCATCTTCCCGAGCGAGGACGGCATCAACGCCATGCGGCGATGCGTCCACGGACAAAAGAAGGCGCTTCGTCTCGTCGTAGTGAGCACTGTAGATGCCCGGATCATCTCCTTAAGTGCATCAAAATTGGCTTGGTACTTGCTCTTCCGTTTCCAGGGGGTGTTTTTATCTAGGAGCCTATACAATTCCACCACAACCATCGCTCCGTTCTTCAAAAAGCAGTCGTCAAATGAAATAAATCCCAAAAAAGCCCTTAGGGTTGTCTTGTCAGATGGTTTGGTTGCTTGAAGTATAGCCTCAACCTTTTTCTTGGTGTTGCGAACACCATTTCTGTCAATTCAATGCCCCAGAAACTCAACTGACATAACTGCGAATCTGCATTTTTCTTTCTTGAGGCGTATGCCTTTCTCAGTTAGCCTCGAATAAAACCTGATTAAGACACTGTGCGTGCTCATTTACCCTATTCCCGTTGAAGGTTGAAGGTTTATTTCCGCAACTGGTGTTGCGAGGACAGCCAGGGAAAAAGCTGTATAGACAGCTTGAGAGGTCCTGGCTTCCCCTTACAGTGCAGCATTGACGGCGGCGGAGTACAACAACAAGCAAAACGTGAGGAGAAAAACAAATAAATCAACAACAAAAAAAACGTACGTTCGGTAAAGAGAATGAGACATGCACGTTCAGTACGCAGTACATTGTACTTGTACAGTACAAAACTACACGAACATTTGGGGCAATTCTTTCAGAGAAATATTAGATAAATCAATATTCTCGTAGCAGTACAAATGGTTCAGAAGTGTCGGTAAGGTATGCTGCAACATTTGTTTGCCATAGTTTGTGCGGCATTTCTTAACATTCCAAGGTTCTGTTGCGCGGGTTTTCATACACAGTTCTGCTCTGCTCTAACCCAGCAAGTCTAAGCAAGGAGTCATCATTTTTCATCATGGCGAGTTTATATTTATAGCACAGTCTGTAGTTATACATGGATTTCATCTGTATAATGTTGTGTTGATGGAAAAGGCCTGCAGTGTGGAAGAAATACGGCACTTCACATGCAATGCGTATAATACGTTTTTGTAAGACAGTGAGTTCGTTAATGTTTCCAGCTGTTGTTGTTGCCCACACCATACATCCGTAGTTGGCTATGGAAGAGAACAAAGAGGGGTAAAGTAACAAGTTAACTGATGTAGGAAAATTAAAGCAAGGGATTCCAGGGATGAGTGTTCTCGTTGACAAGGATATCGTCAAGATGAACACTCACCCCTGGAATCACAGGTATCTTTGCCTCCCTCACGCACTGAAAGATAGCTGGTGCAGCGGAAATTCAGAAAGGGAGGCATTCCACCCTGAATAGTCTTTTTGTGGTGTTCACCGTGAGCAGTGCTGCAGTGACCTGTATACAGGTATACCTGTATAGCTTCCAATTTCTTCCTCGAAAAAATCTGGGTGTCATCCCAGAACCTCTGTAATTTCTAGTGCTGGCTCTCCAACGTAAGTTGATCCCCTTCACCTGAATGTGAAGTGCCAAAAACCAATCTCTTCCTAGGAGGTTGCACCTGGTGCCCTTCATAACCAACAATGGCAGCAGATAGTCCTTTGAATTCAACTTCACACGAACTTGTGCTTTTTACCTGACTATGTGTGCAAATCGAGCGGTTAGCATGAAAGTCGCGCAGTGTTTTTCTTTCATGTTCTGTAGTCCGTGTCCTCGCTTATCAGGGAGCATGCCGTACCTGTGTCCACCTCAAACTGGACTGGCTTTCCCTCCACTCTCAAGTCCACGAGGAACTTGGGGCAGTGTATACGTACACTCACTGTGTGCAGCTTGCAGCATGATTTGCTGACAGGTGGTGGGTTGGCACTGTGTGCCCGTAGCTGCTAGTTGTCGGAGCGTGGTTCCGTTTTTTTCTATTTCTTTTAGATGCAGGCACGCTCGATGTGACCTTCCTTGGAGTAGAAACGGCACTCGGCTGTCTTGAATTGGCACGTTTCAGGGTCATGCGAGCCATCGCATCAATAGTAATGTGGTGCTGACGTACGCTTGCCTTCTGGCTTATTTGCGACTTCCAGGTAATTTCCCTCGAGTTTGCCACTCCCTTGATATCTCGATGATGCCTTGACGCACTTTCCGCTGATAGGGCTAAGTCCACAGCGCGTTGAAATCTCAGGTCTTTCTGCGAACAGTCTCTGTGGAAGATGTTCGTCCCAGACGCCGCGGACAAACCTCTCCCGCAGATTCATGGCTTAGTTGGGTTTCCTGCTGAAGTGGTCCTTTAGGTGTCAGGTGACGTCGTCGATATTGTAGCCGAAGGCAGCGCTCCGAAGTTGCAGTCGGCTGTCAAGGTTCCTGAGGGCCGCAGCGTAGCTGCTGATCGACTCGTCTGGCCGTTGGTCCGGTTTTTGGAACACGTACCGGCTGTAAAGCTCCGCTGTCCTGTTGTCGAAGTGCCGCCCGAGAAGTGTCACTAAATCATTGAAGTTGACTTCTCTCGGGATCTTCGGCGCTATCAGCGCGCGCACACAGTGTTCAAAAGTGTCGGCTCCACAAAGCGTGAGAAGTGCCCGGTTCTTCGCTTCGTCGCTGACGTCGCTCGCCACGAAGTCAAATCGTGGCGCTGGATCCACGATTCCCATGATTTGCCCGAGAAACGCTCGATAGCGCCGTGCATTCGTACTGTAGCCACGGCCTCAACTTCGAAAACTTATCCGCTTTCCAACTCCTGCCTCATCGCCAGTTTTACGTATGGGGTCTGGCCCCATCCTTGAAAGGAGTGCGCATCGGTTGGTGGCAGAAAACAGACTACGTTTATTTTCTACAAAAGACGCAGGTGAGAGCTGCATGTGTTCGAGGCGGCAAACTTTCGCTCCCTGTCCGGTAGCCGAGACGCTGAGGCCGACGACGAAGGATTCTCAGAACTCGACTCAGGATGGGGTCGCTTCCCGTTTCTTTCGCGCTGGTGCTTTCTACAGCCGAGGAGCAGTGGTGCGTCGCTTGTCCACAACACAAGCTTTCGCTAGCACAGCTACAAAAAGTGTGCCATCGCGCCATACACAACCGAGCACATAGTGACGCATGTTGTCACAACATTATGCGGTAGCAATAAACAAATAAAAAAAGCGGCACAGGTAAGATAATTGCACAGTGTTCCAAAGGTGGGACACCATGTCAACGCCAACATGCAGCACAGAATGTGACAGTGCAAGAGTCGCGTTTTCACCATGACGCAGAAGCTTCATCCCACGACCTACTGAACTCCAGACCTGCACAGATCTCCCTCCTCCAGCACGCCTGGTCTAGTTTGCCCCTTTTGCCGCTAGGGAAAGAACGTATGAGCAGAGTGGCGCTAGTTATAACCTATTCACTATCGTCTGCTTCTGCGATCTGTTCAGCGCTTCTCTTGCCACTTCGGCAGGCACAAAGCGCTTGTATTGGCGGTAAATGAATAAATTCACAAATATACAAAAGAAAACATATTTGTGAATGTTTTGCCTTTAAATAGTGAAACTAGAAGAGGAGAAGCGGTGTAAAAAATGTAAACAACGAGCATAGGTGGCAGCTGCAATGTTAGACCGACGGCATAAATTTCCCTTTCCTAGCCTCCGTAAGAGACTGGAAAACATGTTTAAAAAGATTCACAGGATAACCTAGCTTTTTTTATTTGATTACAAATATTCTATTTATTGCTGTGTGCCGTAGTAAAAGGCAGATGATCTGGTAAAAGTATAGAAAAAGTATTCACGAGTAAGTCCTCCGCCGGATATGTGAAATAGGCTGATCGTTTCTGTTTCAAGGGAAGGTGAGCATATCTTGTTTTCAATGTCGTTGGATGTCTAGCTCAGTAGAAAGCTTGCAAAAAATTAAGCGACGTCAGTGCTTTAAAACGTGCTGCACTGCAGACCTGAAATAGTGTCACGGAACTCTTTTCAAACTGTAAAGCTAGCTTTTCTGCGTGGTACGGCGGCAGCATAACGGTGGTGCTTAAGATACGTACGCAGCGGAACTGTGTGTGTAATTCACTTTTTGAACTCACGACGCATTCATGCACAACTTTTAAGAGTTAAAATGAGTGATAGTCATTCTGTCGTCGAACATACGGTGGTTTCAAGTTTCCAAAGAGCGCAGAAGCGAATTTTACAACGTGTACAATGAAACTGTTGTGTACGTTGCGAACTCTATAAAAATCTGATTTATAATAATCTGCTTGTAAAAGGAACGGCTATTTAACGCTAATGTAGAGAGCAGCGGACTACACGCTCCGACATTTTTTAGGTTCGGGCAGTAAACTTTTGGAGCGAAGTGACCGATCGAAGCCTTGTGACATCACTGTCACTGTGTTAGCAAAAATAATCAACTAGACAAGCAGCTCGTCACAACACAACAGCTGCCGTACTAATTACAACGCCGCACAGCCGCCCACCGCGTACCAGACGATGGATGGATGGATGGATGATTGACGCTCAACTCTTTGAATCGGGCGGCAGCGGCGCGCGCCACCAAGCTTTAATGGTTCTGTATGCATGCATACCTATGTATTTACTCATTTACTTTTGCGTCGATATTATCCACCAATAAGATAGTCTGCGTTTAATTATTTCTATCTGTTCAATGTCTATTCTACTTTCACTGTCTTTAAAACCCAAAGCTTTGAATAGTTCCCCGTTAGATTCAACTGCATGGTGAAGTTGTTTACAAGCAAGTATCAGGTGTTCAGCCGTTTCGTCCTCCTCTTCAGACGCCTCGCACACCAAATCTATCTCCTGGTATCTGGCTCGGTACGTTTTAGTCCGCAGTACACCTGTCCTGGCTTCAAACAATTATGAGCTTCCCTTAGAGTTATCGCAAATATTTTCTTTGGTTATTTCCTGCTTAAACGTCCTGTATGTCTCCAATGCCAATTTGATTTGCATCTCTGTACTCCACATACCCCTCTCTGTCTCCTTAACCTTTTTCTTGACAGATGATTCTTTACTTGTCCCCCCACTACTGCCCACGTATTTGCTTGTCGATTTTCTAGTTCGCTTCCTCCACCTCGTATCAACATTCCTCGTGTATAAGTAACTGAAAACCTTCCTAGCACACCGAGTTTCCCCCATTTTTCTCAATCGCTCCTCAAACGCTACCTCGCTACTAGCCTCTCTGCCCTCGAAAGAATACCATCCCAGATCCCCCTGCACTCCAAGATTTGGTGTCTTGCCAT
This sequence comes from Dermacentor albipictus, assembly GCF_038994185.2. Taxonomy (NCBI): domain Eukaryota; kingdom Metazoa; phylum Arthropoda; class Arachnida; order Ixodida; family Ixodidae; genus Dermacentor; species Dermacentor albipictus. The sequence continues at coordinate 2,684,677 of NC_091822.1, read as the reverse complement.
GTGCTCCCAGAGCGAGCCTACCCACACCACGTTGCCAAATTTCCAACTGTTGCCGGGTCTCTGTTCTAATACATAGAACTGCATTGGCAAAAGTCAGGCCTGGAACCTTTACCCCCATCCATATCCCTCGTACTACCTCGTACCTATTGTAGTTCCACAGTGCCCTACTCTTCATAATCGCTGCACTTTTGTTACCTTTAGTCGTTATATATTTTTCGTACTCTGTCAGATACTCAATGCCATTATTTATCCACACCCAAAGGTACTTGTATTTATCGACTATCTCCAGCGTGGCCTCCTGTATCTTATGCTCGCCGCAAATGTTATCTATAAAATCGTGACTGCTCATTTTACTTTGCTAAACTTCAAGCCCAATCTGTCTCCTTCTGTACCACATATGTCCATAAATTCCTGCAGATCTTCTGCATTGTCAGCCATTAATACAATATCATCCGCGTACCTAAGTTCTGGTAATGACTGTTCAATCAATTTTCCTTGCTTGAGAAATGATAGGTTGAAGCCGAGTCCGCTTTGCTGTATTTTGGCCTCTAGACCTTGTAGGTACAGCATAAACAGCAGAGGCGACAATGGGCACCCTTGCCTAAGCCCCCGCCGAATCATTACAGGCTCCTAAACCTGCTTTTCCCATTGTATAATCACCCGGTTACCTTTATAGATATCTTTTAAGAAATTGGTTACTCCATCTTGCACTCCTAAAGTTTCCAGAATGTCCCACAAGCCCTCTTGAAGTACACTGTCATAGGCTCCCTTGATGTCCAAAAAAGCCAGCCATAGGGGTCGGTGTTCCTTTTCAGCTATTTCGATGCACTGTGTTAACGAGAACAGATTGTCTTCTAGCCTCCTATGCTTCTGGAACAAATTTTGTAGCTTTCCAAGTACCCCCTCGTTCTCTACCCATGCCTGCAGTCTGTCCTTTATATTCTGCATAACCACCCTGTAAACCACTGACGTCACTGTTATAGGCCGGTAGTTATTTATGTCAGCTTTGTCCCCCTTTCCCTTATATATCATTCTCATCCTACTTAGCCTCCATTCGTCAAGTACTTTACCATCCACTATAGCATTTTGCTCACCACCTCCCTCAATGCTTTCTTAGATTTCGGGCCCAATTTCTTTATTAACATAATTGGAATACCATCGGGGCCTGCCGATGTGCTACTTGGTACCCTCTTCTCCGCCCTTTCCCACTCTTTTTGTCCAAGCGAAAGCAGGGGGTTCACCGGGCTATCCCTCTCCGACGTACTGCATGTACCGTTTCTCTGTTTTGTAAATTTTCCCCTCATCATGGTTCCTATATGCTCCATTGCCTCCTCTCCTTCTAACCGAGTTCCTTGAGCTGTTACTATATACCTCTGTTCTAGGCTTGTCCTATTACCTAAGGAGTTCAGATGTTGCCAGAATTTCCTAGCAGCCTGTTTATGTTTTTATTGCTTATTTTTGACAGCCATTGGGACCCTTTTTTCTTGATTTTCTCGTTGATCAAATAGGATGCTTCCCTTTTGAATTTTATGTAGTTTACCCATTACCTCTCTACTTCTGCTTCAGGTTCTCCCTTACTTTTGGAATAACTGTGTTCCCTAGAGGCTTCCTGACGTTTCTTTATGGCCTTCTTAACCTCTTCATCCCACCAGCTCTTGAGTTTTCGTATCCCTTGCCTTGTTTTCCTGACTCGCGCCTTACCTAGCTCACGCTCAAATAGTCTCATTAACTTTGGGTAAGCCCAATCAGTTTCAGTACCCTCTGATATTTCCTCGTCAATTTGTTTGGCGGCTATTTCCACTTGGTCTTCTGAGTAAAAAATCACATCTGGCATTTCCTCGCGCGTCGTTCGTGCTTTAGTTTCCCTCTTAAAACTCAACTTGATACGTTTGTGGTCGCTACCTATACTTCTGGAGCCCTGTTCATCTATAATCATGGCTCCTAATCTATCGTACATCCTATGTGACATTAACGCATAATCTGTTGTCGAGTGTCGACCCCCTACCTCCCATATTATGATCTCGTCACACTTTTCAGTAGAGTTACAAACAACTAAGTTAAACCTCTCACACTTATCCAGCAGCATGTTACCTGTGGAGTCTGTGTACCCATCCATATCTTCAACTTGCGCATTCATGTCTCCTAATACAATTACTTCACATCCTTTTCCTAGCTCATTGATGTCCGCTGCTATACAGTCCAGCATTTTTTTGTTTTCTTCTTTAGCATTTGATCCTGTCCAAAGGCATACAAAGCCTAGAAGTGTTTTCGCCCCTGCTGCTTTTCCTTTTAGCCATAAATGCTCCTTGCATTCCTGATTGAACCTTTGCCCATTTGTGTTTTTATGAATGAGTGCTCCAATTTCCCCGCCCTTTCTGCTACCCTGCACTCTGTTGCAGTATTCCCATGCATAATCAGGGTTACAGGGTGGTTGTTCCATGTCCCTAAGATGTGTCTCTACAAACCCATAAACCATTAAGTTCTCCTGCCTTAGTTGTTCTTCGATTTCCTCCCATTTTAGCCTATTTCTGTACCCTTGCATGTTAAGGAACCCTATGTCTGACCTAATTTGGCTCTTGCGCTTATTCCTGTCACCTCTCCTACAGTACCGATGTTAGCGTGTTTGTGGCTCCTGCCTCGAATCGTCCACCCCTACACTGCTTCTTTCAGAGCTCTGGGTCCCCCTAAAAAGCTGTTGCCTGGCGACCCATCCTACCCCCTATCCTTTTGCCAGTGGCACCACTGTAGTGAATGCCATCTTGCACAAAAGGCCGGAAACCGGTTCCGTACACGTCCCTGTTGACCTCCATCACGCTGTACCCGAGTCGTCCGCTCAGACTCCTAATGAACCGATTGGCCTCAACCACCCTCCTTTCTACCTGGTAAGTCTGGCCCTGGACCTCTGGGATAGTGCATATGGTCACATGCACCCTCCCGGAGGCCTCTCTAAGCTTACTCAGCCCAATCTCAATGTGCCTCTCATGGTCCTGGCTTCTCCCCTTAAGCACGTCATTGAGCCCAGAATGCATAATGACCAAGCTGTCGCTCTCCGTGTTGGCCCCAACCACTTCCCGTGCCTTGGTCATTGCTTCCGCCATGCCCTTGCCCGCTTGCGCCTCCACCTGTACTCGTCCGTCCGCCTTGACTCTCACCATCACGCCTTGTTCGGCCCTCCCCACATTGGAGTCCCCTATCACCAGGACCCTTCTGCGAACAGGTTATAAAAGCGCCGCCTACGGCCGTCGGTTGAACTAAAGTGGGCGCCAGCTGCTCCCATAGAAGCCGGATATCTGTGCAGGTCTGGAGCTCCAGTAGGTCGTGCTTCATCCTACATCTACAAAAATATGCCAGTGTTGTGTGCTGTTGGTGGTAGTTGCCAACTTCTAAGAGTGTTGCTCTGCGCCCTGCCGAATCTTTGCTGGCTTTCAACAGACGTCGCGTCCCCAAACCAAAGTGCGGATGCCGGCGCATGCGAAGCGCTCGAGTTAACTCATAAAAAGTAACCAATAAGAAAGCAAACTTAATGAAAAAATCCTGGCATGGCGCGAAAATTTGCTGGTCGCCAGCACACGGGACATGTCAACTCGCTGATGCATGTTCCCAGTAGCTGGTTATCTATTTGGAAAACCAGAGGGCGCATGCAAACCGCACCGCATGATGCGGTTTCAGCGTAAATGCAATTTTGTGACCGATCGCGACGACCGCCCGTTTTTCACGAACCGCCTGCATGCGGTGCGGCGTGAGGCGATGTGCGGTTTGAGCGTAAATGGGGTCTAAGCACTCGCCACACGTGGGCCAATCTCGAAGATAGTTCAATGCAGGACCAACCCGAAGCGGAAGTGAAGCAGGCTTTAATGACTTCCCCCCCCCCGTGGGCCGATCCCGAAGATAGTGCAACACCGGACTCACCAGCGGCGGAGCTGATGCAGGCGTTAAGCACTCCCCACACGTGCGCCCATGCCGAAGGTAGTGCAATACTGGCCCGACCCACCACGTAGGTGAAGCAGGCGTTAAGCACTCGCCACACATGGGCCGATCCCAAAGATAGGTCAATGCAGGACCGACCCGAAGCGGAAGTGAAGCAGGCTTTAATCACTCCTCCCCCCCCCCGTGGGCCGATCCCGAAGATAGTGCAACGCCGGACTCACCAGCGGCGGAGCTGATGCAGGCGTTAAGCACTCCCCACACGTGCGCCGGTCCCAAAGGTAGTGCAAGCCGGGCCGACCCGCGGCGGAGGTGAAGCAGGCGTTAAGCATTCCCCGTAGGTAGGCCAATCCAGAAGAAAGTGCAATACCGGCCCGACCCGCGGTGCAGCTGAAGCAGGCAATAAGCACTCCCCACACATGGGCCGGTCCCGAAGCTAGTGCAATACTGGCCCAACCCGCGGTGGTGCTGAAGCAAGCGTTAAGCACTCACCATAAGTGGGCCGAACCAGAAGATAGTGCAATACCGGCCCGAGCCACGGTGGAGGTGAAGCAGGCGTTAAACATTTCCCATAAGTGGGCCGACCCCGAAGTTAGTGCAATGCCGGGCCGACCCCCAGCGGAGGTGAAGACGGCGTTAAGCACTCACCATGCGTGGGCGGATCCCGAAGCTAGTTCAATGCCGGCTCGATTCGCGACGGAGGTGAAGCAGGCGTTAGCACTCCCAATTAGTGGGCCGATCCCGAAGTTTAGTGGGCACGTCGGTGCCCACTCAACTCAACTCAACAGTGAGCAATGGGGGCGGGCATCCCATTGAGTGGGTACGGAGCGGGCATCGTGAACATGCGTCTGGAACACCCATTTCTGTTTCTTGTGCAGGCCGTTCTTTTTGTCAAAGGCGCTTCGACGTCAACTGAACCACGTGTCAATGATTCCGTGGTGGGAGTGAAGGAGGAGCACATACACTGGCTAACGTTTCCTTGAAAAGATCAACTCCGGACATGGTCATGCGCGACAGCGCTGCTGACGTCGACAGATTTTCAGCGCTAGAATCAGCAACGTTGCCTTGCGACAATGCTATAAAAGAAGAAGCATCATTGATCCTCGCCAGCGGGCATGGCGCGGGTATCACCAACATGCGTCTGAGACACCCGCTTCTGTTTCTTGTGCAAGTGAGAAACGATCACCCCGTTCACTGTTATAGAAGTAACAATGTATATCTGCTCCTTGTGCCGTGCCCACGGCGAGTGTTTTCACTGTTTGCCGCCCCATACCACCACTGTATCGGGGTGCTTCCTTGCCTAGAAGCATTGGTAGTGCCTTTGCGTGAATTACTTCTGTTGATATGCAGCGATGTCGAACGGAATCCGGGTCCCATGAATGATCAACTCACGGAGATGCACAGATTGATGAAGGACATGCACGAACGTTCAATTCGCATTGAAGCTGCACAGATGACGATGTCAAGTGACATCTTAGAGCTTAAGAATCGGCAACAATCACTTGCTAAAGATATTTCGACCATAGTTACGCGCCTAGAATCTGTCGAAAAGCGGACATCTATTTTGGATGGTGTATAGTGCGAATTAACAACAACGCGTAAACTAACTGAGCAGGTGGAAAGCGAGGCGCTTAGGCTACGTGCGCGTCTCGATGAAGCAGAAGATCGCTCTCGGAGGGAAAATTTAGTTTTTTGGAATCGTTGATAACGCTTCTGAAACGGCACAGCAGACAGAAGAAAATGTTTTATGTTTATTTTGCCAATCTCTCGAAATAACCTTATCTTCCGATAACATTGCGCGCGCGCATAGGATCGAGCGATTTTCTACCAACAAAGTTCGACCTATTATAGTAAAGTTTTCCTACTACAAAACAAAAGAAACGGTTTTTTCTAAGCGTCACATGCTCAAAGGAAGCAGAGTAGTCATGCGGGAAGATTTTTCAGCCAGGACTTGCCGTGTTAGAGAGAAACTAATTATGCCAAAGAACTGAGCTGCCCTTTCAAACTGTGCTATAACAAATTGCTAATGACACATGCTACGGCTATGATTGCAGTACTGACGCAGTATATGAAATAGGACCATCCAGACGCACAACCAATGCAGCCAACTTCTCCCCGCGGCACCTTCGTTCTGATCGCGCACTTGCTTCCTCGGGAAGCTAGAAGAAGGCCAGGGGTGGCGGTGCTTCCACTAACAATAGCCACCTGATTGTGCTCTCTAATAACGTTCGCAGCTTTTTGTCGAAGAAAGACGAAATGTGTGCATTGATCAAGGATTCTAACGCTGATATTGTCGCGTTAAGCGAAACTTGGCTTTCTGATAAAAATACCAAATGAAGAGCTGTTTTGCTGTGGAAGAAAATACAAAATATTTCGCTTGGATAGGCCTAATCGATGTGGGGGTGGCGTCTTTCTTGCTGTAAACATGGAAGTTAAAAGCTACGCTGTTGATATAAAGACTAGTTTGGAGGCAACATGGTGTTGCCTCAACCTGGCTTTTCAAAAAATTGCCATTGGTGTATGCTACCGCCCTCCTTCTGGGCGTTCCAACTTTCATGACGACCTTCATGATTGCCCGAACCACGTAAACATTTTGTTTCCCGGAGCGCCAGTCATTCTACTAGGTGATTTCAATTTTCCCAACATTATGTGGTCAAATTCGTACTCATATTCTTCGCCTAATTCAGCTGAAGCAGGCCATTTCCTTCACATCTGCTCTGATTTCGGTTTGGCCCAGCTGGTTCAAGTTCTTCCACGCGTTAGAAATGATACATCTTCAATTCTTGACCTTGTTTTGACACCAACGCGGGAAATTGTATCTTGTGTGTCTAACACGCCTAGTATCAGCGATCATGTAAATATACAAAGATTTCACTGCCTTTCCCACGCGCGCGAGAGCATCTCGAAACAATACGCGACTACAGAAAAAAGCGGATTTCGACGGAATTAACAATGAATTATGCGCCTTTTTAGATGAGTTTTTGTCTGATTACCTTGAAAGATCTGTGCAAGGCAACTGGGACTCATTTAAAACAAAAATTTCAGAACTAACCTTTAAATACATTCCTATCAAGAAAATGTTTTCGAATACGAGTGCCCCGTGGTACAACAGATACATAAACCGTCTTTCTAACCGTAAGAAAAGGCTCTATCGCGCTGCTATGAAGTCTTGGTCGGATAAACGTTGGTCAGCCTATAATTCTGCCACCACTACTAACTTATCTCAAATGAAACGATCTAAATTTTTGTTTTTTAATCGCACCCTTCCATATATGCTAAAAATAACTAGACAATTTTGGAGTGTCATACGGGGCAATGATCGCAGTGCAATAGCTTTGCTAACAACGGAAGGACATCCAGTGCCTGACGTCGAATGCGCGTCTGTCTTAAATGATACATTTGTAAAGGATTTTTCCCGCCCAGTAGTTACGAATGCACAACATGCCTTGCCATTACGTCAATACTTGCCCATGGACGCCATCTTTATTACTTCTGAGGGTATTCGTACAGTCATTAACAAACTGAAAAACTCATCATCATGTGGCGTCGACAGCATCAGTACAAACTTCTTGAAAGATACTATTGAATACTCCTCTATCATTTTGGCATGCATTTTCTCACAGTCCCTGTAGCTATCTAGCCTTCCGAAAGACTGGCTGATAGGTAAGGTTGTGCCAGTTCACAAGTCCGGGGTAACACACAATCCATCAAATTTCCGTCAAATTTCACTCACATCTTTACCATGTAAAGTTTTTGAACACATTATCTTCACTCACCTTGTCAATTTTCTTGAGTCGTACCAGTTTTTTACGCCCTCACAACATGGCTTCCGCAAAAAGTTTTCTTGCGAAACACAACTTCTAGTCTTTACTAAGGACCTGCATCATTTACATGATTCTGGATTCACTATAGACTGTATTTTTTCAGATTACTCCAAAGCATTTGATAAAGATAGTCATCATTTACTGCTTTTTAAGCTCGGGCAGTTAAATTTAGATCCTGATGTTTTAAAAGGGATTCGAGCTCTCCTTTTTAACCGTACTCGGTTTGTTCCCGTAAATAATGTTATTCCCCAGTCCAGCCAGTGCTATCGGGAGTTCCCACGGGGTCTGTATTGGGACCCTTGCTTTTTTAATTTTCATGCATGACCTACCCGGTAACATTTCATCAAAGATTTGCTTATTTGCGTATGACTGTGTAATTTATCAGAAAATAACTAACCAAGACGATGTTGTCTTACTTCAGACCGACTTACATACCATACATTCCTGGTGTCAAACGTGGAACATGGAATTGAACATTTCGAAATGCAAATCAATGCACGTATCCCGCACCTATTCGCATCACCACACTATCATCTTTATAATACGCCTCTTGAGTTTGCTTCATCTTAACAATATCTCGGTGTTAACATTTGTAGTTACCTATCATGGAACCATAATGTGAGGCACATCACCAAAGCCAACCGATCACTTGGGTATTTTCGAAGAACCTTCTATATGGCACCCCGTTAATTAAAAAAATGGCTGTGGCTTAGCTAAGGTTAAGCCCAGGATGCGAAGCATACTAGCCTTTATTTCAGTTGTTGAACCACTGTTTAGCCTGGTGAACTGGTGTTGCTTGGCTATATTTGGTTCGGCTAGACCAATTGGCTAGACGAAGAAACAACTCATGCGTTACTCTGCTTCGCCTTCAAGAGTGGAACGCGACAGCGTTCCCGTCGACCCGCCAAGGGGTGTAAGACAATGGGCTACAGCGCAGCGACTACGCGCCCCGCATTGGACGCGATGAGCGTCGAGCAACGCAGCGTTCGGCACGGCAACGAAATGTGCGCCTGAGCAAGAGACGCACGCCTGAGCCTTAGAAACAGCTCGTTTCTAAGGCAACACCGCATTCACTAAAGGCGCTTTTGTACCGCTTTGAAGCATCGTACTCGTGGCTCAGTGGTAGCGTCTCCATCTCACACTCCGGAGACCCTGGTTCGATTCCCACCCAGCCAATCTTGCAAGAGTTCAGCCAAAGCCACCTAGAAAATCAGTCTATGTAGCACGCCGCAACCTTCGCTTCTCATTCCAACGAGCAGCTCTGTCTCCAAGAGGCATCTCACCTCGTGAGTGTGTAGCAGAGGCAAGCGCAGCTGCTTATATACCGCCGCGACGCCGCGAGCGACGGCGCGAGTTGGAGCCCTGTTTCTCCTCTGTCATGACGTCACGGTGTCACGTGGTATTGAAGGCGACACCGCCGCGCCTGAGGAGCTGGGTTGAGCTCTCGTAATATGCTTCGCATAAAAGCTTCTCTACACAACTTACATTCGTCAGTCACTTGAATACGCATCATCTATCTGGGATCCCGGTGGTATTACACTGATAAACGAACTTGAAAGAGTGCAGAATTGTTCTGTTTGCTTCATTTTGTCCAATTATGACCGCATAGCCAGTGTTACCATGATGAAGTTACTACTTAACCTTCCAGAACTTACAATTCGGCGTAACATAGCCCGGCTCGCTCTTTTCATAAAATTTACTATCACAACAATCATCTCCGCAATCAGTTCATTAAATCCCCTCCTTTCATTTCATCTAGAATTGACCACCTCCAAAAAGTTGGATGTTCCTCGTTGTAGAACTGTAAACTATTAACATGCATTTTTACCTAGAACCACCTCCGAATGGGATCAGCTGCCACAAGCAGCTGCAGCTATCATGGATACAACGTGCTTTAAGGATTTCTCGAATAACATGCCTTATATTGCTTAATAATTTGTATTGAATTTGTTCTTCTGTTTTTTGCTTCTTGTTTGTTTTAGTTTTAGATGTTAACATTCCTCTGCTTTATCTTGGATGCGACTGTTTCAGTTCATTTTTGTATTAGGCTGGTGATTGTTCATGCTTCTTATTGTGATTGTATCAACTGTTTTTCCAATTTTCGTCTGTAATATGCCCCTGCCCTCTGTAATGAGCAAACCCTGAGTGTAAAATAAATAAATAAATAAATAGTGCAATGCCGGGCCGACCCGCGGCGCAACTAAATTTGGCATTAAGCACTCAACACTCGTGGGCCGATCCCGAAGACTGTGCAATACTGGCACGACCCGCGACGAAGGTAATGCAGGCGTTAAGTACTCCCCAAAAGTGGGCTGATCCCGGAGATACTGCAATACCTGCCCAAACCTCGGCGGAGGTGAAGCAGGCCTTAAGCACTTCCCACACGTGGGCCGATCCCGAAGATAGCTCAATGCCGGACCGACCCGCGTTGGAGGTGAAGCAGGCGTTAAGCACTCCCCACACGAGGGCCAATCCCGAAGATAGTCCAATGCCGGACCGACCCGCAGCGAAGGAAAGCAGGCTTTAAGCACCCTTCATAAGTGGGCCGATCCCGGAGATAGTTCAATGCCGGCCCGACCCGCGACGGAGGTGAAGCAGGTGTTAAGCACTCCCTATACGTGGGCCGATCCTGAAGGCAGTGTAATACCGGCCCGAGCCACGGCGGAGGTGAAGCAGGCGTTACGCATTCCCCATACCTAGGGTGACCCCGAAGTTAATGCAAGGCCAGGCCGGCCCGCAGTGGAGGTGAAGACAGTGTTAAGCACTCCCTATGCATGGGTTTATCCCGAAGCTAGTTCAATGCCGGACCGACACGCTGCAGAGGTGAAGCAGGCGTTAAGCACACCCCATACGTGGGCCAATCCCGAAGATAGTTCAATGCCGGACCGACCCGCGGTGTAGGTGAAGCAGGCGTTAAGCACTCCCCACACGAGGGCCAATCCCGAAGATAGTCCAATGCCGGACCGACCCGCAGCGAAGGAAAGCAGGCTTTAAGCACCCTTCATAAGTGGGCCGATCCCGGAGATAGTGCAGTACTGGCCCGACCTGCGGCAGAGGTGAAGCAGGCATTAAGCAGTCTTCATAAGTGGGCCAATCCTGGAGATAGTTCAATGCCGGCCCGACCCGCAACGGAGGTGAAGCAGGTGTTAAGCACTCTCTATACGTGGACCGATCCCCAAGGCAGTGCAATACCGGCCCTACCGGCAACGGAGGTGAAGCAGGCGTTAAGTACTCAATATAAGCAGGCCGTACCCGAATATATTGCAATACTGGCCCGACCCACGGCGGACGTGAAGCAGGCGTTAAGCACTCCCCAAAATTGGGCCGATACCCAAGATAGTGCTATGCCGCGCCGACCTGCAACGGAGACGAATCAGGCATTAAGCACTCACCATAATTCGGCCGATCCCCAAGATAGTGCAATACCGACCTGACCCCCGACGGAGGTAAAGCACGCCTTAAGCACTCCCCATAAGTGGGCATATCCCGAGATAGTTCAATGCCGCACTGACACACGGCACGGGTGAAGCAGGCGTTAAGCACCCCCCGGGTAAATGGACCGACCTCGAAGTTGGTGTAGTACCGGCCCAACCCGCGGTGGAGGTGAAGCAGGCGTTAAGCACTCCCCGTAACTGGGTCACCTCGAAGATAATGCAATTCCGGCCCGACCCACGATGGAGGTGAAGCAGGCGTTAAGCACTCCCCATAAGTTGAATGAGGTTTTATTATTATTAGACAAGATATAGTACAAGGCAGTGATATACAATAGGAGGTCCCGAGGTCAAAGACTGTAATGGGACTTCCTGTAGAGCGTATAAGCAAAAATATAAACAGTTGCAAGAATTAGCATAAAATATTCAAAAGATAACAAACTTAGCATTTTTTTAGGTTTGGCAGCACCAAACAAATCAGCTGCAGACATGTTATAAAGAAGTATAATAATTATTATTACATTCGACTAATTACAGAATTAACACCATTTTGAAAATAAATGGATAATGAGACCTAACGAAATGAACTTTAATTTGTGTTGCGTAGCCAAATGTACATTTCGAGGGGGAAATATACTTATCTAAGTGGTTGCAGATGATAAAATGTGGTCTTTTAGTTGTCGTTTAAATTGAAATGATTTGCATGACTTGATAGTAGGAGGTAGTGTGTTCCAGAAGGAAACCGACGAAAAATGAACACTCTGCTTACCATAATTTGTGCGAACCATGGGAAGAATAAAGTTATTGTTTAGTGCAAATCGCGTAAGATTACTATTCATTAGACAAGACTGGGGTATCAGACAGTGGCGGTAAGCGTTATTTAGTTGTCGATATAAAAACGTACCAAGACTAAATTTAATTAGCTCGTCCACAGTAATAATATTATAGTTATGTAATAAGTGTTGGGAATTGAAATATTTGGGACTAATTGTAATTATTCTAACAGCCTGGTTTTGTAGTACTTGTAATGATTGTAAGTGGGTAGGATACGTATTGCCCCAGCATGCAATGCAATATTTTATACGTGAATAGATAAATGAGTATTATAAAGAGAGTAGTGTTTCCTGGTTAAAGACATACCGAGCTTTTAAAAGTGTCCTTATTCCATTTGTTGCCCTCCGCCTAACGTTGGCTATGTGATGAAATTTAAGGCTAGAATCAAGTTCTACACCCAAGTAGTTACAGGAAGTACTACGCAGGATAAGATTATTACCAAGGTAGAGTGAAGGAATGAATGCGGATGAGCGTTGGTGGGACGTGAAAAAAACAAATTTAGTTTTAGACGAGTTTATATTGAGCTGGTTAATATTGCACTAATTTAACACGTTGTTTAAGTCGGTATTAAGTTTAGAAACTAGGCTCCGTACACAAATGTTAGAGAAAAAAAATGTGATAAAAAATGCAGTTAGAAGAAAGCAGGCAATTAGGCAGGTCGTTAACATATATTAGAAACAAGAGTGGGCCAAGTATGGATCCCTGCGGTACACCCATGTTTGTTGTCATTGATTGAGAAAGAGCACCAATAATTCTACCTTTTTGTGTTCTATCTTTTAAGCAATCTTGTATCAAAGTTAATGCAGGACCTGTTATTCTGATAGATTCAAGTTTAAAGGATAAAATGTGGTAGGTAATTTTATCAATTGCTTTAGTTAGATCCACGAACACTGATCCAGCATACATGCCCTTGTCGATTGCCATCTTTAATTGTTCAGTTAGGGCGATAAGAGCAAGGTCGGTAGAATAGCCCTTGCGGAAGCCGAATCGGAGTGGTGAAAGAATACTAAATTTAGATATGTAATTAGTTAGGCGCTTTTCTACCAGCCGTTCAATAACTTTGCTAAAGAAGGGTAGAACGCAAATGGGCCTATATTTAGTAATCAAGGCACGGTCACCCTTTTTAAATACAGGAGTAATTCTACCTTGTTTTAGTTCTTGTGGGAAGGTTCCAGTCTTAAAAAATAGGTTAATAATACTTGCGAGAACATCTGAGATTAGGTGGGCAATTAGCTTGATGTGATTTGAATGCATATTATCAAGACCTGCACTTGCTTTGACATTTCTTATAGTGTTTTCTAATTCCGTGGTGTGGTTGGAGAAAGAATGAGTGAGGTAGGCGTCGCAATACATTGTTATACTGCGTTGGTGTATGCGAATCGCTGCTAAAGAAAAATTATGCAAAAGCATCAGCAATATCTTGTGAGAAGGTGTAAGCTGTGTCGTTATGAATGATTTCCTTGAAATTATTGCGATTGTTTCGCCTATTTAAAAAATCATTTACTATGTTCCATTTCTTGCTGCTGTCGCTTCCGCATTGTAATGATTGTTTCTGGTAATAAAGTTTTTTTAGCTTTTTTTAGTTCGATAGCAAGAAAGTTGGAAAATTTTTTGTACCTCTTGGTCAAATTGCTGTTAAATGGCCGTAATTTTGTTTTCTTGTACAGATTGTCTTTTTTCCGCATCAAGGCTAGAAGCTTATCTGACAGCCAAGGATTCTGTGGTGACGCAAACTTCTTTTTGCCTTTCATTTTGCGGGTGTGACAGTCAAAATAGGATTTTAGTACCGATATAAAGAACGAGAAGGCGGTTTGTGGATCTTTCATATCTGTTATAGAAGACCAATCAGCTTGGCTTAGTGAATCAATGAAATCTTCTTTGTTGAGTGTCATCTTTGTGTAAGTGGCTTTGGCAGAGTCTTCATTATTCTGAAAGTGTAAAAATATCGGGTAGTGATATTGTATTAGTGATATTGATATCCGGTAGTTAGATTTTGTAACAGGACGCCTGCGTCTGGTGGAGACAGCAAATTGGAAAGCGCATGATCGATTATTGTACCATCTGTATAGTTAGTGCACCGCGTAGGTACGCTTATTAAGCATTCATAACCGAAGCTATTGAAACAATTTGAAGATTGTAAGGCGTATGGAGACGAGCTGTCTGTGAGGTTAATGTGAATATCGCCTATAATGGTAACGTTTTTATTCTCGTCTGCAAGGATATTTAGCACGTCATGAAGCGCGGCGCAGAAATCATTCATAGACGATGAAGGCGAGAGATATACACAACCTATTATTAGATTTTTGTTGTCCGCATTAATAAAGTCACTTTTAAGTTCGACGCACACTGATTCACAGTCACATACGCCGAGAAGGTCGTGCCTTCTTTTGTACGTAACAGTACTTAAAGTATAGAGAGCGGCACCGCCATGACAGCTATACGGACGATTTGAGGATTCTGCTTCATAGTTAGGAAAGCAAAACAGATTCTTGTCGTGGTCACTTAGCCAAGTTTCCGAGATTCCAATTATTGAGCATGAGAATTGAAGCGTCGCAATCAGATTTGAAAAGTCATTATAGTGTCTGCGTATGCTTCGTGCGTTAAAATGAATGATGGATTTTTGATTATAGGACATATAATTATTTAGCTCGTTAGTTGTAAAATATGATGACATTGTGAATTTGTGTGGTGATGCGATTTGTCAAAGGCGAAGGTAGCTAAGTGATCACAGAAAGGTCTGCCTCCCTCATGATCCGAAAAACGCGGCTGCCAGTTGTTTTGCGAGCCTTTATTTGGCAGTTGTCAGTCCATAGGAATTGCCATTTCTTAGATCTCTTTAGGGTTAAGGCCTTAGAAAAGGAGGCCTTATTTTCAGGTGTTAGGTAGTCATTTACATACAGCGGCGTCTCCTTGCTTGCCGATAAGCCAATGTCGCCTAGAGTTAGCAGCGCTTTCTTCGCTTCTGTCACGAAGTCGGACTTTTTCGTTCGCGAAATAAAATGGCTATGATGTTTTGTTGTTGTTAGATTTGTTAGGCACACGGTAAACCACGTGGAGATCATCTGGTGATACTGGGCAATCAACTTTGTCGCCAATGCTCTGCATTACCACCAGGAAATATTCTCCTTGTGTGCAAGGAACACCTTTCACCTCGACGTTGTGTAGCCTCGAGTGCTGTTCTAGATCACTTACTTTTTTTGTGAGCATACTGTTGCTGGCTTTTAGAGCGTTATTTTCAGCTACCAGATTAGCGTTTTCATCCTTCATTTCCTTCACCAGATCGTGGAGGAATTCCACACTGTCCACCAAATTATACATTTGTTTTTTTCATTTCAACAACGTCCAATCCCGAAGTGCTCATATTTAGTAAGAATTTTCCATACACGTCATAAAGAAACTTCGAACTCAAATTTTCAAGCTTGGATTCAAGTTGCTCCACTCGTTTTGCGAGTTCTGCGTTTCAGGGCATTGCGTTCGGGACAACAGACCAAGGTTTAGGCGGCACAAGAAAAAAGTTGCAGTAAATAATAACACTAAATTGAATGGGTTCTTGCGCAGATAAATACGCTCCGCAGAATTCTGGCAGCAGCTGCTGTGACACTGGCAATAGTGCTAAGAGATAATGAGCTTATGACAAACCTGCAGATGCAAAGTAGCTCGGATATTGCGCGTGCTTGCTGTCGCAACCGCTGCCAGAATGAGCACCCGCTGCCATCATGGCTGCTTTTGTACTCCAGGTGCATGGTAGGCGCAGGCGCAGCAGTATCTCCGGTGGGCCAGGTAAGATGACTTGGCCGAAGTGCAGGCCCGGGTATGCTTACTTGCGTCTTGGTACGTCCTGCAGGAAAGGGTCAAGACACGTGGTACTTGATTGCACGAAACCCCTACTGAAGGAAACCAGAGGGGTGGCCGATGCTGCTATCCTGCAGATGCAAAGTAGCTTGGTTATTGCGCGTGCTTGCTGTCGCAACCGCTGCCAGAATGGGGAGTGCTCCATGGAAAGTGGGCTGATTCCGAAGGTAGCGCAATGCCGGGCCGACCCGCACCGGAGGTAAAGCAGGCGTTAAACACTCCCCATAAGTGGGCTGATGACAGAGTGCAATACCTGCGAAACCCTCGGCGGAGGTGACTCAGGCCTTAATAACTCCCCATAAGTGGGCCGATCCCGATGATAGTTCAATGCCGGACTAACACGCGGCGGAAGTGAAGCAGGCGTTAAGCACTCTCCGTAAGCGGGCCGACCTCAAAGCTGGTGCAGTACCGAGCCGACGCGCAGCAGACCCTACGCCACTGTTTTTATGTTATAAAGTCTTAAACCATATCGTGAGAAGCCAACAAACGAAGACACCAAGGACAACATGGGGATTGTGGCGACGAGCGACCACGGAGACCGGGATAGTCTCGGGCTCTCGCGGGAGAGGAAAAACCGAGACTCGATCTCTTAGCGTAGCATTCTTTTTTTAATCCATTTCGGAACGCTAGCCGGTGCCGGAGCGCGCCAGCCACTCGTGCCTCGTGTGGACACTAGCGTCCACGTAACGCTCATGCGACGCCGATGCTGTTGCCGTTACAGAGGGCTCCTCCCCTAGAGAGGAGGAATATTCGACGAACGATGGAAAGTCCACGTGACGCGGCCTGTCTTGGCGTTGGTCTTGGGTGTCACGTACGGAGGCGGCGTCGAAGGATGCAGCAGGCTTGCGTCGCACATTGGTGGGGCCGATGGCATGGTTGATTCGATGTAGGCGGGTTTGAGACGTTCCAGGGCAATTGTGTGTGATCGGCCGTTGACATTCACGACAAACGTCGTCGGGCGATGCTCGAGAAAACAATATGACCAGGAGCAGTGTGGCTGCAAAGGCTTCCGCACGGCACAGTTACGCACGAAAACGTGGGTAACTGAGCTGAGTGCGGGAGAAACGTACGAAGACCTTGCTTTTTTCGAACATGGGGGCATGGGGCGTATCTGGTTGAAGAAATTTTGCAGTTCGGCAACGCTCTCGGCAGGTGATGGGATAGGTGTTTTCGCAGTGCCGACAAAGAAATCGCAGGAAGGCGTAGGTGAGTGCCGTAGACTAGCTCAGCACAGGAGCACCTAGGTCGCTCTTGAGTGCGGCTCTGATGCCAGGTAAGACGACAGGCAAATGTAGAACCCACTTCTCCGGCGATTCATGCGCCATAAGGGAGGCGTTGAGATGCCGGTGAAAACGTTCAACTTGTCCATTGGACTGTGGGTGGTAAGCAGTCGTGCGAAAACGTGTCGTTCCGAGTAGTTTCAGTAGCTCATTGAAGAGTGCTGAGTCAAACTACCGACCGCGATCGGCGATTATTGTGGATGGGCAGCTGAACTTTGCGATCCATGTAGACACGAAAGCTGTTGCAACAGTGCGCTGAGATGTCAGATATAGGTGTAGCTTCTGGCCACCGTGTATAGCGGTCGATGCATATCAGTATTTAGCAGTAACCTTTCGAAGGTAGGAGAGGGCCTACGAGGTCGAGGTGTACGGTGTGAAAACGAGCATCCGGCGGAAGAAACGGCTTGGCAGGTGGAATGGGGTGGCACTGGATCTTAGAGCGTTCACACGACAAACAGCAGCGTACCCAATTGCGAACTTGCGCGTTTAGCCGAGACCAAACGAAACGACTGGAAAGGAACTTCTGTGCCAGATTGCCAGGATGTGTCCGGTTGTGCACAGTTTAGAAAAGACGTCTGCGAAGGGACGCCGGAATATATGGTCTAGGTGTGTTCGTAGAAGTATCGCAGACGACGGACGTACTCTCTAGGGTCACAACGGCGTCTTCCAATTTCAGGGACGTTGACGAATTCCCGAGGGCACGAAATTCAGTGTCGTCACGTTCTTGACTGGCGAGTAAGTCGACTTCGATGATGAAAGGTTCCGACGTCCACGTGGAAACGGCATTGACGTGACTCGGAACGTCGGCTGGAACGTTGTCGGCGCCCTTGATGTGGCGGACCTTTGTTGTAAACACGCAGATGTAGGAAAGGTGTCGAATCTCACGAGGCGAGTAACAGGATGCCGACGGATTCATTGCGTGCACAAGGGTCTTGTGGTCAGTCAACACAGTGAATGCATGGCCTTCTAGAAAGTGGCGAAAATGTCCGATAGCCGGCTAAACGGCGAGTAATTCACGGCCGAACACGCTGTAGCGACACTGCGCAGGCTTCAGTTTCTTGCAGAAAAACGTGAGCGGGCGCCACGCATTGTCGATGAATTTATTTATTTATTTATTTGTAAAATACCTTAAAAGGCCCCTACATGGGGATTGAGTAAGGGGGGCATACATCAAGTACATACAATAACAATAATAACAATAAAGTACATACAATAACACTTAAAACAAACAGCAGCCAAGTGCACAGCCTAAGAGTCAGAGAAACATTAGCTCCATAAAGCTACATATGAGTACAATAAAAGGAAGTCTATAAGTTTGTTACAAACGTATAACAGTGCAAAAAAAGGTAGAAAAAATAACACAGAACAGTGAGTGGGATATTAATGGTTAACAAGGGTTAGGCGAGTTCATTGAGTGCTTGAATTTTTCGCGGCCAGTTTTCGCAACTATGTTGTCGGGAAGGTTGTTCCAGAGCCGAATGGCACGTGGGATTGCAGACCAGTTAAATGCCTCTGTTTTGCCATAGATGCGTGTGAAGCTATGATGATTGTACAATCTGTGCGACGTGTGCGAAGACGTTTCTAGGTGTAGGTAAAGTTTGTTAGTGTGGTGGGCGTATTTATGAAATAATGACAAAAGGGCTATGTCACGATGATTATTTAGCAGCTGAAGTGAAAGGTGAATCTTTATTTTAGTTTATTTATTTTTTTATTTATTGATACTGCAATCCCGTTATCGGGATTATAGCAGGGTGGCAAAAAGAATTAAGCACTTTCACAAAAATGGCAAAATATAAACAAAAGAAATAAGGGAAATAAGGGTGCAGGTTGAAGCTCTGCAGCCAGCATCATGAATACATTTCAACAAGATATCAAACAGTAAAAAAGAAAATACACAATACAACAGTAAAGCGATGAAATGCAGTAACACAGACTAGGCAATATGTTGAGCGAATAATGTCAGTGACGGTTGCAACACTTCATTGTTAGTGAGGTTATTCCAAGCGGTAATAGTTCGTGGAAGAAATGAGTATTTAAAACAGTTATTACGGATGCGAAAAGGAGTTAAAGTTAGTTGATGTCGATGTCGGGTCGCATACCCAGACGAAAAATGAACTAAATGGGTGAGTTCGGTTCTGTAGTGTCCTTTAATTAATTGGTACATGAATTTAAGTCTTGCAGAGTGATATCGCTCATTCACTGTCGGCAGACCAGCTTTGATTAAAAGATGTGTTATTGATGTACGTCGGTAATTATTATATATGTACCGAGCAGCCCTCCTTTGAACCCTCTCTACTTTGTTTATGTTAGTCTTAGTGAATGGGTCCCAAATGATAGCAGCATAATCTAAGGTAGGCAAGACAATACATCTGTAAGCAAGTAGGCGGACAGATGCAGTGGATAACCGCAATGCCCGTCTTAAGAAAAACAATTTACGAAAAGCGTTACACGTTATGAAATCAATATGTTTGTTCCAGCTGAGATTGTTAGTGACCCATAACCCTAGATATTTGTATTCTGTTACTTCTGCAAGTGTCACATCATTAATACTGTAATCAAACGGTAAGGCATTCTTTTTGTGAGTAATCCTCATCAATACAGTTTTTTCAAGATTAATGGACATTTGCCATGATTCGCACCATGCAGAAACGTTTTGCAACGCGCTTTTTAGTAGTATTTGGTCTGAGACACTTCTTACTTCTGTATAAATGACACAATCATCAGTGTAAAGCCTAATTTTCACAGGAATGTTAGACACAATATCATTAATATATATCAAAAACAATAGAGGCCCAAGAACAGAGCCCTGAGGAACGCCAGAGTGAACTGTAAGTTTGTCAGAACAATTATTGTTAAAAAACGAATTGTTCCCTGTTTAAAAGGTAGGCTGAAATCCACTTTACTAATTGTTTGTTATGAAGTATTGTGTCTAACTTATAAATTAACTTTTCGTGAGTGACCCTGTCAAAAGCTTTCTAGAAATCCATAAATACGGCGTCAATCTGTGTTCCATTGTTAATTGAAGAGGAAAAATCATGTATAGTTTGTACTAGCTGTGTACAAGTTGAGTAACCCCTCCTGAATCCATGCTGATATTTAGTAAAGAAATTTTTAGCTTCGAGGAAGTTTGATATGTGATTGTGAATTATGTGTTCAAGTAGTTTACAAGCAGTCAATGTTAGCGAAATTGGGCGGTAGTTCTTGATCAATTGCTTGTCTCCACTTTTGTGAAGCGGTTTCACTCTGGCAGTCCCCCAGTCTCTTGGGATTTGACTTTAACACAAGGACCTTGTAAATAAAACAAACAAATATTTAGATGTCCATTGTGCATATCTTTTAAAAAAGGCATTAGGTATATTGTCAGGTCCAGGCGATTTCTTTACCTCAAGGTTAAGCAGCATACTTAAGATACCATGCTCACTAATGACAAGATCCTCCAAAGGCGGTAGTGAGGCTTCAAATTTTGGAAAGATGTTATTGTCGTTAGTAAATACGGATTTAAAATGTTCATTGAAGGCATTAGATAGTTCGTGTCCATCACTGACCAGAACACCTTGGATTTCAAACTGATCATGGGTCTTTGAGGTTGGGGAAACCGAACGCCAGAATTTCTCAGGAGACTCTGATATAAATTTGGGCAAAGATTTTTCGAAGTAATGCTGTTTGTCAATGGCCGTTTGCTTTTTGAGCTGAGAACTAAGGGAAGCTATATTTTGTTCCAATTGCGGAGAGAAAATGTTTTTTTCTTTCCTGTTTCATGCGCTTCAGTTTTCGTTTTAGCTGCAGTGTCGCCCGAGAAATCCATGGGTTTTTTGTTTTCTTTTTAACAATAACTGGCACGTGACATTCAATACATTCATGTACCATGGCCTTGAACTGGTCCCAGAGTTCTTGAACACTTACAGTGTTAATACAAAATGCATCAAAATTAAAGGAAAGAACATCAATAATGGAAACATCGTCAGCACGCGTACGGGAGAAGTTTCTAAAATGCATCTTAGGGCAAACTTTATCAAGAGTCATGCCGTAAAGGGTTAGGAGAACAGCCTGGTGATCGGAGATACCAGGCATCACTACACACTTTGTTGCATCGAGGATTGTTCCAGAAACAAAGAAGAGGTCTAAAATAGATTTTGAATTCCCTTGTATTCGGGTGGGGTGCTCTACAGTTTGCGTCAAGTCAAACGAGAAAGCTAGACCAAGCATTGTCTCACTTGATTCGTCATTATGTGTTTTGAGTGCGAATGTTGACCAGTCAATATCCGGCAAATTGAAGTCGCCTGTTAAAGTAATGCGATCATTCAGCTTAATAAAGGTTATCATATAATCTTTAAGGTTATCCAAGACCACGATAGGCGATCCAGGCGGCCTATACAGTGCTCCTACAATATACCGGACATTGTTATGGTATGCCATACAGAAAATGCATTCAATATTAGGCACTTCAGGCATGCTCAATATATTTAAATATTCTTTAAAGAGTACGGCAACTCCTCCACCTTTACCACCACGGTCTTTCCGAAGTACACTGTAGGAAGCCGGCACAAATTCACTATCGTAAATGGTATCATTTAACCATGTCTCGGTTAAGACCACGATGTCAGGATCTTCGCAAAGTAAAATTCCTTCCAAATCACTGATTTTGTTTAATAAGCTTCTACAATTTACATTTAGTATTTTCAGTGATTTAGGAATGGGCTTGTGCTGTCAGTTATTTTTATTACTCAGCTTATAACGGGCACCTTTAACTTCATCCCAGCCGTACACTACATTGTCAACGGACAATTTATTGTGCATTAGTTTAACCTTGGCTCCATTAGCCTTTTCTTGCGCGGCACTCTTCCACAGGTGCTTTCGTATTTCTCGCGTTCTAATGGAAAAGTCTTCAGAGATTGATATTTCAGTACCCTTTAGTTTGTGCGCGGATTTCAATGCTGGCGACTTTTCTCGGTAGTCCAAAAATTTGAGTATTACGGGGCATTGCTTATCTTTAAATTTGCGACCAATTCTATGACACCTCTCAATGCCAGGGACAGTTAATCCTAATTTGTCCTGAAAGACCTCAGTCACTACCTTACTTTCAAGCCCAGCTGCTGTCTCTTCGTCATCGTCAGGTAGCCCGTATATAACTAAATTGTTTCTGCGACTCCTATTTTCTAAGTCGTCGACTTTAGAAATGAGAGCAGATAGCTGTTTATCAACCTTCGTAACAGTGTCCTCCATTGTTTTGACACGTTTGTTCAGTGCGTTCAAACCAGCCAGCTGTATTTCGAAACCTTCTATGCGTTTGGTCAATGCTGAAATGTTCTTCTCAATATCGCTTTGAGAACTCTGCAAGGCTTCCACAAATGTGGTCAACTTTCCCTGGCCGATCAGCAATGGGGAAAGCATTTCTTTTTCTGTAGGACCCGGATTTGCTTCTATATCGCCACATACCAGCAAGTCACTTGGCATAGAAAAGACATAATTGAGAACATTTAAAAAAGATAGTGGGCAGGGCAGCAGCACTAAGAAGCGATCATCGCTTCGATAGCATTTAGTAGGTAAGTACTGACTAACCTGCAGTACGAAACAGAAGGGATTCCTTAGCATGTTGCCGCTGAGGCTGCTGCCATACCCACTGGTGAAGCTCGGTGTGGTCTGGCCTTTTATAGCGGGGAAGCGGCTCATGTTGTCCGACGTAGACGCAGTTCGCATAGATGCAGTGATGATAGTTGGCGGCGATGAATCCTCCACGAGGCAAATGTCACCGGCACGTGTCGATGAATGGGATACGCCGCCAGGATTTCATTGCTGCGTGGTGCAGCGGGAGAACAACCGCATGATGATGGCTCGGTTTGCAGCAGAACTGCCACAACTTGCAGTACGAAACAGCAGGGATTCCTTAGCATCTTGCCGCTGAGGCTGCTGCCATGCCCACTGGTGAAGCTCGGTGTGGTCTGGCCTTTTATAGCGGGGAAGCGGGTCATGTGGTCCGACGTAGACGCAGTTCGCATAGATGCAGTGATGATAGTTGGCGGCGATGAATCTTCCACGAGGCAAATGTCACCGGCAGGTGTCGATGACATGGGATACGCCCCCAGGATTTCATTGCTGCGTGGTGCAGCGGGAGAACAACCGCATGATGATGGCTCGGTTTTCAGCAGAACTGCCACAACCTGCAGTACGAAACAGAAGGGATTCCTTAGCATGTTGCCGCTGAGGCTGCTGCCATGCCCAGACCAGACCAGACTAGTTACGCTAGAACGGTAGACATAATTTAGGGAAATGAAACGTGCGGCTCTATTTTGGATTGATTCCAAAATGTTAATTAAGTAATTTTGGTGGGGGGACCAGACTGGAGCGGCGAACTCAAGTCGAGGGAGAACAAATGTTTGAAATACCAGTTTGCGAATAAGTGGAGGCGAGTTCCGAAGGTTACTTCGCAGGTAACCCAGTGATCGAGAAGCACTGGCACAGATGGTGGTAATGTGAGAAGTCCAGGAGAGGTTTGTTGAAAGATTTACGCCTAGATATTTAAATGATAAGGTCCGACATAATGGGACATTTTTAATACAGTAAGAATAGTCCAAGTTAGTGCGTTTGTGGGTGAAGGACATCACTTTACATTTACATGAATATAAAGTCATTAGCCAGGTGTCACACCAATTAATAATTTGGTTAAGATCACTTTGGAGGGTCAGGTGGTCATCGGAGGTGTTAATAGAACGATAGATAATGCAGTCGCCAGCGAAAATGCGCATGCATGATGATAAGTTATTGGGTATGTCATTAATGTACATCAGAAAGAGTAAGGGACCACGAACGCTTCCTTGTGGTACAACGGATGAAACATCTGAAACGGGCGAGGAGAAGCTGTTAGCGAAAGTAAACTGCTGTCTGTTAGAAAGAAAATTTCGAGGCCAGGATAGAGTTAGTGAATCAAGTTTTAATGATGATAACTTCAAAAACAGGCGACAATGAGCTACGCGGTCAAAAGTTTTAGAAAAATCCAGAAAGATGCTTTCAGTTTGAAGGTTTGAGTCCATGTTAAAATCTAAATCTGTCGTAAATTCAAGCAGTTGAGTTTCGCAAGACAAACCTCTCCTGAAACCATGTTCATTATGAAAAAAGTTGTTCGACCCTAAATGTTGGTAAACATGAGATGCAATAATATGTTCCATCATTTTACAGCCTATGCACGTTAGCGATATCGGTCGGTAGTTCTCAGCTAAGTTTTTGTCAGCGTCTTTGAAGATGGGTATGACTTTGGCTGTTTTCCAATCTTTCGGGTATCTGACCTGTTATTAAAGATTGGTGAAAAATGTGAAATAAAAACTTGCTAGATACTGATACTGTATTTTTAGTAATTTAGAATTAATATTGTCAATACTTGCTGAAGACGAAACTTTCCAGTTATTAATAAGCTTAACAATACCATCAATAGTAGTGTTAATAGGTTGCATGTACCGGTAATCTAGGTCTGCAACAATGGGCAAATTAGTAATACTTTCTTTCGTGAATACGGATGAGAAAAAATTATTAAATACTTGGGCGCACTCACTGTTAGCAATAGGAATGTTGTTTTCTTTATTGTGTAACGAGATGTCATTAGTATTGCGTTCAGGAGATAAAATTTGACAGAACTTTCTGGGATTAGATTTGAGTAGTGAAGGAAGGTCTTGGGAAAAATATTTATTTTTGGCTACATTGAGAGCGGAGCAGTAAGAACTTAAACAGTTAAGATACCCTTCCCAAGCTGACGGGGTGCCGGTTCGTTTTGCAGTTCTGTATGAACGTTTCTCTTTGTTTCTGAGTAGATGAAGGGACTTAGTGAACCACGGTTTGTTTTTGTCTTCAGTTATTCTGATTAAAGGAATGTTGTGCTCAACCAATGCGCCTAACTTATCTCTGAACATAACCCAGTTATCATGAAAAGACCTAGTGTGGAACGAGGGTAGAAAATGATGTTCAAGAAATGATTCTAGCTCAATGGTGATTACTTCGTAATTTCCCTTGTTGTAGTCACGAATAGTCTTACTTAAGACACCTGTAAATGGTAATGGGATACTGATGGATACATTCAGTAATCTGTGGTCACTGAAACCATCCGAGCATGTTACTAGTTATATAGTTTCTGGGGCGTTAGTTAGTATAAGATCTAAAGTGTTAGAGCCACGGGTAGGTTCTTTAATGATCTGGGACAGATTATATTCTAATGTTAGGCTAATGAATTCTGATGAAAAACTGTAGGATGACGACAAGTTTTGCCAATCAATGAGAGCAAGATTAAAGTCGCCAATAAGGTATGTGAACTCAGTTGGACAGAGCTGGGTGGCTTTAGCAATGCTGTTGCGCAGTTCATCAACGAAACAATTACTATAATTTGGACGGCGGTAACAAACGCCTAATAAAACTTTAGCAGAAGGGCAGCGGCATGCGGCCCAGACAATCTCCAGACCTGAAGATGTGTCAATAATGTACGATGCGTGCGATAGTCTTTAATAGCAAGGAGGACGCCCCCATCTCTTCTATCGTAGTGATCGCAGCGATAAATATTATAGGTTAGCTTAACGGGAAGAATTTCGGGATCGGCTAATTCGGGGGAAAGCCAGGTTTCGGCGAGAGCAAGAATAGTGCAGTCGCAGTCTTCAAGATAAGATGAGACGAGTTCGCGTTTTGACATTATGCTTCTAATATTAGTGAACGATATTGTAAACGATGTACCAATGCGATGAGTCAGCGGCGCTTCACATGTGTCTTGGTCTAGTATCTGCCGATTTCTATTACTGAACGCTTTGTGGCATCATATGTATAAGATTTGTTATCAATACGCAGTCGATCAACTGAAAGTTTGAATGGCTTATTGTTTTTGCGTGATCGATCAATTATTTTCTGGCTTGTCGTGTCGAAAATGAAAAGTCCTCTCGAACGTAGAAACTAGAACCTTTTAGTTTGTGCGCAGCAGCCAAGATGCATCCTTTATCTTACTATATGTCAGGTTAGCAATGATAGGTCTGCACTTTTCGTCAGTGAACTTGCCTATTCTATGCACTCTGTCAAACTGCGCGCCCGTTACAGCGATACCAAGTTTCTCTGAGGAGAAAGAAATTATCTTCCGCTCCGATGCAGTCCAGTCTTCTCGAGCATTATCTTCAATGCCAAAGAACAGCAAGTTTGAGCGTCTCATTCCATTTTCATTTTCATCACACCTCGAAGAAATTTTTTTCAATCTCCTCAGAAAATTTACTCAATGAATGAGAGCCTGGGTCCGGGCCACCTGGGCATTCAAGTGAAGTCCTCGACTGCACTGCAGAAAGCTTCGTACTCAGCAGCTTGACCTCGCCATCTGCGGCAGACTGCCTGTCGTGGGCTGCCTTTAGATCGGCCCGGAAAGTCGCATTTGCTTCTTGAAGTCGACGCACCGTTTCTGAAGCTCCTACACGGTCATTTTTGACGTAGTTTAGTTCCGCAACTAAAGCAGCCTGCCCTTCCTCAAGTTTAAGTATTTTTTCCGTAGTAGCGACATCAGCTGCCTCTAGCCTGCGTATTGTTTCCAATATAGTAACAAAGGAATCCGCCTCCGCCTTGGACATTGGGCCTGGGTTTGGCTCAACATCACCAGAAACTACAAGCAAAAGTACAGGTAGTGCGGAAAACACATCCCCCGAAAACGCTAGCATTCGTTTAAGTACATCAACGAAATCCGTCGGGCACGACACCTCAAATAAGCAGTAGTTGCTGGTCTTGGAAGACGCAGCGCCCTTCAAATAACTAACCTGCAAAAACAGTGGAAGTGAGCTGGCCATCCTAGCAGTGGTGTCGTGCCCGACTGGGATCGTCGACGGTCGGTGTTTATACAAGGTAAATATACCTGGTAGCGAAGCTTTTAACGAGCCCATACATTCAAAACATGGCGGTTCATGGGGCTTAGCGCCATCTGTATGTGGTGGGAACACTTCCGGTGAAAGAAAAAATAACGTGACGCCATGTCCGTTAAAAGCAGAAGTGACGTCATTTTGTTTTTGAAGGCGCGAAATTTGTTTTGTTGTTCTTCCTTTGGAGGTAAATATTCAAATGCCCCGCCATTCGACTTGATGGGCGTTTCGAGCTTTCAGCGTGGAAAGCGATGCAGGAAAAGGCCAGCCGTACGGTTCTCGAAATCGCATCCCTGTACAGAACATACTTTCTTTGGAGGCCGACGAATGCTTTAGGTGTAGAGTGCTGCTCCTATTGTCGGATGCTAAGCACGTTGGCCAGCGCAGTCACACGAAAACAACTACACAATTATCTGGCCGTCGTAACTCACTACTTTTGACTGAACAGATTAAGAAGCAATGAAGCTACCCGCGTCACTAATTTCAGACAAACTTTGACAAGCAAGAAAGCACAAATTGTGAGGGGGGCGTATTTCAACAGGTGATACGAGTGCGCCTTTCTGCCCATTTCAAGACGTGCATTGCACTGCGAGTGATAGTGGCGTCCACGCCCCCTGTAGTGATGGGCGCTGAAAAGAAATGCATTTATTAATAATAATAAAATTAAACGTATTTTCTTAACTCATCACAAATATATAACATTAACTAGGAATATTATTTTCGTTGAATGAATCTAACGGTGTCTCGTTTGAATTAAACAACGCGTCTTTTTTCCCAATGTTTGTTCCCTCCAAACATAGTTGCGCTTCAATCGCTGCTCCCATAACCACCCCTGCTTATGTCGGTGACAATCTGTACTGAACCGCTTTTCGCCCGAAGCTTCGCGGCCTATTTGAATCGACCATGGTTTATATCTGGCCCCGCCGGTGGCGGTCTCAGTGGTAGGTGAAGTAAGTGATGGTCGGTGTTGCCAGGCGCATGTGCTGATCGTGTCCAGAGTTGGCATCGGGTTTGGAATTATCGGCCGGACGGGTGGCCGAACCTCGGCGTTCAGCAGGAAGCAATTCCACACCTTGGAGCAGATGAACCATGTAACCGTAGTCTACAAAAACAGTGGACGTGAGCTGGCCATCCTATCAGTGGTGTCGTGCCCCTGGCAAATCCATTGGCGAAGCTTTGTGAGTGTGGTCGGTCGGGGAATGTTTTCAATTACGCGAATCTTGGACGGCAGTGGTCGAATGCCGTTGGCGTCAACTATATGACTGAGGAATTCGAGTTCGCGTTGACCGAATTCGCTCTTGGCGGGGTTGATGACAATTCCTTTACTGGCAAGAAGTGAAAACAACAACCGCAAATGGTGAAGATGTCCTTCTGTGAAAGAGCTTGCGGCTAGAAGGTCGTCAATGTGTGCAAAAACGAAAGGCAAGCCTCGGGTGACGGAATCGATGAAACGCTAAAAGAATTGACCCGCATTCCGTCAGCCGGATTGCATGTGGACAAATTCAAAAAGCCGAAGGATGTGGTGATGGCGGTCTTGGGAATGTCTTCTTCAGCAACCGGTAGTTGATGATAGGCGTGAACCAGATCGACTTTAGAATACTTCGCACCGTGGAACGCTACCCTGAAGTCCTGAATGTTCAGTAGAGGGTAGCGATCAGGAACTGTAAGGTTGTTTAGTGCCTGTACCCCGCCACATGGGCGCCAGTCTCCCGTCTTCTTAGGCACCATGTGAAGTGGTGATGCCCATTTACTGGAGGAAGGGCGGATAATGCCAAGTTGCAGCATGTGTTCAAACTCCACGCGAGCGATGTTGAATTCGTCCGGGCTTGGAAATACACTGGTGCGCCGGAGGTGACGATGTGATGGCACACATCTGGTTGCACTAGTTTCGTCCAGTCCGGCAGGTGCGTCGAACTAGGAATCTCGCGTAGGAGCGCGGCGGAAGGTTTATTCAACATGGCAGAAATAGGCGTGATCGGCAATGTGCCAGATGATGGGGCGCCGGGAACGGATAGCGGGGTCACGGAGTCGATGAGACGGCGTCGTTGGATGTCGACAAGGAGTCCATAGTTGTGCAAGAAGTCTGCTCCAAAGACTGCACGACGGACGTCTGCAATCAGGAAAATCACTGCAGTCTGGATCACTGAGCGTAACGAGAAAACTGGAATCCTGGTGCCGTTGGCGGCTTGGAAAAACGACACAGGCGTCGCTTTTCAGTCGGAGTGTTGGACGGGGAGAATGCTGACGTCAGCTGCTGTGTCGAATATGAACCGTTGTTCAGTAATTATGTCCCTCACGTAGAAAAAGCGACTTGCGTGTTGGGCCGGACCACTCGTCACCGTTAGAGGTCGGCCAGCCTGTTTCCCGTATCCAGCTTTTCTGGACACAGGGGTTTAGTTCCCGTGATTGCCACCACGTGGCGTACTCACCTTAAACTTTTAAAACTTCCCGCGGTGACGCGCGATGACGTCAACCAAACAAAAATTAAAAAGTAGGAGCTATCCCTGCGCATTACACTTCACCACAATGCTTGTCCCGCCGGCATTATCAGTGGTCTTGATCAAAGGTATTCACTCGTCGCCTGGAAATTACTCATCATCCAGCGTTTACTCGCGACGAGCAATTGTTGATTCTGAACTTTTGATGCGGTTCTTTCTTTTCCTCGTTTCTTTTCCTTTTTATTTTTTTTCAGTCTACGGAGTAAAGAAGCTTCTTTCAGTCTACGGAGTAAAGAAGCACTTCGGGGTAGCCTTTCTTCAGTCGGCAGATATTGTAAACGTCGGAACATCGCACAGCGCCTACTAGAGGCGCCGTCGTGGATGGATTTTGATTTTCCCCTATCGAATTCGTTAAGGTGCACACAATTATTTCACTAGCGACTTTGCAGTGCGCACTCATGGGCTATCGCCGCAGCTGCAAATCTAGATGTGCTTAAGTATTAAGACATAGACATGGATATGTTGGTTTTTCACCTTGACACAAAAATCATGAAACAAGAGTTGAGCGAACTGTCCCTGTGTCGTCGCAGGGTGTGAGGGGGGGCTAGTTAGTATTCCATGCTAAAGTGACTAGCGCAAGAGTGGACACGGGACACTAAAGAGGCGACAAGGATAAGCGCAAACTTCCAACTGGGTGCTTGTCCTTGTAGCGTCTTTAGTGTCCCTTGTCCACTCTTGCGCTTGTCACTTCAGTCTGTGTCGTCATCCGTTAGCATGCTATGGCCGAAGCTGCTCGAAATATTAGGTCACATTTACTGGCCACCATGCCAGGTACACCCTTGGGTACGACTTATACAGTACTTGCAGTTAGTTTCCAAAGTAGTCTCCTATGGCGGTTATCCACATGCGTGAAGCAAGAACGCTATTTAAAATTATTGTGCAGTAATATATGCGGAATTTGTATGTTCTCCACATTCTCTACCATGTTGCCGTTATACCTTTATTATATAGCCGCAATGTAGACTAGCAGCTATCGAACGTCATAAAGGCTATCCACATATTCAACCCTTAATGACAATCGGTTATCTTCCCTCCTCATTACATGTCCTGCCCATGCCCATTTCTTTTTCTTGATTTCAACTAAGATGTCATTAACTCACGTTTGTTCCCTCACCCAATCTGCTCTTTTCTCACCCCTTAACGTTACACCCATCATTCTTCTTTCAATAGCTCGTTGCCTCATCCACAATTTAAGTAGAATCCTTTTCGTAAGCCTCCAAGTTTCTGTCCAGTAGGTGAGTACTGGTAAGACTCACTATTATACAGGGCCTGGATTCCAAGGGAAGGGAAGCGTAGCAGGGGGCGGCAGAAAGTTAGGTGGGCGGATGAGATTAAGAAGTTTGCAGGGACGACATGGCCACAATTAGTAGATGACTGGGGTTGTTGGAGAGGTATGGGAGAGGTCTTTGCCCTGCAGTGGGCGTAACCAGGCTAATGATGATGATGATGATGATGATGATGACATATTCAAGGACCTCACGTGCAACTCCCGACACTTAATTGTATTCAAGAGTTGTACGACTGCCCAGAACATCCTTAACGAGTGTTACATATCGCATTATGAGGCTTTACTTGCCAAAACCACGATTTCATCATGAGGCACGCCGTAGTGGAGGATTCGGGAATAATTTACACCACTTTGGATTTTTAACGTGCGCCTAACCCTAAGTACACGGGTTTTCGCATTTCGCACCCATTGAAATACGGCTGCCGTGGTTGGGATTCCATCCCGAGACCTCGTGATTAGCAGCCAAACCCAATAAATGCTAAGCAACTACGGAGGGAAAGGAATGTTGGCAGTAGGAGGAAGGTGACAGCCGGCCCGTGAGACAATTTGTTCCCATCCTCATTGCTCGAGAATGGGTACCATCTGTCTAAGAATGACACCGTAGAATGCACTGTATTCAATGTGACGGAGTCCGCGTCCAATATTTCAGACCCGAATCATACTATAACTACTGACGACCAGGCATCTCGCTAATACGTGCAGTCGCGTGACAGCTGCCGAGCGCTGGCGTCGGCCACAGGACCATCTTGACCTTTGTTGAACACTTGCCGACATTCTCGCCTTATTTCGCACCATTTCGTTTCAGCTGAACTGCTTCAACAGCCGATTTATATGTACCAAAATTTGGCCACCCTGTCAACGTTATAGTTTCTTATTTTTAAGCCATCCTTTATATTTAGGCTAATGCTGTCCTGAAATTTCCAGCTTTTCCCCTTTCCCAAAATGCCCGCATTTTTGTCGGCCTCTGTTAACATTTCGGAGGATTTTTAATAGACGTGGAAACCACTGCGTGGCCCCCTGACCAAGCTGCTCAAAAAGGGATTTTATATCCCTGAAGTCTTGCGCAAGCTTCTGCCTTCTTGCCGTTCATCAACCTCCTGATTTCCCTGTCACCTGTATCCAATTTTGACGACTCATCTCCCACGGAAGTTGGGGACGATATAATGTTCATGGGATCAAAGCCATTTAAATTAATTCTACTCTGGATACGACAGCCGCTTTTGCTCACTGTGGATGGAAATGTTGCGTTAATGAGCGCCATTTTGATGCATATAAATTGATAGTCACAAAATTATGCGGATCCCACGTATGTGCGAATCGATGTAAGCAAAGCTTTCTGTGTTTGTTGCCATTGTTAAACGTAATCTCCACAGAGTAGTCAGGCACCCTCTAATGAAATGCTGTCACTGTTTGCCTGATTACGCCCGCCATTGTGATGCAAATAAACGTAACTCCAACTCATTTTCTCAGAAATAAACGCTGAATGAAACGCTGACGTCATCCTGAACAAGATCAACAAGCGCCCTAGTGTTCGATCTTGTGATGCGCCTATTCGTAAGCTTATATTCGTGATTTAGTTATTTGGGCGGGTGGGGGGGGGGGGGGGGCGATGTGCTCTTATACCATGGAAACATCCCTCGGTCGTCTCTGATGTGCTCATTTTTATGCTCAAGTACCCAATAAAAACTGTCATCGCTGCAACTTTATGATGTCCTGGTGGCAGGCCACCATGGCATGTCGCGCACGTATGACCACGCTGATTCATTTGGGTTGGCGTATACTATTTGGTGCGTCATACTTCGCCACATTCATTTTTGAAGCTATATACCAGAGCTCGAAAAGGGCGGCGAACTCACTACGTCCCTTTCCTCTGTTTACTTCCGCAAAGTGTGTGCCTATCGCTGTGGTTACCAAATACGCCTAGTGGTATGCTACCACTCAAGCCTTTCTGTCGGCTGAGCAACTGAAGTCGCAGGTTTCTTCAACACGGCGTCGACGTTCAATATGGCTATCCTCAATTACTTTCGCGGACTTCGCTCACCGCCTTCTCTCCAATGTTATCTCCTGTACTACTCGCTCCTGCTAGACACAACACAAACACGGAACGACCTTAATGAAGTATCAATAACATGCTAGTTGACATGCCGTCAACGTATATTTCCGCTGAGCACCGGAATTGGAACGTGGTCCTGTCTATGGTGACATTATCGGGCTACAGCTTCGCTCAACAACACCGCTCGTTACTCATCACTTTTTTGTCGACAAGAGCATAGCGTATTTCCCCTGAATGTACTTTCGGCTTAAACTGGGACCTTGCACGCCCGCTTATTCTGTTAGGTTGACGGCGACCGTTGTCGTCAGGCTGCCGCCTGATTCTGAGCGTCGCAGTTACCACAGAGCACAGAAAGCTGTCTTCCCAAACAAACCACTAGGATTCGAGCCCATCTCCCAAATGCAGCATCGTGCATTTGGGAAATTGGTGCTCCAACCATTACGCTACCACCTGGCTCCACCAATTTCCGTTTATCTGCCTTCCCACTTCTCGTTTTTGCCGCAGACGCAGGAAGAACGGATGCAGAAACGAAAAAAAAGCAAAGATTGCTTGAGCCGCCAGTGACGCATGACCTTAACTTTGGCAGGTTACCCTCATTGGAGGCATGTAGGCTTGCGGCTTCGTGCAGATGGTGGGTCGCCTTAGCTTTATTGTAAATTTGCTTTCACCAACTCTTTTCAGCTAGAACTGAAACGCAGGACAAAAATGAGACCTACCGTTGAATATTATCCTTCTTTTCTAGGTTTAAAGCAGAAACGCTCATTTACACAATTACCGAGTTTTTAAAGAAATGGCATTAGGGTACTATATTTCAAGGTCACGTTTTGTCAATACGGCCTGGCACCACGTATCGATGAAGGGGCATCACAGTGCCCATGCACTCGGCAGGTTACTGAATGAAGAAAACAGGAAACGACTGTTTTTCATTTCTCGCAACATATTGTAGACGGAACACAAGGCAGCCACCACCCTGACTTTATTTTTTTTTTTGACAGCAGCGACACACAATGCCGGACTGATATACTTCATAAAGGGGTCTCATTTTATTTTTCATCGCAGAACCGCAAGCACAGTTGCGTCACGCGTATACCGCAGCCACGTACTGTAGCCGTGCTCCTTTTCCTCTAACAATATGGCCGACGGCGGCTTCACGCGCTCCCGCAGGTGGCGGCTTTGACTGTCACTCTAGAAGTTTAAATACACAACCTCTTTGCATAGAAACGATGGCATGATTGTTAACATCATTGCTCTCCAGACTGGTCTTGATGAGCTAACGCATTGGTGTAGCAGGGCAGATGGTAATTAACGCAGACGCAACTATACATCTCAAGTTTACTTCCACTGCTAAGACGATTCCTCATGCCCACACAGTTAATAATGCTATCATTGAAACTTCAGCCTCGGTAAAATACCTCGGTGTAAATTTTAGCTCGTATTTATCCTGGAGCACTTATATTGAACTGATTACTACCAAAGACTTAAAATAACTTCGTCTTCTTAAACGCCGACTCCACCAAGCCAACCAGGACACAAAACTACACGCATTCAACATGCTAATCAGGCCTGTGATAGAATACGTATCCGTGATCTGAAACCCTCATTATACCTATCTTGTTAAAATGTTGGAATCTATACAAAACAAGGCTGCTCGATTCATCCTTTTCCGTTACTCTCGGTATCAAAGTGTAACAGTACTGAAAATATCGCTCCGTCTCCCGCCTCTGGTCATGCGCAGAAAACTCAGCCGTTTATCTTTTTTCCATACTCTCTACCACAGCAACACACTATTCGCAAGTTCACATCTTCTCCCGGTGCCGCACACATGGACTCGTGTAGATGACATGAAGACTAAACCCGTTTTCGCTCGGACAGAACGATACAAATACTCACCTTTGGTCCTGGCTATTGAACAGTGGAATTCGCTTCCTTCTAGCATTGCGGCTATCGCTCGAACATCATCATTTCAAACAGCTCTTTCGTCCATACTTAGAAAATTCCACTGTAGAATGATGTGCATTCTTTTTCGTTTTTTTTTCAGTGTGTGCATGTGGGCCGTAACGTTCCGTGGAATGTTAGATGACATGTTTTCTAAATTCTGAAGGTGCGATTTTTGTTTTGTGGAATTTGCTACATGTGAATTTTTTCAGTACCTGTTCCTAGCCATTTTTTCCCTATTAACTCGTACCTGACTTATTATCCTGTTTATTCCTGCCTTCAGCCGTTTATATTCTGTGTTGTATATTGTTAAGTTTTCTTTGATGAATCCCCCCCTATGTAACGCCCGCATTGAGCCTTTAGGGTATTGAAATAAAATAAATATTGTTGGCTTGGATAAGTTTGGCACGAGGCCCAAGTCCGTACCCTGTCTTCTGACGCGTTCTTTTGTTTTCGTCTCTGTCTTGAAGGGACGCGCACCGTAACATGCTGCAATGGTGCTTGCGTTGAGCGTATGTAAGGTGAGTAACGCGGTGCTAAAATGTCTGTTCACTAACTTGTGAAGTAAACGCATGTTTATAGTATTCGCGCAATAGTAAGAGTCACGAGTATGGCAACCGTAAACGCAAGCGTCACGTTATGGTCGTAACTTGTCGCGACCATGTAGTCGAAACCCACTGACCCTGCCACTAAGAAATACGTGGCGAGGTATGGTGGTGGTGGTAACAACTTTATTAACAATCCGGCAAATTCGTGGCCTGGGCCCAGGCCGCCCCCGAGGAGGTCCGGAGATCATGTCTCCTCGCCGCCTCATGGGCTTGCTGGATGGCCCATAGTTGATTTTCGAGGTTTGAGCTGCGCAACGCGGCCGTCCATCGCGCCGCAGCTTCATCTGGGGAGACTGCATTTTCTTCGCATATAACGTCACATTCCCAGAGAATGTGTCTAAGAGTTGCGTGAGCCCTGCTGCATAGCTTGCAGTTATCTGAGTAGACGTCCGGATATATCCTCCTGAGATGGACGGGGTTGGGGAAGGTCTTTGTTTGTAGCTGCCGCCACTCTACCGCTTGGGCCCTGTCGAGTTTGGGGTTAGGGGGCGGATAAACCCGCCTTGAGTTTTGATAAAATTTTGTAATGTCGCAGTATCTAGTCATTCTGTCCCTCTCTGTCCATGCCTCCGTTGGATTTCCAACCCAAAGAGAGGATCCTTCTTCGCGGGCGCGGAACGTGAGACCTCGCGCTACGCGGTGGACCTCCTCGTTGAGGTTGGGTACGGGGGTGTCGGGGGACGTGTGAGCCGGGAACCATATAATGTGTCGTTCCTCCGTCTCCTCGGAGGTGACATAGTTCGCTTTAGCTTTGAGTATAGCCTCAGCCTTCGGCGAAATTCTGCCTTGTGCATTGTTTCTGACCGCCGTCTGCGAGTCACTGATTACGTATCTACAACTGGGGTTAACGATGGCTAGGACTATCGCCACCTCTTCCGCTACCTCGGGGTTTTTTACACGTATGCTACAACAACTCACCAATTGTTTCTCGGTATTGAGGACGGCCACTGCAAAAGCACGTCGATCCTCGTATTCTGCCGCGTCTACGAACAGCGCTTCCTTGTCCCTACCGAAGGCTTTGAGTAAAGCCTTGGCTCTACTCTCTCTTCGACCCTGATTGAATTCGGGGCTCATGTTCTTGGGTATATTAGCCACTTGCAGCTTTTCCCTGATCGCGCTTGGAAGGGATGTCTTGTCGCCGTGCTGCTTGTGATACCTTATCCCGAGTTTGTCCAGGATACTCCTGCCCGTTCGTGTCTTCGCTAGTCTTTCGAGTTGCGAGATTTGGTGTGCTTCAATTAACTCTTCAAGCGTGTTGTGGACGCCCAGCTGTAGCAGCAGTTCCGTGCTGGTGCTGTCTGGAAGGCCCAGTGCCATCTTGTATGCTCTTCTAATGAGGGTGTTCAGTTTGGCATATTCGGCCGCGTACCAGTTGTGGTAGGCGGCCACATAGGTAATGTGGCTAATAAGGAAGGAGTGTATGAGTCTGACGACGTTGGCCTCCCTCATACCCTGATGTCTGTTGGTGATTCTTCTGATGAGCCTCATCGTGTTCGTGATCTTAGTCTCCAAATTCCTGACCGTTTCTCCGTTGTTGCCGTTCGATTCTATGATGAATCCGAGCACCTTAATCTGCTTCACCCTGGGTATTTCTTGCCCGTCTTTGGTGCGTATGCAAATTTCTTCGTATGCAGCATGCTGGATGTAAGCCTTGGGGGGTCTTCCCCTAAGCGTCGGGCGGTAGAGGAGGAGTTCCGATTTTTCTGGCGAGCAGACGAGACCGGTTCCGACGAGGTACTCCTCCACCACCTCGACCGCGGTCTGTAATCGCTGTTCGATTTCTCCGTCGCTTCCCTCGGACACCCAGATCGTAACGTCGTCCGCGTATATTGTGTGATGCACTCCCTCGATGGCGTTGAGGCGCTCGGGGAGGCCGATCATAATGAGATTAAAGAGCATCGGCGAGATGACCGAGCCTTGCGGGGTGCCGACGCTGCCTATGTTCCTGTCTTCGGATGCGAGTTTGCCCAGCGTTAAGGAGACTTTCCTGTTTGTGAGGAAATCCTTAACGTAGCTGTACGCACGGTTTCCTAGATTGAGTGCGGCAATGCTGCGTAGTATGGCTGCGTGAGCTGCATTA
This sequence comes from Dermacentor albipictus, assembly GCF_038994185.2. Taxonomy (NCBI): domain Eukaryota; kingdom Metazoa; phylum Arthropoda; class Arachnida; order Ixodida; family Ixodidae; genus Dermacentor; species Dermacentor albipictus. The sequence goes on along the minus strand of NC_091822.1, from coordinate 2,647,213 downwards.
TAGAAGGCTTTCTTGAGGTCTAATCCTAGAATGGCCCTGGTACCTCTTGTCTTGTTGTCGAGTATCTGGTGCTTGATTTGCAACATTGCATCCTGCGTGGAGAGATGAGCTCGAAATCCGAGCATGGTGTCTGGATACGCTTCCACGTCGTCCAAGTGTGCGTTGATACGGGTGAGGAAGGCGTGCTCCATCAACTTGCCGACGCACGACGTAAGGGATATTGGTCGAAGGTTGGCCAGATCTGGGGGTTTCCCTGGTTTGGGGATGAGCACCATTTTTGCTCTTTTCCACTGGTCAGGGATGCATCCTCGGGTCCAGCAATCGTTGATGTACTTGGTCAGTTCGGAGATGGTCTCGTTGTCCAAGTTACGAAGGGTCTTATTAGTTACGCCGTCCGGTCCCGGGGCCGACTTGCTGTTGAGCTTTTGCAAAGCGGCCCGGATTTCCGCCTCGCCAAAGTCTCTGTCCAGAGAGAAATTGGGATTTCCCGTGTATTCGCCGTGTTGAGTAGTCGGGCTGTGCGGGGCGTATCTGTCGCAGAGTTCGGAAAGGATTTCTTCCTCGTCCTTGGTGTGTGTGTGTATTAGCTTGCGCATGGTTTCCCAATGTGTTGCCTTGGTCTTGGTCGGGTCTAGCAGGTGTCGGAGCAGGCGCCATGTGTGACCGGCGCCAATCCGTCCGTCCATCTCGTTGCAGATCTCATCCCATTGTTGTTTACTAAATGTTTTGCAGTGTTCTTCTATTTGTTTGTTGAGTAACGCTATGCGTTTCCTCAACTTCCTATTGTGTCTTTGTTTCTGCCACCTGGCTTGAAGCGATCGTTTGGCCTCCCACATGTGCAACACGCGGCTGTCGATCTTCTCGACGGGACGTTCTGGCGTCATGGTCTTTGTAACTTCATTGACGTCAGCCATCACTTGTTCGGCCCATTTTTGAATGTCTGTGATGGGCGCGTGCGTCATTCCGGCTCGATTCTTGCGGAACTGGTCCCAGTCCGTCCATTTGAAGGTTTTGTTGGGTTCGACCGCTAAATTCTCCAATAATTTCGTTTCGAGAATTCTGTGGTCACTACCAAGGTCTTCGAACGTGTTATTCCAACTTGCTCCTCTTGCGTTCTTCACTAATGTTAGATCGGGCGTGGTGTCTCTTGTCAGCCCTGTTCCCATTCTGGTGGGGGAGCTGGGGTCGGTGATGAGGGTCAGTCCTGTTTCCTGTATATCCTGCCATAAAGCCTTGCCTTTGGCTCTTGTATAGGCATAGCCCCACGCTCCGTGCGGGGCGTGGTATGGTATGGCTGATATGGCTGATATGGTATGGTATGGCGTGGTATGGTATGGCTGATAAAAAATTAATTGCGAAGATTGGTTTTCAGTAAACGTTTGTTACCAAGAACGGCGGGTGCTTATACTACCGCAAAGGACGGATGCTGGGTGGTGACTCCAATCATTTACTCGCCACATCACAGATCTACACAGGAATTCAACTGGTTTCACCAACTCTCGCTTATATTCTCTCACCCCTAAACTGCGATTTCGCCTGCCACCCGGGCTCCAGCTTTTCCTCTTTGTCCCCCGCTTCGTTCCCAATCTGCTGAGACGTGCTTCCACTGATGCTTGCTCTTCTTTTTTCTCAATGAATTAAGGCATTCATTCATGCATTCCTAAGTTACTGCAGAAAATAGCGTGTCTTATCTCCATAACAACCCTGTCTCTCACCTGGACTCTCCAATCGCAAAACATATTGCAAATGGCTGGGCATCACATATACAATTTTCTAGGAATGGCCAGTAGCAAGGAGGGAAATTCCTGGTGGGTGACGAGACAGTATTTAAAACACCTTCTCTGCCATATCCACACTCAGTGCTCTGCTTCGTGAGCTACTATTAGCCGCTACTATGTGCAAAGTGCAAAATGCAAAATGCAAAATGAAAGAAACCTAGCTGGGCTGGTCACGAACAGCTCTTTTTGGATTCGTGATGCGTCGATTTAAAATATATATATATTTCTTATATCAGCCTAAATGACAGCGATATAAGCGAGGTGAGTTATGGCAGCTCGTTGGTTTGGACTAACGACGCTCTTCATGCAGCACTTCATGTTTGCGAACGGGAATGAAAGACAGGAGGGTAACGCGCCTTCTTGAAATGAAACATTCGGAATAACTCTTTGTTCGACGGTTAGGCATACGTTGAGGGCCCCCGATGCGAACCACCTGCAAGTCTGCATCAGCTTGCAAAGAGGAACTCAGATTTAACGTTATCAAGAGGATAGGCTTTTAATTATCATAAAGATATCTTTATTGAAATTTCTTACCATGAGGTGAAAGCCGACTAATAGGCGTTTAAATTTTCTGTGTTATTTAAACCTCCTGTTAATAAAAGGTTGCTGTGCTTTACAGCCTCCTAAATTAGGTTATAAAAATAAATTGGGGTGGTAAATGTGTAAACGCAGACGCAAGAAAAGGCCTAGTCCATTTCCAAGTATTCACTAAATGAAGATGGAGCGCCTATATACTCTCACATTGTAGGGATGTCCAGAATAAAACACTTCCAAAGAGTGAGTCACGAGTATATCTCATTATAAGGTGAGCTTGCGCTGGAAAAGAAAACGCTCAAAGCGAAACGATGGCTGCGTGCAAAGTGCTTCCTCTGATTCTGATCTACGGATCAAGGCGTCAGTTCGTCAGACTGAAATGCTCGTACATTGCAGCGCAATCTCTGGTGCTCAAATGTGATGGAGAATGTACGCCAATATCCGCTTCACGCGCGCAATCTGATAAGATAATGCTCTTTCGCTATTGAATCCGTGACAACATACTGGATATTAGAAACATAGGCAGGTGCATCTTGAGCTAACTGACAACTTTGGAACTGTGGTTAGACGCCAAAAAAAGCCCCCCCCCCCCCCCCCGCTAAAAAAAGGATACAGTTGCTTTCAATTTTAGCTTAAAAATAGTGCTTGTCGTTTAAAAAGGGCCTCCAACACTGCACGGCAGCGCCGACATAGAGGAAATTCAAGCGCGATTCACTTCCCAATTACTGGTATTTATAAAACCAGCGTACCGTGGTTCAATGTATCCCAGTAGTCCAGGGGCCAGTTCCACCACGGGTACTGTGTCGGAGCTCATACTTCATGTCAGCATTAATTGTCACAAAATCACAGTATTTTTTCTTTAGATCTTATCATTAGACAGCTGAAATAGATCCAGCGAAATCCTCATCTTGATATTTCAGTACTTTTCGTTCTAGCGTACACATCCGTGCTAGTCCATATGTTACAAAGCACTGAAAATGTACCCAATGCTTTCCTCCAGGCAGCATTTTTTATTCCTTATGATGCCAGAAAACCGAGCCTTATGCCACCAACGCTCAGAAACCTAATCGGGAGCGCGCACAATGTTCTCGCACTACTTGTGGGATGTACCGTAGCACTGAGGTGCTTCTTGTAGAATGTATGAGAATCGGTTGTAAAGGCAGTCGCGCAAGGTTGGGCACATGTGCTTAAGCTCATGAAGTTGATTTGTGCCAAGATAACCTGGCCAAGCTTTGACACTTACTTTATAAGAAGTCTGCAACGCCATCAATATGCCGACTGCTTTTAACTGCACGAAACAAAACTATTGAAACGATACAAACAACATTAACATCATTTTATCATTCGAGTGTTCAGATTGGTAATCTCTAGATGCGAAGTAAGTTGAGAAGTTGTTTGCGTAATTAACAAAGCTACGTTAGTTAAATATTCAGTAAGGTTCTTACGTGGCTAAAGAAAATGAGCAGTTTGGACACCGTCCTCGAGATTATGCAGCCAAGCGAAAAGCTTTCGACTAAACATGCTTCTGTCATGCAAACAGCCATGCAAACAAAAATTTTCCAAGTAAACACTCTTGAAAGGCGTAACTGACGCAGAAAAAGAACATCTGTAAAGCCACAGAAAAACAGCAGTTCACGACGGGACACAAAGGAGGTCCCACCACAAACTGCGCTAACAACTTCGAGCGATGTTCTTTATGTGATAATGAAGCAACTAGACCGTCAGTCATTCCTTCAAACCTGTAAAGTCAACCTGACCACATCTAGCCTTTTGGGATGCTGTCATCAATAGTATGGCCCCGTGAACATATTCCCCGTGGCCTTATAGTGACGTTCCATTTTCATTCATGCTGTTTTCTCGAAGGCAAGCAGTTTAATGTTTTGGTGTCAATGCGGCAGTGTACGTGTGCCGCCGAAAGCTTGCTTGGTCGCAGAAGCGATGCATGACGGATTGATGGTGCAGATTTAGCGCGTCGCTGGCATCAAGACATTGCGCGGCCGCCAAAGGAAAGAAGATAACGCAAGTGAACAGCTTGGTACCTGCTCACGGAGCCGTGCCTAAGGTGACGGTACCATCATGATGAAATCTAAGGCGGCGATATTGATGGCTGCAGCGTTTTTGTTTTCTTTTATTTATTTTTTTACAGCCAAGTCATTAACCCATTAGGAACCGGTTTCCTTATTTTCTTGCTATTTTGAAATAAATGTCATATCTAACTCACATTTATACTAATAATTCACATGCAAGAAATTATTACTCTTGCCTAATTATTTTTTGAAATATAGCCCGTGACCATATGGTCGCACTGGGCCCTTACGCTACTGCAAAATATGCGAAATTAAAAACATTTATTTCAAGCCATGAAACATCACAAAAAACACATATAGCGAATAGTCGAGCACTTATTTAGTGTGATATGGTTTAAATCTTGGAATATACATGCTGGCGTCATACTTTGAGCATTGTGTGTGCACCGCACTGTTGCAATTATCTCATGCACACCTCCACCTCTTGCCATTAGGTATTGATGCAACAAAGTGGGCCACTTGGTCACACCGCGTACCAGTCAGGACATCACCAGTCTTTGGTATTCTGCGTTGACCAGGTCCTCTAGGCGTATTGTCCCATCGCGTCAGGTAGCTTTGTGCAATTCGCCTGCGGAATTCCACCTGCGTGACGCTGAACCCTGTGCTACGAATTAGTGCCCAAGCGTTGCTGATAGATACATCACAAAGTGAAGTGAAAATCAGCCACCACCACTTTTTGCCACGGATTGCAATCCTATAGGAGCCTGCATTTGCATCCATCTGGTCCGTACCTCGTATAAATCTTGTACTTAGCAACAGTGTTTGGATGGGCCACCTTGATTCGCTTCTTCTCAACATACGAGTACTTGCGCTATCGAGTACGGCGTTGTCAAAAAGATCGAACAACTCAACAAGTGAAAAGTCCCTGTAAGCAGCAAAGTTTGGGTCGGGAAATATGCCAAGGCTTGTCTGGAGATCACCCTTCGTCCACTTAGAAGCAGTGGATAATTTTGCCGGAATGGCCGCATCAACCACAGAAGAAACCTCTGATATTCTGTCACGTCGCTCACCGGGGTCGTCATCGTCCGAGTCGCATCCACCAATGCGGCGTCCGTCAGAGAAAACAGTTTCAGCGCCTGCTAATAGCTACCACCTGCTTAGAATGTCAATGAGCCCACCTGAGTCTTCATCGGTCGAGCTTTCACCCGAATAGGTGCTAGCCTCTGGCGGCTCGATATAAATCACTGACACGTCGTCATGTTCCTCTACAACTGCTTCGCTATTTCTTCCAACATCCACCTATTCAGACAATAAAATAACAAATAACCGCTGCGAGAAAGCGCCAACAGCCGTGCAAGAGATGAGAATGCAGTTAAAAAATAAATAAAAAGTAAGGTAGCCTAAAGGCCCAGCGTGACCATATGGCAACGCGCAAGATAACACGCTCGTTCATGTATAAATCAAACATTATTCCTTCACAAATGCTCATCGAAAGTCACATATTCAAAGAACAATACGGAGGTAAGGATATCTGACCATTGCTTAAAGAAGTAGTGAAAAAAAAAACACGCTTACCCCTTGGAGCAATGCATGGCAGCGCTACTCCCACAGCAACACTTATTCCCTCCTTTGCGAGGGGCTCCCACAAAACGACTGACAGCTGCTGCCACTTGGTATCCATAAAGGGAACTCTAATCTGTCAAACGGCACGTCAAAGGCGATTATGGTGCCGTTTTGTTAATCGTAATTTATTGAAATCCACTGTGCAGACTACCGTGACCATATGGTCACGCTGGTCTTTAATGGGTCAAGAGGAAGCGTTAACACGGGCCCTACTCCGACTCGGCCTATTCAAATAGATGTAAAACGCCGAAACGCTTTTCTTAGATAACCCCTGGACCGATTTTAATGAAATTTGTTGGATTCCGGAGAGAAAGGTAAATTTTAGTGACTATTGAAAGCGGAATTTCTATTTAGGGCCTCAATTTTGTTGAAGATATTCAAAAATTCGAAAGTGCGAAAAGTACACAAGCACGAAGTTTACAAATTATTAATTCCGCATCAATAACTGATATCGCGGTTCTGTAAACAGCATCCATTAGACAATTCAAAGTGGACAAATCCAATATGCCGATTTATATCTTACATGAAGTCGTTACGTTGTGAAGAAGGGTTGTGGAAAAGCTGTATTTCCATATTACTAAATGTTTTTGAGATTCATGCGTAATATATCAATTTTGTCTGCTTTAGATGTGCTGTTAGATGCAATGTACATAATTTTGATATCAGTTTTCATTGCCGAAAGAGAGTTGTAAACTTGATGGTTTCGTTTTCCTAAAATTTGCAATCTGACAATTTTAAATAAACAAATGATGACCTAAATAAAGAATTCGAAACCAACAGACACTAGATTTTAAGTGTTTGTTTTAAATGCAACAAACTTTGTAAAAATTAGATGCACTGGCTGTCGAGAAAAACGAATTCTCCTTTTACATTTATTCAGATAGGGCCACCAGAGCTAAAGCTTCCTCTTAAGGGCTACTTTCCCCACTATCGCGTCCGTGTGTAGAGCCAAATCCCGAAGATAGCGTAATACCCGCCCGCCCCGCAATGGTGGTGAAGCATGCGTTTAGCGCTCCCCATGCGTGGGCTGATCCTGAATGTAACGCCATGTCGGGGAGACCCGCGGCGGAGATGAAGCAGGCGTTAAGCACTCCCCATACGTGGGCCGATCCCGAAGACAGTGCAATGCGGGGTTGACATACGGTGGAGGTGCAGTTCACCAATAAGGGGCCCACATACACAGCTATGCAGGTCAAGTTTCTTCGCAGAGTGGAAGGGCACTGAGATTTTTTAGTTATCCGTGTTTACCCTGCATGCGTATGCGATGTAAAACAAGAAGCAGGTATGCCTGGAAAATCTAAGGTGGTGGAAGCAGGTGGTAGCGGAGAGGTTAGCATACCCAGCCCCTGCACATACTTATATCTGCATTGACATAGGTTCGTGGTAGTGATAGCGACCAAAGCTCTACTTTTCTGCGTACTGTAGTCATTGTGAAACTAAGGATGTGGTTAGCATGCCCAGCCACTGAATGCAAATCGCAGCAGTTACGAGTGGTGGAATCCCGCTGGGGCTGATTGTGAAGAAAGCTTCCTTTCTCTGTCCACTCTCGTGATGGTGAAGCTAAACATGAGGAGGAGGCCTGACGGACACAACGTTGATCGTCACCATACCAGAATGGATGGACGACCTGCGGAAAGGACAAGACACACCAAGTTTTCAGCACTTAACTTGTCCTACAGTAAAGCGCTACAATGGCTAGTATGCCCTCATGGGAATGGTAGACCGAACTGCTTCGCACTGCTAACACTGGACTGATACTAAGAAAAAACTCCGTCCGCAGGCACCAGGCTACACTGAAATTAGCAAAACAATGTCAGTTTATAAACTGATATTGCCAATTATCTGGTGTCCTTCTTGTGTGTGTGTGGGGGGGGGGGAGGCATAAAAGTCCTGGCAATGAAATGGTAGTATTTTCTTTTTTGCTGCAGTTGCACACAAACAAAGTTCTTTGAAGTGATTGGACAGCGATCTACCGGCGGTGAAGCCCAACCCACAAATTAAAAATAACTGCTGCTTTCAGATCTTGCAATGTACTTCTCGCTTAGCTACCATCTATTATATTTTTTGTGCGCTTATAAAGAAGAAAACTCCAAATTACTGCAATATCAACAACCGTACACAAAATAGACTAGCTTTGAAGCTGTGACCACGCACCGCACTTTTGTACATCTAGCACATGTAGTACTGGGGCAACACGTTTGAGCAAAAGGATTAGGTTTTCGGTCAAAGCACTGTGACAGGCGGGCAAAACTCGTTGTCATGCCCGGTTGAAACAATACCATCTGAAATCTTATTTACTTATATTCATTATGAAAAATCACTATAACCGTTCATCCATTTGCTTCGTATGGGTTATATACTAGCTTGCCTCGTGAGTCTCAAAAATGTTTTCTCTTTTCGGGAGACGGCCTTCGTGAAAAACGACGCAACATGACAGTAAAACACCCAGCAAGGTTCTATCCAATGATTGGCGAATTAGTGCACTGAGAGCCTGTCGACTAGCGTGCGAGCGAAAGTTGAATTATGAAAGTTGTCAGCTTGTGTTGCCTCTAGCACGAGCGAGTAGTGTTAGCGATGACATTCGTGTGAAAATGGTCAGCTTGGTCTGCGATTTGTTCTTGTGATCTCCACATTGAACGTCGCAGTTGTCACGATGAGAGTACTTCTGTGACATTATTAGCCCAGTGGGCTGGGATGGCTCGAGTGGTAGCTCACCTTGAAGAGTATTAAGTAACACTAATTATTATACGCACTTTGCAATGAAGAAAAAGATGCAGAAACACCACTGATGTTGTCAACTATTCGTAAACAGGCCCCCAAATTTCAATTGGCACACCCCCAAACAATAAATAGGCCCACCCCCAAATTTCAAGTTGGCACACCCTCAAATTAAAATTGGCCCACCCTCAAATTTCAAGTAGGCCACGCCCGATTTTTTTTTTCGCCCAGCCTTAAACTTGTAGTTGGCCCAATCCCAAATTTCAATTGGGCCACCCATAATTTTCAAGTTGGTCCACCCACGAATTTACATAAATCGTCTCCCAAATTTCCAGTCGAGGCACCCCAAAATTTAGGTTGTCCCACCCCCATATCGCCCCCAAGTTCAGATTGGCCAACCCCGAGATTACCCCACATTTAGGTAGGACCAACCCCATATCACACCCAAATACCGATTGGCCCGCCTTTACAACACCACCAAATTTATATCGGCCCACTCCAATACCACCTGCAAATCGAGGTTGACCCACCCCCATATCAGCCCTAAACTAACGCTGGCCCACCCCTCGATCACCTCAAATTTAGGATGGCCCACCGCAAATCATCTCCCAATATAGATTAGTCCACCCATCACCCCCCTCCAATTCAGCTTGGCCCAGCCAAACATCACCCCCATGGTTAGGTTAGCCCAACCCCATGTTACCTCCAAATTTAGGTTGGCCCACCCCCATATCATCCCCAAATCCAGGTTGGCCCACCCCCATATCAGCCCCAAACTTAGCCTGGCCAACCCGTCTATCACCTCAAATTTAGGATGGCCCACCGCAAATCACTCCCAAATTTAGGTGTCATTGTCATTGTCAAGTTCAAGTTGGCCACCCCAACCCTTTTTATGAACACATATATATTTATATGGGAAATGCGTCAAGCTATTGGCGTTACAGGCACGATTTTGCACGATTTTCCTACCACCTTCTTGGGGTTATCGCCAAAGAATGCTGCGCATTAAAAGCAAATGTACCAAACGAAGGACATTTATTCAAATTTGTTTTTACGGCCACACCTACGGATTGATACCACTTGGCTGTAGGGAACACATTAAAAGTAGCTATTAATCCAGACGCTGCACATCTTCTCCTAGTTGGTGCATTTCTTATTTGGATGAATCTTTAGAAATAATTAACGTTCGGGCAGCGACGCAGCCTAGCAGACCCTTTGTTCCACACGAATGTTGCATAGGAATGACACTGGCCACCGGGAGGCATTGTTGCACAGGTGGACGTACTTTGCTCGGAGTGTGTGCCATTAAGGACAGCCGAAAGTCGAAGAAAACGGACCTTCCAGAAGAACGCAATAAGAATAGCCATTTTGTTCTCGCAGGTTCCACGCTACAAAGCACGAAATTTTTTTTTTCAAGACACAAAGCCATGCGCAAGCTTCTAGTTATGATGTCCAATGAATAAAATCTTCGTAAAAGCGATGACTTAACAAATGAACACGATACTGCTACGTTTTATGAAGGAAAAATAGAAAACATAATATTTCAAGAGCACCACTGGAAAACCAGAACCGAAAGCAATTCTTGAGTTTTGTGTTTATGCCATTTGATAGGAGACCATAAGTCCTATACGGCTTTAAAAAAATGCACTGCTGAAAAACCAAAACCGAAAGCAAACCTTGGGTTTTGTGATTCGGCCATCTAGTGAGAGACTACAAAACTAGGTCCTATGCTGCTTAAAAAAAAAAAGTGTGAAGCGGGAATCGATCCGCGGCCGTGACGCGGGACTAAAGGTGCTCGCTATTCTACCACTCGGCCACGGCTACTGAGGCTTCGCCATCTGGTACACTCATGTATTTATAGATACCACGGGAATTTTCACGACGGTGTTACAAAAGTCGCTTTCGGGAACAGTCTTACGCCATATGTGGAGAGTCGAGATAGGCATCAATCCAAAGCTCAGTCTCCGGACTACATACGCTGCACTGGTCATTACGATAGACAGGATAGTTTTATTACAGTCATCGTTCTTGCCGCAAAAATCGAGCACAAATTTTCGTCGTTTCCATATGATTCCATTGCTAAAACTTTAACCACTGTGGAAACAAAATTCTTACGTGCCATAGAGTGATCACTGCATTTGGCTCGTGTGGATTGTCTTCCAGAACACGTTCGTCACCTGCCTTTTTCAAAAATCGGCCTGCAGCTTTTGTTATTCGCAAAAAACCCGCTCGTTCCATTGAAAACGCGCTAGCTTCGTGTCGGGCCCGCGTGGGGTGCTTGTTGGTACTTGTCCGAAAAATCTGGATGTGCTGCCAAGCGCAGGGACGCAGACAGTTAGGAGCGTCGTTTTCGAAACGGCGGTGGTAGTAGCAAACGCCAGACGTTGTAGTTGATGTTTCATTGCGGGTGCCCGTGCGTCTTGGTCTGCTGGAACTACGGCTGCGTGGGCGACTAGATGACGCCGGCTATGTTCCGCTCCACTGATGCGTTCCAACGCTCACGCAAGGAGTCGAGCGGAGATTGCGCGGCTGAAGAGCAGGGAAGGATTTGAAGGGCGATTGTATTATCATCCGGAGACGATGCCTTGGCAGCGTTGGTTGGGGTGGCTACTTCCATGACTTTGTCGGCCAAAGCGGCAAGTCTGGTAAGGTCCATGGTAGAAGCTGTCGCCAGGACCAGCTGCACGTTAGCCGGCAGTCGTTGCAAAAACAATTCACGTAACAGCGCATCGTCGATGGATCTCGCGTTGTTTTCGAGCAGCTGCCTCATTCGACGAAGAAGTTGACTATGGCGTCGGTTGCCGAGTTCTTCAGCGGACAGAAGCTGCTGTGCCCTGTAGCAGGGCTGCCTTGAGATCGTCATAGGCGGCGGTAGACGATTGGAAGTTTAACAAATCTACTACTTCATCAAGGGCGGCAGGCATGAGCGCTGCAACGGCGTAATAAAACTTTTATAAAGGCTTGAGAGCGGATACCAGTGAGTTTAAATTACGATTCGGCCTGAACAAACCACGCCAAGGGATGCTGGTCCCAGTACTGTGGGAGGCGGACAGCGATAGGCGAACAGGAGGGCTCATCTTCGAAAGGGTTCTCACCTTGAGCTTTCGTAGCGTTGGTCTAGTCCATGGCCGCCTCTACCACAGGAGCGTATGGCATTATCACGTCCAGGTCACCAAAATGTGGTTACGAGCGACCACGTAGACCGGTAAAGTCTCGGGCTCTCGCGGGAGAGGAAAAAACTGGCTGTGGCTTAGCTAAGGTTAAGCCCAGGATGCGAAGCATACTAGTCTTTATTTTAACGCGATAGCGTTAAGAAGCTCGTGTCGCAGAAAAGCCGGTGTCGTCGGCGCCGGCTCAGGCGTGCGCCGCTTGCTCAGGCGCACATTTCGTTGTCGCGCCGAACGCTGCGTTGCTCGACGCTGACCGCGTCCGATGCGGGGCGCGTAGTCGCTGCGCCGTAGCAAAGCCACCTAGAAACAGTCCCTGTAGCACGCCGCAACCTTCGCTTCTCATTCCAACGAGCAGCTCTGTCTGCAGGAGGCATCTCACCTCGTGAGTGTCTAGCAGAGGCAAGCGCAGCTGCTTATATACCGGCGCGACGCCGCGGGCGACGGCGCGAGTTGGAGCCCCATTTCTCCTCTGTCGTGACGTCACGGTGTCACGTGGTCAGCCTTGAAGGCAACGCCGCGAGCGACGGCGCGAGTTGGAGCAAGTTGGAGCCCCATTTCTCCTCTGTCGTGACGTCACGGTGTCACGAAGTATTGAAGGCGACACCGCCACGCCTGAGAAGCTGGGTTGAGCTCTAGTAATATGCTTCGCATGAAAACCGACACTTGATCTCTTAGCGCAGCGTTCTTTTTTAATCACCTTCGGAACGGTAGCCGGTGCCGGAGCGTGCCAGCCGCTCGTGCCTCCTGTGGACGCTAGCGTCTATGTAACTCTGGTGGTGGTGGGTGGTAACAACTTTATTTCATCAACAGAAAGGATTTGGTTGACTTTAGTGGGCTTTCATGGTGCGTGAGGTGGCCGTCCGATCAGTTCCTCTAGTGCCACCTGTTATGGTCGTGAGGCCCTGTCAGTCGGCGACTTCCAAAGCCCAGCTGACGGCCTGCAGTTGAACCACCGGGTCCGACCTGGACACCGCATCCTCCCGCTCTTGCTCGTTAGAGAGATGCCACTTTCTTTTCGGTTTTAGAATGTCGCAGTCAAGTAAAATGTGTTTTAAATCTGCGTTTGTGTCCACGCAGAGCTTACATTCGGGGCTGTAGACTCCAGGGTAGGCCTTAGATTATATATAAGGGTTGGGAAAGGTGTTAGTTTGTAGCTTCCGCGAGGCCACTTGTTGATGTTTATTAAGGCTTTTGTCCGGCGGCGGGAGCGTCCTTCTGTTGTTTCTGTAGCATAATGTTATTTCGTGGTAGGTGGTCAAAGTCTCTCTGGCCGAGCTCAGGACCGGCTCGCCAACTGCCCGGTTTACGAAACCTCGGGCTAAGTTGTGGGCCGCCTCGTTCCCAGGATGCGACGCGTGGGCCGGAACCCATACGATTCTAATGGGTCTGGCGTTGAAATTTTGTGGTTTTAGGATTTCTTTGGCGGGTTTGTGGACCCTCCCTTTTGCAAAGTTTCGAACGGCTGTCTCATGCGACGCCGATGCTGCTGCCGCTACAGGGAAATTATATGTACTGACTTCTTGAATTAAAGAAATGATAACTTTATGGCAATGAAAGCGGATGAACCACAACTTGCCGCAGGTGGGGAACGATCCCACGTATTCGCATTACGCGTGCGACGCTCTCGGGCTCCTCGGTTAACCCGTTTCCTTTTCGTTCAAACTCTTAAAATATGGCTTATAATTGCTGAGGCGCTCTTTTACCTTTTTTAAGCAAACGCGTGTAGTACTGCTCTCAGTGCGGCCGTGACTTTTCGTCTTTTGCTGAATCCACCAATTTTACTTTCGTCACTTCTGCTTCAACAAACCGTCACTACTGTTTGTCACAATACGCAGCGTTCCCGCTCTCATTTCATACGAAGAAGAGTTCTGGGAAGTGAGGCATAGGATTAGCCTCATGAATAAATAGAAACGCTTTCACCTAATAAAGTTAGTTAACAATAGTATATTTCACTGCTTATACTCAGAAAAATTATGCGTAGCACGTTTCGCATTTAGATTATATGCAGAAGGTCCAAATTCTAGAAGCCACGACAGTTAATTCCTTAAAAACCATGCTGCCGTGGAATCTGTGGTATCAATGTGCGTACACTTGAATGAATTATTCTAAGCGCTCAAAAAATGAATTGAAGGTTTTTGGTTGCCAACACCACACCTTGATGAAGATGCGCATCGTAGTGGATGACTACGGTTTTATTTATGCCCGCCTGCGCTCCGTTGACGTGCATCTTAGCTAAGCCATGTTTCTCAAATTTGCCCTTTCCGACGTGTTGATGGTTCGAAATTTATTGCGCACTACTTCCTTACGGGGTAACAGCAAAAAAATAAAGAAAAGTGAAACAAGAGAGAGAAACAGGTAAGCGTATGTCCTATCCAGCTTTCTTGTCTTATTTTTTTGTACTGTTTGAGCATAATGAAGCCTTACCAACAATCTCAAGTTCAGACGCTTTTAAATTTTATTGTGTACCGCTGCACACGAACATTGTGACGTGTAGCAGGTCGAAGTGCTTCCCACCCCCGTACACTCCCGATCGCAGAACTTGGTGCCCATGTTCGAGCGCATTCTACGAACCATGCAATCGACTCGTTTCACTGAACATCGAAACTGTCTGCACATGCAAGACTTGCTGTTGCAGTCGGTTTTCTCGCCTACAGTACGTCTCCACCAGGCAACGTCGCAGCTCGAGATGCAGACCTTCTTTCCCTCTCTTGTGATTCAGCCTGTTCGTCTGAATTTTTAACTGCTTACCAAGAACGACGATGACAGAGTCCTCAAGTGTGAAGTGAACACTGCTAAATTAATCGCTCATCGCCTGCCCGCAGCGCTTGTCGGCGACCGCTTCGAAGGCTCGACAAACGCCGTCATGCCGTGTGCACGCGGCGCGACGAACTGTCGGAGTCATTATCGTCAGTTCCGGCACCTGAGGGATTTTAATGATAACAGTGAAGACCTGGAACACTGAAAAAAAAAATATTTAATTTCTTTCAACGTACTTAGCGTACAGTTATAATTGCTTACACGTTCAAATGTCCCGCTTTTTAAGCCTCCTAACGTGTGCTGCCGTGCAGCGGTGCAGACGTGAAACACCACCAATAGTCAGACGCGCTTCTCACCAGCGGGCCCCCGGGTCTTCGGAGCACTAAGGCCCCTCTATAATTTCCAAGGTAGCGCCATCTGCCGTGCGCGCCACCTAGGAAGTTCCTGTAGCAGACGGCGCCCGCGCTAAACCGCGGCATTCGTGAGGTAAAAAAATATCTGCATACGCGCAGAAATAAAACCTTCTGGTGCCTGACTGTGGCGAAAAACGAAAGAAGGACCCGAACTGCTAAATTTAGTCCTTTAATTTCAAATAAGTGCTCCAAGAAATTAGCTCAAGAGAGCGTAATGAGGGCTTGATCGCCTCGATTCCGCGTGTTTACATTTCGTTCGTTTGCGCTCAATCGCCGCGCGAGCCTTGGTTATTGCTTACGCTTAATCCCGTATGTTCTGCGAAATCTTTTGCATGTAAGTGTGCTGCGTACACATAGCGGTTGCATTGAACGAAGAAGTCGTGTAAAAATGAAGGCTGACAGTCGCTTGGACCGGAAAACTTTCGACATAACGTCGCTCAAACGTGCGATTCTCAAAGCGCGCGACCCTCACGGCAACTAAACAACATCCTGTGTGTTTGTGGAAACGAGTGCGCCAACAGTCTTCTTGTCGCTGAGTGTGTCTGTCGTGTAGCGATTACACGACGACTGCTGTGTCTTGTGGTTCAATGCTACGAGCCAGTGCAACTGTCGTGACATGATGAAGAGGTGGTATGGATCGTGTCAGCGTGTCTCCTCGATCGTGTTCGGGCTGCCAGCGCGATCTGATCTCGCGGCACACCAACATCGAGCGTAGTGTGTGCGCGTGTGTGAATGTGGTTGACTGTTCTCGTGAACCGTGCGACGTCGCCGCGTAAACTCGAATCATGACGCGCATTGTTGTGTTTATCCCTTTTCGCCTCCGTGCACCGCTAATTCCCCGTAAGAATCAGAGGGCCCTTATACGAAACGCGCGCGGATTGACCCAGCTATTACTGCACTGTGTTTTACTGGCAATCCGCGTATCGCTTGTGGCGTTTTTCTTATGTTCATTTGCAGTTGTGTGTTTTTCATCAGTAAAATGGCATTGCCGATTACAGAAACATCTTCGAGTGTAAGGGAAACTTGGAAGGAACGAGCTCGCAGCTGTATGTAATGTACTTTGATATACAGTATTACGCTTTATTATTTGACGGCCAGTAGCTGTGGCTATGCAGTATTCGTTTTTAAAAACAGAGTAATGAAGGCACTTAGCAATATATTTATTCACATATGCAATGCACAAAATACGATTAGGATATTGGAAATTAAAATTTAGGCATGTTGTAAAGCGCAGTGAACAACGCGCGCACAAACACAGGAAAGTGTAAAAGTAGAATTCGCTGCTGAATTTTATTTTTTATCGCACGTAACGCAATGCGGATATTTGTCAGCGGGTTAATGCGTTTCTGCCCCACTATTTACTTGCATGCTAGGTCATACTGCACTTGCTAAGTCAACGGGCTCGTAATGCACTAAAATCAGTAATCTCCACAAACTTCGGCCGTCAACATTCATGCGCGCGAATGAAATAATACTGCAGCTCTGCACACACAGGTGTATACTTTCTCTCGCACCTTCGTATCGCTCTACGTTACTTTCCTCGCATAGTCGTGCAGTTACCGACGGTTCAGTCTTTCCGTCCATTTCTATGCAACCAGAATTACCTTCTGGTTAGGTTTTGTTTGCTGCGCGGGATGCAAAGTAACTTCTTGTCGTCTTCCGTCTGATCTCGGCACCCACCCGCACAGCAACAAGGCATTTCCTGGCAATACTGCAATTTTTTCCTGGCAATACTGCAGCGGACGCAGCTGCGAATCGAGCGCACAATAACGCAGAGACCACCAATCTTCCCCTATTGCGTAGTGAAGTCCGTGTGATCCTGAGACAGATTTCTTGTCGTCTCAGCAAAACTACCTGGTTTGACCAGCAAACTAAAAACTCGGAGTTATACTCAATAGACCCATGTATAAACTTATCAATGCCGGAAACTCTAAGAAACAACAGAAAATTTGAAACTTTGGTACACCGGCTGCGTCTTGGTACTGCATTTACGAGACACTTCTTATACAGAATAAAACGTGTCTCTAGTCCGCAGTGTTCTTGTGGCCATCCAGACGAAGATGTGCATCATCTTCTTCTCGAGTGCTCGAAATACGATACAGAAAGAACGGTACTGCAAGCTAATTTGTTTATATTAGACAGAAGACCATTCATTCTAAAAAAGATACTTGGCCCATGGCCAACTGCGAGCCTTCAAAAAAGAGCGCTTCTTGCTCTGAAAACGTTTTTAGAGGACACCAACATTTTGGGAAAATATTAAGTATTGGATAATCCGAATACGCTAAATGAGTTACATAAACGTTGTTCGTGGTGCATAGTTGGTTTATGTGGTGATCGTAACTTTTACGCAATACGTATAATTCTGTCCTGTACTTGGAGTGTATTACAAGAGTTGTGTGTTTTGGCTGTTCAAAACATCGGACTTCATATATGCGTACGTGGACTGAACTCATGCACAGAACTTTGCGACTCATGTACTGTTGGACTGGATATTTTTTATTGATCCGGTGTTCTACTGAGTGTTATATTCAGTGACGCTATTCTCCCTTTTTGCGTAAATTTGTTTCGTCAGCCAAGTGACAAGGAGTAGCCGGTGCCACCACATAAAGGCGCCAACCTATCCTAACATTCACTTCAATAAAAAAAATAAAAAAACAAGGCATTTCGGTCCTTCGCATCCTAGGTCATGCCGATCTATTCAGCGGGCTCACAGCGAACTAAAATAAATAATCTCCACAAACTTCGGCCCTCAACATTCATGCACGCGAGTGAAATACTCTCACCGCTCGACACACGCACGTGTATACTTTCTATGGCACCTTTGTATCGTTGTATGTTACTTGCCTCGCATAGTCGTGCTGTTACCGAGAGTTCAAAGTCCGTCCGTACAATTCTGTGTAACCATACTTTTCGTCTGGTTAGGTTCTGGTTGCCGCGCGCGATGCAAAATAACTTCTTGCCATTTTTCGTCCGGTTTCGGCACCCAACCGCACAGCAACAAGGCATTTCGGACCTCCCGGAACGAAATTATCGCAGCGATGTGCAAAGCACAACAGGCGAAACGCGCGCTCTTCGCCCGGCGCGCAGGAACTTTCATGGCGGCAAAGGGGCGGAGCAAGGTCACATGTCACCGATCAGCCTATCGCAGGCGTTGTCGGCTGGATCAAAGCCTGGCGGTACTTTTAAATGATTGAGGGACTTTACGGAGCACCTGTTTCATTTCATTTCATTTCATTTCATTACCTTAAAGACCCCTTGCGGGGTATTGCATTAGGGGTGACTGTACAAAAATACAGGAGGTTGCCCACTATGTTACTTTACAGAAAGAACACTTGTTGCTTCTTCCACGAAGGCTGATGAGGTCGCGATGGCAGCGACGTTGTGGGGTAGGCCGTCTAGTCTTTAGCTGTGCGATGAAAACATTATGACGAGCAGGTGACAGTGCGTGCTCTAGGGTGAGCAACATTTAGTGGGTGGCCCGTGCGCAGCGATATACTTGAAGGGGGTAAAATGTAAGGTGCGCGGCGAAGCCAACTGGTGTAGAATTTATGGAATAATGATAAGCTCGCGATACGGCGACGGTGCGCTAGCGTTTCCAAACCAGACTACTTTTATGGTGATAGGCTGATATCATATGAGTAGGACGAGTGAATATATCTTACGGCGTGGTTCTGCATGAATTCTAATGCGTTGCTGAGGTACACTTGGTGAGGATGCCATATGGGTGATGGGTATATGAGTTTTGGCCTAACCAGTGTTTTATATGCTAGTAATATTGCCTGTTGAGGAGCATCGCGGAGGTTGCGTTTCAGAAATCCCAAGGTTTTGTTAGCAGAAGATATGATGTTAGTCACATGCGAGCACCAGTTTAAATCATGTGTGATCGCAATACCTAGGTACTTAATTGAGTTTAAAGTGTATATTGGGATGTCATTAATTGTGTAGAGAAAGTCATGCCGATTACGGCTGCGGGAAATTTACATAGATTTACATTTATTAGTGTTTAGGACAATTAACCAGTGATCATCACAACAGGCTGTAATGTTGTTCAGGTCATATTGGAGATAAATGCCGTCATTACTGTTAGTCATAGTTCGATAAACAATGCAATCATCAGCAAACATATGAATCTGAGAGGAAACATGCAATGCAAGATCATTAATGTATATTCGAAACAGGAGGGGACCTAAACTGAACCTTTGGGTTCGCCTGATGTTAAGGGAAGAAATTCTGAGGTATTATTGTTATTACTGACGGATTGTTATCGGTTACTAAGATATTCTGTTATCCATCTTAGTACATTTGGGTGGAAGTTCAAGCGAGAAAGTTTTAATAATAAGCGTTGACGAGCTACTCTATCAAACGCCTTTGCAAAGTCAAGAAAAATGATATCGATCGCAGTGTTAGTATCGAGATTTGAGTGTAGGTGATGAAGAAATGTAGCTAATTGAGTGTCACATGACAGGCCTTAACGGAAGCCGTGTTGCCATGCTGCGATGAAGCCATGAAGCCGATGAAGTCATGTTGCGACGAATGGAAAAAAGTTATTACTTTTTGGGAAATTCATTACGTGTGAGTGTATGACGTGTTCCAATATTTTGCAACGTATACTAGTTATGGATATTGAACGATAATTTAAGGGTGAATTACGGTTACCTTATTTGTTGACTGGAACGACCTTGCTCTTTTTCCACTCGTTAGGGAGCGTGCCTCATGATAGTGATTGGGAATACAGCAGGCTTAGATACATAGCAGAGATGCGGTTCGTGTTTTTTAAAAGCTTTCAGGCGATATCGTCAACACCGGCTGATGAGGATAATTTATAATTATTAAGGAGTGCGGATGTTCCATCTGGTGAAAACATAATATCCGGCATTGGAGGCATGACAGCAAACGGGAAAAAGGAAGAGGCACGTGTGGTTCACTAGTGAAAACAGATGAAAATGCATTAATAAACAGATTGGCACAGTCAATATCAGGTAACATTTCACCAGATTTCGACATTCTGACACCAGGGGATGACTGGGCATTGATTACCTGCCAAAATTTCTTTTTATGGTTACTGATGAGCATGCGGGGTAGGTCTGAATGAAAAAATGAGTGCTTCTGTTGGCGGATAGCTATCAAATAGGTGCGTTCAGATACGTAGTATTTTTCCCAGGAGTTAAGGTTTGGCCTCACTTAGGCGGAGCAAAATAGACATTTCTTCTTGTTTTCCAGTTTTAATGCGTTCGTGAACCATGGTTTATTCGACTAGAGCGAAGTCGCATTCTATCAATCAATTGGGTTAGGTTTTGAAGATCGCTCGACACAAGAAAACTGGTGACTGTTCTGATTCCCTTTTTCGTACAGGCGCATTGTTTTCTGATCCGAATGACGTACTATACGTGAAAATGAGAATACAGCATGAATTAATTTGTGATCACTTATTTCGCGTAGGTAGCTAATGGAGGACATGCTTTCAGAATGAGTGGTTAGTATGAGGTCTAGGACGTTAGCAGTGCCATGAGTTTACACGCGTTAGCTCAGTTATCATCTGGGAGAGGTTAAAATTAAAGCAAATATCTGAGAATTCTCTAGCTCCTGTCATGCTAATAACTGTGCTAGAATAATTTGGCCAATTGATATGTGGGTAATTGAAATCCGCAAAAAGCAAGATGCAAGCGTTCGGGAATTTTTTGTTAAATGGTTCATGCTGTTATTAAAGGGACACTAAAGCGAAACAATAAATCAGTTCAGACTAATGAAGCATTGTTTGAGAACCCTGCAGGCAGTCATATAAAAAATAGTTTCATTATTAGATGAGAAAACGAAGGTCCAAGTATAAGTATTTGAATTGCGCGCCGAAACCCCAGCGCCGGTACGTGAGCGTGACGTCAGGGACTCCGAAGTATGTTTTCGTATTTGGGCCGCGTTGGATGAATAAAGGTTCCCGAAACTTGCCATGTTTATTATTTGGTTCCTTTAGAACACAATCTAGTCCATGTGTATCGCTATATATAATTAGTAAGCCCTAGAAGATGCCATCAAAATACAAGACGTCACAGCCCACAGGTGCGGGAACTTCAGCAGGCGTCGCCACCCGTAATTCGTTCTTGCGCTTATCTTGGCATACCAAAGTTCTTATCATTGTAAGAGTGGTGTTTTTCGTGTTGTAGAACGGTAATTTACTGATGCAGCAGAAATCATTTTCCACTTTAGTGTCCCTTTAAGATCGCGGGGGAAGTCAGGATTACTGTTGGGGGGACGATAACAGATGCCAAGAAGTAGTAGTCGTGGATTAGCGCGAACGATAAGCCATAGAATTTCTAGGTCAGTGGCCACATGAACTGTGGAGTGCATTAGATGTTTTTTACTGCGATACAACACCACCACCCCTAGTACCCTGCCTATCTTTACGGAAAACATCGAAATTCGGTAGCTCGATCACGCAGAACTTCAGCGTCAGCGACATAATTGGTAAACCATGTTTTACTTAGTATAAGTAGATCACTGTCAGACCAAGGTACTGGATTTGATACTTATTCTCTTTTCGTAAGAAGGCCTCTTATGTTAGTAAAAACAACAGAAATTGAAAAGATTCTCTGGGGGCAGACAGAGCACGTCGAGGCGAATGTTGGTGACAACGCGGTAGCTATAGTTCTTTCACGGATTGGGATGCTCCATCAAAAATGTAGCGCTTTGAACCTATGAATATTATTTTAAAGCGAAGAGAAAAATGAACTGATTGGCTTCGTGCAAAAGTGACTAGATGTTTTCGGGCGTTCTGTACCGCGGCTTAGAAAAATCCTCCCCCATGCTGCACGATGTGTTTTTAAACTTGCCGCCATTCGACAACGCGGCTTCTTTTGTTTTAAAGAAGGAAAGTTTGACAATGATAGGCTGGTAGCGACCAGGAATGTATCGACCAAGGCGATGCGCTCGCTCGATTTCTCATGGCTCTAGGGAAACATTCAACTGGTGAGAACACAGCCGAATGACCAGTTCTTCTAACCGAGCAAATGATTCAGATTTGTCAGTATCCGTAAAGCCATAAAAGATCAAGTTATTGCGCCTAGAGCGGTTATCGGCACCTTCAAGGCGAGTTTCAAAGCTAAAAACCGGACCGTCTCAGCGGTGTCGGTTTACACGGTTCCGAGCTGCTGTCTCATGGGCTCAATTTGCTGGCACTTTGTTTCAACGGTTGTTAGACGTCTACTGAGCTCGGTCAGGGCGTTATTAGTTGCTAGAAGCTAATGAACTTCCGAAAGAAGTTTAGACTGCCCAGAAGATAATTTCTTTAGCTCCTCTAAGACTCCCGTTGTATCGGGTCCAGGATTCAGCTCAATATCGCCTGACTGCAGCAACAGGAAACGCGCAACAGCAAAGCACTAACACGCCATTGAAAACAAGCACTGGGGGCTCGGCAGCTGTACCAAGAAGTAATTGCTCGTTCTATTAGCAAATAAACTGCGTGGTGGACCAACTTGCATGGCGAAGAGCAGTGTGTTAGTGGACATGCTAGAGGCACAGCCGCTAAGCCCTCAAAACGAGTCGCACAGATGCGGTGGATTTATAGCTGCCGGGAAGGCGGCTGTCGATGCCGATGGTGCTTGTTTGGCTTGTCCGAGTACCAGGAACAGCGAGGGCGATACTGTCGGTTTAGTTGCGGTATTTGATATGATATGCGCGAAGATGCGTCGTAATCGCCACAGGGTCATCGTTTGCGTGGTGCCATGATGCACACGCAACTGGCATGCACGAAGGAGCGGTGACGAGCGAAAGACGGAGAAGCATCAGGATGATTGTCTCGGTAAACACCTGCTTGGCGAAGAGCAGCGGGTTAGTGTACATGCACAGCCGCTGAGCCGGCTCGATGTACGCACGGCGTAAGGGAGAGGGTGCCGCGGCAGGAGGGCTGGCTTGCAGAAGATCGTGCGCATACGCGCTGTCGTCCTTGAGCACGCGCGGTCGCGGAAATGTCTCGTCGGCCTTGTTGGTGTCATGGCGCGGCGTTGTAACCGAGGGGATTTGCAAAAAAAAAAAATTGCTGGACTGGCAACCCCGCAGTTTCTTATCCACACAGGTGAAGCCAAAGTTTGCCTATGCTTCTACCGTGAAAAAGGGTCGCAAGAAGCTGAAATCCGCTCGTAGCTTATTTTATTTTGCTAAGCTATTGTCAGCCTAATCGGAAAATAAGAGCTCGTGGTTTCTGGCCAAAATTTTTTAGTTTGGTTACCTTATTATCATGATATGTACCATAAAATGCCACAAACCGTTTATGCTTTCCTCTCAAACTCTGAAAGTGACAGAAAGACATAGAACAAAATCTGTGCGGCAAAATGAATCATCGTAAATGGCACGGAATAGGAAAAAAGGCGCGTTGTCTAATCCCCGCTCGTGTATGCGTCTCTTGCTTCTTGTGGTCGTCTGTTTGCGCTGTTGCCCATATGTTTCAAGATGGACCAACTCGCCCAAAAAGAACTACTGATGATTTATGATCCCCGCTATTTGCAGACGTCTTTTTTTTGTGCCTATGGCTTAGTCCGGCTTCACATTTGAGACGTCACCTCCACTCCAGCAAAGTGTTTTAAACCTCCTTGAATGTGAGTCGGCGTTCGAGGAGGTGGTAGCGGCAACATGCCACCGCGTGGCCTGTCGACGCTGAGGAGAGAAAACGCAAGCGCGCCGAGGCCTGTAAACGCTCGACGCGCCAGCGCGATCGCCGCCGCGCTCGAAGCTCGCCTCGCCAGAGCACGTGCCGGCCAGGAGTAATTGGTCCGAACTCGTCCGAATTCGTATAGAGCGGCAGGACACCAACCTGCTCCATCGAGCGGAACGGAGTCGCACCACACAGAGGCTGCCGGAATAACAACCGTCTGCTACGTTGCAGGCCTGCCAAGGGTATCTGTGGGCGCCGACGTCATTGCGCGTAAAATACGACGCTAGAATACGAAATACGTGAATACTAACCATGAAAAAGGCAGATGCACAGAGATATATAATCAACATTTATTCGTCGAACCATTTGAGCTACCACATAGATCGACGTTGCCTTTTTTAGCGTCGACACTTGGCTCGACATTGTTTTGTTTACTTGCGCGAAACATTGTTGTTTCGGAAAAATTATAGTGCAGTAAATGACTCCAACATTCCCAAACCCTTTCTGAAGCAGGCCAATAGGGCGTGACAATGTTCACCATCCGCCGGCAACCCAACCCAATAAAAGCGTCTCTGCTCATTGGTTTCGCTATTGCGGAGCGTCTGGCTCGCCCTATCCTCAGACGCGACGCTGTGTGCATCGCAGAGAACGTCATGGAGGACCCTGCTGCGCCCCAGCGGCGCGCCTCGGACCCGCTGTCGGCGGTGGGCGACTGCCTGCTGCGTTCCTCGGTGCGCAAGAAGAGCGAGGCACGCGCCAACTCGATCGTGCTGAGCACGGCGCGCAGGCTCTGCCGCAGGCGTTCCGGAGGCAGCCCGCACGCTGAGGGACACCTTGACGCCAACGGTGAGCGTGCCGTATGCTCCGCAGTCTCAGCCTTGAACACGGTTAGTAATGTATAAAAAATGAATTCGGGGGTTTTACGTGCTGGGACCGCGTTCTTGTTCCGAGGCTCGCCGTAGTGGGCGACTGCGGATTAGTTTCGTCACCTTGGGTTATTTTTAATGTACACCCTATGTACGGTACACGATCGTCTTTGAGATAGACGTAGTTTATTTTCAAATTGTATGTTGGAACAGTTCTCATTACATACATGCCAGTAAAATTGGCCGATAGCTCCCAATATTTATGTCGTGGCCAGATTAGTCCGTGGAAATAGACTTTATACCAGACATTCGGGGCCCGTTATTGTGTTACGGAGGCATATGACCTCCGGATAGCGGGCCTCCCATATTCGTGTAGGAAGGGCGTTTGGCATGCTTCCTCGGCCAATGTACTCAAGCGAAGCCGTACGTAGAAACTCATGCTCGAGGAAGGGCTCGTCGTCGACGTGCCGACCTTGCCGCGAGCGAGCGCGAAACGGAGGCGCTACGACGATGAAGAGCCGCGGGCCCCAGGTTACGCTTGCACCCCTCTTCAGAGTAGTGGAAGGGCGGTCAATTTCACTATCATTTATACTTTGCAAAAAGAGCTACGATGCCTTGATATGACAGTTGTGTGTCGGGAACTGGTGCAGCCTTCGCAGACGTTAGTGTGGAGGATGAGACACCATGTGCAGAAGCATCGGCGAAAACAGATTGTAAAAACAATTCCGTAAAAGAGGTCGCCACGCGCGAGCACTCCGACTCAAGTACATCACTCCCCAGTGCGTCATTGGACCTCCGGTGTCCAGCGACAGGTGTCGCGAAAAGCGGTGGGGATCACTCATAATAAAATGAGGTATTGTAACGTTGCAACAACCTCGTTTTGGCAACAGTCAACTTAGCGCGCAATAGAGTACGGAAGGTTGAAAGTTTATTCTGATACTTTCTTAACTTAATTCTCACTCGGCTGATTTTTCACTTTGTGATGTCTCTTGAGAACGGAGACGTACTTTTCGGACCAACCGGTAGGCTGGGAACAACACACACACACACACACACACACACACACACACACACACACACACACACACACACACACACACACACACACACACACACACACACACACACACACACACACACACACACACACACACACACACACACACACACACGCACACACACGCACACACACGCACACACACACACACACACACTTTACCGTAGGACGTGCGCAGATTTATACATTCATAAGCCGCATGCACATGCGCAGCGCCCTTAATCAGTTCATCCCTGCATACAGATGACATACGACGCGTGTAACGCACACCGGGATGCGAACGCAACACTTTACCAATACAATTTTGTGTTATCCATGAGCTCGGTTTGTTGCTTTATTTTTTGTTTTTCGAATTGCCGCAAGTCTATTTACGCAGTCAAAGTAATACCTTTACGCGCAAATTCACATATAACTAACGACATCCGTCGGACTCAATATACGTAAAGAAATTCAAGATAGTGCTTGCGTCATCGGCTCAGTTAGAGTTCAGAAGCTGCGCACTTGTATTGCTAGCCTTCGGAAATACGACAAAATGCATTATCTGTAAAAATAAAAAAAAATGCAAGCCTATGATCCGACAGGACGATTTCTCCCATTATGTCAAGCAATGGTGGAACGGTCGGTTCTCAGCAAATGAGGGGGCAGAAGAAGCATTTCGTTAATTCATTTATGTGAATAAACATAGCAACAAATATACAGGAGGAGTTCCAAAGCTCTGGTTGTGTCTAATGGTACCTCCTGAAGCAAGCTTAAACAAGAAATCAGCTTAATGCAAATTAAGGGTGGAATACCAATTAGACACTCGCAGGCTATTATTAAAATTCTAGCGCCTCTCTCGGATGTGAAACTTTCAGGTACCTGGCTTTGCTGGCAGCTTCTAGGGCCAACAATGGTTTCTTGTGCAAACTGCGCTCCCATACCACTAAAATATTTCAATACACTCAGAACTCTCTTAGTCGAGAAAAGACTGCAAACTGGGACATAAAAATATAAACGCGCTGAAGGACACTTGTGACATCACGCCTCTCTCCGTGCGACTTTTTAACACAGACCACAGTGTAAGCACGTAGTTGTTTTCGCATTCTCCTTTTGTAGTAGCGTGGCCAACACGGCCACGTATCGAAGCCGTGAGCTCTGATTTTTTGAATCCAGGTGGAAAAACGTCATTTTTTGATCGTTAAATGCATGTTTACTAGCGCAAAATACCCACATCTCTTAAATGTGCAGGGGACCCAAAGCGAGACTTTCAAATAACAAGGGAAAGGAACCTCCTATATGTTCATCAAACACGTGACGTGTGCGATATGTGCATGCCAGTTTTTTGCTCTATATTGAACGCGCATATCAACAGGCACCACTTATTAACGTTTCCATTCTTGTTTGCTTTCACCAGCAGGTGTTTCACCAGTACCTTTCTTGCTTCCAAGTAATCAATAGCACCTTGAGACAAATATGTATCGCCTTTGAACTGCCATTGCCGGAATGAGCGTATTCATCAGAAGTTAATTACAAATGTGTAGCTAGAGCCAAATTTACGAGGGGGTGCTAATGAATGAAGAACAACATTTGCGACGTTTGCCAAGGTATTTGCATCGTCGACTACGGAAAAAAAACGCTTTATTTCAAGAATTTTTACATCGTTATGCTACATCGCCTCGTCATCTCACAGCAAAACTGAGTTAAATGTACCAAAAGATATCAGAATAACCACAGTGATTGTGCACTTATAGAAAATTTAAATGTTCTGAAATCCTACTTACAAACGCAATCGCCACTGAAGTCTGTGTATTTAGATTTACACGATACATCCCGGGTTTTTAGCCAGTGGTGTACTCGCAGATAACGTCTCAATGTCCGTACCTAGATTTGACCGCAGATTTTTTCCTCTGCCTCTTGCTCAGACCACAGAATACTCGGAGCATAACATTTCTTCTCTTCGCCCGCTCATTTATCATTGTGAAAGGGAAATTGTCATCCACACGAATGCTGCACGAAGGCACAAAGGAAACGCCTACGGCTTTCTCAGAACAAAAGCTTCTCGGTGAAGCCTCGATCCTGAGTTCGAACCAGGGGCCAATGCCTTTCCTGGGTGGTTGCTCTACCACCGGAGATAACCGGTAGGCTAGTAGATCTCAGTGCGGGAGCGAATAATTGGACAACTCAAAGCACCGCGACATTCAATATGGCAAATCACTCCTGCTGAATCCCGCAAGGGGAAGGAAGTCTCATGAAAGACAAAACTGTCACCCACCCGAATGTAGCACGAACCTGCAAAGGAAACCCATACAGGTTTCTCAAAAAGAAAGCTTCGCAGTTGACGCAAAAATTCAGTGTTCTTGTGCCTTATTAAGGCTTCCCTGTGCTTTGAATTGTCAAGTAAATCACCTTCGCGCTATGACCCCTTAGCCTCATGGTTAGTTCAGATATTACAGCGACAGCTCTGTGAAGGCGTTGGTCCCGTGTTCGAATCGCGGACGAGGAGGGATTCTTTTTTCTTTCTTTTTACTGAAAAACTTGTATGGATTTTCTTTGTAGCTTTGGGCTACATTCAGGTGGGTGATAGCTTTCCCTTTCATGACACTTCCTCCACTTAGCGGGATTCTGCAGAACAGGTCCGTCATTTAGGAGTTGTCACACCTTCTATTAAGAACGCGCTAGGAATTAATAATAAATGCGGCCCATATCTGATTATGCCTCTGTGCCAAATGTGTTGCTTTCTGCTTGTCAGAATTCAATTAGCTTGTAATCGCTGTTATAAACACATCGTTCAGTGGTCCATCACGAATTTATAGTGGTGAAGTCGTGTCTTGTCCATCCCTGACGCTGGCATTTTCACCGTATCACCACTTCCCATTCTTGTTACACACGGTGGTCACAGATTAAAATACCGAAGATGCGGGACTGGACAATCAGGAGGTGCTCCACCGCACCGGGGCACATATGCAAAACGCATTTGACTCGAACACGTCTTCCCCGTTAGCCAGAAAACTTCAAGCTGCCGCCTGGTATGCACGCTTGCCGTCAAGGCATTACTCCTTTCATGTTCATCGTTAGGGGTTTTTCTATAGTGGTTGGTTCACGTATCTTGCATCTCGTGTTGAATCCGTTTTACTATGCACGTACCATAGTGTCTTCTTTTTCACAATTTTATCACAGTCCATGTCGACGTTTACTTTCCGCTTCAGCGCAGGGAACATGTCCATTGGAAGAGCACGAAGCTATGGATTGGATTCCCAGCTCCACGTCGATTGCATTCCGATGGTGCCAAAATGCGATAACGCTCACTTACGTCGCTCTTTGTGGACCTGAATTAATCGAGAGCCCTTCGTTAGTGCGTATCTCACAGTTAATGTGTGGCTTTGCGATCTTAAGCACCAACAATAAAATGAACAAATCAATCATTTCCCGTCAGCCGTTTCAAATTAGCCAATCTGCATTGAATGTTTCAAGTGCGACCAAACATAGCAGCAACAAGCATGCTCTAATTTACCGTGTAGTGCGTACATCTGAGCGGAGTTCGATCCGCGGTGATTACTGAAGATTCATCGAACGTGCATGTGTCAGAGTGTACATGACATGGAATGAAATAGGGCTGAGCGAATCCAGTAAGGTTGCGTGATTTGAAATATTAGGCATATAAAATGAACGGACACATGATGACGAACACACAATCTGTTTGTGTTGTTCTTTTTATTCCTCTTGTGTCTGGGTTTTATGCGTCTGATCGTTCAAACCATAAGACCAGGAGGCGCGCGCAAGAGTGCGCTCTCTCTATTCGTTATAGGCGTTATCTAAAACATGGTAGTTGTGACGTTCTTCCGGCTCCGCAACCACTTCTGGCACATGGACTCTCCAAAAGCATAGTCTTCGATATCTATTTATTTTACCAAGAGGCAACAATTGGTGGGGCGTGGATTTCGACACCGCCTATTGGTCTTGTTAGATGACGCTGTAGCGATGCCTGACCTCGTATTTGATGCCTCACTTCGCCTGTTTTCGCAGCCTCGCCGCTGAAAGAGTCCCGGGACAAGGCCCATTTCGACAAAGGGTACGCCAGCACTCCTCCCAAGAGACCGTGCGGGCGCCCGAAGTGACACCTTGGCGCACTCTGACAGGCATTCACACGCGCCAGGCTCTTTCTCGATTCCGTGACGAGACTTTTCAATTGCGCATACACCGAGGCGAGATGAACGGCGACGTTTTGCCTACTGAACTAATAGCGTGCATTCGTTGTTTAGCGGCACACTAAAACTAAACGTGCAGTCATTTTATACTTGTCTGAAGCTGCCTGTCGGCTTATCTCTAATTGGCTGCACTTCTGCCCGGCAAGCGGAACGTGACATATACATTCCTAATTTAGATCAAGGGTTATACTTGTTCTATCGGCCACAGGCAATTCTAAAAGCTAGGTGTAGCTGAAAAACAACTCATAGGCAATAAAAGAAAACAGCGAAAGTCGTCATCCTTTACGAATAAGTGCGAAAAGCACCAAGAAATTTTAGAACGAACATTACACTATACCAAAAGGACCACGTCACCGCCTACGGAGATATAAGAGCCACTGTTCTAACTATAACTGTGAAATATACTGCAGATGTGATGGAATAGATCCCCAACATTATGTTCCAAAAGTTTTCGACCCTGCTTACGCCATGCTTCATGACCTTTAACGAACCATAAGTTTGCAGTCAACCAAACGTAATACTCACCACCGAGAAAGACAACATCAATAGATTGAAGGTATGCATACGATCTGTCCACCGCCTGTATTGCGTAAGCATGCACAGAAGTGATTTCAAGCAAAATGAGGTAAACGTTCCAATCGATCCAAAAATCAGGCTGACTTAACGCCTCGTAATAACAGTCCCTGCCCAATCCTAATAGTCAGCATGTCATTAACGAAGGCCACTCATGAACCACCTGCAGAACAAAAGTGTCCAGCCATTGGAGTGTAGGAAAACACGGGCTCTTGTAAGGGGACTTGGCCCAACCATTGTTCTTATAATTCATGGGCATTTCATGCACTGCATATGATTCACATAAGCCGAATTCCTGATGATTTTTTTACGAAATGGTCAGGAACACATTTAGCTGTTGCGCTTATATTCTAAACTCTCAAATAACGAATCAAATAATATCCTATTCGATTCGCTTCTGTGCTTGAATCAAACAGGGGATTCGAATTTAAATTTGTAAATGCGAGTATTTTACGAATAGCTTTCCACTATTGCAAACCATCTTTTGTGCGCGATAAACTATACAATCGAAGCATACGTACGGGAAATTTTATCCCCACAGCCGTAGTATAGGCATAAAACCGGAGGCTTTAAATAGTGGAGAAGGCTACGTTACTCCAGGGAGCCATGCCTTACCGTATGTACAAGTTACAACGATCATTTGCAGTCTCCGAGAAGTCCATATATATGAACGAACTCCTTATTACAGCGAAGCTCTATATATCTAGCCGATTCGTCCGTCCGTCTGTCGCCTGTACACCGAAAACTCCTCCGGCGCAACCTCATGCTCATGCGCGAAGAAAAAAAAATGGCTGACGGCTTAGCTTGGTTAAGACTGGCAGATTGCGACAGCAATACCCTTGGCTGCGCCTTCGTTCGGCTGATGGTGTGGAAATGGTTGCCCTTTGTTAAACTTATGGCTACACATCATCCGATATAGCGCAAACCCGCCGTGGTTGCTCAGTGGCTATGGTGTTGGGCTGCTGAGCACGAGGTCGCGGGATCGAATCCCGGCCACGGCGGCCGCATTTCGATGGGGGCGAAATGCGAAAACACCCGTGTGCTTAGATTTAGGTGCACGTTAAAGAACCCCAGGTGGTCGAAATTTCCGGAGTCCTCCACTACGGCGTGCCTCATAATCAGAAAGTGGTTTTGGCACGTAAAACCCCAAATATTATTATTATATAGCGCAAGGCAGCGCGCCGACCACTGCGAGGAGCCGAGCGGTAGCCCCATTTATCCTCCTATAGCGTGAAGGCTGTTTCACATGCTGCGACTGCAACGACGAAAATTGGTGCTGTCGCACGCTTCGCAATGAGATTTTTAGAGGGCTCATTTCACATGATCGCGATTTCAACAATGCGACTGGTGCGACGCCCAGGGTTGCTTAGTGCCAGGTTTCGTGGCACAAGCTGCATAATTCTTTTATTGTAGTGAATAAAACGTTTACAGTATAATATTATTGACTTCTGTTGATTAGAAGCAAATAATATGTACGTTTACTAATTTAAAAACGTTAGTTAAGATTTGTCTTGGGGTGCGCGACGGCGGTTTCTGTAGTTCAGTGCGACATCGCGCACGTAAACAGCTGTTCGCAGGTGGTTCAGCGCTGTGTGTTGTCTTATCTACCTTCTATGACCGTTTCGTTCTGCCTGCGCTACAACAATCTACAAGATGACCTATCGACAAGTTCATATAGCTACCCTCACCGTATATGCAGTATTCGGAATTCGGCTGCCACGAAGTTGTCGTGTCAGCCCAACAAGATCCTCGCGCTACCCGTGCTCGCCGTCAGCTTCTGGAGAAATGATGCGTGTATATTGCCTGTCGTTGCGCATATGTGGTGACTGCTCCTAGCCATATTCTTACACCAAATGCAACAAGAGGCACCAACCCGAACGCCCGTGTGTGCCCCTGAAAGAAGCCTCAAAGGATCTCTGTGATTACGACGTGGAATGAAAATTGTGTTGTGAAATTCAACCTTAGCGCTAGTCTGGTTCGTCCATCGCCGTGCTTGCGCTGCGAATATATATATGGGAGCCCCCTCTCAATATTTCTAAAGGCGCAAAAGCCGACGCATCAAATGTTTCGAGCAGTTACCGTCACTTTTGTAGAAACCTGTACGTTGTAACATAGCATTCTAAAAGACACGCTTCTCGTCCACTTTGTTGTCCCGTGTCTCGCGCTGGTAGTATACTCGGAACTTCTAACAAGAAGACCATATCAATACGCGCTATTCATAATGCAGGGTCGTAGGCCCACGGCAGGCGCACTTGCCGTAGAATTTTTCAGCTTTCTGCTCAGCCTCACACGCCTCTCACGGTTAGCCTGTTTTGTGGAAATAAATATTATTATTATAATAATAATGTTATTAGATATTATAGTTTTTCACTGTAATTTATAGCAATCATCCAGATTTCTTAAGCTAGTCATGCATTTTACGACATTGTTACGACATGCTTATGGGAGTCATATCAAACTAGATTGCTCAGCGAGAGAAAGTACAAATGCAAGCCTCAATGTTTATTCTAATTTGGTATTCCTAAACAGGTTATATTGGCAGAATTTTATGCTTGCTTGCATTTCCTGCAATTCAATGTTCGGAGCTGGAAAAACTGATTCCTTTTCTTGCTGTCGAATGGCTCCTGCAATGTCAATAGCAAGCTATAATTATTCATTTCCAAAGTGTTAAGCAACGACTATATGTCTAAGCTTATCAATGCGCTTTTGTTCCACGTACAAAATTGAGTTTTCTCTCTCCCTCTCATTGACAGCCATGGAATGAAACCGTTCAGTTTCATAAGTATCAAGATTCAAACATTCTGGAGTTTGTCGTGAGCATTTGTCTGCATCCTACAGTGTGCATGTTCGTATCAAGTTCTTGTGTTACAATCGCAGTGATCTACACATATTGTTATATTGCAACAAACAAATTTATTTCACTTTGTTTTCAAATCTACAATGTGGCGATGCAGTAACGACTGCATTAATAAACGAAAAAGAAAACTGCAGATTCAGTGTACGTGTTGGAATCTATGCGAAGTGAAGTTTTTGTCAAGTGGTCAATTAAATGCGGTTAAAGTAACTGCGATATATACAATTTGTCTTATATTCAACAATCCAACATGTCATCTTTTGCAAGGTTTGCTTATGCACCGCCTATGTCACAACCTTAATGTCATGTAATCTTTATGCATTACACTGTTCACAAACCATACCGAAAGGCAAACGGCAGTTAATGTAGATGCACGCTGCGAGACATCAACGCAGTGATGTTTGTTGAGCAAGGAATGGTGCGAGGTGTATGCAGATGAATGAATGACGTGCTTATGTACTTATTTATTTATATATCTCGCAGGCTGCAAGGTTGGAGCAAGGGGGAATAAAAAAGTTGTTACAAAAGGAAGAAGGGCACAACATTAAGAAAAAAAAACCAGCAAAAAAAGCAGTACCAATACCTTGCATCAACTAGCCCAGCGTGTTTTACTGGCACAGCATTATACAATACTTAACAAACAATAATAGAAAAAATGGCTGTGGCTCAGCTAAGGTTAAGCCCAGGATGCGAAGCATACTAGCCTTTATTTTAACGCGACAGCGTTAAGGAGCTCGTGTCGCAGAAAATGCGGTGTCGTCGGCGTTGGCTCAGACGTGCGGCGCTTGCTCAGGCGCACATTTCGTTGTCGCGCCGAACGCTGCGTTGCTCGACGCTCACCGCGTCCGATGCGGGGCGCGTAGTCGCTGCGCCGTAGCCAAGCCACCTAGAAACAGTCTCTGTAGCACGCCGCAACCTTCGCTTCTCATTCCAACGAGCAGCTCTGTCTGCAGGGGGCATCTCACCTCATGAGTGTCTAGCAGAGCCAAGCGCAGCTGCTTATATACCGCCGCGACGCCGCGAGCGACGGCGCGAGTTGGAGGCCCGTTTCTCCTCTGTCGTGACGTCACGGTGTCACGTGGTCAGCCTTGAAGGTGACGCCTCGAGCGACGGCGCGAGTTGGAGCCTCGTTACTCCTCTGTCGTGACGTCACGGTGTCACGTGGTATTGAAGGCGACACCGCCGCGCCTGAGGAGCTGGGTTGAGCTCTAGTAATATGCTTCGCATAAAAGTTACTGTCCTTGCACCCTGTACAGATGCTAAACCAGCGAAGCTGAAATGTGCAGCCCCGGTGATTATCACTGGGTGAATTCCAATGGTTTATTCAAGTCTTTCTATATTATTGGTTATGTCTGTGTTTCTTATTAAGGTTATGCAGATGTTTGGCTTGGGTTTATCACATTGTTTATTTGGAATGCCACACATTGCACTTTGCAAGATCACCATCATGGAATGGGCAAGGAGTGGTTCATTGTGTTAATCCAGCGGGTCCATCAAAGTATTTCTGAATTATGTTACGCACTTGTGTTTCTTAATGCGTTAATCATAATATTTATGACTCAGTTATGCACTGTAGTTACGAAGTGACACACCGGGGCTGCACATTTCATCTAATTAAATACACGGACAGATTTTCGAACCTATCGGGAAGTCGGAGAGAGACTGCTGCACGCGCGTTCTGCTGCTAGAGAGAAACGACGTCACTATCGGTCTAGCCAATGGCCCACCACACCTTTGGTGTGAGATAATAATGACATCATGATCTTGTCTTAACCCCATCCCCCACTGTGTCTCTTCCCTGCAATAATACGCAGATAAATGTACGCGTGAAATGCATAAGCATTTCTACGCCTACCCAACAAGGAATGTCTCCGTCCATCATGCAAGACGAATGCAATGGCTCATACCCCTACACTAGGGTTTTTGGGATCGGACCATGAGTTCTTCGCCTAGGTATACACAGGTTCACTGTAAAAAGAATGAACACCTTTCTGCTAGAGACCAAGACAATCATGAGGTGTATTAACAAATGAAAGTTTATCGAACATGCCGAGTAAATGCTGTTCGACAAGCAATAAATCGAATTTACACAAAAAGCAGAAGCAAGATTTGATGTGTGTCCATACAGATCCCAACAGGAAACGCATCCATCTCTGAAAGTGTAACAGCGTCCATGCTGACACAAGATTCTCCCAGTGTATCTTCATCTACAGCATCCATAATTTCTGTAG
Source organism: Dermacentor albipictus (assembly GCF_038994185.2). Lineage (NCBI taxonomy): Eukaryota > Metazoa > Arthropoda > Arachnida > Ixodida > Ixodidae > Dermacentor > Dermacentor albipictus. The sequence goes on along the minus strand of NC_091822.1, from coordinate 2,611,787 downwards.
GCAGCCAATCTCCACAGAATGCTAGCTTTTTCCTCTACAATGCACATTCCACGTCTGAGCGTGCATTGTAGAGGAAGAACGTAGCATTCTGTGCAGATCGGCTGCCTAGAGAAATTACGGAAGCTGTAGATCTAAACATGCTGGGTTAATCTTGTCATCACGGCCTCCGTTAGAAATGGATGCATTTCCTGTCAGGAAACGCACATGAATTTTTGCTTCTCCTTTTTGTGTATGTTCAGCCTATTGCTTGTCAGCGAGCATTTACTCGGTGTGTACATTAAATTTTTGATTGTTAGATCATTTCGGTTTTCTTGTTTGTCCTATGTGTTCTCTGGTGCCATTTGCAGCCAGACTATTCGTTTTTTTAGACTGCTACAAGTCACTTTAATGGCCCTCATGATACCTTATAAAATCTTTTCTTTGGCCAATGTAGCAAGAATGTACAGTGTGAAGCAGTAAGAACAGGGTATGCTAACTTCTAATTAAAAGGTTTATTGTGAAAATGCAGTTATCTATAAAGGCTACCACAAAGTAGTACAGCAATAAAACCTGATAAAGACTAGTGCTTGATGAAACCAAACATAAAAGCAGGAAAGGGAGAAAATACATATAGATATACAAGTCCAGGGAAAAAAACACTGTGATCACCAAGTGTGCATGTGGCTACCTTCCAGGAAACTCATTTTTTTTTTCTAATGGCATGGAACTGGAAGAATGTGCTTTCATAGGCAAGCTGTAAGTCTGTCTATTTGAATAACAACAGTGTTTCTTGAAAGGTGCTGGCATGCAGGATTGGCAATTGTAATGATTTTTTCCTGCGCTTGGAATTTTTCTCTAATTTTTTTCTGTAGCATTTTTATATATGTTTGGCTGCATCAAGCACCAATTTTCATCTATCCTTCAAAGATGTCTTTCTTTTTCAGGGGAAACTCGGGGAAGGCAGGAGATGGAAATTCAAGACGATGAGCAACATGAGAACAAGGTGAAAGTAGGAGCCCAAGATTTCCACACGTGGACCTTGAAGAAGACAAGTCCACTTGTCGAAACGTTGGCTCCTGCTTTCACCTTGTTCTCGTTTTGCTCATTGTCCTTTTTTTCTGGTAATTTATATAACTCGCCACATTCTTACAAATGAACCTCAGTTGAAAGTTAGTCCTCATCCATATCTAGTGTCATCCTGTTGATACTGCTTCATGCTATGCACTCTTGCAACGTGTGTGTGTGTGCACACGCGTGGATTTGGTTGTGAGATCGGGCCCTTGTGCAGAGGTATCATTCTTCTCCTGTGCAGCCTTGTGAATTCATTAACTATAGTGCAACAGAAATGCGATGGACAGGAACGAAGTGAACACACAGAGCTTGTCTGTTGTCTATCTGTTGCACTTTAGTTAATAATGAATACACACAAACTCATCTAGTTTTCAGTTATTATGTCAGGCTTATAAGTGCGCTTCTGTCCTGGAATATCTGCATGGCTATGTATCCTGTAATTTAATTTCTAGCCATGTGCTTGCAAGTCGTGTGTCAATCTCCTGATTTTCCTGACAATCTTGTGTGATGTGCAGGCCCAGACAGTTTCTGGCGAATCCATGCAGGGTGTTGTGCAGGGTGTAATCTGCACTACAAGTGCTGCTTTGATTGCTTTCAGTTCAGCTTTTCTAGATGCAGGATGACCTGGAATAGTACTCACTTATATGGGGTTTAGTTCTATGCAGTGTCATACTACTGTTACACTGCTATTGCCAGATCAGTGCCTTATGTTTGATTGCATCTTCATGATAAGCAACTTCCTCTGTGTGTTTGGCAGTTGCATATAGTCTCCTAGCCTAATTGTTTGCCCCCATATTCCACAGAATGGGCCTGTTGTGTTTCAAGTTCAGGTACTCCCGGGGTTGTGTTTCTGAAGGGAGGGGTAGTCGTATTTGCATCTCATGGGCAAGCTGGCATAGTATCTTGAGACGAGGTTCTGAGCTCTTGAGACAAAGAATTTGTGCTGCAGGCTGCAACTTTACCATGTCTAGGTGCTTGTTCGTTAGCTCTTTCTCATAGTGGTCTTCAAGCATGGTGCAGTTGGTAAGAACTGTTATTACTACCCGATGCCTGTATTCGATGAGTTGTCTTTTTTGTGTGCTGCTCGTAATTCATACCGTACCATACCTTGGACACAAGCACAGCATCTGCGATTTTCTATAGTATCCATTCATCCACCCCCATTATTTCGAGATTATTCTTTTCACCAGGTGTGGAAGTTGCGTCCAGGCATTGCATAATTGTTTCACCCACGGGCTGGCTCTGCGTCATGGGGTTACACTAGCTGAGGATTTGTGCATGTTGATTTGCAGGCATATTTGTCCAGCTATGTGGATCACAATGTGCAATCTGGGGTAGTTCTTGATTCTAGTTATTCTCTTTTTTCCGACGTCGATATGAGCTGACTTATCGGAAAGCGAGAGGCCAGATTGGTCAAAAAAGTCTGCAGTGTTGTCAAGGGCTTGTTGCATCATTCTTGATTTCTGTATAAGATAGCTTTCCCATACACCTGGCTGTAGTGTTTCTTGTAGTATGCCCGTGTTCTTGGTGTGTGTGGGCCAAATGTACATCCAACTCTCACCTGGAATTTTCTGTCTTTCAGAAAGTTACTGTTTAAGTGCTCTACCAGAAATGTTTATGCTCATCGTTCCTCTTATTAGAGCAGCATGAGGTACTACTGTTAAAAGCCTCTTCACTCTCTTCATTCTTTCATAAGTGGTATTACACAATGTCCTGCAATAAAGTTTCTGCTGCTTATGGCCCACTCATATCTGCCAGAAGGAACAACTCTTGAAAAAGGTTTTCTTTGTCCTAGGTGTGCGACGTAGTATGAGCATTCATGCCTTGACATTTATACATCTGTAGAACCAGCTTCCTGACAGATTACTTGCTATACCTGATCATGCTTATTTGTGCATTGCTGTTGAACAATACACATTGATGCAATGAATATTTACACACTTGAATTATCACGAAAGATGGTTGTTTTACATTTCTGCCCTTTGCTTTCTATTGCTGTTAGATTTTGCATAAGCATGCCCCCCTATGCAATAGTATTTTGAACTGTAAGGGTTCAATAAAAGGTGATGAACGAAATCTAAGTGCAAGAGCTTTTTTTCTCACCTATGACTCCCATCGAAATGCAACTTCCATGGCTGGCAAATCAATACCCCACCTTGTCTTAGCAGCAGAATGCAATAGCCACAGTGGCAGGTGAACAAATTGACGAACAATATTTCTGTCTATAATTTCTTTTCTTGCCTGTATGTAAGTAAAGTTCGGAATAAGTTTGTCATTGCAAAAAAGCCCAGTTTGTGGTCTTTTATTGAATAAACCACATATTGTGTATAGTTGAAATGCAGAAATTTGTTCTAAAATCCTCAGGTGATATATGTTCTTGCAAGTAGCATGGTATTTCATTACTTATAGAGATAGTAATCGCAGCGGATATCGTTATATGGGTTTACACACTAATATATGTGATCACAAACTTATTAGAAACTTACTAGAAACTTGTAAGGCATGAATGTTTCTGCGCAATTGATCAGCTGTGAACGTGCAAGAACTGCTTGTACTGGCTGACTTCACTGCACAGTTTTGATTTACTTTTCTTCAGCGTGTCGTTTCATACTGTTTTATCCCCACAAGAACTGGCCATTTGCCTGCTTTTCGCATTGTTGCACGAGTTCTACATAATTGTGCAGGAGGGTACGTTGTCACTGTGCCACTATAGCAAGCAATTTACTTATTCTACTAGCTGTACAGTTAATTAACTTGCAGAGCAAGTGTTCATACAGATGCAGTAAGGATACAAAGTCCGCAACATAGTCAATGTTTATTGGTTGCTGTGTAAGAAAAAAAAATTCTCCACAGAAGAGATGCAACTTAACGTGCATGTAATATTTTAAAGCCACGGATTTAACACTATAGTAGCAAATTCGTTACGATAGCCTACACTTTTGCTCTGTCAAATTTAATAAGAGGCAATATAAGCTTTCAAGATGCATCGGGAAATTCGTGCTTGAAAACCGACAAGAAAATGCAACTGAATGGTACCGCGTTCAGCGCAACGTTGAAACTTCGGGTACTTTGCTGTCTTGTCATTTGCCCTTGCCGAGGTTGAAATAATTCAAGCTGCTCCGTAAGCGCGATTTTTGCATCCTACTCAACACAAGAAAATTGTGACGACCTCGTCGTCTGCTGGGGATCGAACACCTCCTAGCACTGACAACTCGCAAAGGCGTACGAAGCAAACGTGAAAATGCACTTTATTTGCTGCGTAGCGTGTCAACAAACGTACATAAATGGGATAATCGAATATGCGGTACAAGTTATTTATGCTCCCTTCGCGTACGTACCGAATTCAACGATCCACGTCTCCGCTCACTGCACTTGTCATGCGAGACGCCATTTTCCAAAAAAAAAAACAGCTGAATAGCTCTGTTGACAGCTCTCCGCGCAATTTCGACAGAAAATCGCAGCGATCGGTGTGACGGTGCGACCAACCGGTTGGTCGCAGCCGAAAATCGGCGGGTCGGCACTGCGACTGCGATTTTCATCGCAAAAGACGAAAAGCGCACTTCCGGTGCGACGAAAGTCACATCATGTGAAACAGGCTTGACGCCACGCCAGCGAGCGCCCTCTCTCGGTAGCGCCGCAGCAGCGGCGCGCAAGGCTTCGTCTCCACCATCGATGCCATACGATGCCGCGAGCTGGGGCCCCGTCTCTCGGTCTGGCGAAATAGCTATTAGTGGTTTTACTGTGCGTGTTTGGTATAAAAGTGAAAGCATGACCGCATGGTTGAGCGCGTCATACCTTTCGTCTCCGCGGCATTGATTGTTTTTGAAACAGTTGTGAGAGTTGCTTTGCGGCATTTTGAGGATTTGGATCCTGTGCGTATCGGTTTTTTCTTGAAGGCACGTGCTCTGCATTGATATAGTATTATAGCATTTGCGAAAACCGTGCAATACATGGCGAGAAAGCCGGTAAAGCAGGCAGTACGGGGGGTGAGCCTCAAGGCAGATGAGGAGACGGGTGAGAATGGAGAGGGCATCGAATCAACCGGCACACAATGTGATGTCGATACTAGGCTGCAGAAAATGTAGAGTTTCCAGGAAGAGCTTCTCAAACAGGTGCAAGAGCTCAAAAATGAGCTAAACATGGAGCGTGAGGCACGGAAAGTAGTTGAAAAGAGACTGGAAGCAGCAGAGGAAAAGCTGAACAGGGCCGCCATTGTGACCAAGAATGTGCGTGACAATGGAACGCAGACCACCGACGCGACAGGCGCGGGAGGGTCAGAGAAATACGTGGAACGCAGGCAGGGTGATGATGGGCTAACTGGAAAGAGCAGCACCTACCTTGAGGCCGCTACGCGGAAAAAGCAGGAGCCCAGGGGACAATGCCCCTTGTCGAGTGCGAATCACGCGGAAAATGACAAAGGGAAGCATGCAGAGGTAGGAGAGAGTGAAAGGGTGATTATTGCAGGCGATTCAAACCTGGCTGGGTGCTCAAAAGCAATTGTGGAGAGGGTGAAAGGCGACAAAACAGTGGCGGTAGGGACATTTCCAGGGCGCACACTGGGTTCTGTCATGGAGCGAGCAAAAGAAAAGCTCGCGGAAAATGCCCACGTGCGCAACCTCGTCATAGTAGCAGGTGGGCTAAATGACGTCCTAAACAGGAAAGGGCCAGGACTAGCCCAGCGCTTGGCGAAGGGGGTGGAGGACTTGCGTGAGCTATCCCCTCAGGTGCAGATCGTGGTGTGCACGGTGCCGGAGGTGCCTGTGCGTGACATTCATGTACAAAGAGCCGTAGTGGCTGCTAATGAGGCAATATGGAAAATGAGCCGAGAGAAAGGCTTCGAGGTTGTCGAAGTAAACAGGGAAGTGAGAAGTTGCGGTGGTTTTAAACGAGACGGGATCCACTTCAATTACAGGTTAGCACGAGAAGTGGGCTGGCGACTTGGTGGTCGCGCTGTTGCTTTTTTAGGGGGCCCGCGCGCGCTCAGGAGGTCAGAGTAGATAGTAATGAAGAAGGTCGCCTAGGGGAACATCAGAAGAGCATCGCCGTCGATAATAGAAAAAGGAAGAAAACAAGAAAAAGAGCTCGCCATGCAATAGGTTACATAAACATGCAGGGCGGCAGAAGAAAGGAAAAGTGGGCAGAGATTGAGGAGCAGTTACACAGAGAACAAATAGGGGTGTATGCGGTTACAGAAACGCACCTTAGAGACTCAGAAGAGCCACCAGTTATTGACAATTATGTTTGGGAAGGGTGAAACAGAACTAAGTCGAAAAGAATGGGAGGGGGAGTCGGAACGCTCACTCATCAGGGAGCCAAATGGAAAAGAGTAAATTCACAATGTCAAGAGCATCTTTGGTTATCAGGTACAATGAGTGGGAAAGAAACTTGGCTGGGCGTTACATATTTGTGGACCGGAAAAAATTGAACAGAGAAGAATAAAGAGTTAGTGGAATGCATAAGCGCTGATATTAAGGGTTTCGGGAGTGGTGCTGAAATTGTCCTATTAGGTGACATGAATGCCCACATACAGAATTTAGATGGCTATACCGACAATAACGGGAAGTCAATTCTGGACCTTTGTGAGCAAAATAGCCTCGTGATCGTGAATACAGGGCCTAAGTGTGAAGGGCAGATCACGTGGGAAGTGGGAAACCGGCAATCAACCATTGATTACTGTCTGATGACACAAGGAATTCATGATAAGTTGAGAGAAATGGTCATCGATGAGGAAAGGTTTAACAGCATAGGGAGTGACCATAAACGCATCATATTGAAAATGGGATATGTAGTTGGGAAAGAGAGCAGGGAGAGCAAAATGGCCAGTCCAAATTTGAACGCTGAACAAATAGCAAATACAGTCACTAGAGTTGAGGAAGAACTTGGCAAATGGCCAAGTAAAGAGTGGGAATATGGTGAGCTTCTAAGTGTAATAACTACAGAAATAGGGGAAGAGAAACAACATGTACGTTGGAAAGGAAAAAAGAAACCGAAAAGCTGGTGGAACAAGGAGATAGGAGAAGCGATCGCCGAACGACAGAAAGCATCTCGAGAGCATACGCAGGCATAAAAGGCGCAGTTGCCGCAGGACGAAGCAACTAGTGGGAAATATGCCGGGAGATAAAGTCCATGGTTCAAATACTGGTGCAAGCAAAATTAAAAGGTGAAAGTGAACGTTGGTTGTCAGAAATACGTGAGAAAACGAAGGCCGCACCTACAATATTTTGGAAGCACATAAAATGATTAGGCAGGAAGTCAACAACAATAAAACAGCATAACCTAGACGAAGATGAAAATAGACTGGAAGGAGACGCGGCAATAAATTACATCCCAAATGTAACAGCCGAATCTTTCCAAGGCAATGACGAGGTTGTATTTGAAGAAAAAATTAGCATGAAAGAGACGCAAGTAGAAAAGGAGCTGGTGCTGACAAATTTACACTGGAATAAAGCGGAAGAGAAAATTCCTAGTCGCACAGCCACAGGGCTAGACGAGGTTCCCGTTAGGCTGATAAATGAATTAGGACCAAAAAGTAAGGTAGCTCTGGTGAAAGCAGTGGAAAAAACTTTAAAAGATAGACGAATACCAGACAGTTGGCGACAAAGTAGAATGAATTTCATTTATAAAGGTAAGGAGGAGAAAGACAGAATTTACTCGTATAGACCGTTGACCATTACATCGGTAATATACAGGCTAGCAATGCAGGCAATCAAATTAAAGCTTCAAGCATGGACAGAGAATAATGGCATTTTGGGAGAGCTCAGAATGGCTTAAGAATAGGTAGGCGTTTGGATGACAACTTGTTTGTTCTTACTCAGTGTATTGAAATATCAAAAGCAGAAAGCAGACCGTTGTATGTGGCCTTTTTAGACATTACAGGAGCCTACGACAACGTAGACGGCAACATTTTGTGGGATATCCTGGAAGGGGAAGGCTTAGGTAACGATTGTATACAGCTTTTGAGAGAGATTTACCCAGAAAATACCGTTTGCGTTGAATGGGAAGGGATGAGGAGTGAGGAGAAAGTTCATATCAACAAGGGACTGAGGCAGGGGTGCCCTTTATCCCCGCTGTTGTTTATGATGTACATGGTGAGGATGGAGAGGGCGCTAGAAGGAAGTAATATCGGGTTTAATCTCTCATACAAACAGGCGGGTAGAGTAATAGAGCAGCAACTCCCAGGTTTATTTTATGCGGACGACATTGTGTTGCTAGCTAACAAGCAAAGTGATTTGCAACGTCTGGCTAATATCTGTGGACAGGAAGGCAACAATTTAGGTTTGCAGTTTAGTGTTAGAAAATCAGGTGTTATGGTATTCAATGAAAACAGTGAACAGACAGTGGACATACAGGGCCAAGAAATACCTCGGGTAACAGAATATAAATACCTTGGTATATGGATAAACGAAGGCAATGGATATATGGAAACACAGGAAAAAACCATAACAGTAAAGGGGAAGAGAAATGCAGCCATAACGAAGCACAGAGCGCTATGGGGATACAATAGGTACGAGGTCCTCCGAGGTATGTGGAAAGGTGTAATGGTTCCAGGACTTACTTTTGGAAATGTGGTTGTTTGCTATAAATTAGGGGTACAATCAGGACTCGACGGGAACCAAAGGTCAGTGGGTCGCCTCGCATTGGGCGCTCACGGGTAGACTACAAATGAAGCTGTGCAGGGTGATATGGGCTGGCCTGGTTTTGAAGTGAGGGAAGCTCGCAGTAAAATTGAGTATGAAGAACGGCTGAGGAATATGGAAGAAAGTAAATGGGCTGGGAGAGTGTTCAGGTACCTGTACAGGAAAAACATTGATTCACAGTGGAGGAAAAGAACTAGGAAGCTTACCAGCAAGTATGCGGCCTGTAGGGTGGACAACACAACAACAAATGTCAAGCGGAAAGTGAGAGAAGCTGAATTAATCTCATGGGTGGCGGCAATGGAAAAGAAACCTGCCATGAGTAACTACTTAAGAGTAAAAAACGAAATCAGGAAAGAAACCATTTATGATAACTCAAAGGAAGCTCATTACTTTTCGAAGCAAGATCAGCATGCCTTAGAACACGCACCTATAAAGCGAGATATAAGAAGGAAGAAGAAGCACGTGCTTGCTGTGGTAAAGCTAGGGAAACTATGGAGCATGTTTTATTAGAATGTCAAGACGTCTACCCAGCGGACGATTTAGGCACCACTGGCCTCCTTGAAGCCCTTGGGTTCCGAGGGAGCAGCGGTAAAGCAAACATGTCCGCAATAGACATTAGTAAGAGGTGACTGGAGGATTGGTGGAAGAAAAGTAGGGAAACGACAAAAGATGGAGACGTACAAAAGCACAGTTCGCAATAGGGGATCAGAAAATTTGGGCGTGGTAGTTCATAGTGTTTTTTTTTTTCTTTTTTCATTGTTTAACCTAGGTAGAATATTAGGCAGTATAGTAGCAAGAGCTTGGTGGCGCAACCCACCGCCCCGTTCCAAAGGGGACGCTCATAACATCCATCCATCCATCCGGAGACGGGGCTTTGCACAGTATGGCCGCAGGTGTTCTGTGGCTTCACTGGATTTCTGGCCGCTGCGCCTCGATCGTGCTCCCGCCAGTTTGATTGCTGTGTGGCAAACGTAGCACCTACATATAAAAATATATGTAGCGCTGAGTCATATCAGGTTAAGGCACACTCTGAACTGAGTTTTAAGGGCATCCCGAGCGGTTTTTCGTTTATTACGCTGCCATTACCCCGAGTTGTGCCGCCGCGCTGCAGCTGTTGCATTTCGTGTAGGGCTACTGACCGAATGCGGTTTCCAGGCGGCACGATGGCCTCGACTGGAATAACGCACACGACACCAAAGATTGAGTAAGCCTGAAAATATTTTATTTGCATTTTACACGCACAACAAAAAGCACACGTCTACGCATCCACACAAACGCGGTTACATAGTCAAGAACATAGTCAAGAAATGGCTCATTAATAAGGGTAGCACAAACGCACAAGAAAGAAGACCTAAGCTACAAGACGTACAGTCGGCTGCTAAGTATAATAATTTCCCTGTCACCACGTGTCATACAGCATCTTTACAGCACTACCAGGCCGGGTAGTTTGGCGGAAAAAACACAACAGCTTACGGCCGTCAGCTGCCTCTTCTTTACGGGTGTCATAATTATCGTAATCTCCGCATCAACGTAGTGCAAGTCCGCATACAGGTACCTGTATCTGAACCATATGTGCCAGCTTAATACATGTGTAGTGAAATTATGATAACCACTGTGTCTTATCAAACATGTATTGGTTTTGCAAATGCGCATTACAGCTGACGGAACGACATACTGTAAGTGAAGCCCAAGAGAACAAGGACAAAAGGAGGATACAGCACTTTAAGAAGAAATGAAGGATTAGTAGGCGTACAGCAAACAAGCGATGACGGAGAACACACAATCCCATTGGACCACGAATATCCTCTGGACATCCCGATAAGATCCGAACGTCCAAGTCCCGGTCAGGATGTCCAGTGGATAACATGTGGACATTAATTTCGGGATGTCCTATTTAAGACATCCTTCAGACATCCACACGATTAAACTTCTGGGATCTAAACAAAATCCCAAAACTTTAATCCTATGGATGTCCGAAGGATGTGTTCAACGGGATGTCCCGTACCAGCCTTATGTGGGACCAACACACAGTCCAACACGTACTATGTGATCATATCGCGGCATATAAATCTCTACCACGGCTGCCTTCAGCGCACGCTCTTCCGAAAAGACATGTCAGCCAGCAAAATGAAGTTGCTGCACTCATAATCAAACGTCCAATGCAGACGATAAATGGAGAAGTTGAAATGAACGACCGAAACTGCACAAGCATATCGGGAGGAAACGTCACAAAGTGGCAGGTAGAACGCCGGAACAGCTGCGCATTACCACCTACCGCAAAGCGTAACCCGCGTGTCCTATGCTCCTACGCTCTCCGAACATGTCGAGAAAGAGGAGTACGGCAAGCTCTGCAACGCCTGCAACCCCTGCCGTTGTACAGAGCAGTGACTGTCTTTACCCAGTCGAATCACCACTGTCTGTTGCATGCACACGCACGCTTTGAGCTGATTTGCGCGTAGTCGGTCACATGACTTAACGACGTGGTCTTATTGGATCTCTTCACCCTTCTTTGCAAGCTCGGAATGCCTGGAGGCTTGCAAAGGTTGCTGGGTTAGTGTGCTCCGCGCTCTCACACGCTCAGTTCGCGCGCTCTCTTTGAATGTGGTGGTTGTATCGTTGTGCCATGTGCTCATGAGTTCCAGGGTGAGGTTTGGTCAGCTCCAGGTGAACGTTTTTGTCATGCGCTTTGGAGCTGCATTTCTGCGGCGCCTGTACGTCTTACGCCTATCAAGAGGTAAGTGACAGTTCATGAAATCAATGTTTTTCTATTAGCAGCCCCGTAAGTGTCGTGTCTGCGCATATTCGAAGGACGGGCATTGTAGTACATCCCTATCTTTTGCAGAGACGGTAACATCAATCGGCGATTGACCATGCGTTGTGTTGCGTTTGATCGCATCGTACTACTTTTCCGCAAACTTCTGAGCTTACTTTGTCGTATATTTCTGCGCAGCGCTGATATCCGCTAAAAAAAAATCTGAATTCGAAACTTTAGAACCCTTAACTCCCCTGTAGCACACAGGATGAGCCCACGAAAGTTATCATTGTTTTTACTGAACATGCAGTGGCGAATAATAAGAAAATGAATATTAATTATAATAGCTTCCCGACACACACTGTCCAGAATAGCCTTGCTTCAGCTTCGTTTGCGTTTTCTTTGCGTAACCGTGATTGCGATAGCAATCAATCGTACAACTGCGTAAGCTTGAAATAGCTGAAATTTTGTACGCATTTGTATCGCGGTCGGGGCACATTTCTGCACGTTATGGCCGGCAGCGCTGCTGAATTTTAATACGCCTGTCTTTAGGGCTGCTATATTCTTACTAACAGTGCATGCACTTTTCTTGGAATAACTAAACTTTAGGGCGACTTGTTAGACTGTTAGACTTAATGGCTTGTTCGCAAGAGGTCGTATTTTTTAGTACGTAACAGTGAAACTTTTTCTTACTTGACTGATTCCTTCGCGTGCTCGTAGTGATAACCGTGTCGCTTAAACTTCGGTACGTGTGCTGTTGGCGTTTTGTTTGCGTAACAGGGATTTCCAAAGTAATAGTAAAACTGCGTTCGTTCGGGATAATAGAACTTTGTTGTCGTTTGTATCGCGATTTCAGAATTCGCAGCCCGTGATGGCCGGTCGCGCTGCTGAATTTAACAGCTCGTGTATTTACGGCTGGTATTGTTTTTTGGCTAACAGTGCATGTCGTGCACGTTGTCGCGATAACGAGACATCTGGGCGACTTGTTTCTGCTTATTTACACGTGAACGGATGCATGCTAGTATGGTGTTACGGTCAAATTCACGTCTCAGCTCTGTAACGACGAAACGTGCGCGCTGATGAGCTCGTTCGCACGTGGTCGCAATTTCTTTATTATAAGAGTTAGTGAGGGTTGACTCCATCACACGCTCGTAGTGAGTAACCGTGTTGCTTAAGCATCGTCTGCCATCGCTGTTTTGTTTGCTTAACGATCGCGATAGCAATTGTAAGAACTGCGTAAGGATGGATCAACTGAATTTACTTATGTCAATACTCTTAATGTCACGCAGGGCGTTATAAAGAGGGGTGGGATTCTACACAATAAGTGGAAATCGTGGTTTTGAAGTATGATGGGACAGCTTGTCGCTGACCTCAGAAGAAGGAATAACCGTGCACGTTTGTACGTGAACTTGGGACGTGGAATACAGATGTAGGCATCTGTATCGCGATCGGAGCACTTGCTGCGCGTGATGGCTTATTGGGCCGGCCGCACTGCTGAACTTTACCAAGCTTGTCTTTACGGCTGGTATACCAACCGTAAAGACAAGCGTGATAAAGTTCAGCAATGCGGCCGGCCACTTCACCATTACGTACAGCATACATATATGTGCCAAACAGTGACATGCACATTTTTCGAAATAACGAAACTTTGGGACAACTTGTTAGGCTGATGCCTATTTGCATGTGGTCGGATGCATGCTAATATGAGGGTAATAAGATCAAGCTTAGGACTCAGCTTCCTGTAACGATTGACACATTTACGCTACTTATACTATAGCTAGTTCGCATGTGGTCGTATTGTTTCGTATTAATAATGGGGAACGTTTGTCGATCTTCGTTGACTGCTAAATTTGCGTCACGCTACCGCCCTCACTGATTAACCGTGTCGCCAATCGAGCATCGTCTGCCGTTTGAGTTTTCTTTGCGTAACTGCGACTGCGAGAGCGATCGTAAAATAGCATGCGGTTGAAATAACTACACATTTGTGGGCATTTTTACCGCGATTCCAGCACTTGTTGCACGTGATGGTTGGCCTGCCGCGCTGCTGAATTTTCCCACGCGTTTCTGTCATACAATGCCCTACACGTTCGTTTCTGGGAATAGCGAAATTTTGGGCGACATCTTTTACACGTTCTCAGGTGCATGCTAGTATGCTGGTGAGGTCAAGCTTACGTCTCAGATGTCTGTAACGATCGAATCGTTTACGCCTATTAAGCTATCGCTCCGAATTCGCACGTTGTCCTATTTTTAGTAATGGAGTCCCGGCCGCGGCGCCCGCATTTTGATGAGGGCGATATGCGAAAACACCCGTGTACTTAGATTTAGGTGCATGTTAAGAACCTCAGGTGGTCGAAATTTCCGGAGTCCTCCACTACGGCGTGCCTCATAATCAGAAAGTGGTTTTGGCACGTAAAAACCCCATAATCTAATTTGACTGTTAAATAAATTTCTGTCGGGTGCGCGTTTTATCGCGTTTTGCTGGACACAATAAGAGTTCACTCACTCTGTCAGGTGATTTACCGTGTCGCCTAAGTTTTGTCTATCGTTGGAGTTTTATTCGCATAATCGCGTTTGCAAGACCAATACAATCGTGGAAGTTCCAAATAACGGAACTATATTGTAGGCATTTATATTTCAATGGCAGCACCTCGCACACAGGGCGGTTGACCAACCGTGCTGCTTCAGTTTTCTCGCATTTGCTATCATTTGGGCCAGCGTTTGTGCTGACATGTGTGCGCGACGCGCTGGACAAGATTACGAGCCTGTTGCATCCCCATGTTGTCATTGTATATTTACTGGAGTTATATAGTCGACAATCGCCTAATTTTTGTATTATTATTGCGATAGGAATTGTACGGACACTCCTGATGAAATTCCGATGACGCGGACGTGCGCCGCGATGGGTAGTGGCTTCGTGGGCGCTGTGCCCGCGCAGCTTAGTGTCGAAGTTCGCGTAAATTTGTCTCTGGAAAGGCATTGTGGCTGGAAGCAGCAGGAAGCGTTCGCGTGTTGCTACTCCCCCCCCCCCCCCTCTTCACACCAGCGTTCATACAGCGTGTTTACCGTCAGGGAAATGTGTTCATGCTTGGCTTTGCGCACGACACTGTTTGTTAATTTAACAAGGAAGCGAAGGTTTACTGTAAGTTAAAGTGGCGCTAACACGTACAGCTGCTTAAGTATAGCCGTTTGGTAATTTGCTGTTCCAATCGCTGCTTCGCTTTTCGGACGAAACTATGCTATGCTGACGTAGTGACTAGGAGAATTCCTTTTATCTTTGTACAGAGATGAAATCATTACTTTTCTGATAACTGTTCGCTCAACGAGTTTGTATTAAGCCACAAAGAAGCAAAGTCGCTGTCAGAACTTGTTAAATGTGCAGGTTGTTAAATAGCAATTTTCGTAAACAGTTCTAACACGTTTTTATTGCATACTTTACAGCCATGCTGTGTTCCTGCCATGAGCCTGGTGTCACTTTGAGTCGACATAATTCTTCGTTGATGACCAGCACAGAAACAAGCCCACGGAAATCTGCTAACCTTCTTAGTACCTCTGGTCTCAGCAATGTATTTTCTTGTTTGCGACCACTGGAACCGATCCTTCAGGATTACTAGTAAATTGTGCAGCGTACCCCGGATCTCTTCTGTTCTGCATCTGAAACTATGGACGAAAGACTTCACCCAGCGTGTGGCGACTTCCTTATGGGCTGATATACCTGTGAACTCTGGGTTACTTTTTGTCTCTTGGACTGTTCAAGCAAGCCCACAGAAATGCCCCACTAAATTTCTTAGTACACGTGAGCTGCAATGTAGTTGTCTTCGACCGCTGAGCCAGCCTGCAGTGAGCCTTAGTAAAATGTTTAGTCGCCAAGATACCTGCAATCTTTTCACAAGTATTTGAATCTGCTGCCATGGAAGAACAGCCACGCTCTGCCTCTGGTAACTTCCATCGAGGCTGTCTGACACCCGTGAATTTTTAGGATGAAATTGTGTTTTTGTGTGGCCGCTGAAGCAAGCCCACACAAATCCTCTATTAGCTTTTCATATGAGTGAACTCATATAATGCTGAAGCGATCATGCTGCAAGCTTTTAGTTAATTGTGTAGTCGCCAGGGTACCTGTGACGTTTCAGCAATATTTGGCTGTGGCCACGGAGAGGTCACATTCAGCTTATGTTTACTTGCTTAGAGGCCTTCAAGCCTCTAAGCAAGTAAACACAAGCAGAAGAAACAAACACAAATTCACTTTTGGTGAATTTATGTTTGTGACCACTCGAGTGCAGCAAGTGTCTTGTAACTCTAGTACTTGTGACATCAGTTTGGTATTGTGTTGAAGCAAGTGTCTTGTAACTGCTTTTGTATCTGTGAACTCTCCAGTAATGTTCGTGTTTGTAACTGCTTAAGTGATCCTTGAGTAATTTTTTTAATGCCCAGTGTGTCTATAAAATATGTAGTACTTCTACTGTGTGCAACCGCTGAAGGAGGCCTGCAGAAAGTGGAGTAGCTTCCGTCATGACTAAGACACCTCTGAACTTTCCAGTAAATATTGTATTTATGGGCCCGCGACCGTTGAAGTGAGCCAGCCCACAGTAGCCCTCCTAACTTCCTTTGTACCCCCCACCCTTGCATAGGGCTTTTGAAGTTCTTTTACTGGCCGAGGTGCATCTGCGAATTATTAGCTCAACTGAAATGGTCTTGTCACTACACACGAAAGTGTCGATGTTTGCTCTGGTTACCTTTGCCAGAACTTGTTATGGATGCACAGTGCATTTGCTCTACGCTCTAAGAACAGTTGCACGTTTTGGGGTATAAATTTGCGACAGAACAATAATTGTCATCTGTCTTACTTGCCTTTCCTTTCTTGAAAACCCTGCGCCCATTACTTTCCTGTCGAGAATGCTCTGTCATGCTGATAATGCGCATGCCGTTCGTGACATGGAAGTACTGGGCTTGCAGCGTTAAAGAAAGGAAATGCAGGCAAGTCAGATGACGATTATTGTTCTGTGGAAAATATACACCCCAAAGGGTGCAACTGTTTTTAGAGTGTAAATGGATGATCATACAGCAGCTGTTTGTCTATATATGACCACTGAACTAGCCTCGAGTAATTTTGTTAATTGCCTAATATAGTTGTGACATCTTAATTTACCATACCTCGTGTTTGTGTATGTAACTACTGAATATGGCCTAGGGAAAGGCTCTGGCAACTTAAAGTGGCTAACATATCTAAACATTTCAGCAAATTTTTCATTGATGTGCCTGCGACCACGACAGTGAGCCCACAGCAAGCCTTGTGATAAGTTCCATAGTGGCCCCACTGCCAATTCTTAAATTTTCTTGCTACCCAAAGTACATTTGTAAAGAGTTTGAATAATGTGCACGTTTACTAACCATGGTGCGGTATAAATAACTCCTAATAGCTGAACTTGTATGATGAAATTATCGAGTTTTATTTGCATTGATGGGTTTTACTAAAAACTGTTAGTGCATTTTAGAGTTCAAGGAGTGATCTTCCTGCAACTGTTCTATTGAAATAAATGCTGTATTTTTAATGAGATTGTCAAATGATTCAGCAGCCTGCAGAACTTAGTTCTGTAGCTTCGTCCCTGTTAGCACAAAGAAATGTAGGTTGCATGTCTATATGTTTTGAATTAATGCATTTTTATCAAGTTGTATGTAATGTATTTGCTTAGCGTAGCAGGGAACCATGTGCACAATGCTTAGTTGCACTGCAGCCTTCATTTAACGTGCTTTGAGATGCGGTGGGCTGCATTCCTGGCTTATCTCCTGGTACTTCAGCTTTTGCATGACAAAAATATTTGGTTGACTTATTAGATTCCTGGATTTTTTGTGTTGCTCTGGTATACACTGACGCCATGAATGCTTAACCAATTTTCGCTGCTTGCATATAACTCACCATTTATAGATGTGAATTTCAAGGCTGTATTATTTGTATCATTTTATACTATTCACTTTCTGTAATATAATTTCTTGCAGCATTCTATTGTTCATTTTTTTACCCTTATGCATTTCTGTTATACAATGTTCACTAATGTTCACCTTTTTTTTCTCGTTTATCCATTATGTTATGTTTGTGTTCTCTTTATTGTGCACGGTGCCATTTCTGTAGGGGGTACAGACCTTGTCAAGCCGAATTCATTTGGCTTTTTGTCTGTACTCCTGTCATCTGTACATGTATAGATGCAAAATAAACTTGAATTGAAATTCACCACTGGGATGGATCTTCAAGAGCCATGCAGTTCCTTTTCATCATTGCCTACAAGTCATCACAAAACCAGCTTACTTTGTTAATGGTATGTAGACTGCAGCAGGCTTGCTGCACTGTAGGGCCCATTCTGAGGAAAGTCCCAATTATGGTAATTTGTAATCAATATGGACGCCCTGTGGATATCCTCAATCTCCAACCAAATGCACCAGAAGCGTCCTACATCCTCGCAAAAATGTCCTTGGGATGTACTCCGGGTTATGCAATAAGAATAATCCATATTTAAACATCTCTTGGACGTCCGAATATCCCATTATGACGCTCGGGGGACGTTTCTATGAACGTCAATCCCAGGGACGTCCGAATGTCACTTTTTCGATCTTTGCTGGGCATCTGTAGGACGCTGGTGCTCCAATGGGATTATCTTCAAAGGTCCTGCGGACGTCCGAAAATTTGATTTTGATGTACGATGGACGTTCGTGGGATGTGCAATTCTCTTGCGTCGGACGATCCTATGGACATCCGTAGTACATCATCGGGACTTCTAGGGATGTCCGACGGACATCAAAATATCCTTTGTAGGACGTCCTTTGGACATTCACTGGAGATCTGTGGTCCAGTGGGATGTTGCATCGGGTGTTCTGTGACATCGGTTTGCGTACTGACGGTGTTATGGAGATCAACGGCATAGAAACGTACCTTCAAGCGTACTCCCTCAACCTCCGCCGCATTCAATATGATAATCAACGCCTAAACAATATGAGGCACTATTTTTTGCCAAGAGTAGACCTGTTTACAGCAAGTCTATGTAATGACTCGCAGACCAGCATGCTTTTCGAAAATGTTTTACCGCCGTAGTATTCGAACGCCAACGGCCAGGAAACACATCGATACCAATGGGCTGTCGGCGGTCGATGGTTAATCAAGTACAAGAACCTCGACGCTATGACTAAAAGCAGCTTCAACAATCCAATTAAAAAAAATCAACTGCCAATTTGCCTGAGGTAAAAAATATCCTTGGACACCTCAATTGTTTATGTCAATGGTTTGTGTAAAGTAAAAAAATTCAGCATGATCAGCGCCCCTAGCAGAGAAAGCACAAGTTAAAGTATGCGACCAAGTAACGGTAGCTACACTTGCGTGCTTACGCTGAAACACACCGCAATTGATTTTTGGCCCTCTGTGGCCATTTGTTGAACTTGAGAGTTTGCGGGGCGTGGTATTGCTTTCGCAATAAAAGAGAATGGCGCGCGATTGCATGCGCACGAAGTGTTCAGTCACAGCCGAGCGCGCGTGCAGTATTTTCTCTCCAGCTCCGAAATGGGTACGCCGCGCGTTGTACGCACTGCCGAGGGGCAGGCAGCTTTCGATCAGCAACGTCACGAGCAGAATCGGGCTCGCCTTCACCGGGCCGATCCTGCAGCCTAGGCACAAGAACAGGCTCGTGCAGCGGGGTGCAAGCAGCAGTTGCATACCGAGGATCCGGCAGCCTGCCAAGCCGTCGTTTAATGAACCGTCGAAAATAACCCCGTGATAAACACCGGTGCTCCATGTTTCAGCTTCACTGGTTAACCATCTGTACAGAGCGCTTGGGTGGCGATTGCTCCATTTGTATTTTTAATTAACAATCATTACACACAGCGCGCCCCAACAACAAGGACGAAGAAGAGAGACGAAACACAAGCGCGTACTCACGACTAAAAGTTTATTTTATCTAAACAGCCATATAAATAGAAACACTCACACATGCGTACACCCGCGCACCATAAATTCCCTCAACCAAAAGCGAAACAAGAAAGGCGTGCGCTAAAGCAAAAGACTGATAATTTTAACAATTAGATGCTTCTAAAAAACATCTTTCCTTGTTGTGTAGTGCGATTGTAGTTTTTATATGGCTGTTTAGATACTATAAACTTTAAATCGTGCGTCAGCGCTCGTGTTTCGTCTCTCACCTTCGTCCTTGCTATTAGTGCGCGCTGCAAGTAACAATAGTGCAGATGTACCGACTCGCCCAGCTAGCCATCCTACTACAGTTTTATTAACAACATTTCATAAAGTGCACTCTAATCAGATGCTTGCTACGTTTATTATTACTCAGATGTAAATGTCGTTTCATATGTAAACTTGATGGTCATTATTGAACAACTATTCGAAATATATTCGACATTGAATTGGATTCGCTTCTCGCACTATTCGATTCGAATTCATCTCAAGCATAATTATTCGCAGAGTCCTAGGCGTACCAATGTCGTTGTGATATGAGGGCGAAGATGTGTGAGCCGAGGTGCTGCAGAGCCCCTTTGACTCTAGCAGTCTGCCATCGGTGGCGAACCATCGCATTTTGTGTCTGGCAGGGCGGGCGCCCAGCATGGCGAGCCGCTCCAGCTGGACCCGGCAGGCACCTCGGGCTCGCTCGAGTCGGTTGGTGACCACGAGCCTCTCTGCTCGCACCGCGATTACGTGCTCCACGCACAGGCCGTGTTCGAGACCTACTGGAAAGGAAACCTGCACAACATACTCGACGTGCTCAAGGAACTCACCGACAGAGGCTCCACGGAACTCGGTTGGAAGCGGCAGGGGAAGCTTCACGAGTTCACTAAGGCACGTTTGCAAAAGTGAATGAGATTCCTCTGGGTAAGGCTAGCAAAAACAGCCTGCTTATTTCGAGACTGTACGTGTCCTCCACAGCCGTTAAGATTACACTGAAGTGTAGGTCAATGAGTAGCGTTTTCGTTCTCTCTCTTAGTATAGTTTCTGTCGTGCCCAACTTTCACTGATGATTGATTGATTGATTGATTGATTGATTGATTGGTTGATTGATTGATTGATTGATTCCGACGGGACAGATGAATAGATCGGTGGATGGATGGATGCACCGATGGACAGATAAAAACAGAGCCGGCAGGTGACATGTTCGGAAGTTGCGGGGTCGCGGCACATTTAATTTCCCCAGGATGGTCACAACTAGTGCCAAAGTCGTTCATTTTTATGTTTAGGTTGCGCCGTATTGACCTTTACGGTCAGGTGTTCGTGCCAACAGACATGCGAGCCTCCAATACGTTCTTTGTAATAAGCGCTTTTCGTTGCTCCACTGCGCTGCAGGCGGTGACTCGGGTCTGGCAGCGCGTGGGGGAGCAGGTGTCGACTAACGCGAGCGAAGTCCTCTCCCACCTCGAGAACCACCAAAGCAGTGCACCGTCACGACCGGACTTCCTAGCGCACGAGCTGCTGCCGCTGCTGCTGCGCATGCGCGAGGTCTGGTGGATCACGCAACGCCACGTGGCGGGGAACTTCCTCGCCCTGTACCAGAAGTACGACGGAGCTTCGGACCAGTGGCTGATGTCGCTGAGAGAGGTGCGTACCTTGCGCCTGCGCCCGGTGCATTAAAGGACGGTCGCCTACGGCGCAACGCCGGTGCTGCGCTACGCGCGTCCAGCGCACTGCGAAAAAGCTTCAAACCAGCGAAAAGCCGACGCCAACTG
Organism: Dermacentor albipictus; assembly: GCF_038994185.2. Taxonomy (NCBI): domain Eukaryota; kingdom Metazoa; phylum Arthropoda; class Arachnida; order Ixodida; family Ixodidae; genus Dermacentor; species Dermacentor albipictus. Next base: position 2,590,646 of record NC_091822.1, on the reverse strand, counting down.
TACCGAAACAATCGACGGACAGAGCGTCCAACGAGTTGGCGAGTAGCTTAAATTTCTTGAAACATCTGCTATACATCTGGAACGGTCTGACCACGCTCAACTCCGGTATGAAGTGTCACACAGTTGACAGAAAGCTGATTTTACATGTCTAGTCTAGGCAGAAGAACAGTTTCAACGAACCAAATAGCAAACTCTGTCATCTGGAGGCGGAAATGCGAAACATCTCTATGTCTAAACGCCGCACTCATGCAAATGTGAAGAGGCTATTCCTCAACGTTAACGCAGATTAGCGACAGCACTGACGCATTTATGAAGTATTATAGTATTAAAATCATATTCGTCAATCATATTCGTATCACGAAAGCAGACTTTTAGCTTCCAACTTACTGGAATCTTCATATAGCAGAATATTTACTGTCGCTCTGCAGAATTGAAAACACGACCTTCAAGTGAACAAAATACGTGCTGTCACTTGGCAACAGATGGATCTTCTCTTGTTAAGCTTATGACACTCAAAGTAAGGAACATGCCTAGAAAATGGCTCTGATTTGTCGCCAATGCCCTTTTTCCAAAGTATTCCACATACGCCTAAAGCAACTTCCAGCAACATACTCCGACAAAAGAATCGAACAATACAGAAACGATGACTTCAAGGTGGGTGTAGCTCGCATCCAAGGGTGGGTGTAGCTCGCATCCAAGCTCCATAGCCATGCTATGGAGCACGTACGTTGGCGTCTCTACAAATGAAAAAGCATGTGTGCAGTCTAGTGCACGTAGCACTAGCTGCTGTGTACGCTGTACTGAAAATGTATTATGCAATTTTAGGACCTGGGTTTGGGACTCCTGGCCAAAGCGCGAATTGTGCTCATTTTAAGGCACCATATTACAGTAGTGCTGTGCGCTTTAAATCGAATTTAGGAGTCCCGGAAGCACGATTCTTAATCTTGACTTATAATAATCAATGTAACTGTTCTGATGCAATTAAGTTGCAAACGTATCTACAAAATTATTCAATTTTCTAGCATTTACTCACTGCGATGGCACCATACCGTCGCAGTGTATAGGCATACCCACCGTGGTTGCTCAGTGGCTATGGTGTTAGGCTGCTGAGCACGAGGTCGCGGGATCGAATCCTGGCCACGGCGACCGCATATCGATGGGGGCGAAATGCGAAAACACCCGGGTACTTAGATTTAGGTGCACGTTAAAGAACCCCAGGTGGTCGAAATTTCCGGAGTCCCCCACTACGGCGTGCCTCCTAATTAGAAAGTTGTTTTGGCATGTAAAACCCCATAATTTTTAAAGTGTATAGGCTTGTTTTTCTGGATGCGGCGCACTACTAAATTTTGTTCAGTGTTTCAAACAAGTAAAATGAGCACCGAAGCGGGTTTGCCACTAAGCCGCAGCAGAACCTTTCGAGACGTTGTCGAATGGCGAAGCCGAGAACTTCCGCGCGCGCCGACCCAGGTGGACGTACACCTTCTGCGCACGGCCATCGTGCACCGCGAGATCATGGAGTGCGAGCTCCAGAAGGTATTGCGCGCCGCAGACCGGGAGCTGGCATCCGGATGCTGCTGTCTGCACGAGATCTTCGTCAAGGAAGGCATCGGTTACTGGCTCGCCGAGCACCTGGACCTCATCTGGAGCGAGTTCGGCAACCAGGTCCAGAAGGGCGTTGTCAACCTGCACAAGGCGGTAAGCACTACACGCTACAGCGCTGTTATCATGCGCTTTATAGACGTGGCAAACTCCAGTTTCGGCCTGCGACACAAGCGCCCGTCGCTCCCCTAGAGGACAGATTCGAACGTCGGAGCGAGTGCGTGCTTGTTTGCGTTTCCACTGAGGCATGCGCGTCCTCGTCATCTCGCAAGTCTGGAACACAGCATTGGGGCCGAGCTCCACCACTGGAAAAGCTGGCGCCACCGTCGGCGTGACATGGCATGAGGGATCAAGTGGACACAGCGGCCGCGTCGGCTGCTTCGGAAGCGCCGAAGCGAGCTGAAAACGAAAGTTTAGTGACCCAGCTGTGCTGCGGTCCTGATTAAGTGGTGAGGCTTTTACCGCTTTGGGTGTCTGCTTGACAACGTTTGAAAGTGCTATAATAGGTAGTGGCTTCCTTTGGATGCGTGCAGCATGGTAAGCTACTGCTCGGTACCGCAGTGCCGTATGTACGCAACGGAGCCCGGTGTGAGCCTTATTCACACGTAGCCGCAGGACAAGGAGCTGCGTGAAGCTTGGCTCGCGAAACTTAGAACCAGCAGACAGCCATCGGCTACAACTCGTGTACGCAGCAAGCACAGACGCGAGAAAGATTTCTGCAACGGCGCCGGGAAAGCGATGTTCGGTGAGTAGGAGAAAACGCGCACTGATACGTTCGTCCACGCCCACTGCCCGGCTAATTTTATGACCGTTTGGTTTATGAACTTGTTGATGCTAGATACTGGTAAGTTCACTGGAACGGAAAGGGAGCGATAAGACCCACATTAAACAAAGGCATGGCATATGGTCATGTTTGTGTTATGAATTAATGCACTTGATTACTAAGAAGAAGCAGAGGGAAATCGAACGCTGAGGAGACCGATAAACATGCACTGCGACGCAACTTCAGAAACAATATTGAAATGTCGAAAAATGTTGAAGACAAAAAAAGGATTGAATCGTCACGATGGCACATCACAGTTGCCGTAGGCGTCGAAGTCTTTATTACGAAATCATTTTTGAACAGTTCTGATAGCGTCCACACAACAATGGTTGCTAGTGTACTGTCAGATGCTCATATGCTGCGGCCTGAAGCTCACGGCACGGTGCGAAAACGCGCTCAAACCAAAAGCAAAACAATGCGCGCGGACATGCATGCAGACGCGCAGTCGGTCTCAGCGAACCCGTGCGATCGCTGCATTAAGGCTTCATTCTGTTCTGCTCCATTTGGTTATACAGACAGGTCACTATAAGAACGTATTTCACAATGTTTACTCTCAGTGTTCGCCTACCTTTCACGCAAGAAGCCGGTTCGGGAGACTCCATCGCGGCGACCGCGCGCAGTGGCGTTCACTGTACGTATTCTATAAAAAGATAGCGTCCGTAAACGATTCTGTGCTTTCAGTTTGCCGAAGAATATTATATCGACTGTCAAAAACTTCCCTCGTTCTGAGAGTAACTATATATAAATGTCCAGGAGGGCTGCCGCGTGGTGCTTTTATTGAGCGCTGTAAGCGAAGCCCATGAGTAGCGTGCCGCGTGATCCCTCATACTACGCAAGCGAGGCGCTTCCGACAGATGGCGACTCCGTAAGACCTCGCCGCCCAATCGCCATCTCGTTCAGTACCACAACGGTGTCTATAGAACATTAAACGTCGATAGCCGACCACCCGTAAAAGTTTTCATATGTTATAAAAAGTTTGGTTTTTTTTTTCGCGTGCCTCTACTTCGTACCCGTGGCCTTTTAAATTGAATGACCCTTAAGTGAATATTGATAACGTTTTGTAAGCATACATAGGTATGCTTACGCATGCTTACGGTGTGGGCGTGTCCACTAAATGATATGGCCACTATCAGCATTACGCTCGCTGCAGGACCAGCAGATGAGAAACATTCTCTTGGTTACATCTATAATGCAGTCTTTTCAAAATATTATTACTCGGACACATACGCTTTGCAAATATTGTTACGTGAACAAAGGATTAAGACTGGAGACTATTTGCAAAGTATATTTACAAAACGCAACAGAAGCGCTGGCCAGTTCAGCCGAGAGCTCGAGAGCCAGAGAGCGTTCGTCGTCTTCGTCGGGGCGTCCGCGTACATCGGCCACACAGAAACACGCAATATGCGTGTATCGTTAACACAGGAGCCCGAAGCAGCGTCCAGGGGCATCTAAATGTCAGTGATAGCAGGAGAGTAATATCGCTTGAGGCGTGCGACATGCACAACGTCAGTGGAATTTGAGGCAGACGAGACTCGTACTGCATGAATGGGGCGATTTCGTAGGTAACTGGAGTCACGGCCCGCGGCACTCGATATGGGCCTGTGTACCGAGACAAGTTTTTCTGGCAAGCCAACGTGATGAGTCGGGGACCACAGGAGTAGCAGAGATCCAGGCGAAACGTGGACTTCTCTGTGTTGGCGATCGTACAAGCGCCGTTGCCTCTCTTGCGAGGTCAAGAGGCGAGCGCGGGCAATTTCGCGTGCTTGGGCTGCCCTGGCGATTGCGTCAAGTGCATACTCGCTGGTCCCTGCTGCGGCGGATGGAAGGGATGCGTCCAGTGGAACTGTGGGTTCTCGGCCGAACAGCGGAAAGAACGGGGAATAACCGGCAGTCTCGTGACGCGAAGAATTATACCCAAAAGTTATAAATGCAGAACGTAGGGCAAGGTCCCTATCAGTATGTTCGGACGAGACGCACTTTGGAAGCATGCCGAGTATGGTGCGATTCAGACGCTCAGTGAGACTGTTGTATATGTGGTTTCGGTTCCGGTTTTGGGATCACCTGCCGCCAGAGGCACCAGTGTCGCTATGTCTATATATATGACTGTATGTGGCAATAAACCTGGGATTGTTTGGTTGCTAGCAGTTCGTGTACTTTGGCGGCACCTGCCGCTACAACATTGGCGAGGAGGATCGGACCATTTCGGGGGGCGTGACTTTCGCCGCTTGCTTTCCGGCGCCATGAGCTTTTATGGACTCGCGCCGCCGCCCCCGTTCCTGCCTGTGCCTGGTCGACCTGCTGTTGCGTGGCCGCAATGGTTCCGCATCTTCGAGAACTACCTGCTTGCTTCGAGGGCCTCTGACTGCATGCCGGATCGTCGCAAAGCACTACTTCTTCACAGCCTCGGCGTAGAAGGTCAGCGCATATTTTATACATTACCACTTTCATCGTTGGAGAACGTCAAGCTCGGTGAGCAAACTGCTACTGAGAAAACGTCGGAAGATAGCAAGGGCACAGGCGACACAAGGCCTGAAGTATCGTCGTACGACATCGCAGTCGCCGCTCTGCTCGCTCATTTTTGGGCAAGAAGCAATGTTGTTGCCGAACGACATCGTTTCAGTAGGCGAGTTCAGCAAGCTGGTGAATCAGTGAATGAGTACATCACTGCATTGCGGGAGCTTTCTGCTACGTGCTCTTTTCCTGTCGAAGAAGATTCGCTGCGTGACCAGTTCGTTGCTGGTATTTCGTCTCGGAGCTTGCGCGAGCGTCTTCTGCTTGAAGGATCGTCTCTCTCGTTCGCTAGAGTAGTACTACTGGCAAGGCAGTCTGAGCAGGCGTACAATGATCTGCAAGTATTTCCTGCTCTAGATGTTGGACGCATAAATACTCGTGGAAGTGCGCCTACGCGTACACCAGAATTCGACGAGAGCTCGAAGCGGTCGCACAATCGCCAGTCTCATTGTTACCGCTGCGGTTCATCCCAGCACAATGCAGCATCAGTTCGCTGTCCAGCCAAAATCAAGCGTTGTCACCATTGCGGTGTCATGGGTCACTTCCGCTCTGTTTGCCAGAAATGAGGCTCCGCTCCGGTGCGTGAGGTAGACAGCCAAGACTCTCCGAGCGAGGAAGTTTTGGGCATTCTGGCTGTGACGACGGCCGCTCGCTCCGCTTTTCACGTCACAGTTTCGATTGGCCGTACGGACATAACTTTCCTTGTAGATTCTGGGTCGTCAGTTTCCATTGTTGCACACGATCTTTTTAAGCAGTATTTCGAAGGCCAAGTACTTTTGGCCCCGACTGTTCGGTTACTGGACTATTAAAAACAGCCAATTCCGGTTCGTGGCTGTTTCTTCGCTGACGTTACGTACAAAGCTAGCACAACAAGCCTTCTTTTCTATGTCGTAGAACAAGGCACCTCACTCTTGGGTATCGATGCCATCAAGGCCCTCGGTCTACAGATTGATGGGTCATCTCTGCAATGCCTTGAAACGACGCTAACTTCTAATTCTCGAAGGGAACACCGCCTTGACCCGACGAAAGCCGTGCAGGATAGTAACCTCCCAGAGGAATTAGTTGGCGAGTTTGGATCTCTTTTCGATCCAGGCCCTGGCCTCGCGAAAGGTTTTGTGCACCACGTCAAAGCGCGATCCACGGTGCAGCCAGTGCAATCCAAACTTCGGCTCCTTCCGCTCGCGCTACGACCATTGGTCTCGGAAGAGCTCCATCTGTTGGAAAATCTGGATGTGATAGAGAGGTTGGAGGCATCTGAATGGGTGTCACCCATTGTGGTCGTTAAGAAGCAACAAGGAGGTATTCGCCTCTGTGTAGACCTTCGACAAGCAAACAAAGCTGTCGTAATAGACAGCTTTCCCCTTCCTCATACAGAAGAGCTATTGCATAGTTTAGTGGGGGCTACAAATTTTTCTAAGCTAGACCTCGCATCAGCTTACCACCAGGTCATGCTTCACCCTGCGAGTCGCGATTTGACCGCATTTACAACTCACGAAGGCCTCTTTTGTTTTAAACGAGTGTGCTTCGGACTGGCTTCCACGCCTTCTGCATTTCAGAGTATGATGTCCAAAGTCCTGCAAGGGTGTAAGGGCGTGCTCTTCTATATAGATGACATTATAGTCTTCGGGCGGTGCCGGCAGGAGCACATAGATAACCTTGCAGCAGTACTTCAACGCATTAAAGAGGCAGAACTCAAACTGAACAGCAAATGTATCTTCGATACGCAGGAACTTTCATTTTTGGGTCACAGGATCACAGCAAGTGGTATTGTTCCGCTGGAGGAAAAGGCTGCTTCCATCAAGGATACACCGGCACCCACCAATACAGCCAGCCTTCGATCGTTCCTGGGACTGGTCGAATACTACTCTAGGTTCGTTCCCAACTTTGCCGATATGGTTGAACCGATGCGCGTTCTGCTTCGAAAGGGGCAACCATTTGTTTGGTCTGGCGAGGTAGACTCCAGTTTTCGAAAGAACAAAGCGGCACTTGCGTCCAACATAGTCCTGCGGATGTTCGATGCATCTCTTCCAGTTGTTGTTTCCACTTACGCTTCAGACTGTGGGCTTGGAGCGGTTCTCCAACAGGTGGAGGGAGAGAAACTACACACTGTCGCCTTTGCTTCTCGAGCGCTTTCATCTGCAGAGAGGAGATATTCAGTAGGAGAATGCGAAGCGCTTGCGTGTGTTTGGGCGTGCGAGAAGTGGCATGTTTACTTGGTGGGACGCCATTTCACGTTGCTTACTGACCATCAAGCCTTGGTCACATTGCTGTCTACTCAAGGGCCAGGAAGGCGTCCTTTGCGGATAGCACGGTGGGCGGAGTGCCTACTGCAGTACAACTATACAGTAAAGTACCGGAAGGGTTCGCAAAATCGAGTAGCAGATGCGCTCTCTCGTCTCCCTACGTCACCTCCTCAGGAAGAAGAGACTTTACCAGATGAAACTGTATCAGTTGCCCTTATATCTTCTTGCATTATCAGGGAAGAGTTTGAACAGGCCCAGTCGGAAGACAGCACACTGCAGCGAACCAAGGCCTACATTGAATCGTCCTGGCCTGTGCAAAAATCTCTGCCGGGTGAGCTTCAACGTTTCCTCAAACTTCGCGATGAACTGTCAGTGGTGGACAATTTGATTTTGCGTGGCGAACGCCTTGTGGTTCCCGCATCACTTACAGCGCGGATAATTACCGCTGCTCATGAGGCTCACCCAGGAATTGTACGAACGAAAGCACGTCTGCGAGAAAAATTTTGGTGGCCAGCCATGGACAGGCAAGTCGAGCTAGCTATTCAAACGTGTAGTATATCCCAGGCAGCGGACAAGAGCCCGAAGGTTATGGCTGCACCATTGAACCCGGTCCCCTTACCAAAGGAACTGTGGCTAAAGCTTGGCATGGACATTGTTGGCCCATTTGAGAGAGCACCACACGATTGTCGATATGCGATCACGCTGGTCGACTACTTTTCTAAGTGGCCCGAAGTATACTTTTGCAACCAAGCCACAACACGCAGAGTAACAGGCTTCTTGGTGTCAGTGTTCGCACGTGAAGGTTACTCAGACGAAATTGTTTGCGATAACGGGCCACAGTTTGCATCTCGAGAGTTCCAAGCTTTTCTGCAGGATTGCGGCATCCGCTTGCGGCATTCGTTCGTATACTACCCGCAAGCAAACGGACAGGTAGAACGGTTCAACAGAGTTTTTAAAAGCTTTGTTCAAGTGGCTACACTCGAGCAGCGTCCCTTACGCCAAACGGTAACAGAATACTTGGGCATTTACCGTTGTACGCCGCATGCCACAACTGCAGTTGCTCCAGCACTTCTCCTGCATGGACGTCTGCCAAGGACTCGGCTCGATGTCGTTGGGTATCCGTCAGCAATATTTGCAACCGACCCTACTTCAGAGCTCCACCGCCTACGCGAGCGGGTGAAGCAAAAGCAGCAATCCAGCAAACTATACACAGACGCTCGCAGGGCCGCAAGGGAAACCAAAGTGAATGTTGGTGACCTTGTACGAGTACGCAGACAAACAACTGCTTTTAAAGGTGACCTTGCTTTTAGCCGCCCAAGAAAAGCGATAAGAAAGCAGGGGCAATCGCCTTTCCAACTTGATGATCGAAAAACGTGGAACGCTTCAAAGTTGTCAAGGATGCCACGAGCTTCTGCATCTATCTGTGGGTAGGGGGAAAGGAGTAATACAAATGACACCGCTAGGGAAAGCAGCTCACCGCCTACCTTGGAGAGACCCGTTTCAGAAGCGCCAACCGGGAACTTCAGCTGTGGCTGCTGCGAAGCAGCCGCCTATGCCACCAGTGACCGGCTGTGAGCCGGAAGAGACTTCGCCTGCCGCCAGTGGTTTCTCAGAAGCATCGGGAAGGTACAGCCATCAAGGAATAGACGACCTCCAGACCGCTATGGACACTAAGTACAGAAAGACACGTTTTGCAGTGAACATGAACCTGTCACAATCTGCACGAGTGTTGAGTTTGCTGACGTTGTGAAATATGGACATAACTGGAGTTGTATCTTGTTTCCCCCTTTTTGTTTTATATTTTTGTATTAAGTGCATAAGACAAGCACATTGTTGTTACTGTAAATATAATTCTGTAAAAGAGCACTAACGTACTACCACTACTAAATCACTAACCCATGTAGCTGCCTTTTTTTATAAGAAAGGGAACATGTTGTATATGTGGTTTCGGTTCCGGTTTGGGGATTACCTGCCGCCAGAGGCACCAGTGTCGTTATGTGTATATATATATGACTGTATGTGGCAATAAACCTGGGATTGTTTGGTTGCTAGCAGTTCGTGTACTTGGGCGGCACCCGCCACTACAACAGAGACCATTAGGTGGATGGTAAGACGTAGCGAGCTTGTGCTTGATGGAGCAGGACTGCAGAATGTCGGCGATGACTTGAGAAAGAAATGTCCGACCATGGTCTGTGAGCACTTGGTGTGGAGCGCCATGCTGCAGACTCACGTCACGCAAAAAAAAATATCTATTTATTTATTTATTTACAGAATACTGCAGGCCGAATCAGTCTAAGCAAGAGAGGGTACATACATTTGTCAGTAAGCACCATGCCTTAGGATCAGCAACAAGGGTGAAGTTACAATTTACAACCAGTAAATATAATAACAAAACTAGACAAGGTTATAAAGCAAATACACTTTGCGAGAGTACTTGCCCCAAACACAGGCACATAGACAAAGAAGCACACTATGCACAGCTCATAAGTAATCATCATTTCTAACCATACAGTCAGATATAGGCTCTCAAAAAGTTGAAGAAAGAAGAGGTGAGTCACGAGGCAGGGAATTCCAGTCGGATATTGTTTTCGGGAAAAAGGAATATTTGAAGAAATTCGTGCGGGCAAATATTGGCTTGATGCTATCACTATGTTTATGTTGTGAGGGTCTGGTTGTGCCCCTTTCGAAGTAGTCCTGTGGCTGAATGCCTAGTTTTTGAAAATACAAGGAGTGAAAAAAGCGCAGCCGTGCAGCCTTTCTTCTTCCAGCCAATGGCTCAAAGGCTGCCTGGTGTAACATGGCGGACGGAGAGTCCCTTCGCTTATACCGGTTATATATGAACCTTACTGCCAACCTCCGGATTTTTTCTAATTTATCTATATTGACTATGGTGTGTGGGTCCCATCCTATGCTAGCATATTCAAGAGTAGGTCTAACAAATGATTTGTACGCTGGAAGTCTAGCTGCCCTTGAAGAATTGCCTAATTTATGTTTTAAGAAACCTAGCTTTTTCCTTGCAGATGAGCAGATGTTGGAGATATGAGATGACCATTTAAGATCAGATGTTATGGTTCCTTTCACCCACGAATATGAATCCAACTCGACCGGAAAGCGAAAGTCACGCCCAGGTATCTGTATTCTTCAACTTGCCTAATTATATTGTCTCTAATGCCATGCGTAAATTTCATTTTGTTGACCCTATTTGTAGCACATAAATAAACGGTTTTGTCATAATTATATGTCATATCCCACTTGTTAGACCAGTCTGCAAGAAGCTGCAAGTTCGAATTATGGACAAGTTGATCGGATACAAAATGAATGCTTTTGAAAACAATGCAGTCATTGGCGAATAACCTGGCCTACGTGCTTAGTTCCAGAACATCTAACAGGTGCTTAATATAAATATGAAATAAAACAGACCCCAAGACTGAGCTCTGAGGAACACCTGAGTGAACATCTAAAAAGCGGGAGCAGTTGGCATCAATTTCCACATATTGTTTTCTGTTTTGTAAGTATGACATAACCCAAGCGATGATATAGGAAGGGATACCTATTTATTTCATTTTGGCTATTAATTTGGAGTGAGGAACCCTACAAAACGCCTTGGGGAAATCTATAAAAATTATATCTACCTGACCGCCACTGTAGAGAGTTTTTGTTACATTATGTACGGTATCAATTAGTGGAGTAGTAGTGGAAAAACGTTGCCGGAAGCCATGTTGCCTTTTGCTAATTATTTCATTCGTGTCTAGAAAGCTATTAAGAAATATGAGTATAGTATGCTCTATTAGTTTGCAAGGAATAGAGCTGAGAGATATTGGGCGGTAATTATTGATTTCCGATGAATTTGCTTTGTTTAATACGGGTACCACACGCGCAATACGCCGGTCATGGGGTACGACGCCTGACTCTAGAGATTTCTGAAAGATTACGACGAGAAATCTAGCCAGAATTTCTGCATACCTTTTTAAGAATGCTGCGAGAATATTATCAGGACCGGCTGATTTTTTTGGATTCAATCGCAATAGAAGTTCGGTAACACCTTCCAAAGAGATGGTAATGTTGCTTGCACCATCACTAACTGACGTGTTATCAATCCTTTCATCAAGTCTGGAAAATACGCTTTGAATATGGATTTTGAACCTGTCTGTTATTTTCTTTTTGTCCGTGACAACTTCCCCGTCAACCGTTACTTGGTATGATATTTTATTGTCCTTATTCGAAAGCTACTGCCAGGATTTTCAAGGATTTTCCGTCGCAAAACGACCAAGTGTCTCGGAAAAATACTTGTCTCTTGCTTTTTGCAATCCATGCTGGAGGGAGGCGCCTAATTCTGTAATTAGTGACGCATTTTTATTCTTTTTCTTCCTGCAGCGCTTGATTTTCGGTTTTAATTGTATTAGTTTTCGGTTCAACCAAGGGTGTTTTATCCCTAGTTTTCCTAGTTATCCCTAGTACTTTTTCCGGTACAAAGTTTCGTATGCAGTAATCGCAGAGGTATTTATTCCTCGCCCACAACGTATTGACGTCGTCCTCACAAAGCTATGAGATCTTGCAGAAAATGCATAATGCGTGCGTTGTCTGCCGCGTCGAAATGCTTCACAGTTTGCAATTTTGGCATGCACGTTCCCAGTTGGCGTGAGAGCATGCAGGCAAAATAGACTAGTTTGTGGTCAGAAATGCCCTCGTAAACTTCAGTAATGCAATTTTTTATGCCTGCGGAACATAGAATGAGGCCTACAATCGAAGAAGCGGAACTAGTTACGCGTGCAGGAGAGTGTACAGTCTGGACTAGAATATAATCCAGCAATTTATCAATACTTCTGAACTATGCGCATCGGGGGGACTAAGCTTCATGGTGCCCCAATCAATGTGGGGAAGATTAAAGTCACCAGAAATTATGATCTTCTTATTTGAATACTTTTGTAGGTAATCATATAATTCCAGTAAATATTCTGGTTCCGCCCCAGGAGGCCTATAGACTTCAATAATAGTTATCTGGTTACCTGAGAACATCAGCCTACACGAAACGCTTTCATGAGAAGTGGAAACATCTGGCAAGAAGATAGACCATCCAGCTTTCACAAGAATCGCAATTCTACCGCCCCTCGTAGCGCGGTCCTTTCTGTAGCATGAGTATGAAGGCGGTATGGCGCTGCTATCAGAAATGTGGGCATGAAGTCAAGTTTCAGATATAATTGCCACGTGTGGATCATAGGAGACTAATAAGTGGTCAAGTTGGTCTTGCTTGTTGCAGAAACTTTTCGCATTCAAACATATTAATCGAAGTGATTTTTCCGCAACGCGTGTGGTGGTATCTGTTCGTCAATGATGAGACGTGCGGGCTGCTTTGTGCAGCAATACCCTGCAGTTCTTCTGCTGTCCCACGCATAAATGTTACCATTTACATGCAGTTTGTTGCAGACGAGCTTTATATTATCATCGGGGCGTTTTTCGCTCTTATAGGATTGCCAAAGCAGTTTCCTTATTTTTAAAGTTCCCTGCAAGTAGTCTTCAGATATTGAGTTTTCAGATATTAGTTTTTTTTATTGAGATATTGAGTTTCAATTTTTCAGTTTGTGGCCAATTGTAAGTACAACTATTTTTTCGTTGTAGTTATAGAGCCGAGAAATAACAGTCCTAGGCTGATTATCGCGTTTTTTTGCCAGTTTGTGTATACGTTCAAGAGAATCAATATTCACTCCTAGTTTGTCCTTGCAAACGTCTTGAAGTTTTTTGAAAAGATCAGACCGGGTTTCACTAGCATCTTCCTTTATTCCGAAGTCTACTAAGTTATTCCTACGGCTGCGGTCCTCAAAATCTATCAGTTGTTTTTCCTCTGCAGCCACAACATTCTGTGAGCGTTGTACTGTTTCCCCGAGATTTAGTATCTTTTCTTCGTTCGCCTCGGATATCGTGAGCACTTCGTCTTCTTTAGAAAGCTTTTTGTTAATTTCTGCAAGGGTAGCGTCGCGCTTTGAATCAGCAAGTTTCAGAACCTTCAATTCTGCCAGTATTGGGCTCAGTGTTGGCTCATTATTACTGCCAGGACCGGGATTCGTTTCCACATCACCACATAATACAAGTAAGAACGCAGACCAAGAATCATCAAGAGTGCTTATACACGTCCGAGGGCACGACAGCATCACAAGGCCGTGAGAACTCGTACGTAAGCAATGGTATGAATTGTGAAACCTGGCCTGCACAATGAGCCATGTGAAATGTGACGTGTTCCGATGAACGCTGCCGTGCCCTCTGAGCCCACGGTAATTGATTGCAGCCTTTATAGGGGGATCCGGTGAGGTCACTGCCCTGTGGTTCCAGTGCAGTGAGACGCTGATTGTCTTGTCGTAGTCCAGATAACCGTTAGAAGTTGCAGTTTCCCAAGCATTTCTTGATGGAAGGTTCCGCGGCGTCTACTCCGTGGAAGCCAGGTGCGCAGAACATGGCAGCAGCCGGGAAAGAAGGAGCACCTGCGCCGTGAGCCATACGAAATATGACATGTTTCGATGAATGCTGCCGTGCCCTCTGCGGCGACAAATTGGCGATATCTGCGGCGCAGCTAGTTGGAAGCGCTCTGGTGAAGGCGTAGCGTGTTGCGTAATCTGTCGCTTCAGTGACCTATTTGTTGCCAGACGTGGATAGCGGGAAAGGGCCAGGTAAGTACAAGCCAACGTGAAAGAACGGCTCCAAAGGATTGTCGAGCGGTTGAAGGCACCCGGCCGGGAGCGCCGATGGTGTTTTTCGGCGCTGGCATTTTTCGCACGCTGCAACGTATTTCCGGACGCAACGGGCAAGGCCTGGCGAAACGAAGCGTCGGTGAATCCGGTCGTAGGTGCGGGAGACGCCAAGGTGACCTGCCCTTGCTAAATCGTGACGTTCTTGGAGAACAGCTGACCGGGGGTGTTTAAGAATGACGAGGAGTCGGGCAAGACAGTCGGGGCATGCATTGTGGCGGTACAGTGCACCATCCCGGAGAACAGACAGGTGAAGGGACGAATCAGAAGGCGAAGACTCCAAGCCATCAATGATGGTGCGCAATGTGCCATCACGGCGTTGCTGGTCGGCAACGTGTAGCAGCTGAGAAACGGACAAAACGAAAGCGTCGGTATCGGGGTGAGGGTCGGCGGGTGGTTCGTCCAGCGTGATAAACAGTCTGCGTCTTGATGTATACGGCCCGACTTGTACACTACTGCATAGGAATATTCTTGCAGCCGCAGAACCCAGCGACCAAGCCGGCCCGTAGAATGCTTGAGTGAGGAAGCCAGCAGAGCGCGTGGTGGTCCGTGATTACAAAGACGTGCGTGCCATACAAGTACGGGCGGAATTTGGAAACCGCCCAGACGAGAGCCAGGCATTCACGATCGGTGAGTGCAATGACGCGATCTTGACACTGTTGGCGCTGGGCTAAGATGGCTCCGATACCGTCACCATTGGCATCGGTACGCACCTCTGTAGGAGAGGACGGGTCAAAGTGGGCCAGTATAGCAGCAGAACTTTGATGTGGGCGAGTTGGTTTCGCATACTTGAAGAAAAGAGCGCTACGAAGACGCAGACTAAAAGAGGAACATGTACGACGGACAAGGCGGTACTTCCAACTAAAAGTTTCTTTCTTAAGAAACAGGATTTTAAATAGATACAACCTAGAATGGCCCGTCGTGACATCACGACCTCCTTAGCTCATTAGAAAAGCTATCTCTTTTTCGGTAAGCGTCACTGAAGGGCAGCTAATGCACGTGTCCTTGGCCTTGTAGAAAGCTTCTAATATCTCCCGTTCTAGTCCGAGACCGTGCCAGAGACCTGGTGTCACGAAGATACGGACAGCAATTGTGACGTTTACAGTGTTTTGCCAGATGACCCTCCGCATTGTTATTTACGGCCCAGTTGTGCTCACGCGCCGTGTTATTAAAACACCGTCTGGTTTGACCGATATAAACCTGTTTGCAACTTAGGGGTATCTCATATACGACATTACTTTTGCAAGCCGTGTACTGCGCTGCATCTTTCTTAGAGCATGGTTCGCATTTTGCCTTCGTAAGCATAGTGCTTATCTTGGCCAGCTTGCACGGTGCAGCGAAGAGAAGATTAACACTGTGCTTTTGCGCCACCTTCTTGATGTTGTGGGACACCCTGTGCCAATAAGGAATCACATGTAATCTTTTCCTATCGACTGCCTTTTTTGTGTTAGTGCCCTCTCTAGTCTGTTTGATCTTTTGAAGAAGCTTATTGCACACGCTAGAGATCAAGAGTGAAGAGAAACCGGCAAGGCGTAGCCTTGAAACCTGGTTATTAAAACAGCTTTCTACTTTGTGGTTGCAAGATTTATTTAGAGCTTCTTTTAGACAGTTCATTGCAACTCCTCTTTTTACTAGCTTGGACTGCGCAGTGTCGTATGAAATTTGCTGCTTATTCAACCTCGGCTGGTATTCGAAACAGACATGCGTGTTCATTAGAGTGAGATTGAGGTCCAGAAAGCGAATGCTGTTAACGGAAGGCCTTTCGCACGTGAAGTTTAGAGCCTCTGATGCATTTCTAATAGTGTTAAAGAGGTTGTGATGTCACGATGGGCCATTCTAGGTTGTATCTGTTTAAAATCCTGTTTCTTAATAAAAACATTCAGTTCGAAGTAGCGCCTTGTCCACCGTACATGTTCCTTTTTTAGTCGGCGTCTTCGTAGCGCTCTTTCCTTCAAGTGGGCCAGTATAGGTGGCGTGGTGACAACGTTGGTGAGGTGGGTAAACACGGCAGTACGGGGCCGCATATGAATGGCACGTCCTTTTCAGAAGATCAGTAAGAGGTCAGACAATCGCTGCGAAGTTTTTACCGAAGCGTCGGAAGTAGGAGGAGAGACCTTCAAAACTTCGGACGTCTTTGATAGACTGAGGTACAGGAAAAGACGTGACGGCACGAATTTTCTCCAGGTCTGGTAGAATACCGAAAGCGTCGACGAGGTGGCCCAGCACTGTAATTTGCCGACGACCGAAGTGACACTTCGATGAATTCAGTTGGAGCCCAGCCTCGTTGAACACTTGAAGAACAGCTGATAAGCGCTCAAGGTGTGCCTCAAAGTAGGCGAAAATTCGAGAATGTCGTCTGGGTAGCAGAGGCATGTTGATAAATGGAACCCTTGAAACAGAGTCCATCATACGTTCGAACGTTGCTGGGGCGTTGCGTATACCGAATGGCATAACTTTGAATTGATATAGACCATCGGGACTTACGAACGCAGTCTTCTCTTGGATTTTTCATCCACAGAAATCTGCCGATAACGAGACCTCAGGTCTATTGATAAAAAGCAGTTGGCACCGTGGAGACAATCGAGGGCGTCGTTAATGCGAGGCAAGGAGTAGACGCCGTTCTTGTTAATGCGGTAGAGATGATGATAATCTACGCAGAAACGCAATGGGCCATCTTTTTACCAAGCACCACGGGCGATGCCCAAGGGCTCGACGAACATTCAACAATATCTTTGGCCAGCATCTTGCTCACCTCATCTTTAATAATCTTAAGCTCCGAAGCAGAAACTCGATATAGCCGGCGATGGATAGGACTGACATCACCAGTATTTATGCCATGCTTAACAATTGAAGTCTGGCCCAACTGGCGATTGCTGAGGTCGAATATGTCGTGGTAGGAAACCAAAACGCGACACAGAGCTGCTGCTTGTTCAGGCAGTAGGTCCGCAGAAATCATGGGACAAAATTTTGCGTCAGGGCTAATAGCATCTGTGTATTTGGTGAAGAATCTGAGCAGACGTCTACGGAAAACATCGTGGCGTAATCATCTTCGATAGCATGGAGCGTTGCAACCAGTGGCGTAGCCAGAAATTTCGTTCGGGGGGGAGGGGGGGGGGCTCACGTTGAAGCTCGGCCTCATTACATAATTTATCGACGCATCAAACACATGAATAATAGCAGCATTGCCATGGGCAAAGATGCTGGAAACGAATTCCTGTACGCTATGCATTATCAAGAGAAGTAAAACCTGTTTTTTTTTAATAAAATAATATACTATGATGTCGCAAAAATTGCGCCCGGAATAACTGGCATCAATGCTTCCATGGTTTTTGTCTATTTAATAAGTAAAGAAAATATCACAGAACTTTACAACTATATCAGTTCGAAACCAGCAAAGCAGTGCATGCCGCTGATATGAAAAGTGCAAAGGCCATAAAATGAGCAAGTCGAGGACAAATATGTTAATTAAACTTTGTCAGTCAAGAACCTTGTTTACATTCTTGCACATATAAAACGGCCAGGAAAAAATCTCAATGACGCTGTAATTTGTTCCAATCTATTGCTCAGGAGCAACTGTTACCGGTCATGTATTATGAGTAATTGCATCGAAATTATAGTTTCAACAGAGAGCACATATAAAAAGCACGAGTTCTGCAAAATATATGAGGGTGAGTCAAATGAAAGTGAGCCAAAGCGAATATATGACAAACGGGGTAATTTACTTAAAATTAGTCTCCATGAGCATTTATACATTTGAATGTCCCACTGCCTAAATGTCGCGTGATTCCCGTCTCATAAAACTCCTTGGGTTGCTGCTTCAAAAGTTCTGTAGCTCACTCTTTCACGTCATTGTCCGACACGAATCTGGTTCCTTTGAGCTGTTTTTTCAATTGCCCCAGAATGACGAAGTCGCAAGGCGACAGGTCTGCGCTGTATGGCGGATCTTTAGGCGCTTCCCTCTTGAATTTTGGCAGTTTTGTATTAACCACATCATCGACCTGGGCACTGTCGTGGAGCAAGATAAACCCATTCGTAAATTTTTCACGTTGCTTGTTCTTTATTGCGACACGCAGCCAATCCGGCCTTTCGTATTACCGGAAACGATTGATAGTCTCTCCAGGTTTAGCAAATTCGATCAATAATGGCCCCTAACGATCGAAAAAAAAGTCAACACCTGCCCGGCGGAAATGGCGGCCTTTGCTTTATTGGGGGTGATAAATTCAAATGTTTCCACTGTAAGGTTTGCCATCGTGTTTCAGACTCGTAGTACTGGCACCATGATTCGTCCCCGGTCACAAATGCAGGCAAGGAGTCGTCGCCCTCATTGTGATGCCGGATCAGATGAGTCAAGGCAGCGCAGAATCTTTGCGTCTTCTGGCGGTGGTACAAAATCTTAGGCATTTATTTCGCACACAAGAGCGGATAAACGAGATGCTCATGAATTATGGTGTGAACCGAACCGTGACTGATGTTCACATGCTCCGCCAGTTCATCGATGCTTACCCTTCGTTCTCGTCTAATCAGCTCATCAACCTTTGCAATTGTAATGGGGGCGGTTGCATGGAGGCTTTGGCTCGGTCTTCTATGGTCTTTGCTACTTTCACGTTCTTCTTGGAACCGTTTCCTCAAGCGCTTCACAGTGGCCAATGAAACACAATGTTCAACGTACACGGCAGCCATGCGGCGATTAATTTCTTTTTCGGAAACACCTACGACTGCCTAAGATACCACGCTGTTGAACATTGGGAGCGTCCATTATGTCAAGCAACCATGTTCAACCCAGTGTATGAGAGCATTAAAGAACATTTATCCTCACACCTGCGTGTCATTTTTATAAATGAGAGATGCCTGTGTGCTACGCGCATGCCTCGCAGATAATGAATCGAACCATTATTGCGCGGGGTGGGTTGGCTCACTTTCATTGGACTTGCCATCGTACATTAGAAAAGCGAAGATACAGTGGAATATACAAATGCGAAGATACAGCTTGATAAAGGGCCCCCGAAAAGAGTACCACTTAAATAAAGTTCACTGCACGGATATACAAAACCTCGCAACTAGGTATTTAAATGTACGTATAAGTCCCTAATAAATCTACGTATTCAAGATGGTATAAAGGTTACAAACAGGGATGCGGTGCCTCAGAAACGCTGGCCAACATTACGGTAGGAGGTGTTGGCTAGCCTTTCTGAGGCAGCTTATCCCCGTTTATAACCTTTATGCCACAGTATGCTATTCCACCTGTCAGCCCCTTTATTGATTACGCATCCAAGCGAAAATCAGATTATAGAATGCGTCACACAAGGCACTCAAACATGTTGCGCAATCGCAGATTCACAGACCGCAGAATCCTAGGGCCCCGCCTCCTCCCTTCACTCCTGAAATATCACACTCAACGGAAGGCGGCGAGCCCTTCCTCGCTTTTCTCCCTTGTGCACATAAGACAAAGCCACCGTCAGAACAGAAAAAATGAAGAGGCTCAGTGTGTCCCCACGACTAAAAGTCAAAGTAAAAAATAAATAAGAACATACTTACCTTTGCTGGAACATAGTTACCTCCTTCTCTAAAGCAACAGCTATACGTTACCTACAGTCTACCTAGTCTACAATACGCATCATCAATCTGGGACCATCATGAATTAACATTAATTAACACCTTAGAAGCTGTACAGAATCGTTCCGTTCGTTTTATTCTTAACAATTGCCAGCGTACAGCAAGCCTAACTGGCATGAAACTTGCCCTCAATATATATCCCCTCACTAAACACAGAAAAAATCGCTCCCATTTGTTTGTTCCATAAAATATACCGTTCAATTCCCATGCTCAAATCACGCTATATCGAACCAGCCTCGTTTGCTTCTGCACGCTTGGACCATTCTCACAAAGTGAACATCCCATCCCACAGAACGTCTGCCTATGGTAACTCGTTTCATCCAAAAACTTGCTAGGAATGGAATCACCTACCGGACCTACTAGTCTGTATTACTAATACCGACGACTTCCGTAAGGCACTTAGTAACGTTATCTGTATACCTTGACTTTAATAGATTTACACCTGTAGGTTAGCTCTGTTTTCTTTTGACTAGTAGCGTTTATAAATTATTTTCGTTGTGCTACCTATGCCCTTGCTATACCTATACCCTTGCCACACGGGCACAGAAAATGACATTAACTTCCTAATGCCTTAATATTTAATGTCATTTGCGTGGTGCCACACGAGCAAATCAAATGTCATTCGCCTTAATGCCATTTGTTATTTAATGCGTTCGCCAGAACTCATTCGACTGAAAAATGCGTACTCTCCACGCCATAGCTTCGCAAGCCACGGCGTCGAGAGTACGCATTTCTTAGTGTAAGTAACGTATTCGAAGCGTTCAAACCTGTAATAAAATATTTATACATAGCTTTCAAGTACAATCAGCACTTTTACGAGAAGAAACCTTTTGATTTATTGTAAGCAAACTTTGAAAACGCAAGGATCGTTGCAGCTAGCGAAGCTGCATAAAGGGTTGGCAACCTGTGAAGCAAACGAGTCACGTGAGGATGGGTTGTTTTTGTTGCGGCACGGGGGCCTTTCGTCATTCGCACGCCGTTCACGTGCAGTCCTCTGTGCACTCTGTGTTTTCGGACTCCACGTGACAAATTAAAATGGAACGTCCCGTTTCCCGCGCCGCTTGGACTGACGAGGAGACAGATGTACTGATAAGGCTGTGGGAGGAGAACCTGGGCGGTCTTCGCGGCCAGAAGAGAAATGGAAAAATATATCAAGCGATTACAACCGCGTTGGCGAGCTGCGGAATTGTGAAGACGCGAGCGCAAGTGCATTCTAAAATGGAAAACCTGCGGAACAAATACAGGTATGTGTCTTGTTCTTCCACGCTTATGTAGCAATGGGAGTTGCGTAATGCACGAGGCACAGGTGTGTGTGCGTCTATGCGAGGAGGATGTAGCCTGTTCAGGAGATGTTCGCTGAAATGTGGTGCATTCAGGGAAACAGTAAATATTTCGGAAAGCCCGTACACGCCTACACGGCGGATATGAAATACTACCAAATATGTTCTTAGAGCAGCAACGAATTCGGACTTGTGTTCGGAGTGTTCTGAAGCAGCGAAATGAAAACAGTGCTCGTCTATTATGTGGGCAACAGTAGTGCAGTTATGTTCCCGTCAGCGCAATGGGTTTCGGTAATGCGCATGTAATGCAAGCGACCTAGTCACGAAACTTTTGTCGTGTGCGTCCGCTGTTTTCAATGAATAGTTCGAAAGCGTCAGCGCCCATATAATGCCCTATGATAGCTAAAATTTTGCAATGTCAGTGTGCACATGCATGTTTTATGGCTTCTGTCATTTTTTATGAACGTCTTTTTCATTTTTTTACATACTAGATGGCACACGAAGAACCGCACAACAGGTTCCGGAGGCGTTCCATGGAAATTTTACTGGAAAATTCACAAGTTCTTAGGAACATTGCCTGCTAATGATGCCAGTCTTGCAGTGGAAAGCAGCTGTGGAGAGCTCACAGTCTCCGAGGTAAGCATGCACGGATCTTTCAACACCCTAGGTTGAATTGTATCGAACTGTTCAAAGTGGCAGCTCGGTTCTTACGACCATAAAGTATACATTCAGTATCTGTGATTGGATGTCTTCATGTCAGCAATGCTTTTGCAACCTTTTACAGATTGTTCGAAGCATGGAAACAGGGGAGCCATGTGAGGAGCCATGCGAGATATGGACATATAGCACTCCATCAGACAGCCTAGAACCGCCAGGGAATGACGAAAACACCCCACCATCATGCATTCTCTATGAGGCAGTGCCAACAGAGATGGATGATAGGGTTGGCCAGCTGTCCACAGACCAGACATGCTCCAACCAGCCCACCCCCAACCAACCCACCCCCAGCCGCTGTACCCCTCCCAGATCTGCTGCAGGCCAAAAAAAAAAAGATGTAGGGACGGCGTGCTGGGGGAAGTCGTCCAGGAACAAAAGAAGTTTCGAACAAGCTGGTACGACTTGAAAATGCAGGAGCTTGAACTCTATAAAAAGCAGCTCAAGTTGCAAGAAGAAGCAGCAAAGCGGGACACACAACTAATTGATGTGTTGAAAGATTTTTTTCCCATTGAAATATTCTGTGTGTGTGTGCTATTTTTTTTATACCTCCACCTTTGTATTTTAATACCTCCACGGCCCGAAGGTGTTGCAGAAAATGTTCATTATTAGGTCAATAAAGTGCATAGTTAAAGCCACTGAATTTTGTTTATTTCACTTGTCAGTCATGACCTCTCACAATGAAGCAGTACATTCAATAGTCGCATGACCCAGAATGAAAGACAATGCAAATGTTACATGCAATGAAATTGACATGTTCAAAAATAAAACATCAGTACAGGAGTTCACACGTTCCTATAAGAATATGTGGTTTCATAATTGCCTACAACAAGCTCTTGTGCATACAAGTTCTGCAATTGCGAGGTATGCACAGTGGTGGCTGAAATCAAATTACAGCCAAAAAGGAATGGAAGTTTGCCCGACAGCCTTGCCAAAGTATTCTGCACAAAACGGGAAATCCTTTATTTGCTTTTACAACAAAGGAGGCCAAAACAAGATACTGTGTCCATGTACAACGTAGCGGAAGCAATTGTATGACCTGACCACTTCGTCAAAATAGAACCAGTCGGGTACAGACTTTTAAATCTGTTAAAAGACATGTTTTTTGCAGCAATTGAACACGCATAAAAGGAAGACGGATAAAGACAACAGGGGCGGCACTTTTAACAGTGGTCAAACAATCTAGTTTCCGATTTATAGAGCACAATAGATGCATCGCTAATGCAATTTGTACCTTTCTCTTTTATATAGTAAGCTTCCATCAGCTCACATGCTGTTTGAACTCTACTTCTGCCAGGAATCATAATCTCAGGAAACCGTGGTTTGCACATGCAGGCCTTGCAGTGGGCAGGCAAATGTGCAAACCATGGTTTTCTGAGATTAGGATTCTTGGCAGAAGTAGATTTCAAACAGCATGTGAGCGGATGGCAAATGTGCCACGCCATCTTTCATTAGATTTAGTTCGTGTTCCCTGGCTCGTTCATTTGTGCAGCGTCCAGTCTGTCCTATATAGGACTAGCCGCACTCAAGGGGAATTTCATACACTACGCCTGTAGCGCATCTCTCGTAGGACGTGCTATGCTTCTTGCCACAGCCTTGCAAACCGGTCTCCTCGTGTGTGTTTTTCGAACAGAGTCGACCCAGTTTGACGGGGGCAGAAAAGGCAATGGGTACACCATACCTGCTTGCCACCCTCTTGAGGTTATAACCTCGACATAACATAACTAAGGAATCTAAGGAACATAACATAACTAAGGAACGTAAGGAATCACTGCAGGTCTCGCGGCTCTGGCTCTTTCTTTCTCCCTTGTGGCGCTGGTACCTTAAACCTTCCGTAAAAGGCTTTCGGTGACTGAGGTCACCAACGAGTCGCTTAATCTGATTATTGAACGAGGCCTGCATCGTGTGTGTACGCGATTTTTTGGAGGGCAGACTCCAGGCAGAGCATAGCAATTCCACGCTTGGCAATTTTGGAATGGCATGAATTATACAGCAGCAACCCTTCCTTGGCACGTGGGAAATATTGCCAGCAAGCTTGTCCGTCATGAAAGGTTAATCTTAAATCTAAATATTGCAGGGTGTTACGCTGTGGCACTTCATGCGTAAACGAAAGCCTTTTACCATTGTCCATAAACGTGTTTAAAATATCATCGCAGCGCTTCCATGAGCCTTGTCTGTTAAAAAGGATTATGAAGTCGTCCATGTATCTAAAAACTTTTAAGATGTTTAAAGTGCTGTCCCGTTTCAAAGCCTCTTGGAGCAGGCGGCCAACACTAGATAAGAATATGTTGCACCGCAGCGGTGCAATACACGAACCAATGCGTGTGTGTTCAATTGCGGCAAAAACAGTCTTTTAGCAAGCACCAACTAGGCCAACAAGCAGTTCTGTTTCAAATCTGTGTTTGTACATCTAAGGAAATTTAAGAAAAAGCAATAAAGATGTGCTATAAATGGCTGCCAATGCAGATACAAGTCAAGTGTCCTAAAAGCCGGTCTAGCCTAGATGGGCGGGCTGCTGGCTTTTTGAAAAAAAGTGCTGTGCCAGTGCCACCCTTACAGCTTGGCCATTACTGGCACATGATTCCGAGCTGTGAGAAGGCTGTTCATGGGTGGCATCCCACATAGCTACTTCTTGCTCCCACTGCTGTTCTACTCTTTCTTTAAAATTCTCACATACATTGTGCAAAACACAACACGCCCTTATTACCAATCTGGCAGTATCGAGACTGCACTCCATGCGCTTCATTACAAAGCGAAATCTGGCTTTCATTCGGCCGAAAGCATTTTCTACAATTCTTCTTGATTTTGACAAGTTGTAATTAAATGCATATTCAGGTGTGTTGGGCAATGCATTTGCGTATGGCTTCTGAAGGTTACACGTCAGGGAAAACGCTTGATCGCATAAAATAATAGGAGGTACATGAACACCTTCGATGGCAGCTGTTGGATGTTGAAATGCATCACTTTCAACTAGCTTCCGAAGCGCCGACCTGCCATAAACAAATGCGTCATGGCACCGCCCAGGAGAGACGACATTGGTATAGCAAAATCGGTACCGGTGGTCGACCACTGCCAGCAGGATCATACTGTACCTGCAGGAAGAACAAAATGAATGTTCAAACAGCGATCAAATGCAAAAAAATTCCAAGCATTCGAAAATATGTTCGCACTTCAAAGAAACCAAATTCTACATAGTCAAGAAACTATGCAATAGTAAACAACCGCTGAGAGAAGTTATTGCTTTGAAAGTATGAGGGCATAGTCTAAAAAATCTCAACTCACCACCCCTTGTAGTTGTGGTAATCTGAAGCATGTTCTTTCGGTGGTGACACCGGGAAATGACATCCGTCAAGCGCACCAACGCCTTGTGGGAACTCGGTCATAGCAAAGAACTCCCTCATGTGGTCTTCAATATCTGCGGTTGCAGGCATCTTGATCCAGGCTTCCTCGAGGTTTCGCAGAACAGCTTCACAAAACTCCTTATATATTTTGTTCACTGTAGAACGGCGAAGAGAAAATAACTCTGAAATCGTTCTGTCTTCCGCAGTTGAACACAAGCGGTAGAGCGCGACGGCGACTCTCTTTTCTACAGAAATGGCCTCGGTCATTACAGTATCTACACGTTGCAGGTCACTGCGACAAGACTCCACGATGTACCTGAACGTGGCTGGAGAAACGCGAAAACACTTCTTGAAGTGCGCTTCTCCCAAATTAGGCAAGGTGTCCTCAAACCACCGCT
Organism: Dermacentor albipictus; assembly: GCF_038994185.2. Taxonomy (NCBI): domain Eukaryota; kingdom Metazoa; phylum Arthropoda; class Arachnida; order Ixodida; family Ixodidae; genus Dermacentor; species Dermacentor albipictus. Next base: position 2,565,387 of record NC_091822.1, on the reverse strand, counting down.
GGCTGCGAGGAAAGCGCCATCGAGCTCTCGCTGTTGCGCTCAAAATGGTAGCGACGGCAACCACGTTGAAGGTGTTCGAAAACATCTGAAGCTCTACGTCGCGGATCTGACGTCTTAGAGCTTCTCTTTGCTCTTGGAGCCTGCGATGTTGTGCGCGATCTTTCGCGCGGAGGCATATCAACGCAGCTGTCAGAAGTTTTGCTCGACGAACTTCATCAGGTCGGCGTTGCATCGGTCTCACTGCGGCAGGCGCCATTTTGTCTCTGGGCTTCGGATTTGACATACATTGGCCACAGTTGCTATGGCCGATTCTAAAAAAAAGAGCAAGAAACTCAAACTAACTGTGCCATAGTATGCTTAGTTTTATATTTCACTGTTTATTACGGCAGTTTAACCTTGTAAATGCATATCTATTTTATAAATTTATACCCTAATATTGCGCACTTCAGAAGACGCTGTCATCGACATTATCGGGTCAAATGTCATTAAATTTGGTCGTGTGGCAGCTCTGCCGAAAAAAATGTCATTCGGGAACTTAAGGCCTTAACTCCTGAATGCCATTTTATGTGCCCGTGTGGCACGGGTATTAATCTACAAACAGTTTACTTCGTATTATGATTTATCTCTACCAATATGTGCTTATCTTCTCCCTCTAAGTTTCATTATGTATACAACGCATTGATATTTCGTCTGTATTACACGTCTATCTAATATTTTGTCTGTACTTTTATGATGTTCTTATTGTGTGGCTCTAACTTTCATTGTTTTCATATTGGACAACGCTCTGCTATCTTAGTATTGTCTTTCTTATTTTTGTTATTTTTCTTGTGACATGACGGCAAGTGAACCACCACAACGTTTCGTTTCATCGGAGCTCGCTGCGTGCTTTGTCAACTTGTCTGACAGTGCGTTGATTAGGCTTGTCGCGTCGTACGTTGTGATGTACGACTTTAGAAAAGTCAATGCACCTTTAGTATGAAATGTTTATAACAACACAACCCCCCCCCCCAATTCCGGAATCGAAAATCTAAAGCACGACTTTGGAAACGTCAATGCACCTTTCGCATCAAAAGTTGGCGAACTTTATGCCAATAAAGTTTCGGAATTGAAATCCATGCGCTCCGTAGGTTCCGCGGCCTCCGCGGTATGCCGCGACGAGCCCGCTCACCGTCAAAACGCCCTTGAAACCTTGTGCTCGTATGAGGCTTCTTGCGTTAGGCGACTCCTGGTGCATGGGCGTTGCCGCAAAATCGAGCCCGAGTTCGTAATGTGCTCACTGAAATGCCTTTTCCAGCGTGAAAAAGACATTCTAGACAAAATCTAGAATGATTTCTCGCGCCGGAGTTTGTTGTGGTCAGCGGTGCATGGACAGCACGAAAACATTCTGGAGGGGTGCGGGGGGGGGGCTGAAGCCCCATAACCCCTCCCCCCTGGCTACGCCCCTGGTTGCAAGCGATATGCCTTTGCGTAGAACTTCCTTTGTCAGGCCAAAATTAAGGACAGGGAGGCATGTCCTGTTGTCGGCGACGGTGACGACGGAGTGGGCCACACTAATATTGGGCGTCAAAAAGACATCCGGAAGAGGCGTGGCAACGTAATCACCACCGGGCACAAGAAAAGATGGTAGCGAATCGACGAAAGTCAAGGCTTTAGGGGGCAGGCGGACGAAGGCGCTCCTATTAAAGTTGTTCGGCAGTTCGGCGCAAATGTGCACGAGTAGAGGAAGTTCGAGTCAAAGGGTACTGGCAGAATAGTCGATCAAAGCAGAATTCCCCGTAAAAAAGTAGAGTCCAAGGATTAAGTCATGGGGACAATTGGTCAGCACTGTAAAAAGAACAGGAACGTGGCGGTCGCCGATACTGATCCGGGAAGTACACATTCCAGTGACATCAACAGTGCTGCCATCGGCCACGCGTACGGCTCGAGTAGTAGGAGGTGTGATAACTTTCCTCAGTCGACGACGGAGGTTACAACTCATTATGGGTACCTAGGCTCCAGTATCTACCAACGCCGTCAAAGGGACACCGTCGACGTGAACATGAAGTAAGTTCTGGTTCGCTGGGAGCGTCAATGGAAGATTTAGACACAGTGAAGATAATGCAGCACTACTCCCAGAAACTGCATGGTATAGTTCTCCCTCTGGGAGGATCCATAATAATTGGTCGGTGACTAATAGCGGTGTGGCTGGGGTGACGGGGACCGACGGCGCTGAGCTGACGGTGAGTAAGGAGGACGGCTGTCATCGACGGATACGTCAGAGGTAGGAGGCATACGGCGAGGCGAGTAACGGCGCGGGTCGGCATATCGGCGAGGAGATGGGGAAAAGGAGCTCGTATACAGCGACTTCCAGGAAGTGCACCAGTGGCGAGCGACGTCGCCAATGCGGAGGCAACAGAAGCAAATGGGCTTGTCGTCCCGAGCTCTCCACTCGGAAGAGTTGCGGTATCTGGGAGGGGAATACAGATCGCCGTGAGGCGTAGCTCTCGGCACCAGTTGGGTGTCAAGTCGGGAGACGGAGCAGGCAGTAGGAAAACCAAGGTTTGCAAATTCTTGCCGCACAACTGACTGAATGAGAGAGATCGCTGGGGCTGATTGGTCACTGATGGGGTCAAGAGGGCGTGGATGGAACAGCGCAGGACTTGTAGCCTCGAGCTTGCGGCGAACAATACGTGAGAAGTGCTCATTTAAGGGTGGTGAAGTGGTAAGGTCGACGCAAGATGACGTCGCAGCCGTGTTAGGGAGCCGGGAGAACTGTGGAATGACGCAGCGGCTTGTGGCGAGCTCAAAGCTGAGGTATTCCTTGACAATGACTTCGATGGTGGACACATTCTTGAAGAACAACAAATTCAATGCGTCGTCTTCGATACCTTCGAGTACGTGGCCGACTTTGTCAAGTTCGGCCATTTTCTCGTCGGCTTTCCGGCAAAGAGCCAGCACTACTTCAATGTACGAGACAAACGAGTCAGTAGAAGATTGAACTCGGGTAGCAAGCGCTTTGCTAGCAGCCAGCTGCTGGCCGGTGGGATTTGCATAGAGGTCGCTGAGCGTCTGCTTTAAAGCATCCCAGCTAGAGATCTCGTCCTCATCTGTACGGAACCAGACACGAGGAGTTCCGCCCAAGTAGAATAGGACATTCGCTAGCATAATGGTAGGGTCCCAGCGGTTGTTTTGGCTAACACGCTCATACAGGCTGAGCCAGTCCTCAACGTCGACATTACCTTCGCCGGAGAATATGCCAGGATCACTGGGATTGGTAACCGTAACGTACGTTGTTGTCGGGGTCGCAGGAGTAGAAGCAGATGAGGTGTCGTTACCGGGAGTCTAGGCGGAAAGCAGGACGGTGTGGCCGCTGCGGAGCTCCGTGGCGAGGACGGAGAACGGCACCCTCCACCAAAATGTCACGCGAACGAAGGATTAAGAACTGGAGACTATTTAAAAAGTATATTTACAAACGTTAGCAACTGCAACTCTGGCCAGTTCACCCGACAGCTCGAGAGCCAGAGAGCTTTCGTAGTCTTCGTCGGGGCACCCGCGTGCATCGTCCACAAGAAAGACGCAATAAGAATGTATCACTATTGAATACCTTTTTTCGAAAGCGCGATAACAGAAAGTGGACATCAAAAAGCCCAATTGGGGAAACAAGCAATAAAGTAGATTTGATATTCTGCACCGACTTTCACCTTAACCCAAGATGTAGAAACTTCATTCCGGGTAAAGGGCAGTGATCACTAGATATCGAGGTCGATTGCGCTCAATTTCAAAAGGGAATGGGCAAACTTTTTCACAGCCCAGCCTAAAAGTACTCGGAGTAAAGCCGAATTAAGTTAGGCTTGTGCTTGCAAGCTCTCGCAACTAAAGGAACTAATAAAATGACGGAAAAGCATAACAATGTGTAATGCCAGAGATAAGGTCGAATTGCGTGGAATGTTAGTTGTTGAACAAGAAAACAAGTGATATTCTAAGTTATCACATCGAAAAGGTAGAAGAAGCAGTAAGTGCAAATGGAGGCTTCATGCAATCAGTCAAAAGGAAACTTGGGATAGGAAAGAGCAATCTTTATGCAGTAACATATAAGCAGGCTAATGTCATCAGCGATTTCTGTCATGCAGTAAAGAAAGCGGAGGACTTTCATACTGACCTATACAGCACCCAAAGCAGCCACGCAACCTTGATTGGCCGTAGAGACGTACAGAATACAGAAGCAGGGGCGGACCAGGTGCCTACTTTTGGGGGGCGGGGGGGTGGTTTTTTGATGTGGTTGGGGGGTGGGGAGGGGAGTTGCGAAACTAAGCATGCGCCTGTAACCTAATAGTTACCTACTGTTCTCAGTTGCATCCCTTAGTGCCTTTTTCGTCGACACCTTGCAGACAACCATGTGACCAGTGTGAAAACAATTTATTGAAAATCGGTGCGCAGGGTCAAACATTTTAGTGCCACCAATAACTGCAAGGAAACATAAACGGAAGGAACAAATAGCGCTTAACCTCTTCACTACTGAAATAAATGTAGACAACAAAACAAATGTTTTAAACAGTTGATTTCAGATGGTTTCAGAAATGGAGAGCAAAAAATGAGAGAACATTTTCATTTTCATACGATACAAATGAGTATCCACAAACGTGGACATTTGTTGGGCGCATGGTAAAAATAAAAGAAACAGCTTTACCCTGGCAGGCACAAGGTACATAGGCCAAACCGGTCGATGTATTCATGACGGCCTGCGTGAGCACCACTCCTCCCTGGGGTCAGATAACGGTGCAAACTTGCCTCGCCATTGCAATGAGTGTGGTTGTTATCCTTTGTTTAGCAATGTGACGATTCTTGGTAGGGGCAAGGGCAAAGAAGAGCGAGAAATCTTGGAAGCGTACTGTAGTATAGTGTCGCCCCCTGTCAGATCTCTGTATTATCATACATTTATGTTTCATAGTAGTTTAGCTAGATGGTGCACCCCTCTTCTGTCTTGTGACGAGCTGGGACCAATCGGGAGGTGTCATCTGGCATGTGAAGTCCTTTTTAGTAATAAACGGCCGCGTGACGGCCCAGTCCTGTTCCGGTTTTCATCAGGAGCGGTTAGCTCCGTGTCTCCCTCTCTGCGTCGGCGCTCGCCGCGCGTTCGCTGGTCGGGGGCCCCCACTTACCTGCCGCGGCCGACACAACATCTTTTGGCGACGAGGATGGGATTCCCGCTGCGGTTCCGACCGAAGCCCCGGGAAACCAACGAGCTTCGCAAGTGAAGCGTCCTTTATTGTCTGCGCGGCACGCGAACGCCGCCGACGCACTTGGCGTCGCGAGGCTTCCGAGCCTAGGCCTTCCCGCCCCCTTTGTTTCGCCCTGCTCCATTCTACTCGAGCTCCGGCTTGTCTTCTGCACTGTCCCCCGCACGCTACCGGGCATGGCTTCTTTTACGGCGAACCTCCCCGTTTTTCTCGAAGTGCCCGGGCCACCGTTAATTCCATGGTATTGATGGAAAAAAATGTTTCAGGCCCACCTCGAAGCGGCCGGCGGTGGCGACTGGACGGACAAGCGACAAGCGTCCGCGCTCGTCAGCGGTCTCGGGCGTGAGGACAACGAAAGTACTTTGCAGACGAGGAGCAGGAAGCAGCAAGGCAGTTAACCAGCGCAGCGTCAGCGTCAAGCGAAGCAGCTAGGCAGTCCACCGGCGCAGCGTCAACGTCAAGTGTTGCGGTCCCGCCAGCGCGAGAGTTCCAGAAACTCTTGCAGCGGCTTGACCGGCTGTTCGCCGCTTCAACAAATGTTCTGGCGGAGAGGCACGAATTCACCAGTCGAAGGCAGTTCCAGGGAGAAGGATTCCTGGAATTCGTGACCGCATTGAAGGAGAAGGCGGTACAGTGCAACTTCCGCACAACCTACAATGAGCGCGTCCGAGACCAAATAATACATGGGGTAGCGAACGTCAGCGTTCGCGAAAAGTTATTGGCTCATGGCGAAAACCTGTCCCTGGACAAGGCAGAAGAAATTGGACGCTCGTTAGAAGCCCTGCATCGAGCGAACCGCGCGTTCCACTAAAAAAAAATACAAAGAATCGAGGCAGCTCAACTTGGCGCTCCGTCGACGAGCCAAGATGGCCGACTTCTTCCGGGGAGCTGCCAAGATGGCCGAACTAGTCCGGGAGGCCATGAAGATGGCCGACTTCTTCGGAGGAGCCGCCAAGATGGCCGACGTCTTCCAGGTGGACGCCCAGATGATCGACATTTTCCACGAGGCTCCTCCGGGACCCGCAATGAAGCACAGGATGCGAAGGACCCTAAATTCGACCGTAGTTCATGCGATCGGTGTGGCAGCACGAAGCATATTGCAACGTACAGGAATTGTCCAGCAAGGAACCGGCGGTGCAATGCCTGCCACACGTTGGGCAATTTTGCATCAGTATGCCGAAAAACGCGTACTGTACAGCACGTCTCTTCCGCAGGGACGCTGTCTTCAGCTTCATCAGGGCAGCCGTCCGCGTCTTGACGGTAAGCGCTTTTGAAACTAAAAAACATTTGGAAGTTCCGGTTGTAATGAACGGCGTCTCCATGCGACTGCCGGTGGACACGGGAGCATCTTTGTCATTGATGACGGCCGAAGATTTTAGAAATCACTTTGGTCGACAGCACAGGCTGTCACAAGCAACAGTGGACTTGAGAAACCTCTCCAAGCAACGCATCGACATTCAAGGCCTGTTTCAAGCCACTGTCCAGTTTTTCCAAAGGTCATGCTCCGTCGCGTTCCACGTAACGACTACAGGAACATCACTGCTGGGTTTAGACGCCATCCAACGCTTGGGAATACAGGTCGACGGTACGTCGCTGAAATGTCGTCTACCATCGCTTCCTTCAGTACAGAGCCCCACAGGTGTGCCTCCGGGTTTTGATCACCTCTTCAGTGACGAGTTGCATCTCGTCAACAACTTTGTGCACCGAATTCATCGGCAGCAAGATGCGAAACGAGTATCTTCAAAGTTGCGCAGACTACCCCTGGCTCTCCGTGACCAGGTCACAAATGAATTGCGACGTCTCGAGGACTGCGACATCATCGAGCGCGTCGAGGCTTCTGAGTGGGTGTCTCCACTCGTGGTGGTGCGCAAGAAGGATGGAACCATGCGGCTCTGTGTAGATCTACCGGAACAGCACATTCTTGTGTCTGAAGTTCAAGAAAGGGTCTTGCAGAAACAGTGGCAGACTAAACAGTACGTTGACAAACGTAGAGGTGCTCAGGCAACTCGTGTCAAGGTGGGAGACACCGTCAGAATAAGATTTAACAGGAAAGGATTTTTTAACCTAAAATCAATGCCCAGATAGGACCATCTACTTTTCCACTCAGTGATGGGAAGAGGTGGCATGTGTCTAAGTTAACCTTAGTGATAAAGGATTCAGCAGGTAGTACATTGTGTACAAGTTATAGAGACTTTTTGTACTCATATTCAAATCTGGATAGTCATTCCGATGACTCGTCTGTAGTGACAGCGTCTTCTCATAGTTATAAGCGTCAGCTAAGTAGTTCATCTGACTGTATCACTTCCGGGTGTGTAGTCAGCAGTCGTCTCTGATTCCGTGGGGGAATCGGTAGCCTCCCAGGACTTGTTGGGACGTCGAGAGGAGCTTCCTGGGCAACCCTCTCCAGCTTTGAGCGACAACCACATTCAATTTTCCAACCAGGGGGAGGGCAATAGTAGTGGGACCACTGGGTCTTCGAAGTGGACCGGTACGCGTCGTAACCCCCAAAGTTCTTCTGAGGTACGCACGCGTCCTCATCGTGACAGAAAACGGCCTCCGTGGCTTGATGATTTTGTTTTCTGAGTGTAGAGCGTATGCCGTCTCAGGCAGTTCACATGTTTCGTTCACACAGGTATAAAATGTGTTCCTTGTTGCGGTGCAGTGAGTTTTGTGCCGTGTTCCTTGTCGGACTTTGTTTGAGTGACTGCCTGTGTTTTGGTGCCCAAGACTGGTGCGCGTGTATGTGAAATTGGGCGGGGACGGAGTGAATTTGTTGTGGACTTAAGTGCGTGCTTTGTGTGCGACTGGTGCGCATGTGTGAACGTGGGGGGGGAACGAACTGAAATTGCCTTTGGACTTAAGTGCGCGTCTTGTGGCGCGTTTCACTGTATGCTTGCTTTGTTTCCAGGGGGGGTGATGTAGTATAGTGTCACCCCTTGTCAGATCTCTGTGTTATCACACATTTATGTTTCATAGTAGTTTAGCTAGATGGCGCACCCCTCTGCTGTCTTGTGACGAGCTGGGACCAATCGGGAGGTGTCATTTGGCATGTGAAGTCCTTTTTAGTAATAAATGGCCGCGTGACGGCCCAGTCCTGTTCCGGTTTTCATCAGGAGCAGTTAGCTCCGTGTCTCCCTCTCTGCGTCGGCGCTCGCCGCGCGTTCGCTGGCCGGGGGCCCCCACTTGCCTGCCGCTGCCGACACAACACGTACTACATCAGTTTATTAGGTGATGACTGCGTTCGTACAACCTCGGTGCGCTTACTTAAAAAGAATGTGAATTTCTAAGTCGGTCACGATAGAAGCGTTCCTTGTCTTTTCATGCTATGTGATTAGCGATGATGCAGTTGCGCATGCTCTGCTGGCCTTGCTGGGACTACACCGATTCTAATAAAACTCGTTTGATAGTTCCAGTCGTTGTGATGTGAACCTCTCCTCGTGTCCTTTGTGTTTTTGACTAATTTTTTCGTTCAAGTATGTACCAACTGGCCCAGATTTCAACCCTTCTGCTAGGCAGAAGAAGCATTGCATTACATGCACAAAACTCTCGACTTTGCTTTGCAATCTTTGTTCGTGCATAACATTCTATTTTCAATTTTACGAACTTATGGGAAGTGGTCAAAAAAATTTTCTTGTGTCGCCGACAGGCAGCTAGTTATTTCAACCGTTCCAGACCTGTCTGCTGTCCGGAGCTGTTGGTCTACTTTCGTACCTTTATTGCCTGGTACCATATTGATTTGAGTTATACCTAGTTAATGGTTTGGCTACATCCCGCTTGAAATACAGGAGAGATCACAGCTCTTTTCGTTGTAGGCGCAAAGTTGTTGCGTTGCAACAGCACTCAACCAACGCGCACTGCAGACAGTAATGTCGAGAAAATGTGTGACCATCCTAACGGCCAATTTCCTAGAGTGGACCTACGTCCCATCATATGAAATATACCTGTCGATAATGTCCACTCCCCTCATCAATCGGTTATATTCCGATGTACTTCCTAGGTGCACTACTTCTTTTTTTTCATTTTATCCTTCCCCCACCACTTGCGCGAGGACATAAGGTCTGTTCCGACAGCGCTGGAATAGGAATTTACGCCTCTATTATCTTTTCATTTGACCAGACATTCCTTTCTATTCTCACGCACGAGCGAAGTCGATTCTGCACACGTTACTTTGCTGTTCATCGGGAAGCTTTACACCAGCGCCCGCGGTGCGGTTTGGATTTACTCTTCCAGGCTTGAACTTTTTCTCTTGAAGTAAGCGATCAAAAATCTCACCGCAGCTGTGCCACTTTCCATCACACCGATGTTCTGACGGCGTGTGCTGGCGGTGATCAAGTCAGATGTGGCCATGTATGCCTGTGCGCTTGACACTATGCTTCTTAATTTAGTTAGTACACAAATGTTTACAGCAGTGTAACAGCTCTCCTCTCCGATAATTTGCTATCGCAATAAATGCTTCGATTGTCTCGTAGTGTCCTCCAGCTGTCCAGAGTTGAGAGCCTTCCTAAGCAGATCTTACTTTCCTCAACTCGGCGGGGAACGCTCCACTAATTAAGAGTAGTCGGTTAGAACGGTGACGTCTTGGCCATCGATAAAAACCTCGAGGTCGGTGGTTCTTCGCCTAGCATTGCGGTTAGGCTGTGGCGCCGGATGACGGCTGCATCGCGTTGTACCGGTGCTGTAATGTCGCGTCGTATGGCTTTGTTGAGGCGGCGTCTGCTTGGATACAGGGCGTGGTCTATATGGCAGCATTTCGTTGCGGCATTGTCGAGATGGCTCTTGCAACGTCGGCGGCGGAGGATCTTCGGCACTTCGAGATACAACAACCTCGCCTTCTTCCGCTATTGGTTTCAGTTTTTTGGACATGGGCTAATCGACCGCCCACGGATTAGGCCAGTACGTGTGTGGTCGGCGCTGCGCCGATAGGTAGCGGCCTGGTGACGGCAAACGGGAAGGTCGTCAGGGCCTACACGGCGTTGTGGCGAAGTAGTTGGTGATGTCTCGAGGTAGTTCGCCTAGCTGTGGACGTGGTGCATTGACAGCGAAGCCTCGTAGTCCCATCTCGAGGCATGGGCAACGGCAGTAGACATGGCCGGCTTCTCCGCTATGTAATATAGCCGGCCGTGGTCTGGAGCGCGCCATACGTTAGCCTTTCTTGGAGCGCTGTGCCGGCCGACAGGCTGGTGGGCTGGTAGCGGCGGCAGCAGCGGCGGCTAGCGACGCAACTGCGGTGGGACCTGATTTGGGCACGGATGTGAGGGCTGGTGACAGCGGCGTAGCTCGTCACATCTGGCTGAGGCTGCGGTAGTTCAGGGACTGCTGAACTACCGCAGCAGATTCAGCAGTCGACTGCTGAATCTGCTCGCGAATGACGTCAGCAATTCAATTCACTTGATCCGCCGAGGAGTTGCAATGGAAGTTGGTGGTAACTCCGTTAGGCAGGATACCAGCAAGCTATCGCAGGAGACGAAAGATCTCATCAAGAATCATAAATGTATGAAAGCATCTAACCCTACAGCTAGAATAGAACTGGCAGAACTTTCGAAGTTAATCAACAAGCGTAAGACAGCTGACATAAGGAAGTATAATATGGATAGAATTGAACATGCTCTCAGGAACGGAGGAAGCCTAAAAACAGTGAAGAAGAAACTAGGAATTGGCAAGAATCAGATGCATGCGTTAAGAGACAAAGCCGGCAATATCATTACTAATATGGATGAGATAGTTCAAGTGGCTGAAGAGTTCTATAGAGATTTATACAGTACCAGTGGCAACCACGATGAGAATGGAAGAGAAAATATCCTAGACGAATTCGAAATCCCAAAGGTAACGCCGGAAGAAGAAAGCCTTGGGAGAGATGCAAAGGGGGAAGGCAGCTGCGGAGGATCAGGTAACAGCAGATTTGTTGAAGGATGGTGGACAGATTGTTCTAGAGAAACTGGCCACCCTGTATACGCAATGCCTCATGACCTCGAGTGTACCGGAATCTTGGAAGAACGCTAACATAATCCTAATCCATAAGAAAGGGGACGCCAAAGATTTGAAAAATTATAGGCCGATCAGCTTACTGTCCGTTGCGTACAAACTATTTACTAAGGTAATCGCAAATAGAATCAGGAGCACATTAGACTTCTGTCAAGCAAAGGACCAGGCAGGATTCCGTAAAGTCTACTCAACAATAGATCATATTCACACTATCAGTGAGGTGATAGACAAAAGTGCGGAATATAACCAACCCTTATATATAGCTTTCATTGATTACGAAAAAGCGTTTGATTCTGTCGAAACCTCAGCAGTCATGGAGGCATTACGGAATCAGGGTGTAGACGAACCGTATGTAAAAATAGTGAAAGATATCTATAGCGGCTCCACAGCCACCGTAGTCCTTCATAAAGCAAGCAACAAAATCCCAATAAAGAAAGGCGTCAGGCAGGGAGATACGATATCTCCAATGCTATTCACAGCGTGTTTACAGGAGGTATTCAGAGACCTGGATTGGGAAGAATTGGGGATAAAATTTAATGGAGAATACCTTAGTAACTTGCGATTCGCTGATGATATTGCCTTGCTTAGTAACTCAGGGGACCAATTGCAATGCATGCTCACTGACCTGGAGAGGCAAAGCAGAAGGGTGGGTCTTAAAATTAATCTGCAGAAAACTAAAGTAATGTTTAACAGTCTCGGAATAGAACAGCAGTTTACGATAGGTAGTGAGGCACTGGAAGTCGTAAGGGAATACATCTACTTAGGGCACGTAGTGACGGCGCATCCGGATCATGAGACGGAAATAATCAGAAGAATAAGAATTGGCTGGGTTGCATTTGGCAGGCATTCTCAGATCTGGAACAGCAGGTTGCCATTATCCCTCAAGAGAAAAGTATATAATAGCTGTGTCTTACCAGTACTCACCTACGGGGCAGAAACCTAGAGGCTTACGACAAGGGTTCTACTAAAATTGAGGACGACGCAACGAGCTATGGAAAGAAGAATGATAGGTGTAACGTTAAGGGATAACAAAAGAGCAGATTGGGTGAGGGAACAAACGCGAGTTAATGACATCTTATTTGAAATCAAGAAAAAGAAATGGGCATGCGCAGGACATATAATGAGGAGGGAAGATAACCGATGGTCATTAAGGGTTACGGACTGGATTCCAAGGGAAGGGAAGCGTAGCAGGGGGTGGCAGAAAATAGGTGGGCGGATGAGATTATGAAGTTTGCAGGCACGGCATGGCTACAATTAGTACGTGACCGGGGTTGTTGGAGAAGTATGGGAGAGGCCTTTGCCCTGCTGTGGGCGTAACCAGGCTGATTATGATGATGATGATGATGATGATGATGATGCGCCGAAGCGAACATCTTAAGCTCCTCCTGCACGGCCGCTCTGATGGTCTCGTACAGATCTTCGCTGCATAGTGTTTCAACTTCGGCGTTGTTGGTCGTGAGTGTACGGCGGTTGAATTACATGTTCCTTATCTCTAGCGTCTTTTAGTTCCAGTGGCTTTAGAAAGAAACTCCTCCATGTTCTTCGACGGGTTTCGTACCACTTTGGGAAGGAGTTCTTGCTGGGCATCGTGCATGAAAGAACGCATTCTATTTCCTCAGTCATGTAGGGGTTGGGTTGTTGAAACAGACGAGTCATTTCCTTTGTGAGAATCCTGACGTGGCCACTCGGGAGTTCTATTCGGGCGTCAAGTAGTGATTCGGCCTTGTCTTTTCGTGTGACGTTAGTAAAGCTTTTGAAAAACCTGCTATGGAACAGGTCCCACGTTGATGAAGTAGGCTCCTGATTCTCCAACCAGGTCCTCCCGGTTTTTTCTAAGTAGAAGTACACATGGTGCAGCTTCACCTCGGCGTCAATGCCAACACGGTCATGCCAACATGGTCGAAAGGTCTGGCAGGGCGAGTAAAGTTTACAGAGTACCTGCGAAAGTGAGGAGGCGTCTCGCGCATTGGCACGTAGCGCATGAATGGACGTTCTGGTGAACGAATCTGTACATGCCTCGCCAGTAGTATCGGAGACGAAGACGGGAGTATGTTTTGGAGACGCCAGTGCGGCCGCATCGGTGGTCATCGTGAAATGCTGTGCAGATGTGTGACCGCAGGTGACGGGGAAAAACGAGTAGTCATCGACGTCAATTGGTGAGGCAACTCCGTCAACACAACAGATCTTCGCGGATGGCAAAGTGTTGTGCTTGACGACAAACGATGCGTGAGAGAGACTCAGCTGAGTGGTGAGACAAGAAGTCCAGCAGTGAAGATAACCAGGGAGTTTTACGCAGCACGGCCGGCGTGTCGTTGAAGGTAATAGCTGACAAATCGCAGGCAGAAGTTTGTGAGCAAACAGGGCCAGTAGGCAGTGGAGAATGGAATAGGGCTTCGGCATCTGAATGTTTACGTGCAGAGCGATAAATGACACGTATGTCATAGTATTGAAGGCGTAAAGCCCAACTAGCGAGGCGGCCAGTGGGTCTTTCAAGGACGACAACCAGCATAAGGTGTAGCGGTCAGTGACAACGTCAAACTGATTTTTATTTTATTTATTTATTTACAGCATACTGCAGGCCGCGTGGCCCAAGCAGGAGGGGCATGGTAACAAATAAAAGTACATGTATAAAAGGCAGAGTTGCAAAAATATGAAATTCAAGAAATGAAACAATATAACACGAAACAGCAATGTTAGTTAGGAAATATTATTAATATGAGTTTGGATTGATTCAGGTGAGTTGAGATGATGGAAAGGGATGAGGTTCCATTCTTCTATGGTTTGAGGAAAGAATGAAAATTTAAAGAGGTTTGTCCTGGCAACGTAAGGGGAGAGAGCGAGGGGGTGAGAATGACGGGTTTTCCTGAATGCGGAAAGTGTTATGTATGGACTAGGATCTAAAGAAAATTTACGGTTTATCAAGGAGTAGAGGAACTGCAGGCGTATTATTTTTCTCCTCGTTTGAAGGGTGTGAAAGCCATTTGTACGCAGTAATTCAGAAACAGACTCTTCTCGGCCGTATTTGGAAAAAATAAAACTTATGGCTCTTCTCTGTATCCTTTCAAGGGCGTAAATGTTGGTTTTGGTAAACGGGTCCCAAATAACTCACGAGTATTCCAATTTGGGTCGAATAAATGTGGTATAGGCTAAGGATTTCACTTCATGGGATGCATGTTTCAGCTTATGGCGAAGTAGACATAGCTTTCTGAAAGCGGCGGAGGCGGTAGCAGCAATATGGCTATTCCAATTTAGGTTTTTAGTAATTGTAATTCCAAGATACTTGTACTCGCTCACTTCGGCCAAGGGATCTTGGCCAATAGAATAAGAAAATTTTAGGGGTAGTTTTTTGTTTGTTATACGTAGAAGCACAGATTTATCTGAGTTAAGTTTCATTCCCCACTTGTTGCTCCACTCAAGAATGTTGTTTAAGGCTAAATGAAGAGATAGTTGATCATGAACTGTACTAATATCGTTAAAAATGATACAGTCGTCTGCGAACAGACGAATATTGACAGGGGCCTCTATTACATCAACTATGTCGTTACAGTAAATAAGAAATAGTAGCGGGCCAAGGACGCTGCCTTGAGGCACGCCAGAGGTTACCGAAAGAGAATCGGACTGCTGCCCATCAATCACTACTTACTGTTTGCGACGCGTCAAGTAAGCTGAGGCCTAGGACAGGATAAAGGTAGGAAGACCAAGGAATTCTAATTTACAAATTAATTTATCGTGAGGAACTACATCAAATGCTTTTTGAAAATCCAAAAATATCACATCCACTTGGCCAGCCTTGTCAAGGACAGAAGCAAACGAGTGAATGACTGTGCTTAATTGGGTGACTGTCGAGAGCCCCTTCCTGAAGCCATGCTGGAAAGGAGATAAAATGTTACGCTTGTTTAAGAAATCATTAATGTAGTCAGCAACAATGTGTTCAATTAATTTACAAGAAGAGGATAATATGGAAATCGGACGGTAATTTAGGACTGAGCTTGGGTCACCTTTTTTTAATATAGGGACAACACGTGCTACTTTCCAATCGAGTGGAAGTACCGCGGAATGTAGAGACGCCTGAAAGATTACTACAAGGAATTTACTTAAATGTTCCGCATAACGCCGAAGGAAGGTGTTGGGAATGCCGTCTGGACCAACAGATGATTTTACTTTTAACCGGAGGAGCATGTTAAGTACACCTTCATGAGAAATGTTAACGTCAGAAGAGCAGGATGGTGAAGTTTGGAAAGAGGGTTCAGTTGGTGGTGAGAAGACACTGTGGAAGTGGTCATTTAAAAGGTTAGCAATAGCCTTGGGATCAGTTATTGAAATGTTATCATGGATAATGTTCGTTATGGATTTATTCCGTTCCTTAATAAAGTTACAGAACTTCTGGGGATCGTCCTTAATAAAATTTGGTAAAGTGTTGCTGAAATAAAAATTCTTTGCTTCTGCAATGGCCTCTGAAAGGGCGACACGAACACTGGTTAAATTGTCAGTAGCTGGGCCTTTCTTTCTTAGGCGTTTGGCTTTACGTTTTAATTGAATAGTGCGTCTATTCATCCATGGTGTATGTTTAGCAGGCTTTTTAAGTTTGTTAGGTATAAATTGATCAATGCAGAATAAACACATTGCTTTAAACTTTTCCCAAAGCTGCAGAACGTCATTCTGGCGAAATTCAGAAAGACAAGAGTCCAGATAATCTGTTATCCGCACATCATCAGCCTGCGCAAAATTTTTTACAATTGTAAGCGCATGCGTGCCATGTGCGCGGGTAACATTCAAGGGAAATGATACAACAATAAGAGCATGGTCAGACAGCCCAGGTTCGATAGATACAGAATAATCGGAAAAAGAGCGTTCAAGAAAAACAAGGTCAAGGAGCGAACCAGGGCCATTAGCAAATCTGGTAGGTTCACGAACTACTTGTACAAGGTTGTGGTCGAGCATCATATCAAAAAGCACATTTGCGTCGGTAACAGAACCGGCACTAGACATAATACGATCCCAGTCAATGCCCGGCAAGTTAAAATCCCCAACCACTAAAAGCTTATTTCTATTGAACTGTGCCATCTGTTCACTTATAGTAAATAAATAATCGGGGAAGGCTAAATGAAGAGATAGTTGATCATGAACTGTACTAATATCGTTAAAAATGATACAGTCGTCTGCGAACAGACGAATATTGACAGGGGCCTCTATTACATCAACTATGTCGTTACAGTAAATAAGAAATAGTAGCGGGCCAAGGACGCTGCCTTGAGGCACGCCAGAGGTTACCGAAAGAGAATCGGACTGCTGCCCATCAATCACTACTTACTGTTTGCGACGCGTCAAGTAAGCTGAGGCCTAGGACAGGATAAAGGTAGGAAGACCAAGGAATTCTAATTTACAAATTAATTTATCGTGAGGAACTACATCAAATGCTTTTCAAAAACCGTTCGTTCGGCTCAAAGGAGACTGCGCCTTTTCGTCACCAACTGAGGTGATCAAGAGGAGGGGACCAGCCTCTTTCCGACTTGGAGACGCCCATACGTGGAATGCCTCCAAGCTTTCCAGGGTTCCAGAGAGGGGCACCTGGGAAGCAGGCCCACCTGCCACGCCGCAGCCGCGGTTTCCTGATGCGCTGCAGCCCACCACGCCGCAGCCGTCTTCTTGGCAGCACCTTCTGTGCAAAAACGAAATATAAGTTAAAGAGACTGCTAAGGCGTATCTGTTCGTAAAGGCGTACTTGTTCCGTTTATTTACCGTTATTGCTTGTGTTCGTGCATGTGACTGCAATTCCTTTGCACCATGATGGTTAGTCTGGTATCATCATCATCATCAGCCTAGTTACGCCCACTGCAGGGCAAAGGCCTCTCCCATACTTCTCCAACTACCCCGGTCATGTACTAATAGTAGCCATGTTGTCCCTGCAAACGTCTTAATGTCATCCGCCCACCTAACTTTCTGCCGGCCCCTGCTACGCTTCCCTTCCCTTCGAATCCAGTCCGTAACCCTTAGTGACCATCGGTTATCTTCCCTCCTCATTACATGTCCGGCCCATGCCCATTTCTTTTTCTTGATTTCAACTAAGATGTCGTTTACCCGCGTTTGTTGCCTCACCCAATCTGCTCTTTTCTTATCCCTTAACGTTACACCCATCATTCTTCTTTCCATAGCTCGTTGCGTCGTCCTCAATTTCAGCAGAACCCTTTTCGTAAGCCTCCAGGTTTCTGCCCCATATGTGAGTATTGGTAACACACAGCTGTTATACACTTTCCTTTTGAGGGATATTGGCAACCTGCTGTTCATGATTTGAGAATGCCTGCCAAACGCACCCCAGCCCATTCTTATTCTTCTGGTTATTTCAGTCTGGTGATCCGGATCCGTGGTCACTACCTGCCCGAAGTAGATGTATTCCCTTACCACTTCCAGTGCTTCGCTGCCTATCGTAAACTGCTGTTCTCTTCCGAGACTGTTAAACAATACTTTAGTTTTCTGCAGATGAATTTTCAGACCCATCCTTCTGCTTTGCCTCTCCAGGTCAGTGAGCATGCATTGCAATTGGTCTCCTGAGTTACTAAGCAAGGCAATATCATCAGCCAATCGTAAGTTGCTAAAGTATTCTCCATCAACGTTTATCCCCAATTCTTCCCACTCCAGGCCTCTGAATACCTCCTGTAAACAAGCTGTGAATAGCATTGGATATATCGTATATCCCTGTCTGACGCCTTTCTTTATAGGGATTTTGTTGCTTTCTTTGTGGAGGACTACGGTGGCATTGGAGCCGCTATAGATATCTTTCAGTATTTTTACATATGGCTCATCTACACCCTAATTCCGTAGTGCCTCCATGACTGCTGAGGTTTCGACTGAATCAAACGCTTTCTCTTAATCAATGAAAGCTATATATAAGGGTAGGTTATATTCTGCACATTTCTCTATCACTTGATTGATAGTGTGCATATGGTCTATTGTTGAGTAGCCTTTACGGAATCCTGCCTGGTCCTTTGGTTGACAGAAGTCTAAGGTGTTCCCGATTCTATTTGCGATTACCTTAGTAAATACTTTGTAGGCAACGGACAGTAAGCTGGTCGGTCTATAATTTTTCAAGTCTTTGGCGTCCCCTTTCTTATGGATTAGGATTATGTTAGCATTCTTACAAGATTCCGGTACGCTCGAGTGTGGTGTTGAGCGAAGGTGGAAGGCAGACTCCAGCCATCCCGAAGTAAAAGCCGTTTATTTAGCATATACAACCAAATATATAATGAAGAACAGAAGCGCCCCCTGGGGACTAATGAACTGAAATGAATAACGAAACTAAATATAACATACTCCCTCCCTTATTTTTAGTGGTTAGTTGTTAGTAAGTATTAGTAACGAAAACTCCAAAGCATGCACACTGTACTTATTTACACATATTCACAACCTATGTACACAATGACAGACCGCGAACTAATTGGTCTGATAGTCTTTGAGCCAGGCCGGTGGCCGGCGCTCTCGTGTCGGCCGCGTTGGACGTCGCACTGGCGACGGGTTCGTTGACTGCTGCTGCGGTATGCCAGGAGACCGCGCCTGCGTACTAGGAGAAGGAGGCTGTAGCACGGCAGGCTGTGGTGCCTCAGGAGACCGCGGCTGCGGCGTGGTGGGCTGCAGCGCATCAGGAAACCGCGGCTGCGGCGTGGCAGGTGGGCCTGCTTCCCAGGTGCCCCTCTCTGGAACCCTGGGAAGCTTGGAGGCATTCCACGTATGGGCGTCTCCAAGTCGGAAAGAGGCTGGTCCCCTCCTCTTGATCACCTCAGTTGGTGACGAAAAGGCGCAGTCTCCTTTGAACCGAACGAACGGTTTTTTGATGCGGACAAAATCGCCTGCGGCTATCTTCGTCTTCTTGGCGGCTCTCCTTTTGTCCGTGTAGTGCTTGCTGCTTTGCTGCTGACGCCGAACCCTTTGACGAAGTCGCGTCAACTCCTTGGCTGGATCTTCCGCAAATGCTGGTGCTGAGAAACCCACAATAGCCAGCCTGGTTCGCGGCATTCTACCATGCAGCAGAACTGCTGGGGAGACCCCGGTGGTGGCATGCGGAGTACAGCGGTAAACGGCAAGGTATTCTGTGACAGCTTGTCGGAGTGGTCGTCTTTCGAGGAGTGAGACTTGAATGAAGTTTTTCAATGTGCGATTGAAACGTTCTATTTGCCCATTGGCTTGGGGGTAGTATACCGAAGAATGTGAAAGACTGATGCCTGTGTTTCGCTGGGAAGTTATGAACTCACGCGAAGTGAACTGAGGTCCATTGTCACAAACGATCTCTTCCGGATAGCCTTCACGGGCAAAAACACTTCTTAAAAAGTCTTTCACGGTGCTCGTGGACACTTCACTGCAAAAATACACCTCTTGCCATTTAGAATGGTAGTCAACAAGCGTTATAGCAAATCTGCTGTTGTAAGCTGCATGCTCCAAAGGACCAACAATGTCTAGGCCAAGCTTTTGCCACGGTCGCTGAGACCATTCAACAGGTTGCAACGGTGCTGGTGATGTTTTGGCGGACTTATCTGCCTCCAGGCAGATATGGCAGTGTGTTACTGCCGTTTCCACTTGCTGATCCATTCGTGGCCACCAGAACCGCTCACGCAGTCGCGCCTTCGTGCGCGTGATACCCGGATGTGTCTCGTGCGCGGTGCCGATGATCTGAGCCGTGAGGGAGGACGGAACAACGAGGCACTCTACACGCAGAAGCAGGTTATCGACAACAGAAAGTTCTTCCCAAATGGCGTAGAATGGTTTCGCCTCTTCTGGTATGGATTTCTTTGGCGGCCAGGAACTCAGCACGAATGACTTGATGGTTTCCAGGCAACTGTCGTTGAGGGCGGCCTGCCTGAACTTCTCCTTAGTCACGCAGGCTGGCTCAATGAACGAGACAATTTCTTCCTCCTTAGCAATCTCTGCCTCTGAGGTAGGTGCTGGTAGCCGAGAGAGTGCATCTGCTACAATGTTTGTGGACCCCTTGCGGTATTCAACAGTGAAATTGTAGCAAAGCAGTCGTGCATTCCATCGTGCAATTCGGAGTGGGCGTCTTCCATGTCCTTGTGACGACAGCAAGGACACCAGTGCCTGGTGGTCTGTTCGAATTGTGAAATGGCGACCCCACAGGTACGTGTGCCATCGCTCACACGCCCACATGCACGCAAGAACTTCTCGTTCACCGATTGAATATTTTCTCTCTGCAGGCGAGAGTGTATGAGATGCGAAAGCGACTGTGCGGAGCTCGTGGCCACTTTGTTGCTGCAGGACTGCTCCCAGCCCACAGTCGGACGCGTCGGTCGACACAATTACTGGCAATGACGGATCGAACATCTGGAGGACTGTACTCGACGAAAGCATTTCTTTGACCCTCCGGAAACTGCTGTCTGCTTCGGCAGACCAGATGAATGGCTCATGTTTACGAAGTAAGACTCTCATAGGCTCAACCACTTGTGCCAAGTGTGGAACAAACTTGGAGTAGTATTCTACGAGGCCCAGAAACGAACGAAGGGCGGCCACATCAGTTGGCACTGGTGTGTTATCTATGGAGTCTACTTTCTCTGGAAGTGGCGAGATACCACGTGCAGTGACCTTGTGCCCTAGAAATGCAAGTTCTGAAACGTCGAAAAGGCATTTGTTGTTCAGTTTCAGACCTGTGTTCTTGATCTTTTGCAGCACGGTCTTCAAGTTTGAAAGGTGTTGTTCTGCGGTCTTGCCAAAAATGATGATATCATCAATGTAGAACAACACGCCAGGGCAGTGCTCAAGGATTTTCGCCATCATCTTCTGAAATGCCGCTGGGGCAGAAACCAACCCAAAGCAAACTCTTTTAAAACGGAAAAGGCCATCATGGGTGATGAAAGCTGTCAGATCCCTGCTGTCAGGGTGCAAGAGAACCTGGTGGTAAGTAGAAGCCAAGTCAAGTTTGGAGAAGCGTGTAGCGCCTACGAAAGCGTGAAGCAGCTCCTTTGTATGGGGCAATGGGAAACTGTCTGGAACAATAGCTTTGTTCGGCTCTCGAAGGTCTACACAGACCCTGATGCTACCATCTTTCTTGTTAACAACAACAATGGGGGACACCCATTCAGAAGCATCGATCTGCTCGATGATATCAAGGCTCAGCAACCTCTGAAGCTCATTTGATACTGGTGACCGGAGAGAATACGGCAGACGGCGAAGCTTCGAAGTTACAGGCTGCACGCCTTGCCGTGTCTTGATGCGATGCGTGAACTCCTTAGCAAGACCCAACTTGGGACTGAAAAGTGAACTGAACTCATATGCTAAGGCTGGCGGAAGAGCTTTGTTATCGGGTTGCGCGCTTGACGGTGTGGAAATAGAACAGGATAGCGGGTCAACAAGAGTCGGCTGCGGAGCAATGGACGTGTGTAAGCACTTGAGAGCAGAACCCTCAATGCGAAGATCCAAGGCTTTAATGCCGTCAAGACCGATCAGGCAAGTTTCTCGGTGAACAACATAAAAACTTAGCGACGCTGTGCGGCCTTTAAATCAAACGTCTGCCTGGAAACAACCTAGCACTGGAATCGGCCGTTGAGAGTAGTTAAACAGAGTAACATGTGGAGCAGGCAGAAGCGGAACGCTCTGAAAATATCGACTGAATTCTTGCTCTGACAGGATTGAAACAGACGACCCTAAATCAACAAGGAATGTCAAAGTGACATTCGCGACTTCCACTTGAATATGAATTCCGCTACGCGCGGAACGTTGCACAGTCAAAACTTCCTCAGCACTGCTGGAAGACGAAACATCTTCATGAAATTCAACTTCACGCACTCGGCCTTGCATTTGGGTTAGCTTGCGGTTGCATATTGACACGTATACTGAACTCATGTGCTAAGGACGTGATCCCGCCTGCCTACAAAATAATTCGTAGAGACAGGACTACTAGGGGTGGTGGGGTAGCTGTTATTAGAGCATGGTCAGACAGCCCAGGTTCCATAGATACAGAATAATCGGAAAAAGAGCGTTCAAGAAAAACAAGGTCAAGGAGCGAACCAGGGCCATTAGCAAATCTGGTAGGTTCACGAACTACTTGTACAAGGTTGTGGTCGAGCATCATATCAAAAAGCACATTTGCGTCGGTAACAGAACCGGCACTAGACATAATACGATCCCAGTCAATGCCCGGCAAGTTAAAATCCCCAACCACTAAAAGCTTATTTCTATTGAACTGTGCCATCTGTTCACTTATAGTAAATAAATAATCGGGGGAAGAGTCAGGTGGTCTGTACACCGGACATAAAATAAAAACATGACCATAAATACTCAGTTTTACGAAATAACTTTCGGTGTTGCTTGACTCTGATAACAGAATGGCCTCCATGGACGATTTTACAATAACAGCTACCCCACCACCCCTAGTAGTCCTGTCTCTACGAATTATTTTGTAGGCAGGCGGGATCACGTCCTTGTCACTGATTTCGCTATGAAGCCAGGTTTCTGTTATAACTGCAACGTGTGGCGAGTGCGACAAAAGAATTGATTCTAGTTGAATTGTCTTATTCACGATGCTTCGTGCGTTAATGTTCAGTAATCTGATAAGTTTCTCTTTGACTGGTCAATCAGAATGTTGACCAGTACGTGGATTAGAGGCTATCTCGCGTTGGTTTGTTTTGTCATTCCAGATGAACATATCATTGTTAATGCGTAGCTTATCATGCTGAAGTGAAACCTTCTTTCCGAGCGATTTGTCATGTTTGGCACTTTCCCATAATAGCTTGCGCTTCTTCAAAGTGACCTGCGAATAGTCGTTTTGAACGAAAATGTTGGTTCCCTTCAGTTTAGAAACATTTTTAAATATTGTTACTTTCTCATTATAATCCTGGGCATAAAGATAAGCATGAAATTTGCCGATTGCCCAAACAATCGCCAAACATTCATTTTCCGTCACAGAACAGTTGGGTTCTGCATTCGTTAGGGTGCGGCTGGCATATGCGACAACATACTCGTCAAAGCCGTCTTCCCGTTGGACGAGAATGGCGCCACGTCCGACACCACTAGCATCCGTATGAATCTCCTAAGGCGCATTGCGATCAAAGTAGCGCAATACTGGAGGGGTCGTGAAGAGCCGGCGCAGCCTTGTGAATGAGTCGTCACACTCAGAATTCCAAGCCGAGAGGTCAGACGTGCCAGTAAGAAGCTACATCAAGAGGGCGCTGATCGAGGCTGAATTACGGATGAAATGCCGGAAATGCGAAGACAAACTGCTGAAGCTACGCAGTTCCTTCAGAGTCGTGGGCTAGGGGTACTCAGCAATAACGCGAAGTTTGGCAGAATCTGGAAGGGTTCCCTTTTTCTTGGTGATGTGGCCTAGGATGGTAGGCTTACGGACACCCAAATGACATTTTGTTTTCAAATTGCAACGCAGCTCTCACTAGACACACAAGAACTTGCTCAAGGTGGGTGAGATGCTATTCGAAATATGCAGAAAAGACCGCACTGTCATCCAAAGAGCAATGACATGCGTGCCATTTAAGACCTCTGAGAATAGCTTCTATAATTCTCTCGAAAGTGGCAGGCGCGTTGCAAAAGCCGAAAGGCATTTAACTTATACTATCCATCAGGAGTTACAAAAACCGTCTTTTGACGGTCGGCTTCAGCCATCGGCACTAGCCAATACCCGGAGCGCAGATCCAGAGAAGAGAACTCAGCTCATTGCAGGCAATCCAGGGCGTCCTCGTTGAGCGGTAGAGGATAGACAACCTTGCGGGTCATCTTGTCCGGCGGTAATCGACGCAAAATCTGATTGAGCCATCATTTTTCCACGCCGGCACGACCGGAGACGTCCAAGGGCTGGATTGCACCTCGTTTCAGCATGTCGTCAACGTGTTTGTCAATAACACGGCGTTCAGCTGCGGAAACACGGTATGGACGCTAACGCAGCGGTGCATTCTGACCGGCGTCAATGCGGCGAACAACAGCCGTTGTGCGGCCCAAGAAAGTTTGCCGAGGTCGAAAGAAGCACGGAAACGTTCAAGGAATTGAACTTGACCGCGTTGACCTGGCGTAAGCGCGTCGATGACGCGCTTACGCCAGGTCAACGCCAGGTCAGGAAAACTAGGGAACGTGGGGCTGCTGCGGCAGCAGAACTGACGACACCTAGAGGCAGTAGTGCCTTCCGGAAGGTAGGCCACATGGAAGAATGACATCAAAAGTATGGATACGTCGCACATATTTGCCGTGTAACAACGTTGACAAGGAAATAGACTGCACGCACAAATTGTGGCGCAGCCATCGGCGAGTGTCACCATGCCAACGGGAGTAGAAGGTTCTGTTGGCGCGCACAATTTTCAGATGATGTAAAAGTAGCAGTGGCAGTTGTAGCGGTGACAGTCACAAGAGGCGAGCACCCAGGCGGCAGAAAAAGGAGAGGCAATGATGTCAGCAGCAACGACCACTTTAGGAGACCGGTTCGGGAGACGGACGGTAGTGTAGTATACTGTCCAGGAGATGCATGGTACAGAAGGGAGACAAAACCAGTTGCGCACGAGCGCAATCGACAACAGCATGATGCGCAGAAAGAAAGTTCCAACTCAGAATAACGTTATGCGAAGCACGGCATAAAACTGCGAAGTCAGCAAGATATCATCAGCAGCAGCAGCCTGGCTACACCCACAGCAGGGCAGGGCCCTTTCTCATACTTTTCCAACTACCCCGACCATGTGCTAAGTGTGGCCATGTAATTGTGCCCCTGCAAACTTCTTAATCTCATCCGTCCACCTAACTTTCTGCCATCCCTTGCTACGCTTCTATTCTCTTGAAATCCAGCCCGTAATCCTTAATGACCACCTGTTATCCTCCCTCCTCATTACATGCTCTGCCGATGCCCGTTTCGTTTTTCTTGATTTCAACTAAGATGTCATAAGCTCGCGTTTGTTCCCTCACCAAATCTGCTCTCTTCTTATCGCCCCTTAACGTTACACCCATCATTCTTCTTTCCATAGCTCGTTGCGTCATGCTTAATTTAAGCAGAACCCTTTTCGTAAGCCTCCAGCTTTCTGCCCCGTAGATGAGTAATGGTAAGACACAGCTGATATACGTACTTCTCTTGAGGGATAATGGCAACCTACTGTTCATGATCTCAGAATGCCTGCCAAACGCACCCCAGCCCGTTCTTATTCCTCTGATTATTTGTCTCATGATCTGGATCCGCGGTCACCATCTGCCTTGAGTAGATCTATTCCCTTACCACTTCCAGTGCCTTGCTACCTATCGTAAACTACTGTTCTCTTCCCGAGTCTGTTGAACATTATTTTAGTTTTCTGCAGGTTAATATTTAGACCCACCCTTCTGCTTTGCCTGTCCAGGTCAGTGAGCATGCATTGCAATTGGTCCCCTGAGTTACTAAGCAAGGCAATATCATCAGCGAATCACAAGTTACTAAGGTATTCTCCATTAACGTTTATCCCCAACTCTTCCCAATCCAGGCCTCTGAATACCTCCTGTAAACACGCTGTGAATAGCATTGGAGAGATCGTATCTCCCTGCCTGACGCCTTTCTTTATTGGGATTTTGTTGCTTTCTTTATGAAGGACTACGGTGGCTGTGGAGCCGCTATAGATATCTTTGAATATTTTTACATACGGCTCGTCTACACCCTGATTCCGTAATGCCTATATGACTGCTGAGGTTTCGGCTGAATCTAACGCTTTCAAGTAATCAATGAGAGCTATATATAAGGGTTCGTTATATTCTGCACATTTCTCTATCACTTGATTGATACTGTGAATACGGTCTATTGTTGAGTAGCCTTTACGGAATCCTGCCTGGTCCTTTGATTGACAACACTCTAAAGTGTTCCTGATTCTATCTGCGATTACCTTGGTAAATAGTTTGTAGGCAACTGACAGTAAGCTGATCGGTCTATAATTGTGCAAGTCTTTGGCATCCCCTTTCTTATGAATTAGGATTACGTTGGCGTTATTCCAAGATTCCGGTACGCTCGAGGTCATGAGGCATTGCGTATACAGGGTGGCCAGTTTTTCTAGAACAATCTTCCCACCATACTTCAACAAATCTGCTGTTACCTGATCCTCCCCAGCTGCCTCCCCCTTTGCATAGCTCCCAAGACTTTCTTTAGTTCTTCCAACGTTACTTGGTGGATGTCAAATTCCTCCAGACTATTCCCTCTTTCATTATCGTCGCGGGTGCCACTGGTACTGTATATATCTCTCTGGAACTCCTCAGCCACTTGAACTACCTTATCCATGTTAGTAATCATATTGCCGGCTTTGTCTCTTAACGCATACATCTGATTCTTGCCTATTCCTAGCTTCTTCTTCACTGCTTTTAGGCTTCCACCGTTCCTGAGAGCATGCTCAATTCTGTCGATAATAAACTTCCTTATAATAATAATAACAACAACAACAACAATAATAATAATAATAATAATAATAATATCTTTATTGCCAATGATCAAATGAGTACATTCATACAGACCTGCCAAAGCCTTTGAAGGCTTGAGCGGCAGCACCTGGCAGGCAGCAAAACCATGCACGGTACATTGATGGACTACTTATAAGCAGCGAACTCAAGTATAGAACACCAGAAAGGTTATTAGAATTTATATAATGCCTATGAAAAGAAATTTCATTGAGTGTAATGGAACACAGAAGTACAGCAATGCGTGTGACCAAAAAAACCATGAAACAATGCATAACCATATACCAGACTAAAGAAGCATATACAGTGCTAAAAAGGAGGCATGTACTGTGTTACCGGGGCTTAGCGGAGAGACGAGAACTAGGAGTCGGATTTCTGATTGATAAGGAAATAGCTGGTAACATACAGGAATTCTAGAGCATTAACGAGAGGGCGGCAGGTCTTGTTGGGAACCTATTAAGAGGTACAAACTGAATGAAGGTGGTACAAGTCTATGCCCCTACATGCAGTCATGATGACCAGGAAGTCGAAAGCTTTTATGAAGACGTCGAATCGGCGATGGGTGAAGTCAAAACAAAATACACTATACTGATGGGCGACTTCAATGCCACGGTAGGCAAGAAGCAGGCAGGAGACAAGTCAGTGGGGGAATATGGCATAGGCTCTAGGAATAGCAGAGGAGAATTATTAGTAGAGTTTGCAGAACAGAATAATATGCGGATAATGAATACCTTTTTCCGCAAGCGGGTTAGTCGAAAGTGGACGTGGAGGAGCCCGAATGGTGAGACTAGAAATGAAATAGACTTCATACTCTGCGGTAACCCTGGCATCATACAAGATGTGGACGTGCTCGGCAAAGTGCGCTGCAGTGACCACAGGATGGTAAGAACTCGAATTAGCCTAGACCTGAGGAGGGAACGGAAGAAACTAGTACACAAGAAGCCGATTAATGAGTTGGCGGTAAGAGGGAAAATAGAAGAATTCCAGATCAAGCTACAGAACAGGTATTCCGCTTTAACTCAGGAAGAGGACCTTAGTGTTGAAGCAATGAACGACAATCTCATGCGCATCATTAAGGAGTGCGCAATAGAAGTCGGTGGCAACGCCGTTAGACAGGAAACCAGTAAGCTATCGCAGGAGACGAAAGATCTGATCAAGAAACGCCAATGTATGAAAGCCTCTAACCCTACAGCTCGAATAGAACTGGCAGAACATTCTAAGTTAATCAACAAGCGTAAACAGCGGACATCAGGAACTATAATATGGATAGAATTGAACAGGCTCTCAGGAACGGAGGAAGCCTAAAAACAGTGCAGAAGAAACTAGGAATAGGCAAGAATCAGATGTGTGCGTTAAGAGACAAAGCCGGCAATATCGTTACTAGTATGGATGAGATAGTTCAAGTGGCTGAGGAGTTCTATAGAGATTTATACAGTACCAGTGGCATCCACGACGATACTGGAAGAGAGAAAAGACTAGAGGAATTCGAAATCCCACAGGTAACGCCAGAAGAAGTAAAAAAAAGCCTTAGGAACTATGCAAAGGGGGAAGGCAGCTGGGGAGGATCAGGTAACAGCAGATTTGTTGAAGGATGGTGGTCAGATTGTTCTACAGAAACTGGCCACCCTGTATACGCAATGCCTCATAACCTCGACGTTATATTCAGTTTCGTTATTCATTTCAGTTCTTTATTCCCCAGGGGGCGCTTCTGTTCTTCATTATATATTTGGTTGTATATGCTAAATAAACGGCTTTTTACTTCGGGACGGCTGGAGTCTGGCTTCCACCTTCGCTCAACACCACATTGGCGACAAGGATTTCGTGAACGTACCCCCAGCCCCGCTGTGCCGTCCGTATCCGCCCACCATGAGCTTCACCGGGCTTGCGCCGCCACCGTTTTTCCTTCCGACGCCCCGCCGTCCGTCATTGCCATGGGAGCAGTGGGAGCGGATGTGCAACGTGTACTTGCTGGCATCCGGAGCCGCCGCATTCAAGCCGGAGCAACGCAAGGCTATTCTTTTGCATTGTTTGGGGGAGGAAGGCCAGCGTATTTATCAGACGCTACATGCAGGGACCAGCGCCGCAGCACCGGCCGCCCCAAGTGCCGCAGCACTCGCCGATGACAAGTCTGTCGTGGCCCCTCCTGACGAATACGAGTCTGCACTCACCGCATTACGGCACCAGTTTTCGACGTCGCGCAACGTTATCATCGAGCGTCATCGCTTTCCCCGTCGCAGCCAACACACAGGCGAGTCCGTTCATGACTTTGTTGCCGCTCTACGGGAGCTAGCGTCACATTGTTCGTTTGCCTCGCAAGATGATGCTCTGCGAGACCAATTCGTTGCCGGCGTAGCTTCCACTCGCGTACGTGAGCGGTTACTGCTCGAGGGTTCCACACTTTCGTTCGAGAATTCTGTTCGAGTTGCACTTCAGTTTGAGCAGGCGGTTGAAGAGCTAAAGGAGCTCCCTGCTTCGGTCGAAGCAATTTCATTGCGGCAGCGTCGAAAACCATCGTCGCATTCTTCGAAAAAAAGGAATTCACAACCAGCAGCCACCTTAGAGCAGATTTTAACGAGGAGCGCGGGCGGCTCACGTGCGCCGCAGCGGAACCGCCCCCCTCAGCGGAACCGAGAACAGAGTAGCCGCTCCGGCTCGCCACTTTGTTTCCGATGCGGCTCGCGGAACCACATCGCGTCAGCGCCGCAGGGCTCAGCGCAAGGCAAGACTTGTTTTGCGGTCGCAAGGGCCACTTTCAAAGGGTATGTATTGTCACGTGGTAGTGACGGTGAAGAAAGAACACAGTAGCAGTACTGTGAAAGACAAAACTAGCTTTTATTGGGCGAACCTGTGCCCACAAAACAGGCTACACTTAAAGCACAACAATAGCGGCGAACACAGTCTGCGATCGTCGAAAATCTGATCAGCGGGTCAAGCGTGTCGGCTTTTATAGAGCAGTCATCGAATGTTCCAGACTAATCGTTCGGACCCGCATGCCTTCCACAAAGTTCTACACCATTCGCGTCAGGTGATGCAATCAGATAACATAACGTTCAGCGACAACAGACAGCAGATAGAAGCATCGATAACGTTCCAGAAACTTCGGTACATACAGGCGCGTCCCACGCTGTGCGATTACTTTTGTTAGGCTGCGAAACGTGGTTGCCCGATAAAGATAAGTATACGTGTCAATACCCCCCTCTTAAAAAGCATCGACCCGATGCTGCAAAGAAACGAAGGTAATAAACAAAATCACTCGTAGCAAAGAAAAGAACAAAAATGGCGAAGTTTGTCAGCGTCCGTAAAAGGGTTTAAGGCGCACCACGTGGACCACTTCAGATCGTGCGCGGCGCCGCTGTGAATGCGAAATGCCGTCTGGCACGACCTCATAGTCCAGAGCGCCAATGCGTCGGATGACCTTGTAGGGTCCGAAATAGCGTCGGAGTAGTTTCTCACTGAGTCCTCGTCGGCGTATCGGGGTCCATACCCAAACACGGTCGCCGGGCTGGTACTCGACGAAGCGTCGTCGGAGGTTGTAGTATCGGCTGTCGGTCCTCTGTTGGTCCTTGATCCGCAGGCGGGCGAGCATTCGGGCTTCTTCGGCGCGCTGGAGATAGCTAGCGACGTCAACATTCTCTTCGTCAATGACGTGGGGCAGAATGGCGTCGAGCGTCGTCGTCGGGTTCCTGCCGTAAACCAGCTTAAACGGCGTGACCTATGTTGTTTCTTGCACCGCCGTGTTGTAAGCGAAGGTTACATACGGCAGGACCGCGTCCCACGTCTTGTGCTCAACGTCGACGTACATCGCTAGCATGTCGGCGAGGGTCTTATTCAGGCGCTCCGTGAGACCATTCGTTTGCGGATGGTGGGCAGTTGTCCTCCTGTGGCTTGTCTGGCTATATTGCAGAATGGCTTGGGTGAGCTCTGCTGTAAAAGCCGTTCCTCTGTCGGTGATGAGGACTTTTGGGGCGCCATGCCGCAGCAGGATGTTCTCGCCGAAAAATTTCGCCACCTCGGCTGCGCTGCCTTTCGGTAGAGCTTTTGTTTCAGCGAAGCGGGTGAGATAGTCTGTCGCCACGACGATCCACTTATTCCCGGATGTTGACGTCGGAAACGGCCCCAACAAATCCATCCCAATCTGCTCGAATGGTCGTCGAGGAGGTTCGATCGGTTGTAGTAACCCTGCTGGCCTTGTCGGTGGTGTCTTGCGTCGTTGACAGTCTCAGCATGTCTTAACGTAACGGGCGACGTCGGCGGTCAGACGCGGCCAGTAATACCTTTCCTGTATTCTCGACAGCGTCCGGGAGAATCCGAGGTGCCCAGCGGTTGGATCGTCGTGTAAGGCGTGAGGTACTTCTGGACGCAGCGCCGACGGAACAACAAGAAGGTAGTTGGCGCGGACTGGTGAAAAGTTTTTTTTCACGAGTAGGTTGTTTTGAAGCGTGAACGAAGATAGTCCACGCTTAAATTCCCTAGGGACAACGTCGGTGTGCCCTTCCAAATACTCGACAAGGGCTTTCAGCTCCGGGTCCCCTCGTTGTTGATCAGCGAAGTCTTCCGCGCTTATTATTCCAAGGAAGGCGTCGTCATCCTCGTTATCTTGCGGCGGCGGGTCTATGGGGGCGCGAGATAGGCAGTCGGTATCTGAGTGTTTTCTTCCGGACTTGTATGTTACAGTAATGTCGCATTCTTGTAGTCTGAGGCTCCACCTTGCCAGCCGTCCTGAAGGGTCCTTTAAGTTAGCTAGCCAATACAACGCGTGATGGTCGCTGACCACTCTGAATGGCCTGCCATATAGGTAGGGGCGAAATTTCGCTGTAGCCCAAACGATGGCGAGGCATTCCTTTTCCGTTGTGGAATAATTGCCTTCCGCTTTTGACAACGACCGGCTAGCGTAAGCTATCACGTGTTCATGTCCATCTTTTCTCTTGACTAGGACGGCACCTTGGCCTAGGCTACTGGCGTCAGTGTGTATTTCGGTATCGACGTGCTCGTCGAAGTGCGCAAGTACGGGCGGAGTCTGCATGCGTCGTTTGAGTTCTTCAAATGCGTCGGCCTGCGGCGTTTCCCACTTGAACTCAATGTCACATTTAGTTAGCTGTGTCAGCGGCTCAGCGATGCGTGAAAAGTCCTTGAAAAATCGCCTGTAGTAAGCACACATGCCAAGAAATCTACGCACTGCCTTTTTGTCGGTGGGCTGCGGGAACTTTGCGATGGCAGCTGTCTTCTGCGGGTCGGGGCGGACTCCAGACTTGCTGATGACGTGGCCTAGGAACAGAAGCTCATCGTAGGCGAAGCGGCACTTTTCTGGCTTCAGAGTGAGCCCTGATGACTTGATGGCCTCGAGTACTGTTGCAAGCCGCCTAAGGTGATCGTTGAAATTTTCGGCGAAGACAACGACGTCATCCAAGTAAACGAGACAGGTCTGCCACTTCAATCCTGCTAAAACCGTGTCCATGACGCGCTGGAACGTTGCAGGCGCCGAGCACAGTCCAAATGGCATAACCTTGAACTCGTAGAGGCCGTCTGGGGTGATGAAGGCGGTCTTTTCGCGATCTCTTTCGTCGACTTCTATTTGCCAATAGCCAGACTTGAGGTCCATCGACGAGAAGTATTTAGCGTTGCAGAGCCGATCCAATGCGTCGTCTATCCGTGGGAGGGTGTATACATCCTTCTTCGTGATCTTGTTCAGTCGATGATAATCGACACAGAAACGTAGGGTTCCGTCCTTTTTCTTTACCAGGACAACAGGGGATGCCCACGGGCTTTTCGACGGCTGGATGATGTCGTCCCGCAGCATTTCGTCGACTTGTTCTCTTATAGCTTCACGTTCCCGCGTCGAAACTCGGTAAGGGCTCTGGCGTAGTGGTCGAGGGCATTCTTCGGTTATTATGCGATGCTTTGCGACTGGTGTTTGTCGAATCCTCGATGACGTCGAAAAGCAGCCTTTGTATCGTCGAAGCAGACTTCTAGGTTGCGATCTTGTACGCGTTCCAAACTCGAACGGAGGCGGTCCGTTCTTTCCGTCGCGAAATTGGCGGTCCATTCCGTTGCGTTTGTCCGATAGCAGACAACACGGAATGATTGACAGCAGATATCACTTCACAATTGACGTCATGGCGTTCTTCACCGTTCAAACTGACCAACCATGTGCGGCTCGGTAGAACGGACCGCCTCCGTTCTATTTTGGAACACGTACAAGATCGCACCCCTGAGCTGTTGCTGCTTAATCACGGGGACACTTGGACTTATGTCGAAGTTTGGCTCGGGAACTACAGTCGTCGGGGTAGATGCGACAGAATCCGAGAGGACAAAGGCATCGCTGGTTTCCACAATTTCCTCGATGTATGCGATGGTCGTGCCCTTGTTGATGTGCTTGAACTCCTTGCTGAAGTTTGTCAGCAACACTTTCGTGTTTCCTCCGTGCAGTCGAGCGATCCCTCTTGCGACGCAAATTTCACGGTCGAGCAGAAGACGTTGGTCGCCTTCGATGACGCCTTCTACGTCAGCGGGTGTTTCGGTGCCGACCAAAATAACAATGCTGGAGTGAGGCGGGATGCTCACTTGATCTTCGAGCACACTCAAGGCATGGTGACTATGAGGGCTCTCCGGCGGTATCGCTTTATCTTCCAACAGCGTTATTGACTGTGACTTCAGGTCGATGATTGCGCCGTGTTGGTTCAGGAAGTCCATACCGAGAATGTCGTCTCGGGAACACTGTTGGAGGATAACGAAAGTGGCAGGGTAAGTTCGGTCATGAATGGTTATTCTTGCCGTGCAGATTCCAGTCGGCGTGATGATGTCTTTCACAGTACTGCTACTTTGTTCTTTCTTCACCGTCACTACCCAGCACCTCCACCAGATGTCACGTGGTAGTGACGGTGAAGAAAGAACACAGTAGCAGTACTGTGAAAGACAAAACTAGCTTTTATTGGGCGAACCTGTGCCCACAAAACAGGCTACACTTAAAGCACAACGATAGCGGCGAACACAGTCGGCGATCGTCGAAAATCTGATCAGCGGGTGAAGCGCGTCGGCTTTTATAGAGCAGTCATCGAATGTTCCAGACTAATCGTTCGGACCCGCATGCCTTCCACAAAGTTCTACACCATTCGCGTCAGGTGATGCAATCAGATAACATAACGTTCAGCGACAACAGACAGCAGATAGAAGCATCGATAATGTTCCAGAAACTTCGGTACATACAGGCGCGTCCCACGCTGTGCGATTATTTTTGTTAGGCTGCGAAACGTGGTTGCCCGATAAAGATAAGTATACGTGTCAATATGCAACCGCAAGCTAACCCAAATGCAAGGCCGAGTCCGTGAAGTTGAATTTCATGAAGATGTTTCGTCTTCCAGCAGTGCTGAGGAAGTTTTGACTGTGCAACGTTCCGCGCGTAGCAGGATTCATATTCAAGTGCAAGTCGCGAATGTCACTTTGACATTCCTTGTTGATTTAGGGTCCTCTGTTTCAATCCTGTCAGAGCAAGAATTCAGTCGATATTTTCAGAGCGTTCCGCTTCTGCCTGCTCCACATGTTACTCTGTTTAACTACTCTCAACGGCCGATTCCAGTGCTAGGTTGTTTCCAGGCAGACGTTTGATTTAAAGGCCGCACAGCGTCGCTACGTTTTTATGTTGTTCACCGAGGAACTTGCCTGATCGGTCTTGACGGCATTAAAGTCTTGGATCTTCGCATTGAGGGTTCTGCTCTCAAGTGCTTACACACGTCCATTGCTCCGCAGCCGACTCTTGTTGACCCGCTATCCTGTTCTATTTCCACACCGTCAAGCGCGCAACCCGATAACAAAGCTCTTCCGCCAGCCTTAGCACATGAGTTCAGTTCACTTTTCAGTCCCAAGTTGGGTCTTGCTAAGGGGTTCACGCATCGCATCAAGACACGGCAAGGCGTGCAGCCTGTAACTTCGAAGCTTCGCCGTCTGCCGTATTCTCTCCGGTCACCAGTATCAAATGAGCTTCAGAGGTTGCTGAGCCTTGATATCATCGAGCAGATCGATGCTTCTGAATGGGTGTCCCCCATTGTTGTTGTTAACAAGAAAGATGGTAGCATCAGGGTCTGTGTAGACCTTCGAGAGCCGAACAAAGCTATTGTTCCAGACAGTTTCCCATTGCCCCATACAAAGGAGCTGCTTCACGCTTTCGTAGGCGCTACACGCTTCTCCAAACTTGACTTGGCTTCTGCTTACCACCAGGTTCTCTTGCACCCTGACAGCAGGGATCTGACAGCTTTCATCACCCATGATGGCCTTTTCCGTTTTAAAAGAGTTTGCTTTGGGTTGGTTTCTGCCCCAGCGGCATTTCAGAAGATGATGGCGAAAATCCTTGAGCACTGCCCTGGCGTGTTGTTCTACATTGATGATATCATCATTTTTGGCAAGACCGCAGAACAACACCTTTCAAACTTGAAGACCGTGCTGCAAAAGATCAAGAACACAGGTCTGAAACTGAACAACAAATGCCTTTTCGACGTTTCAGAACTTGCCTTTCTAGGGCACAAGGTCACTGCACGTGGTATCTCGCCACTTCCAGAGAAAGTAGACTCCATAGATAACACACCAGTGCCAACTGATGTGGCCGCCCTTCGTTCGTTTCTGGGCCTCGTAGAATACTACTCCAAGTTTGTTCCACACTTGGCACAAGTGGTTGAGCCTATGAGAGTCTTACTTCGTAAACATGAGCCATTCATCTGGTCTGCCGAAGCAGACAGCAGTTTCCGGAGGGTCAAAGAAATGCTTTCGTCGAGTACAGTCCTCCAGATGTTCGATCCGTCATTGCCAGTAATTGTGTCGACCGACGCGTCCGACTGTGGGCTGGGAGCAGTCCTGCAGCAACAATGTGGCCATGAGCACCGCAAAGTCGCTTTCGCATCTCATACACTCTCGCCTGCAGAGAGAAAATATTCAATCGGTGAACGAGAAGTTCTTGCGTGCATGTGGGCGTGTGAGCGATGGCACACGTACCTGTGGGGTCGCCATTTCACAATTCGAACAGACCACCAGGCACTGGTGTCCTTGCTGTCGTCACAAGGACATGGAAGACGCCCACTCCGAATTGCACGATGGAATGCACGACTGCTTTGCTACAATTTCACTGTTGAATACCGCAAGGGGTCCACAAACATTGTAGCAGATGCACTCTCTCGGCTACCAGCACCTACCTCAGAGGCAGAGATTGCTAAGGAGGAAGAAATTGTCTCGTTCATTGAGCCAGCCTGCGTGACTAAGGAGAAGTTCAGGCAGGCCGCCCTCAACGACAGTTGCCTGGAAACCATCAAGTCATTCGTGCTGAGTTCCTGGCCGCCAAAGAAATCCATACCAGAAGAGGCGAAACCATTCTACGCCATTTGGGAAGAACTTTCTGTTGTCGATAACCTGCTTCTGCGTGTAGAGTGCCTCGTTGTTCCGTCCTCCCTCACGGCTCAGATCATCGGCACCGCGCACGAGACACATCCGGGTATCACGCGCACGAAGGCGCGACTGCGTGAGCGGTTCTGGTGGCCACGAATGGATCAGCAAGTGGAAACGGCAGTAACACACTGCCATATCTGCCTGGAGGCAGATAAGTCCGCCAAAACATCACCAGCACCGTTGCAACCTGTTGAATGGTCTCAGCGACCGTGGCAAAAGCTTGGCCTAGACATTGTTGGTCCTTTGGAGCATGCAGCTTACAACAGCAGATTTGCTATAACGCTTGTTGACTACCATTCTAAATGGCAAGAGGTGTATTTTTGCAGTGAAGTGTCCACGAGCACCGTGAAAGACATTTTAAGAAGTGTTTTTGCCCGTGAAGGCTATCCGGAAGAGATCGTTTGTGACAATGGACCTCAGTTCACTTCGCGTGAGTTCATAACTTCCCAGCGAAACACAGGCATCAGTCTTTCACATTCTTCGGTATACTACCCCCAAGCCAATGGGCAAATAGAACGTTTCAATCGCACATTGAAAAACTTCATTCAAGTCTCACTCCTCGAAAGACGACCACTCCGACAAGCTGTCACAGAATACCTTGCCGTTTACCGCTGTACTCCGCATGCCACCACCGGGGTCTCCCCAGCAGTTCTGCTGCATGGTAGAATGCCGCGAACCAGGCTGGCTATTGTGGGTTTCTCAGCACCAGCATTTGCGGAAGATCCAGCCAAGGAGTTGACGCGACTTCGTCAAAGGGTTCGGCGTCAGCAGCAAAGCAGCAAGCACTACACGGACAAAAGGAGAGCCGCCAAGAAGACGAAGATAGCCGCAGGCGATTTTGTCCGCATCAAAAAACCGTTCGTTCGGTTCAAAGGAGACTGCGCCTTTTCGTCACCAACTGAGGTGATCAAGAGGAGGGGACCAGCCTCTTTCCGACTTGGAGACGCCCATACGTGGAATGCCTCCAAGCTTTCCAGGGTTCCAGAGAGGGGCACCTGGGAAGCAGGCCCACCTGCCACGCCGCAGCCGCGGTTTCCTGATGCGCTGCAGCCCACCACACCGCAGCCGCGGTCTCCTGATGCGCTGCAGCCCACCACGCCGTAGCAGCGGTCTCCTGAGGCGCTACAGCCTGCCACGCCGCAGCCGCGGTCTCCTGAGGCACCACAGCCTGCCGTGCTACAGCCTCCTTCTTCTAGTACGCAGGCGCGGTCTCCTGGCATACCGCAGCAGCAGTCAACGAACCCGTCGCCAGTGCGACGTCCAACGCGGCCGACACGAGAGCGCCGGCCACCGGCCTGGCTCAAAGACTATCAGACCAATTAGTTCGCGGTCTGTCATTGTGTACATAGGTTGTGAATATGTGTAAATAAGTACAGTGTGCATGCTTTGGGGTTTTCGTTACTAATACTAACTAACAACTAACCACTAAAAATAAGGGAGGGAGTATGTTATATTCAGTTTCGTTATTCATTTCAGTTCATTAGTCCCCAGGGGGCGCTTCTGTTCTTCATTATATATTTGGTTGTATATGCTAAATAAACGGCTTTTTTACTTCGGGATGGCTGGAGTCTGCCTTCCACCTTCGCTCAACACCACACTCGAGCGTACCGGAATCTTGTAAGAATGCTAACATAATCCTAATCCATAAGAAAGGGGACGCCAAAGACTTGAAAAATTATAGACCGACCAGCTTACTGTCCGTTGCCTACAAAGTATTTACTAAGGTAATAGCAAATAGAATCGGGAACACCTTAGACTTCTGTCAACCAAAGGACCAGGCAGGATTCCGTAAAGGCTACTCAACAATAGACCATATGCACACTATCAATCAAGTGATAGAGAAATGTGCAGAATATAACCTACCCTTATATATAGCTTTCATTGATTACGAGAAAGCGTTTGATTCAGTCGAAACCTCAGCAGTCATGGAGGCATTACGGAATTAGGGTGTAGATGAGCCATATGTAAAAATACTGAAAGATATCTATAGCGGCTCCAATGCCACCGTAGTCCTCCACAAAGAAAGCGACAAAATCGCTATAAAGAAAGGCGTCAGACAGGGATATACGATATATCCAATGCTATTCACAGCTTGTTTACAGGAGGTATTCAGAGGCCTGGAGTGGGAAGAATTGGGGATAAACGTTGATGGAGAATACCTTAGCAACTTACGATTGGCTGATGATATTGCCTTGCTGAGTAACTCAGGAGACCAATTGCAATGCATGCTCACTGACCTGGAGAGGCAAAGCAGAAGGATGGGTCTGAAAATTCATCTGCCGAAAACTAAAGTATTGTTTAACAGTCTCGGAAGAGAACAGCAGTTTACGATAGGTAGCGAAGCACTGGAAGTGGTAAGGGAATACATCTACTTAGGGCAGGTAGTGACCACGGATCCGGATCACCAGACTGAAATAACCAGAAGAATAAGAATGGGCTGGGGTGCGTTTGGCAGGCATTCTCAAATCGTGAACAGCAGGTTGCCAATATCCCTCAAAAGGAAAGTGTATAACAGCTGTGTGTTACCAATACTCACATTTGGGGCAGAAACCTGGAGGCTTACGAAAAGGGTTCTGCTGAAATTGAGGACGACGCAACGAGCTATGGAAAGAAGAATGATGGGTGTAACGTTAAGGGATAAGAAAAGAGCAGATTGGGTGAGGCAACAAACGCGGGTAAACGACATCTTAGTTGAAATCAAGAAAAAGAAATGGGCATGGGCCGGACATGTAATGAGGAGGGAAGATAACCGATGGTCACTAAGGGTTACGGACTGGATTCGAAGGGAAGGGAAGCGTAGCAGGGGCCGGCAGAAAGTTAGGTGGGCGGATGACATTAGGACGTTTGCAGGGACAACATGGCTACTATTAGTACATGACCGGGGTAGTTGGAGAAGTATGGGAGAGGCCTTTGCCCTGCAGTGGGCGTAACTAGGCTGATGATGATGATGATACCAGACTAACCATCATGGTGCAAAGGAATTGCAGTCACATGCACGAACACAAGCAATAACGGTAAATAAACGGAACAAGTACGCCTTTACGAACAGATACGCCTTAGCAGTCTCTTTAACTTATATTTCGTTTTTGCACAGAAGGTGCTGTGCGGTAATTTATTGAAGTAGATCGCCACACAATGGGCCCGAGCTCTAGTGCCGTACCTTGTGGAACAACGTGGCGTCCAAAAGGGGTCCCTGGGCCTTAAGCCTCGGGAAGCTGTGTGCAGAACTAGGAATTGACTGGACCAGAAGTGTTTTAAAACAATCGTTTGCATTAAAAGATCGTTGAAATTCGGCATCGAAAGTACTTTGAAACGGTCTTTGTCAGCATTCAGGTTCAGATCATAAGATGTGGTTTTCAAAGGGGAGTGCAGTATCGCATTTATTCTGTTGTGCCAGCGGACTGCACACCGCCCGTAAATTGTTATTCCATACCGGAGTAGACTGTAGCCTAAAGCATGTGTTATAGTTTTCCTTATTGATAAGGGCATGTAGTATCTTATATTGTACAGTAGAAAGGATACAGCGCGCAGTTTTTTATAAACGTAAGCAAGGTGGCTGTTCCAAGAAAGGTCGCTGTCAAGATATAAACCAAGATATCTCACAACAGATGAGTATTGTAATGGTCTACAAGAACAAGCTCAACAATCTGAAGAATGCAAAACAAGAGGATAGTCAAGGGCTACCTTCCTTAAAGGATTATGGAAGCAGAATAATTGCATCCTAGATACATTTATAGTAATTAGGTTGTCTCGAAACCAATCCATAGCTTTTGCGGCAGCAGACTCTAAAGAAGCAATCGCATCATAGTACCTGTGGGCAGAAGTTACGATCATCGTATCATCGGCATATTGATAAAGAGAAGCGGATATCACGCTAGAGAGGTCATTTACGAGAATAATAAATAATAACGGGCTGAGTATAGATCCCTGTGGAACTCCAGCATTAATATTGGTGAATGCACAATGACGTTGCCCAACTGAGACGACCTGACGCCTTCCCCGAAGGAAATTTGCTAACAACGACCAGAAAGCACACCGAAATCCTAACAAGAAAAGCTTATTTAACAGCAGACCATGATGAACACTGTCAAACGCCTTGCTACAATCAAGAAGGAGCGCTCAAGCAATATTATTATTATCGAAAGCTATATTCAACTGATCGGATAAATCTTCCAGAAGTGTTTGAGTGCTTTTGCCGGGTCGGAAACCATACTGACTAGGCGACAAAATGCTCTGGGCGTCCAGAAAACTTGTCATTGTTAACAATAAGTGTTTTTCAAGTATTTGAGCGATAGAAGGCAGAATTGAAATGGAGCGATAATTTTCAATTTTATTACGCGTGCCGCTTTTATAAAGGGGTATAACTTTTGCTGTTTTCAGTTTAACAGGAATTTCAGCACTTGAGATTATGCGATTAAGTAGCGCTACCAAAACTTCTTGGATGTATTCAAATGTTCTGCGCAACTCATTAATGAAAATGCCATCAATTCCAGGAGATTTATTACATTTTAAATTGAATATAATCGATCTTAGTTCTTCCTGAGAAATTGAAGGCAGATATGCCGATTCACTAATGCTGTGACGCAAAGTGCACAAACCTACCTGTAAGTTTGCGTTTCTCATTACGCGAGAGAAGGGATTAAACTGATCAGAAATATTCTGTCTGCCGCTGGATAAACTGGAAGGAAAATAATTCATCATATAAGCTCACTTATATTATTGCCTCTAAAGCTGTTAATTAACGACCATGTTTTCTTACTACTGTAACTAGCGACTTTAAATTTGTCTCGAAAATGTATTCGCTCTGCGGAGCGGGTCATGGCAGTAACTTTATTTCTGAGCTGCTTAAATTGGGTCCGTAGGTTTGCACAGTTTGGGGCACGCTTGCATTGGGCCCATAGTAAGTCTTTTGCTTTTATTGCAGCGAGTATGTCAGACGACATCCACTTCTTCTCCACGTTACGTTGTTTGATATGTATTGTTCGCGTAGCACTTTCTTTTAAGTTTTTGAACACCTCGGCGGGTTTATCATATATGGCAACAGGAGGCTATATTGCTAAAAGAGATGTCAGCTATATTACGCTTCTTAAGTAATTTCGAAAGTTCTGGCAGTTCTATTATAGCTGTAGGGTTAGAGGTTTTCATACATTCGCGTTTCTTAATCAGATCTTTCGTCTCCTGCGATAGCTTACCGGCATTCTCTCTAACGAAGTTACCACCGCAGCAGAACTGATAGTTGGGCGAGTTGGTACGAATTCATAGCAAAATATCTAGCGCGCAAAAGTGACAAGGACACAGTGAAGGGGGACACAAGCGCTAGTGTGTCCCCCTTCACTGTGTCCTTGTCAATTTTGCGCCTGCAGATTGACGCTATATTCCTAGACTTGTCAAAGGCCTTTGACCGTGTGCCACATGCAAATCTAATTGCAATTCTTAACTCACTTGGGTTACCAGAAAATATAGTACATTGGATTCAAGCTTATTTAGCGAATCGTGTTCAATTTGTGGAAATCGATGGTGTGAAATCTAATAGCCTGCCCTGTTTTATCCAGTGTACCACAGGGGTCAGTGTTGGGACCACTGCTGTTTCTTATCTATCTAAATGATATTGCTAAAATTTTGGATCCTAATGTCAAGGTGAAATTGCTTGCTGATGATTGTGTCATTTATTCCACTTTAAGGATTTCTTCATGCCAGGATACACTTAACAGCAGTGTTTGTAAACCCGCGGTCTAGTGCGACGACAGAGGAATGCAAATAAACTTTTCTAAAACAGTGTCAATGACAATAACATTGAAACAAAAACCACTACTTTATACTTACCACAATGGCAATCGGAACCTTGAATCAATTACCTCTGTTAAATATTTAGGCATAACAATTAACAGCAACCTCAAATGGGACACCCATATTAACAACATATGCAACAACGCTTTCAAAAAACATTGCCTTCTACGTAGAAAGCTAGCTAAAGAAGTCCCCTTCATCTGTCAAGCTGCAGGCTTATCGTTCCGTCGTACGCCCAGTCCTAGAATATGCTTGCATAGTGTGGGACCCGTTCATTAAAAAGGAAATTGACAAACTTGAACAAATTCAGCGCCTGGCTGCACGGTTTATTTGCTCTAATTACAAAACATCTTCATCAGTTTCTGGCATGTTAGGCCAACTTGGACTGGATCCGCTCCACGTGCGTCATAACATCACCAGATTGAAATTTTTTCACTCGTATCATAATCAAACTGGTTTAGCAAATGCCACATAAATTGCCGATGCTCCACAAAGGTCGTCGCGTATTTTTCATTCTAAAGTAGTTCAGTCATGCTTTGATCGAACTGAAATCTTTCAGAAATCATTTTTTCCACTTACGAGCGAAGAATAGAATCATTTACCGGAATGTGTTGTTGACTGCACTAATGTTTCATTTGAAAACACGTTGACAAAGCATCATTTGTAAAGCCTCTCCTGCTTGGGCAGCATTGCTGCCTGCAGTATTGACACGTGTATGTACTAATCTTTATCGGGCGACCAGGTTTCGCCGTTTTAGAAATGTAATCTCACAGTGCGGCACACGTCTGCATGTATCCGAAGTTTCTGCAAACTTATCGATGCTTCTACGCGGCTGTCTGTTGTCGCTGAACCTTGTGTTATCTGATTTCATCGCATGACGCGAATGGTGTAGAACTTTGTGGAAGGCACGCGGGTCTGAACGATCAATCTGGAACATTTGACGACTGCTCTATAAAAGCCGACGCGGTTGACCCGCTGATCAAATTTTTGACGATCGCCGACCGTGTTCGCCGCTATCGTTGTGCAATAAGTGTAGCCTGTTTTTGTGGGCACAGGTTCGCCCAATAAACGTTAGTTATGTCTTTCACAGTATTTGCTACTGTGTTCTTCAACGTCTCCACCACGTGACATCTGGTGGAGGTGCTTTTCGTTCATGTACCGGACGCCCCCGACAAGCCGTGATCCAAGCGCGGACCGCAAAGAGAACACCAACGTAGTCAGGAGCATCGAGCAAGCCGCCGACTCCAAGGACTGCCCCACGAGCACGGACTTCTACCTCAGACGAGCAGGAAGATTGCCACCAAGTCCACCCCAACGGCAGCCCCAGCATCCCCCGTCGTGCTGCAGCAGCCCAGGGGGCCCCCCACGTTCCGCGGTTCAACATTCGAGCACCCGGAAACCTGGCTCGAGACGTACGAGAGGGTCGCTGCATTGAACAGCTGGAACAGCGACGACAAACTGCAACATGTCTTCTTCGCATTGGAAGACGCTGCCAGGACGTGGTTCGAGAACAGAGAAGCCACCTTAACGACTTTGGACCTTTTCCGAAGCGGCTTCCTGAACACATTCACAAGCGTCGTACGCCGAGAACGAGCCCAAGCACTACTAGAAGCCCGAGTGCAGCTGCCTAACGAGACCACCGCGGTTTTCACAGAAGAAATGAGCCGCCTATTCCGCCACGCCGACCCGGAAATGTCGGAGGAAGAAAAAGTCCTGCTGCTAATGCGTGGTGTAAAGGAGGAACTTTTCGCCGGTATGGTACGAAACCCACCGAAGACCGTCGACGAGTTTCTTCGCGAGGCCACTAGCATCGAGAAGACACTCGAGATGCGAAACCGGCGATTCGACCGCCGCACCAACTCTACAAACTATGCCGGAGTTCAATCACTGGCCTCCGACGACCTGCGCGAGGCTATCAGGGCAGTCGTACGAGAGGAGCTTCAGAAGATCTTGCCGTCATCGCAGCCTCAAGTGGCCTCAATCGCTGACATCGTCAAAGATGAGGTTCAGCAGTCGCTTGGAGTTCCGGAGGTGCAACGTCAATTTCCGCAACCCCAGCCCGAAGCGATGACCTACGCCGCCGTCGTACACCGTCAAGGTCCCCCTCCGCGACCACGCCAAGGCCCTGCAACGACGCAATTCCGTCGTCCGCCACCGCCGCCGCCAGCACGCCCACCCGTCGCCCAGCGCACCTACGCGTGGAAGACGGACATTTGGCGAGCCCCCGACCGCCGCCCGCTCTGCTGTCACTGCGGAGAAGCCGGCCGTCTGTACCGCCGATGCCCATACCGGGAGATGGGACTGCGAGGATTCGCCGTCAACGCTCCGCGCCCGCAGCAAGGTGAACGCCCTCGCGATATCGCCCACTACCTCGCCGCTACTCGGTGGAACACTCGACGACCGTCGCGTCCGCCATCACCAAGCCGCTACCGCTCGCCGCAGCACCGACCATACACTAACCGAGCCCGTGGCCGATCAGCGAGCCCATATCCGGAAAACTAAAAGCGGCAACCGATGGAGGTGCGTTTGCTGTTCGTCGAACTGACGAAGATCCTCCGCTGCCGACGAAGACGACGAAGAAACCATCTCGACGACCTAATGACGACACGCCGCCGTCCGGACGAAGTCGGGAAGCCAAGACTACACCGACGAAAGACGGCTTAACGACGCGACGTTCCA
Organism: Dermacentor albipictus; assembly: GCF_038994185.2. Classification (NCBI taxonomy): domain Eukaryota; kingdom Metazoa; phylum Arthropoda; class Arachnida; order Ixodida; family Ixodidae; genus Dermacentor; species Dermacentor albipictus. Next base: position 2,520,907 of record NC_091822.1, on the reverse strand, counting down.
GCTTCAGTTCAACGCGACGCAGCCGTGATCCGACGCCAAGACCCAACTGCAACGCCGGACAAAGAACCACCGACCTCGACGTACTTCTGGACGGCCACGCAGTCACTGCCTTAGTCGACACAGGGGCCGATTACTCCGTAATGAGTGGACACATCGCCGCCCAGTTGAAGAAGGTTAAGACTGCATGGGAGGGCCCTCAAATTCGGACCGCTGGAGGACACCTCATTACACCGACTGGAATCTGCACAGCAAGAATAACCATTCATGACCGGACTTACCCTGCCATCTTCGTTATCCTCGAACAGTGTTTACGATACGCCATTCTCGGCATGGACTTCCTGAACCAACACGGCGCAATCATAGACCTGAAGTCAAATTCGATAACGCTGTCGGAAGATCAAGCGATACCGCCGGAGAGCTTTCGTATTCACCACGCCTTGAATGTTCTCGAAGATCAAGTGATCATCCCGCCTCGCTCGAGCATTGTTATTTGGGTCGGCACCGAAACACCTGCTGACGTAGAAGGCGTCATCGAAGGCGACCAAAGTCTACTGCTAGACCGTGAAATTTGCGTCGCAAGAGGGATCGCTCGACTGTATGGAGGGAAAACTGAAGTGTTGCTGACAAACTTCAGCCAAGAGTTCAAGCACATCAACAAGGGCACGACGATCGCGCACATCGAGGAAATTCTGGAAACCAGTAATGCGTTTGTCCTCTCGGATTCCGCCACATCTACCCCGACGACCATGGTTCCCGAACCAGACTACGACATTAATCCAAGTCTCCTCGAGATTAAGCAACAGTAGCTCAAAAGTCTGCTCCGACGATACAAAGGCTGCTTTTCGACGTCATCGAGGATTCCACAAGGACCAGCCGCCAAGCATCGCATAATCACAGGGGGGTACGCTCGACCACTCCGCCAGAGCCCTTACCGAGTTTCGCCGCGAGAACGCGAAGCTATAAGAGAACAAGTCAACAAAATGCTGCGCGACGACATCACCCAGCCATCGAAAAGCCCGTGGGCACCCCTGTTGTCCTGGTGAAAAAAAAATTACCGACGATTACGTTACTTCCTAATGCGAAATTTGAGCGCAGCAAATAAGCTGTTTCACCTTTTCGATAGATTGAGGCAAAGAAATCGAGCAACACATGTATGCGCTATCACAGAATTTTTTTTTATTTTTCACGCGTATTCCTTAACAAAGACTCCACTAACAGTTGTTGACAGCCATGAGGGAAGCTTTGTGGTCGGAGAAATAGACTGATATATGTTCGACTTGGTACACCAATGCTTGATTCTCAAAGACGAGATCTATACAAGTGCCTCGCGAGGTTGTCACAGCCGTGGGACGCGTTACGAGCGAGAGGAACGGGATGTTCTCCCGCATAAGTGTTAGGAAATTGCTGTTTGTCTTTATGTCAACATTAAAGTCCCCCACTACTAACATTGGTGTGGATCGATGGACGGTTAATGCGAGTTGCAGGAAGTGCACGACGTCTTTCGTGAGTGCGGTAGCGGACTCACGAAAGCGGTATCAGTCGGTCGCTGCTAGCGCTGGGGGGATGAAAGGGGGGCGGAGCTGGTTACGAGGCCGACGATAACGCCGACGACGACGCGAAACCCAGGAACGGACGCCAAAGAGCCATTTGTGTAGCCAGCCCTCCTCCACAGTCTCTCCTCCTCCCTTCCATCATCCTCCCTCGCCCGGAGAGCCGACAGCGCGCATGCGCGGCGGCGGAGCAGCAGATTCGTCGGCGAGCTGGTTACGAGGCCGACGACAACGCCGCCGACGACGACGCGAAACCCAGGAACGGACGCCAAAGAGCTGCGCTCTAAAAAAGGACGGAACCCTACGTTTCTGCGTCGATTATCGTCGTCTGAACAAGATCACGAAGAAGGACGTATGCCCCCTCCCAGGGATAGACGACGCATTGGATCGGCTTTGCAACGCTAAATACTTCTCGTCAATGGACCTCAACTCTGGCAATTGGCAAATAGAAGTCGACGAAAGAGATCGCGAAAAGACGGCGTTCATCACCCCAGACGGCCTCTACGAGTTCAAGGTTATGCCATTCGGACTGTGCTCGGCGCCTGCAACGTTCCAGCGCGTGATGGACACGGTTTTAGCAGGATTTAAGTGGCAGACCTGTCTCATTTACTTGGATGACGTCGTCGTCTTCGCCGGAAATTTCGACGATCACCTGAGGCGCCTTGCGACAGTACTAGACACCATCAAGTCATCAGGGCTCACGCTGAAGCCGGAAAAGTGCCGCTTTCCTTAGGATGAGCTTCTGTTCCTAGGCCACGTAATCAGCAAATCTGGTGTCCGCCAAGACCCGCGAAAGACAGCTGCCATCGCACTGTTCCCGCAACCCATCGACAAGAAGGTAGTGCATAGATTCCTTGGCATGTGTGCCTACTACAGGCGCTTTGTCAAGGACTTTTCACGCATCGCCGAGCCGTTGACACGTCTAACTAAATTTGATGTTGAGTTCAAGTAGGAAACGCCGCATGCCGACGCATTTGAAGAACTCAAACGACGCATGCAGTCACCGCCGGTACTTGCGCACTTCGACGAGTGCGCCGATGCAGAAATACATACTGACGCCAGTAGCCTAGGCCTCGAAGCCGTTCTAGTCCAGAGGATAAACGGAGTGGAACAGGTGATAGCTTACGCGTGCCGGTCGCTGTCAAAAGTGGAAGGCAACTATTCTACAAACGAAAAGGAATGCCTCGCCATCGTTTGGGCTACAGCTAAATTTTACCCTTATCTTTATGGCAGGCCATTCAAAGTCGTCAGTGACCATCACGCGTTGTGTTGGCTAGCGAATATAAAGGATCCTTCAGGACGACTGGCGCGGTGGAGCCTCAGACTACAAGAATACGACATCACTGTAACCTACAAGTCCGGACGAAAACACTCCGATGCCGATTGTCTATCACGCGCCCCCATTGACCCGCCGCCGCAAGATGACGAGAACGACGACGGCTTTCTTGGAATGATAAGCGTGGAAGACTTCGCCGAACAGCAACGGCCAGACCCGGAGCTAAACGGCCTGGTCAAATATTTGGAAGGGCACACCGACATTGTCCCGAGGGCATTTAAGCGCGGATTATCTTCCTTCACGCTTGAAAACAATCCACTCGTGAAGAACTTTTCACCAGTCCGTGCCAATAACCTTCTTGTTGTCCCGTCAGGACTTCATCCAGTAGTATTGCACGCCCTACATGACGATCCGACCGCTGGACACCTCGGATTTTCGCGGACACTATCGACGATACAAGAAAAGTATTATTGGCCGCGCCTGACCACCGACGTCGCCCGTTATGTCAGAACATGCCGAGACTGTCAGCGACGCAAGACACCGCCGACAAGGCCAGCCGGATTACTACAGCCAATACAGCCTCCTTGCCGACCATTCCAGCAGATCGGGATGGACTTGCTGGGACCCTTTCCGACGTCAATAACCGGAAATAAATGGTTCGTCGTGGCGACGGACTACCTCACCCGCTTCGCTGAAACAAAAGCACTGCCGAAAGGTAGCGCAGCCGAAGTGGCGAAACACTTTGTCGAAAACATCCTGCTGCGACATGGCGCCCCAGAAGTCCTCATCACCGGCAGAGGAACGGCTTGTACAGAGGAGCTCACCCAAGCCATTCTGAAATACAGTCAGACAAGGCACAGGAGGACAACGGCCTACCACCCGCAGACGAATGGTCTTACGGAGCGGCTGAATAAGGCCCTCGCCGACATGCTAGCGATGTACGTCGACGTCAAACACAAGACCTGGGATGCTGTGCTGCCGTACGTAACATTCGCTTACAACACGGTGGTGCAAGAGACAACACAAATCACGCCGTTCAAGCTGGTCTATGGCATGAACCCGATGACGACGCTCGACGCCCTGCTGCCGCACGTCACTGACGAGAATCTTGACGTCGCTACCTACCTCCAGCGCGCCGAAGAAGCCCAACAGCTCGCCCGCCTGCGGATCAAGAACCAGCAGAGGACCGACAGCCAACCCTACAACCTCCGACGACGCTTCGTCGAGTACCAGCCCGGCGACCGTGTTTAGGCATGGACCCCGATACGCCGACGAGGACTCAGTGAGAAACTATTGCGACGCTATTTCGGACCCTACAATGTCATCCGACGTATTGGCGCACTGGACTGTGAGGTCGTGCCAGACGGCATTTCGCACTCACAGCGGCGCCACGCACGATCTGAAGTGGTCCACGTGGTTCGCCTTAAACGCTTTTACGGACGCTGACGAACTTATTTTTTTTCTCTGTGCTACAAGTGCTTTTATTTATTACTTTCGTTTGTTTGCAGCATTGAGTCAATGCTTTTTAAGAGGGGGGTATTGACACGTGTATGTACTTATCTTTATCGGGCGACCACGTTTCGCCGCTTAAGAAATGTAATCGCACAGCGCGGCACGCGCCTGCATGTCTCCGAAGTTTGTGGAAAGTTATCGATGCTTCTACCCGGCTGTCTGTTGTCGCCGAACCTTGGGTTATCTGATTTCATCGCGTGACGCGAATGGTGCAGAACTTTGTGGAAGGCACGTGGGTCTGAGCGATTAGTTTGGAACATTTGATGACTGCTCTATAAAAGCCGACGCGGTTGACCCGCTGATCAAATTTTTGACGATCGCCGACCGTGTTCGCCGCTATCGTTGTGCAATAAGTGTAGCCTGTTTTTGTGGGCACAGGTTCGCCCAATAAACGTTAGTTTTGTCTTTCACAGTATTTGCTACTGTGTTCTTCAACGTCACCACCACGTGACATCTGGTGGAGGTGCTTTTCGTTCATGTACCGGACGCCCCCGAGAAGCCGTGATCCAAGCGCGGACCGCAAAGAGAACACCAACGTAGGCCCGGAGCATCGAGTAAGCCGCCGTCTTCAACAGCTGCCCCCGGAGCACGGACTTCTACATGAGAAGACCAAGAAGATTGTGGCCAAGGCAGCCCCAATGGCAGCCCCAGCGTCCCCCATCGTGCTGCAGCAGCCCAGGGAACCTCCGACGTTCCGCGGATCAACATTCGAGGACTGTATATGCTTCATTTGTCCTCACCTCACGGAGTTCTATTATATCCCATTTAATCCCCGCTAATTCCTCCAATAGCACTGCTAGACTTGCCTCAATAGTTAACGTTCTAGCGTTAAGCGTTTTCAGGTTCAGATTCCAGTGGCAGCCTGTCCGGATCCACAGATTCTTAGCACCCTCTGCATCGTCACAGGTCTGATGGCCGCCGTGGTCAGTTGCTTACCTGTTCTGGTAAAGCCTTATCTTGTCTGCTTGAATCATGGACGCATTCACGCACTTGCAGAGGTCGTTGATGTCCTCAGTGTAGCTCATGAAGGTGTCACCGTTTCTTGAGCTCGATCATGCATACGGTGTTGAGCGCAGAGTGTGCACACAGCGGGACGACCGAAGAAGGAAGTGAGTGTCTGTGAAATGTGAATAGGTTGTAAAATCAGCTTCATGGTTTCTCAACCACAGATTGGCCACATCGGCCAATCCAAGCCAACAATGACGTCGGTTAACTTGGTGCGGTCACCCCACTTGTTGTATGCACTAACGCCTTCGCACTCTTCAAGCCAGTTCTCCAGGTCGGGATCGGCGGTGCCACTGAAGATCGCATGGTCATGCTGACGTACCTCACCAGAACACATGACAGCCGTGGGGGCATCATCGGTCATTGCGGAGGCAGGTGATAACGCAAGGTTTCAGGGCCGTGATGACGGGCACCCAGTACCAAATGCCACGGGATATTCTTGTAAGCCCGCAGGCCGCCTGACAGAAGACCAGTAAAACAGCGCATTCCCAGGTGGACAGCGATCGAGCGCACAGTACTATTTCGTTGTTTCCTTCTGCCACACTTCACCATGCCGCCGCTGATAATCTACACTATACTATATATATATATATATATATATATATATATATATATATATATATATATATATATGTTTATGTATGTAAGTATATGCGCATGTATATTTACTGTACTGACACCATGCAATGGATTCTGATGAAGGCCGGACCCCGGCCAAAAACGTCTATAAATGGCTTCATACGCGCGTCTACACTGTATATATATATATATATATATATATATATATATATATATATATATATATATATATATATATATACAGATGAAGAAGTCGGAGTAGTATAATGCTCAAGCGCTGCATGAAAGACATAAAACGCGACACATGCACAATCCCTGTGGCACCGCAGCGGTCATCCAATGGCGGAACAACTGGAGTGACCCGATCGTTAATGTAGGGCCCTATAAACCAGGTCTCAAATTTCTCCCATAAGCCAGGAGCGTGAACTGGGGTCCAGAGCAACACTTCATCTTCAGGGTGGCAGGAAACGACACGGTGGGATGCATCATAGCGAGTTCTCCTGTCTTGTTGACTGGCGTCGGTGTTGAGGCGGGCACGTTGGCTACACCCGGCAACGCGCCAAATGAACTATTCTCGCATTAATGTGAACGAGGGCACGGGACACTGAAGAAAGAAATGTCGAGGCTAGTGATCAGTTGGCGACCATACACAAGGAAAATGGCGAGTACTCCATAGGGCATCGGATTGCCGGGTTGTATGCGGAGCTGACGAATGATAGAATGACATCCCAATTTGTGTGGTCAGGGTTGATGTACATTGATATCATGTCAGACAGCGTGCGATGAAAACGCTCTGTGAGACCATTATTTTGAGGGGAGTATCTGGAAGTCATGTTATGAATGGTATTGGACGCATGGAGAACCTCGTCGAGAAGTTTCGACAGTGTGATGTGTGCAGCGCGCGACAAGCTGCGGTGGGCGGAAAGGACAGAAGCAGATGACATGTAGCGCTCGCGCCGAGGCGAATTCCATGCTGGAGCGAAAACGACAACGCCGAAGAGCGTCCAGTACGTGAACATGCGACTCAAGAAAAGGAACTAAAAGAAAAAAAGCGAACCCAATTAGGAGAAACCACAAAGCGCCAAAAAGCCAATGAGAAAGCGGCGAATCGGCCAGAGCGGGAGAAAAAGCGAGGCGCCCTGGGAGAGTTCCAGGAAGCGACACCAGGAGAAGGTCGGCCACCGGACCAGAAGTTGAAGACAGGCCGTCTGGTTCCGGACCCAAGCCACCAGGACTCCACCCGACCGGGGCCTCCTTCCAGCCCGTTCCTGTGCGTCGCCACTCTACCCGATCGTGCCACCAGCTGCCCAAAGCCGGCGAGCTTCTGTGGCCGTGGGCAGGACGAGAGCAGTCGGGCTACGGGTCAGAGTTCCACGCCCAGCTGCCCGGCCAGAACACCTCCGCCATCCGCTCGTGCCGCCAAGCCGCCTGCCTTCTCTCTCCAAGCCAGAGCTAGCGCGCTCTGGTCGCCCGGTCCACCATCCAACACCCCTACCTTTGGTGAGACCGGCGCAACTTCTCTCATTTTGTCTCCGCTTCTCCACGTCGAGACTGTTATGCGCCCCTGCCGTCGTGGTGAGCTCGGACTCGCGTACTGTTAATGCTATACTAGCCCTAAGTGTGTTCCCTGCCGTGATGTCTGGTTGAGTGTTTATTGTATGCTTTATCTTCTTTCTAGTATTATTCAAAATTTGTGCCTGTGTTTTTGAGACCAACGGCTTTTTCCTCAATTGAGTTCGCGAAGCCTCCTTCAGTACCTTTGAACACAAGAACCTGCGTCACAGACAGAAAGTCCCTACGATGGTCGCTCAAAAGGACACGTGGGGCACCGTGCAGTAAAAAGATGGCCTCCAAAAAAAGGCTGCGACCTCCGCTGCGGATCCCGATGATAGTGCATCTGTTTCAGCGCACCGTGTCAAGTGGTGTATAGCTGTGGCAGTCCGCCGTTTACCGCCAGTGGATAAGGGTAGTGGTCCATAGAGGTCGATACCAACGACTGCGAAGTGAGCTTCAGGACATGGGACAGGTTGGAGCAGTCCAGACTGAGGTGAGGTCAGCCGTTTGCGGTGTTGGCCGAGCGAACAGGAAGCCACGTATTTCGCTAAACTGGTCCAGGCCAAGAGAAGCGGCTGCGAATTCGCTCATAGGTTTCATGGGAACCAAAGTGACCAGCAGTGGGAACGTAGTGAAAGGTATCTAGTATCTAGGCCCGAAGGGATCAAGGAACAACAGGAACCCAACGGTGTTCTTCGGGGGGAAACAGCGTACCAGTATAACATCAAATTTTTGATCTTGAGGTTGTTCAACTGCCGACAGAGCCGAGTGTTAGGTGTGCGAGATGATCCGCGAATACGCTCCGTAACGGAGTGGCAGTAGGAGTCACTACGTTGGCAAGATGCAAACGTATGAGAACGACTGGATGGGAGCCGCTCGAGAAATGCGAGGGAAAGGAATGCAAACGATACGTCCTGCGGTTTGCTCAGGCAAGGTGGCAAGCAAGCAGCGTTTGAAGCCGGTGGTAGGGGACAACGAGAGAGAGCATCGGCTTCCTCGTGTTTCTTTCCAGACTTGCAGGTATCCTCGAAGTCACATTCTTGTAAGCGAAGTGTCCAACGGTCAAAACGTCCCGTTAAATTATTTGGCGTCGTCAACCAGCACAAGGCGTGGTGATCAGTAACGACCATCAAGTGGCGGCCATGCAGATAAGGCCGAAATGTTTGGACGGACCAAACAACGGCGAGACACTCTTGCTCGGTAATTGTATAATTTTTTTCGGCGTGCGACTTGCATATGCAAGCACACGTTCGTTGGAATTTCGCTTACGTTGCAGAACAGCGCCGATACCATAGGCGCTGGCGCCAGCATGTAGAAAAGTGTGTGTGGAATGACAAAGCACAGGTTCGGACGTAAGGGCATGCTTGAGGTTGTCAAAAGAAGTTTGGCAGTCTTCCGACCATAGGTAGGGAGTTCCAGAAGGAAGGGTTTGATGGAGCGACGCCGCAATGGTGGCAAAGTTATCTATGAAGCGCCGGAAATGCGAAGCTAAGCCAAGGAAGCTACGCAAGTCTTTGGCGCGTTGAGGCCTGGGCAAACGCAGAACAGCGTTAATCTTTTCGCGGTCAGGCCAAAGGCCCCTCTCGCTGACAAGGTGTCCGAGTACTTTAATTGTTTTGCTGGCGAACTGGCACTTTTGTATGCAGCTGAAGCCCAGCAGCTGATAGGCATGTCAGGACTTCATCGAGGCGCTGCAGGTGCTGATGGAAGGTCGACGAAAATATGATGTCCAGCTAGCATAAGGAAGTCTTCCACTTTAGGCCCCGTAGTACAGTGTCAATCGTCCGCTCAAATGTGGCGGAAGCATTAGACAGGCCGAAAGCCATTTCATTAAATTTGTAAAGATCATCTGGTGTCGCAAAGGCAGTTTTTTCCTTGTCTACGTCGTGCATAAGGATCTCCCAGTATCCGGAGCGTAGTTCAAGGCTGGAGAAATATCCCGTGCCTTGTAATGAATCTAACGCGTCATCGATTCGGGGCAGGGGATATACATCTTTGCGGGTTATCTTGTTCAAGGCACGGTAGTCTACGCAAAATCGCACTGAGCCGTCTTTCTTAACAAAACGACAGGTGATGACCGAGGGCTGTGAGTATTATATATATATATATATATATATATATATACTCACAGTATATATATATATATATATATATATATATATATATATATATATATATATATACTGTGAGTATTACTCCTTCCTCTTCTTCATCTCTATATATTCGTCATCATGGCCAGCGTCATCGTCTTTAGCGCGCGACCTACTAAATAAACCGTCGAGGTTTAGCTGCTGTCTCGCAGGTGGTGGAGGCTGCTGTCGATACCTTGGTCCTGTGGCTATGGTGTTGGGCTGCTGAGCACGGAGGTCGTGGGATCGAATCGTGGCCACGGCGGCCGCATTTCGATGGGGGCGACATGCGAAAACTCCTGCGTACTTACATTTAGGTGCACGTTAAAGAACCCTAGGTGGTCGAAATTTGCGGAGTCCTCCACTACGACGTGCCTCATATTCAGAAAGTGGTTTTGGCACGTGAAACCCCATAATTTTTTATATCCCTTGGTCCTCTCCGCCTTCGAGGTTCCCTGGGGCTTCGTTCAGGTCGCCGCTTGCTCCGTCTTTCCGCCACCATGCCCCAAGAAAATCCACCAGGAACCTCCGGCATGACCATCTCTGCCCCACCCGCCTTTCCTTCATGGACAGTCGGCACGTGGCAGCGCGATGCCACGATGTTCGCTGGCCTTCGTACTGACGATGTTGACGACTGGCTGGACAATTATCACCGCGTGAGTGAGTCTAACAGGTGGGATGATATGCACAAGCTTCGCAACGTTGCATTCTGCTTCACTGACGTTGCCAGGACTTGGTTTCTTAACCACGAGAGCACCTTGCCTGACTGGGCGCCGCTTAGACACCAGCTTCGGCAGATTTTTGGCACCCCCAACGTCTACTCTGGGGTCGCCAAGAAAAAGCTTGATGGACGCATGCAACTTCCCGGTGAAATACACCACTTATATCGAGGCCGTTCTCGCCCTTTGTAGCCTTGTTGACACCACCATGACAGAATCTGATCGTTTTCGTCATATCCTAAAGGGCATTGCGTTGAACGCACTGGCGAATAAGAATCCGAATACCGTTAACGATGTGATCGCGACTTGCCAACAACTGGATGCACTGCAGGCCTGTGACGCCCCTCCTTCCTCGGGTTTGGACCTGTGTATGCTGATTGGGACTCTCATTCGCGAAGATATCTAAGCGTGTGGCCTGCTCAGTCCTCCCGATCTCCAGCCTCAACCGTCGCTTCTTGGCCTGCGCGACATCATCAAAGATGAGCTGTGCTCCATGACCTGCGCTGCGAGCTCTGCCCCTCCTTGCCCGTCAACCTCGTATGCTCATGTTGCGGCTATGCAACCAGCGTTCGTTCAGGCAGCTCCTCCTGCTCCTGCTACTGCTCCTAACAATGTGGCGACTCTAGCACCCCGTCCACGTGCCACAGTATTTTACACTACCCTGCCTACGCCCCGTCTCATTTGTTATTATTGCGGTATTCGCGGGCACATATCGCGTTTTTGCCGAAGACGACAACAAAATGAGCGCTGTGCCTACAACGTTTATGAGAGAGACCCGTTGCTTCCTCCGAGTCCCTACCAGCACCGGCTTTCCCCAAACTTACTTTCTCCACCTCCCGAAGCACCTCGCAACTGCCGTCCAGGGCGCCGCCGCTCGCCCTCCCCTCTACGATGCTCGACATCACCCCTGCAACCGACCATCCGCATTCCTGGCTACCGGTCAGAACACTAGATTGTGCAGTTTTTGGAGGGAAAGCTGCATGGCTCGCACAGACTACAATTCATCCAGCGTGCGCGGCCAATACTTTATTCGTTTGCGTAGAACTTGTACCAGTTCTAGCATTGATTGATATGGGAACAGCTATTGCTAGTATTCACGCTGACTTGTGCTCTCGTCTATGCAAAGGTACTGCAACTTACAGGAGCTCTTCGTGGTGCAAATAATGTTGTGATTCAGCCATCGGTGCAATGCACCGTTTGAGTTTCGATCGACGGGATACGTCACCATATCCAGTTCACAGTGTTGATTTCCTGTGCTCACATGCTTATACTAGGGTGGGACGTTCTCTCTTCGGCGTCTGCTTTGATCTCGTGCCGTCAACGCCTCCGTAACTTAACAGAAACCGGCAATTCCGACGACGCGTACGAACCGTGCCTTCGCTTACGAACTGCTGACGATTGTATGGTGCCACCTGGCCATGGACAACCCCTCGTAGTTAACTCTAACATTAGCGATGGTAACGTTTTAGTTGTACCATCAGCCCGCTGCCTATCGATAGGGATTGCTCTGGCACCCAGCCTTGTTCGCTTCACCAACAGCATGGCCACTTTGACTATACTCAACACATCCACTGAGCCAGTACTGCTGCCTGAAGGCGCTGTTGTCATGTGCGTCTTGGATACTAAGGCTGTCTCTGTGCCTCGACTACTGCTGTTTCCCAACCCCCCTCAGCTATAGATCTGGTCCCTGCTTCTGTTCTCGCTAGTGCCATCAGCGCTGATTTAACGCCACAGCAGACGGGGGAGTTACTGGCGTTGTTATCCAACCATAACGAGTCCTTCGACGTCCACTCTCCTATTCAGGGACAGACTTCTGCAGCGGCTCATCGCATACAAACAGATGGAACTTCCATCGTGCGCCGGTGGCCATATCACGTTTCTTCCGCCGAACGCCAGATCATCGATACCCACGTTGCTGACATGATGAAGCGTAGCATAATTCGCCTTTCCTCAAGCCCTCGGTCGTCACCTGTCGTTTTGTTAAGAAAGACGGCTCAGTGCGATTTTGCGTAGACTACCGTGCCTTGGTGCAGCGGTGGCGTAGAGGTAGAACAGCCGCCTCGCGTGCAAGAGGTCCGTGGTTCGAATCCCGGTGCCGGCAATTTTCCACTGGATTAAAAAAAATTTTAACAAATCCGCGTGTTGATAAAATTGCACAAACAGGCCTGGAGTGTGGCCTGATCCCGGTGACCAGAACCGGTAACGCACTCCCTCACCAGAGCAGGATTGTCCACCCTGGTGCAGTAATTGGCCACAAACTCCTATATGAACAACACAATCAAACCCCGGCCCTCAGTCCCCACCATCTGCGAAGCAACTGACCACGGCGGCGGTCAGACCTGCGACGCTGCAGAGGGTGCTAAGAATCACTAGCTCCGGACAGGCCGCCAATGGAATATGAACCTGGCAACGTTTAACGCTAGAACGCTATCTAGTGAGGCGAGTCTAGCAGTGCTATTGGAGGAATTAGAGGGCACTAAATGGGATATAATAGGGCTCAGTGAAGTTAGGAGGCCAAAAGAAGCATATACAGTGCTAAAAAGCGGGCACGTCCTGTGCTACAGGGGCTTAGCGGAGAGAAGAGAACTAGGAGTCGGATTCCTGATTAATAAGAATATAGCTGGTACCATACAGGAATTCTATAGCATTAACGAGAGGGTGGCAAGTCTTGTTGTGAAACTTAATAAGAGGTACAAAATGAAGATTGTACAAGTCTACGCCCCTACATCCAGTCATGATGACCAGGAAGTCGAAAGCTTCTATGAAGACGTGGAATCGGCGATAGGTAGAGTGAAAACTAAATACACTATACTAATGGGCGACTTTAATGCCAAGGTAGGCAAGAAGCAGGCTGGAGACAAGGCAGTGGGGGATTATGGAATAGGCGCTAGGAATAGCAGGGGAGAGTTATTAATAGAGTTTGTGGAACAGAATAATATGAGGATAATGAATACCTTCTTCCGCAAGCGGGATAGCCGAAAGTGGACGTGGAGGAGCCCGAACGGCGAGACTAGAAATGAAATAGACTTCATACTCTGCGGTAACCCTGGCATCATACAAGATGTGGACGTGCTCGGCAAAGTGCGCTGCAGTGACCACAGGATGGTAAGAACTCGAATTAGCCTAGACCTGAGGAGGGAACGGAAGAAACTAGTACACAAGAAGCCGATTAATGAGTTGGCGGTAAGAGGGAAAATAGAAGAATTCCAGATCAAGCTACAGAACAGGTATACCGCTTTAACTCAGGAAGAGGACCTTAGTGTTGAAACAATGAACGACAATCTTGTGGGCATCATTAAGGAGTGTGCAATGGAAGTCGGTGGTAACTCCATTAGACAGGGTACCAGCAAACTATCGCAGGAGACGAAAGATCTGATCAAGAAACGCCAATGCATGAAAGCCTCTAACACTACAGCTAGAATAGAACTGGCAGAACTTTCTAAGTTAATCAACAAGCGTAAGCAGCGGACATCAGGAACTATAATATGGATAGAATTGAACAGGCTCTCAGGAACGGAGGAATCCTAAAAACAGTGCAGAAGAAACTAGGAATAGGCAAGAATCAGATGTGTGCGTTAGGAGACAAAGCCGGCAATATCGTTACTAGTATGGATGAGATAGTTCAAGTGGCTGAGGAGTTCTATAGAGATTTATACAGTACCAGTGGCATCCACGACCATACTGGAAGAGAGAATAGACTAGAGGAATTCGAAATCCCACAGGTAACGCCAGAAGAAGTAAAAAAAGCCTTAGGAACTATGCAAAGGGGGAAGGCAGCTGGGGAGGATCAGGTAACAGCAGATTTGTTGAAGGATGGTGGTCAGATTGTTCTAGAGAAACTGGCCACCCTGTATACGCAATGCCTCATGACCTCGAGCGTACCGGAATCTTGGAAAAACGCTAACATAATCCTAATTCGTAAGAAAGGAGACGCCAAAGACTTGAAAAATTATAGACCGATCAGCTTACTGTCCGTTGCCTACAAACTATTTACTAAGGTGATCGCAAGTAGAATCAGGAACACCTTAGACTTCTGTCAAGCAAAGGACCAGGCAGGATTCCGTAAAGGCTACTCAACAATAGATCATATTCACACTATCAATCAGGTAATAGAGAAATGTGCGGAATATAACCAACCCTTATATATAGCCTTCATTGATTACGAGAAAGCGTTTGATTCTGTCGAAACCTCAGCAGTCATGGAGGCATTACGGAATCAGGGTGTAGACGAGCCGTATGTAAAAATACTGAAATATATCTATAGCGACTCCACAGCCACCGTAGTCCTCCATAAAGCAAGCAACAAAATCCCAATAAAGAAAGGCGTCAGGCAGGGAGATACGATCTCTCCAATGCTATTCACAGCATGTTTACAGGAGGTATTCAGAGACTTGGATTGGGAAGAATTGGGGATAAAAGTTAATGGAGAGTACCTTAGTAACTTGCGATTCGCTGATGATATTGCCTTGCTTAGTAACTCAGGGGACCAATTGCAATGCATGCTCACTGACCTGGAGAGGCAAAGCAGAAGAGTGGGTCTAAAAATTAATCTGCAGAAAACTAAAGTAATGTTTAACAGTCTCGGAAGACAACAGCAATTTACAATAGGCAGCGAGGCACTGGAAGTCGTAAGGGAATACACCTACTTGGGGCAGGTAGTTACGGCGGATCCGGATCATGAGACGGAAATAATTAGGAGAATAAGAATGGGCTGGGGTGCGTTTGGCAGGCATTCTCAGATCATGAACAGCAGGTTGCCATTATCCCTCAAGAGAAAAGTATATAACAGCTGTGTCTTACCAGTACTCACCTACGGAACAGAAACCTGGAGGCTTACGAAAAGAGTTCTACTCAAATTGAGGACGACGCAACGAGCTATGGAAAGAAGAATGATAGGTGTAACGTTAAGGGATAAGAAAAGAGCAGATTGGGTCAGCGAACAAACGCGAGTTAATGACATCTTAGTTGAAATCAAGAAAAAGAAATGGGCATGGGCAGGACATGTAATGAGGAGGGAAGATAACCGATGGTCATTAAGGGTTACGGACTGGATCCCAAGGGAAGGGAAGCGTAGCAGGGGGCGGCAGAAAGTTAGGTGAGCGGATGAGATTAAGAAGTTTGCAGGTACGGCGTGGCCACAATTAGTACATGACCGGGGTTGTTGGTGAAATATGGGAGAGGCCTTTGCCCTGCAGTGGGCGTAACCAGGCTGATGATGATGATGATGATGATGATGATGATGATGATGACCGTGCCTTGAACAAGATAACCCGCAAAGATGTATATCCCCTGCCCCGAATCGATGACGCGTTAGATTCATTACAAGGCACGGGATATTTCTCCAGCCTTGAACTACGCGACAACATCGACGGCAGCAGAGCTCGCAGCGCTCTTTACTGCTCTTCATCACATTGGTGATGAACCGCCACACAAATGGACAATATTCTGCGATTTGAAGGCGGCACTGCAGTCTCTACTGTCACCTTTACGACGCGGACCGCACGAACAACAAATTTTCCATATTACAGAGACATTACACCATATAAGTGATGCAGGCCACGAAATAACCTTTCAGTGGCTTCCAAGTCACTGCGGGATTATCGGCAATGAACGGGCGGATCACGCTGCCCGCTCAGCCCATACTGAGGAGCGCCACGTCCCAATTCCTCTTTCTAGAACTGACGCGGCACGGAAGCTCCGCCTACTTGCTCGGCAGTGCACCGCGTCGCAATGGAATGAGCCACATTTGAGAAATCCGCGACTGTACTCACTTGATCCAACATTAAGTCTTCGAGCGCCATCACAGCTTCGCCGTAGAGACGCCACGCTTTTATATCGACTTTGGTTGGGCGTTGCCTTTACTAAAGCCTATGCCTTCCGCATAGGGATGACCGACACCCCAACCTGTGACCACTGGGGCCATGAAGAATCAATTGGCCATATTTTGTGCACCTGCCCGCAGTACAGTCCACAGAGGGCATGCCTGAGCCATGAACTTGACCAACTGGACGACCAACCACTGTCCGAAAAAAGAATTCTGCAACATCGAAAGGACCTACCGTCACAGAAGAAGGCCGTGCAAGCGCTTTTGCGCTTCTTGCGATCTACCGGCCTGTGTGAACGATTTTAACTGGAACGCAATTTGTGTGTGTGTCTCCATGTGTGCGCGGTCGTTTTTTTCGTTTTTTTTTGCGTTTTCCTCTCTGTCATCTTTCTAACCCCTATCCCCCATCCCCAGTGTAGGGTAGCAAACCGGAGACTCATATCTGGTTAACCTCCCTGCCTTTCCTCTTCATTCTCTCTCTCTCTCTCTTGAACACATGAACACTTGAAGCTGCTTGAGTGTGAATACACAAGACATCTGAATATGTTACATAAAATTGTTTCGCACACTAACACGTCACAAGAAGGGCTACGACTGACTGTGAGACGGCAAAATAAGAGACTTGAAACAAATGACTTCACGTAAATATATACAAGCTTTAGCACACGTCTTTCACTGCGATTAAAATTTTATGAAGTACCAAAGTTGACTTGCCTGAGCTTTTTGTCTTCGAGATGTATATATTTTCATGTTGCCCAATTATTTTATAAAATAACATCACTCAACTAAGCTATTAAATGACGAGACATCATTTAGAAAGTTGTCGGGCATGGTGAACGCCTGAATCATGTTTCTCACGTGCCAGGTTTGCTTTCTTCAGAAATAAACTTGTAAAACTTTTGTGTAATGAGCGCAGCTTATCTCCCTGGCACAAGTCAAGAACAAACACTACACCGTTTGATTATGTTATTTGGGGTACAGAAGAGTTTGTTGGTGGCATTTCCTCAATTTAGTGAGCTTATTTTCAGATAATATTTCTGGACTTGCACAAAGCTAATTAGAGCACTTTTTGGGGCCTTTTGCCCTATACCCAGCAACTAAGTGGTACCTCAGTCAATAAAGAGATAAGGCCTTGAACGATAAGAGAAAAAATTATCTAGCACAGAAAATTGGTAACACGGCTAACACAATTCCAAACAGCCAAATAAATGGTCACCTGCACTTGCAGTATCATGTACCCCAGAAATAGTCATAAAGGATGAGAAAAGGTTCGAATAACTGGACAGCCAGATTGGTGAGACAGTGAAAAACGCAAATAAATGCGTATACTAAACACCAATGACCTCAATTGCGCAGGTAAAATGTTATTAAAATGCTACCAGAATTTTATTGCATAAAATGCATAAAGGTTCCATAAAAATTGGGACAAAGCAGTAACAAAGACGGAGGATGATACAGCACCCGCGTTGAAAAAAAATTACAAGTAATATACATGCATATTTAAGCTGACGACAATTTTTTCTCCAATATATACAAAAAGAACACATGCACTTACCACATGAAAAAGGTTCCTGCGCCTGGAGAATGCAGCACAGTACAAAGCAGCGTCATGAGAACCAAAAAGTAGAGGTTAGTATGTTTAAAAACTACGAATGCTTGAATGCCTACAAACAGGCATGTGACATGTCATGCCTTGAATGGATGAAATTCATAAATCTTACACACAAAGGAAGTTACCATCACTCTATTGGCTTTCTCTTATTGGCTTCCTCAAGTTGAACTAGAAAATGTACAACAGTGTTAAAAACAAAAGAGAAGATAAGACCCTATAGCGTTCTTCCTGAAATAAACAGCGCAAATAACTTCATGTATCCATTCTATGGACACTTCGCCAATTCCGTGCACATTTACATGACAACCACCCACAAAGAGACGAGAAGGATGAATTAGGGTAGGAACACACATGCACGCTGACTCAACTAGAAGTTTATTCCTGAAGACAAATATTTTAAACACACTGGCCAACTTCACAAAGAAAAAGCCATGGATGCGCAGCAGAAACAGCCCGGCACAACAAAAAAGGACCGAACCCCTATGAAAATGGTCATTGCCTTTATGTTTCCTTTATGTTTCCTTCTTGTGCCCTATGTGACCTTTATGATTCCTTGTCCTTTGTGTGACCTCCGGGACGCCAACTTTGTGTGTACCACATGTTTACTCATCCTAACGTATACCTCGAGGAAGTGACCTTTATTATGCCTCTAGGATGTGTCCTTTATGTTTACGGCAGGTTGTTAACTGGGTGTGTACTATGTGTTACCTGAGTGTACACTTGAGTGCACATGTAGGTGACATAGAGTGCACATAACAACTGTCTGTACATATAACACAGGCAGCTATATCTGTACTTTGTGACAGCCGTTGATACACTCTGCAGAGTCATTGTAAGTACTAAATCTTGACTTATCCTTTCCTTTGCCGCAAGAAAACAACCCTTATTATAATTATTGTAGTATGTGCCCTTTGTGTTTACGGCGGGATGTTACCTAGGTGTGCACTTCAGTGCACACGTAGGTAACATAGATCATTAATCTATATATGGTGCATGCGCTCTTTATATGTTACCTACATGTGCACTTGAGTGCACACGTAGGTAACATAGAGCATTAATCTATATATGGTGCATGCACTCTTTATATGTTACCTACATGTGCACTTGAGTGCACATGTGGCTAACAGAATGTGCGCAGTAAGCATCTTTTGCGAATAGTACAGTTAGAGCTATCTGTAGTGTATGTTAGTCACTGGCAGATTCAAGGAAAAGGCACTGCTTGCACCCCTCGCACTAGACATGCCGACCGGCACTAATTGTGGGTATATTGTGCGGAAAATCGAGCATACCATGAAATAGGATGGTGTATATAATGATTTATGCCATGCATTCTCTTAATATATAAAGTATTTCTTACTTTTTCAACCTGCTATTCTCCAGTAGCAAGCCATATGTAGAAATCTGCAGTATTTAACCTAATATGCAAAAATTTCATGAAAGTTGTGCGCCAGCTAGGCTATCAAATATAGTTGATGGAGTGTTTAAGACGGTTCTCATAGCAGGCGTCTTTCAGATGCTCCGCTTCGCCTCCAGTTTGGGAAATAATCTACATAACTTATATATCTGGCTTATATATATATATATATATATATATATATATATATATATATATATATATATATATATATATATGAGCACTGTGTTACCTGTGTGGGCACTCTATGTTACCTGGCTGTGTACTCCCTCGAGTGCACATCCAGGTAAGATAGAGTGCGCTTATATATAGGAATTATCTTTTTACACATGCTACAGATAGATCGTCTACCTGAACGATGTATTAACTTTAACTACTGGCGTATCAAAGTAAAAAAAATGGGGGGGTGCACCTGCCTCCCCCTCCCTATCTATCTTGGCCGTATTGATCACCACGCGCCATCAACACTACATACGTACATCAAAGCCTCATGCAGCGAATAATCCCTCACGACAAATAACAATTGCGCGGCGGCTGGAGACGCGGTGGCACGACGCGCAGTGTTCGATGGCTTGCGCTACATGAACCGCAATAGAGGCGGACGCCTCCGCGGCCAATCTGCCGCTTTGCTAGTGAGCGTATATGATTATACAACCATTTAAGTAGCTGTTCTCGTCGCTTTCGCGCTGACCACAAGTACGATTAACTGCTGTGTCGATATTAGCACGCGTAGAAGAAGGGCAGCGCGGATCCCGTAAATGCTTGCTTGGGCGTACAACTGAATAATTTATAATTGTGAGTTGGCTGAGTATGAAAGTTGTGTGCGGGGTATGGCCGTATTTGAATACGCGAGCATGCAAGCAGTACGCCTGCTTCACTTTGGCCGAAGTTCCGCTGCCGCTGCAAGCCAGCCATCGCCACATTTTGTTGCCCTTATTCCTTACGCTACGGGAAATATGGTTCCACCTATTCAAGATAAGTCCTTACATTCTCAAACACACGCCACTGGGCGCCATAAGAAGCGTGTATATGTGTGGCGATTCCGAATTTCTGATCGGTGGGTGTCACAGCTATCGCGGCTGCCCGCACACCGTGCGCCATGGCAAGCAGACGGAGGTGCACATGGTGCGCGCTGATTGGCTCGTGTCCGCCGGCAAAAGTTCGTGCATAGTTCGTCTAAAATCTCTGTATATACTTTAAAGAACAAGGCAGCGCACCAAGACACTTTAAACTCAATAATTTGTGTTTAAATACCAGCCTTCCTTCCAGCTACGATTCTTTTTAAATCTCGAAGGCCGTGCTTTTTTAACTTGTACGCCCTAAACGAAAATGCAGATCTCGGAGGCTAAATTCACTTGTTAACCGCAGTGCGGCGCTGCCGCAGTGTAACGGTTGACGGTGAGCTGGGCCACGTTGTGTTGCTGTGAGCGGTTACACGGTAATTTAATCATATTTTCGAAGTGCCTAAACAAGCTGTGATCCGTACCGTGTGCATTAACCATCAAGAAACCTCTGGACTAGTGTAACGCCATTAGTTCGCCTTATGTTTCCTGTGATACGCCAGTGCTTTATGTGTACTACAGCGCCCGTCCGAGCTGCCTTTGTTCTCGCCTGTCCGCGTTCGCTCGTGGAATACCTGGTACTGTGGCTTCGAATTATGGTGCGTGGAAGAATTTGTTGAAAGTTGTGCTTTCGTGCGTGGGTGTTCATGGGCAATTCGACAGTGTTCGCGCCGGAAAGAGCGTCGTCGCGTGGTGCCCGCGAGACGAAGGAGCCGTTTGCCGACCACATTGAAGGTAAGCAGGTCTGACGCTTGCGCGCATTCTCGCAGCTTCTGGTTCATGTAGTAAGCTTTGTGGAACGACAACAGAACACGTTCTGATCGTATGTTGACCATGTTGCTCTGCACATTTAGCAAAGCGTTTCACGAGGGGAGTTTCCGTGAAATGTATTATTTCTTACCGCTTACTTGCTTTATGGAGTGATGTGCTACCACCGCTGATCGTTGGGACTTAATGGGCAAATATTTACGTAAACGCTGATAGTTACTGTTTTCTCGGTAGTTTCCCGGCAAGAAATCCTTCTGTAGATATGAATCTCCGCAAGTTACGTGTGTAATGCATGTCGATGTGTCACGGGCATCGCGAGTTGGCAACGCGACTGCGATGTTTGACACTTGAACAGATATTAGCTTGTGTGAAGATTACTTTATTGATAGTTTTTAGTTTGAAGTCCAGCTTCGCGAGAACTTGTCTGCATTGTTTGTGTTCGACGTGCTCGCGTATTTGTCTTTTATATTGTAGGGCAAATATAGACCGACATAACAGCGAAGTTTCTTTTTAATCGAGGCATGTCAATCAGACGCTCGTTTTCATTAATATTTTTATCCGAAGAACAGGATGTCAGTGCCTGCGCTTGTTAAAGACAGTGGCTTGTAGCACTGCCTAATAAGGGATGCGATTTTCTTGCGATGCTTTCCGCTCGATGTTTGCCACTCTTATAACCCACCTTCCATGGCTGGCTGTTCTAGTTAATAACGATAGCCGAATGTCGGTCAGATCAATGAGCAGAAGGAGTAGCATCGGAAAAGGGATCGCTACAAAATCGCGGCCTAGGTTTAGACCCTCCGTAATCGATTGTTCGTTTGATTTACTAGATATTTAGGTTTTGGTGATAATTTCCCAGGTAGTCTGATGTTTGCTGCTGGTTTTATTCCCGCCTGAATTTTACCATATAACAGTGTAACCACTTGAGATATAACTATGAGACATCTGTACAAGGAGCCACACAAAGATTTGTTGGCCAGTTGCCTACTCCTAAATGTCATGTACTACTTAGCAGCTGCTGCAGAAATGTTTAAAAGAATTTGTGAGCAGTTTAATACCTGAGTGGACTGGCAGCTCAGTCTGTTTCAAACAACAATTAGTTAAGAGCTTCTGTGTTGCCCTGATGTTTTTATGAGCTGTTTTTGACTGCTCCACGTTTCTTAGCTGTGTGCACACAGGCCAGGCTGTTCTTGCTTATATGAATATTTTTGAATGGGTGAAAAAGATTGGCTTTTGTTTTGTTTTTCAGGTCCCAAGCACCGCATTCCAGAGGTCTGCTGTGAGCAGACGTGGCAAATTGCAGTAACATCCAGATAGTCCAATAAACTGTTCGTAGTTTCAGACAAACCTTTGCAAAGTATAGTCAAAACTTTCTTTTAAAAGTGCGAGCACTGATCCAACCTGATCTTTCTATCCAAACATTACATTTTATATTAGTAACAAAGACATAACTAGAACAGCAGCACTGCAGTGAGGAACGTACACATGGCACTCCAAGTGTTATACTGAAATAATCTATGAAGTCTAATTACTTTGTAATTTTAGAACAAATTGGCATGAATTTCTGTGCCATAGCAGAGTTCCAATCCGTGCTCTGCATCATGTAGGGAACAGTAACCTTACAATGAAAACCAATGCAAAACTTTTTAAGTCAGGAAATGTTTATAAAAATAAAATGTGCACACGGAACTCTTCATCTATGCATGTCTACGTAAAATGCAGGATTTCATCACTGCGGCCACATAAAGGATGCATAAAGGTAGGACACACGAAGGAAACATAAAAGCAGTGGCCAAATTTCAACATGGAGGAAACATAAAGTACGGTAACATAAGGGATACATAAAGGGAGGACACATGAAGGAAACGTAAAAGCAGTGGCCAAATTTCAACATGGAGGAAACATAAAGTACGGTAACATAAGGGATACATAAAGGGAGGACACAGGAAGGAAACATAAAAGCAGTGGCCAAATTTCAACATGGAGGAAACATAAAGGACATTTCCTCATGTGAACTGCGGGAAACATACAGTAAACATAAAAGGCATAACCATTTTCATAAGGGAAATATGTCCTGCATAATAAACATGTGGTTCAAACACTAAGAAAAACATGAAAATTGAAAAGTTTGTCCTGCAAGTGATATTAACGAGAAGTACTGCAGCAACTCTTTCCCACTAAGGGTCACAGAAATCTTGCTTATGAATTTTTCTTCGTGATCAATAAATAATGTTTCCATAAGTCATCTTGTGTACTGGTCTTTGTGATGAATCAATAATTCTTTCTGCTGTATACCGCAACACCAGAGGAGTTCCAGAAGCAATATTCATTGATCACAAACGAAACAAATGCATAACCAAGTTATCCATATTGCCCTTAGTGAGAAAAAGTTGAAGTTCTCAAAAGAGTATATCTTATCACTTATCATATCATATCACTTATCGGACAAATCTTTCCCTTTTTCGAAAGACTTGTGCGATAGTTCTCGCTTTTCAAGCACGTTTATTCTACATGACAAGGCTTTTTCATATTTTTTTCTTGTCGCACGTGGCTGTTTCTGCCACGCATGCACGGCTTTTTTTTTACCTTTGCCAAGTTGACCAGTGTCCTTACACCTCTGTCATCAAATGTAGACTTTTAGTTGAGCTTGCGCTCGTGTGTGCTCTTACCTATTCCGTCGTCCGCCTCTGTTCGTGCTGCTGTCTATTTACAGTACGCACGTATCACTTGGTTAGGCCGGTAAACATTCTCACAAACAAAACTAAATGCCTCCCCTCAAAAGGTAGCCCATCCTTTACTACGAAACGCCAAATAAAATCGAAAGTAAGCCTTCACAGCGTCCATGCGGCAGCTAGCACACAACAGAGCAGCACAAAAAATAGTTGAAAATCTCACTTGATGGAGAGTGGCAACCGAGATGCGAGCTTGCTAGTGAATCAGCCACATATCAACGGTGTCTCTTGCACGACGCCAAGGTGCTCTTGACGTACAACACTTTGGCACCTGGGCATTTGCTGCATGCGTAACCTGTGAGAGGGAATGCGGACAGTAAATGACATTACGCGGATTAAGAATCTGCCACACACTGCACATTACGCACTGCCACGCACTGCACACTACGCACGAAATAGAAGTACAGGCTATACTGGCAAGTAAAAATTTGCGACTCTCTAGGAGTACCGTCGAGAAAAGGAAGAAATTGGTTGCTACGGTAAATGTTAGCTAATGCACGCGCAGCGATCTTTCACAGCGGGCAAAATATTCCCGGCTCTCTCGCAGAACCAAAGACCACGCGACAGTGCATAGCCGATACCAAGAAGATATTGAATCTTTGGGTAGAAGTCCAGCAGAATGAATCACCTAGAGATACGCCGAAAGCGATGCGAGTGTGAGCGTGCCTGTATGAGTGAGAACATGTACCGCTTCCTGAAAGCTAGCCGCTCCGGAGTGGTTCCGATCATCCCACGCGATTTGTGTGCAGAACGTCACGTACACGCCCGTGCGCGTTTTGCGCGGTAGCGTCCGCGCAGTGATCTAGCTTCGTGCACGCGTCATTCTTCGCCGCGCAAACGGTGCTCGAGGCGACGCTTAGCTCGAGGCGACAACGCGCCGATTGGCGCTCCTTTCACTTCTACAAGCAACGCACTTTCGGATCGGTCCAACTCAAAGAGGCAGCATAGAACGGTGGCATGTTTCCGTTATCGCCTATTAACGCGATAGCGTTAAGGAGCTCGTGTCGCAGAAAAGCCGGTGTCGTCGGCGTTTGCGGCGTTGACCGTGAACGATAAATCACGGCAGGTGCTTCATAAATAAAAAGCAACTTCCAAGATTGGCCCGGTGGGAATCGAACCAGGGTCTCCGGAGTGTGAGACGGAGACGCTACCACTCAGCCACGAGTTCGATGCTTCCAAGCGGTGCAAACGCGCCTCTAGTGAATGCGGTGTTGCCTTCGAAACGAGCCGTGGAAAGTTATAATGCGGTGTATATCGGTAATTATGAACATGTAACGTACAGAAGTCGCAATTACACGAGTTGCGAAGTGAATTTCCGCTGCATTTCTTCTGCGCTTTCCGCACACGCAGAGCCATCTTGCGGCAAACACAGAAGACTCCCTCCTCTCAATGTACGGCGCTGCCCCGACAGGAGGCGCGCCGCGCCCGCATTGGGACCACTGCCAGGCGCGTCGCGGGACTCCCTCTCCCCTGACGACGCTTCGCCGTGCTCCCGGTTTAGATTACTATCTATCTCTCTGCCCGTGCCGATCACGACGTTTGGCTGGCGTAGATCGTTTCCCCTCCGAGACACCGAGTTCTTTGGTTCGTTCCGTTCGCTCAGGCGCACGTTTCGTTGCCGCGCCGAACGCTGCGTTGCTCGACGCTCACCGCGTGATAGGTGGGCGCTAAGTCCGATGCGGGGCGCATCGTAAGTGATCGCTGTGCCGTAGCGCATTGTCTTATACCCCTTGGCGGGTCGACGGGAACGCTGTCGCGTCCCACTCTTGAATGCGAAGCTTAAGCGTCCTCCAATTTTTAAAATTGTACAGTACGCCTTCACCGGCAACTTGCGGCGCTATAGATAAGGATGCGTACTGCGGTAGTTTTGGTGGTGATAGGCGATAAGGCGAGCCCATCGGCGGCTGTTCTTTGCCGACGTCGTCACCACACCTCTGTTCATTTGCGCTGTGTGACCGTGTACAGTCACCGCGCGGAAGCTGTGACTAATCGGTTGGCCGTTCTCCGCAAATCCCAAAGAGGCGAAATATATTTTGCGGTGCGCCGCATCATTAGCCGCAGCCTAAATCGATGCGCGCTTAACCGCTACGGCTCAAAAGGTGATCACACTAACCGTATGGTATACGATGAGCCACTACGGATTAAAAAAAATAATTCTGATGTCCTACGTGCCAAACCAACGGTGTGATTATGAGGCAGGTCGTAGTTAGGGACTCCGTATTAATTTTGACTTCCTGGAAATTTTTACCTGCATACAATGCACAATGCACGAGCGTTTTTGCATTCCGTTCCTTTGGAATTCGGCCCCTGCAGGGATCGTATCCACGACCTCGAGCCCCAAATTGCCACGGCGGCAGCCATAGTTACGAAATGCGTGAGCGTGAAGTGCAACACTGCCTTCCGGTACGAGTGTGGTACAAGCGTAGCACAGCTGCACACCTGCTGCACAATTATGTGTGGCGGTTCTCCTAAGCTCGTAGTGCCCCTACCAGCAGAGGCCGATGGCCGATGATTGGACACATCCTGGATTCCCATCGGCTTCCATTGTAATTGGCCAGTGCCCTGGCTGTGTGATTGAAAAGGGCATGGCCTCCATTTTAAATATGGGCAAGATGGCGGAAAAAGCGGCTAATGTGCTTTTTTTATGCGAATTCATTTCCCTTAGTTGTTAGCGCATACCAAAGAATTCAAGGAAACAAGCTTGGCCGATATCTGCGATATGTTTCGCATGTATTACCATGGAGGCCAAGCACTTTTCTGTAACAAGACATGGGTGCTGGCCAATGTCCTGGAATCTGCTTGGCCACCAAGCACACTCTGAGCTGCTGTAGTTTCTATGAGAATTTGTTGCGCAAAAACACGTAGAAATGTAAAAAGTGAAAGAAGAAAAATAAAGTGACAGACCGGCTGCACGTTTCGCGCTTCGAGTGTCATGCAGTTGTACTAACAAACCCAAATAGCCACAGTTCTGTACGTTTCCGGTCATTAATTTAGTTCGCGCCGGTTGCTATACGGAATGCTTCATTTGTTTAATCCAAATGGCCAAACCTGTACGTGCGCGCGCACACGTACAGTGCTACATTTGCGACGTTTGAATTTCGCACATTCTCCCGCGCTACGTACGCGCCAGCCGGTGCACTGCCATACTGCGTTAAAGAAAATAGTTCGTCAAAGGAGGCAATCGGAAAAATTTGACACAACCGAAAACTGCAGCGATCGTTAAGCTATAACACTATTTTACACAAGTCGTCAATAAATGTGCAGTTCATATTGAGTTAAGCGTGTATTTCATCATCATCAGCCTGGTTACGCCCACTGCAGGGCAAAGGCCTCTCCCATATTTCTCCAACAACCCCGGTCATGTACGAATTGTGGCCACGCCATCACTGCACACTTCTTAATCTCATCCGCCCACCTAACTTTCTGCCGCCCCCTGCTACGCTTCCCTTCCCTTGGGATCCAGTCCGTAACCCTTAATGACCATCGGTTATCTTCCCTCCTCATTACATGTCCTGCCCATGCCCATTTCTTTTTCTTGATTTCAACTAAGATGTCATTAACTCGCGTTTGTTCCCTGACCCAATCTGCTCTTTTCTTATCCCTTAACGTTACACCTATCATTCTTCTTTCCATAGCTCGTTGCGTCGTCGTCAATTTGAGTAGAACTCTTTCGTAAGCCTCCAGGTTTCCGCCCCGTAGGTGAGTACTGGTAAGACACAGCTATTATATACTTTTCTCTTGAGGGATAATGGCAACCTGCTGTTCATGATCTGAGAATGCCTGCCAAACGCACCCTAGCCCATTTTTATTCTCCTGATTGTTTCCGTCTCATGATCCGGATCCGCCGTCACAACCTGCCCCAAGTAGATGTATTCCCTTATGACTTCCAGTGCCTCGCTTCCTATTGTAAATTGCTGTTCTCTTCCGAGACTGTTAAACATTACTTTAGTTTTCTGCAGATTAATTAAATAATTAAGAGCAGCGGTGGCATAGAGGTAGAACACCCGCCTCGCGTGCAAGAGGTCCATGGTTCGAATCCCGGTGCCGGCAATTTTCCACCGGATTAAAAAAAAAACATCCGCCTGTTGATAAAATT
Source organism: Dermacentor albipictus (assembly GCF_038994185.2). Lineage (NCBI taxonomy): Eukaryota > Metazoa > Arthropoda > Arachnida > Ixodida > Ixodidae > Dermacentor > Dermacentor albipictus. Next base: position 2,493,079 of record NC_091822.1, on the reverse strand, counting down.
GCACAAACAGGCCTGGAGTGTGGCCTGATCCCGGTGACCAGAACCGGTAACGCACTCCCTCACCAGAGCAGGATTGGCCACCCTGGTGCAGTACTTGTCCACAACCTCCTAATTGAACACAACAATCAAACGTGTATTTGTATGTGCGTATTTGTATGCATGTGCTTTTGCGCTGTGCTACTTCGTTGGCGCATTCGGACGTGCGGCGGCTTGCGTTTTGTCTCCCTCTTTCGTGCGCTCGTTCTCCTAACGCTGTGGATTTTTCGTGCTTGTTCGCCCCGGAGATCATCCTGCTAATCGCCCCCGACTGAGCCACATAGAAGGTGAGTGAGATTTGAGCAGTGTTCTGCATTGCCCTTGTTCGTTCATTGCAATGCGATTTGATAATTTACGGAAACAGAGGTACCATTCAGCAAAAAAGGCGGGAAAGTGAGCACAGTGCCTGTGCCTCTCTGCTCCTTTTCATTGCTCGTATATGCTTCCTTTGCGAGAATCGGTTGTATATCGGTTGAATCGTTGCATTTGCGGCTACGCAATCAGATGTGGCTGCGGTACGTGCCACCTGAAAACGGACATGTGCGCAGCGCTTTTTGGTACAAGGTTCGAGCACCGATTTAATTAGCCTTTTTAGGAGCACCCGTGCTACGCCGTTTTGGAGGAAAACAAAAATGCGACGTGAAATCATCGTTTGCGCCACGCCGTCCAGTGACTGCGTACGCGTGGTGTCAGCGCCCTCCTAGCAGCGCGGGATCGGCGACAGATGCATGCGTGGCGTGCGAGGCAAATAGAAGGTACTGTACATACTCTGCTGCGCTGTCGCTTCAGGAGTGCCCCACATTTTTATACGGCCGTTGACGCGCCATGCTGTCGCCGCCCGCGCAATATTAATATTAAATTGCAAGGGTGTGCGACATATATGAGATAAAAACGGGTGGTGCACTCGAATGCTACGAAATCATGATGGAAATATGTGTACATATGTGCCTTGCCAATTTAACTACGTGTGTTTTGTTCTGCACCATTTCGTGCGCGGTCGGTTCTTTTTGTCCTGTTCTACGTTCGACGTACGCCATCGCGTGCAAAGGGCTTCGCGCAAGCGCCTTACAATCACGGAAAAGGCAGATTTCTGGGCATTCTAGGTTTGACAATTAAGAGGAAGCTTTAGCTCGGCGGCTCCTATTGAAACACAGGGGAAATGAGAAATAGTCTTTCTCAGCAAGTAGTGTTCCAAATTTCATGAGGTTTGTCGCATTTAAAAGAGAACGTTAAAATCCAGCGACTGTTGGTTGCGAATTTGTTTTTAATTTATGTCGTCAATTTAATAATAAAGATTTCTAAACATCGTAAATTCTCAGAAAGCTATACTAACATGTTTACAACTCTGTCACTCAGCAATGAAAAATGATATCACAGTTCTGTAAATTGCACCTAATAGTACATCTACAGCGAACAAGATTCGTATATTACACATGGCTTTAAAGAAACGACTAATATGTCAGTGGACTTGAAAAACCGTTGAAAACAATGTATCAAATTCACTTACGATATAAATTGACATATCAACTTTGTGCGCTTTAGACGATCTAATGGATGCAGTTTATACAGAACTGCGCGATATCAGTTCGTGGCACTAAGCTACGACTTTCTAAACTTCGTGCTTCTATTTTTTCAAACTTAAATTTTTAAAATTTCTTAAAAGAACTCTCCCGCGAAATCAAAATTCCACTTGCAACACTCACTACAATTCAACTTTCTATCTCATGTGCAACAAGTGTCATTAAATTCGATCTAGGGGTAACCTCAGAAAAGCATTTCTGTGTTTTACATGCATTTGAATAGGCGGCACCATAGTTGGGCCCGATCTAAGCTTCCTCTTAAGGGGATCCAACTTTAAAAAATAATGTCATTGATTGAAACATCAACTCCTTGCCACTCTGGTGACTCATTGATTTGAGAGGGAACGAGAGGCACGCGGCAAATCTGCCGTGTCGTCCTACTGTGGTTGCAGATTGCGTGTATGCATTATCGACAAGATATCATAAATGTCTAGAAGTAAATATTGAAGTCAGATTTCTGCTATGAATTAGCACAGTATATATAAAGAGGGCACATCAAAGGGGAGCTTATTTTTATGTATGAAATAATACTTTGGCACACGCTTGTAACTGTGCTTTCTCTGTGGAGCATTTTTGTGGAAAACTTTCTTTGAAAGGAAGCACACCTTAGTAGTGGATAGACCAATAAAAACATCTAAAACTGATTTTATAGGAAGAAGCTGCTTTTAGATGTGGCCAAAACAATTGAATGGATGTCCAGAAACAGTCTTTAAAATTAGGCAAGGGAATAAAAATAAAATCAGTATTTGCCCACCTTACAGGGCCAGTGGCACAAACAGCCACATTTTATTACCTTCAATCATTTATTTATATCCATCCATTTATGTGATCTTAAAGCCAGTCAATGTAACCCTTTTGATTGTTGCTTTTGGTGCGTCACGACTTCAAATTTTAATACTGGCGTCTGTTTTTTCTTCACATTCAAAAGCCATGTCCTCACGGAAGGTTATGGACGCTTCATGGACACTTGAGGAAGTGAAGATTATTGGCCATCGAGGTTTGTTGAATGGAGTCCACATACCCTAAAACTACACTGTTTGAAAATATGTCATTACAGTATGTGTTATTTCTTAAGATACCTTGAAGGCAGCCTTTGCAAAGCTGAATGAGTCACTGGACACATCTGATTTGAGGCAGTCCGACCCGGATGAACAACGGAGAACAAGAAAGCTGAGAAAGCGTAGAATAATTTACGACTCCTGGGACACGGATGATGTTGATGAGCTAATGGACGGGGGAACACAGCCATCATGTCACACTAAAGGTAATGTTTTTCTATTTACGTTTTGATAAAATATGCAACTTGTCTTTTGGAAATATTGCAGCCCATTGCGTTTCTTTTGAATGGGGCTGCTGTTGTTTTATAATCACAATTACAGTATCTAAACATATCCATCGAATATGTAGCTTCTTTATATTTTTGTTCAGGCACTTATTGACATTGTTTATGTTGAGTCAGCTTTATTAACAGCTTGCATGTTGCCACCTGCACCGAAACCACAATCAATCGCCCCGTGCTCAAGTGCTGTGGTACTGACATGCCCAATTGAGAGTTCACCTAGAACACCGCCAGTGACCAGAGGACTATTTGAGCTGTCTACCTCCTCTTTAATTGCATTGGAGTCAGGTACAGCAGTATGCAATTATTAAAAAGTGCATGCAAGAGCAAGGTTTTAACATTTTTTTCACCCAGTGTTACTTAGAGCAGGTTTACTAACAGTAATTTTTGAATATGTTGCTTTTAGTAATGGTGACCAATGTAGAATAAAAAAGCAAATTTAATTCTCGTAGAGAGAAAAGAAGCCTTCTTAAGGCGTAGATTCATTGTATTTAGGACTGATACTTGGCCCAAACTTAACGAATCAAAACCTTTATCATCTGTATTCATATGTTACTGGTGTCCACTTTTTTCACTACCGTGACTGCATGTTTGTAGTTCCTGCAGCAGTGTGTACGAGAAACATCGGTAATATTGTCTAATTGCCAGCACAGCTGTTGCACTGAAATGCACTGGCCAGCAGAAACTGAGCAAACGTCGGATGAGGGGAGGAACCTTCGATCTTATTGAACTGAGTTAAATTGCACAGCTGACCTTGTAATTCTGAGCAACTTACATCTATGGAAAAATTTTGCAACATTACATTTTTTCCAAACATTCCAGGTTTTCAAAATAAAGAATGTCGTCTAGTGTGCAGCTGTCACCATACGCACAATTTTTTGTGTTCTTGCGACCAACTATATTTACTTATTCCAGAGAGTGTGTGTTCATCTCCCGACATCATGTCACTGGGCCCAAGACCTGCTCAGCATCGTATGCCGACGCCATGTCGAACACCCAGGGCCGGTCGCTCGCAGCAGAAAACACCATGTTCTGACACAGGTACTACAAACATGAATGACTATCTCTGCATTCTAAATTTGTTGAACTGATACAATGTGTCTTTCACCTCTGTTTGGCTGCTAGGAACCATCAACACTCACATAGATTAAACTAAAATTCCTGGTTTCCTCCTGTTTGCACAGCTGCAAACACTTGGGCTCTACTGTCGGGTTACGAGGGGTGTGCAAATATTCAATATTTATAATGCAATGCGAATAGCATCTGCTGTTTGATTCGAAACTAACTATTCAGAATTGTTGAGTATTTGTTTCTCTTCGCATATCAGGGGACTAACAACACTTACCACCAGCCCACAGGAATGAAGACAAATGCAAGTGGAGACTTTCTAATGATTAGGCTGCGAGGGAGCAGGAGCTGCTATGCCGAATTACCACATTTTGCCACTGTAGTACTATTGAACTAGCTAAGTGACATATCTCAAAAACTTATTTTACAAATGAGTTGGTTTTTTTATAACAAAAGTGATTAAGGCCTGTTTTGAGATTGCTTGGTTAAAACTCGTGGCCTAAAAATATAAGCGGACGAAAATTTTTATTTCTAGTGGTAGAAGCATTTGCTGTCACTATGTAAATGAGCTGTCATTTGCTTATTGCAGTGGTTCTTGCATTTTCGAAACATGCGCTGCATTTCTTTCGTGTTGAAATTCATTATTGTTATACAATAATTTCATGTTCCTGTGGTCATTGCCTTTCCTTAATTGCAGGGAGCTTTTGCCCATCTCCTGCCACTCGGTATGATTCTACCTCACGAGATCTAGTTCCTTCTAGCCAAGGTATGGCGAAACTAACATTTTTGTACAGAGAGGTACTCAGCATTGATAGTAAAGTGGCTAAGCCTCCTGTATCTGGCTCAACATTGTGTCTCTATCAGGGACCTGACGCCTGTGCTTAAGTTAGGCTACAAGTGATACTAGCATAAGTACTTCCAAGCTCAATGATCTATAGGCTAAAAGTATGTTTAAACCAATCCAGTTAGCATTTTTTGTCAATTAGGCTAGTTGTCTAAAATAGCTATGAATTGGGCTACTTTGTGTGCATTCATTTTTTTCTTGTACTACGTACAGTAGGACACAACATGACGACAAGATGACAGTCGTCGCTAAAGAAAAAGTTAATATAACCAGGGAAATCCTAGAGGCTTTAGAAATAGAAGAAAAAGACAACTGCGTGAGCACCCTTTAATCATGCTAACAAAAGTCGAAATCACTTACGCAATGAATGCGTACACACACAGAATGTACTTATAGAATCATAACCAGAAACGTGAGAACACGATCTGAGTGTAGCTGCTGTAATCATAGTTCACGCAGTCGCAATTCTTCGTTCTGTGCTTGAAGATAATGTGGTATGATCTGACGATAAACCAGCTGGTAGTTTGCACTCCCGTGTGTAACTTCGTGTCCGCTTCATATTCAGTGTCCTGTTTGTCCCTGTTGCATACTACTGTACATAGCGCAAGAAAAAATAAATGTTGGCTTGTAACCACCATTGTTGGTATAATTAGGTATAATTAGTTGGGCTGACAGTATTAATAAATGAATGAATGAATGAATGAAATATTTGCGGTTTGAGCCAGATTTTCTCTGCATATTTTTATTTACGAATACTGTTGGCCTGTCGGCCGTTACAGGGTGGGTCAAAGCAGCACTTGGACAATCAGTACAATACATGGTATTACAATTATACATATAGCAAAAAAACAAAAAAAACAAAACAAAAAACCAAGTTAGTAGCAGTATTTCGGCAATTAATACAGTACATGAAGGCAGTACATGAATAGTGTTTTAATAGGAGAACATAAGTGAACAAAGAAGATGCATAAGCGAAATATAATACATATACTCCGATAAATATGACTATAAACGCAGTGTTAATAAACGAGGTCATACACTCTCCCCTCCCAAAGAAACAAAAAGACAAAAAAACACGAATACGTGCGTGCTTCTTTCAATGTTGCCTTAAGTTTTTCTCGAATTCTTCCGCACTGATACTTTCTCGCGTTAACACCGGTAACTCATTCCATTCTTTAATGGTTCTTGGGAAGAAGGAAAATGCGTAGGCGTTAATGTGTATCTGAGGTATTTGAAAAGTATTATATTTGTTTTTCCGTAGTGTTCTACCTTGTCGTGCTATCAAATACTGTTCGCTATTAATGTTGAATGTGTTTTTAGTGAGAAGAAAAAACAACTTTAACCTAGCTATGCGCCTGCGTTCAGCGAGCGTAGGCAAGTGCAGCAATCCGAGCATTTCGGAGACTGAATCTGTGCGAGAATAACGCGATAGGATAAACTTTGCTGCTCGACGTTGAACTCTTTCCAGTCTCTCAATTAGCCCTGACTGATAAGGGTCCCAGATTATGCTGGCGTATTCTAATGTGGGTCTAACTTACGTTAAATAAGCTGTTAGTTTTACTGACTGTGAGGCTAACTGCAATTTCCGTCGTAAGAACCAAAGCTTCCTTTCCGCAGTTTGGCATATTTTTGTAAAATGGTTGGACCAGCTTAAATTCGCGGATATATGTATGCCTAAGTGTTTCAGCACGTCAACCGTGGAAAGCACCGAAAAATTCACTGTGTAATTAAAATCAAAAATATGATTTATTTTATTCGTTATGCGCATTACAACACTCTTACTCTCATTTATTTTCATTTTCCATTTGTCACACCATTTTTCTATAGCCCTAAGAGCGTCACTGAGTAACTTCTGATCTTCTGTGCTATTAATTTCTTTGTATAGTAAGCAATCGTCGGCGAAAAGTCGCACCGTGATACCTTCGTCAATTGCTGAGGAAATTTCATTAAAATATACTAAAAATAGTACAGGGCCTAACACGGACCCCTGAGGGACACCAGACGTTACGTTCAACGGCTTTGATTTAGTGTGTTCCACTTCTACGTATTGGGTTCTGCCCCGGAGGTACGCGATTATTCATTTTACTATTTTCGCGTTTATTCCCATATTAGTTAGTTTCACAATCAATTCTGCATGTACCACTCTGTCGAATGCTTTCGACAGTTCAAGACAGATGGCATCTATCTGTTTCCTATTGTTTAATGCACTGGCAAAGTCATGGATTGTTCCAAGAAGCTGTGTTGTTGTGGAAAGGCGCTGTCGGAATCCGTGCTGGTTGGGAAAAAATGAGTTCGCATTTTCGATGTACGTGTAAATTGACTTGGCTACAACATGTTCTAAGAGCTTGCAGCAAACGCAGGTCAGCGAAATTGGACGATAATTTTCAATTATCTGTCTATCTCCAGATTTGTGCACCGGTACAACCTTTGCCGTAAGCCAGTCATCAGGGACTCGGCCTTCCGCAAGTGACACATCAAACATAATTTTTAAGTAATGCGCAACCCATTCCGCATACCTGCGCAGAAATGCGTTGGATATGTCATCGGGGCCCACCGATTTTTTTACGTCAATGTTTAGTAGAAGCACTACAATTCCATCATACGAGACTTCAACGTCTGACATCTCTTTCGAGCGAAGCGATGGGGAGAGTATGGATTCAGTACTGGATTCTGATGGAGCAGAAAACACCGACTGGAAGAACTCATTGTAAGAAGAAGCAATGACTCCAGGATCAGTAACTACACTGTATATGTACATACACTGCATATGTGGCGTTAAGTTTTATTAACATATGTACAATACCTAATTTTGTTCCTTTTATAACCACTAGATGATCATATTCTGTTAGCATCTGATGAAACATATATTTAGTAGTTTGTTTTATGAGTGCTTGTAAGTTACTCTTGTCCAGAGTTTTCACTTTCTGTTTGACCGATTAGACCCGACATTCTTTTGCCCTTCTGCTTGAATGAGGCTTTCACAGAAACCTAAATATTATTTATATACTTGTACATTTTATATATAAAACCATGATGCCATTAGTCTAAAATGCTCTGATATGGTTTACAGAAGAAGCAGCCGATGCCCCACACTTCAGGAAATATTTGATCTTGTACAATAGCTTCCCATGAGACAGCTTCGTACGAATCACATTAAATGCAGTGCTTGATAGAGCAAACACTGATACTTCCGTATGTTGGCTGTGACATTGAAGAAAAGTGGCCAGCACCGCAAAAAAAGCTTGAATTGACGTCACATTTCTCGGGGAGGTTCCTGTAAACAAAGCAAATTGGTGGCTTTGAAAAAAAATTCGGTATGTTTCGGTCTGATTGGGTATGAAACCCGGGCACACCAGGGTGCCCGGTTGACAGCACCACGGCCGCTCCGCTGTTCTAGCTTACTAAACGTATGCCTAGTGCGTGCCTGAGTTCACACGTCCCGTTGCAGCCATCTTGCTGTCTAACGGTGTGGCCTAGTGCATGCGAGAACATACAGCACTTTAGGCTTTAGGTACTACGTTAAGTGTTCATATGTGGCGTTAAGGAGGTCGCCTTAGTGCCACACCTGTACTTCCCATTGCGGCTCGTTATGTCTTACAAGGAAGTCTAGCCCTGATTGTATAACTTGATGCATCACCAATTCTCTTACAAAGAAGTTCAACCCCAACTGTATAATTTAATGTATTACCAAATGTGCAGCAGGCTTTTGCCTTCTTGTGTTACAAGAGCGTAACACCTGCCGAACTCTTTTTCACAGGTGCAACAAGTGCCCTCTTCGGCACGACTGATGCAGCTGTTGCGGACACCGCCAAAAGGTGGCTGATGTTTGCTGCGGACAAGGAGGGAGGCCGGACACACAGACGGCGCGTCGCCTTGTTGAGGCAATCCGACACAAGCCAAGAGAGCACCTCGTAATCTCTAGAGTTTGATGTAGCCTCTTTTTTTAAAACAGTTCTGCTACATGTTATTCCACATATCAGGGGTATAAAGCTTTCTCAGCGTGGCGCACAGCGTCAACAATGCACAAGCAACTTCAGTGCCTTTGCTTGCAACGATGTCCCGGTAGCACTCCCTGGCAAACAGTATTGCAAATTTTGCCAGAACTAGATGGACTTGAAACCTATCCTTCAAGTTGATAACAAGTTTATCAACAAAAGCTTCTCTGGTTCCCTGCATTCAAACTTCAAATTCTGATGTGACTGACAATGTAACATCATTGCTGGCACAGAATTCTTTAAGGTTTGTCTTGAGGTCTTTCTGTGCCTCCAGCATGGTTATTATAGATGTTATCACGTCCTGCAAGAGATCAACATGCAGCGACCTTGCTTGGAGGGCTTTGATAGCCTCTCAGTCAATGAGACATCACACATAATCAAAAGTGTGCCTACAAATCTGCCACTTAAGTTAAGCTTTGGCAGCCCAGCTGTCTTATTTTCACCCCTCTCTTCTGCTTCTCGTGAGAGACTTGCTGTGATGGCTTGCAGATTATCTTGGACAGCAGCACACGACCCTCCAACACTAAGCCAGCGTGTGGCATATGGCTCAGTAATCTTTGAGCCCACTGACTGACTGATCTGTTCAAATGTGCCTCTTTAAAATGTTGTAACAGCTTATTCGTTCACGTAATTGCATTTACCCTTTCTTCTTTTGTGTGACATCTCATTTTTAGACAGCTGAATGATGTAATGTGGTTCGGCCATCTAAAGGAGCATTAGCTGTGCCTTCTGTGTCCCGTGGCTTGATATGTGCAGTCATTTTCTGTAGTTTACTGCTGTCCCTGTTAAGCAACTGGATATATTGACTTATGTGTTCAAATATGCATTTTTAAAATGATGTAACAGTTTATTTGTTCAAATAATTGTATTCCACCCTTTCCTTTTTTGTGATATTTCATTTTTAGACAGCCGAATGATGTGTGGTTCGACCATCTGTGTCCCTTGTTGGCTTGATATGTGCAATCATTTTCTGTGATATAGTTCACCGCTGTCATCAATTCTGCCTTTTAAAAAAATTATGTGACAGTTCATTTGTTCACGTAGTTGTGTATTCTATGATTTCTTTGTGTTTAGACATGTTCCATCTCATGCTACTGTATTCTTCAGTGCAAAATACAAATGAAACACCGAAAATGTTTGTGTTGTGACATGTTTGGTGTAGTACAGACAAAAATCTACAAAAAAGTAGCAGGGCATTTATATGTAGCCAAGATAAAAAACAAAAAAATTGGGGATGGAAATTGCATTGGCCAAAATGCTTGGCTTCCATAGCAAGAATATGCTTGGCTGTTGCAAGATGTTCCACTGCATTGCCAGCTATGGCAAGAGGTGTTTCCAATCGTTGGCCATGCATGGCCTTCCATTGCTTGGCCAACGGTAGGCTTGTCACTCCAGCCAGGCACAGGCCTTGCTTGGCCTCCAATAACTTTCCAATGATGGACAGCTTGGCCAATGATGATTTACCATGCTTGGTTTTAACAAATTTTGCTGGTAGGGGCCTGCCTAAATACTTTGAAAGGCAGCGTACCTCTCACGTATCGAAACGCCATAACAAGCGCTTAGACGGCCCACGTGAGCACCTATGAATGATGACGGGCCACTGTACAATATTACCACTGCGCAGAGAAGCTGATCCGCATGTTCCACTTGGGTTCTCTCATACAAATTAAGGAAACGTTACTGGGCAGGAACAAATGAAGCAATGCAATTTTACGCACGTGGGGCGCCGCTGCCTCTTCGCCTACCATTGTTTCAAACGAAGTGACGGTGGCGGCAAGAGTTAGTATCGCGCGCTTTTGCTCCGGGGCATGCGGTTTACTCACGCTTGTCAATGTCAAAATACAAAAAAAGGCTACGTGCTCAGGAAAACGAGATTACTTACCTATCTGCAGAAATTCAGCTGCGACTATTTCGGGGTGCCTTCTTTCCAACAGGCATCATGAGCTCTGCCGCGCAACTCATCAAAACAACCAGGCGAGCACGTCAGTCGAAGACTAGTAGCTGGGTGAGCCAACGACTTCAACAGATAAACGTCCCACTTATCGTCGTTAAAGCATTTCACTAAAATGTGCGTCATGATGTCCGAAAAGAAAAAAAACACTTTCATCAAAAAGCACGAGGCGTGAACCACCGCACAACTGACCAAGTAATTGAGTCCGAAAGCCGTTCACTGCTTCACCATAGAGAAAGAAATTTCGACAAGAGGAGACACTCCCATAGAGCCGAGCGACCGAATTGACTGTAGCACACCAAGTGGATGCTATTAACTCCTTCCGGTTTCGGTTTTGGGCACGCGTGTTTTGAACACTAGTTGGTACACGCCGCGCCGGCTCCGCTGTCCGGCGTGGGATTTATTTTTTATTTTTATGTTTTTGCTTCTGCTGAACCCCGTGTGGCCTTGGGGGGGGAATCGTTTCATTATTTAGTAAAAATGTTTGCGAACGACCTTTACAAGACTCCGACGAATCCGTCAGGTATAATTTCATAAAGAAAACGCACGACGTCTTCTGAAATGATGGAATGTTTATTTTGTTCTATATAAATACTATTTCCGGGCGTCTACATTCATCCAAAGTAGGGGCACCAGGTAAGCAGCAGTCATTGCCGTACGAAGCTCCACCGGATGCCATCAGCTGAACAAGAATATTACAAGCATGTATCATTTTGGTATATTGACCTAACAGGAGTATTGCGTGTAGAGGGGAAACGTGCGATAAGTGGTAAATGAGCGGCATTACAGATAAATTAACTTTTACGTACATTTCTCCGCAAGGACTCCTCCCAAACAATACCATAAAATCTGAACAAAACATCCGATTTCCAAGCACCCCTCCCTTCCCGGGGCATTATTTCCTGCACTTTAAGTGCGCAAATACACGGGTGACTGCGCGTTTCCAAAACAACTTGGCCTCTGTCGACGCGATGGTACGCCAAGTACACAGAGGTGGCTGCAACACAGGCTCAGCCAGACCACGTTACACGCTCGCAGAATGCCTTCTAGTCGCACTCAAGACAGATTCGTAGGTGCAAAGCCTGTTTTCAGTAGCTCAGAATACATAAATGTCATGTTCTTGAGCTGCTCATCCATGTTTTCTTTTACACGTCCTTCCGGCGCTAGCAACACTCCCGTGTTATCACTCTCGGCAATCGCTCATCGCGTTTTTGACAAGCGTGAACACCGAAATAAGGTATATGTTGTAGCATGACTAAAATGCGCCACAAACTTGTCCCACTAAAATTCAGTGCACGCAAAACTAACTCACTATGGCTGGCTTGCATTTTTTTGCTAACAGCTTCACGACCCCAGGAGTGGCGAGCATGCCTTAAGATATCCCAAAATGTTACCAAATATAATACAATGCTTTTTCGGGTCAGATAATGCGTCACGAACTTCTAGCAGTAAGATTCAGTACACGCGTAAGTAACTGCGGCACACAGCCGAGCTGCTTTTCGCTAACGGCGCCACTACGCCGAGCGCGGCCACTGTACTTCAAACGTACCCCAAAAAGTTGTGAAATTAGTTACATTAATGTCTGGGGTCAGAGAAAGCGCCAAAACTTGTCCTGGTAAGATTCAGTACACGCGAAACTGCGTCACACGGCCAAGGTGCTTTTCGTCAGAAAGCCAGGTGCGGCGAGCGTGCCCAAAAACTACTGAAATAAGTTTTAATTATGCTTGGGCTCATAGAAAGCGTTGCAAGCATCTCATAGTACGAGTAATGAACTCATATTAACTAGGCTTGGACTGCGGAGCTGTTTTTCGATAACTGCGTCACTTCATAGGTTCAGTTTTGTGCAGTAAGGCTTAAATGTGCTTGAAGTGCGTCGCAGACTGTCAAAAAAAATTCCTCACCTTGCTTTAGTCCAGTAGTGAAGCGGTGCCGTGTCGAAATGGAGACGGAACACAAGAGAACGTCGGGAGCCCCAGAAACGGGCTACATCCAAAAGAGACGGGTCGCCGAGCACACGAGCTTCACATGCGCAGCCGGCCTCGCTCACTCCTGCGGCTTGTCCGGCGCATGACGTATGCACGCGCGTCTGGCGGGCCGCTAGCTTGTTGCTAGGCAACGCAACAAGAAGTTGCAAAGTATAAGTTTATTTACACGCAAAACGTTTTAATTTTTACTCGGAAGGAATAAAAAAATAAAACGTTGTCTGGAAGTTTATTTTACATTCTTTTTTTTTCAGATGCTCGCGTGAACTAACGGATGGAGTTGAAACTAGGCGTGACGTGTTTCCTGTTGCCAGTTCTTGAAGAGTGTCCCCTCTTGTTGAATTTCTTTCTCTATGGCTTGAGTTATAAAAACCTTTCAAACACAAAATAACGGCACTGAAAAACAGCTAATTAATTAGCAATAATTTTTTATCCACTAACTTTCATAAAATTTTACCAACAACCTAATTTGTAGCGTAAACAATAAATACTACGACCAAAAAATGCGACTACGAAACTAGCGCTAACCATGTGTACTGTTGCAAAAGTGTGCGCAAAACGAAGCTGCAACGGTTGCAACCGCGTGCGCGCACATATACACATACACACACACACTCACCGTAACGCTACGTTGACGTTTGTAGCGCCACCTAGAAATAAAAATTACCACTAATTTTGCAATTTTTACAAAAGTAACGCTTCCACAATAGTTGGTAGTGCCTTTGCAGATGACGAGGTGACAAGTAAGGCATGAGAGTCCTGTAGGCATAAGTTACCTGTATTTCTTTCATTTCCTTTTGGTGTTCTTCTATTTCACTGAACATACGAGACCTGCAGGCGCGTATGTTTGTAGCTTGTGTGCGCTTGCATCCTACGGTTCCCACAACGCGTCCGATGCTCGAAGGTAGCGTCGTCGCTTGTCAGCACCTGTCTTATCGCCGGCCGCGTTGCCGCCGTGTCTACTTTTGGGGGAACTTCACATGCGCGTAGTCACCGTTTTTGCAAGTGAATTTCGCATTCTTCTGCTCCCCGAAACATGCTCCTTATGGATAGTACCAATGGCTATGTCATCTAGTGTATGTTAAAACGACGATGGCATTTGTACACCGGCGAAGAAATAAATCGTTATGAACTTGGGCGATCATGAATCTAGTCTAACGTTGCAGTTTTTACGTAGCGAAAATGGCTACGAAAGTGGGGCAGTCCCGGAGACAGGCGCTTCAAAGCGCCAGCTGTAGCGACAGCACGAGGAAGTGGCACGCGGCGCACGCGCCAAGCATTTCAGAGCTTACTGGCTTTCGAATGAGAGGAGTAAGGGCGCGCTCGTGGCCTATTGGTTAGAGTACCGGGCTCGACGGCCGACGTTCGGTTCCACCCCATCGGTCACACATTACTTTCTTTTAACGAAAGCGAGGCGAAAGAAGAACCTACCTGCCGCAAAGTGACAAGAATGAGGTTGGAACGCTTGGCAATAAATTTTTGGAATGTTTTCATATGCGAGTCCTAATTATTGTGTATTGGACTCAACTGCTACAGAAAAAGAACAACTAGAAAGATCAACAAAAATTACCCAATGAATTGTTTATTGAGGACACTCAACGGTAATATTGTTGTGCAAGAGTTGAGTGAACTCAATTGCTCTTGAAAATTTGTTGAAGTACGTTGTTTCAGCAATTGCCCAACAACATATCAATGGTTAATCAACAGTCATTTTCGTACGGGTACTGCGTCTTCCGGCTGGCTTTGGCTCTAGCATGATCTCTACGTCTTGAATAGTTTCTGCTTCATCCAGGTCTGCTTCCAGCTCTTCCTCCACACGCAGTTCAAGACGGGGGTCGTCCATGAGCAAGCCGTGGGATGTCCGCTTGTGCATAACCAGAGTGGAGGTCTGCCGGTAGTTCTTTCCGCACAGGTTGCACATGTACAGCTTACTGTGTGTGTGCAAAACATTGTGCTTGTACAGGGATTAGTATTCAGTGAAGCGCTTACCGCAGGATGCCACCAAGCACACGTATGGCTTCTCGCCTGTGTGAATGCGTATGTGATTCTTGTAATTTGTGACACTGGCAAAAGAACGGCGGCTGTTCTATTTGCAGACATAAGGTCACTCACCAGTGTGTGTGCGCATGTGCACCTTTGGGATGTTTGAGTTGGTGAAGGCACGAGTGCAATCCTCAAAAGGGCACTTGAAAGGCCGTTCCCCCCGTATGTGTGCGAACATACTTTTGCAGGTCTCCAGAAGTTCTGAAAGTCTTGGTGCAGCCGTCATGTGTGCACCGATACAGCGCCCGCCTGTGTGGACGCGTGTGTGGCTCTTGACGCGATAGCCAGTAACGAAGCTCCTGCTGCAGCAGACCACCAGGCGCTTGAAGGGTCGATCACCCGAGTGTATGCGCCTATGCACCTTGAGGTGGCGGGGTGTAATGTTCATTTTGCCACAGCTTTCAAAAGGACATATAAAGGCTTTTTCACCTGGCGTCCCACTGCTGGAGCCCCTATTTGTAATGTGAACAATATTTGTAGATCGTGCACCAGTCTCTTCTTCTTGAATGTTATCACCTGAAGCCTGAGCAGCAATGCTTTTTAACCCAAGTGTAGCCTCCGACACATCAGAGCCGAACAACTGCTGAGCAGGTGTTGTCGTGGAGATTTAGGCAGTTGTGCCGTCTTCAAAGGTCACTGCCTGGAGGCCCTCTATGGCTCTCCTTGGTCCAGCTTCTATGTAAGATGTGGAGCCATAGAGGGCTCTTACCGATATACTGTCCAAGTAGGTTTCCAAGGTCCACCACGACTGGGACATTGCGCTTTCTTGCATCACATTTGCATATAATTCTTCCCAGCATGACACCGCCGGATTTTCTCAATATTATCTACTGTACAGTCGCGAAGTGACGTTGCCCCTTGACATGGCATTTCCTGCTGCTGCGATCTCAACAAGCGAGCATGCGCGTGACGCCATCGCCCTCGCCGGCCATGCATGCCAGCTTTCCCGTACTCAACTGACGGCCTCGCAAACCACTCAGCAGCGTCAGTACAACGCCCGCCACCTTGACGTACAGTTTTCGCCTGGTGCGCTCGTGCTCCTGTGGTTGCCATCTCGTCACGTCGGACTTTCAGAGAAGCTCCTTTCGCGATACACAGGGCCCTACCGCGTGCTGCGCCAGGTGACGCCTGTGACATACGAAATTGCTCTGTGCGTTCAACCTCGTCCTCTACTCTGGCATCTAGTGATGTTGTGCACGTCAGTAGGCTCAAGGCCTACTGCACTGCTTCCGAGTTCGGCGTTAAGTCGCTCCGGGACGGCGTTTTTGCCGCCGGGGGTAGTGCTATGGAACAGTATTTGCGATGACAAACAGGCGAGCAGGGTGAAGACGACGATAACGATTAGAGCCTCTTGGCCAAGTGTGGCGTATTTCCTTGTAAATATACTTGTAAATAGCTTTTCGTCTGCGTCTTCCTACGTAATAATATTATGGCAAAGAAGTCCGACACCGCTGTGGACGGCACGAAGGACGCCGACAGAGAGACGCAACAGCGTAGGCTTATCCAGTCACACAAGGAACAGCGTCTAGCTCGAGCCCCACTTCAGTAGCGCTAGCGATCCGGCTTACAACTTCCCCCCTCCTTGAAGACGGAGCCGCGCAGGAGGCCTAAGGCGTCGTGAGGACGAAGAGCTCGTGATACGGCTTGAGCCGATCTACGCGCACAGTTTTGCGGCCTCGGCGACGCAGGTCTGTAGGGGGCGTCACAGGTTCGATGACGTAGTTCACCGGAGAAGTTTCCTGTAGAACCGGGTAGGGTCCATAGTATCGAGATAAAAACTTGGAGAAGACACCTGGTGTCGAAGTAGGAGGCACCTACAACCAAACCAGAGCGTCAGGCGAAAACTGGTGGTGGGGGCGTCCGTCGTCATGACGAAATTTCTGTAGCATTTGTTCTTGCGTTGTAAGAGAGCGAGCTAGTTGCCGACATTCTTCTGCATACCGGGTGGCTTCGGCAACCGGTGTACCCTCTGATAGTCGGGATGGTAAGGAACAATAGTGTCAATGGGAAGTGATGGTTCGCAGCCATATAGTAGAAATAAGAGAGAAAAGTCCGTCGTTCACTGGGGTGTCGTATTGTAGGCGTACGTGACATAGGGAAGGATGAGGTCCAGGTTAGTGTGGTTGTAGGCGGCATACATCGAAAGCATGTCGCCAAGAGTTCGGTTAAAGCGCTCTGTCAATACGTTTGTTTGCGGGTGACATGCGGCGGTACAGCGGTGAATAACGCAGCATTCAGCGAGAAGTTCTTGAATGACATCGGCGAGAAAAATGCGGCCTCGGTCGCTTAGGAGTTCGCGGGGAGCGTTGTGACGTAGAAAGAAGCGTTCAAGCAAAAAGGAGGCAACGTCACAAGCCGTCTCGGCTGGTACAGCGGCCGTTTCTGCCTACCACGTGAGGTGGTGTGTACTTACAGTGACCCAGCGATTGGCAGCAGCTGTACACGGTGGAGGTCCGTATAGGTCTATCTTAACCCGGTCAAAGGGTCGCGAAGGGCACGGCAAAGTTTGCATTAGTCCAGAAGGGCGGCAAGGATTAGGCTTGTGCCACTGACACACTGTGCAAGAGCGAATGCACCTGTGCACAAATGTGTACATACCGAACCAATAAAACCTATTACGTAGTCTGGTGTAGGTCTTGAAGAGACCAGCGTGTGCGCACTAAGGGTCGGCGGGGAAAGTGGCGCATACATCAGTGTGGAGCTGCCGGGGTATTACAAGCAGCCATTTGCGACCGTCGGAACTGTAGTTACGGCGATAGACGATTCCGTCGCGGATGGCGAAGTGAGAAGCTTGTCAGCGTAACGCTCGGGATGGTGGGCGTGCAGATGAATCAGAGATGTAGTCTATCAAAGATGAAATCCAGGAGTCCTTGCGCTGCTCCAAAGCTATGTCGACAGAAGCGACTGGGAGAAGTGGCTCCTCTAGGACGGAGACACTGACAATGTGGGCGTGGACAGACGATCGCGAAAGAGCACCGGCATCGGCGTGCTTCTTGGCTGAGCGGAAGGGAACCCGTATATCGTACTATTGGAGCCTCAGTGCCCACCGGGCTAGGTGGCCACAGGGATCCTTGAGAGACGACAACCAGCAAAGTGTGTGGTGATCGCTAACGACATCGGAGGACCGGCCGTACAGGTATGCACGAAATTTTGGGATGACCCAGATGATCGCTAAACATTCTTTTTCCGTGACTGAATAGTTCGCTTCAGCTTCCATGAGAGTGCGGCTCGCGTAAGCAACAAAATATTCTTGGCAGCCGGGATTTCACTCTGCGAGCACAACGCCAAGACCAACACCGCTAGCATCCGTATGGATTTCTGTGGAAGCAGTTGGATCGAAATGGCGCAGTATTGGTGGCGTTCTGAGCAGGCGACGAAGCGTCGCGAAGGCATTGTCGCAAGCCGGCGACCACGCGGAAAGATTGGGGTCTCCCCGAAGAAGCTCTGTCAGAGGTGCCGTAATCTAAGCGAAATTTCGAATAAAGCAACTGAAGTGCGAGCACAGGCCAATGAAACTGCGCAAATCTTTTAGAGACGTTGGCCTCTGGAATTCTTTAACAGCACAGAGCTTAGCGACATCACGGAGAACGCCTTCCTTAGACACGACATGTTCGAGAATTGTCAGCTTACGTGCCCACAAAGTGACATTCTTTCAGGTTTAGTTGGAGGCCAGCGTCACTGAGACACCTTAAAACCTGCTTCAAGCGATAAAGGTGAGTAGGAAAATCTGGTGCAAACACTGCTAAATCATCGAAATACCACAAGCACGTGTTCCACTTGAGTCCTCGAAGAATAGTGTCCATCATCCGCTCGAAAGTCGCGGGCGCTTTGCAAAGTCCGAATGGCATCACACGAAATTCGTATAAGCCATCTGGTATGATGAAAGAAGTTTTAGGCTTATCGTCTGCAGCCTTAGGCGCCTGCTAACAACCAGAGCGTAGACCGAGGGAGGAAAAGAACTCTGCACCTTGTAAGCAGGCTAAGGCGTCGTCAATCCGCGGCAATGGATAAACATCATTTCGGGTTACTTTGTTTAGGCGACGGTAATCCACGCAAAAGCGGATCGAGCCATCCTTTTTAACTAAAACAACTGGCGATGCCCATGGGCTGTCGGACGGTTCAATGACTCCATGCTTTAGCATGTCACCTACCTGCTCATCAATGACGCGTCGTTCTGTCGACGATACGCCGTATGGTCACTGCCGTAGTGGTGAGTGAGAACCGATGTCAATCCGGGGACATACAGTCTTCGTTCGGCCCACAGAAGTGTTATAGCTGTCAAAAGCAGGGCGATATTTCTCGAGGAGATGGAGAAGGCCATGGCGTTGCTTGTGGTTTAAACGTTGTCGATGACGTGGCTGAAAACGTCTTCAGGCGATGTGGCAGTTACGGGACTACAGTAGAGGTTGTTGACCTCTGACGATCCAATAGAAAGTTCCAACGTGGTAATGGTGTTGTAATGCCCCCCAGTGCCGAGAGATTCACCGCGAAGCAACTTAATCGGCAATGGGAAGCGGTTGTATACAGTAAGGTGAGTCGCACCAGCTTGAAGGCCAAGCTGCGCAGTTGGGAGTGGTGAGAGGTGGCGATGAACAAAAGCAGTGGAAGGTGTAAAGAGTACGGTAGAGTCGGAGGTAATGGAACAGGATACAGATGCCAGGACGGATGCGTGCGGAGGTGTTTGGATGTTGTCGGTGAGGGACAACTTGGTGCAGGAAAGCGAAACGTGATCAGATATAGCATTGCCAAGCGAAGCGAAGGCGGCTTCTGCACGGCAGCAATCAATGATAGCTTGGTGCCGGGAGAGGAAATCCCAACTAATAATAATAATAATATAATATTAGTAGAGCATATGAGGCCAACTATTCATAAGCTGGATGCCACTGTATCGTACCTGTTAATTAAACTGACGACTTGGAATATAGAAATGGTAGGAATAACTTACTTATTTAGAGCATAAATGAAGAGGAAAGCTATACAGAGACGGAACTTACGGACAAAATAACAAAGGACATTATTAGCGAAAAACTGGGAGTTAGGATAAAGAGCACGTAAAGATGCCACCGAATAGGTAGGAGATCAAACAGGAATCATCCTGTCATCATAAATCTACACGACTACCGAGAGAAGACATTAATAATGAAGGCATGCCTGAAATTGACAGGTTCAGAATATTCAATCAGTGAAGACTACTCGAAAAGAACTCGTGATGTAAGAAAGAAATTATGGGAAAGTGCACCATAGGAAAGGAATAATGGAGCTAAAGTTAAGCTGTTTTTGATAAAGGTAAGCATTAATGGTGATATGTTTAGATGGGATAATGGAAAGAACAAACGATATAAAATCCCGAAGAACCATAAATGACACCAGAATGAGACCAGTCCTGCATTCAAAATCTGAATTATAAACTGTCGTAGCGTCGTCAATAAAGCTGTGGAATTTGAGGGCATGCTGTTCTCGCATGACGCAGACGTTGCCATGCTTAGCGAGACGTGGTTGAGCAGTGGAATATTTGACAGTGAGTTTGTTCCTAAGGGCTATAAGGTATTTCGGAGTGACCGCGACAGAAGACATGGAGGAGTGGTCCATTTTGTACAAATCATCAATACAACTTTTTAAAATCCTGATGTGCAAAATATTGAAGCTATCTTTTGCAAAGCATACATCAACAAGGCCCGTTTCATCCTTGGCGTTCTTTATAGGCCTCCAAACTCTTCTGTTGCATTACTTGAAAAGTTAAGGGAATATATGCACTGCCATGTAAAATCGGATGACAGAATACTACTGCCACGGGACTTTAATTTACCAAACATTGATTGGCACACCTTTATACCGCATTCTGCTCACAGTGTTGATAACAGAATCTTTGATATTGTATTAACGTTTGACTTACTGCAAATGCTAAATAATTTCACGAGCGTACAGGGAGCCGTAGGCTCAGTTCTAGGCTCACTTTTTGTAAGTGGCGCCATCTGAAATGCCATAACCTGTGAAGTCATAAACGGAATTTCTGATCACAAAGCTGTCCTGTTGAGCTTGTCAAATGTCTACCCTTACCGCAACAACAGTGTTCATTTGTTTCCCAATTTTTCTCGTGCAGATGATGAATCTATTCTCGATAGGCTTCCATTCTTCTTCGATGACCTCAGAAACAGCGCACTTGCAATATAAATTACTTACGGCTTTTCTTTAGGGGAATTGTCTCTGAATGTATCCTCCGTTTTGCTCCCAAAATTGCAAAATCTTCTATGTACCGTAACCCGTGGATTTCCGGTGAGACGTTGCGCTTACTGCAAAGGCTTAAAAAGTTAGCAACGAAATGAAGAACAAATGTAACCTTAGAATCTATTGTGGAAGCCACTTCAGAACAACTAAAACAGAAAATAATTTGTGACAAAGAAAACTATAAAACTATTATGGAACGATCCTGCCTTCGTTTAATAAAACACCTCCCGAGAGATTCTGATGCCAAATCAAACCTAAATCTTCTTCCACCAGTGGGTTCATGATAGACGGCAAATGTGTATGTGATAAAACTATCGTTTGTTCTACTTTTAACAAATTCTTCCAGTCGGTATTTACCAAAGATAATGGTTGCCTTCCCAACTTTTTTATATCGCTTCCTGTTCTGACGTTGTTATTGCTGAGAGCGGCGTTTTTAACTTGCTATTGAACGTTGATACTAAAAAGTCACCAGGACCAGACAATGTACCAAACGCGTTCTCAAAGCGTTATGCGGAACAATGTGCTAAGTGCCTGTATGTCGTATTCACCAGATCTTTACGCGATAGTTCCCTACCGGATGACTGGAGGACGGCCGAAATGGAACCTTTACATAAATTCGGGAAAAGGCACACATGGAGAATTACGGACCAGTATCTCTCACATCTACATCGTGCACAATTTTAGAGCATATAATTCATAAACATATATTAGGTTTTTTAGAAGAGCAGAAGATACGGATGTCTAATATGGTTTCAGACATAGGTT
Source organism: Dermacentor albipictus (assembly GCF_038994185.2). NCBI lineage: Eukaryota > Metazoa > Arthropoda > Arachnida > Ixodida > Ixodidae > Dermacentor > Dermacentor albipictus. The sequence continues at coordinate 2,471,251 of NC_091822.1, read as the reverse complement.
TTCTACATATACTCAATTAGTTGAGACTGTTCACGATCTCGCACAGGCTCTCGATCTCGCACAATGAAGGAAAGCAAACAAATATTGTGTTCATGGATTCTCGTAAAGCATTTGAGAAGGTGTCACATCACAAATTATTTCATAAATTACGGTATTATATAAAATACGAACCGATACTAACTTGGATCAGGCCTACCTTACAAACAGACACCAATCCGTTACTTTAAACAATACTTCTAACAATGCAGAGGTTGCGTCTGGAGTCCCCCAGGGATCTGTTGTGGGACCCCTTTTATTCCTGTTATTTATTAATGACATAGTCGCAGAACTTTCACTTTCTGTGAAACTTTATACAGATTACTGTATTTCGTATGAAAATATATCTTCTGTTGATGATCAGGCGCCCAAATAATGACCTGGCAAAGGTCGTTGCTTTGTTCGAACAATGGCAAATATCTATTAATTTTGAAAAAAGAAAACAGTTTTATGAGAATCACACATAAGAAAAAACGTCTTCAATTTGAATATAATGTTGACAACGTATCTCTATCAGAGGTAAGAGAGTGCAAATATCTGGGCCTATGGATAACCAATGAGCTTTCCTGGACGAAGCACATAGATACTGTTATCGCAAATTCTTTGTGTAAACTGTTTTTGTTGAGGCGCTCACTGAAATTTTTTACGTCTAGTGTTCGTTCACTGGTGTACAATTCCTACATTCGTCCGTTGTTGGAATATGCTGTAATTATTTGGGACCCATTCACTTTAACCAACATTTAAAAACTGGAACATGTACAGGTTTGTTTTTAATTCATACGGCCGTGCATCTGTTGGTGAGCTCGTAAGACGCAGTGGATTACCCCCGGTGATTGTGCGCAACGGCATGTGCCGATTAAAGTTCCTCTTTCAACTTTAAACGGCCATTATAAGGTTAACACTTCCAAGTTCTTTACTTACTCATCAGGTTATAACACGAGACGAAGGCATGCTTTATCAATAACCCCAATGAACGCACGGAATAACTGTTTCAAATAATCTTTTTTTCCTAGGACAATAACAGACTGGAATAAACTTAATTATGATATTGTTACCCAGAATTCCTTATCAATGTTTCAAATTGCTTGCAAAGGTTATGAATTTGTGGCTGTTTTTTGCTTGTACGTTATGTATTCTTCACCAACGTTTGAAAAATGCCTCTATATCTGATGAATTTTCTATGTGTTTACATGCTTGCATATTTCTATGTACACCCACCCTGCTATGATCTGATTTCAGAACGCAGTATCTACAAATATATAATAAAAGAAAATATCGTGGAGACAGTGGGGCAAAACGACGAACTCGTCTGTGTAGAGCACTCCTTGAATTTCAAGTCTGGCGGTGCACGCAGCCACCGGCTGGACGTGCTGTGCTGTGGCCGTGCGGAGTAAAGGACCGAAGAAAGGCCTCGTGACTATTCGTACTGAGCGGCATAGTTTTTCGGCAATCGCAGATACGGCAGCACCTGTGTGAATGACTGCAAGCACATACATACACTTTCAACAGTGACATCAATAACGTTGGGCGGCGAAAGAAGAGGGCTTAAGCGTTGTGGCGATGACGCAGTTCTTACCTCGGGAACTGCACCACTTAGTTTTCCGTGTTAGCGGTAGAGGGACGTCGACGCATCGGGGAGCGACGACGAGGAGAAGGAGAACGGCGGTCAGAAGCTTGGGCGGGGAAGGGGTAAATCGCGGTCTGGAGCGTAAGACAACGGATTGTCGTACGCGGCTGTGCGTGGGTCGTCACGTGGATGAAGTGGACGGCGGCGGCACAGGCATGCAACGTGTCCGGAAATACCGCACGAATAGCAGATGGGCCGATTGTCCGCTGTGCGTCAGGGATTAATTACTCGATGAACTGGAGGTCGTGGTGGTGTGGAGGTAAAAACAGGGCTAGGCATCGGAGGTGGAGCCCGGAAGGTCAGTGGTCGTGTTCGTGCGACGGCTTCGGCGTAAGACAATGGGGCGGCGAGTTGAGGCGCCTGTTCCAGAGGTGGGACCTCGGGCACTTGTTCTTCTATAACGTCTCCTAGGGTCGCACTAAGGGACGAACTTGACTCCGGCGGGTTGGAGATGAGGGAGAGCTGGCGAGCAACTTCTTCCCGGATGAAAGCCTTGATCTGCGAGAGGAAGGTGGAATCTTAAATAGGAGAGGTCAAGCCGGACAACAATTCCTGATGGGGAACAGGACTGCGGATGAGGAGGTGTTGACGGCGGAGCTCGTCATAGCTTTGGCACAGATCAATAACTTGGGCAACAATAGAGGGGCTCTTTCAAATGAGCATCTAAAACGCGTCCTCGTCGATACCCTTCATTATATGCTTGATTTTATTGCCCTCAGTCATGGATGCATCGACGCGTTTCATGTCCAGGAATTCTGGACACTCTCCTTCGGAACTTCACAGCAACGCACAAGTGTAACTCAATGGGAAATTTTTTTTCAAAATTATATTTTAGAATATCGGCTGAGGGTCAAAAAGTTTCAACTGACTACAACAAGGGAGTGTTCCCTTCTAACAACATATTTATTTTGGCGCTTAGTCAGAACATTGGTGGTGCATTAAAGCAGTTAAAACAGGTCAGACAGGGGTGGTGAAGTCCCACTACAGGAGGAAATCGTTTTGCACCCTCCCGCCAGAGGGCATAATGACTTGAAGAAGCGCCAAATTTAAACCATAAAGCGATTTATTAAAGTTGGCATTGAGAAGGTAATGGTAATTTGATTAAGGGGTTTTACATTCCAAAACCCCTTTCTGATTATGAGGCATGCCGTAGTGGGGGACTCCGGAGATTTGGACCACCTGGGATTCTTTAACGTGTACCTAAATCTAAGTACGCGGGTGTTTTCGCATTTCACCCCCATCGAAATGCGGCCGCCGTGGCCAAGGTAATGGTGGAGGGAGTGTTATGCAGCAGCTTGTTAGCACGCGCAGGTTTTTGAGAGGCAGCCGAGATGGTACAGGGTGGTTATGCGTCTGCATGTCTTGAGCGCGCCTGGGTTGTATGCGCCCGTGCGCTGTATGATTGTGCGGGCGTGTGCCTCCGTATTTGCGTTTGCATGCGCGCGAGTGCGTGTATGCGTGTGTAAGCGTTCGCGGCGTGTGTGCGTGCGCGTGTGCGCGCGCTTGCGATGCATGCGTGGCCGCGTGTGAACGTGTACGCGTGTCAACGTGTTTTAGAATTTCAGCATGCACGATTGCGAACAAATGTGTGCGTGTTTGTGTGCGCATGGATGCCTGTGCGTGCGTATAGTGTGTGTGTATGCGTGTGTGTGTAGGTGTGTGCGTGCGTGCGTATGACGGATGGAGAGAGAGTGCGTGCGTATGAGGGAGAGTGCGTTTGTGTGCGGGGGAGACAGAAAGTGTGTGTGTGTGTGTGTGTGCGAGGGAGAAAGAGCGTGTGTATGCGCGAGGGAGAGAGAGACTGTACGTGTGTATGCGTGCAAGGGGAGAGTGTTTGCGCGTGCTAGTGCCTCCATATTTGCATATGCTTGCACGCGAGTGCGTGTATGCCTGTGTGAGTGTTCGCAGTGTGTGTGCATGCCTGCACCTGCGTGTTGGTGCATGTGTGCGTGCGCTTGCGTGCTTGCGGCGCATGCATGGCGGTGTGTGAATGTGCACGTGTGCGACCATGCATATTCGTCTTTCAGCATGCATGCCTGCGGACAAAAGTGTGCGTGTTTGTGTGCGCATGGATATATGTGCGTGCGATGAAGAGAGCGTGTGAGTGCTTGTTAGGGAGTCTGTGTTCGTGCGAGGGAGAGAGAGTGCATGTGCGTGCGAGGGTGTTTGTGTTTTTCCGGGTGTGAGCTAACATTTTCCTGCTTACACCTACTCTTGGAAACAAACGCGATGTGGAGACCATTAAAACCCGTGTTTCAATCTCCGCGACAAGAACGAATGACACTGAATTTGTAGCATTATCTCTTTCTGAAAGCGAAACCGACAACAATAAAATGCGCCTGTGACGTCAGTATTGCCGCCCTTGGCTGGCACGGCCCTGTAAGAAGCTGCCAAGCAGTTCAACTTCGTTATTTTGCTTCCATTGGTAGCAGCGCAATGCCTTGAGAGCAGTGACGCGCTATATCTTCACTATCATTCAATCGTGCAGCGTTTCTGTGACCAAGCACGCTTTCGGCAGCACACATTCGTTGCTACATTGACATTTCAACTTTAAGCGGCTTCCCTTGGGAAAAAGGATGTGAATAAATATCGACACTCGTCTGGCCGCAAAGAACATGCTCACTGAGCCGTGCCATTCATCGCAATATCTCGAAAGTCTGGAAGCGGTCTGGTCGATGTTACCCACCATCTTTTTCCGCGTCAGTTAGGCTTTCAGAGAACGCTTAATTACAAAATGTTTGTTCTTAGCTCTTACAGAAGCATGATTAATAAGCATATATTCGCCTACAATATTTCGAAGACAGGCTCCAGACTGCTAATTTGCATTAGCCACCCCAAAACAATTAAGTGATAATTAACACACATTCGAAAATAGCGCACACAACTGCACAACTTGCTCCGTATCCGGAGGTTACCACCTGAACAATCGAATGATAACAATTATGTCATTAAGATTTACATTGATCTATTCTTCAATATTTGGTGCCGTGAAAGAAGACCACCTGCATATTGATGGTGCAGTAGGCACCTAATAAAGCAGGTGCGAATACTCGGACAGGTTTTCTTGACGCAATTCAAGTTGATGAACTTAGAACAGATGCAACCAACCGCGCACCTCTGTCTTTACAATGTATTCTCCTACATTGTACAAGAAACGCCTCAGCCCCACGGTACATCAAAAAAGGTGTGCGGGAGCATTATTTGCTCTAACTAATAAATTTCTGAGCATTCGTGGCATCAGGCTTGGTTTCCTTGCGTCATCAGGAATGAAAGTGTGCGGGAGCATTATTTGCTCTAATAGATTTCCGAGCATTCGTGGCATCAGGCTTGGTTTCCTTGCGTCATCAGGAATAAAAGCAGCACATACCTAGGGGCCCAAGCAGGTAGACTACTTCCTCAGACCGTAGACTACGGACGGACGGACGGACGGACGGACGGACGGACAGACAGACAGACAGACAGACAGACAGACAGACAGACAGACGGACGGACGGACGGACGGACGGACGGACGGACGGACGGACGGACGGACGGACGGACGGACGGACGGACGGACGGACGGACGGACGGACGGACGGACGGACGGACGGACGGACGGACGGACGGACGGACGGACAGACAGACAGACAGACAGACAGACAGACAGACAGACAGACAGACAGACAGACAGACAGACAGACAGACAGACAGACAGACAGACAGACAGACAGACAGACAGACAGACAGACAGACAGACAGACAGACAGACAGACAGACAGACAGACAGACAGACAGACAGACAGACAGACAGACAGACAGACAGACAGACAGACAGACAGACAGACAGACAGACAGACAGACGGACGGACGGACGGACGGACGGACGGACGGACGGACGGACGGACGGACGGACGGACGGACGGACGGACGGACGGACGGACGGACGGACGGACGGACGGACGGACGGACGGACGGACGGACGGACGGACGGACGGACGGACGGACGGACGGACGGACGGACGGACGGACGGACGGACGGACGGACGGACGGACGGACGGACGGACGGACGGACAGACAGACAGACAGACAGACAGACAGACAGACAGACAGACAGACAGACAGACAGACAGACAGACAGACAGACAGACAGACAGACAGACAGACAGACAGACAGACAGACAGACAGACAGACAGACAGACAGACAGACAGACAGACAGACAGACAGACAGACAGACAGACAGACAGACAGACAGACAGACAGACAGACAGACAGACAGACAGACGGACGGACGGACGGACGGACGGACGGACGGACGGACGGACGGACGGACGGACGGACGGACGGACGGACGGACGGACGGACGGACGGACGGACGGACAGACGGACAGACGGACAGACGGACAGACGGACAGACGGACAGACGGACAGACGGACAGATAGATAGATAGATAGATAGATAGATAGATAGATAGATAGATAGATAGATAGATAGATAGATAGATAGATAGATAGATAGATAGATAGATAGACAGACAGAAAAATAATGCTATTTACCTTACTATCAACTATATGGGGGAAAGCACTGGATAATGTTTTTCCGTAATTCGTAACAGATGAGGCAGTGCGGACCTCATTGGATCTGGGTTGGGACGGAAAATATCGGAATTTTAGGACGAGCGCTTTGCTGGGAATAGACTGATCGTTTAAAGTAAATTATAATAAATCTTTCGGTTTGACGAGCAAAAACGACGATATAATTATCAGGCACGTCGTAGTAGCCGACTCCCGATTAATTTTGACTACCTGGGCGTTCTTTCAACTTCCACACAGTGCACGGTGCGCTACCCTACTTGCATTTCGTCGCCGTGGGAATGCGCCCACCTCGGCTGGCATTCCAACCCACACCATCTGGCTTAGCGGCACAACGCCCAAGTCACAGCTTTAGGGTGGCTAGAAATGGTAGGCGTGAAAACCGGCCTCTCCAAGCTTGTCGCGATTTGCGATCACTTCAAAGTGGCACTGTTGTAGGGGGTGGGGGGGGGCGACTGGAAAACAGTTAATTAGGGTCTGATATATCTTTTATGAGTAGCAGAGAAATCGCGCAACAGAAGATCCCCGGACTGATGTGTGATGACGACATTCTGCTACTAGCGGACAACGTATGTGATTTAGACACTTGCGAATATTTGTGGAAAGGCAGCGACAAACCTAGACCTTAAGTTTAGCACAGAGAAATCTGGACTTATGATCTTTAATGAAAGGACGAATAATTACATGGTGTCAATTCAACAGCAAGTCATACGCATAGTCAAACAATGTATATACCTATGCGTATATACAGGGTGTCCCACGTAACTTGAACCAAACTTTAAAAATATGTAAATACAACGTAGCTGAACAGACTCAAGGTAACATTGTTTGCCATCGCTTGGAGAGGCTCAGATTAATTTTTATTCGACTTAATTAAATAACTAGCCCTAATTAATTAATCAACTCAAATATTATAATTCGGTGAAAAGTGTCAATGAGAAAATTGTATAGCAACACGAAAACTCCCAATCAAACAAAAAATGAAATGCCTCATAGCCCCGTAAGACAGGGGCTACAAGCTCTCAGCAAAGTCAAGCGAACAGTGCTTAAATTCTTTCTAATCACGCAAACAATGTACAAAACAGCACGCCGAAAAATGTCATCATCAATGGCTCATACCCCAGAAAGCAAGCAAAAAATGCAATGACTCATAGTCCCGTAAGTTTCACGGCTACTCACTTAGCGTGAATTAGCTGCGATGACGCTACCTCTATTGTCGTTGTCGGTAATTTCAATGTGTATGTGTGGGTATCGAAAAGGGAGTGGTTTACGCGTTCCGTGTTGCAGACACATCCCTTGCGACGCCACACTGATCCGGCCCAACCGTCCATCCAGCGGCGTACGTGCACCGATTTGACATTCTCAAAGAATGTGGTTGCAGTTGCAAGTGAAATAACTACGACCCTCAAGGGAATAAATGAGTTTGTACCTTTTCTTCAAAATTATGTGTCACCTCCGAGTCATGTGCTAAACAGCTTCGCTGGTCAACCACCTTCACGGAGTGGAATGGCTCATGATTTTTTTTTACTTTCTCTCTGTCTTTCTTTCTTCGTTGCTTTCTTTCTTTGTTCTCTCTTTCATTCTTTTGATCCTTCTTTCTTTCCTTCGTTCTGTTTTCGTTTGGTTTCTTCATTCATATTCAGCCATTGCATCTTTGCTTGCTTACGAGGGTATGAGCCATTCCTGATTATGTCGTTATTTTTTCGGGAAGGAGCCATTGCTACTGGTATTTTTTGTACCATTCCTCTACTTTTCTTGTATCACTCTTCTAATTTGTATCATTGGACTAGACACCGCTCATTGGGGGGGTATGAGCCATTGCTACCAGCCACTTGAGCCCTTCGCCTTAATAAACCGTGTTCCAATGTAGCCGTGCGGTTTGGGGCTGCTTCCACCTCGGGCACTAGGTCGGAACTCATGTTTCCCTTGACTGCATACGTATATCAATATTAATTATAAAAAAAAATCCGGTATTTTTTATGTGTTAACAATACAGTAAAAATATATTCCGCAAAGAACTCACCCCAATACTTCAGTACTTTTTGTTCTAACACACACGTGCTTGCTACTCTATTTAATACAATGTACTAAAAAAAATTATCCATTGCTTTCCGCCCAGCAGCTGTTTTTATTTTTATTGACGCCAGGAAACCGAGCCGGATGCCACCAATGCTCATATATGAAATCGGGAGCGCGCACAATGTACTCGCTCGCCTTGCGTGATATGCCGTAGCGCTGAAGTGCTGATTGTATAACGTAGGTGAGTCCGTCGTAAAAGCAGAAGTGCACTGTTGGGTGCGTGTGCTTAAGTTGATGAACTTGAATTGCGCCAAGAAAACCCGTCGAAGCAATCGCACCTGCTTTTTAAGAAGCTCACTGCACCATGAATATCCAGGCAGTTATTTTTAACGGCCCCAAACTTTAATAGATCAGTATAAATCTTGCTGACATTCTTGTTATCATTCGAGTGTTGAAATTGATAGCCTCTAGATACGGAGTAAGCTGATTAGTTGTTTGCGTAATAAACGATGGTACGATAACTAAATTGTCAATAATTGATTTTAGGCAGCTAACGGACATGAGTAGCTTGGAGGCAGTCCTCGAGATTATCTAGCTGAGCGAATAATTGTTAAATATGCTTCTGTATTGCACAAATGTTTTTCAAGTAACCTCTTTGAAAGCATAACTGATGATGACAGAGAACGTTTATAAGGGCGACCTCACTGAGCCCAGTGTTTTGTGATAATGTGATCAATGGCATCACTCTGTGAGTACTGTACATTCCTTGCGGCCAGTGCGCTTTCAATGTACATTCGTTTTTTTTCGAAATCAAGCAGTTTAAAGCTTTAATGTCAATGCAACAGCGAACGTGTGCCACCCAAAACTTGCCTGGTCGAAGGAAGGATGCGTGATGCAATGATGGTGCAGATTTAGCGCGTCATCGCCGTCAAGAGGCAAGGGAGAGAACGAACGCGAACCGCTAGCAGCTCCTCGCGGGACCGGGCCGATGTTGATAGTGCCGTCGAGACAAAATACAGGGCGGCAGTACTGACTGCACAGGCGCTTTCACAGCGAAGCTGTGTACCTCTGGCCCGAAATGCATTTGTCGTGTCAGGGAGCAAAAATGCCGGCCGATCCCAGTGCTTGTGGAGTAGCGGACTGTCATGCGGCGGAGGTGAAGCAGGCTTCGAGTGCTCCGCCAATAATAATAATAATAATAATAATAATAATAATAATAATAATAATAATAATAATAATAATAATAATAATAATGATGAAGATGCATTGTTTCCCGTCGATGGGTATGCTGGAATCGCACATGGCCTCACGCGCAGAAGGCATTGCCATATATGCAGAGGAGGAAATGCATGAATACTACCATACAACCTTAACTCGTAAGAGGAGAGGGGCACCGACTATGGGGTTCTGTGTGCTGTACAAACGAAAGACGGAATTATGATATCCACTGTCTATCTACATTCAGGCACACCCAACTGTGGTATTAAGAAGTTCATGACCACGCACTGTGCATTGGTTAGCCGTGATGACACTACCCTTGTGATCACCATTGGAGGCTTCAATGTGGGCATCTCAAAACCAGAAAAGAAATTGTTCACTCAGCTTGTGCAAGAAGACTGGTTTGAAGTGCTAGACCAATCGAAGTACCTCAATTAAGTAACACCCGTCGTGCATAGATTCTACTTTGGCCAAGATTCTGTCTACGGTTGTAACCGGGCCAACCCGTATATATCACAGTAATCACAAGGCTATCGTCACTACCATTACCGAATAGTGAAAATAAATACATGACCCCTTGTCTAATCCTGTCTTATGTGCTACAGCTTAGCTGGTCATCCATCTTCAGAGAGTGGAATGGCTCCTAATATATTTCTTTTCTTTTTCCGTCGGTTTCGCTTTTAGAAAGTGATAATGGTATAATGGTATAAAGGCAGACCGTTCAATCTTGTCTCTGTGGATATAAATGAGATTCAAGTAAACTCTTTATCCGCGCCGTGCTTGCTTAGTGTCTGTGGTGTTGGGCTGCTAAGCACGAGGTCGCGGGATCAAATCCCGGCCACTGCGGCAGCATTTCAATGGGGACGGAATGCGAAAACAGCCGTGTACCTAAATTTAGGTGCAAGTGAAAGAGTCGAAATTATTCCAGAGTCTCCCATTACGATGAGCCTCATAATCATATTATGAGCTTGACACGTAAGAAGCCCATAATTTTAACGTCGATATTTCATTTGCATGCGAGAATAGGTACAAGTAAGGAAATGCTAGCTTCTCACGCACACCTATACACACAAACATATTTCACCTCTCTCTCTCTCTCTCTCTCTCTCTCTCTCTCAAGCAGACAGACGTAAAGATAACTGGCATCTTCACCTCCACGCACATTTACACGCACCCACGCATGTACACATACAGAAAAATGTGCGCACGCACGTACACTGAAATGCACTCATACACAAAAGCGCGTAGGCACGCAAACGCATAAACGCGGTCGTTCGTACGCAGATTCAAATACGGAGACACAAGCGCGGGCGAACACAGAAACTCAACTACACGCGCATGCACATTCAAGACGTGCACACGCATATACACTCCCTCTCCCTCCCTGCTGCCTCTCAAGACGCTACTGCGTGCAGAGTGAATCACACTTGCACTGCAATTACAGTTCCAACGCCAGCTCTAATAAATCACCTTACGGTTTAGATTTCCTGCTTCATGAAGTCAATAGGGCTATGTTTTTATCCATACTGACTACAAGAGTGTAATTATTGCAGGAAGTCGCCATTTTTTACTTGGCTTAAAATAGTTTAGCTCCACCTACCTACCGGTCCTGACGCTCCTGAGAAAGTTCCCAGCAGGCTCTGCTTCGCTGAGCACTGCCGAGTCGCCTCACAAGCCTTGACCAGAGTCCTGCTTTATACATGTACACCTGTGCCTTATGGCGACTGCATTGTGTCTCCCCTCGTGGAAGTCCTCCTTGTTCATCATGTTGCTCTTCAGCAAACCGTAGACAGTATCACCAACAACTCTACCAGCCTTCAGCTCGTCATCTTAGGAATCAGTCACCACGTTCTACCACAAGGCGTAGCCTTAGGCAGTCTTCCTCCCAAGTTTGCCTATTTTCAGCCTCGGCTGCTTATATTACGTCGTCTCCCGTTGACTCTTCTTCTTTGCCGGCTGTTCTTCCTCAGCTCACAAACGTTATTGCTCCCGAACTTCCGCCTCACCACGGCAGCTAGCTGCTCTCCGCGTTCAGCGACATTTCTGACCTGGGCCGCCCTTTCGGCCAGACCTCTCTCACGACACACCATACTGACATGGGTAACGCACACCCTATTCACAGGCGACCATACCGTCGGTCCTTGCTAGACGACAAGTCATTCAAATAGAGGTTGAGAAGATTCTCTCTCGATGAATCTTTGAACCAACATCCAGTCCTTGGGCATCCCCTGTCGTTCTAGTTAAAAAGGACGCCAGCTCGTGTTTCTTCGTGAATTACCGGCAGCTCAACAAGATCACCAATAAAGACGTTTATCCCCTATCACGCGTTGATCACGCCCTCGACTGCCTCCATGGTGCGAAGTACGTTTCTTCCATCGACCTTGGTTCCGCTTACTGGCAAACTGCGTCGACGACATGGACCGAGAGAAAACCGCCTTTATAACACCCGATGGCCTATACAAGTTCAAATTTATATCATTCGGCTTATGTAATGCATTATCTACTTTTGAATGCATGATGAACATACTCCTTCATAACCTCAAGTGGTTCATCTGCATTTGTTACTTAAATGACGCCGTCGTTTTTGTTCCTACATTTGCCACGCACCCGGAGTGCCTCTCGCTCGTCCTTTCTGCTTTTCCCAATGCTGGCCTTCAACTAACTCGTCTAAATGTCACTTCGGACGGCGCTAAATTACTACCCTTGGTCATATTGTTCATTCATCTAGTGTGCGCCCAGACCCGGGAAAAGCTCGTGCTGTACAGAAGTCTCCCGTGCCAACATGTGCAAAATATGTCCGGAGCTTCGTGGGCCTGTTCTCATATTTCCGCCGCTTCATGCACAATTTTTCGGAGGTTACTCATCCTCTGCTTTTCTGAAGGCAGATACTTCATTTTCTTGGGGACCTGAACAAGCAACTGCCTTCTCGAAGCTTATCTCTCTCCTTACATCTCCATTTCTTCTTGCGCACTTCGACCAGAGTGCGTTAAGAGAAGTCAGCACTGATGCCAGTGGTCATGGAATCAGTGCCATTTTTTGCCAACGTCAACGATGCCACGACCGCGTCATTGCCTACGCCAGCCGTCTGCTTTCTCCAGCTGAGCGGAATTATTTCGTTACTCAACGTGAATACCTTGCAGTTCTCTAGGCAGTAGCGAAATCACGCCCTTACCTATGTGATCGGCCCTTTACATTCACCACAGACCACCATGCACTCTGCTGGCTTTCATCCCTCAAAGACCCTACCAATCGCCTAGGTTACTGGGCGCTACGCCTAAAGGAATACTCGTACACAGTTGCTTACAAGTGCGATAGTTTATACCAAGATGCCGACTGCTTGTACCGCCACCCAGACGATGTTCCTGCGACCTATGCTTCCAGTTTGTAATTTTTTCTATCTGCTTAGCTGACCTTGCTACCGAACAGCGCCGAGATCCAAGCATACGTGGTATCATGGAAAAGTTCACATCTAGGTCATGTGACCTTCCTCTTGGTATGTTCCTACTCAAGGACGGCATTTTATATCGGCGTAGCATGTACCTCAGTGGACTAGATGGTGCTGGTTATTACGCGGCATGTTCGCACTGCTATTCTGTCCAAGCTGCACGATCTACCAACTTTTGGTCACCTCGGGGAATCAGTACGTACGACCGCGTCCGGCGACGATTCTTTTGGCCTGGTATGCACCGATCTGGCCGCCGCTACGTCGCGTCTTGTGAGTTATGTCAACGCCAGAAGAAACCATCTGAGCTCACTGTTAGTTCACTCCTACCTCTTGGCGATCCTACCGAACCCTTCTATCGCGTTGGTGTAGATCTCTTTGTGCCTTTCCCCAAATCTGACTGATGCAACTAGTGTCTTGCCGTCGCAAGACAATATACAACTCGTTTCGCGTTCACCAGAGCCCTTCCAACTGACATAATTTAATTATGGGGTTTAACGTGCCAAAACCACTTTCTCATTATGAGGCACGCCGTAGTGGAGCACTCCGGAAGTTTAGACCACCTGGGGATCTTGAACGTGCACCCAAATCTAAGTACACGGGTGTTTCCGCATTTAGCCCCCATCGAAATACGGCCGCCGTGGCCGGGATTAATTCCCGCTAACTCGTGCTGAACAGCCCAACACCACAGCCACTGAGCAACCACGGCGGGTAAACTTCCAACTGGCGTAGCCTACTCACTGTTGTTATGCACAACGTCATTGTTCGCCCCGGCGCTCCTTGTCAACTACTTACCGACAGGGGTCGCTCGTTTCTCTTTATCTCGGAGGACGAGGTCCTCCGAGGTATGTGGAAAGGTGTAATGGTTCCAGGACTTACTTATGGAAAGGTGGTTGTTTGCTCTAAATCAGGGGTACAATCAGGACTCGGTGGGAACCAAAGGTCAGTGGGTCGCCTCGCATTGGGCGCTCACGGGAAGACTACAAATGAAGCTGTGCAGGGTGATATGGGCTGGACTAGTCTGAAGTGAGGGAAGCTTGCAGTAAAATTGAGTATGAAGAACGGCTGAGGAAAATGGAAGAAAATAATTGGGGTGGGATAATGTTGGGATATCTGTTCAGGAAAAACATTGATTCGCAGAGGAAGGAAAGAACTAGGAAACTTACCAGCAAGTATGCGGCCTGTAGCCCACCCTACAACGTCAAGCTGAAAGTCAGAGAGGCTGAAATAATGTCATGGGTGGCGGCAATGGAAAAGAAACCAGTCATGAGTAACTATTTAAGAGGGAAAATGAACTCAGGAAAGAAACCATTCATGATAACTCAAACGGAAGCTCATTGCTTTTCGAAGCGAGATCGGGATGCCTTAGAACACGTTACTATAAAGCCTGATATAAGAAGGAAGAAGAAGCATGCGCTTGCTGCGGTAAAGCTGCAAAAACTATGGAGCATGGTTTATTAGAATGGGAAGACGTCTACCCAGCAGTCGATTTAGGCACCACTGGCCTGCTTGAAGCCCTTCGGTTAAGCGGGAGCAGTGGAAAAGTAAACATGTCCGCATTAGGCATTAGCAAGAGGCGATAGGAGAATTTGTGGAAGAAAAGTAGGGAAACGACAAAAAACAGAGACGTACAAAAGCACAGTTCGCAATAGGGGATGAGAAAATTTGGGTGTGGTAGTCAATAGTGTTTTTTATTGGTTAACCTAGGTATGACATTAGGCAGTATAATAGCAAGAGCTTGGTAGTGCAACCCACCGCCCCGTTCCAAAGGGAATGCTCACAACATCCATCCATCCATCCAGTTGTGGGCGACTTCCTCCGTCCTTATTATATCAAGCACAAATTTACTAATGCATGTCATCCGCAGACCAATGTTCTTACGTAGCGGCTTCATCGAATATTAACAGACATGCTCTTCATATATGTTTCTGATGACCATCGTGACTGGGTTACTGCTCGCCCGTTTGTCATATTTGCGTACAATTCATCATGCCACGACACTGCACGTTACTCGCCATTTTATTTGTTGTGCGGCCGAGATTCAGTATTGATTTTTAATACAATACTGCCTACCCCTCAAGAGTCCGTATCTCAGTATACAAGCGATATCATTTCTCGAGCCCAAGAAACACGCCAAGTTGCTCACCATCGCCTTTGTGCTTCTCAGAATAAGAGTAAAAGCATTTGTGACAGTAGTCACCGGGACGCCGGTTATATTCTCGGGGATCTTGTCCCTCTTCGATCTCCCACCCGCCGTTTCGGCCTCTCGGAAAAACTGATATCCCTCTACTCCGGCGCTTACTGGGTCCTCTGTCAGGTTACCTACGTAACCTACGATATGTCTCCGGTCACACCTACTACTCGCTCCATCCAGACTTACCATGACGTCGTTCAGGTCAGCTGCCTAAAACGCTACCAGTCCTTTTCTGCTTAAAAAGCAGCGGGACGGTGCTTCCACGCCAAGTGGAAATATGTTGCGCAGCTCTGCACAAAGCTGAGGAAGATGAGTACGAGCTTAGGTGTGAAGAAGTGAGCGCTTTAATGACTAGCCTGCTGTAGGCTTGGCTTTGTCAATTACTGTAAATTACTGTACATTCTGTAAATAAAAAAAATATGGGGTTTCACGTGACAAGACCACGATCTGATTATGAGGCATGGCGTAGTTGGGGAATCTGGAAAATTTCGACCACCTGGACATCTTTAGTACACCTAAATCGTGTACACCTAAATCGTGTACACGTGTACACCGAATGTACACGTGTACATTCGCATTTCGCCCACATCGAACTGCGGCCGCCATAATGTATATTCTACTCGTCTTGCTTGTTCTCTCAGCAAAAGTATTAGTCTAAACCTAACTCAACGGGAACCTTTAGCTCCTACCTGGGAAATCATCAATCCTCTCTTCTTACAACCACTGCAACGCAGTTCATGAGTTATGATGAACCTAAAAGAAACAGTTAAAATTAGATTTCAGAAAGCCCATTTTTATTTAGTTCTACATTTCTAAATTCTAAAAAATGCGAAGTCTCAAACAATACTCAAAGTATACTACTCTGTACCTCAGCAACTAAACACGATATCGGAATTCTCTAAGCTGCACCTAATATTTCATTTAATGCAGACAAAAATGATATATCATATGCCACCCTGAAATACACCACTAACTCTTGAATATGGTATTCGCAATATCTTAATAAAAATA
This sequence comes from Dermacentor albipictus, assembly GCF_038994185.2. NCBI lineage: Eukaryota > Metazoa > Arthropoda > Arachnida > Ixodida > Ixodidae > Dermacentor > Dermacentor albipictus. The sequence goes on along the minus strand of NC_091822.1, from coordinate 2,455,132 downwards.
CACCACTAGCTCTTGAATATGGTATTCGCAATATCTTAGTAGGCATTGTGACTTCACATAAGTTATAAATTCATACATCGAATTTGTCCGATTGATGCTCCAAGGGATGCAGTTTAGAGGGATGCGAAATCAGTTTTTATCCGAACTATCGGATTTGTAAACGTCGTACTTTTTTTTGAAGTTTGCAGATTTCCGATAATTCTTGTCAATAATGCCATGGCTTAGATCAATATTATTATTGCAGCGATCACTGTGATCTAACGTTCTCTTTTGAATGCAACAATTCTCATTCATATCGGTTGAGCGATTTTCTCATAAAATCATTTATGCGTTTTACATGCATTTGAGCAGCTGGCATCGGAGAAGGGCCCGAGCTAAAGCTTCCTCTTATTGAATCACACTGGTTCTTGTGCTATCTTCGGCTGGTCGTTTCTGAGCGCTCTGGAGCGCTCTCGCGAGCGGCGTTGTCTTCGGCTGGTTGAAAGAGGGTGCGCGCCCTGCGTTCGGCTGGTTCTCGATTGCTCTCCTCCATCTTGGAGCGCTCATAGGCGCACCGAGCCCTGTCGTCGGAGCAGTCATCGAGATTGAAACGTCATCACAGCGCCGCGTCGCTGCCGTTGGCGACGGCCCACCGTACCCTTGGCAACCTAGGCCACTGCATGCTGGCGTCTCGACGAACGCTCGTCCCGCCGGCACGTCTGCCGGTTTTTCTGGCAGTGCCGGGAGCTTTGGATAGGCGAATCATCGGACGTTGGCAGTAGTCACGTGGTTTCGCATCGGCAATTTCATCCTCCGAGAGCGAGTCGCACGTTCGGCTTGCGCGCTTGTCCTCAACCTTTGAGTACGGGAAACGCCCGATCTACCCGACTCTGCTTCGGGGCATACAGTCGACCAGTCGAAGATACCATTAGAAAACACATGAAAAATAACGCTGACTATACCGAAGCCCGCAGGCCGCAGTTGTGCACAAATAAACAGAAAAAACAACGAAGAAAGGGAACCCAACGGAAGCTTTGCGGGAGCTGTTATCTCGGCCAGACACCTCAACCGGAATGCCGACGAGCTGTCTGGCAAGGTGTCTAGCAAAATTGTCGATTCATTGCAAGTCGAGCAAGTAGCAGGTTGTCTTCAAGATAACGCTGATACATAGGCGCACTCGTTTCCATGTGCCGAGGCGAAGCAACAGTCTCAGGGTGTGCTTCTTTTTATTGTGTTTTCTTTAGTTATGCGTCATGGCATACGTCATGGCACGAATTTCAAATCTTTAAGTTTGACACGCCACGTGGTGGCGAAAAAGAAACTAAACGCATGTCCAGAATTCCTGGGTATGACAAAGATCGATGACATCTTCGATGCAGCTGGTAAAGGTCTCACCACGCTTCTCAGAGCGCGACTGCAGACGCTGTTCGGCGCGAAGCTTTTGAACAGCAGGGCGACCGAAGACCTCGCTGAACTTTGTCTTGAACACCATCCAGCTTGGGACTTCGTTCTCGTGGTTCCCAGACCACAAGTCGGCTGTTCCGGTGAGGTAAAAAGTGATGGCAGTCAATTTCGTGATGCCATCCCATTTGTTCAGACTGACGCGTTCGTATGATGAGAGCCAGTCATCAACGTCGTGGTCATCAGTGCCACTGAAGATTGGTGGGTCCCGCTGACGGAATGTGCCGGGGCATACGGAGGACTGGGAGCAGGTGGTGGTAAGCTCGTGGCGCTTGCGGTGGTCATGATGGCAGGGAGACTCCGGCTGCGCAATTCCAGGATTGCAGGGTACCCAGAACGTCCACCAGCTATGGCAAAGATGTCTGACACGGCTGTGGACGACACTAAGGACGCCGACAGGAAGACGCAACAGCGTAGGTTTATCCAGTCACACCTCAAACAGCATCTAGCCCGAGCCCCACTTCAGTAGCGTTGGCTATCCGGCTGCGGATCTCTGTAGGGCGCACTTCTTCCTTACAATATATATATATATATATATATATATATATATATATATATATATATATATATATATATATATATATATATATATATATATATATATATATATATATATATATATATATAAGGGTTGAGCCAGAAAGAAGGTTCCCATCAATTTTAGAAATAGACGAAATTGTTCAGTCGCATAGCAATTTGCATAATTGGCACGATGATACTTTTCTCTATTTTTCTACATAATCGCCGTTTTTTTTGTCTATACATTTTTGTAGACAATGCTCCAATTTCTGTATCCCAATGTCGTAGAACTCCGCCGCCAATCCGCTGATGACGCATTTCACCTCTTCTTTGACTTCATCGTCGCTCCGGAAGCCTTGTACACTCGAATGTTCCTTTAACTTGCGGAACAAGTGATAATCACTAGACGCGAGATCTGGAGTGTATGGTGGGTGGGGCATGACAGCTCACGCAAACATTGTCAAAAGTTCCTGGGTTTGCCGGGAGACGTGAGGTCGGGCGTTGTCCTGTCGATACACCGGCTACCAGTCGTCCTCGCCTGCGGTTCTGGATAGCTCGCCTGAGTTTTCTTAGTGTTGCACAATAACTGTCGGAGTTGATTGTTGTCCCACGTTCCATGAAATCAATCAGCAGTATCCATTTACGATCTCAAAAAACAGTGGGCATGCATGACTCTGAGGCACTGTTTGGATTTTTGTTTCGTTTTGGGAGTGAAATGAAACACCCACGTTTCGTCTCCCTTAACAGAGGAGTCCAACAATCCTGCCTGATCCTGACACTTTTGAAGGCAGTGGCGAGCACAATCAATGCGTTTCTCCTTGTGGTCTGGTGTCAATAGCCACGGTACCCATCGAGCACAACACTTGTGATAGCCAAATTTTTCAATCGAAGCTCTTTCCACTGTACCGTAAGAACTCCCACAAACCTGAGCAACAAGTTCACGGACGGTGATCCTCCTGTTTTGATGCACTTCGCGTTGGACCATCTCGATAACCACCTCCGAAACTCACGGTCTTCCAATCCATTCTTCATCGTGGACTTCCTTCTAACCAGCACTGGACTCCCTACACCACTTTTGGACGTGTTGAACGAACATACACTCGTCGCCATACACCTGTGTCAGCTGACGATGAATATTCACTGGTAGAGTGCCTTCGGCGTGCAAAATGTGAACTACGGAACGAATCTCGCACTTGGCTGGATCAACAATGGAAACGCGCCAATCGAACGGCTGCTGAGCCAAGAATGAGCGGTGCACCGAAGCACGGCCGGGAGGATACGAGAGTGGGGGAACAGCCGCACGGAGCAGTGTTGCCGGATTTCCCCTCGTGCGTTCCCGTGTGGCTGGAGCTCGTTGGGCACCTTATTTCTGGATCAACCCTCGTGTGTTTGTGTGTGCGTGTGCGTGTGTGTGTTACAGCAAAGCGCTGCATAACTAGGATCCCGGCATTCTTTCGCGTCTGCCGACAGAAAACTATCATCATCAGCGATTCATAGCACCGTAAGGCAGAGAATTCCACGACCCTTGCTATATACCGCTTTGCTATAATTTATTCTTCAGTGCGGAAAGACAGACGAAAGAGGCTATTTACGGGCTATTTACACTGGACCCAGACAGCCATGCCGACACTCGCTCGCGCCAAGGGCACAGACCCACTTCATCGTCATTTTCGCGGCGGCTCGTCTCTTGCGCATCTCTCAATGATATCGTAATATTACCACGGTACCCATCGAGCACAACACTTGTGATAGCCAAATTTTTCAATCGAAGCTCTTTCCACTGTACCGTAAGAACTCCCACAAACCTGAGCAACAAGTTCACGGACGGTGATCCTCCTGTTTTGATGCACTTCGCGTTGGACCATCTCGATAACCACCTCCGAAACTCACGGTCTTCCAATCCATTCTTCATCGTGGACTTCCTTCTAACCAGCACTGGACTCCCTACACCACTTTTGGACGTGTTGAACGAACATACACTCGTCGCCATACACCTGTGTCAGCTGACGATGAATATTCACTGGTAGAGTGCCTTCGGCGTGCAAAATGTGAACTACGGAACGAATCTCGCACTTGGCTGGATCAACAATGGAAACGCGCCAATCGAACGGCTGCTGAGCCAAGAATGAGCGGTGCACCGAAGCACGGCCGGGAGGATACGAGAGTGGGGGAACAGCCGCACGGAGCAGTGTTGCCGGATTTCCCCTCGTGCGTTCCCGTGTGGCTGGAGCTCGTTGGGCACCTTATTTCTGGATCAACCCTCGTGTGTTTGTGTGTGCGTGTGCGTGTGTGTGTTACAGCAAAGCGCTGCATAACTAGGATCCCGGCATTCTTTCGCGTCTGCCGACAGAAAACTATCATCATCAGCGATTCATAGCACCGTAAGGCAGAGAATTCCACGACCCTTGCTATATACCGCTTTGCTGTAATTTATTCTTCAGTGCGGAAAGACAGACGAAAGAGGCTATTTACGGGCTATTTACACTGGACCCAGACAGCCATGCCGACACTCGCTCGCGCCAAGGGCACAGACCCACTTCATCGTCATTTTCGCGGCGGCTCGTCTCTTGCGCATCTCTCAATGATATCGTAATATTACCCCCCCCCCCCCCCAGCGGCAAGAGCGCCGTCAGGGTGCTGTTCAATATACAAGGCGCGTGGAGAGTTGTATGGTTTGAGTCGGGCGAAGCGGGCAATGTCACTGGTTGTCACAGTGGGGTTGTAGTGGGCGTGGCTAGAACGTTTTTATAGGTGACATCGGCCACTTGGCGGAGCACGCAACATGGGCCTGTGTAACAAAAAAAGCAGTTTTTCACAAAGGCCAAATTCACGCGATGGTGACCAAAGCAACACGAAGATGCCGGGCACAAAATGGACATCACGGTGACGGAGGTCGTAGCGTTTTTTCTGTTTGTCTTGAGACACTTGTAGACGAGCGTGCACAACCTGGCGAGCGTGGTCAGCATGGGCGATTGCATCACGGTCATACTCGCTAGTTGACTCTGTGGCAGACGGAATCACAGTGTCCAGTGGTAGCCTTGGTTCTCGGCCATACAAGAGTTGAAACGGAGAAAAGCCTGCAGTTTCGAGACGGGAAGAGTTGTATGCAAAGGTAATGAAAGATAGAGCCAGATCCCAATACCGGTGGTCGTCTGAAATGTATTTGGAAAGCATATCTGTAAGGTTGCGGTTCAAACGCTCAGTGAGGCCGTTCGTTTGAGGGTGGTAAGAGGTGGTAAACTTATGCCGTATTGAGCAGGCACGCATGACGTCGTCGATGACTTTGGCCAAAAACGTAAGGCCGCGGTCTGTTACCAATTGACGCGGAGCACCATGCATGAAAATGCATGGTGCGCGACTGGTCGGAAGAGCGCGGGCTACAGCGTAGCGGGTCGCATAGTCCGCCGCGACTGCAATCCACTTGATTCCTGATGTAGATTCCGGAAATGGGTCGAGAAGGTCTAGGCCGACACGATGGAAGGGCTCGGTAGGGATGTCGAGCAGCTGCAGGTAACCAGCGGGGAGCTTGGAAGGCTTCTTGCGTCGTTGGCAAAGTTCACAAGCTGCGACGGTGACGTACACAGTCGTAGGATCGAGATACGCCGAGGTGTCCTGCCGTACTCGCAAGTTACTAAGGTAAGTTACTAAGGTATTCTCCATTAACTCTTATCCCCCATTAACTCTTTTCCGCGACGGTACACAGTACCTTCACGGAGGATGAAGAGGCGTCGAGTAGCATCGGCCGGAGAGTGTTCAAAACGGTCAGTGATTCTCTGATGTAGGCGCCACGACGTTGCTCGTCGGTGAAACGAAACAGCTGTGATACAGAGAATACACAAGCAGCACTGACAATATTGGAGGAGTCAAAATCGTCAACAGGGTAACACGACAAGCTGTCAGCGTCTTGGTGCAGGCGACCAGGCTTGTACACCACGGAGTATGAAAATTCTTGTAGCTTCAAAGCTTATCGACCAATCCTGCCTGTAGGATCTTTTAGCGATGAGAGCCAGCTGAGAGCATTTTGGTCAGTGACTACGGAAAAAGGGCGACCGTAGAGGTAAGGACGGAACTGCGCAACCGCCCAGACAACAACAAGGCATTCTCGTTCCATAATGGAATAGTTGCTCTCCGATGGTGCTTGGGGGCGGCTCGCATAAGCAATAATGCGATCCTGGCCACGCTGGCGCTGGGATATAACGGCACCTAGGTCATGACCACGAGCTTCTGTACGCAATTCTGTAGGGGTATCAGGGTCGAAGTGGGCGAGAACGGGTGGTGAGGTGAGAAGAGTGACGAGACGAGAGAAGGCGGCGGCTTGTGAAGTACCCCACGAGAATTGTACGCCTTTCTTCAAAAGATTAGTGAGGGCTCTAGCAATAGCCGCAAAATCTTGAACAAAACGATGAAAGTACTATAGCCTGTAACGAAGAAGAGAAGCCGCCTGCGTCACAGCACCATCGCTACCAGCATGACCTCGTGGTTGCTGTCTTTCGCCGAACGCTTGTGACAGCTACCCGTTCGCGCCCGTTGCTAATAAACCTCTTAGCAAGTGGTGGACGTGCTGGGTTTCGACCACCCTGGAACTTCGGAGTCGCACTCTACCCCCCATCATGCCCGACGACGCACGAACTCCTCCAGCTCCTCCAACGGCGCCGGCCACCTTGGTTTGTGCCGGTGCCTTGCGTCAGCGAGATCCCCCTATCTTCTCCGGCACAGATGACAAAGACGTTGAAGATTGGATCTCGTCTTATGAGCGAGTGAGTGCCCATAACCAGTGGGACGACGTTACCAAGTTGAGAAACGTCGCCTTTTATCTTACGGACGTTGCGAAACTATGGTTTCTCAACCATGAAGCCGACCTCACTTCGTGGTTGGTCTTCAAGACCAACTTTACCCAAGTTTTTGGTCGGCCTGCAGTAAGAAAGCTTCGTGCAGAACAACGTTTGCGCACACGTTCCCAAGAGACCGGCGAAAACTTCACGAGCTACATTGAGGACATTGTCGACCTTTGCAAACGGGTGAATGCGTCAATGTCAGAGGAGGAGAAGATCAAACATATATTGAAGGGTATTCAGGACGACGCATTTCAAATGTTATTATCGAAGAGTCCTCACTCTGTCGCTGAAGTCATCGAATTGTGCCAGAGTTACGACGAGTTGCGCAGGCAACGGCTTCACACCCGACGTCCCAACCCGCCCGCCGACTCTCTATCCAGCCTTGGGGTCGACGACTACAACCATGCTACTCTCTTCATAAAAATCCAGGAATTCGTTCGCGCAGAGGTCGCCCGCCAGCTATCGTTGATATCTTCTGTCCAGGAACCACCCCCTGCTTTGCATCCTACGATCCGCGACTTCATTCAAGAACAAGTCTCTCAAGCCGTTCCTCCAGCCGTTGAGCAGCCACCAGTCACGGCTCCTCTCACTTACGCTGAAGCAGTTTCCCGATCTCGTCCACAAGCGCCCCTGCCGCCCTCTATGCATCGACCACCGACATTTTTGCCGCCATCTATGCCGCTTCACGACCGCCGGCATTTTCCTCCTATGCCGCTGCCCGACCGACAGCCTTTTCCGAATCCTCAACCGCGACTCGGACCTTACCCCCACCAGTGGCGCACCTTCGATGACCGCCCAATATGTTTTGCTTGCGGTGGTGCTGGTCACGTGGCGCGCCATTGTCGTCGTGGCATGCCTCCTCTTCAGAACATCCGGCGGGCGCCACCTTTCCCCGCTCCGTTTTCCTCGTCGCCTTCCAGCCTTCCTACTTCTTCCTTTTCCCCTGACCGCCCAACCGCCTCTACTCGCCGCTCACCATCTCCCCGCCGTCGCTCGCTTTCTCCGATGCGGCGTCGTCCCGTGTCCACCGAGCAGGAAAACTGATGGCCGCAGTTCCCGAGGCACGAACTGCGTCCACGTCGCAATGCCCAAGTCCTCGTCCCTCTCCAGCCAACGTCATCGAAGTCTCTGTCGAAGGAATCGCCGTCCTGGCGCTTGTAGATACAGGAGCCGCCGTATCCGTAATTTCCGCCGAACTCTGCCGCACACTACGAAAGGTTTTGACGCCTCTCTCCGACTTCTCCCTTCGAACCGCGAACGCTCAAAATATAACGCCTCTCGCTGCCTGTACTGCTCGCGTCTTCATTCAAGGTCTACTGTATACCGTCGAATTCGTCGTGCTGCCCACTTGTTCCCATGACATCATATTAGGCTGGGACTTCCTTGCAAATAATAACGCCGTTATTGACTGTTGTCACGCCGAACTCGAACTTTCTGCACTTCCAGACGTCGAGCCTATCGACAACGACCCTTCCAGTGTTAAACTGTTTGTTTCCGAAAACAATTCCGTCCCTCCACGCTCTTCCCTGCTTTTGCCTGTGTCGTGCGCCGCTATTTCTGATGCCACTGTTTTCTTTACGCCCTCTGAGCTGTTCATTCGCCGCCGATGTTCTCCGCTGCCCTTTGCTCTCCTTACTCTTCGCAATGGCGTCACGAAAATGGTCGTCGACAATCCCACAGCCTGCCCTTTAGCTTTATCTCATGGTGAATGCCTAGGCCTTGTTCAACCAGTCGACACCTTTTGCATCTTTGACACTCCTGCCGTTTCTACTTCTGCGAGCCTTGGCGCACTTACTTGTGACTCTGCGGTTGATCAGTCACTCCTCGACGCTTTCCACTGCTCCATCGACGATGGCACGTCATCTTCAGAACGAAGCCAGCTTATTGCTCTCCTGCAGAGGTTCCGCGCTTCTTTCGACAGCCATGCTTCCGGTTTGGGCCGCACATCGACCGTTTTTCACCAAATAGATACCGGCAGTCACGCACCTTTACGGCAGCGCCCTTACCGAGTTTCCGCCTCTGAGCGCCGTGTCATTGACCACCAGGTTGCTGACATGCTCAAGCGTGGCGTTGTGCAGCCTTCCAACAGTCCCTGGGCATCACCGGTCGTCCTCGTTAAGAAAAAGGATGGCTCTATTCGATTCTGCGTCGACTACCGACGTCTGAACAAGATAACGCGCAAGGACGTTTACCCGTTACCGCGCATCGACGACGCCCTCGACTGTTTGCAGGGAGCTGAATTCTTTTCTTCGCTGGATTTACGTTCCGGATACTGGCAAGTCCCCTTGGCACCATCTGATCGACCTAAAACAGCATTTGTGACACCTGACGGATTGTACGAATTCATCGTAATGCCTTTCGGCCTGTGCAATGCTCCCGCCACTTTTGAGAGAATGATGGATAATATTTTACGCGGCCTCAAATGGAACACATGTTTATGCTACCTGGATGACGTAGTTGTCTTTTCCGCTGATTTCCAAACCCATCTCACCCGTCTCGAGCAAGTTCTCAAATGCCTTACTGTCGCGGGACTTCAACTTAACTTAAAAAAATGTCGTTTTGGTGCCCGAAAGCTCCCTATTCTTGGCCATGTTGTATCACGAGACGGCGTCCTTCCGGATCCAGCCAAGCTCCGCGCTGTCACCGACTTTCCGCAACCAAAGAAGTTACAAGAGCTTCAAAGTTTTCTTGGTTTATGCTCATACTTCCGACGTTTCATTCGAAATTTCGCTTCCATAAGTGCACCCCTGACAGCCCTTCTAAGTGGCGACAAAGAACTTTCCGCTTGGTCGCCCGCCTGTGATGACGCCTTCACGAAATTACGCCGCCTGCTAACCTCGCCACCTATCCTCCGCCACTTCGATCCTGCAGCGCCCACAGAGGTCCACACCGATGCCAGCGGCATTGGACTTGGCGCCGTACTCGCACAACGAAAAGCGGGCTTTGATGAATATGTCGTTGCCTACGCGAGCCGAACTCTGACAAAGGCCGAGGCTAATTACTCTGTTACAGAGAAAGAGTGTTTAGCCAATATTTGGGCCCTTGGAAAATTCCGTCCTTATTTGTATGGTCACCCTTTCGATGTCATCACTGACCATCACGCCCTTTGTTGGCTGTCTACCCTTAAGGACCCATCTGGCCGACTTGCTCGCTGGGCCCTTAAGCTACAGGAGTACGACATCCGCGTCCTCTACCGTTCCGGCCGCAAACACACGGACGCTGACGCCCTTTCTCGCTCACCGGTCTCCGCTGACTGCGCTTGCCTATCCGCCCTTGAGCCCACAGTTCCATCTCATGCACTGCGCAACATGCCGTCGGAGCAGCGCAAGGATCCCTGGATCAGTGCTCTCATCAGCATCCTTTCTGATCCATCCACCTCATCACCATCGCGCGCTCTTCGCCGCCAGGCTACCCACTTCTGCATTCGCGACGGCCTTCTTTATCGTCGTAATTACCTCTCTGACGGTCGCAAGTGGCTTCTCGTGATACCCCGCCATCTCCGTGACCTTATCTGCGACGCTTTCCACGCAGACCCTCAGTGCGCACATGCCGGCCTCTTCAAGACCTATGCTCGACTACGCATCCGATTTTATTGGCGAGGCATGTATAACTACGTCAGAAAGTTCATTCGCTCCTGCGCTCCGTGCCAACGCCGAAAATTACCTCCCGGACAAGTCTACCCGTCACAACCCCTTCCCTGCCCTCGCCGGCCTTTTGATCGTGTTGGCATAGACATCTACGGACCGCTACCCTCCACACCAGCAGGCAACCGCTGGATTATTGTTGCAGTGGATCACTTAACCCGCTATGCTGAAACAGCTGCTCTGCCGACTGCCACCGCCCGCGACGTTGCCTCTTTTCTGTTACGACATTTCGTTCTTCGCCACGGTGCCCCTCGCGAACTTCTGAGCGACAGAGGCCGCGCCTTTCTTTCCGATGCTTTGAAGGCACTACTCGACGAATGCCGAATCGTGCACCGCACCAGTACAGCGTACCATCCGCAAACTAACGGCATGACCGAGCGCTTCAACCGTACTCTTGGCGATATGCTCTCCATGTACGTCGCCTCTGATCATTCAAACTGGGACCAAGTTCTCCCTTTCGTGACGTATGCGTACAATACTGCGACCCAAGCAACTACTGGTTTTTCCCCTTACTTTCTCCTATACGGACGAAAACCTTCTACTACTCTCGATACTATTCTGTCATATACACCTGACGCGTCCGAAAGTACTCCGCTATCTGAAGCTGCTCGTCATGCTGAGGAATGCCGCCAGCTTGCCCGCTCTTTTTCCACCGAGGACCAGTGGCAGCAGCAATCCCGTCAACCTGCCGGCCGTTCTGCACCAACTTTTTTGCCTGGCTCTCTCGTATGGCTTCGGGTACCCGCTACTACACCCGGCCTCTCCTCAAAACTTGTCGCAAAGTACCTAGGACCCTACCACGTTCTCGAGCAAACGTCCTCCGTCAATTACATCGTAGAGCCCCTCACGCCATCGACGGACCTACGCCATCGCGGCCGCGAACTTGTCCACGTCTCTCGCCTTAAGCCGTACTACGACCCAATAGTAGTCTCTTCGCCTTAAGCCGCCAGGATGGCGCCTTTTTCTGCGGAGGGCGATTGTAACGAAGAAGAGAAGCCGCCTGCGTCACAGCACCATCGCTACCAGCATGAGCTCGTGGTTGCTGTCTTTCGCCGAACGCTTGTGACAGCTACCCGTTCGCGCCCGTTGCTAATAAACCTCTTAGCAAGCCCTACAAAATTTCGAACGGGAAGCCTCGCACAGCGCGAATTTTGTCGGGATCGGGCTGTACTCCGGAAGCGTCAACGAAATGGCCCAAAAGAGTAATTTGGCAGCGGCCAAAACGACATTTGGACGAGTTAAGTTGCAGCTTCGCCTTTCGAAATGCATCAAGTATAGTTGTAAGACGCTCAAGGGGAGTGTCGAACGTTGGCGATACATGTGGACCATTTGAAACCTCGGAGCAAGGAGTCCATCATACGCTCAAAGGTGGCAGAGGCGTTGCATATACCAAACGGCATTACCTTACATTGGTATAGGCCATCAGGTGTGATGAACGCAGTTTGTTTTCTGTTCGTATCGTCAACAGCAATCTGCCAGTATGCAGGACGAAGATCAATAGAAGAGAAATAGCTGGAACCGTGGAGGTAGTCAAGGGCGCCGTCTATACGTGGGAGTGGGTATACGTCCTTCTTTGTAATGCTGTTCAGATGACGGTAGTCTACACAGAAGCGCCACGTGCCGTCCTTCTTCTTAACCAACACCACAGGTGACGCCCAGGGACTCGATGAAGACTCAATGATGTTCTTGTCTAGCATTTTGCTCACTTCACTTTGAATTACTCGGCGTTCCGACCCAGAAACTCAATACGGTCGTCAGTGAATAGGCGTAGCATCGCCAGTAAGAATCCGATGCTTGACCGCGAGCGTCTAGCCTAAATAGCGATCGTCGAAGTCGAAAATATCTCGGTAGGACGATAATACTTGGCAAAGGTCTTCAGCCTGCACAGAGGGCAGGTACGTCGCAACCGTTTTCTTTATGTTGGGATGGGCGCCCGAGGCTGGCACGAGGGGCATGCTAAGCTCGCGAGAACCATCGGTCGATAACGCTGCCACGTGATGGTCACCGAGACAATCAACGGTGGAAACGGTGGCAGAATTTGCTTTGCCAATCCAAAGTTAAAGATAGGCAAGCGAGTGCGGTTCGCCGTAATAGTAAGTATACTGTGAGGCACTGTAACGTCACACCTTATTGGAATGTCGGGCAGAGGAGTGACGAGGTACTCGCCATCAGGAACTGGTGGGGAAGACAACAGTTCAATATAGGCTACTGACTTTGGCGGCAGGCGACGAAAGCCGATGGGGCGTAAGCGGCACTGGGGTGCGTCAGAAGGTTCATCAAGAATCGGCAACTCAAGGTGAAGGGTAATGGCAGAGCACTCAATAAGAGCAGAATGCGTGGAGTAACAATCAAGGACGAGAATGAGGACGTGGGATGCTAGCTGGCATAGTATCTTGGGACCAGGTTCTGAGCCCTTGAGGCAAAGAATTTGTGCTGCAGGCTGGAACTATACTCTGTCTAGGTGCTTGTTCGTTTGCTCTTCCTCATAGAGGTCTTCAAGCACGGTAAAGTCGGTAAGACCTGTTATTACCTGATGCCTGTATTCGATGAGTTGTCTTTTTTGTGTGCTGCTGGTAATTCATACCGTACAATAGCTTGGACACAAGCACACCATCTGCGATTCTCTATGGTATCCACTCGTCCACCCCTGATGATTTCAAGATTATTCTTTTCACTAGGTGTGCAATTTGCACCCAGGCATGAAAAATAAATATTTTAAGGCAGTTTGCCTTGTGCGTATCATAGCCACGCACGCTTATATCACCTTCCGTTTCTCTACCACGGGTGTGCTTTAAAACCACGGCGCTGCAATTTTGCTTCCCGTTCCTTCATTTTTCTCCGCCCTTAAACTGGCTCTCTTCACTAATACACGCAGAGACAAAGCAACAACGCGCGCATGCGATCCCATAGATGAGATGAATGCATATATATATAGAAAATTATCAGTCATAGCTCTCGTAGTATAGCCTTCTGGGCCGTTTCCTTTCTTTTTTTTGTTCTTTCGAAAGTAGTCCTATTAGGGTATTATAAATACACGAAGGTATTTCGCCCTCGTCAGCAGCAGTCCTTGAGATAGCTATTCTGGCGGCTAGCTTCCGACGCTATGCGTGCCGCCCTCGCACCTGTTTAAGCTTTTCCTAGACACTAGAGCTATACTACTATGTCCGCGCAACCTTGAGCGATCGGAAAGCGCGTTTTCCCCTCTTGGCCGGCGGAGAAGGGAGGCTTCGTTCCGGCCGCGAAGCTCCCCACATCTCAGTAAGGTGCCTGGTGGTGGTCTCGTGCTGACGATGCCCTCTCGGAGCCCATTTTGCCAAGAAATTATGACTTCCAACCACTCGGTTATGCCTTCATATCAACTGTCACGGATCATATCAGTCCCTTTCCACGTAAGTATGAGGCTCGGAGCAGGAGCTATGGCGCTTGAAAGTAACCTGGGGCCTGACCAACCAACCGACTGAGCTATCTTTCCGGGCAACATCCAAGGGTCATGAGTTCAAATCACCTGTCATGTGCCTTTTTCCCCTTTTTTTCTTTCTCTTTATTGTCTTTTCCTTTATTTTATGACTGTACTGGAACCCTCCTAAAAAAATTATATACATCCTCAATTAGGTATGGCGACACATGTGCAAGTCATAAATACCAGGTTCTCTAGCCGAGTGCCATCCGTGCGGTATAACCGAGGTCAGATTGGTCAACCTTGACTGATCAAATAGGGCACCACTGTAGGTTAAATGAGGCGTACAACTCCTGCGGGACCCGCCGTGGTTGCTCAGTGGCTATGGTGTTAGACTGCTGAGCACGAGGGCGCGGGATCGGATCCCGGCCACGGCAGCCGCATTTCGATGGGGGCGAAATGCGAAAACACCCGTGTACTTGGAATTAGGTGCACGTTAAAGAATCCCAGGTGGTCGAAATTTCCGGAGTCCCCCACTACGGCGTGCCTCATAATCAGAAAGTGGTTTTGTCACGTAAAACCCCATAATTTCACGTTTTAATTTAACTACTGCGGGGACGGTAGAGTATCCGTCTCCCGTGCAAGAGGACCGTGGTTCAAATCCCGGTGCCGCGCAATTCTCCACCGGAAAATACAAAAAAAACGTGTGTTGAGAAAATTGCACAAACAGGCCTGGAGTGCGGCCTGATCACGGCGACCAGAACCGGTAACGCACTCTCTCACCAGAGCAAGATTGGCCACCCTGGTGCAGTACTTGGCCACAACCTCCCATATGAACACAACAATAAAACCCCGGCACTCAGTCCCGAGCAGCCGCGAAGCAACTGGCCACGGCGGCGGTCAGATCTTTGATGCTGCAGAGGGTGCTAAGAATACCTGGCTCCGGACAGGCCGCCATTGGAATATGAGCCTGGCAACGTTTAACGTTAGAACGTTATCTAGTGAGGTGAGTCTAGCAGTGTTATTGGAGGAATTAGAGGGTAGTAAATGGGATATGATAGGGCTCAGTGAGGTTAGGAGGACAAAAGAAGCATATACAGTGCTAAAAAGCGGGCACGTACTGTGCTACCGGGGCTTAGCGGAGAGACGAGAACAAGGAGTCGGATTCCTGATTAATAAGGAAATAGCTGGTAACATACAGGAATTCTATAGCATTAACGAGAGGCTGGCAGGTCTAGTTGTGAAACTTAATAAGAGGTACAAATTGAAGGCGGTACAAGTCTATGCCTCTACATGCAGTCATGATGACCAGGAAATCGAAAGCTTTTATGAAGACGTCGAATCGGCGATGGGTAAAGTCAAAACAAAATACACTATACTGATGGGTGAATTTAATGCAAAGGTAGGCAAGAAGCAGGCTGCAGACAAGTCAGTGGGGGAATATGGCATAGGCTCTAGGAATAGCAGAGGAGAGTTATTAGTAGAGTTTGCAGAACACAATAATATGCGGATAATGAATACCTTTTTCCGCAAGTGGGTTAGCCGAAAGTGGAGGTGGAGGAGCCCGAGTGGTGAGAGTAGAAATGAAATCGACTTCATACTCTGCGCGAACCCTGGCATCATACAAGATGTAGACGTGCTCGGCAAGGTACGCTGCAGTGACCATAGGATGGTAAGAACTCGAATTAGCCTAGACTTGAGGAGGGAACGGAAGAAACTGGTACACAAGAAGCCAATCAATGAGTTAGCGGCAAGAGGGAAACTAGAGGAATTCCGGATCAAGCTACAGAACAGGTATTCGGCTTTAACTCAGGAAGAGGACCTTAGTGTTGAAGCAATGAACGACAGTCTCATGGGCATAATTAAGGAGTGCGCAATAGAAGTCGGTGGTAACGCCGTTAGACAGGAAACCAGTAAGCTATCTCAGGAAACAAAAGATCTGACCAAGAAACGCCAATGTATGAAAGCCTCTAACCCTACAGCTAGAATAGAACTGGCAGAGCTTTGCAAGTTAATCAACAAGCGTAAGACAGCGGACATCAGGAACTATAATATGGATAGAATTGAACACTCTCAGGAACGGAGGAAGCCTAAAAACAGTGAAGAAGAAACTAGGAATAGGCAAGAATCAGATGTGTGCGTTGAAAGACAAAGCCGGCAATATCGTTACTAATATGGATGAGATATTTCAAGTGGCTGAGGAGTTCTACAGATATTTATATAGTACCAGTGGCACCCACGACGATCGTGGAAGAGAGAATAGCCTAGAGGAATTCGGAATCCCGCAGGTAACGCTAGAAGTAGTAAAGAAAGCCTTAGCAGCAATGCAAAGGGGGAACGCAGCTGGGGAGGATCAGGTAACAGCAGATTTGTTGAAGGATGGTGGTCAGATTGTTCTAGAGAAACTGGTCACCCTGCATACGCAATGCCTCATAACCTCGAGCGTACCGGAATCTTGGAAGAACGCTAACATAATCCTAATCCATAAGAAAGGGGACGCCAAAGACTTGAAAAATTATAGAGCAATCAGCTTACTGTCCGTTGCCTACAAAGTATTTACTAAGGTAATCGCAAATAGAATCAGGAACACCTTAGACTCCTGTCAACTAAAGGACCAGGCAGGATTCCGTAAAGGCTACTGAATATTAGACCATATTCACACTATCAATCAGGTGATAGAAAAATGTGCAGAATATAACCAACCCTTATATATAGCTTTCATTGATTACGAGAAAGCGTTTGATTCAGTCGAAACCTCAGCAGTCATGGAGGCATTACGGAATCAGGGTGTAGATGAGCCATGTGTAAAAATACTGGAAGATATCTATAGCGGCTCGACAGCCACCGTAGTCCTCCACAAAGAAAGCAACAAAATCCCATTAAAGAAAGGCGTCAGACAGGGAAATACGATCTCTCCAATGCTATTCACCGCATGTTTACAGGAGGTATTCAGAGACCTGGAGTGGGAAGAATGGGGGATAAAAGTTGATGGAGAATACCTTAGCAACTTGCGATTCGCTGATGATATTGCCTTGCTTAGTAACTCAGGAGACCAATTGCAAAGCATGCTCACT
The DNA here is from genome assembly GCF_038994185.2 of Dermacentor albipictus. Lineage (NCBI taxonomy): Eukaryota > Metazoa > Arthropoda > Arachnida > Ixodida > Ixodidae > Dermacentor > Dermacentor albipictus. The sequence continues at coordinate 2,438,223 of NC_091822.1, read as the reverse complement.
GACCTGGAGAGGCAAAGCAGAAGGGTGGGTCTGAAAATTAATCTCCAGAAAACTAAAGTAATGTTTAACAGTATCGGAAGAGAACAGCAGTTTACGATAGGTAGCGAGGCACTGGAAGTGGTAAGGAAATACATCTACTTAGGGCAGGTAGTGACCACGGATCCGGATCATGAGACTGAAATAACCAGAAGAATACGAATGGGCTGGGGTGCGTTTGGGAGGCATTCTCAAATCATGAACAGCAGGTTGCCATTATCCCTCAAGAGAAAAGTATATAATAGCTGTGTCTTACCAGTACTCACCTACGGGGCAGAAACCTGGAGGCTTACGAAAAGGGTTCTACTCAAATTGAGGGCGACGCAATGAGCTATGGAAAGAAGAATGATCGGTGTAAGGTTTAGGGATAAGAAAAGAGCAGATTGGGTGAGGCAACAAACGCGGGTAAATGACATCTTAGTTGAAATCAAGAAAAAGAAATGGGCATGGGCCGGACATGTAATGAGGAGGGAAGATAACCGATGGTCATTAAGGGTTACGGACTGGATTCCAAGGCAAGGGAAGTGTAGCAGGGGGCGGCAGAACGTTAGGTGGGCGGATGACATTAAGACGTTTGCAGGGACAACATGGCCACAATTAGTACATGACCGGGGTAGTTGGAGAAGTTTGGGAGAGGCCTTTGCCCTGCAGTGGGCCTAAATAGGATGATGATGATGATGATGATGATGATGATTATGATGATGGCATAATCATTTCACCCGCGTGCTGGCTCTGGCATCATGGTCTTACACTATCTGAGGATTTGTGCATGTTGATTTGCGGGTAAGTTTCTCCAGGTATTGGGAGCATAATGTGCAATCTGGAGTAGTTCTTGATTCTAGTCTTTTTTCCGACGTCGATGTAAGCTGACTTATCAGAAAGCCAGAGGCCTGACTGGCCAAGAAAGTCTGCAGTATTATCCAGGGCTTGTTGCATCATTCTTGATTTCTGTATAAGACAGCTTTCTCATATACTGTAGTACACCATAGGCTGTAGCATTCCTTGTAGTATGCCTGCGTTGTTGATATGGCGGTGGGCCGAATGTACCTCTAGCTCTCACCTGGAATTTTCTGTATTTCAAAAAGTTACTGTAACTTAGGTGCTCTACCAGAAATTATTTTGCTCATCGTTCCTCTTATGAGAGTAGTATGAGGTACTGCTGTTAAAAGCGTCTTCACTCTATTTATTCTTTGATAAGCGGTATTACACCATACCCTGTATTAAAGTTTCTGCTGCTTATGGCCATTCATATCTTTCAGAAGGGACAACTCTTGAAAAAGGTTTTGTTTGTGTTATGTGTGCGACGTAGTATGACCATTCATGTCGACATTTATTGATCCGTAGAACCACCTTCCTTACAGAGTACTTGCTATACCTGATTATGCTTATTTTTGCAGTGCTGTTGATCAATATATATTGATGCAATGAATGTTTACACATTCTATTTATCAGGAAAGACGGTTGTTTTACAATTGTGCCCTTTGATTTCAATCGGTGTTAGATTTTGCATAAGCATGCGCCACTATGCAATAGTATTTGGAAGTTTAAGGGTTCAATTAAAGGTGATGAACTAAATCTAAGTGCAAGAGCTTTCTTCTTTTACCTATGACTCCCATCGAACTGCTGCTTCTGTGGCTGGCAAATCAACCCCGCGCCTTGTGTTAGCAGCAGAATGCTATAGCCACAGTGACAGGTGAATAAATTGAAGCACATTTGTCTATAGATATTTTTTCTTGCCTGTATGTAGGTAAAATTTGGAATAAGTTTGTACTTGCAAAAAAACAGTTTGGGGTCCTTTAATAAATAAGCCACAAATTGTGTCTAGTTAAAATGCAGAAATTTGCTCTAAAATCCTAGGGCGATGTGTTCTTGCAAGTAGCATTCTATTTAATTACTTATAAAGATAGTAATAACAGCGGATATCGTTATATGGGTTTACACACTAATATATGTGATCACAAACTTATTAGAAACATGTAAGGCATGAATGTTTCTGCACATTTGATCTGCTGTGAACGTGCACGAACTGCTTGTGCTTAAAAGATTCAAAGTTTGACAGGAATTGATGCAGCTGGCTGACTTCACTGCACAGTTTTGCTTTACTTTTCTTTATTGTGTCGTTTTCTTCTGTTTTATACCCACAAGAACAGGCTGTTTGCCTGGTTTTCGCATTGTTACACGAGCTTTACATAACGGTGCAGGAGGGTATATTGTCACTGTTCCACTATAGCAAGCGAATAATTTACTTAGTTGACTAGCTGTAGAGTTAATTACCCTTCCAAGCAAATGGTAATACAGGTGCAGTAAGGATACAAAGTCCGCAACATAGTCAATTTTTATTGGTTTCCCTGCAAGAAAAAAACTTATCCAGAGAAAAGGTGCAACATAACGGGCATGCAACATTCGGAAACAAATTAACGACACTGTTTATTCAAGCCACGGATTTATTGCTATCGTAGAAAATTCATTACGATAGCCTACACTTTTGCTCTGTCAAATTTAGTAAGTGAGGTAAGGTAAACTTTCAAGATGCATCGGGAAATTCACGCTTGAAAACCGACAAGAAAATGCAACTGAATGGTACCGCGTTCAGCACAACGTTGAAACTTCGGGTGCTTTGCTGTCTTGTCATTTGCCATTGCCGAGGTTGAAATAATTCAAGCTGCTCCGTAAGCGCGATTTTTGCATGCTGCTCAACAAAAGAAAATTGTGACGACCTGGTCGTCTGGTGGGGCTCGAACACCTCTCTTGTATCTCCTTTCAGTGGGTGACCAGGCAAGGGATCAACAGGAAAACGGTGTTTATTGCCCGAAGCTTACAGGCGTCTGGTTACATCTAGAATCAACCGTTCACGCACATAGCAAGACATTATAAGTACTTGTGCGCACATGCGCACCAACAGCAGTCTGCTTATCAGGCGCGCTATCGCCGACACAACAACCTCCTAGTAATCACAAGTCGCAAAGGCGTACGACGCAAACATGAAAATGCACTTCATTTTCTGTGTAGCGTGTCAACAAACGCATAGAAATCAGAGAATGCAATCGGCGGTACAACTTCTTCTTATTCTTCCTTCGCGTACGTACCGAATTCGGCAATCCACGTCTCCACGCATTGCACTTGTTGTGGGAGACGCCATTTTCAAAAAAAAAAGCGGCGAAATAGCTCCATGATAGCTCTCTGCACCGTTTCGACGGAAAATTGCAGTGATCGCTGCGTCGGTGCGACTGTGCGACCAACTGGTTGGTCACAGCCGACTATCGCGAGGTCGGCACTGCGACAGCGCTTTTCGTCGCAAACGACGTGAATCGCACTTCTGGTGCGACGAAAATCGCATCATGTGAAACAGGCTTGACACTGCAACCTTTCACAGGTCACATGTATAAAAGCTGACGAGCTTAACCCGCAGATCTGATTTCCGACGATCGTCGACTCTGCTACACGTGTCTCCCAATTTCTGTTGTTCAATAAATTGCGAAATCAAAACACGTAAAGCTCTGCGCTCAAATTTCGCATTAGAGAGCATAGTAATTGTCGGTGAACTTTTTAGTTGTTTAACTTGTCAACTATTCACGCAGAAGATTATTTCTGCGAAACAGCTTTTCGCCTTTTAAATTATGCGGACTATTTGAACCTGGAACAGACAAACTCCAGGCTAAACACATGTGACAATGATATGCTGTGGACCGACGATACCATGTCTTGTTCACTGGGTTAATTTTAATTACTCCGCGAATGGACCATTGGGAAGGAAGGGTATAGCAGCATAAGGAGTGACCATAAACGCGTTGTTTTGAAAAATAGGATGTATAGCTGGGACAGAGAGCATGAAGAGAAGAATGGTCACTCCAAACTTGCACGAAGAACAAATAACAAATAGACGCACAAGAATCGAGGAAGGACTTGACAAATGGCCAAGCAAATAGTGGGAATACAGTGAGCTTCTAAGTGTAATAACGACAGAAATGTGGAAAGAAAAACATGTTCTTTGGAAAGGAAAAAAGAAACCGAAAAGCTGGTGGAACAGGGAGATACCAGAAGCGATCGCCGAACGAAAGAAAGCATCCCGAGACCACAGGCAGGCAAAGAAGGCGCATTTACCGCAGGACGAAGTAGCCAGTAAAGGGGAAATATACCGGGAGAAGGAGTCTATGGTTTAAATACTGGTGCAAGCAAAATTAAAAGGTGAAAGTGAACTTTGGTTGTCAGAAAAGAAGACCGCACCTAGAATATTGTGATGGGAATGTTGGAAACAGGTAAAGACTGTATATATATGTGTGTATATATATAATGTGCAGGATGAGTCAGAGGTTTCGATAAGAAGGCTGACCACCATCAACATGCCGCAGCCAGCGTTTCGCGATCATCTCCTTCCTCTCTCTCTTTTCTCACCTTTCCGTAACAGGACCCCCGGGTGGTGAAGTGCCGTGTCGGTTCATGGTAGGCGAAGAACTGCGAGCGAAGTATGGCTTCAGCCGCGAAACTTGCACCACGTCAATAGGCGCTGACTTAATAATATATGGGGTTTTACGTGCCAAAACCACTTTCTGATTATGAGGCACGCCGTAGTGGGGGACTCCGGAAATTTTGACCACCTCGGGTTCTTTAACGTGCACCTAAATCTAAGTACACGGGTGTTTTCGCATTTCGCCCCCATCAATAGGCGCTGACTTGAGGATGGATGAAACTGTAACGGCGCGATCTCGTAATTGACGTCGTTAACTTGACGTAGGACTTCATAAGGTCCTGTGTAGTGAGAGAGAAGCTTCTGGAACAGGCCGACCCGAACACATGGTGACCAAAGCAGCACCCACGCACCTGGGGTGAACTGAACATCGCGATGGCACTGGTCGTAACGCTCTTTTTGCAGGTGTTGCGAGGCTAATAAGCGAGATCGGGTGAGTTGACGCGCCATGCGAGCGCGATTGATGACTTCACGAGCATACTCAGTGGTAACGCGGGGCACAGAAGGTAGGATGGTGTCAAAGGCAAAGTGGGGTCGCGACCATACAAAAGTGTGAATATCCTGCGGTGTCATGTCGGAATCAGTTATACGCAAAAGTGACGTAGACCAGCGTGGCGTCCCAGTCGCGGTGATCGTTGGAAACGGACATCGACAGCATCTCTGTGAGTGTTCGGTTGAGAAGTTCCGTAAGACCGTTCGTTTGTGGTTGGTAGGGGGTGGACAGCTTGTGCTCAGTGGCACAAGAGTGGAGGAGGTCGTCCACAACTCGAGACAAGAACGAGCGGCCGCGGTTTGTAACTGTCGAGGTGCTTCTTGCTGAAGAATGACGTCGTGAAGGACAAAATCGGCGACGTCAGTTGCGCAACTAGTCGGCAACGCCTTTGTTGTCGCGTAGCATGTCGCGTAATGAGTAGCGACGGCGGTCCACCTATTCCCTCTAGTCGGCGTCGGAAAAGGAGCAAGCAGGTCAAGGCCTATGCGAACGAACGGTTCAGAGGGAATTTCATTTCAATAGAGTAATCCGACAGGTGCCAGGGGAGGTTTCTTCCGGCGCTGACACAATTCGCAAGTTGCGACATAGCTACGCACAGAGCGGTACAGACCCGGCCAGAAAAAGCGGCGTCGTACGCGGTCGTATGTACGCAAAACTCCAAGGTGTCCCACCGCCGGTGCATCGTGAAGTTGTTCGAGAGCGATGGATCGCAGATAACGAGGAAGGACAAGGAGCAATTTCCCCGTCTACGTGGACGACATCCAAATAGGCTTCAAGTCATGTAACCTCGCAGTGTGCGAGAGACAGGTACAGCATGGCTGGAACAAAGTGCCCATGTGGGCAGACAAAAACGGATCTAAAATCACCCCCCCCCCCCAATAATAAAGCACTTGTATTCTTTTTACCAGCAAGAGAGGACTGGTTCCAGATCCTTGTGTGGAACTGTGTGGACAACAAATACCTGTCAACAAAGAGCATAAATTTCTAGGTATTATACTTGGCTTAAATTAATTTTTGGCTCAATTTCTTAAAAGAAAAATGTCTGAAAACAAGGCACTTACTGAAATTGTATCCCGCACAACAGGTGGTAGTGAGGGGAACTGTTTGATGAATCTGTATAAGAGCCTAATTTGATCACGATTGGACTACGGTGCCGTCGTATATAACGTGTAACTCTGCCGCCCCGAGCGCGCTGAACATGCTAGATCCTGTCCACCATCTAGGCATCCGCTTAGCCACTGGCGCTTTTAGGACAAGCCCTATAGAAAGCTTATACGCAGAATCAAATAAATGGTGACTGAATGAATGGTCAGAGAACACACATCAGCCTCACATATTTTCTCAAAATAGACTCTAATCATGAACACCGATGTTTTCATGCTGTTAACGATATGACGTGTGTTACACGTTTCCGTAATCGGTCTGTAAGCCTTTCTCACTGCGTGTGAGGGAGCTTAGCGACGAAATGCATATCCCACTCCTCGAGCATCGCCTAATGCATCCAACCAAGCTGTTACTTCCTCAGGAATGGCAGGTGGTAGACTGTGACATATACTTTCTAGAAGTTACAAAGCCCGCTCCAGAGCTCGAGATCCGAATGCATTTCCTAGAACTCCTGTACAAGCACTCCTGCACAGAGTTCTACCCAGACGCTTCTAAGACACATGCCGACGTGTCCTATGAAGCCGTCGGTCCATCCTTATCGGACTCCGATGTACTGCATCCCGATAAAAGTATCTTTATTGCTGAGGTCCATGCACTATTGTCGCCTGTGAAGCAGATAAGAAAATCAAAACTCCAAAAAGCAGTTATGTATACAGCCTCCCTAAGCGTCATGATTGCCCTGATGTCACTCTGTAAGCACAAAAATCCAGTACCTAATGAACTCTATTCCTACCTGTGTAAATCACATCTAACTAGCATTGCATTGTATGCTGATGCTTGGCCATAGGGGCATCGAGAATCGAGTTCTGGTGGACCAGACGGCCACGTCATTTGCATCGCATCCTGTTAATCCTACCGCTGCTGTCCCTGCCACAGATCTGAAGTCTTTCTTACGAAAGAAACTGAAAACACTGGCAACGCATGTGGGACGCAGAAACAGATAAGCTGTGCGTGATAATGCCACAGTTAGGTTTTTGGCACTCTGCAACAAAATCACAGCGAACAGATGTCCTATACTGTCGTCTCGAAATAGGACACACATTTGGCACCCATAATTTTCTACTTACTGGAACTGAACCACTAACCTGTGGTAGATGTGGTGAGAGACTGACAGACTTTCGAAGCAGCAGCGAAAGGGGTTTTATGAGACGGAATCACGCGACTCTTTGGTAAGTGGGACAGATGTCTAAATGCTCATGGAGACTACTTTTAAATTAAGTACCCTATTTATCATATATTCGCATTGGCTCACTTTCATCTGACTCGCCCTCTTGTATTTTGCAGAACACCTGCGTTTTATATGTGCTCCCTATTACGACTATAATTTCGGTGAAATTACTCACAACACACGACCGGTTACAGCTACTCCTGCACAATACATTGAAACAAAGGACAGCGTCATTGAAATTTTTTCCCTGGCCGTTGCAAATGTACAAAAATGTAAACAAGGTTCTTGGACGACAAAATTTCAATAAAATATTTGTCCTCAACTTGTTCATTTCATGGCCTTTACATCTTTTATGTCAGCGGCATGCACTGCTTTGCTGCTTTCGAACTGACATAGTTCTAAAGTTCGTGTGATATTTTCTTTATTCATTAAATAGACCAACAACATGGAAGCATTGATTTTAGTTATTTGTTTGAAGCATCATTGGCAATGTCGATGCAGTTAATATTCATGTATTTGATTCCTCGACAAATTCTATGAGGAGGCTAAACTCCAACGTGACCCCTCCCCCCGTCCCCGAACGAAACTCCTGGCTACGACCCTGCTTATTTGCCTATGCTCAGCTTTGGCTCATCCGCCCATGTTCTGCATTCTGGAATTGCGCTTGTAACCTCAACGACTGCCAGATCTCCACGCTAACGCCTGAGGCCCTGTCAAGTCCCACATGGGCATCTCGATCCATCTTCTTGCCCACCAGCGAATTTGAAAAAACGATAGCCACGGACCTTTCACCTACCCACACTGATGAGCTTTGCCGTGTGCTAGCGTCACACCGGGATGTTTTCGACTTCGACAACCACCCGCTTGACCATACAATGGCTGTCGCGCATCGAATCTACACCTTTTATGCGAAGCATACTAGCCGCACAACCACGCTCTTCCCTGCTGCACCGCGCGCGGCCGCGTCGCTACCATATGACGTCATAACGGCTGCAAAGTGGACGCTTAAGCTTAGCCTTTAAGAGTGGAACGCGACAGCGTTCCCGTCGACCCGCCAAGGGGTGTAAAACAATGTGCTAGGGCGCAGCGACTACGCGCCCCGCATCGGACGCGGTGAGCGTCGAGCAACGCAGCGTTCGGCGCGGCAACGAAATGTGCGCCTGAGCAAGCGACGCACGCCTGACCCTTAGAAAGAGCTCGTTTCTAAGGCAACACCACGTTCACTAGAGGCGCTTTTGTGCCGCTTTGAAGCATCGAACAGCACAGGACCTAGGCTCAGAGGCTTCCTGCGAGAAGTCGCATTGGCCTTTGACTTCCTACATACGCACTTTTCATTGAATTACCTTGCATCTGTTAAACGAAAAAGACTGTGCAAAGATTTACTTGATGTATCATAGCCTGTGCCTGTCTATCGTTCAATGTACCGCATTGAATCCAGAGGAAGAAATGTGCTCAAGCCAGTGAAGCAGATGCCGATATGGTCATCCGCAAAAACCTTTTTCTTCCATTTACACAGTGGAACGCTCCCAGTGAAGCCATGGCTAAGAGAAAGGGTACTCTTTATGCCGTGGTCTGTAAACTGCTCAAGATGCAGGCAACCAGAGATGATTGAGCATATCTTTCTTGATTGTTCAGATGCAATGTTATTGTGGGACATCCTACAAAGAACGTTGAAAAAGGAATTACCGATAACACCGTATGGCATCCGCTTCTTGCCAACTGAGAACGCAGATATGCCATGTGACATGTTTATGGCAATATGTTTACATAGCCTGTGGAAAACAAGAATGGATGAGCGTCATGAGAGGCTTGTTATTCATCCTACGAGAGAGCATTTCATTGAAAGCGTGCTATGTCTGCGTGAAGCTTATAAAACGAGAACAGAACCACCCGAATGGATGCATATATTGGATGAACTAGCGGCAATCAAGTGTTTTTAACTATTCGCAAGGGCCCAAGACGGTCATTGCTTTTATCATTATGAAGTGTATCTGTTTATGCTGTATGTGTACGTCGAAGACCGGCAATAAAGAAAAAAAAACTCGTGGCTCAGTGGTAACGTCTCCGTCTCACACTCCGGAGACCGTGGTTCGATTCCCACCCAGCCCATCTTGCAAGTTGTTTTTTTATTCATGAAGTGCCTGCTGGGATTTATCGCTCACGGCCAACGCCGCAGACGCCGACGACACCAGCTTTTCTGTGACACGAGCTCCTTAACGCTGTCGCGTTAAAATAAAGGCTAGTATGCTTCTCATCCTGCGCTTAACCTTAGCTTAGCCACAGCCATTTTTTTATATCTTTTTGTCTAGCGGCGTTTGCGCCAAGGAGTGGTTGGCTCAATTTGTCTCGATGCAGTGTGCTCATATAGGTGTAGAGATCGAGCTTCGTGTAATGGGCGCACAGGTAGTATGCTCGACGCCTACGTAGTGTTGGCCAAAGACGTTTCATTACATCGCTACGGAGCGGTCTGCGCTACATGCTTCCTAATGGAGTGCGGCGAAGAGCTTATGCTGAAAGCAGCATTGGCGGGGGCTTCTTTTATAGACTTTGGAATGCACTGACGTAGAAGCAGCGAGCGAACGCTCTCCGTGCTTGCGGCCGCCGGTCGGTACATAGAAGGCAGTTAAAGGGTTTTCGAACCGCAACGGGGGGCCGAACAGAGGGGCACTGACGATAGTGATAGTTATGGTAGTCATCTAAAAAAAGGAGAGGCGCTTGATTCTGCAACCCGTGAGGCAGCACGGCGAAGCGTCGTCAGGGGAGAGGGAGTGGGAAATGAAAGATGATAGAGAAAGAGGGAAGATGTGGCCTAATAGATTCCACTATGCGCGACAGGTGGCAGTCCTCAGTAATGTTGCCAGCGTTGTAGTGCGCGCTTATAGGGTGTATATCCCCGTGGAGCAGGCTTCGCAGCGCAGCGAACTGGGAACACACCGGGAACAGCAGGTCAGTGTCTGTGGCCGCTGGAAGGCAGTGGCGTCTGCAGCTGTTGATCACTGTGGAGCGTCACTGTGGAGCGTCCCTGCGCCAAGGATGGGCAGGCACAGAGAAGGTGCTCCAGAGTCTCGGGATCCCCGTACTTCTTGTAGGCAGGTGACGTGGCGCGGCCCTTGGCGTACAGCCGGGCCGAAGTTCAGGTGCAGTCAGTCCGCAAGCGCAGGAGAGTGGAACGGTCTCTTCTGGATAGGTCGTTCTCTGGAAGCGGCTTGGGGGCCCTGCCACTAGTCACTCGGTGGTCCCCGTGAATGGAGGTGAGCAGGCACCGTAACCGATGTCTCGTGTAGTCCGAAGCCGCTAATGCTCTGGTAACTGGGACTACATCATGATGGGCAGCTTTGGCGTAGGTATGCGCCTCCTGGTTACCGGCTACCCCGACATGTGAGGGCAGCCAGTGGAAGGATATTGGGATTCCGGAGGTGGCTAGAGCCGTTAACTTGGCAAGAAGCAGCATCCCTGTAAGTCCTGCCCGCCGTGGGTTGACGAGGGCCTGCAGCGCTGGCTTAGAGTCGCACACCACCGCCACCGGCTGCTGGGTAGGATGCTTAGCAAGGCGGTCGGCAGCCAGGTGCAGCCCCGCGAGCTCAGCTGCAGAATAACTTGCTGTAAACGAGAGCCTACACTGCCTGTCACAGGCGAGAGCTGGAACTGTGCATGCCGCTGCTGCCGACCCGCTGGAAGGACTGAACCATCCGTGAACACCAGCAGGTGTCCTTGCAACTCCTTCTGGAGATTGTACGCTGCCGCCTGCCGCAGGACTGCGGCTGGTGCTCTTCGGTTGGCTATCTCCTTAAGGGAGAGGCGCACGTCCGGAGGTCCGTGATGGACAGGAGGAAGAGCCACTGCCACAGGTAGTTCGGAAACTGTCTCCTCATAGAGGTGACACATGCTGCCCATACGTGAACCCGGCAGGCTCCGGAGTCGGTCTAGGAGAGCCTGGCCGTCTGGTGCGCAATGTAGTCTGTCAATATGCCCCAGTCCGCGTTGCAACATGAGCAGTGATAGTGGCCATTCGCCGGCCTCAGCCAGTGTTGCGGCAATCTTGGAGTGTCTTGGAAGCCCCAGGACCATTCTGATGGCCGTCCTGTGCAGGACCTCTACTGTCCTTTCCTGACATGCGTCAGGGAAACAAGCGACAGGGCTACAAGGACGATGTTGCTGCAGCCTTGTTCAGGCGCACGGCCCACTTGGTGGAGCATCCTCGGCCTCGTTCAAGGAGCCGGCCCACGGCTGCATGTACTCGGTGCACCTTGGCGCTGAGGGCCTTAGTAGCCGGAATCCACGTCATCCGGTGATCTATGGTGAGGCCAAGGTAGGTCACTGTCTGCTTTCACGGAAGGGGGTCGGTGCCGATTCTCAAATGATGAAACCTGAAGCGGGAAGCAGCCCTCGGGCGTATCAGTAGAGCCTCCGTCATTGTAGGAGAAACAGTTAAGCCGATGATCCCGCAGAATGTTATCACCGCGTCCAGTCCCCCCTGCAGTGTTCTCTGGACCACCTTGGTCCCCGGACCCAGAGTGCCCCATCATCAGCGTAGATGGAGCACTGTGTGTGGTACCGGGTGCCTGCCGGTAGTGCGGCTGGCAGACCTGTCAGGGCTGCATTGAATGGAAATGGGCTCAGCACCGATTCTTGCGGCACGCCGGTGGCGATGACTCGAGGGGTGCTGCCCGCCTGGCCCACTCGTGCTCGGAACGTTCTTCCCGTAAAGAAGGCAGCGACAAAGGGCCTGACAGACAGACAGACAGACAGACAGACAACGAACTTTAATTAATCCTGAGGAGCTACTGTCAGGACCTCCTAACGGGAGGCCATTGTAGCCGCTGGCCGCGCCCACGTAAAGGACAGAACGCCGTGACGCTCCGCTCTTTCCTGGGCCCTCTGGATAGCCTGGGCTTGCTTACGGAGTACCGAGCTTCTGATGGCCTCCTCCCATCCGGCTTCGCTGGAGAGGAAGTCGTTAGGCAACGCGGGACATCGCCAGAGCATGTGAGCCATTGAGCAAAAGGTTTCAGTGCAGTCGGGACAACTAGGGTCCACATCCGAGTACAACCTACTGAGGAATCCCCGCGACGGGAAAGATCCAGTCTGCAGCATTCTAAGTGTAGCTGACTGACCTCTACTGAGCTTCGGGTGAGGCAGAGGATAAGTTCTCCGACCAAGTTGGTAATGTTTAGTAATTTCATTAAATGTGAGGAGCGGATCGTTCTGCTGAGTCCCTTCCTGCCCCTCCGGAGCCTCCACACCGTCGCGGCGTGTGAGTTCTCGCGCACGGTCGTGGGCAAGCTCCTTGAGGTTTGAGAAGCCCTCGAGAACGTTCGTCCCCATGTGTGCGGGGAACCACGTGATATAATGAAAACCGGGGCAAGTCCTTTTCTCTAAAATAGAGGCCGCTTCTCGTGCGAGGTTACCCGACTCAAAAGCTCTGATTGCGTCTCTCGAGTCAGTGTAAATGTAGGAACGCTCTGGGTCACACAAGGCCAGCGCAACCGCAATTTGCTCTGCCATACTCGCGGTGGCCGCTCTGACCGAGGCCGAGGAGCGAAGCCCCCCCCCCCCGCCCGTCTATAACCGACAACGCGAACACTCTCCTGTTCCCGTACTGCGTCGGATCGACAAAGACCACGGAGTCTCTGTCATCTCTAACTTTCCTCAATATGGCTCGAGCACGGGCTTTACGTCTACCCTCGTTATGCTGCGGATGTACGTTCCGCGGGAAGGGCCTCACTAGGTAGGTTGCCCTCGTTTCCCGTGTCAATGTAATACGCCGGTCCTCCATTATCCTAGGAGCCATGCCAACCTCGTCGAGAATTCGCCTGCCAGCTTGGGTCGACGATAGCCTGACCACCTGGGCAGTGACCTGTGCCTCTATAATCTCGTCTATGTTATTGTGCATACCGAGTTGATCTAGCCTGTCGGAGCTCGTGGCAATAGGCAAGCCTAGCACTTTCTTGATGCTCTTGCGCATGAGTGTATTTAATTTGGTCTTTTCCGTTTTTGTCCACAGTAGAGCTGACGCCACATAGTTAATATGGCTCATGAGGAACGCGTTATACATCCGAAGGAGGTTGTCTTCACCTAACCCCTTCTTTCGGTTGCACACCCTAGCAATTAGCCGCAACATATTCTCCGTTTTGGCTGTAACGTGGGTAATTGTTCTTGCATTACAGCCCCTCGCGTCTATGAGCAGGCGTAGTATCTTAACTGAGTCGACTCTAGGAACTTTCTGCCCATTATTCGCGTATAATGCCACGGGTAGCTGGTTGAGGGGTGTCAGACCCCGAACCCCTTGCCTTGCGGGTCTGTAAAGCAACAGCTCCGATTTACTCGTAGAAAGCTTGAGACCTGTGTCCGCGAGGTAAGCCTCCGTCTCGTCCAAGGCCGCTTGTAGAGCTTGCTCCATTTCAGCTAGGGAGCCCCCTGGGCACCAGATCGGGATGTCATCTGCGTAAAGTGCGTGACCTGTGCCCTGGAGGCCGCCCAGCCTATCTGAAAGACCCTTCATGACTATATTGAAGAGCAGCGGCGAGATAACTGATCCTTGAGGGGTACCCCGAGCTCCCAATCCGTACACGCTCGACCGAATCTGCCCCACCTGAATAGTAGCAGTTCTATTCATGAGAAAGGACCTTACAAAGGCCTGGAATTTGACTCCTATGCCTATCCCGGCCGTGGCTTGCAGAATGTATCTATGAAACACTGTGTCGAACGCCTTAGTGAGATCCAGGGCGAGAATCCCTCTCACGTCCCGGGTGCCGCTATCAAAGATTTGCTTCCTTAGCATTAGCATAACCTCCTACGTCGAGAGGCCGGGTCGAAAACCAACCATATTATGTGGGAAGAGGTTTCTGCGCTCTATGTACCCGGAAACCCTGTTCAAGATCACATGCTCCGCTACCTTGCCTATGCATGAGGTTAGCGATATAGGCCGCATGTTGTCCAAATGAAGGGGTTTTCCTGGTTTAGGGATGAGTGTCACTATAGCCGACCGCCATCCGTCAGGCACCTGTCCTGTCTCCCATACCCTGTTTACCTCCTTAGTTAGTAGTTCCACTGCTTTATCGTCCAGGTTTCGTAACAGCCTGCTAGAAAAGCATTCCACAAACACGAACACCCGAGTGCGGAGCAATGGGAGAGTCGGCTCACCAGCAGCGAGCTCACGGCCCAAAGGGCCCTAGTGCAGCACGCGAGCGATGCAGCGCGACTCAGTGGAGCCCTGGAATAGGGGCCCACCCTTGCTGAAGAGAAGTCTCCAGTCGCCAGCGCCAAGAAGATGAAGACGACGGAGACCTCATAACCGCGAAACTCTCGAAAGACTCAAAATTTTTCCCTCCCTCCCTCCCTATCCGTACCCGGAGCCACTCTGCTGTTTAAATTGTAGATCACCGCCCTGATCTCCGATTCTGTGAAAGGCGCGTCCAGTTCCTCTACCGTCGCGCACTCGATCTGCGGGTAATCCTCTTCCTGCGTCGGCCCTATAGGAAGGTATCTATCCGCGATCGCATTCAAAAGTGACTCTTCAGTACCTCCCTCCTGTTTGTGCCGGTGTATGACTTTACTAAGTGTTTGCCTTTGATTCAGCTTTGTCTGTGCGTCGCCCAGGAGGTGCTTGAGGAGGTTCCACTTCCCTCCTGAGCGCATACACCCGTCTACTGCCGCGCAGACCTCGTGCCATTGTAGCCTATTGAGCTCCGCGCAATATCTCTCGATCTCTCTATTAAGCTCCGCAATCTTTTTCCTCAGCCTACGATTTAACCGTTGTGTTTTCCACCTCATCGGAATTGACGATTTCGCCTCCAACAGATGCGCTAGGTGCGGATCCATTCTTAGGACCTCCGCTTCTGTTTCTACTACATTAGTAGCCCTTTCGACGTCCTCCGTTAGCGATTCGATAGCCTCGTCAAACGAGGAAAATGTACTCGTTCGCTCCTTCCTAAGTTTCCTGAACTCCTCCCAGTCCGTGACTCGAAATACCCTCGCCGGTCGGGCGTCCACCATTAATGTTACCGCTACTATGAAGTGGTCACTGCCCAGGTTCTCCTGCTTATTGGCCCACATTACGTTACCTACGTTCCTTACACAGGCCAAATCAGGCGTTGTGTCTCGCGAAACTGACGTGCCCAGCCTAGTTGGGAACCCTGGGTCCGTGATTACCGAAAACGCAAGATCATCCAGGATCCTCGCCAGGTTCTCTCCTTTTGCAGTCCGTCTGACGTAGCCCCATGCATTATGAGGGGCGTTAAAGTCCCCAGCAACTATCAGAGGAGAGTGTTTGGCTATCGACGTCGCCTTCCTAAGCAGGGAGTTAAACGTCTGTCTCTGGTCTGACGGCGGGCTATAGACATTAAGCACAATACGCTCTGCTTGAGACGCCCGTGCGGTATAACCTCCACGAAAAGGGCCTCGATCTTACCCCGTCCAGATTGGATTGTGTGTTCAATAAAGGCTAGATTTTTTTTTATCATCGTATCTAGTCCTCTGCCTCCCGCGTTCCTGACCGACACAGTGTTGAAGCCAGAGAGGGTAGGGTCGTCACATAGTGTCTCCTGTAATAACAAAATCTGCGGTTTTTCCACTTCATTCGCCAAAAGTTGCCGTAGCGGAGCCTTGCGCATTTGAAAACTAGCGCAGTTCCACTGCCATATTACCAGCTCTTTGTGATCGCCCGCCATGATGCTACAACAACATACCTTGCTCCACAGCCGGAGCAACCTCGGAGTGATTCACTGCCTTACTTTGCGCTCGGACCTTGGCTTTGGCCTTAATCGCCGCCTTTTTTCCTAGTACGGTCACTCTTTGGATCAGAAGCTTTACGCTTTCCTGATTTTCTCTACTTATCCTAAGTAGTTCTTCCAACATCTTTCTTTGCTGGACCTCTCCCTCAGACGTGTCCGAATCGCTCTCGTCGTTAGGAAGGGGGGCCTTACGCTTTGCTTTAGTGAGTCCTACGCGGGGTATATGTTCGACTACCTGTGGCGTCTGGTCACTCGCCTCTATTTCAATGGACTTTGGGTTTGCCTTGGCGGCTTTGAGTCGGCGTACCTCCTCTCTAAGCTCCTTAACTTCCTTAAGTAATGCGTCCACCTGCGACCTACTACCTGAGGCTGCCAGTGATCCCGAGGATATCTGAGGAGGCCTCGATTACCTCGTGGAGCAGGCTGTCAAAGGCCCTCTGCACGTAAAGCAGCACGAGAAGGGTCACGTCACCACTGCTCTTTGCATCCTCCAGTGTGGCCACGACGTCGGTGATGGAGTCGGCAGTGCAGGGGTGGTGCCTGAAGCCGGTCTGCTGCTCCGGGAAGTAGTGCACCTGCGCGGCAATCCACTCCAACTCCATGCGTACCAGGACAATCTCTTCCATCACCTTACATGCGGCAGAGGAGAGAGACACTGGCCTGTACGAGGAGGGTGCCGCCGCAGGTTTCCATAGCTTAAGGATTGGCGCCACCACCGTGGTGAGCCAGCTGTCCCTGGGAGCCCCAGTGCTCCAGATGGTGTTGAAATACTCCAGGAGACGATCTTGCTCTGCATCTTGCAGGTTCCGAAGCATCTGGAACGTGATTCCATCCGCTCCTAGAGCGCTCCATCGCTTGCTTTGTCCTAGGACGGCCTTCAGCTCATGCACCCGAATGGGCTCGCAGCCAAAAGCATTAATCTGCTCTAGCACACATTCCGGGTGGTGACAGTGGGGGGGAGGTACCGAAGTCCATTAGCTGGCAGAGGCAGGACCCGCTGTACCAGGGGCTGAGCGGTCAACAGGTCGGCTAGTAACTGCGCCAGAGTAGATGCCCAGGGAAATGGCTGCTGAGAGCACCTGTCGTTGTACACGAGGTCTTATCAGCAAGGCCCTCAGCAGGCGCCAGGCACGAGCTGCGCCCTGATGATCATGGCACAGATGCCCTGCCAGCTTTGGCGCCTGCGTTGCCGGGAGTGTCATCTGCAGGCGGCGTCGATACGATGGTGTTCCGTCCAGTGCTCCGCCTCATTGGTTCGCAGTCCTATACGTTCAGCCCTGCGCCTGGCAGCTCGTAGATGGAGGTGCGAAACGTCTGGTGCTGGTTGGCCCTCCTGCGCAGTGGACCAGACTGAGGCTGCGCGGCCGCTGTCCAACAGAAGCTGCAGGAAGTCCTGGTACAGCTTACGGAAAGCGCTCCAATCGACAGCGGCGCACACGCGCGTCCTGGGGGTATTACCCCTGAACGGGGCCAGCACGATAGGGAAGTGGTCGGACCCCAGGTGTTCGGCTGCGGTGTCCAAGTGTATCGGCAGCCCTCAGTGGCCAGGCTCACGTCAATTGCCATGCCGATGGCACGGGATGTGCGGCGGACGAAAGTGGGAGCCCCGGTGTTGAGATTTTTCAGACCCAGCTGGTTAACAACGTCCACCACGCTGCTACCTGGCCCGAAGCAGCGGCGACTGCCCCAGATGGTGTGGTGAGCATTGATGTCTTCGCAGAGGACGAAGTCTCTGCCGAAACGTCTGGCTAGCTGCAGCAGACATGTGGGATCCCAGGGCAGCACGATCGAATATACACGCTGGCCACGGTGGTGTCAATGCCTCCAAGACGCACACGAACAGTACAACATTCGAGTGATTTTCCAGCCAGATCCACCACATCGACCTCAGCTTGCAACACACCCGCCCGCACCTACACCGAACAGCGGGGAAGTCCCTGTGGATGTTCCTTGCTGTGACATCAATAAAACTTGGTGCTTGGCTAGTTGGCGATGCATTCTTGTGCGACGTCTTTTTAGCTCATGTTGATCGCCTTTTGGATCGAGATTTTATTGGAGGCCCGGTTTTAAAAGCTTCTAGGTTTGTCGACGATTTCTTATTTTTTTAAAGATCGTAATGACATTTCTTTTGAAGATTCTGTATGACAGGTCTTAATTACCTTTAATGACCATAGTAAAGGCCTGGCTTTTACCCATGAACTTCCGCAAAATGGTGAGATACGTTTTTTAGACCTCAGGCTGAGGAAAACTAAGGAACACACCTGTTGGGCGTATTTCCCACGTGCAAAGAAAGAACTTTTGCCCTATGAATCGTCTCATTCAAAGACCGTGAAAAGAGCAATTGCATCACTCTGCATGGAATCAACGCTTCAAAAGTCGTGCCTGCACGAGATGCTTTTTAGCTTTGACTATCAGGTTCGCAGGCTATTGGCCGCAGGCTTCCCTTGCTCGGTCCTCGTAGCTGTCGCTGAAACCCTCCTCAAGAAATTTGGCCCCCGACGAATGAAGGCTGCACCTGAACGCGTGAAGACCAAACCTGAGGTGATGCCTTACATTCATAAGGTATCACACAACCGCGCCAAACAAGTTGGCGAGGCTCTGCCACCGCATCTGCGGTAAAGGTCAGCGCGGTTGCAAAAAGCAGCACGAAGATGTCTTCGTCAGGTGTGCCCTAGGAGTGATATACTTTATTCCCCTGTCTTGCGGCAAGTGCTATATAGGGCAGACGGGGCGTTGCCTCAATGACCGCTTAAAGGCCCAACCACACGCAGCCCGGGATACGCGTCTCGCTACGCGTACACGTAAGCGTACGCATCTGCGTGCGCGTACGCGGGTGATGAAGGGAAAGTCGTCCAGCCACATGATACGCGCACATGTGCGCGCTTCGCTGCACGTAGCACAGGGCTGACAGACCAGCGGTTTAGCGATGGCCGAAGCGGTCGTCTTTGGCTTTGAGAAAAGTTTATCTTTAATTTCATTATGGCTAGCCATTTTTATATAATTTATCAATGTTAGAGCTAGTATATTGTTTTTAAGTTGAGAAATGCACGCTGTTCGTATCTATCCATCCTTATGGCAAGAAAAGCTACATCAATTATCAACATCACTCGCGATAGCGTCTGCTTGCTTGCTCACAACTACAGCTGACGTGCGCGCGACCACGCACGACGTTGCTGCCGAGCTCTTGCTTAGCCGCTTGTATCGCCGGCATCAGCGTTCTCTCCCCGCAATGTACCACGCGAGAAAGAAGCTTTTGCTGCTGCTGCTCTTGCAAAGGCGGCGGGAGCGCAGAAAGCGTCTGCGGCCTCTGCGACGACGTTGGTGGGTCCGGCCAGTCTTTCAACTGCGTAAAGAAGAAGGACTTTACGGCTGTGAGTAACTTCTTTCCTTTCGATGATCTACAGTGGTAGAACTAGGAGCCAGTGTTTGGACATGGAGACTTATCTTCGTTAGGACAGCAATTACTTATCAGCGTTTTTAAGTGCGCGCATAAGTGAAAGGGTTAAAGTAGTAATGCGGGGATCGTACTCGCAGCGCGCGAACGCCCAATTCGCAGAACAGCATCGCGTCGTCGGTGCAAGGTTCGTCCAGGTTGACAGCACCGATCGAAACGATAACGTGACGTACGCGAACAGGGGGAACGACAAGAGCAGCGTGTAGTTCCGAAAGCGCGAAAGCATAGGCGAAGATCGGGCTGATTAGCCGCCGGAAGCATACAGATAGTATATTGGATACATGGTGACGACACCTCACGACGTTTCAACCGCCGCCTGTCTAACCCGTATATGCCGTACGACATACGGTCATTAACTGTTCAGCTTCAGAGGGGAAGAAGCGCTTGATTCTATTTAACAGACAATCTGTAATACTTATTTGGAGCTCCCTTCATTATTAACAGTAGACCATACTGTTTACACAGAGCTTGTGTAGCACCCTCTTTTCTTGCACAAAATTTGTAAGGATTAGGTTTTGTAATGCATTTTCTGCTATTCGATATTTTATTTGATATCCAGCTTATTTTTTCTTCATTTGATTCGATTCTAAATCTACTTTTAGGTATTAGCACACCCCTACAAAAAGCTAAGGACTGCTAGTTATATTTGTGCCATTAGTATAGCACATAGATTCAAGAACACCTTTTACACGTGTTGGTTGTCTTATATGAAGCTTGTGGACAAGATACGATTTCCTATATTTTCTGTCTCTCAGAAGTGTGACTGTAGAATATGAAGTGTAAAGTAATTAAATTGTGACTTGGGGGGCAGGTTAAAATTCTGTGCGACTAATTTCGAAAGTTTCTTGGCAGTGGCCGCACGATTTTAATATACCGTTGACTGGCTCTCCTGTTTTGCCGAACCACTGTTTGTATTCAAGCACATAAACAAAGCAGGGGATAAAATTAATGATGGCTAGTGGCTATACGTGTGTGTCAGTGAAAAGTGTACAGCTCCTGATACCTGCGCATGTATGTGGGCAGGGCATGGTCTTGCTGCCAGGCAATAATGCACCATTTTTTACAGGTGCAACGGATATGTCAGGATGACCACAGATTTTTCTAAAAGTTTTTTCGCAAGGCATCGCAGCTCTTGGACAAGCTATTGAGCTTTTTAGCAGAGGACCTCACACGGCAGCACCACATTCGAGAAACCCCTGGAGCCTGGAGAACGACTTGCTGTAGCATTGAGGTTGGTAAAGGACAGTTGCCCCTATAGAGTAATAATGTGCGATTGGAGGAATACAGAACACCGTTTCTTTGTCATTTAATGTATCATTTATTTTATTTTATTTACATATTACTGCCCGCCACCTTTTCGAAGCCAAATCAGGAAGGAGTCACAAAACATTGAAGCAGAACAAAAGAAAGAAGGAAACGACTGACAATGAGCGTGCATAAAAAATACTAATACATAATAATAATAATAATAATAATAATATATTAATCATCTTTATTTCTCTCTTTCCACAGAATACAGAATTATACACAACTAACTATTTATTAACTCATAAACAAATAAAAAAAATGGGACACGAAATGCTGATACAAAACGAGAAATAGTAATGATGGTACTGACAATGCACGTGAAAAGAAATACAAGAAAA
Source organism: Dermacentor albipictus (assembly GCF_038994185.2). Classification (NCBI taxonomy): domain Eukaryota; kingdom Metazoa; phylum Arthropoda; class Arachnida; order Ixodida; family Ixodidae; genus Dermacentor; species Dermacentor albipictus. The sequence goes on along the minus strand of NC_091822.1, from coordinate 2,417,065 downwards.
AAATGATCGCATGATCACAGAGACTGAAAGTTTTCACTTACTGCATCACCAGTGTAACAGTTACGGCTAACTCTAAAAAATACTGCCATTGACTGGCATCGCACAAAAGCTACCTCAGTGCTTTTGACCTTGCGCAACCTGTAAAACATGCACTGAGGTATGCTTGCACATGTAGTATTAAACAAAGGTGGTAGCTAACCTACACAAATGAATTTTTATCGTATGTCACCCGAAAAGGGCCCCCACAGCCATGTAGATCATTGTCAAGAAAAATCATGTCATCATAATTAGTATTCAAACAATAGAGACATGCGTACTAATTTTTTTTTCAACTTGCATTCAAGCTACTTGGCATCCCTGCAAGACATAAAAGACGTTGCCTTGACTTACTGTGTGGGGATTGAGGTGGCTAGACTCTGTAGTGGTGTGTAAGTCATATAGAGGCGATCGTGCCTGCAAAGTATTAAACAACTGCAGAACAGCACGACAGCCGCAGAAATTTCTTAAATTTTTTTCAGCTTAAGAAATTTTTTAAAGCTCACATGCTGTTCACGGCTCCCGTCAGGTTGCCCTGCTTCCTGCCAGAGAAGCAGGGTCATACGTATAAACGTCTCATTTACACACTGCCTTCAATGTCACTGATTACGTACAAAAACTTTGGCGAAACATCCAATGCAGAACATGCAAAACCAACTCTGGAACTGAGCCACAGAACACAAAGAAAAAAATGCGAGGAATGTGGCTTGTGGATGATAGTTGTGGGAGAGGTAGAGGTTGTCTATGTTGGCAGTGAACCTCGCCTCCTGGCTATGTAGTGGCAAGACTTTTCCCTTTCTGCTACCTCTTCTAATAATAATAAAACAATTTGAAAAATGCTTGCGCTGCTAGAATGCCCCGACAGGCTTTACAACTTGCAGCATATAACCGAAATTTTCAATGGGGTCTGGTTGAAGGTTCATTACATTTCTTTTTATTTACAGGCATGTACAGGCATCTCTACATGCATGCACAAACTCTATATGCACAGGTGGTGAACTCAAAAAGGTTCATTGCTGCAAGACAGGCTGAATGAGTAAACACATATGAAAGCGATAAATATCTGTCTTGCAACAACAAACCTTTAGTTGCAAGTCAGTGCTTCTTTATCGTAGGTGTGTTGCTAAAACATGTTTACACATCTCTACAGCAGCAATGGCCCGCCAACCAGGCCCACAGATATCAACTTTATGAAATTCTTGAATACCGCACAAAAATATGGATACAACACAATGTACAAAACAGACAAGGAAACGTATATAAATCATAAAGGAAAATAACTGTCGTTTTATTTGTAATGCCAACATCACAAGGAGAAGGGAAGTGAAAGTGGACAAAAATAACTTGCCACTGGTGGGAGCTAAAACCAAAACCAATTGAGCTGGAGGCTATTCCACCATCAATTTCATAGAATGTTTATGTGTTCTAGATTAGGCTCTTGGAGTGTTCTTGCACGAGTAGCACTGGCTAACACTACCAGGGTGAGATCCAGTACATGCACATACAGGCCCAAGAAAGTTTGCAGAGGGATAGACATTGCTGCAGCTCTACTGGTAAAGCAATGCAAGCATAATTCAAAGGTTGTGGGTTCGTCTCCCATTAGTGGGAAGCTACCTTTTTAAATACTTTCATTCCCTCCTTATTTTTCCATTTCTATATGAAGTAATTAGGTTCATCAATGATTTCCTTTTGTTTCATTGTCTCTTGGCTTTATTATACAAGAAGTATACATTAAAGAACATTAATCTTTGAATTACTCTCCTACTGGCATCAATTTAATTTTCAAGTCGAGATGCGTATCCTCATGGCCTCTCTAATGTGTTTGAGCAGAGAGACGGCAAAAGTTCGAGGTCGTCCTGTGGTTTGCATCTTATGATTGCACTTGACACATTGCCTAATTCCTCCAATATTAACTGACTCTAATTTTTCTTTTTCCTTTTCCTCCCCCTTGACTTAGCTTCAGAAGCAATGCTTCCTAACGTATCCAGCCTACGACTGCCTGTTGAAGCCAGCGATGCTTCTGACTGCGGACTGCTGTGGTGTGCCTCAGAATCCTCAGGAACCAGAACTTCTTGAAACATCGGTGATTCAAGAGATTCCAAAATGTCCTGAGACTCCACAGACTCATGCGATGCTGAAGACAGTGTAGATGCTGGCGCTTGTGACTCTTCACTTGACGGTGATGGCACTTCAAGTGTTGCCAGATCAGAAAACTGGCACATTTTTCGTTAAGATGTCTGCAGCACTTCTCTCCTCACTCGATGGGAGCACTGGTGGAAGGTTGGCGGACATCGTGCATGTGAGCGTAATAAGGTTTGCACATACTGTCAATGTGTAAATAATGTGCCAGTCTGGATGCAAAAATATATAAAGGCTCAAATCCGTCCACATTTGTTTTAATGTGTGATTTTATTAGAGTACACTGAAGCTCTGAGTCAGTTTTGTAGGGACGAAAGTGGCTTGCCTACACAACCAGAATGAACAGTTTCTGCATGCGCGTAAGTGTAGCTTTTGTATCTTTTTCTGCTTTTGCTTGTGATGCATTTAAGCAGTTATTACGTGATCTGCATGCCTAAAGCCTAGTAACTACTCCTACTCAAAACAGTGCATGATATTTGGAATGTTTCAGTTTTGAAATAATTAGCAGGAAGCATTCCCCTACATTTACTCAGTAACACCACTTAATAAATATGATCTTGAAAGACCTATGCTTGCACTTTCTAAACATAGAGTAGTAGTACCGTTAGGTCTTGCTTCAGCATAAGGCTCTCTCCTGTTCTAGTTTTTCTACTTGAAACGTTCTTGGCTTGTAACTTTGTTTTCCTTTCACTTGTTTGTAAACTTCATCTCATTCTAAACTGTTTTTATTAACTGAATGTACGTCTAAACACAGTGTGAAGCGGTGTACGTAGTAGTCAGTGCATTTGTTGTTTGTATTTAGGAAGTTACGTCTAATAATGTTTGTCTTTTTGCAATCTGCCTTGTAAAGGGTCTTTTGGTCCAGCAAAGCTGACCTTAGCGCGCAAACTTTCCAGAAGGTTTCTTACAGCCAAGCTTTTTTTGCCTCTTCTCTGGACTTTCCTACCGCTGCTCCTACTGTCTTGCCAAATAGCTCGCCTCATACTGATATTAATGTAGTCGTTGAACCATTCTCATCCCAGCTGACTACTGGCTACTGTGTAGCACGAGTGACCAGTACTGGACGTAATGCAAATACCAATTAAAATAATGTAACTAGATTGTGGTTTTGGCATGTAAAATTTCAATAATCATTTTTTGCACACTGCGAATGTGTTAAACTGGATCATCTAGTCCTTTCTTGGAAATTTTGCTAAGCAGGAACATCGTTCTCCACAAACATCGTGAAAGCTTCGCTTAAACCAATAACCACAGCACCTGGGATCTGCAGAATAACCGCAGGCTGATAATTAGGTAAGGACACTGCTGAGCAGACACAAAAAGAATTATCAATTACACAGCTGACAAAGTCGTCAGTACTATGGCGCATTTATTCCTACAGCATGATGACACTGAATGAATCCCTAAGCAAGCTAGGTAATATTTGAGGACCTGTGATGAAGCACCGATTTGCACACTGCTGGCAAGCAACAAAATGCAAAATTAAAACTGTGCATTGAAGTGCCCAATGTACACGTGAATATAGCAACATTCAATACTCAGTTAAATACTGGCCGTTGACTTGCACGCTGCCTTCTAGGATTACTGCACAGAATAAAAAAAACTACTTGCATGTTTTGTGTTTTGTTTTTGTGTGTGCATCATGCAAGCCCTTTTCTTTTTATTCATCCTGCTAATTTGTTTGTGATATTCTCTGTACTTCTGTCTTATTATGCTTCATTGTTAGGTTTTTAAGTGCTATTTTACTTATTTTGTACCTGTATTTCTGCTTTCACTGCTCCCCACTGCAAAGCCAAACTGGCTTTGTGGGTACCTAAATAAATATACAAAGCTATTCTTGTACTGCTTGTATGTCCCCTTACCGGATCACATTTAACTAAATATGCGATAATCGGAGCGGCGATGCAGCACAAATATTTTATCGCCAATTAGACAAAGCTGAATATAATGCATGCTGTGCGTCGACTTGCTTGTGTAAGCACAATTTTGATTCGATTCCCATAAGTGCGGTGCATTGCCAGCTATAATACAAACATACGGCATCGCCGGTCAACGTGGTAAAGGGAAAGCACTAAAATTCCGTGTTTCATTTTTAACACGCCGGCTTAGATGGAAACTTCAAGATCACTTACGGTCTACACTCCATTGTGTAGCGCAGAAACATCATCTGGTCGAAAAACAGCCAGATGACGTCGTCGTGAACGTCGATTGGCACGGCGCGGCTCTTTTCTTTCTGAAACGTCTTCCCGGGCGCCGAAATTTATTGCCCAGGGACTTCCATCACTTCTGCAGCGCTGTGATAACGTCATCTGCACAGATGAAACGCGTTTTCGACATCTGCAAGTCTGCTGATGAGAGAGGCAGCTTATACCAGTGCCACACAGCTAGGCTTTCGATGGCGATCGAGCGCGATCAAATTTCTCGATCACGATCGGTTCTACGCAGATCGCGCGGTATAGGCAATCGTGATCACAAAATCCGACCGCGATCGGGCTCGATCGCGATTGAAACTGCTCCGCTATGACGCCCGTATAAAATTCCGAGCACTCACCTGTTCGGCAGCGTTGGGTATGACAATCCACGACCACCTCGTCAAGTGCTTGTTTTAGTGGCGCTTGTGTTTCGCCTGCTACCAAAGCGCAGGTCGAGCCTCAACGCAGGCGATCAGTGATTTCTTGTTGATCACCTCCATACTATCGACACGAAACCAGCAGCGACTCCCGGCGTCTCCGCACGATTCTGAAACTTCAACAACCTTTCCGAACCACCGGAAGTGTACATGCGGCCCACGTGACGTCGGTGCACAAGCTGTCACTTCCGTCGCGTACGCTCAAAATGGCGCCCAAGATCAAGACCTCCTTGACGCGCGCGTTTCCTGCGCGTCTGCCCTTTCTAGACGCGTAGGACAGGCGCGTACGGCCTCGCAGACGCGTGACGCGCAGCCAGGCGCGCTCGATTCACCGCGTGTGGTTGGGCCTTAAGGGAGCACTCTCTAAACTTAACAAAAAAAGGCAAACTTGCGAATTTAGTTTCGCATGTTATGGTATGCGAGTGCGTGCCACGGTTTAAAGAAGCAAAGGTTCTGGGCAGAAGTGCAAGCGCTAAAGCTAGAGTTTTGCTGAAAGCTTTCCACATACAAAAAAAGGCGGGTCTGTGCATCAGCGATGTTTCAATAAATTTGTACTCGGCTGAGCGCACACTTCTGGGGAATTTTGAAAAACCGTAACGTATGGCTTTTCTTCAATTGGTCATGTGTTCACTTCTTGCTGCTCGGGTGTTTTATCATTTCACTTCGCGTGCATGTTTTCGATATTGCGATAAAGAAGGCTGGTGCAGTTTGGTTGTGCGCATGTGTTGTGATTCCTTTAAGTATAGAACTTTTTCGAAAAATAAACCAGTTGTCAGTAGCGTTTCCTCGTGTGTCTTCCTGTGTAATTGATAATTCGTGTCGTCTTTTCATCGTGTGTCCGTCCTTTTTAGCGCTACCATCAGTTTTAAAGAATGCATCACCAACTAGCCCAGCAACAAGTTTTATTGAAGTATATTTCTGGTACAGTGGGCCCATCGTTTTGTGTTTTCTCCTCAGACATCTCACGTCAGGTCACCCTCGTTCATCAACCTTCTTCTGAGTCACGTCCTCACTGCCACTTGCCGCGCATGACGCCTAGCCTTCTGCCTTCGGAAAAGCTGGATTCCAAGTGAAGTTCTCGCGCTCTTCGGCCTTATCAAGCCTTCCTGGGCCCATGTTAAAAGACTCTGCAAGATCCTCAGAGCAGAGATCTGGCGCCAAGTAAGGCTCTTGCAAGACTGGCTACACCTGGCCTGCAATACCCAATACCCAGAGTGGCTCGCTGCACGGATGTATCGCACCTTCAAGTCCCAGGCTGCTCAAATCACAGAGGTAAATTGGTCCTTCTTACTTAAACACCTTCTCAGTAATGTTGCCAGGAATGAGCGTGCACCCAAGAAGGCAGTTGTGGCTGTAGGGGATGTCATGATTCCCGAGAAGGTTCAGGAAGTTTTGCAAAAGGGCCAAAATACGCTGTTGATTCTTTTGTGCCAGTGCATGACCTGCTCGCCACCAATAGAAACATCGCCCAGAAGGTCAAAGGAGAAGACCGTGAGAGGTGCCTTCTTCAGGGAGTAGACAGGATCAGTTTTGTTGAGACATGGGGTCGCCAGTTGCAGCGTGCACGAAGTCCGGCTGCTGTAGCCCACATAGCCAGGTAGACGCAAATAATATGCACTCGCATACACCTCCTGCAAAGCAAGTACATCGTAGCCGCTCTGCAGGAGGTGCAAGAAGAGGTCTGCTTGTCGCCGCCGCAACGAGTGCGCGTTCCACTGAAGCACTCTCGGCCGGCGGCGGTGGATCCCAGCTGGGGTGTTAGCCATGGTGGCTCTGCTGAGGAGGCTGCCCACCTGCCTAGACGCAGATTGAGCGCAACTTGTTCCCGGCTGGCAGTAGGCCAGCAACGGCCCGCAGAAAGAGCCTTAGGCTGGTGGCCTCCAACTGCTGCTGGACGGCGCCATGTCAGTGGCGGCTGGGGGTGCGCCTGCTGCATTTTCCTGGGCCGCCATGCGCCTCAGCTTCTCTTGGCCACGCCGGGTTCCTTTCGACGAGGTGCTTTTGGCGGAGCCGGTGGCCACAGCTGCATAGCGGGGGCGCACCGCCGTCTCCAGTGCATGGACTCCCTAAGCGATGGGAGAGGCTTGTGTCTTGCTGGAGGCACACATAGCTGCTCGAGCTTCCCGGTGAGACATGTGGGCCGGTGCTGTAGCCTTTATCGTGGCTATGCGCCTCTCAGCCTACCACAACTTACATGTAGGGGCGTCGGCAGCATGTGCGCCTCCACAGTGCAAGTACTTTGGCTTGGCTGTGCACTAGTGATCCCTCGCGTGCGGACCGCCACAGCGCACGCACCGCTCCGGCCATTTGCACGCCGCCGTCGCGTGGCCATAGCGTCCACACCACCGGCACTGCAAGGGCCGGGGCCGCGACGGGAGCACATCAAAAGGCAACGGGAACTGGAGGATGCGGGCCGGTGGGCTCGGGGCGGCGAAGAGCAGGGTCAGGGTGTGACCGCTCCACTTGACCGCAGTCACCGGCACGATTGAGGTCACTGCCGCCAACAGTGCGTCGTCGTAGAAGTCACCGTCGACGCCATGTACCCTGCCCGTGCTCGGGAACGGTCTGCAGGGAGACGAGCAGTTACAGCGATCCTGGCCAGCTCAGTTGTCGCCAGCAGGAACTGTAGCCGCGCGGGTGTTGTGACGTCAGTCGCCACAATGTTCTTTTTCGTATTCACGCGCACCTCCTCGACTCCAGGCAGCGCGGACAGCGCTTGCACGATGGCGAGACGAGATGGTATTTTATTTATTTATTTATTTATTTATTTATTTATTTATTTATTCAATACTGCGGACAAGAAGTCCAAGCACGGTGAGCAAAAAACAAAGATGATATACACAGAGGAACAAGATGAAACAAGTAACACGTTTAACGAACGTGTTAGTAACGAAGCTGCCGCGGATGCCGACTTGAAGAGGACCGTACCAGCGACGCTGGGTTTAGGCGCGCCTGCCCCTGTGGTCCCAGCAGCAGCAGGAACTGCCGGCAGTCGCGAGCCAATGTCGGCAGCAGGCAGCCCGGCAGTAGGCGTTGGTGCCGCAGCGGGTCCCGAGAGGTGGGCAGCAGGGGCCACACCAGCGGCTATCCCCTCTCGTGTTGATGCAAGCAGGCGACGTTTTTGCTTACGTAACATCACATTTGTGAAGATCTCTTCATCGTGGAGCTCCATGGCACGTCGGCTGCTCTGGTTCTGCGTTGCATTGGTGGTGCCGTCGTCTGAAAGCTCTACAGCAGAGAGTTTCATATTAGTATACCTAGAGGTAAATCTGGCGCTGCGATCGTTCAACCATCATGGGAGTGATGGGAATTACAGGCTTCGGATTGGCATTCTATTGACTGGCGAACTAGTCTACAAGTATTTTTTTGGCAGTTTTGGTTTCGCTCCAAGCGCAATTGCTATAACCTTCAGTGGGACAGTGCAACTGAAAGCTCTCTGCCTTTGTTATGTTGTTCAAAGTGGCGATAGCGCGCTGGGCCAGCGGCTGAGGCGATATTTGTGTGGCGGTGTGGCGTCGAAGCCCTGACGAGAAAGCGACGGCGTCGTAAACGTTGAAAGAACATGTTTTGAGCATTTGGACCTTGGTTTCTGAAGTGTGTTGTTAATTAAATTATGGGGTTTTACGTGCCAAAACCGCTTTCCGATTATGAGGCACGACGTAGTGGTTCTTTAACGGGCACCTAAAGCTAAGTACACGGGTGTTTTCGCATTTCGCCCCCATGTGAAGTGTGTTTTGGCACTGAAGCGTTACATGATTTATGAAAGTTCAGAATAGGAAAAAGAATGCGCTACTGATACAAGACATAGACAGGTGTACTTCTAGTGGCTTGACAATCAAATTTTATTGAGGGCTTCATAATGCATCGCTCGTTTATGTGCTAATTGAAATGCGTGTTTTAACACTTTGAGAACACAAGCTTACTTCTGGTAGGAAAGGTTGCTGTTCCCTGGCTGCAGTCTAGTGTCGCAAAATGGGTAAGTGCAAAGCCACGCCGTAACGCTTCGGAAGCCGTACGTCAATATAAAATATAATGACGCATACTCATAGGAGGCTACAAGCGTCCTAGCTAGCACTGCAGCAGATGTGCTTAAAAGTACTTGCAGACGTTCAGCAATCGTGACAGTCAACGCAGCCTTTCGCAAGAGCGAGAGAGTTCGCAAGTGCCTGTCGTCTGCGAGAAAAGTCTCGCGTTTCCAGCGAGCAGGCGTCGTAGCAGACGACACTTGTAGCATTTCGCTCAAGGGCGCAACACTTTCTCACAATACAATATTTTTATTTCCAGAATTACTTGAGTATTTTTATACGAAAGCATGCACGGTTGTTATTGCTGTTGCGAAAATAAATAAATAATTAGTCTTTGACGTTGAATCTTAAACAGAATCGCACAAGTATGCATACCCTGTTGTGTCCTGGTGATAAACCATAGTAAACCATGCGTCCATCTCAAAGTGGTATAAAGTTTATGTAGCGTGTTGTACATTATATAACATACTGCTGAAATGGAATTAGATTTTACGCGATAATATTTGAATATAGCTGTGTTTACTGCGCTGCAAGCAAACGCCACTAGTCTAAAGACCGAAGTCAATCCGAAGCCTGTACTTCCCATCATTCCCATGTAGGTTGAGGCACCGCTCATGAGAACCCCCGTAGACACTAGCGCCACATTTCCCTCTAGAGTATTTATTTAGAAACTATGCTCTACAGAGTCGCACGCCTGCATCACGGCATTTCCATAGACGGGCGTCACAGGAGGGGGCGATGATTCGTCAGAACCTGTCGCCGCTAGCTTTAGCGGGGCTTCGTCGTCGCTGCAGGACTCGCTCGGGCGCGAGCGCGAGGTGTCTATCGCGTCGTTATCGTCGTCCGAATCCGGGAGTGGAGCGCTCAATAGCTCGCTGGCCTCCGCAGCTGGGTAAACGCTGACGGTAGCACTCACGATGGCAGCGGAAGCTACAGAGTTCGACAGAAGAACTGGAGTGCGAGAACCGATGCAGCAGCAGGCGTGATCAGCGAGGCAGCGTCTGCACCGGCGTCCGCGGCCGCGTTGTGAGAGTTGGCGTCCGGTGCTGAAGCTTGACACTCGGTCGCGGCTTGCGTCCCTCGTGCCCCGCTGACGTAAGCCACCGACGCTGCCTGAGCAGACTGCGGCGTCGCCCAGGTAATCGCGTCGGCAGCGGGTGATCCGCATGAATACTAGGGCCAGTTGGCGGCCGAGCGGAGCCGCCGTGCCTGCTCCTGGCGTTGAAGGGTTTCCTCGCACTGGGTAATCATGTGCCCAAGAGACCGCGGGCACGCAATGCTCTCGGAGCGCTTGTGCTGCGATGAACGCTTACCGGACCGCCATGTTCCTTCCGCAGTTGATACAGTGGGGGCGGACGTGTCCGGCTCCATCGCTGTGGCCGCAGGGGTGGCGTTCTGCGCGGGCGTCAATCAAAAGCAACAGTTCACGTGTGGTCGACTGTTCCACTAGTTGGCAGCTCGAAGGGTGCGGTGGAAACACCGTGCAAACAAAGAGCGCGGACGCGACGGGCGTCGCGAAGGGGGACGTGAAACAGCAGAGCGCGTTCCGGCGTGACCTCTTCCAACAGGACTCCTCCGGCACTGACGCGCACACACACAGACACCGCCAGCGTCTTCCCAAGGTAAATATACCTGGTAGCGAAGCTTCCATAGGAGCCCATACGTTCAAAACATGGCGGTCCATCGCCGGTTCATGGGGCTTAGCGCCATCTGTATGTGGTGGGAACACTTCCGGCGGAAGAAAAAATAACGTGACGCCATGTCCGTTAAAAGCAGAAGTGACGTCATTTTGTTTTCGAAGGCGCGAAATTTGTTTTGTTGTTCTTTCTTTGGAGCTATATATTCAAATGCCCCGCCATTCGACTTGATGGGCGTTTTGAGCTTTCAGCGTGGAAAGCGATGCAGGAAAAGGCCAGCCGTAAGGTTGTCGAAATCGCATTCCTGCACAGAACATATGGAACATACTTTCTTTGGAGGCCGGCGAAAGCTTTAGGTGCAGAGTGCTGATCCTATTGTCGGATGCCAAGCCCGTCGGCCAGCGCAGTCCCACGAAAACAACTACACAATTATCTGGCGGTCGTAACTCACTATTTTTGACTGAACAGATTAAGAAGCAGTGAAGCTACCCGCGTCACCAAATTCAAACTGCGACAAGCAAGAAAGCACAAATTGTGAGGGGGGCGTATTTCAACAGGTGATATGAGTGTGCCTTTCTGCCCATTTCAAGACGTGCATTGCACTGCGAGCGATAGTGGCGTCAACGCCCCCTGTAGTTATGGGCGCTGAAAAGAAATGCATTTATTAATAATAATAAAATTAAACGTATTTTCTTAACCCATCACGAATATATAAAATTGACTAGGAATTTTATTTTCGTTGAATGAATCTAACTGCGTCTCGTTTGAATTAAAAAACGCGTTTTTCTTTCCCAATGTTTGTTCCCTCCAAACATAGTCGCGCTTCAATCGCTGCTCCCATAACCCCCCATGCTGATGTCGGTGACAATCTGTACTGAACCGCTTTTCGCCCAAAGCTTCGCGACCTATTTGGATCGACCTTGGTCTTCCTTGCCGATGAGGAGAAGGAGCAAATTCACACCCAAAGCATAGACAAAGAACTACAAGAGCGGACACTCCCACAGAGCCCAGCGGCCCAATTGACTGCAGCGCACCAAGCCGTCGGCGTTAACAACTGAAGAACACTTCCGGTTTCGGTTTTGTGCGCACGCGTTTTAAATACTGGCTGGTACGCATCACGCCGGCTCTGTAGGGTTTTTCTTCTTGCTTTTGCAGCTCATTCGCGCGCGGTCTTCGCGCGGAATCATGCTATTGCAACGAAAAATTGATTTCGAACGATCTTCACAAGCCTCCACCGAATATGTGCCACGTGCAATTTCATAAAGACGCAAGGCGCCTTATGAAATGACGAAATGATTATTTTATTATTTATAAATGCTCGTTTCAGGCTTTTCGTGCATTCATCCAACGTTGTGGTACCAGGTAAGCAGCAGTAGTTTCCGCAGGAAGCTCCACTAGACGACGTCAGCTGAAAAAATTACAAGAAAGTGGTATTTTGGTACTAACAGGAAAGAATAATGCGTGTAGAGGCGAAGCGTGCGAAAGTGGGGAATGGGCGGCATTACAAACAAAAGCACTTCGTATTTACACACACGGCGTAGAAAATACCCGACTCATCCGGAACAACCCGCACAAAAATGACTGTTGATTAATCATTAATATATTGTTGGGGAATTGTTGAAACAACGGACTTCAACAAATTTTCAAGAGCAATTGAATTCTCTCAGCCCTTGCACAACAATATTACCGTTGAGTGTTCTCAATAAACAATTTATTGGGTAATAGGTGTTGATTTTTCTAGTTGTTTTTTTTGTTGTGTAGCAGTTGAGTCCAGTATACAATAATTAGGACTCGCATATGAAGACATTCCAAACATTTATTGCGATGTGTTCCAACCTCATTCCTGTCACTTTGCGGCAGGTAGGTTCTTCTATCGCCTCGCTTTCATTAAAAGAAAATGTGCGACCGATGGGGTGGAACCGAAGGTCGGCCGTCGAGCCCGGTACTCTAACCAATAGGCCACGAGCGCGCCCTTACTCCTCTCATTCGAAAGCCAGTAAGCTCTGAAATGCTTGGCGCGTGCGCCGCGTGCCACTTCCTGGTGCTGTCGCTACAGCTGGCGCTTTGAAGCGCCTCTCTCCGGGACCGCCCCACTTTCGTAGCCATTTTCACTACGTAAAAACTGCAACGTTAGACTAGATTCATGACCGCCCAAGTTCATAACGATTTATTTCTTCGCCGCTGTACAAATGCCATCGTCGTTTTAACATACACTAGATGACATAACCATTGGTACGATCCGAAATGAGCACGTTTCGGTGAGCAGAAGAATGCGAAATTCACTTGTAAATACAGTGACTACGCGCATGTGGAGTTCCCCAAAAGTAGACACGGCGGCAGCGCGGCCGGCGATAAGACAGGTGCTGACAGGCGACGACGCTACCTTCGAGCATCGGACGCGCTGTGGAAACCGTATGATGCAAGCGCACACACGCTACAAACATACACGGATGAGGTCTTCGAATTTCCTACGACGTACCCTCTGTCCGCAAAGGAAATATAGTTTTATGCGAAGCATATTACGAGGGCTCAACCCAGCTCCTCAGGCGCGGCGGTGTCGCCTTGAAACCACGTGACACCGTGACGTCACGACAGAGGAGAAGTGGCTTTGGCTCAACTCTTGCAAGATGGGCTGGGTGGGAATCGAACCAGGGTCTCCGGAGTGTGAGACGGAGACGCTACCACTGAGCCACGAGTACGATGCTTGAAAGCGGTACAAAAGCGCCTCTAGTGAATGCGGTGTTGCCTTAGAAACGAGCTGTTTCTAAGGCTCAGGCGTGCGTCGCTTGCTCAGGCGCACATTTCGTTGCCGCGCCGAACGCTGCGTTGCTCGACGCTCACCGCGTCCAATGCGGGGCGTCCAAGGCTAAGCAGAGTAACGCATGAGTTGTTTCTTCGTCTAGCCGAACCAAATATAGCCAAGCAACAGTAGTTCACCAAGCTAAACAGTGGTTCAACAACTAAAATAAAGGCTAGTATGCTTCGCATCCTGGGCTTAACCTTACCTAAGCCACAGTCATTTTTTTTTATCCAATGTGCGTTGTACTAGAGATCAATGAACGAACATGCTTTGAGATCGCAGTGCGCAGCCGTTGTAACCATTGACTTCAAAGAGCTTCAGATTCAGCAACGGCCGCAACAGTATCACAGCTAATCGCTGTATCTGCGGCTGCTCCCGTCTCTCGCCTTGCAAGAAGCACGCGTTTTATTTGAGCCTCGCCGAACTGTCGTCGTCTCGGTTCCCAAGCCTGCAGGTCTCGTATCCTCAGTTAATAACACCAAAGGGAAATGAAAGAAATACAGGTAACGGACTCTTATCATACCTTACTTGTCACCTCGTCATCTCCAAAGGCATTACAAACTATTTTAGAAGCTTTATTTTTGCACAAATAGCAGAACTAGTAGTAATCTTTATTTCTAGGTGGCGCGACAAACGTCAAGATAGCGTTCGGGTGTGTATGTGTGCGCGCAAGCGGGTGCAACCGAGCTTCGTTTTGCGCACACTTTTGCAACAGTACACGAGGTTACCGCTAGTTTCGTAGTCGCAATTTTGGTCGTAGTATTTATTGTTCACGCTAAAAATTAGGTTCTTAAAAACTTATAAAGGTTAGTTAATGAAAAATTATTCCTAATTAATTGGCGGTTTTTAAGTGCCGTTATGTTGTGTTTGAAAGGTTTTTATAACTGAATACGATAGTGAAGCTGTGAACGGCTTTCGGACTCAGTTATTCGGTTGCAGTTGTGCGGTGGTTCGCGCCTCGTGCTTCTTGATGAAAGAATTTTTTTTATTTTCGGACATCATGACGCACATTTTAGTGAAATTCTTTAACGACGATACGTGGGACGTTTATCCGTTGTAGTGGTTGGCTCACCCAGCTACTAGTCTTCTACTGATGTGCGAGCCTGGTTGTTTTGATGAGTTGCGCGGCAGAGGTCATGATGCCTGTTGGAGAGAAGGCACCCCGAAACAGTCGCAGCCGCACTTCTGAAGATAGCTAAGTAATCTCATTTTCCTGGGCACGTAGCCTCTTTTTCCATTTTGACATTGACGAGCGTGAGACGTTAAGCACACCATTCACTTTCTTCTAGCAAACCGCATGCCCCGGAGCAAATGCGCGCGATGTTAACTCTCGCTGCCGCCGTCACTTCGTTTGATACAATGGTAGGCGAAGAGGCAGCAACGCCCCATGTGCATAAAATTGCATTGCTTCATTTGTTCCTCCCTTATGAAAATGACTGTTGAAATGTTGTTGGCATATTGTTGACGAATTGTTGACTCAATAGCCTTTCAACAATACCTCAACAAGTATTGAAACCACAGAGCAATAATTCAACAGTAAAGTTGTTGGGCAGTTCATAACAAAAAATTCATTGACTAAATTCTTTTGATATATTATTGAATAGTATTGAGTATTATTGAGCCATTGTTGAGTAGTTTCCAACAATAAAGTCGTTTACTAAATGTTGTTAACTTATTGTTGAGAAACATTGAGTCACGAGCAATATTGAGTTTCGAAGTATATGTGAAAAACACACGAACATACGTATGTGTGCGTTTTTTGCATGCATATGTTGCTTTACTGATCACTTATTACCATTGCATATATACAGGGTGTTGTTTCACGTTACTTGAACCATAGACGTATATACACGTGTTTCAGCTAACTTTACGCAGAGTTTAAAAATATGCCGATGCACCATAAGACGATGCGACCAAATGCATGTTGCTCACTCTTGTATGTGTTACGCTATTCTTGTGTTTTTCCTAAGTAGTTAATTAGTCAAGAAAATTAGCCATTCTGAAGGAACAAAGTTAGGCGAAAAATTTCAACTAGAAAGTTCTAGAGCACTTTGTAAAACGTCCGATTAGGCCATTTCTAACTTTCTATCTATTAGTGTTATTGTTTTTCAGCTTACTGCGGATGCCCGCGAAATACAAAAAATATCACCTGACATACCCGCTTGCGCGCCGTGCTTGCAGCGCTCTCAAACGAGCATACCATCGAGCAGGGTGTGTTGCCGCTTAAAAGGCGACAGGGCAGTGACGAAGGCGTTGGCTGTGGTATTCACGCCAGCGACGTGCTTCCCTCGCTGCGGTTCATGATGGCGATAAGCAGGTACGGGTGTTCACACCGGTCAAATGGTATGTTTTCGTTTGTGCGCGGAAGGCTTAGGAGCAGTGCAATCACGACTCGCAGGCGGGCATGTCACGTGGTGCTTTTTGTATTTCGCGAGCATCCGCAGTAAGCTGAAAAACACATACTTAACACATAGAAAGACAGAAACGGTTTATTCGTACGTGTTGCCAACTGCTCTGCAACTTTCTAATTGGAATTTTTTCCCTAACTTTCTTGCTTCAGAAGTTGGTTAATTATCCTTGACTAATTAGCTAATTATTATTATTGTAGAATGAAACGCTCAATGGGTGGAGCCCCTAGACATGGGCCCCACTGGCTTCCGCGCGCCGTCTTGCTTGTCGGATGATGGCCCTTTGGACCTCTTCCTGTGAGCTGGACAGCGCCGCCTCCCATTGTGTATGCTCCGTAATTTCTGTGTTTGTCTTTTGTGGATATGCCGTGCATGCCCATGAGATGTGGTCTAAGGTTGGCGTGGCTCCGCACCATGGGCATGTGTCCGTATATCTTTCCGGATGAATTTTATGGAGAATGTGCAGGTTCTTATATGTATAGGTTTGCAGCTTTCTCCATATAACCTGTTCTTCCTTAGTGAGATTCTTATCTGGGGGTGGTAGCTTCATTCTATTTCCTCTGTGATAGTTTAAAATTGCTGAGTAGTTCTGGTCAATCGGGATCGGGTCGTCAGGGGCTTCCTGTGAGCACCCATGGGGTGTAGCATGCGCACGGGCTACTCTGTCAGCCTCTTCGTTTCCCCTGATTCCCTCATGACCGGGTATCCATAAAAGGTGAAATCTGGCTCGGGGTTT
Source organism: Dermacentor albipictus (assembly GCF_038994185.2). Classification (NCBI taxonomy): domain Eukaryota; kingdom Metazoa; phylum Arthropoda; class Arachnida; order Ixodida; family Ixodidae; genus Dermacentor; species Dermacentor albipictus. Next base: position 2,400,655 of record NC_091822.1, on the reverse strand, counting down.
TATATCTTCTATAATCCTATAGGCTGCGGTGCATACTCGTCCCCTGAGGTAGCTTCCGCATGCCGCTTGAGAGTCTGATAGGATGGTTATTTGTTGTTGGCTTGGTTCCGTCGCTTTGATAGCAAGGGCTATTGCGATTTCTTCTGCTTCCACGATAGTGGTGTTGTGAGTGGAGGCGCTGACGATTTCTCTGCCCATGTAGTCAGTGACAGCAGCTACCGTTCTTTTCTGCCTGCCTGCGTATCTTGCCGCGTCCACGAAGCGGGAGTTTGGTTTGTCGCCGTGCGTTTTTTCAATGTATGCAGCTCTGGCTTCTCTTCTGCCTGCATTTAGAGTTGGGTCCATATTTCTGGGTATTGGCGCCACTTTGATGCAGTTTCTGATTATTGTGGGGATGGGCTTAGTTTGGTTGTGTTTTTCAAGGAGCTCGTGATACCCGAGTCTGCCAAGGAGGTTCCTGCCCGTGGTCGTTTGTGCGAGTCTGTTTCTTTGAGTTATCAGCTGAGCTTCTGCCAGTTCCTCGAATGTATTATGAATTTCTAGGGACATGAGTTTTTCGGTTGGGGCGCACTGCGGAATTTGTAGGGCGATCTTGTACGCTTTCCTTAAGCACGAATTGATCGCATCCCTCTCTGTTTTCGTTAGCTGGTAATACGGCAAGCTGTAAATGAAGCGGCTAACCACCAGACTTCTTATGAGGCAAAGGGTGTCTGATTCCTTCATCCCCGTCCTTTTCGTGGCTACCCGCTTTATCATTCTCGCGACTTGTTGTGTTGCCGTCTTGATGAGGTTAAGCCCGTGTTGGCAGTGTTGATTTGATTGTAGCCACATGCCTAGTACCCGGATTGTGGTCTTTTCAGGTATTGCATCATTGCCAAGTCTGATTTCCAATTTAAGGGCAGGGTCCATCGGGACGTTACGATTCCCTTTGCCTTTCCAGACTCGTATTATCTCCGATTTCTCTGACGCACATTGCAGCCCTCTGGCTCGCACGTATGTCTCGATTTAACAGGCAGCTGCTTGTAAGCGTTCTTCTTTTTCACGTAGCGACCCGGTGACACACCAGACTGTAATGTCATCCGCGTATAGGGCGTGCTGGATACCCGGGATGGCTTGCAGTTTTCTTGCGAGGCCTATCATGGCCACGTTAAATAGCGTTGGCGAGATCACTGCGCCCTGGGGAGTACCCTTGTTGGGTGCCTTGAAAGGCTTGATTTCTACTGCGCCAAATTTAATCTCAGCGGTTCGTTGGTGTAAAAAGCTGCGAACATAGTTGTATATCCGCTCTCCACAGTTTATTTCAGCCAGGCCATCGAGTATTCCTTGGTGGCTTACGTTATCAAAAGCTCCTTTTATGTCTATGGCCATGACAACGTGTTCGCTTGATTTTGGTACATTTGTCAAAACTTCTTCCTTCAACTGTAGGAGGATGTCTTGAGTTGAGAGCTTGGGTCTGAATCCAAACATAGTGTCTGGAATGATTTCATTGTCCTCCAAGTAGTTTTGTAATCTACAGTTTACTATTCTTTCAAACAGTTTCCCCAGACAGGAAGTTAGGGAGATTGGTCGAAGGTTACTAATTGCTAATTTCTTGCCAGGCTTCGGAATTAAAACTATTTGAGCGTGCTTCCACTCCTTTGGAATAGTACCCTTTTGCCAATGTTCATTTATAAAGGTAGTATAGGCCTGTAACGCCTCATCGCTTAGGTTTCTAATCATGGGATTAGTTATCCGGTCTTTGCCTGCCGCTGTGTTTCGGGTCATTTTCGCTATGGCAGCTCTAACTTCTTCGATGGAGATGGGTTCATCGAGTTCGGGGTGAGGCGCCCCCCCCCCGTATTTGGTCACACAGGGTGGGGGAGATGGGTCTGTTCCGAAGCACTTGTTATACAATTCTTCTTTGAGTTCTTGTTCCGTCCCTGGGTACGTATGGATTAGCCGTTCCGCCGCTTTACAGCCCTCGTTCGTTACCAAGTCGTCATCTTGGTTTTTTGTTGGTTCCATAATTGCTCTTAGTATGCGCCAAGTTTTTGCGGTACTCAGTGTGTCATTAAGGGAGTCACAGAAGCGTTCCCAATTGGACGCAGTTAGTTGCGTCGCGTACTCTTCCGCTTTGCGGGGGATTTCTGCAATGCGTACTTTTAGCTGCCGGTTCCGTGTCTGGCGCTTCAATCTTTTTGTTAGTCCTCTGCGTGCCTCCCAGAGATGCAGTAAGTGAGGGTCTATCTCAGGTATGTCACATGTGCGGGCTATTTCTTTTGTGACTTTATGCTTTTGTGTTCTTAAACTTTCACACCATTTACTTAAATCAACGATTGTTGTGCTTTGCTGGCTCTGCATCCGCTCTTATTTCACCCAGTCGGTAATTTTGGCTATGCCTATGTGGCGTTTGATTCTCCCAGTCCGTATTGTGGTGCTGATGATGTAATGGTCGCTGCCTAAATCATTTAGGGTGTTTATCCATTGCGCATCTTCACAATTCTGCAGTATCGTGAGGTCAGGGCTGGTGTCCATGCTCACACTGTTGCCCTTTCTAGTGGGCACTCCAGGATCCGTTATAATTGTCATGTCTAGTCGTTCTGTTTGTTCCAGGATGTTTCTGCCCTTAGCGTCCTGTTTCGGGTATCCCCAACTAGGATCTTTTGCATTAAACTCACCTACTATCACCAGTGGTCTTCCCTTTACCAGGCGGACAGTTTCCTGCAAGAGTCTGTCAAACTTTGTCTTTCTCTGGCTTGGTGGACTGTAAATGTTTAGTATAAAGGCACTCTTTTTGTTCAGGCCTTTATATACGATTTCTAATAGTAAATGGTGAATATCCGTATCGCTAAAAGGATCGTGTTTGATTGCGGTAATCGATTTCGCTACCAACGTTGCTATTGCTTTCTCCGAATCCGGGTGTGTGAACACCTCGTATCCCTGAAGGGTTGGAGGGGATCCGACTCCCTGAAGGGCTATGACAGCTGGTGGCTCGCTCTGTGAGCTCACCAGCTGTGTTAAAAGTCCCCTTTTCCGCCGGTATCCACGACAGTTCCACTGCCAGATTTCGCAATTTTCTGTTATAGTTGGTTTATGTTTAGGCATGGTTGCTTTCTTGTGCAATAGCTGCCAGCCCTGGTCTGGCGTATGGCTTCTCGGCTCTCTCTCCAATGTTAGCTCCGGTAATTTGCTTACGCACCGTTTTCATGATTTCAATTTGCAGAGCCTGGAGTTTTTTGTCGGACTTCACTTCAAACTCAGTCATTTGTTGCATTAGTTGTTGTGTTATTTGGGCTGACACCTGTTGGGTGATCTGTTGCGCTATTGAGGGTAATAGTTGTGCGAAAGTCTCTTGGATTTGTGTCTGGAGTGTTTCGACCGGTTGCATTCTAGGGCGCTTCTGGGGTGCTTGTACAGCTTGCCCCGAAGCTTGCTCTGACTGCGCCGGTTTAGCCTGTGTGTTCTGTTGCTGCAACTGAAGTTGCTTTAGCATCACATTCTCACGCTCTAAGTCGCCTAAGCGAACTCTCATGAGCTCTAGCTCTCGTTCTAGGCGCGTTATCTGTGCAGTTGTTTGAGGTGTGTGTTGGGAGGCTATTGCTGACCAGCTCACCTTGTTTTTGTCGCCTTCATTCTTTGGAAGTTGTTTCTTGCTCTTCTGTTGGCTGTTGCTTTGCTTCTCCTCCTGTTTTCTGCCCCGAGAGTTGGATCGGCCTCGGGAGGTCGACCTGGTACGCGAGCGGGACCTCTCCGGCGAGTCAGAGTTCTCTCGGTCCGAACGGAGCCACCTCTTCTTGGGGGTCCCTGTGACCTGGTTATGTTGTCTCACACGCTGTCTTCCCCTTTGCGGGACGCGCTTCAGTTTTTTGGTGCACTCTGGTGCCACTGTAGGATGAGCTCCCCCGCACAGAACACACTTGGGCTCACACTCTTGGTCCACTGGTGGGTCGCGGATGCCACATTTCGCACAAGCCTTTATAGTGGGTGTTGGACAGACATCCGTCCTATGTCCTTGATTTTGGCATATCTTGCAGTATTGTCGAGTGGGTTGGTAGGGTATACATGGCGTCTCGCCACCGTAGTAATATACGTAGCGTGGCACGATGGGGCCATCGAACGTCAGCACTGCCGTCCTCGATTTGCCAAGCATATGGGCGTAGAGTATTCGCACCCCTTGCGTCCGCACTCTTAGGTTGTTGATGAGTTCCTCTTCTGTAGTTCCAGGCTCCAGTCCGTGTATGACTCCCTTAAGGAGGTTGTCAGGCGTGGAGATGTAGGTGTTTGCAGAATGTCTGTTGCCTCGCAGCTCCAGCTCCTTGATTCTCAGGATTCGTTCCGCTGTTCGTTCTTCGGGTGTGCTTGCTATGACGATGTTAGAGCCCGGCCGTATCCGCAGCAAGAAATCGTCTCCTGTTATGTTTGCAGGTCCGCCACACGCCTGGACTATTGCTCTGGATACCTCATGCGTGCGTAGTTCCCGAATCGCCAATCCTGGTTTCGGTCTAATGATGATTTTCATGTCATTCTTGGGTAGAGGGGGTGCTTTTCGGCGTGGGTGGCCCCTTTCCGCCATGCGTCGTCTCATAGTTATCTCTCCTGTAGGTAATATTGCATTACGGGCCCCGTCGCTTGCTCCTCCGGAGCTAGGGCGCCCCCGGTGTTCTTGCGCAAGCGCGACGCGCCGAGCGTCTCCGGCGCGTTGCTCCATCCCGGCTTCGTGGTTGGGGTGGTTGACCCCGCCATTCGACTCGGTGGTCCGCGCTTCTTGTCTTATTTTCTTGCGCGTTCGTAGGGATAATGCTATTTGCCACTGACCTTGCTTGCTGATGTCCTCGGCGTTCTCAGCGTCGGTGGCGCACTCCTCGTAATTCACCTCGTCAGGCGAGAGAAAGTCGTCATCAACACTCGTGACTGCCTCCATTTGATTTTCGGAGTCCTGGTCCTTGTGCGTTGTGGTCTTTGGTTGGTCCGGGTCCATATCGGGTGGAGTGCTGCTCGCCACGTAGCCGTTAGACCGCGTACGGGCTCCTGGAGTCGCGCTCTCCGCACCGGCTGTTAGGGTTGGCGTGGCGAGTCGAAGTGCAGGCGATGGTCTTCGATTTCGGAAGAGCCGGGATTCGCATCACCAAAAACTTGGTATCGGCGACATCCTTACGCCTTCCGGTATATCTGATGCAATTTCGGTAGATTTCCGTTGATTTTGGCCGCAACAGGATACAATCGTAGACGGAGCCGTCGAGAGCGCGTCCGCACTGCTCGGCGCCACCTGGCGTTCCCCCGCACCGCGGGAGGAAACTTCAAGGCGCCGCCTTGCGTACATTTCTTTTTATAAATTAGAAAGAGGCGTTGTCATAACTTTTGATTGTGCGTAAAGGCATTAATCTTGATTACAATACAAATGCAGCAGTGAAAAGTGGACAACATTGCCGAAAGCTTGCTATGTTCAACCAATACTATTTCGTATAAACGCGTTCTTTTAGAAAATGATGGCCCCAAACACAAATGCCAACACCAACCGAGAGCGATGCAAATACTATGGGCACACGTTACAAACAGATTTTCGTGGCACCAAACGACGGGGAAAATGTGGCGATACGCATTCCTCTCGGCTGCCATCGCATATGGCTGCTCATTAGCATAATTCGTGCGGCTCGTCGCAGCAAAAATTATGGCGGAAAATCTCAGCAATGGCGGCCCAGCGCAAGGTCACGCATCGTCAAAATGACGTTTACGAAACAGCCCTTCCTGTGACGCTCCTCACGAGATATTCCTTCAGCCAGTCAGCAAGCTGGCATGGCGCATATCTTGGATCGCCACCACATATTCGCGCAATCGCACATGCATTACACTGGTTGTGCATGCTACCGCTCACATTCTTTTTAAAGCGCTAACATCGCAATATAGCTGCCAAGGACCCAAAAAATGTATTGGTCCATAAAGTTTGCAGCTCCACGTCACGTTTCGTCATCTTGATGAAAACGCAAAATTGCATTTTGCAATACTTCCGCTTCGCGGTACAAATTTCAAAACACGTGACCTCTCGACAGCCAATCAGAGAGTAAACATGGCGGATAATCGCGGCCGTGCAGCCGCCATGCGCGTCCAGGGGCCGAATCTTATAACGGTTCGGTTGGGGAACCCTTCCTTTGGCCTCACCTGATTTGCCAAAATTTTGATTACGTCACAGGTCGTCGGAGGCAGCGGGGCGGTATCGCAATTTATGAATACGTCCCACATCTGTCAATCATCTTCAAAGCGAACCAGTCGTAGGAACCTGCGAAGGGGTAGTCCGCTTTGGGTTCCGTTGCTGTGGCTTGGCTGTTGGCTTGTGACCCTGGCCGCGCGCGCCGGTCACGCGTCCCCGGAGACACGCGAGCGTCGCGCGCGCGTGCGTTGGTTGCTTCGGAGGCTATTACTTGCCTTCGTCGACTGCTTGGCGTTGCTCTTTCGGTGTCGACCACGGCTGGAAATGCGATACGCTTTCGAAGAAGTGAGGGATAATGAGTTGCACCGCCCTTGCTAGCTTTCTAAGTCGACCTTTTGCAGGCTACGCTATCAAATGGAGGAGACTCGGGTGCAAGCGTATGAGTGGCCATTGCACGCAGAGGAAGGAATATTGCGCGCTGCGGTTCATTGCCACCGGCCTGCAGCTCCCAGAGCTCAGTCGGACGCGAAGCATTCATCGGAATTGCCTAGATCTCTGCTACCGGCATTGTCCACAAAGTTGCTCTCGCAAATACTGTGTTGGCCGGTTGAAGGGCTGGGTCAGCTTTGCCGTGACCTCAGCTTCAAAGTCAATGCCAAGGAGATATTTGCATGGTGAGATCAAATTCCCAGTGCTATCGCCAGTGTGAATCGCTCGCAGATCGCCGTTCAGCAATTAGAGGGGTTCAACCTAGGCTGGTTCAGCGCTTCCTTCGTTCGCCTGATAAAACTATACAGACAAGACGGGAAGGTATTGTGGAGCTCTCTTATTTGGCTGCCCTTTTTTCTGTAGCTCCAGAGTGCCATACTTTGTTTCTCAATTTCACGGCACACCGCGCACCGTCAGCACCACACTCTTTGATTTGACTTCGCGCAGGCAATCCAGGACCCGTGTATCGTAATGTTCGATTTAAGTTCCATTGCTTCTATCACGCGACGCGCCATGGGGGAGATCGCAGCGATAGCGGCAGCGCGGCGGCGAGCGAGTCATGTCCGAGCCGATGACGAAGGGCAAAAAAAATATGGAAAATTTATATATTCGGCTAGTAAAGGTGTCCCTAAGAACCAGTTCACGGTTTTGTCGCGCTAGCTACATGAGAAGTGCTGGCAGTGCGTTCCTGTTGCATGCATCGTGCGAGCTCCTGGTAGCAGAGGACATAGCGCTGCGCTCTGCCACCTCCGTGGTCAACTCATTTACGCTTACGATACCGCCTGTGGGCTGAGAATGAAAAAGAATGACATTGATAAATTACTTCTGCATTGCGTAAACGCCCGGCACCACAAGTTTATACTTCAAAACTTGGCGTGTAATATTTAATTTATATTTTACATTTATTTAGCAAGCAGAAACATTCTGCAATTCCTCGATTAGCTCGTCATATCATGACGTACACTTCAGAGGTGGCACCCTCTCATCTATTGGTCGCGTACTCCCCTTCTTCCACGGCCGGCTTGGGAGTGGCACATTTAATGACGTAAGCGGCGAAGCGAACGGTTCGTATTTCGAACCGTTATAAGATTCGGCCCCAGGGGTGCGATCGGAGATGGTTGTTCGGCGCGTCCGTTCGGTTACCGGCGCGCACCATTGGCCTACTCCGCGCCGACGTCTCCAGCCGCGGGGCGCCGCCCCGTTTTTGGTGACGTCAAAATGACGACACGCTCCTGTCAATCATCCGCCCACCGAGCATTTCGTCCGAACGCGACGGGAGTTGAGAAGTTTGGAGTGATCGCACGGCTTCGCATGGCGCGTCTGGTGGATTGGATTGGATCCAACAGGCGGCCTTTTCGGCTGCGGAATGGCACGTTTGAATCGAATGCATAGTTTAATTCTAGAAAATGGCGCTTCCGTTGGAAACAGGTTGTTGCGCTGGCGTTTCTAGAGGAAGGAGGAGAGCGGGAGGCGGTGCGAAACGCGTTTGAAGAAATGGCAGAAAGTGAATTCCGGCGTCGTTTTTGTTTCTCGAAACAAATAATTCGTTGGTTTTACAGTGAAATCGACAACATCATCGGTGTCAGCGAGCCTCTGGGATGTTGTCGCTGCCTCTTGAAAAGTGTGCCACTCTTCCCGTCGTTTCTTTTCTTTTTCATTCTCGCTGTGCGCGACACCACCTAGGGACGACGCAAAGAACCTAATAGTTTTAAATTGCACTAGTCACACGTACTACTATTTGAAAACGTGTTTGGGCTTGAGAAGAAAAAATACATTTCTTTAGATAAAGATTTCATTCAATTGGAAGACGAGAAACATTGAGCTTTGTAGTATACTGTTTGCAAGCAGACGACAAACGACGGAGGTAAACTTCCGGGGAGGTCACCGCTTCCTGATTGGCTGCTCTCTCCGCCCCGCTGTCACAAATTTTCATACTACAACTTTGTGACGTTGCGGCAACTCAACAGAACGCGTATCGAACAAAATATCTCCGATCGCGCCCCAGAATAGCGCCCCAAGAGGGGACACTATTCAAAAACTGGCAACAGGAAACACGTCACGCCTAGTTTCAACACCATCCGTTAGTTGACGCGAGCATTGGAAGAAAAATTTTAAATAAACTACCAGACAACGTTTCATTTTTTTTATTCCTTCCCTCTACAAGTGAAAACGTTTTGCATGTATATGAACTTATACTTTGCAACTTTTTGTTGCGTTGCCTAGCAACAAGCTAGCGGCACGCCAGACGCGCGTGCATGCGTCATGTGCCAGACAAGCCGCAGGAGTGAGCGAGGCCGGCTGCGCATGTGAAGCTCGCGTGCTCGGCGACCCGTCTCTTTTTGATGTAGCCCGTTTTTTGGACTCCCGGCGTTCTCTTGTGTTCCGTCTGCATTTCGACAGGGCAACGCTGCACTATGGACTAAAGCAAGGTGAGGAATTTTGTTTGACAGTCTGCGACGCACTTCAAGCACAATTAGGCTTGCTGCACAAAACTGAACCTATATAGTGACGCAGTTATCGAAAAACAGCTCCGCAGTCCAAGCCTAGTTAATATGAGTTAATTACTCGTATTGGGAGATGCTTGCGACGCTTTCTATGAGCCCAAGCACAATTATAACCTATTGCGGTAGTTTTTGGGCACGCTCGCCGCACCTGGCTTTCTGACGAAAAGCACCTTGGCCGTGTGGCGCAGTTTCGCGTGTACTGAACCTTACCGGGACAAGTTTTGGGGCTTTCTCTGACCCAAGACATCATTGTAGCAAATTTCACTACTTTTTTGGGGTACTTTTCAAGCACAATGGCCGCGCTCGGCGTAGTGGCGCAGTTAGCGAACAGCAGTTCGGCTGTGTGCCACAGTTAGTTTCGCGTGTACTGAATCTTACTGGTAGAAGTTCGTGACGCATTCTCTGACCCGAAAAAGTATCGTAATTTATTTGGTACGTTTTTGGTATATCTTGAGGCTTGCTCGCCGCGCCTGGGGTTGTGAAGCTGTAAGCAAAAAAGCAAGCCGGCCATAGTGAGTTAGTTTTGCGTGTACTGAATTTTGCTGGGACAAGTTTGCGACGCATTTCATAGCCCTGCAAGAACATACACCTTATTTTGGTACTCACGCATCTCGAAAACGCGACGAGCGACTGCCGAGAGTGATAACACTGGAGTGTTGCATGCGCCGGCAGGACGCGTAAAAAATAACACGGAGGAGCTGAAGAACACGATATTTATGTATTCTGAGCGACTGAAAATAGGCTTTGCACCCACGAGTCTGACTTGAGTGCGATTAGAAGGCATTCTGCGAGCGTGTAATATGGTCTGGGCCGGTATTTTGTAGCGATGCCTTTTCTGATTCTATGCTTTTTCAGGCTTTTCGCGCTTGGCCAGTGATCACAGCGACGGTCTACCCACATTATCAATGGGATCACCCGTACGAAAAAAAAGTATTGAGAAGGCATTGAAATATTGTTGGTCAATGTTTAGTTTTTATTGAGGAATTATTGAGAGTTTGTTCGGTTGATTGTTGGAATCTTGAATATTGGCCACTGAAATTTAATTGAGACACCAATGGGTACCGCAATGTTGAATAATTGTTAAGTTACCATTGAAAGTCCATTGCGCTTAGACGACCCATTGTGTTCATTTTCTTGAATGGTTGTTGAGTTACCATTGATTCTGGGTTGAACTAACGTTGTGGTAGTTCTGTTGACCTGTCGTTGATTTATTATTGCCACATCACTGAAAAGCACATTCAGGCACAGTTGAGATGGCGTTGAGATTTTAGAAGTTGCCATTGAAATATGATTGACGTTTCGTTGGTATAGTGCATTTTTATTCATATAATGAAATTGCTTTGCTGTTCTCACTTGCATGCCCCGGTGCTTTCTAATAACTTTCCCAAACACAAACAAAATCAAAGGAGATACTGACCAACTTGAAGTACCTTTATTTACACTAAAGATGTGTGCACGTGAAACATTATTACAGTACATAAGGCACCACTACAACGAACCTGGAGACATAGGCTTGTACCTACAGCACTCTAGCAGTGTAAATACATCTGAAAAAACTTGTACATATGAATTCAATCAAAACGATCATTGTGGTGTTCACTTTCGACTTAAGTTTATGACTAGAAGGCAAAGCGACTCAAAAGGCAGGGCTTAAGCATACCCTTGTAACAACCAACTTTGAACACATGAGCACTTGAAGCTGCTTGCGTGGGAATACGCAAAAGACATCTGAATAGGTTACATTAAAATGTTTCGCACACTAACCCATCACAGAAAGAGCTACGGCTGATTGTGAGAAGGCAAAATAACAGACTTGAAACAAATGACTTCACGTCAATATATACAAGCTTTAGCACGTCTTTCAACGTGACTAAAATTTAATGAAGTACCAAAATAGACTTGCCTGAGCTTTGTTTTCGAGACGTATATATTTTCATGTTGCTCAATGATTTTAAAAATAACATCACTTAACATCTATTAATTGACGAGACGTCATTTAGAAAGTTGTCGGGCATGGTGAACACCTGAATCATGTTTCTCACGAGCCAGGTTGGCTTTCTTCAGTAATAAACATGTAAAACTTTTTTGTAATGAATGCAGCTTATCTCCCTGGCACAAGTCAAGAACAAACAGTACACCGTTTGATTATGTTATTTGGGGTACCGAAGAGTTTGTTGGTGGAATTTCCTCAATTTAGTGAGCTTCTTTTCAGGTAATATTTCTGGACTTGCACAATGCTAATTAGAGCACTTTTTGGGGCCTTTTTCCCTATACCCAGCAACTAAGTGGTACCTCACTCAATAAAGAGATAAGGCAAGGCGAATACCTTGATCGATAAGAGAATAATTATTTAGCACGGAAATTTGGTAGTAATACATGGCTAACACAATTCTAAACAGCCAAATAAATGGTCACCTGCACTTTCAGTATAACGTACCCCAGAAATAGTCATAAAGGATGAGAAAAGGTTCCAATGACTCGACAGCTAGATTGATGAGACAGGTAAAAACGCAAATAAATGCATATACGAAACACGAATTAGCTCAATTTCGCAGGTAAAATGTTATTAAAATAGCACCAGAATTTTGCTGCATAAAATACATAAAGGTTGCATAAAAATTGGGACGAAGCAGTAACTGAAAGACGGAGGGAGCTAGACACCCGGATTGAGAAAAATTACAAGAAAAGTGATATATACGCATATTTAAGATCACAATTTTCGCTCCAACATATAGAAAAAGAACGCATGCACTTAGAGCATAAAAAGGTTCATGTGCCTGGAGAATGCAGCATAGTATAAAGAAGAGTCATGAGAACCGAAAAGTAGATCTTACTACGAATGCTTGCAACCTACAATCAGGCATGTGCCATGTCATGCCTTGAATGGATGAAATTCATAAATCTTACACACAAAGGAAGTTACCATCACTCTTATTGGCTTGAAAGTTGAACTAGAAGTTGAACTAGAAAAATGTACTCAATGTTAAGAACAAAGACAAGACCCTATACCGTTCTTCCTGAAATAAACAGGGCAAATAACTTCATGTATGAATTCTATGGACACTTCGCCAATTCGGTGTACATTTATGACGACCACCCAAAAAGAGACGAGAAGGATGAATTAAGGTAGGAACACACATGAACGCTGACTCAACTGGAAGTTTATTCGTGAAGACGAAGATTTTAAACACAATGGCAAACTTCACAAAGAAGAAGCCATGGATGCGCAGCAGAAACAGCCCGCCACAACAAAAAAGGACCGAAATACGTCCTGTAGAATAAACATCTGCGTCAAAAACTAAGAAAAAACATGAAAACTCAAAGGTTTGTCCTGTAAGTGATATTAACGAGAAGTACTGGAGCAACTCTTTCCCACTAAGGGTCACAGAAATCTTGCTTATGAATATTTCTTCGTGACCAAAAAATAATGCTTCCATAAGTCCTCTTGTGTTCTGGTCTTTGTGATGAAACAATCGTTCTTTCTGTTCTTTACCGCTACACCAGAAGTGTTCCAGAAGCAATATTGATTGATCACAAACGAAACAAATGCATAACCAAGTTATCTGTTGCCCTTAGTGGGAAAAAGATGCAGTTCTAAAAAGAGTATTTCTCTTTGGGTAGTATCACTTAAGCGACAAATCTTTCGCTTTTTCGAAAGATTTGTCCGATAGTTCGGGTTTTTCACGCACGTTTATTCTACATGACATGACTTTTTCATATTTTTTCCTTTTCGCCTGTGGCTGTTTCTGCCACGCATGCACGGATTTTCACCTTGGTCAAGTTGACCAGTGTGTTCAATACCTGTCATCAACAGTAAACTTTTAGTTGAGCTTACGCTCGTGTGTGCTCTTACCTATTCCGTCGTCCGCCTCTGTTCGTGCTGCTGTCTATTTACAGTACGCACGTATCACTTGGTTAGGCCGGTAAACATTCTCACAAACAAAACTAAATGCCTCCCCTCAAAAGGTAGCCCATCCTTTACTACGAAACGCCAAATAAAATCGAAAGTAAGCCTTCACAGCGTCCATGCGGCAGCTAGCACACAACAGAGCAGCACAAAAAATAGTTGAAAATCCCACTTGATGGAGAGTGGCAACAGAGATGCGAGCTTGCTAGTGAATCAGCCACATTTCAACGGGTGCCTCTTGCACGACGTCAAGGAGCTTTTGGCGTAGAACACTTTTGCACCTGGCTCTCTCGCAGAACCTAAGACCACGCGACATATTCCCGGCTCTCTCGCAGAACCAAAGACCACGCGACAGTGCATAGCCGATACCAAGCAGATATCGAATCATTGAGTAGAAAGAAGTCCAGCACAATGAATGACAAAGATACGCCGAGAGCGATGCGAGCGTGAGCGTGCCTGTACGAGTTAGAACATGTACCGCTTCTTTGAAGCCAGCTGCTCAGTCGTAACCAACGTTGGGCGTAACATCCTCGCGATTTGTGTGCAGAACGTCACGTACACGCCCTTGCGCGTTTTGCGCGGTAGCGTCCGCGCAGTGATCTAGCTTCGTGCACGTGTCATTCTTCGCCGCGCAAACGGTGCTCGAGGCGACGCTTAGCTCGAGGCGACAACGCGCCGATTGGCGCTCCTTTCACTTCTACAAGCGACGCACTTTCGGATCGGTCCAACTGAAAGAGGCAGCATAGAACGGTGGCATGTTTCCGTTATCGCCTATTAAAATTGTACAGTATGCCTTCAACGGCAACCCGCCGCGCTAGATAAAGATGCTTACTGCGGTAGTTTTGGCGGTGATAGGCGATAAGACGAGCCCGTCGGCGGCTGTGTTCTTTGCCGACGTCGTCACCACACTTCTGTTCATTTGCGCTGGGTATCCGTGTACAGTTACCGCGCGGATGCTGCGACTATTCGGTTGGCCGTTCTCCGCAAATCCCAAAGAGGCGAAATATATTTCGCGGTGCGCCGCATCATTAGCCGCAGCCTAAATCGGGGCGCGCTTAACCGCTACGGCACAAAAGGTGATCACATTAACCGTATTGTATACGATGAGTCACTACGAAAAAAAAAATTCTGATGTCCTACGTGCCGAACCAACGATCTCATTATGAGGCACGTCGTAGTTAGGCACTCCGTATTAATTTTGACTTCCTTGAAATTTTGCGCGCGTACAATACACAATGCACGAGCGTTTTTGCATTCCGCTCCTTCGGAATGCGGCCGCTGCAGGGATCGTATCCACGACCTCGAACCCCAAATTGCCACGGCGGCCGCCATAGTTACGAAATGCGTAAGCGTGAAGTGCAACACTGCGTTCCGGTACGAGTGTGGTACAAGCGTAGCACAGCTGCACACCTGCTGCACAATTATTTGTCGCGGTTCTCCTAAGCTCGTAGTGCCTGCCTAAATGCCTTGAAAGGCAGCACGCCTCTCACGTATCGGAACGCGAAAACAAGCGCTTAGACGGCCCACGTGAGCCGCCATGAGTGATGACGTGGCCACTGTACAGAATTATCACTGCGCAGAGAAGCCGATCCTTATCTTCCAACTGTGTTCTCTAATACAAATGAAGGAAATGTTATCAGACAGGATTAATGAAGCAATGCAATTTTACGCACATGGGGCGCCGCTGCCTCTTCGCCTACCATTGTTTCAAACGAAGTGACGGCGGCAGCGAGAGTTAGTATCGCGCGCATTTTCTTCGGGGCATGCGGTTTGCTTCAAGAAATTGAACGGTGTGCTTAGCATCTCAGGCTCGTCAATGTCAAAATAGAAAAAAAGAAGGCTGTGTGCCCAAGAAAACGAGATTACTTACCTATCTTCAGAAGTGCGGCTGCGACTGTTTCGGGGTGCCTTCTCACCAACAGGCACCATGACCTCTGCCGCGGAACACATCAAAACAGCCAGGCTCGCACGTCAGTCGAAGAATAGTAGCTGGGTGAGCCCACCACTTCAACGGATAAACGTCCCACTTATCGTCGTTAAAGCATTTCACTAAAATGTGCGTCATGATGTCCGAAAAGAAAAATATACTTTCATCAAAAAGCACGAGACGTGAACCACCGCACAAATGCAACCGAATAACTGAGTCCGACAGCCGTCCACAGCTTCACTATCGTATTCAGTTATAAAAACCTTTCAAACACAAGATAATGGCACTGAAAACCGCTAATTATTTGGCAATAATTTTTCATCAAGTAATCTTCATACATTTCTAAGAACAACCTGATTTGTAGCGTAAACAATAAATACTACGACCAAAAAATGTGACTACGAAACTAGCGGTAACCGTGTGTACTGTTACAAAAGTGTGCGCAAAAAGAAGCTCGGTTGCAAACGCTTGCGCGCACACGTACACACCCGAACGCTATCTTGACGTTTGTAGCGCCACCTAGAAATAAAGATTACAACTAGTTTTGCGATTTTCGCAAAAATAAAGATTCTAAAATAGTTTGCAGCGTCTTTGCAGATGACAAGGTGACAAGTAAGGTATGATAAGAGTCCGTTACCTGTATTTCTCATTTCCCTTTGGTGTTCTTAACTGAACATATGAGACCTGCGGGCTTGTAAAATGAGAGGACGACAGTTCGGCGAGGCGCAAATAAATCGCGTGCTTCTTGCAAGGCGAGAGACGGGAGCAGCCGCAAATACAGCGATTAGCTGTGATACTGTTGCGGCCATTGCTGAATCCGAAGCTCTTTGAAGCCGATGGTTATAGCGGCTGCGCGCACGATCTCAAAGCGTGTTCGTTCTTTGACCTCCAGTACCACGGATACTAGATGAAAAAAACTATATTTGCTTTAAGGACAGAGGGTACGTCGCAGGAAATTCGAAGACCTCACCCGTGTATGTTGGTAGCGTGTGCACGCTTGCATCTTACGGTTCCCATAGCGCGTCCGATGCTCGAAGGCAGCGTCGTCGCCTGTCGGCACCTGTCCTATCACCGGCCGCGCTGCCGCCGTGTCTATTTTTGGGGAACTCCACATGCGCGTAGTCACCGTGTTTGCAAGTGAATTTCGCATTCTTCTCCTCCCCGAAACGTGCTCATTTAGGATGGTACCAATGGTTATGTCATCTAGGGTATGTTAAAACGACGATGGCATTTCTACACCGGCGAAGAAATAAATTGTTATGAACTTGGGCGGTCATGAATCTAGTCTAACGTTGCAGTTTTTTTGTAGTGAAAATGGCTACGAAAGTGGGGCGGTCCCGGAGATAGGCGCTTCAAAGCGCCAGCTGTAGCGACAGCACCAGGAAGTGGCACGCGGCGCACGCGCCAAGCATTTCAGAGCTTACTGGCTCTCAAATGAGAGGAGTATGCGCGCGCTTGTGGCCTATTGGTTAGAGTACCGCGCTCGACAGCCGACGTTTGATTCCACCCTATCGGTCACACATTATTTTCTTTTAATGAAAGCGAGGTGAAAGAAGAACCTACCTACCGCAAAGTGACAGGAATGACGTTGGAACGCATTGCAATAGGTGTTTGGAATGTCTTCATATGCGAGTCCTAATTATTGTATGCAGGACTCAACTGCTACACAACAAAAAAACAACAAGAAAAATCAACACAAATTACCCAATAAATTGTTTATTGAGAACACTCAACGGTAATATTGTTGTGCAAGTGTTGAGTGAACTCAATTGCTCTTGAAAATTTATTGAAGTCCGTTGTTTTAACAATTGCCCAACAATATATCAATGGTTAATCAACAGCCATTTTTGTACGGGCAGGCGGCCGTGTGTGGTGGATAAGAATATCATAGAATAAGGCATAGGGCATCGCTACAAAATAGCGGCCCTGGCTGAGCCTGTGTTATAGCCACCTTTGTATACATGGCGCACCATCGTGTCGACTGAGGCCAAGTTGTTTTGGAAACGCGCATTCACCCGTGTATTTGTGCACTTAAAGTGCAGTAAATAATGCCCGGAAAAGGAGGGGTGCTTGAAAATCGGATGTTCAGATTTTATGGCATTGTTTGGGAGGAGTCTTTGCTGCGAAATGTACGTAAAAGTGAATTAATCTGTAATGCCGCTTATTCACCACTTACGCACATTTCGCCTCTACACGCACTACTCCTGTTAAGTCAATATACCGAAATGATACGTGCTTGTAATTTACTTTCTTTCAGCTGACGGCATCCGGTGGAGCATCGTATGGCAACAACTGCTGCTTACCTGGTGCCACAACTTTGGATGAGTGCAGAAGAAGCCCGGAACGAGCATTTATATAGAGCAAAATAAACATTTCATCATTTCAGAAGACGTCTTTCGTTTTCTTTATGAAATTGCACCTGACAGATTCGGCGCAGTCTTGTAAAGGTCAATCGCAATCATTTCTACTTAATAATGAAACGATTCCACGCCAAAGCCACGCGACGTTTAGCAGAAGCGAAAAAAAAAATGAATGCCGTGCCGAGCAGCGGAGCCGGCGCGACGTGTACCAACTGGTGTTCAAAACGCGCGCGCCCAAAACCGAAACCGGAAGGAGTCAACAACATCCGCTTCGTGTGCTACAGTCAGTTCGGCTAAAGCCCCTGCATCTACGCGCCACCGCCGGCCAAGCTAAGTACCGCCAACCTACCCTCCTGCTCCACGCTCCTCTCCTCTCACCCCCTTAGCTTCCGGCGTGAAGCGTGTGGGCGCAGCGTAGGCAAAAAAGCGCGTAGATGCACGCGAATGACGCTTGGTGGAATGGCTAGTGTGAGCAACTCAGATTTGCACCGGTTGCTTAGCACGGGCGCCTCACCATCGTCTGCAATGGGAGCGGAAATTCTGGCAGCGCAACTCCAGAAAGCGGAAACGCCGGAACCGGAAATACCGGAAGCGGAAATGCCGGAACCGGATTTGGTGTGAGGGGAAAAGGCGGCGCACACAAAGGTTGGCGCTACTTAACCCTTTCGCTGTCGGACCTTTCTGACCGTGACGCACCCCCAGTGTCGGCTTGGTTTCAGGGAACGAGCACAACAGGGAATGAACATAGCAATTTATTTTTGATTATGATTGGTATACAAATAACATAGTCAATGTAATATACACATTTCAGTGTTCTGCAGCTGTTGTTAGTAAACATCATCATCATCATCAGCCTGACTATAAGATCCCTTCAACATCCGAATCTGACGATGCGGAACCCTCTTCCTCGCATGCGACTCTGTCCGAGTCCGAATCCGAGCTCGGCTCGTATTCTGAATCGGAATTGAGCCACCGCTCCAATGAGCAGACGAAGGTCCCGCGCGCTGAGCCATGCGAAAGTAACCGCGCGCAGGGAGGATGCGCTTTCAGTCGCCCGCACAACGGAGATAAATGGGACGTTGCGTGATCAAGATGACAGAGAGAGATGGAAAAAGGCTAAACAAAGTTCTAAGGGCTTTACGTTTACTGCTGCAAGTCGAAAGCGAGGGTGCGGCGAGAGAGCGAAAGCAGCAACGAGTCGCTCTTTTCGGAGAGGCAACGGCACGTGCGCCTGAACTTGACGCGCCGTAGCAGGCACACCAACAGAAGAAAAAATTACCGACGATTACGTTACTTCCTAATGCGAAATTTGAGCGCAGCAAATAAGCTGTTTCACCTTTTCGATAGATTGAGGCAAAGAAATCGAGCAACACATGTATGCGCTATCACAGAATTTTTTTTTATTTTTCACACGTATTCCTTTAACAAAGACTCCACTAACAGTTCTTGACAGTCATGAAGGAAGCTTTGTGGTCGGAGAAATAGACTGATATATGTTCGACTTGGTACGAGTCTTACACTCACCGCATTAAGTTGTGGAAGGTGCGCTGGCCTCGAGGGATATTTGTAACCGTTTGTTGTCGAAATAACAACCAAAACAAGCGCGAACGAGACCGACCCAACAGAACCAAACAGGCGCGGGCGAGAGCTGTGGCGCGAGCAGACGATAGTACGAAACGAGCGGATCGGCTGAGACCAGACACGAGTGCGCATCGAGCCGTAAGGAGGGTCCGCATGACACCAGCATCGCGCGCGCACGTCACGTATCCAGCTTTTCTGGACACAAGGGTTTAGTTCGCGTGAATGCCACCACGTGGCGTACTGACCTTAAACTTTTCAAACTTCCCGCGGTGACGCGTGATGACGTCATCCAAACAAAAATAAAAAAAGTAAAAGCTATCCCTGTGCATTGAACTTCGCCACAATGCTTGTCCCGCCAGCGTTATCAGTGTTCTTGATCAAGCGTATTCGCTCGTCGCCTGGAAAATGCTCGTCATCCAGCGTTTACTCGCGACGAGCAATTGTTGATTCTGGGCTTTTGATTCGGTTCCTTTTTTTTTTCTTCTCTTTTCCTTTTCTTTTTCTTTTTTTTCATTCTACGGAGTAAAGAAGCTAGCCTAACCGTCAGAAGCACTTCGGGGCAGCCTTTCTTCAATCGGCATACATTGTTAACGTCCGAACATCGCACCGCGCCTACTAGAGACGCCGTCGTGGATGGATTTTGATTTTCCCTTATCGAATTTGTTAAGGTGCACACAATTATTTCACTAGCGACTTTGCAATGCGCACTCATGGGCTATCGCCGCAGCTGCAAATCTAGATGTGCTTAAGTATTAAGACATATACATGGATATGTCGGTTTTTCATCTTGACCCAAAAGTCACGAAACAAGAGTTGAGCAAACTGTCCCTGTGTCGTCGCAGGGTGTGAGAGGGGGCTGGTTGGTATTCCATGCTAAAGTGACTAGCGCAAGACACTAAAGAGGCGACAAGGATAAGCGCAAACTTCCAGCTGGGCGCTTGTCCTTCTAGCGTCTCTCCCTTGTCCATTCTTGCGCTAGTCACTTCAGTCTGTGTCGTCATCCGTTAGCATGCTATGGCCGAAGCTGCTCGCAATATTACGTCACATTTACTGGCCACCAGGCCAGGTACACCCTTGGGTACGACATATACAGTACTTGCAGTTAGTTTCCAAAGTAGTCTCCTTTGGCGGCTATCCACGTGCGTGAAGCAAGAACGCTATTTAAAATTATTGTGCAGTAATATAGGCGGGATTTGTATGTTCTTCACATTCTCTACCATGTTGCCGTTCCGCCTTTATTATATAGCCGCAATGTAGACTAGCAGCTATCGAACGCCATAAAGGCTATCCACATATTCAACCCTTCATGACCATCGGTTATCTTCCCTCCTCATTACATGTCCTGCCCATGCCAATTTCTTTTTCTTGATTTCAACTAAGATGTGATTAACTCGCGTTTGTTCCCTCACCCAATCTGCTCTTTTCTTATCCCTTAACGTTACACCCATCATTCTTCTTCCAATAGCTCGTTGCCTCGTCCATAATTTAAGTAGAATCTTTTTCGTAAGCCTCCAAGTTTCTGCCCCGTAGGTGAGTACTGGTAAGACACAGCTATTATACACGGACTGGATTCCAAGGGAAGGGAAGCGTAGCAGGGGGCGGCAGAAAGTTAGGTGGGTGGATGAGATTAAGAAGTTTGCAGGGACGACAGGGCCACAATTAGTAGATGACCGGGGTTGTTGGAGAAGTATGGGAGAGGTCTTTGCCCTGCAGTGGGCGTAACCAGGATGATGATGATGATGATGATGATGATGATGATGATGATGATGATGATGATGATGGTGGTGGTGGTGGTGGTGGTGGTGACATATTCAAAGACCTCACGCGCAACTCTTGACACTTAATTGTATTCAAGAGTTGTGCGACTGCCCAGGACATCCTTAACGAATGTTACATAACGCATTATGAGGATTTACTTGCCAAAACCACGATTTCAGTATGAGGCACGCCGTAGTGGACGATTCGGGAATAATTTAGACCACTTGGGATTTTTAACGTGCGCCTAACCCTAGGTATGCGGGTTTTCGCATTTCACACCCATTGAAATACGGCTGCCGTGGTTGGGATTCGATCCTGAGACCTCGTGATTAGCAGCCGAACCCAATAAAAGCTAAGCAACTACGGCGGGAAAGGAATGTTGGCAGTAGGAGGAAGGTGACAGCTGGCACGTGAGACTATTTGTTCCCATCCTCATTGCGAGAGAATGGGTACCATCTGTCCAAGAATGCACTGTATTCAATGTGATGGAGTCCGCGTCCAATATTTCAGACCCGAATCATACTGCAATTACTGACGACCAGGCATCTCGCTAATACGTGCAGTCGTTTGACACCTGCCGAGCGCTGGCGTCGGCCACAGGACCTACTTGACCTTTGTTCAATACTTGCCGACATTCTCGCCTTACTTCGCACCATTGCGTTTCAGCTGAACTGCTTCAACAGCCGATTTATTTGTGCCAGAATTTGGCCACCCTGTCAACGTTATGGTTTCTTATTTTTAAGTCATCTTTTATATTTAGGCTAAGGCTGTCGTGAAATTTCCAGCGGTTTCACTTTTCCCAAAATGCCCGCATTTTTGTCGGCCTCTGTTAATATTTTGGAGGATTTTTAATAGACGTGGAAACCATTGCATGGCCCCCTGACCAAGCTGCTCAAAAAGTCATTTTATATCCCTGAGGTCATGCGCAAGTTTCCACCTTCTTGCCGTTCATCAACCTCCTGATTTTTCTGTAACCTGTATTCCATTTTGACAACTGCATTCCCACGGAAGTTGGCGACGATATGTCCATGGGATTAAAGCCATTTAAATCAATTCTACTGTGGATACGACAGCCGCTTATGCTCACTGTGGATGGAAATGTTGCGCTAATGAGCGCCATTCTGAAGCATCTAAATTGATAGTCACAAAATTATGCTGATCCCACATATGTGCGAATCGATGTAAGCAAAGCTTTCTGCGTTTGTTGTCATTGTTAAACGTAATCTCCACGGAGTAGTCAGGCACCCTCTAATGAAATGCTGTCAATGTTTGCCTGATTACGCCCACCATTGTGATGCAAATAAACGTAACTCCAACTCATTTTCTCAGAAATAAACGCTGAACGAAACGCTGACGTCATCCTGAACAAGATCAACAAGCACCCTAGTGCTCGATCTCATGATGCCCCTATTCGTAAGCTTATATTCATGATTTAGTTATTCGGGGGGGGGGGGGTGGAGGGCGAGAGCGATCTCTTCTTATACCGTAGAAACATCCCTCGGGCGTCTCTGATGTGCTCGTTCTAATTCTCAAGTACCCAATGCAAACTGTAATCGCTGCAACTTCATGATGTCCTGTTGGCAGGCCACCATGGCATGTCGCGCAAGTATGACCGCGCTGATTCATTTGGGTTGGCATATACTATTTGGCGCGTCATACTTCGCCACATGCATTTTTCAAGCAGAGCTTGAAAAGGGCGGCCAACTCACTACGTCCCTTTCCTCTGTTTACTTCCGCAAAGTGTGTGTCTATCGCTGTGGTTACCAAATACGCCCAGCGGTATGCTACTACTCAAGCCTTCTGTCGGCTGAGCAACTGAAGTCGCAGGCTTTCTTCAACACGGCGTCGACGTTCAATATGGCTATCCTCAATTACTTTTCGCGGACTTCGCTCACCGCCTTCTCTCCAATGAAATCTCCTATACTACTCGCTCCTGCTAGACACAACACAAACACGCAACGACCTTAATGAAATATCTATAACACGCTAGTTGACATGCTGTCGACGTATATTTCCGCTGAGCACCGGGATTGGAGGGTGGTCATGTCTATGGTGACATTATCGGTCTGCAGCTTCGCTCAACAGCACCGCTCGTTACTCATCAGTTTTTCTTTTTTTCGCCGACAAGAGTATAGCTTATGTCCTCTGAATGTACTTTCGGCTTTAAGTGGGACCTTGCACGCCCGCTTATTCTGTCACGTTGACGGCGACCGTTGTCGTCAGGCTGCCGCCTAATTCTGAGCGTCGCAGTCACCAGAGTGCACAGAAAGCTGTCTTCCCAAACAAACCACCGGGATTCGAGCCCGTCTCCCAAATGCAGCATCTTGCATTTGGGAGATGGGCACTCTAACCATTACGCTACCACCTGCCTCCACCAATTTCCGTTTATCTGCCTTCCCACTTCTCGTTTTTGCCGCAGACGCAGGAAGAACAGATGCAGAAACGAAAAAAAAAAGTAAAGGTTGCTTGAGCCGCCAGTGACGCATGACTTTAACTTTGGCAGGTTACCCTCATTGGAGCGCATGTAGGCTTGCGGCTTCGTGCAGATGGTGGGTCGCCTTAGCTTTATTGTAAATTTGCTTTCACCAACTCTTCTCAGCTAGAATTGAAACGACAAAAATGAGACCTACCGTTGAATATTTTTCTTGTTTTCTAGGTTTAAAGCAAAAATACTTATTAACACTAATAGTGATTTTTTTAAGAAATGGCATAAGGATACTATATTTCAAGGTGATGTTTTGTCAATACGGCCCGGCACCACGTATCGACGAAAGGGCATCACAGTGCCGATGCACGCGGCAGGTTACTGAATGAAGAAAACAGGAAACGACTGTTTTTCAGTTCTCGCAACATATTGTACACAGAACACAAGGCACCCACCACCATGACATTCTTTTTTTTTTTATGCGAAGCATATTACGAGAGCTCTACCCAGCTCCTCAGGCGCGGCGGTGTCGCCTTCAATACCACGTGACACCGTGACGTCACGACAGAGTAGAAACGGGGCTCCAACTCGCGCCGTCGCTCGCGGCGTCTCCCCCCGCATCGGACGCGGTGAGCGTCGAGCAACGCAGCGTTCGGCGCGACGACGAAATGTGCGCCTGAGCAAGCGCCGCACGCCTGAGCCGACGCCGACGACACCGGCTTTTCTGCGACACGAGCTCCTTAACGCTGTCGCGTTAAAATAAAGGCTGGTATGCTTCGCATCCTGGGCTTAACCTTAGCTAAGCCACAGCCATTTTTTTACAACAGCGACAAACAATGCCGGACTGATATACTTCCTAAAGGGGTCTCATTTGATTTTTCATCGCAGAACCGCAAGCACAGTGTCGTCGCGCGTGCTTGCAGCCACGTACTGTAGCCGTGCTCCTTTTCCTCTAACAATATGGCCGCCGGCGGCTTCAAGCGCTCCCGTAGGTGGCGGATTGGACTGTCACTCGAGAAGTTTAAATACATAACCTCTTTGCATAGAAACGACGGCATGATTGTTAACATCGTTGCTCTCCAGACTGATCTTGATGAGCTAACTCATTGGTGCGGTAGGGCAAATGGTAATTAACGTAGACGCAACTATACATCTCAAGTTTACTTCCGCTGCTAAGACGATTCCTAATGCCCACACAGTTAATAATACTATCATTCAAACTTCAGCGTCGGTAAAATACCTCGGTGTAAATTTTAGCTCTTCTTTATCCTGGAGCACTCATATTGAACTGATTACTACCAAAGACTTAAAAAAACTTAGTCTTCTTAAACGCCGACTATGCCAAGCCAACCAGGATACAAAACTACACGCATTCAACACGCTAATCAAGCCTGTGATAGAATACGCACCCGTGATCTGAAACCCTCATTATACCTATCTTGTTAACATGTTGGAATGTATCCAAAACAAGGCTGCTCTATTCATCCTTTTCCGTTACTCTCGGTATCAATGTGTAACAGTACTGAAAATATCGCTCCGTCTCCCGCCTCTGGTCATGCGCAGAAAACTCAGCCGTTTATCTTTTTTCCATACTCTCTACCACAGCAACACACCATTCGCAAGTTCACATCTTCTCCCGGTGCCGCACACACCGGCTCGTGTAGATCACATGAAGAAGACTAAACCCATTTTCGCTCGGACAGAACGATACAAATACTCACCTCTGGTCCTGGCTATTGAAGAGTGGGATTCGCTTCCTTCTAGCATTGCGGCTATCGCTGGAACATCATCATTTCAAACAGCTCTTTGGTCCCCCCCCCCATACTTAGAAAATTCCACTAGAATGATGTGCGTTTTTTTTTTCGTTTTTTTTTTCAGTGTGTGCGTGTGGGCCGTAACGTTCTGTGGAATGTTAGATGACATGTTTTGTAACTTCTGAAAGTGCGATTTTTGTTTTGTGGGATTTGCTACATGTGCATTTTTTCAGTAACTGTTCCTAGCATTTCTTCCCCTGTCAACTTGTACCTGGCTTATTAACTTGTTTATTCCTGTCTTCAGCCGTTTATATTCTGTGTTGTATATTGTTAAGTTTTCTTTGATGAATCCCCCCCTACGTAACGCCCGCATTGGGCCTTTAGGGTATTGAAATAAAATAAATATTGTTGGCTTGGATATGTTTGGCACGAGGCCCAAGTCGGTACCCTGTCTTCTAACGCGTTCTTTTATTTTTGTCTCTGTCTTGAAGGGACGCGCACCGTAACATGCTGCAATGGTGATTGCGTTGCGCGTATGTAAGGTGAGAAACGCGGTTCTAAAATATCTGTTCACTAACTTGTGCAGTAAGCCCATGTTTATAGTATTCGCGCAATAGTAAGAGTCACGAGTATGGCAACCGTAACCGAAAGCGCCACGTTATAGTCGTAACTTGTCGCGACAGCGTAGTTGAAATCCACTGACCCTGCCACTAAGAAATACGTGCCGAGGTATGGCTGATGAATAATTAATTGCGAAGATTGGTTTTCAGTAAACGTTTGTTACCAAGAACGGCGGGTGCTCATACTACCGCAAATGACGGATGCTTGGCGGTGACTCCAATCATTTACTCGCCACATCACAGATCTACACTTGAATTCAACTGGTTTCACCAACTCTTGCTTATATTCTCTCGCCCTTAAACTGCGCCCTCGCCTGCCACCAGGCCTCCAGCTTTTCCTCTTTGTCCCCCGCTTCTTTCCCAATCTGCTGAGACGTGCTTCCACTGATGCTTGGTCTTCTTTTTTCTCAATAAATGAAGGCATTCATTCATGTTTTCCTATGTTACTGCAGAAAATAGCGTGTCTTTATCTACATAACCACCCTATCTCTCACCTGGACTCTCCAATCGCAGAACAAAGTTGCGGTGTTGCAAATGACTGGGAGTCACATATACAATTTTCTAGGAATGGCCAGTAGCACGGCGGACAATTTTTGGTGGGTGACGAGACAGTATATAGAACACCTTCTCTGCAATATCCCCACTCAGTGCTCTGCTTCGTGAGCTACTATTTGCCGCTACTACGAAGTACGAAATGAAAGAAACCTAGCTGGGCTGGTCACGGACAGGTCTTTTTGGATTCGTGATGCGTCGATATAAAATATATATATTTCGTATATAAGCCTAAATGACAGCGATATAAGCGAGGTGAGCAACGCTAGCACGTTGGTTTTGACTAACGATGCTCTTCATGCAGCACTTTCGTCTTATGCGTGTTTGCGAACGGGAATGAAAGACAGGAGGGTAACACGGCTTCCTGAAATTAAACATTCGGAATAACTCTTTGTTGGACGGTTAGACATATGTTGAGGGCCCCCGATACGAACCACCTGCAAGTCTGTATCAGCTTGCAAAGAGGAACTCAGATTAAACGTTGCCAAGAGGATAGGCTTTTAATTATCATAAAGATACCTTTATTGAAATTCCTTACCATGAGGTGAAAGCCGACTAACAAGCATTTATATTTTCTGTGTTATTAAAACGTCCTGTTAATAAAAGGTTGGTGTGCTTTACAGCCTCCTAAATTAGGTTATAAAAATAAATTGATGTGGTAAGTGTGTAAACGCAGACGCAAGAAAAGGCCTAGTCCGTTTCCAAGTGTTCACTCAATGAAGATGGAGCGCCTCTATACTCTCACATTGTAGGAATGTCAAGAACAAAACACTTCCAAAGAGTGAGTCATGAATATAACTCATTATAAAGTGAGCTTGCTCTGGAAAAGAAAACGCTCAAAGCCCAACGATGGCTGCGTGCAAAGTGCTTCCTCTGATTCCGATCTATGGATCAAGGCGTTAGTTCGTCATACTGAAATGGTCGTACATTGCAGCGCAATCTCGGGTCCTCAAATGTGACGGCGAATGTAGGCCAGTATTCGCTTCACGCGCGATCTGATAAGATAACGCTCTTTCGCTATTGAATCCGTGACAACATACTGGATATTAGAAACACATGCAGGCGCATCTTGAGCTAACTGATAACTTTGGAACTGTGGTTAGACGCTAAAAAAAAGCACCCCCCCCCCCCTAAAAAAGGAATACAGTTGCTTTCAATATTAGCTGAAAAATAGTGCTTGTCGTTTAAAAAGGGCCTCCAACACTGCACAGCGGCGCCGACATACAGGAAATTCAAGCGCGAACTATCAAACCAGCGTATCGTGGTTCAATGTATCCCAATAGTCCAGGGGCCAATTCCACCACGGCTACTGTGTCGGAGCTCGTATTTCATGTCAGCATTATTTGTCACAAAATCACAGTATTTTTTCTTTAGATCTTATCATTAGACAGCTAAAATACATCCAGCGAAAGCCTCATCTTAATATTTCAGTACTTTTCGTTCTAACGTGCACATCCGTGATGATCCATATGTTACAAAGTACTGAAAATGTACCCAATGCTTTCCTCCAGGCAGCAGTTTTTATTCCTTATGATGCCAGGAAACCGAGCCTGATGCCACCAACGCTCAGACACTTAATCGGGAGCGCACACAATGTTCTCGCACACCTTGTGGGATGTACCGTAGCGCTGAGGTGCTTCTTGTATAATATATCAGAATCGGTTGTAAAGGCAGTCGTGCAAGTTTGGGCACACGTGCTTAAGCTCATGAAGTTGATTTGTGCCAAGATAACCTGTCCAAGCTTTCACACTTACTTTATAAGAAGTCTACAACACCATCAATATGCCGGCTGCTTTTAACTGCACGAAACAAAACTATTGAAATGATACAAACAATGTTAACATCATTTTATCATTCGAGTGTTCAGATTGGTAATCTCTAGATGCGGAGTAAGTTGAGAAGTTGTTTGCGTAATCAACAAAGCTACGTTAATTAAATTTTCAATAATGGTTCTTACGTGGCTAAAGAAAATGAGCAGTTTGGAGCCCGTCCTCGAGATTATGCAGCCAATCGAAAAACTTTCGACTAAACATACTTCTGTAAGAGCCATGCAAACAAACATTTTCCAAGTAAACACTCTTGGAAGGCGTAACTGACGCAGAAAAGGAACGTCTGTAAAGCCACAGAAAGAACAGCAGTTCACGAAGGGACACAAAGGAGGAACAACACACAAACTGCGCTAACAACTTCAAGCGCTGTTTATGTGATAATGAAGCAGCTAGACCGTCAGTCGTTCCTTCCAAACCTGTAAAGTCAACCTGACCACATTTAGTCTTTCGGTATGCTGTCATCAATAGTATGGCCCCGCGAACATATTCCCCGTGGCCTTATAGTCGCCTTCCATTTTTATTCATGCTGTTTTCTCGAAAGCAAGCAGTTTAAAGTTTTGGTGTCAACGCGGCAGTGTACGTGTGCCGCCGAAAGCTTGCTTGGTCGCAGAAGCGATGCATGACGAAATGATGGTGCAGATTTAGCGCGCCGCTGGCATCAAGACAATGCGCGGCCGCCAAGGGAAGGAAGATAACGAAAGTGAACAGCTTGGTAGCTGCTCACGGAGCCGTGCCGATGGGGACGGTGCCATCCTGACGAAATCTGAGCCGGCGATATTGATAGATGCAGCGTTTTTGTTTTCTTTAATTTTTTTTTTTACAGCGAAGTCGTTAAAAGGAAGCTTTAACACGGGCCCTACTCTGACTCGGCCTATTCAAATAGATGTAAAACGCCGAACCGCTTTTCTTAGATAACCCCTGGACCGATTTTAACGAAATTTGTTGGATTCGGGAGAGAAAGGTAAATTCTAGTGACTATTGGAAGCGGAATTTCTATTTAGGGCCTGAATTTTGGTAAAAGATATTAAACAATTCGAAAGTGCGAAAAGTACACAAGCACGAAGTTTACAAATTAATAACTCCAGATCAAGAACTGATATCGCGGTTCTGTAAACAGCATCCATTAGACAATTCCAATATGCCGATTTATATCTTACGTGAAGTCGTTACGTTGTGAACAAGGGTTGTAGAAAAGCTGTATTTCCGTATTACTAAATTTTTTAAGATTCATGCGTAATATATCAATTTTGTCTGCTTTAGATGTGCTGTTAGATGCAATGTACATAATTTTGATATCAGTTTTCTTTGCCGAAAGATAGTTGTAAACTTGATGGTTTCGTTTTTTTTTTAATTTGCAATTTTGAACAATTTTGAATAAACAAATGATGACCTAATTGAAGAATTCGAAACCAACAGACACTAGATTTTGAGTTCTTGTTTTAAATGCAACAAACCTTGTCAAATTAGATGCAGTGGCTGTCGATAAAAACGAATTGTCCTTTTACATTTATTTAGATAGGACCACCAGAGCTAAAGCTTCCTGTTAAGGGCTACTTTCTCCACTATCGCGTCCGCGTGTAGAGCCAAACCCTGAAGGTAGCGTAATACCGGCCCGACCCGCAGCGGTGGTGAAGCATGCGTTCAGCGCTCCCCATATGTGGGCTGATCCCGAATGTAATGCCATGCCGGGGAGACCCGCGGCGGAGATGAAGCAGGCGTTAAGCACTCCCCATATGTGGGCCGATCTCGAAGACAGTGCAATGCGGGGCCGACATACGGTGGAGGTGCAGTTCATCATTAAGGGACCCACATACACAGCTTTGCAGGTCATGTTTCTTCACAGAGTGGAAGGGCACTGAGATTTTTTAGTTATCCGCGTTTATCCTGCATGCGTCTGCGATGAAAACAAGAAGCAGGTATGCCTGGAAAATCTAAGGTGGCGGAAGCAGGTGGTAACGGAGAGGTTAGCATACTCAGCCCCTGCACGTACTTATATCTGCATTGACATGGGTTCGTGGTAGTGATAGCGACCAAAGCTCTACTTTTTCTGCGTACTCTAGTCATTGTGAAACTAAGGATGTGCTTAGCATGCCCAGTCACTGAATGCTAATTGCAGCAGTTACGAGTGTTGGAATCCCGCTGGGGCTGATTGTGAAGAAAGCTTCCTTTCTCTGTCCACTCTCGTGATGGTGAAGCTAAAAATGAGGAGGAGGCCTGACGGACACAACGTTGATCGTCACCATAACAGAATGGATGGACGACCTGCGGAAAGGACAAGGCACACCAAGTTTTTAGCACTTAATTTGTCCTACAGTAAAGCGCTACAATGGCTAGTATGCCCTCATGGGAATGGTAGACCGTACTGCTTCTCACTGCTAACACTGGACTGATACTAAGAAAATACTCCGTCCGCAGGCACCACGCTACACTGAAATTAGCAAAACAATGTCAGTTTATAAACTGATATTGCCAATTATCTGGTGTCCTTGTGTGTGTGGAGGGCATAAAGGTCCTGGCAATGAAATGGTAGTATTTTCGTTTTTGCTGCAGTTGCACACAAACGAAATTCTTTAAAGTAATGCGACAGCGATCTACCGGCGGAGAAGACCAATCCACAATATAAAAATAATTGCTGGTTTCAGATCTTGCAATTTACTTTGCGCTTAGCACCCATCTGTTATATTTTTATTTTTGTGCTCTTATAAAGAAGAAAACTCCACATTACTACAATATCAACAACCGTACACAAAATAGACTGGCTTTGAAGCTGTGACCACGCACCGCACTTTTCTGCATTTAGCACATGTAGTATTGGGCAACACGTTTGAGCTAAATGATTAGGTTTTCGGTCAAAGCACTGTGACAGGCGGGAGAAACTCGTTGTCATGCCCGGTCGAAACAATACCATCTGAAATCTTATTTACTTATATTCATTTTTGAAAAATCACTATAACCGTTTATACATTTGCTTCGTTTGAGTTATATTCTAGCTTGCCTCGTCAATCTCAAAAATCTATTCTCTTTTCGGGAGACGGCCTTCGCGAAAAACGACGCAACATGACAGTAAAACATCCAGCAAGGCTCTATCCAATGATTGGCGAAATAGTGCGCTGAGAGCGTGTCGACTAGCGTGTGAGTGAAAGTTGAATTATGATAGTTGTCAGCTTGTTTTTTTTTTCAAAGAATATTTTTTTTATCAATCAATGAATTTATTATTATTACACAATACAATTACAAAGAAAATGTAATGCAGACGGAGGTCCCAAAGTAAAAACTGTCAGGGGGACCTCCTGTTACAACATGCACAAAATATGTAATATGGGATTAGCAACGAGGGTCAGAACAGCGTGAAAATACAATCAACATATTAGAAGTAATTACTGAAACATCGGGTAGTTGAAGATTATACAAAAATTAGCGAGAATAATTCCATATTGAAATACACTTGAAGGTACTATCATCACAGTAATTGAATAGAAGTATAATGATTATGAACAAAAGTGGGCAATCCAACAGTGCAACAAAATTAATTTACAAACGACTGATAATCTATCAACATAAATTGAGAAAAATAATGAAACGTGGCTACACAGTAATAAATGTATACACACACGCACACATAGATACACACCTATATATAGACACACATATAAAAGTATGTACACTTGTCGAATAATCGCCAAGTGTACATACTTGCCTCTAGCACGAGCGAGTAGTGTTAGGAATGACATTGGTGCGAAAATGGTCAGATCAGTCTGTGATTTGTTCATGTGATCTCCGCATTGAACGTCGCAGTTGTCACGATGAGAGTACTTCTGTGACATTATCAGCCCAGTGGGCTGGGAAGGCTCGATGGTAGCTCACCTTGAGGAGTATTAGGTAACAATTATTAATATACATACTTTGCGATGATGAAAAAGATGCAGAAACACCACTGGTGTTGTCTAACTATTCATAAACAGGCCCCCAAATTTCAATTGGCCCACCCCCAAACATTAGATAGGCCCACCCCCAAATTTCAAGTTGGCACACCCTCAAATTAAAATTGGCCCACGCCCCGATTCGGGGGGTGGGCCAATTTTAAAATCGGGCGTGGCCGAAAAAAAGTAGGCCACGCCCGATTTTTTTTCGCCCAGCCTTAAACTTGGAGTTGGCCCATCCCAATTTCAACTGGGCCACCCCTAATTTTCAAGTTGGTCCATCCACGAATTTTCATAAATCGTTCCCCAAAATTCCAGTCGACGCACCCCAAAATTTAGGTTGGCCCACCCCCATATCGCCCCCAAGTTCAGATTGACCGACCCCGAGATTGCCCCCAGATTTAGGTAGGACCAACCCCATATCACCCCCAAATACAGATTGGCCCGCCTCCACAACACCGCCAAATATATATTGGCCCACTCCAATACCACCTGCAAATCGAGGTTGACCCACCCCCATATGAGCCCCAAACTAATGCTGGCCCACCCCTCGATCACCTCAAATTTAGGATGGCCCACCGCAAATCATACCCCAATATAAGTTAGTCCACCCATCACCTACCCCCCCCCCCCCCCAATTCAGCTTGGCCCAGCCAAACAGCACCCCCATGGTTAGGTTAGCGCGTCCCCATGTTACCTTTAAATTTAGGTTCGCCAACCCCCATATCATCCTCAAATCCAGGTTGGCCCACCCCCCTATCAGCCCCAAACTTAGCCTGGCCCACCCGTCTATCACCTCAAATTTAGGATGGCCCACCGCAAATCACTCCCAAATTTAGTTTAGCCCCCCTACCCCCCCCCTCCATTCAGCTTGGCCCAGCCCGGTATCACGCCCATGGTTAGGGTGGCCCACCCCCCATATCACCCCCAAATTTAGGTTCTCCCACCCCCATATCATTCCCAAATCCAGGCTGACCCACCTCCATATTCCCCCAAACTTAGGCTTACCCACCCCTATATCACCTCAAACTTAGGTTGGGCCACCCCCATATCAGCCTCAAATTCAGCTTCGCTTACTACCATTTCACCCCAAATTTAGGTAGGGCCACTCCCATATCACTGCTAAATTCACCTTGGCCCAAATTTATGCTGATGCCACTTCCAATTTCAAGTTGGTCACCCCAATACTTTTTATGACGACCTATATATTTATATCGGAAATGCGTCAAGCTTTTGGCGTTACAGGCACGATATTGCACGATTTTGCTACCAAATTGCAGGGGTACTCGACAAAGAATGCTGCCCATCAAAAGCAAATGCACCGAACGAAGGACATTTACTCAAATGGTTTTTTACGGCCACACCTACGGATTGATACCACTTGGCTGTAGGGAACACATTAACAGTAGCTACCAATCCAGACGCTGCACATCTCCTAGTTGGAACATTTCTTATTTGGATGAATATTTAGAAATAATTAACGTTCGGGCAGCGACTCAGCCTAGCAGACCCTTTGTTCCACAGGAATGTTGCATAGGAATGGCACTGGCGACCGGGTAACATTGTGGCACAGCTGGACGTCATTCGCTCGGAGTGTGTGCCATTAAGGACAGCCGAAAGTCGAAGAAAACGGACCTTCCAGAAGAACGCAATAAGAATAGCCATCTTGTTCTTGCAGGTTCCACGCTACAGAGCACGAAAGTTTTTTTTTTTCGTAACACAAAGCCGTGCGCAAGCTTCTAGTTATGTTGTCCAATGAATAAAACCTTCATAAAAGCGATGACTTAACAAATGAACACGATACTGCTACGTTTTATGAAGGGAAAACAGAAAGCATAATATTTCAAGAGCACCACTGGAAAACCAGAACCGAAAGCAATTCTTGAGTTTTGTGTTTATGCCATTTGGTAGGAGACTATAATCCTTATGCGGCTTTCAAAAAATGCGCTGCTGAGAAACAAAAACCGAAACCGAAAGCAAATCTTGGGTTTTGTGATTCTGCCATCTAGTGAGAGACTACAAAACTAGGTCGTATGCTGCTTAAAAAAAAAAAAGGAAAACCGCTGTGAAGGGGGAATCGAACCGCGGCCGCCGTGATGCGGGACGAAAGGTGCTCGGTATTCTACCACTCGGCCACGACTACCGAGGCTTCACCGAGGGTTACGCTCATGTTGTTATAGATACCAAGGCAATTTTCATGACAGTGTTACAAAAATCGCTTTCGGGAACAGTCTTACGCCATATGTGGAGAGTCGAGAGAGGCATCAATCGAAAGCTGAGTCTCCGGACTACTTACGCTCCACTGCGTATTACGATAGACTGGATAGTTTTATTACAGTCATCATTCTTGCCTCAAAAATCGAGCACAAATTTTCGTCGTTTCCATAGGCTTCCATTGCTAAAACTTTAACTGCTGTGGGAACAAAATTTTTACGTGCCATAGAGTGATCACTGCATTTGGCTCGTGTGGACTGTCTTCCAGAACACGTTTGTCACCTGCGTTTTTCAATAATCGGCCTGCAGCTTTTGTTATTCGCGAAAAACCCGCTCGTTCCATTGAAAACGCGCTAGCTTCGTGCCGGGCCCGCTTGGGGCGCTAGTTGGTACGTGTCCAGAAAAGCTGGATATGACTGAAGGGGCCGCTCTCATTGGTCTCCGCCATTCGCGGCTCGCGTCCTTCGTCTCCCACTCCAGCGAAGGGGGGCGGAGCTGGTTACGAGGCCGACGCCGACGACGACGCGAAACCCAGGAACGGACGCCAAAGAGCTGCGCTCTAAAATAAAAACCTTCAAACCAGCGGAGATGGCAGAGCAACCCTTGAACCCATAACCACACGCGCGCGACGCATGATACAGTGAACACGGAGCCACCGCGCCACTCAGCAAAGAGAAAGTGGGGAGTGGCCGTCGCGCCGTACTCTTCAATACATGGAGTGACACAGGTCGGGGCGAATATACGAATTTGTAGAAAGAGTCAACAGATTGCGTGGCCAATCCAGCAGCGCCAGCTTTGCGCTCTGGCGCGAAATTTTGAACGCACGATAGAGAACGTACCGGTACGTCAGTGACACTTTTGGGGGGGAAGCGCGATGACGTACCGGTACGTCCGTGACAGCGAAAGGGCTAAGAGAGCGGCGGTGGCGCGTAGATGCAGGGGTTTTAAGTTCGGCCGCTGGGCTCTATGGGAGTGTCCGCTCTTGTTGAAATTTCTTTCTCTATGGTTGCAGCCTCCTGGGTGTTTTTCAGCGGTTGCGGCCAGCACGGCGTATTTGAAATGTGCGGGCTTTCACCGTGACTTTGGCCGCATGACACAAGCTGTTCACCGCACAGGCTAGTCGTAACACCAGCTTTTCCTCTTCAGGAAGGCGATACACTTTTGTACGATGATCTAGGACATGTGTCCAACCTTTCCTGGAGATGGATACGAGAAGAAAGACAGCGCGGGCAATCGAGAAAAATATGAGCACTAGATGGCCCAGTCGACTACAGTGAGGCATAATTGCCGCTATAAAGTACGCACATGAGAATTCGACACGAATGAAAACAATCACGACAAAAGAGCAAGCAACAATTAGGCCAAGAGCAAGATCCTCTGTGTAGTAGATTACACTTCTAAAAGATCAAATAGGCTATTTGATTAGCAATAGTAGAAATTTGAATTATACCTATAGCTGGCTCAGTGAGCGAGACCTGCGGTACATTTCTGCGCTGGCGCATCGCAATAAAGGCAGTAAACAGGGCGCGCTGTTATGCCAGAAATTTCAGCGCCTTGCAATCCACGGCGAACATTGCAGTTCGACTCGTCGTACCTGCGCGCCTGGGCGTCGTCGCTGGACGCGAACGCCGACGAGGTGGCGCAGCACATCCACTCGTCGTGGACGGCGTTCATCGGACGCGTCCAGGAGAGCCGGCGCTATGTCGTCGAGGAGGAGACGACGCGCAACGCGCGTCAGGACGACGTGGACGTGGACAGCAGTTCCATACCGCAACGCATCTACGTCTACACGAGCATCCTGCGCCGTTATGAGGAGCTGGCGAACCACGACTGGCAGGTGAGTGGAGCGTTCTTTCAATGCTTTTTTTGCGGGCATTGTTTGTAATCAGTTCTAGTGGGCACAAGACGAATCATTGCCACCGCTGTCTTTTATTATGCTTCCGTGTGTGTGTGCGTGCGCATGCGTGTGTGTGTTACAGCAAAGCGCTATATAACTAGGCTCCGGGCATTCTTTCGCGTCTGCCGACAGTGAGTGAGTGAGTGTCAACTTTGTTATTAGAAGGGGTAAGGGATAAGGGAGGCTAAGCTACGTAGGCTTCCAGGCTGTGCTTCGCGATGGAGTCTTCAGCTCGTGCCAGGACCCGTGTTTGGATGTCTCGGTCGGTGCTGGAGAGAAGGGCCTCCCATTGTTCGTCGGTGGGGGGTGGCGAGGCGAGGTCGGTGGGCGGGGGGTCTTCCGGGCAGCCCCAGAGGATGTGGTTTAAGGAGGCAACGGCGCCGCACAGGCAGCAGCGTGGATCAATGACACCAGGGTGGGTGTGCGAATACACTAGAGGGCACGGCAAGGTGCGGGTCTGGAGGCGACGCCAGGCGATCTCGGACCGCTTGGGAAGACTGCCATGTGGGGGTGGGTAGGCATACCGTTCGAGGCGATAGTGCTGGGTAATGTCGTGGTAGGTGACCAGGGGCTCCGGCACCGGGGCGTCCGACGCGGAGGGGCCCAACGCTCGGTCGACGAATCCTCGAGCGTGTTGGTGAGCCGACTCGTTGCCGAGGTGACCCGAGTGGGCGGGAACCCAGACAAGTTCAATGTGACACGGTTCGTCCTCCAGTAGAAGTGGGCGAAGGAGCCGTAATGTGGTAGGCGAGACGAGACCTCGGGCGAAATTTGAGATGGCGTGCTTGGAGTCGGAGAGTATGACGCTGGCGTCGGTCGAGGTAACTGCTAAAGCGATGGCCGCCGCCTCAGCCTCGACGACGTAGGGCGTTCGAACGGTGGCGGCCGTGATTGTCGGCCCCGAGGCTGCCGAGGGTGCCGAGGAGGGCGAGACGGAGACGACTGCGAAGGCGTCCCCGGGCGAGGCGTATCGGGCCGCATCCACTTAGGCGATGGCCGGGTGGTCGGCGTACTTATTGGCGTGAAGCATGGCCGCACGCGCTTGGCGACGGGCGTCGTGGTGTCCCGCGAGCATATTCTTAGGTAGCGGCTCGATGGAAAAGGCTGCCCGAAAAGCATGCGGTAGTGAGACCAGGTCTGGCGGGTGAGAAGACGTGTCATGACCGATGGAAGAGAGGATGTAGCGACCGGTTGGCGAACGATGAAGGCGTTGCACCTGACCGGCGCGGTGAGCTTCGATCAGTTCGTCGAGCGTGTTGTGGACTCCCAGGTGGAGGAGACGCGCCGTGGACGCGTTGGGGGGAAGGCCGAGAGCAGTCTTGTATGCACGGCGGATGAGGACGTCGACCTTGTCGCGTTCCGATTTGAGAAGACGAGTATAAGGAAGGCCGTACGTGAGGCGGGAAACGACGAAAGCGTCCACTAGGCGGAGGAGATCGTGTTCGCGCATGCCCATGCGCCGCGCTCGGACACGAGCAAGCATGCGCGCGGTTTGCTGAACCGAAAGCGAGAGCTGGTCGATGGTGTGAGCATTATGGCGGTTTGACTGTACTATCAGCCCGAGCACCCGGAGATGCGAGACGACGGGAACGGGAGTGGAATTGGCGTGAATCGTGATGGTGGGGTGAGGCGTCTTGTGGCGACGCCGGTCGGGGGGCCGCATGAGGAGGAGGGCGGATTTGGCCGCCGAGCAAGCGAGACCGGCCGAGTGCACGTGACTCGTGACGACGTCAGTTGCACGTTGCAACGTCTGCTCAATGTGTCCGTCGGAGCCAGACGTGACGCAAAGAGTTACGTCGTCCGCGTACAGGGTGTGTTTTAGATCGGGGATACGCTCGAGCTTGTCGGGAAGTGAGCGAAGGGCGAGATTAAAAAGAAAAGGTAACAAGACGGCGCCCTGAGGGGGTCTGCCGACAGAAAACTATCATCAGTGATTCGTAGCACCGTAAAGGTGATAATGTTGCAAGATCAAGGTCCGTATCCGTTATACGCAGTCTGTACTCAAGGTGTTCATAAGGAGCGCCAGCCCTAGCGATGTTGAGCATTTGATTAACGATGGCACCCAGCCAATAATAAGCAGACCTTATGAAATGAAAGCTTTTTGAACTTGGCCCCTGTATTTTGACACTCTACAATTCAATCAATTACGTTTTGCACAACGGAGAGCTGGGCTGTTATAACATAAAATTATTCTGACATGTTCTTAATCCAAATTCGCCATTCGCCTCCCATGGTAGGTCGAAATGACTGGGGCTTCGCGCATATGGGGTGGGTCCAAGCCATTCTCACCTGTCACGGAGGGGTTATTGCAGATTTTGATTGAGTCCAGATTACACTAATAAATTATCCCTGCCCTTCATAAGACACATGTCTAAATATTCCTATTATTCCCGTATTATCTGTTATTTGCGTCAAACTAACATTGTTTGTTTTCGTTGAATAGAAGAGCACAGCACATGTTGCCGCAGGAAGCCCATTGCAAAGAAATACATCCTTTCAAACTTTTGCTCCGCCTCTCATTTCTGTTTTCAGCGCTAATATTCTTTATGAAATGTTTTTTTTAGCAAACGCTGCACAGACCTCAGCAAAAGCGTTAAGCCTGAAGCCTTCGTCAAGGCTGCGAAATCTTTTGCTGCCCACCGTACCATTAGAGCAGAAACTTCCTTTGTGAGCAATGGGCCACTGTTGTACTTTTCCAATTCCGATCACCCTCAGCAGTGTTTGCACAATGTGGCAACCTCCATACTATCCCATTTCTTCTTCAAACGCGTCATGCAAGTCTCTCTCTCCTCCACTATCAGATTTCTTGTAATAACGCGCGCTTTATGCATATATCTGCACTGTCTGGGCAAAGCATTCCTACACCATCGAGCAGTACACGGCCGACGTTAACGTCTACGCGTTCCGCAACCGATCCACCGCTGCTACAAGCAGATGTCGTTTTTTACCATTACACTAGATGCCATATACCCGTACTGCGTAAATCGGCCGTATAACCTCCGGAGGGCCAGCTATGAAGCTGTTGTCCATTATGTGCGACACTGAGCACGTGCTTGTGGGCGAGTTGGTTTTGCTTGATTACAACGAAAGTGCCGAATAAAACAACGGACGAAAGAAGGAGACACGAGACAACCACGTAGGCGTGCCTACGGGGTTGTCTCGTGTCTCCTTTCTTCGTCCGTTGTTTTACTTGGCGCCTTCGTTGGAATCATTATGGGGGACAATAGAAAGCTGGGCGCAGCGGCCATAGAAACACCAGCGACCCGACGAAAAGCCTTTGTTGCAGAACGTATGTTGCCACGTGAGCTTATTTCTCGGCAAAGCTTTCGATATGGCGGAAGAGCAGCTCCGCCGAAGCTCCTGCTGCAGCACTCGTAGCAGAAATAGGCGTAATATGTAGGTACTTATTTAAGGGGCGATGCGTTTCGAAGCATTTCTTAGTGTAGCAGAAAAAATAGAAAGGAATATCCAGAAACTAATATCTAATTGCACTACGGTCTTCATGATGTGTTAGCTTGAAAGTATTTAAAACACTATAAAAAGTGGTTTTATGGTTTTCTGGAACCTTAAGTAGCGTAACTTTTAAATGCGAAACCAATTCGTGGCACAAAATGCACTCAGGGCCTCAGGAGGATATGGATGCTTAATTTTATCCTACAACCAATACTTTTCTTCAACTTACTGTATCTAATAAATAATCAATTTCCTTCAGCGCTTCTATAATCACTGAACAGGTTACCATGAGGCGAATACTTAACATATCATGCAGCGGTTCATGCTCACGCTTGCTATGTCACCTGCCATATCATGACCAACCGGCACCAAACACACTGTATAAATGCACACTTTATTGCGCAGTTCTTGATATTCCTATCCACACGGTCGCTGTTAACCCAAAGCAGCTTAGGGTGACTAACACCTTGTGTAGTTTACCAATTCTAGCTTGCCTTGGTCGGTTGTACGTCCTGTACTGCAATCCTCACATCTGAGAATGTCCGCGTATGCCAGACTAATTTCTAATGTCTGTTATGATACTCAGCTCAGGGTCGCCATGCCTCACGCTAAGAGCCGACGCAAGTACCTCATGTGCAGGTTGATTGAGCATAGTATAGAAACCGTTGATGTGGACTGTTACCTCAAGGCTGTCGCGGTGGAGGAACTTGTGCATCTCTCCCAAAGTTCGGTGCAGCTAAAACGCGCCTTTCCCGCGTCAACTCGTGGATAGATCGTCGGCGACGTCCTTTTCGACGTCCTGCACCCGCTATACCCTTCCACGTATGCTGGGACTCTTGCAATCCTATCGTACTTTTACAGGTTATGCGGTTGCTTTGGCGCACTTTAATTCCCGTTAAAGTGGGCCGTCGTGCAATGTCCCGAGGACGCTCACATGGTATTCGTCTAGAAAAGAAATGGCACAAGCAAGGATTACACGAGCGGACATATGCCCCTCAAAGGCACCCCTGGGGCTCGGGAACTGTAAACCCATGCATTGCTGGCATGCCTTTTCTAGTCTTAACTTCGTGCCCTTTAAACAGCGCGTGTCACTTCCTTCACCACAGGTACCGCTGATCCGACCCTCCTGTACAACATCTAGCAAGCTATGGTCATTCCCACAAAGTACGACGCTTAGTCCACGCAGAGTATA
The DNA here is from genome assembly GCF_038994185.2 of Dermacentor albipictus. NCBI lineage: Eukaryota > Metazoa > Arthropoda > Arachnida > Ixodida > Ixodidae > Dermacentor > Dermacentor albipictus. The sequence goes on along the minus strand of NC_091822.1, from coordinate 2,360,149 downwards.
GAATGGCCAACCATGTTACTACCAACTCACACGACTCACCCGACCAGGCTACCCTACAACCACCTGTCACGGTTGAGTAGCAGAACATAACCATCAGCCATGTGTAGCCAGGGCCGTTTGTCCGATAGGTGGTTCTAACCTGTGCGGCCTCTATTGAGCTTTTATGTGTAATAACCACAGAAATACGGCAAAAGAAACATGTTCGTTCGAAAGCTAGAATTTAATCGAAAAGCTGATGGAACAGGGAGATAGGAGAAGCGATCGCCGAACGGCAGAAGGCATGCCGAGAGCACAGGCAGGCAAAAAAAAGCACAATTGCCGCAGGGTGAAGTAGCCAGTAAATGGGAAATGTACCAGGGGAAAAAATCTATTGTTCAAATACTGGTGCAAGCAAAGATAAATGGTGAAATTGAACGTTGGCTGTCAGAAACACCTGAGAAAAAGAAGGCCGCACCAAGAATATGTTGGAACCACATAAAATTATTAGACAGAAAGTGAACAACAATACAACATATCCTAGACGAAGATGAAAACAGACTGGATGGAAGGAGAAGCGGCAATAAAATACATCGGAAAAGTAACAGCCGAATCTTTCCAAGGCGATGACGAGGTTGTATTTGAAGAAAAAAAAAGCATAAAAGAGAGCCAGGTGGGTAAGGAGCTGGTGCTGACATATTTCAACAGGAAGAAAGCCGAAGAGAAAATTGCTAAGTGCACAGCTACACGGCTAGACGAGTTTCCCGTTAGGCTGATTAATGAACTAGGACCAAAAAGTAAGGAAGCTCTGGTGAAAGCAGTCGAAGAAACTTTAAAAGAGAGATGAAAACCAGACAGTTGGCGATGAATCAGAATGAATATAATTTATAAAGGTAAGGGGGAGAAAGATAGAAATCACTCGTATAGATCGTTGACCATTACATCAATAATATACAGGCTAGCAATGCAGGTAATCAAATTAAAGCTTCAAGCATAGACAGAGAATAATGGCATTTTGGGAGAACTTCAAAATAGCTTCAAAATAGGTAGGTGTTTAGATAACTCATTTGTTCTTATTCAGTGTATTGAAATATCGAAAGTAGAAAGCAGAGCGTTATATGTGGTCTTTCTAAACATTACAGGAGTCTGTGACAACGTAGACCGACACATTTTGTGGGATATTCTGGAAGGGGAAGGCTTAGGTGACGATTGTCTACAGCTTCTGAGAGAGATTTACCTAGAAAATACTGTTTGCGTTGACTGGGAAGGGATGAGGAGCGAGGAGAAAGCTCATATCAACAAGGGACTGAGGCTGGGGTGCCCTTTATCCCCACTGCTGTTTATGATGTACATGGTGAGGATGGAGAGGGCGCTAGAATGGAGCAATATCGGCTTTATTCTCTCATACAAACAGGCGCGTACAGTAGTAGAGCAGCAGCTTCCAGGTTTGTTTTATGCGGACGACATTGTGTTGCTAGCTGACAAGCAAAATGATATCTGGGGACAGGAAGGCAACAATTTAGGTTTTAAATTTAGTGTTAGAAAATCGGGTGTTATCGTATTCAATGAAAACAGTGAACAGACAGTGGCGATATAGAGCCAGGAAATACCTCGGGTGACAGAATATAAATATCTTGGTATATGGATAAATGAAGGCAATAGATATATGGAAACACAGGAAAAAACAATAACAGTGAAGGGGAAAAGAAATGCCGCCATAATGAAGCCCAGAGCACAAGGGTGTACAAGAGGTACGAGGTGCACCGAGGTATGTGGAAAGGTGTAATGGTTGCAGGACTTCTTTTGCAAATGCAGTTGTTTGCTTTAATTCAGGGGTACAATCAAGACTCGATGGGAACCAAAGGTAAGCGGGATGCCTCGGATTGGGCGCTCACGAGAAGACTGCAAATGAAGCTGTGCAGATTCATATGGGCTAGACAAGTTTTGAAGTGACGGAAGCTCGCAGTAAAATTGATTAGGAAGAACAACTCAGGAATATGGAAGAAAGTAAATTGGCTGGGAGAGTGTTGAGGTTAATCGTAGCAGTAATTGAGGCTGACGTAATAGTTCTTTGGAGAGCTTGCGGGTTTCCGCAATACTATTACATCAGAGTGTTGAGGTATTTGGACACAAAAAACATTGAGTCACAGTGGAGGAAAAGAACTGGGAAGCTTACCAGCAACAATGCGGCCTGTGGGCTGAGGAACACAGCAACAAAGAACATCAAGCGGAAAGTCAGAAAGGCTGGAATAATGCCATGGGTGGCGACAATGTAAAAGAAACTTGGCATGAGTAACTACTTAAGAGGAAGAAACGAAATCAGGAAAGAAACAATTTATGATTACTGATGGTGCAGCGGTGGCGTAGAGATAGACCATTGAGTCGCGTGCAAGAGGACCGTGGTTCTAATCCCGGTGCTGAGCAGTTTTCCACCGGATTAAAAATATTCGCATGTTGATAAATATTGCATAAACAGGCCTGGAGTGCCACCTGATCCCGGTGAACAGAACCGGTAACGCACTTCCTCACCAGAGCAGGATTGCCCACCCTGGTGCAGTACTCGGCCACAACCTCCTATGTAAACACAACAATCAAACCTCGGCCCTCAGTCCCCAGCAGCTGCGAAGCAACTGACCACGGCGGCGGTAGGACCTGCGACGCAGCAGAGGGTGCTAAGAATCTCTGGTTCCGGGCAGGCCGCCATTGGAATCTGAACCTGGCAGCGTTTAATGCTAGAACGTTATCTAGTGAGGCGAGTCTAGCAATGCTATTAGAGGAATTAGAGGGCAGTGAACTGGATATAACAGGGCTCAGTGAAGTTAGGAGGAAAAATGAAGCATATACAGTGCTAAAAAGCGGGCACGTCCTGTGCGACCGGGGCTTAGCGGAGAGACGAGAACTAGGAGTCGGATTCCTGATTAATAAGGATATAGCTGGTAACACACAGGAACTCTATAGCATTACCGAGAGGGTGGCAGGTCTTGTTGTGAAACTTAATAAGAGGTACAAATTGAAAGTCATACAGGTCTACGCCCCTACATCTAGTCATAATGACCAGGAAGTCAAAAGTTTCTATGAAGACGTGGAATCGGCGATGGGTAAAGTCAAAACAAAATACACTATACTGATGCGCGACTTCAATGCCAGGGTAGGCAAGAAGCACGCTGCTGGAGACAAGTCAGTGGGGGAATATGGCATAGGCTCTAGGAATAGCAGGGGAGAGTTATTAGTAGAGTTTGCAGGACATAGTAATATGCGGATAATAATTACCTTCTTCCGCAAACGGGATAGCCGAAAGTGGACGTGGAGGAGCCCGAATGGCGAGACTAGAAATGAAATAGACCTCATACTCTGCACTAACCTTGGCATCATACAAGATGTGGACGTGCTCAGCAAGGTGCGCTGCAGGGACCATAGGATGGCAAGAACTCGAATTAGCCTAGACTTGAGGAGGGAACGGAAGAAACTGGTACATAAGAAGCCGATCAATGAGTTAACGGTAAGAGGGGAAATAAAGGAATTCCGGATCAAGCTACAGAGCAGGTATTCAGCTTTAATGCAGGAAGACGACCTTAGTGTTGAAGATATGAACGACAATCTTATGGGCATCATTAAGAAGTGTGCAATAGAAGTGGGTGGTAACTCCGTTAGACAGGATGCCAGTAAGCTATCGCAGGAGACGAAAGATCTGATCAAGAAACGCCAATATGTGAAAGTCTCCAACCCTACAGCTAGAATAGAACTGGCCGAACTTTCCAAGGTAATCAACAAGCGTAAGCCAGCTGACATAAGGAAGTATAATGTGGATAGAATTGAACATGCCCTCAGGAACGGAGGAAGCCTAAAAGTAGTGAAGAAGAAACTAGGAATAGTCAAGAATCAGATGTATGCAATAAGAGACAAAGCCGGCAATATCATTATTAATAAGGATGAGATAGTTCAAGTGGCTGAGGAGTTCTATAGAGATTTATACAGTACCAGTGGCACCCACGACAATAATGGAAGAGAGAATAGTCGAGAGGAATTCGAAATCCCACAGGTAACGCTGGAAGAAGTAAAGAAAGCCTTGGAAGCTATGCAAAGGGGGAAGGCAGCTGGGGAGGATCAGATAACAGCAGATTTGTTGAAGGATGGTGGGCAGATTGTTCTAGAGAAACTGGGCACCCTGTGTACGCAATGCCTCATGACCTCGAGCGTACCGGAATCTTGGAAGAACTCTAGCACAATCATAATCCATAAGAAAGGGGACGCCAAAGACTTGAAAATTATAGACCGATCAGCTTACTGTCCGTTGCCTACAACGTACTTACTATGGTAATCGCAAATAGAATCAGGAACACGTTAGACTTCTATCAACCAAAGGACCAGGCAGGATGCCGTAAAGGCTACTCAACAATACACTATATTCACACTATCAATCAGGTGATAGAGAAATGTGCGGAATAAAACCAACCCTTATATATAGCTTTCATTGATTACGAGAAAGCGTGTGATTCAATCGAAACCACAGCAGTCATCGAGGCATTACGGAATCAGGCTTCACCCCCCCCCCCCTCCCCGGCACCGCCGACCAAAGCAACCACCGGCGCCGGAAATCATTCTGGATTTTGTCTAGAATGTCTTTTTCACGCTCGCAAAGACATTTCACCGCGAACATTGCAAACTCGGGCTGGATTTCGCAGCAATGCCCATGCACCTGGAGTTACATAACGCAAGGATTCCCATCCGAGCACAAAGTTTCAAGGGCGTTTTGATGGCGAGCGGGCTCGTCGCGGCATATCGCGGGGGCCGCAGAAATTATGGAGAGCATGGATGTCAATTCTAAAACTTCATAGGTGTAAAGTTCTCATAAATATTTGATGTGAAAGTGCAAAGAGCATTGCAGCCAAAGTTGGGCTTTAGATTTTAAATAGCGGAACTTTGTGGGTTTAATGTTGTTTTAAACATTTGACACCAAAGGTTCATTGACTTTTCTAAAATCTTACATCGGAACATGCCACGAGACAAGCCAAATAGCCCACTATCAGGCAAGTGACAAAGCACACAGCGTGGTCCGATGAGACGAAACGTTGTGGTGGTTAATTTGTGCCGTCATGTCACACAATAAAATTTTTCTTTTCACCTATGCCAAAGCAACCATGTCAAGACACCAAAGCCAGCCAAGGTAACTACATTCTTATTTATTTTTTTCTACTTTGACTTTTATTTACGACGACTCATTGAGCCTCTTCAATTTTTCTTTGTTGTCGCTACCTTGCCCGCGGGCTGCCAGAGCCAGCCAGAGCACATGCGTTTTTCTGGTATTGCTCCGATCACCGCGCGGCGCACTCGGTTTACTCTGACCGAGCGGATTTTCGCCTTCCAGAGGTTTGGGCGCTTTCTGGCTAGGAGACTAGAAAAAGAAACAATGGTCGCTCGCCGCCATCACAGTGGGGACTCGACGGATTGCACCGCGTTCGCTTTAGCGCAACCTCTCCGGAAAGTCTTGTCTCGCTAGTGTAGAATACCGAGAAATATGCGTATTGGCTCTCGGTGGACCAAGCGTCTGACGTTTTCTTTGATATTCCTAAGGTAACCACATTAGGTGCACAAACTAGGCATTCGATTGTGGCCAACATACTATGCATTTGTTCATTTCGGTGGCCCCGCCCCTGAAAAGGAGGAATGAAATCACATTCGTGTGGTGCAGCGAATTGTCGCATGGTGAAAGTTCGATTTTGTTACTTCTTATTTCGCGGGAAGTAATGGGTCACGGGACGCTTCAGTCGCCGGATACTCTTACTATATTATTGCGATAGCAATTATATGGACACTCCAGGCGGATTCCTCCCGTCGCCGTCCCTCTCATGTTTCGGATAAAGTCCAACGGTGATAACATCGTGACATCGCGCCGCATGGTGTACGTGCGAGGGAAAGCGTAGGGGGCGGGGGTGGAATGGGTGAGCCGACAATGGTGGCTGAGTCTTGTATGCGCAAAGGAGAAAAGCGGGGAGCCTTCCGTCGTGCTCTATACATCGGGTGAAGTGGAAGGAGGGTGGGCGGGCCTTAGGATTTTGTAATCTTAGAATCTGTGATTGCGCAACATGCATATTTGCCTTGTTTGACACATTATAACAGTAGCTTTTTGCTTAGATACGTAGAATTATTGCGCACTTATACCTATATTTACATATCTTGTTGCGAGGTTTTGTGTATACGTGCAGCGAACTTTGTTTCCCGTGACAATTTTTTTGCCCTTTATCAAGCTGTATCTTCGCATTTGTATATTCCACTGTATCTTCGCTTTTCTAATGTACGATGGCGAGTCCAATGAAAGTGAGCCAAGCCACCCCACGCAATAATGGTTCGATTCATTGTCTGCGAGGCATGTGCGTAGAAGAGAGGGATGTCTCATTTACACAAGTGACACGCAGGTGTGAGGATAAAGGTTCTGTAATGCTCTCATACATTCGGTTGAACATGGCTGCGTGACATATTGGAAACTCCAAAGTTGAACAGCATGGTGCCGTGAAGGTTTTGACTGCTGAAGGTATTTCGTAAAAAGAATTTAGTCGCCGTATGGCTGCCGCGTACGTTGAAGATCGCATTTCATTGGCCGCTGTGAAGCGTTGGAGCAAAGGGCTCAAGGAGGACGTGAAAGCTGCAAAGACGATCCAAGACGGGACTAAAGCCATCGTGAAATCACCCTTCGCAAGATTGCAAAGTTGATGAGGTGATGAGACAAGAACGGAGGATAAGCATCGATGAACTGGCAGAGCGTGCGAACATCAGCCACGCTTCTGTTCACACCATAATTCACGAACATCTCGATTATTGGCTCTTTTGTGTGCGATGGATACCGATGATGTAGAACCACCGCCAGAAGAAGGTTCTGCGCTGCGTTGACTTATCTTATCCGGTATCACAATGAGGGTGATGACTTCTTGTCTGCTATTGTGATCGGGGATGAACCATGGTGCCACTACTACGAGCCTGAAATACGACGGAAAAGCTTACAGTGGAAATATTCGAATTCACCAGCCCCAAAGAAAGCAAAACCGTCATTTCCGCCGGGAAAGTGTTGTTTACTTTATTTTTTTTATCGTCAGGAGCCATTACTGATAGAATTTGCCAAAGCTGGAGAGACTATTAGTCGTTTCCGATATTGTGAAACGCTGGATCGTCTGCGTGTCGCAATCAAGAGCAAACGACGTGGGAAAGTGGCGAATGGGGTCATCTTGTTCCTCGACCTGGCTATGGTGTTGGGCTGTTGAGCACGAGGTCGCGGAATCAAATCCCGGCCACGGCGGCCGCATTTCGTTGGGGGAGAAAGGCGAAAACACCCGTGTACTGAGATTTTGGTGCACGTTAAAGAACCCCAGGCGGTCGAAATTTCCGGAGTCCTCCACTACGGCGTGCCTCATAATCAGAAAGTGGTTTTGGCACGTAACACCCCAAAATTAATTTTTAATGGTTTCATGACAATGCCCATCCCCACGTTGCTGATGTGGTTAATACAAAACTGGCAAGTTCAAGTGGGAAACGCTGCAACATTCCCTATACTGATGAGACCTGTCGCCTTGCGACTTCCACATTTTGGGACGAATGAAAAATAGCTCACCAGAAACAGATTCGTGTCGGACGGTGACGTAAAATAGTCACTTGCAGATTTTTTGAAGTAGCAACCCAAGGAGTTTTATGAGACGGGAATCAACCGACTCGTTAGTGAATGGGACAAATGTCTTAATGCTCATGGAGGCTACTTTGAAATTAGGTACCCCATTCGTCATATATTCGCATTGGCTCACTTTCATTTGACTCGCCCTCGTATATGTTGCAGAACGTCTTTATATACGTGCTCTCTGTTGGGACAATAATTTCGGTGCAATAAATGACAGCGTCATAGAGTTTCTTCCCTGGCCGCTGCATATGTACAAAAATGTAAACAAGGTTCTTGAATGACAGTTTTATTAACATATTTGTCCTCGATCTGTTCATTTCATGGCCTTTACATTTTTCATATCAGTGACATGAACTGCTTTGTGGTTTCGAACTCATACAGTTCTAAAGATCGTGATATTTTCTTTACTTAATAAATAGACAAAGAACATGGAAGCATTGATATCAGTTATTTTGTGGACAATCTATGGCACATACGAGTATATCATTTTATGAAAAAATACATTTATAACATGTACTGAGTGTGCGTAGCATTCAAAAATCAAGAATTCGTTTGCAGCAATTTTGGTAATGGCAATGCACTTATTATTGATGTATTTGAACCCTCGACAAATTGTTTAAGAGGAAGCTTTAGCTAGGGCCCAACTCTGACGCGGCCTATTCAAATACATGTAAAACGCAGAAACGCTTTTCTGAGATAACCATTGGATCGTTTTTAATGAAATTTGTTGCATTTGAGAGAGAAAGTTAAATTCTAGTATCCGATGGAAGCAGAATTTCGATTTATGGCCTGAATGTTGTTCAAAATATTTTGAAACAATCGGAAGTGCGAAAAAGTAGAAGCACGAAGTTTACAAATAATAGCTGTGCTTCAAAAACAGATGTCGTGGTTCTTCAAACGGCATCTATTATAAGAGTCAAAGCGGACTAATTTTGTATGTCAACTTCTATCTCACGTGAATCGGTTACGGGGTGTACAAGGGTTCTGCAAAAGCCGTATTTCGATAATATTAAATTTTTTGGGATTAATTTGTAACATATCAATTTTGTCCGCTGTAGATATACTATTGCATGCGATTTACAGAAATCTCATATTTTTTATTGTTGAGTTACATAGTTTTAAACGTAAAAACATCGTTTTCTGAAAATTTGTGAGTTTTGCCAATTTTTAATAAAGAGTTGACAACTTAACTGAAAAATTTGCAACCATAAGTCAATAGTATTTACGTTTTTCTTTTAAATGCAAGAAACCTCATCAAATTTGGTGCGGTACTTGCCGAGAAAAAGGAATTCACCTTCTAAATGTATTTAGATAGGAGCACCCGAGCTAAAGCTTCCTCTTAAGGAGGAGGCCAAGCTGCAATGTGAGCCCCCCCCCCCCTCCCCCCGAACGAAATTTCTGGCTACGCCACTGAAGTTAACCGATGGTCATTAAGGGTTACGGACTGGATTCCAAGGAAAGGGAGGTGTAGCAAGGGAAGGCAGAAAGTTAGGTGGGCGGATGAAATTAAGAAGTTTGCAGGGACAACATGGCCACAATCACTACATGACCGGCGTAGTTGGAGACGTATGGGAGAGGCCTTTGCCCTGCAGGGGGCGTAACCAGGCTGATGATTATGACGATGATGATAACTCAAAAGGAAGCTCATTACTTTTCGAAGCAAGATCAGAATGTCTTAGGACACGCACCTATAAAGCCACGTACAAGAAGGAAGAAGGAGCATGTTGTTGCTGCAGTAAAGCTAGGGAAACGATAGAGCACGAGTACGCATTTGGGCTGGTTGGTTCATGATTACGAGCAGTACACAGCGCTAAACAACAGGACAAGGAGAGGGACAAAGACAGCAGCGCTGACTCACAACCAAGTGTCTTTATTCTTTCAGTCAGCATATGTATACTCCGCTGCTATCTAAGAGCACATAATCAGCAGAATTCAGCATGCGCGGGGGGGGGGGGGGGGGGGACTGCAATTAATGCCATAGGAAGGCAATCTCCATCGGAAGGAGAGAAATAGAAGGAAGGCTCACACCTGCTTCGCCGCTGTTATGAATGTGGAAAGCTTCGGTAATAAGACGCATACGGTCATCGCGGTATTTTTCCAGATAGGTCACATCTTTAAAAGGTGACTTGCACGCGCTGTTTTATTTAGCGCTTTTTACTGCTCGTAATGATGGAGCATGTTTCATTAGAATGTGAATATATCGGCGCAGTGGTCGATCTGGGTACCACTGGCCCCCTTGCAGACAGAAGAGGGGGAAGAGGCGAGAAGAGGCGGAAGGCAAACAGGTCCGCAATAGAGATTAGTAAGAAGCGATTGGAAAATTGGTGGAAGAAAAATACGGAAACTACAAAAGCGGAGACGTACGAAAACGATGTTTACAATAAGGGGGTCAGAAAATTGGGTTATGGGAATTCATCGTGTGTGTGTGTATGTGTGTGCGTGTGTGTGTGTGTATGCGTGTGCGTGTGTGGGTGTATGCGTGTGCGTGTGTGTGTGTGTTTTTACCTAGGTAGGACATTAGGCAGTATAATAGTGAGAGCTCGGTGGCGCAACCCACGGCCCCATTCCAAAGGGGACACTGATAACATCCATCGATTCATTCCATCCGTCGAGCCCCATCTAAGACGCAGAGCTGCGCGTTGCTACTTCGTAATAAAGTTATCCATCCTTGTACACTCTTAACCAAAATTACACCCTGTGGGTGTAATTTTGTTTGGGTGAATTTTGATTAAGACAACAATAATCGTCATCTGTCTTGTCCGCATTTCGTTTCTTTAACGCTTCGAGCCCGGTACTTCCAAGTCATGAACTGCATGCGTGTTATCAGCATGACACAGCATTCTTGACAGGAAAGTAGCGACCGCAGCTTTTTCAAGAAAGGCAACGCAAGCAAGGCAAATTACTATTATTGTTGTGCGGCAAACACACAACGAGAAGGGTGTATATCTGTTCATGAGTGTGGGGAGTGCACAGAAGTAAAGTTCCTTAAAATCTGCATGAGTCCGTCCCGATCCCTTGTATATTCATAGCTGCAGTTGCAGCCTTCATAATTCGGTACGAGCAGTAACGCCTGCCTTTTGTCCATTTGCACGTCTCGTACTCAGAGGCGTTCCACACAGCGCAACATGTGATCATACACAGATAATCAAAACAACACAGATTTGCCCATGTGCAAGTTGCATAACATATAATTTTGTCCGTGTGCAACTTACGCTTCATTGAGCGCTTCTTCACTGCACCCCAACAAGCTCAAATTACAGCATGGTCGCATTTGGCGCGCTCTAGGTGTAGATAGGAATCGTCAACGTAATTTTACATATAAGATTGTGGCTCCAACGTACTTCGTACTCTTTTAACACTCGTATATCATACTGTTATCACACAGATATCTATATATATATAATCTCTCTCTGTCTCTCTCTGTGTGTGTGTGCGTGCGTGCGTGTGTGTGTGTGTGTGTGTGTGTGTGTGTGTGTGTGTGTGTGTGTGTGTGTGTGTGTGTGTGTGTGTGTGAATAATAAAAATCAGTCCCCTAGATTAACCCCCTTTCCTCGACATATAAACGAGGTAAGGAGGTTAACCTAAGGGCCCAATTTTTACTAATCTTATGCTAAGAAGCCAACAAGGACACCAACACACATAAGGGAAATTACTTGTACTTACTGATTCAACTGAAGAAATTATAAATTATTGACAATGAAAATGGATGAAAAAGCAGCTTGCCGCAGGTAGGGAGCGGTCATCATCATCATCATTTATTGGTCCCTAAAGACCCCTGGAAGGGGCATTACATAAGGGGGGGGGGAACATTGAACACAACAACGCAGGTCACTGTCAAACATTGTCACAATCAGTGATCAGCAAGATATACACAGAAAAAAAAGAGTACGAGAACCCTTTAAATAAGCATTAAAAGAAATGTGGGGTTTTACGTGCCAAAACCACTTTCTGATTATGAGGCACGCCGTAGTGGAGGACTCCGGAAATTTCGACCACCTGAGGTTCTTTAACGTGCGCCTAAATCTAGGTACACGGGTGTTTTCGCATTTCGCCCCCATCGAAATGCGGCCGCCGTGGCCGGGATTCAATCCCGCGACCTCGTGCTCAGCAGCCTAACACCATAGCCACTGAGCAACCACGGCGGGTGTTTTTAAATAAGCATCAGCAAATATAAAAAAAATAAAAAATAGCAACAGTAAAGTCAACAGAGGCAAGCAGAAGAAGACAATAATTTCCACATCATGTTTTCAAATAGGATGTCAGCAATTGCCGGAACTTATATGGATCGCGTTCTATTACAATATGGTCTGGTAATGAATTCCATTCTTCAATTGCAAGAGGCAGGAATGACTTGTTAAATGCGTTAGAGGAGCCGTGCAGACGTAGAATGCTCATGGAGTTGAAAAGACGGCGTGATGTTCGGAGAGGTGGTAGCAGTAGAGAGTCCCGAATCGAAGGAAAACAGAAGTATAACTTATGAAATAATGACAAACGGGCGATTTGTCGTGTGTGTGTCAGAGGCTCGATGTCAAGCGATAATTTTATATTGGTAACGCTGGAGTGAATGTCGTAGTCGGATGAAATATATCGGGCTGCACGGTTTCGAATGGCTTCTAGGCTATCGATTTGGTAAGCCTGATGTGGATTCCAAATTGGGGAGCCAAATTCTAGTTTGGTTCGGACAAAAGTTTTGTAAGCTAGACTGCGAATAGAGGGAGGGGAGAAGCTGAGGTGCCGTCTGATGAACCCAAGTGATTTCGATGCATCAGCTGCAATCTTCGTGATGTGCTCGGACCAGGTGAGTTTGCTGGGGATGTGAATTCCAAGTTAATGGTAAGATTCAACTTGGGAAAGGGTGGTTGAGTACAACGAATATGCGTAGCTGAGGTTAGTGCGCTTGCTTGTTACCTGCATGTATTTACACTTTGACACATTCAGCTTCATAAGCCATGTCGAACACCAGTCTTCAATTCTGTCCAAGTCATTTTCAAGCAATAACTGATCATTGGATGTGGTTATGCGGCGGTGCAAGACGCAGTCATCTGCGAAAAGACGAATGCACGACGAAATGCTGGAAGGAATATCATTTATGACTATTAAAATCAAAAGTGGGCTGAGCACCGATCCCTGCGGGACACCAGAAAGAACTTCAGTTGTGGGCGAATGATAATTTTCGATGACAGTGAATTGACAACGACCGGATAGAAAACAATGAATCCATGTTAATATCAGTGGATCGAGACACAAGCATGAAAGTTTGGCTGAAAGGCGCTGATGGGGTACATGATCGAAAGCTTTCGAGAAGTCGAGATATATAACGTCCGTCTGAAATGAGGAATCTAAATTTAGGTGAAGATCGGTTGTCAAATGGAAAAGTTTGGTTTCGCATGAGTAACCGGGTCATGAGTAAGCCGTGCTGGTTGGGAAAAAAGAAGCTGCTGAAATCAAGGTGAGATGCAACTTGTGAATATATTATATGCTGCAGTAGTTTGCAAGCAATGCATGTTAGTGAAATCGGTCGATAGTTAGAAGGATCAGAACGGTTACCTGCTTTAAAAACCGGTACTACCTTGCTCAGCTTCCAGTCGTCTGGAAGTGAGCCGGTAGCAACCGATTGCACGAATATTATTAGCAGAAACTGGCTTGATATGTCCTTGGTGCATTTCAGTATCTTAGACGATATATTATCCGATCCAGGGGACTTGAAACTTTGAGCCTTTCAATAAGTTTTATGATACCATGTGTAGTGATGATAACGGGCGGCATCTGTGAAAACAGAAACTTAGATAGGGGAAGGATATTTAAGGGCGGTTCATTAGTAAAAACTGAGGAAAAGTAAGAATTCATTACATTACTGCGTTTGTCTGGTGGAACTTCAGAACCGTTATTGCTAACCAATGAGATATTATGTGATGACGCTTGCGATGCTATACCAATTGAGCTACCGCGGCCCCGTTTTCCCATCCACTGTTTATTTGATATGCATGTTTTGCTACTATAGAAGTAACCTTCGTAATGGTGGTCTGGTTTACACTGCCAAGGTTAGTTCTAGTAGTAAAACAACAAACGCACTTTCTGGATGCGCACACAGATAAAATTAATTAGGTGCACGATGTATGTCGAATTCAAAGCGTAATTCAATAGCGTCGCGTACGTAAAGTGCGCTATCACGCTATACTAAAACTCACTTGCCACAGTTCGTTTGCAGAAAGGTAATGCTATTTCCCTTAACCCCACTATTATGCTAGCGTTAAACTAAAGCTGTCTTTGTTTTTTCAGCAAACCGTGCCTGTTTTCTGTCGTAAAGGAAATGAGGAAATTCCAAAGCAGGACATGTTCGCCACAAGAAAACCTGGGCACGTGCATTCACAAAAAACTCCTGCACGGGAATTGCTCGTGTTCCAGTCAATAGTGATGCTGGACATATTAGAGAAGGCAGCCAGCGAATGGCAAATATCACTTAATTATCACTGCCAATGTTAGTTCTAGTAGTAAAACAAGAAACGCACTTCCTTGGTGCGCACACAGATAGAACTAATTAGGTGCAATTAACTTGGCAAGCAAGTTAATTGGACTTCTGTTTCACCGCCTTCACCAATATACAGTCACTGTTATTACAATCTGCATCTATTCCCTTACTACCATACGTTTCCCCCTACCTCGTGTTAACTGTGCTGATTTTCGTGTGGCTGTAGTACATCTCGGCACGGTGGCTCGGGCACGCTTAGGTGTTGGCGCTCTTCGAACGACGCTCCTGCCGCAGGTGACGTACCGCTCGACGATCGCCGTCCTGGACCAGGCGCTGAGCGGGGCCGCCGTCGGGGGCGCTGGCCCGTCGGCAGTGCCCGTGGCGCACACCAAGGTCATGGTGATCGTCACCAAGATCTGGGAGGAGGTCATGGTCGAGATTCGCCAGGCCTTCAAGGAGTGTCGCGAGAAGTTCGAGGAGGCCATCCTCGTCGACCACGGGCTCTGAATCACTCGCGGCTAGTTCCTCACCTCACATTGGCGTCACCCCATTAACCACCGAGTAATAAAACAGAGCGTATACCGTACTGCATGCCTGCGTCGATGGACGCTCGCTTAGAGCGCTTTTCATCATAGCGGGACTCATATATTGGGGCTTTTTTGTAGATTATTGCCACTCTCAAGTAGATGACATTTTTCCCCTTTCGTGAACTTTCCTCCACCTTGCGGGATTCCGCAGCACTTATTTCCCACATTCATTGACCCTGCGCTTTGATTTGTCGATTATTTCCGACTCGTTGTGCCGTCTCCTTGCCTCCTATAGAATGAAAGAACCACGATTTCAGAAGGACGTTGGTCCCAAGTTCATTGCCCGCACGAGGACAAATTTGTTTTCAACTACGAAGCTTTCCGAGAAACTCTCGTGGATTTCCTTTGATAGCTTCGGGATACTCCCACGTGGATGACCATTCTTTTCTAATACCACCATTTTTTTTTTCGTGCAACACCGCGTCTATCAATTGGCACACAACTTGAGTTGAAAAGTGTAGGAAGCAACGCACGTTGTGGACACCAGTAGGCGCCTAGTGTAGGGAGAAACACGTGGGCACAGGAATATGGCATCATACGAGACCCAGTGAAACGCCGTTATGAAGCAGCACTTGGGTCCTTCATTATACAGGTCACTTGTTTGTAAACATCGCCTACGGTGTCAATGGCATTGGAGCTGGCTAAACATTTTCAAGAAAATGAAACCTTTATTTAACATGAAGAGATAAGTCGCTAATCTTGTTCTTCACATTCTGTCCGACGAAAGTGCCACTTCATCCGACCTGAGAGCGTCAAGGTTGGGGGGCTTCGGGGCCAGCGGCCAGGCGAGGCTCTCGGAGCCATTCAAGACCACACTGGAACTGCTTCCTGGTCGTCGCTCTCCGACCCCTGGCTGGCTGAGCTTGGCACGGGCGCCCGAGCCAGGTGGTGCAATATGCAAAATAGAAGTGAGGCGTGCAGACAGGACACAAGAGTAGAGAAGTGGACAACACGAACGCCGACTATCAACTGAAAGGAGCACTGAGGCGAAAAATGAAAGAAGACACAAAACACATCTGCGCATGCCCAGGAATGGTAACACCACGTGTCAATCGGGTACACGTGCTGGTCTACGTGAGAGATAACTGTTAAGGCACTTAATCTCTTCCTTGTGTAAAGTAATCGAAGGCTGACTCACGCATGCACTTCCACCATTATAGCTATGCCATGCCACTGCCATAAGACGCCTATCTTCATTCTTATGCCTGTACAATATCGCGCATTCAGCTAACTCTGGCTTGCACTCACAATCTCGGCAATGTAGCGAAAGATTAGAAGGCGATCCATTGGTTAACGACCTTTTATGTTCCATTAGCCTCTGATTGATACGCCGTCCCGTTTGTCCTACGTAGAACTGGCGACAGCTAAGGGGAATTTTATAAACCACACCCATACGACAGTCAGTAAAACTGTTGTTTTTATTGTGCTTCACTGGACAAATATCCGTTCGTTTTTTTCCGTTTACCCGTTCCTTTTTATTCTGTACGGCAGCGCATATCTTACCTAGCTTATTGGGAGCAGTGAAAGCAACATACACATATCTACTAGCAAGTTTTTTAAGCCTGTGCCACACTGAATGAATATACGGAATAGCCACTACTCTTTTTTTTTTTGCTATTACTGCTTTCTGTAATCAAGGCCGTCCCTCTCGAAACCGACTTCTTTAGGCGCTCAGCCACACTGGCCACCGCTACACTAGGATAACCTGCTTCTATTAGGCGCCGGACCGATGCATTAAAACTGGCGCTCATTTTGTGCATGCAGTATCATGTGAGGGAAGACTTAAGGCAGGACATGGCAATTCCGTTTTTTACTAATTTAGAACGCTTGGATTGAAAGTTTAGCAACGGCTTCGAAGATCTTGGGGAGTACTGCCAACAAACAAGATTTTGTTCGAAGATCAAGGAAATGCCCAGAAATTGAATTCCAAGTCGCCGAGGAAATTCCTTGGTAAACTTTAATCCTCCCCCATAGAGTTTAAATTCCTCACTTACTGAGGTAGCAGCGGAATTTATTTATTCTATATTGCAGAAAATCAGGTAATCATCAACGTAACGAAATATCTTGATAACGCTATCACCTAAGGCTTTCTTTAAGCAGTTGTCAACCTTACTCAGGTAAATGTTGCAAAGAGCAGGGGCAACCTTTGAGCCAATACAAATACCTGATTTCTGCAGAAAAACGCCATCTCTCCACCCAAACAGCGTCGACTTCTAGTGCATAGAAAGAATTTCTAGAAAAGCTCCCGTGGAAACACCGCATGTGTCAGTAAAAGCCGACTCTTGCACGTGTTCTTTAATGCACTCATTTACGGAATTTAGCAACCCGTCATGCGGCAAGGAATGATACAGGTGTTCGATATCCATACTAAAAGCTGACAAAATCACCAGGATTTTCCTCTCTCAAATACTGAACTAGTTCCTGAGAATTACGTAGGCAAAAGGGGTCTGATAAAACTAGTGAAGCTAGGCAGGTCTGTAGGTAACTACCGACACAGACCTGCCACGTCCCTTTCTCTGACAATATAGCACGAAAAGAAATTTCTTATTTATGGGTCTCGGCCGAGAAAAACAGTTCTAAGGTGAGGGATTTAGCTTTCATGACATTACAGGCAAGCCTATCAAGATTATGTCTTGACAAGAGGTCAACCGAACGTTGCTTAACTACCGAAGGCTTCAGTTTGACAGGCTGCAAATTGATTTCTATGGCTAAAATCGCTTTTCCTGAAAACATATCTTCAGGCATAATTACAACATAACCTTCCTTGTCAGATATTAGAGGTCTAAGTTTATGCTCCACAAGGTAATTACCTACCGGTCGGACGGAGTCAGGGGTCTTAAAAGGAGAATTTGATTCTTTAATGCTAGCAATGAAATCCGATATACAGCGTGAGCGTTCTTTTTCCGGGACGAACCTGGGCCCGCTTGCACAAACGCCAGCCTCTAAGTCTAGACTGAAATCCGAATCTTGTCTTCTTGTAACTTAAAAGAAGACTGGACTTTCCGGCCATCATGGTTATGCAGCGCGGTATGCTTAAAACGTCAACTGGTTTTACGTTAAGCTTAAAACAGTGCTTAGGACCTAAAGCAAGGGTTCTTCTATGGTTATCACTTATGATGGCATCTCCAAGAACCAGTACGTTATTCGACGGCGAATTATTAGAAAGGTGTTTCCTCTTACTATGCTCCTCTTACTTTCATTTTTCGCCTCACTGCTCCCTTCAGTTGATAGTCGGCGTTCGTGTTGTCCACTCCTCTACTCTTGTGTCCTGTCTGCACGCCTCACTTCTATTTTGCATAATGAATCCTTACCAACTAGCTGAGCTTTCTGTCGTTCTAGGCTTCATTTCTAGTACTCTGAGCCCTTTTCTATGTTCCCCTACTTATCTGCACAATCCTACTTCGTTAGCTTCCTTAATTGCGATATGTATGTTCCGCGCTAGAGCCATGTCGTGGTTTAGTCGTTATCGTGTCGGCCCATTGGAAGTTCAAATGATGTGCGGCTTTCTTCGACCATCAACTAGGCATGCCAGGAGGATTGGAGCTATCCTTTCCGCTGAATCATGGCGCCAAGTTAGGTACTACTAGGAGTGTCTAAGGGTCCGTTGCGCGGCCCTGGGAGACGGTCGCCTTTAGAGCCGCCCCTACACCGATTGGAACAAGTTAGCCGTGCAACATGCGGACTTCCTATGGAGGGTGAAACTTCCGGAGCTTCAACAAAGTAAGAGGAAACACCTTTCTAATAGTTCACCTGTCGAATAACGTACTGGTTCTTGGAGACGCCATCGTATGTGATAACCATAGAAGAACCCTTGCTTTAGGTTCTAAGCACTGTTTTAAGCCTAACGTAAAACCAGTTGACATTTTAAGCATACCGCACTTCATAACCAGGTTCGTCCCAGGAGAAGAGCGCTCACGCTGTATTTCGGATTGCATTGCTAGCATTAAAGAATCAAATTCTCATTTTAAGACGCCTGACCCTGTCCGACCGTTAGTTGATTACCTTGTGGAGCATAAACTTAGGCCTGTAATATCTGACAGGGAAGGTTATCGTGTAATTATGCCAGATGACATATTTTCAGGAAAAGCAATTTCAGCCATAGAAAAGAATTTGCAGCCAGTCAAACTCAAGCCTTCCGTTGTTAAGCAACGTTCGGTTGACCTCTTGTCAAGGCATAATCTTGATAGGCTTGTCTGTAATGTCAAGAAAGCTAAATCCCTCACCATAGAACTGTTTTTCTTGGCCAAGACCCATAAACAAGAAATTTCTTTTCGTGCTATATTGTCATAGAAAGGGACGTGGCAGGTCTGTGTCGCTAGTTACCTACAGAACTGCTTAGCTTCACTAGTTTTTTCAGACCCCTTTTGCCTACGTAATTCTCAGGAACTAGTTCAGTATTTGAGAGAGGAAAATCCTGGTGATTGTACAGCTTTTAGTATGGATATCGAAGACCTGTATTATTCCTTGCCGCATGACGGCTTGCTAAATTCCGTAAATGAGTGCATTAAAGAACAAGTGCAAAAGTCGGCTTTTATTGACAGATGCGGTGTTTCCTCGGGAGCTTTTCTAGAAATTCTTTCTATGTACTTGAAGTCGATGCTGATTGCGTGCAGATATGGCGTTTTTCTGCAGAAATTAGGCATTTGTATTGGCTCAAAGGTTGCCCCTATTCTTAGCAACATTTACCTGAGTAAGGTTGACAACTCCTTAGAGAAACCTTAGGTGATAGCATTATCAAGATATTTCGTTACGTTGATGATTACCTGAGTTTCTGCAATATAGAAGAAATAAATTCCGCTGCTACCTCAGTAAGTGGGCAATTTAAACTTTATGGGAGAGGATTAAAGTTTACCAAGGAATTTCCTCAGCGACGCGTAATTCAGTCTCTTGACATTTCCTTGATCTTCGAACAAAATCATGTTTGTTGGCAGTACTACCCAAGTTCTTCGAAGCCGTTGCAAAACTTTCAGTCCAAGCATTCTAAATTAGTAAAAAACGGAATTGCCATGTCCTGCCTTAAGTCTTCCCTCACAAGATCCTGCATGCACAAAATGAGCGCCAGTTTTAATGCGCAGGTCCGGCGCCTATTATAAGCAGGTTATCCTAGTGTAGCGGTGGCGACTGTGGCTGAGCGCCAGAGAAGTCGGTTTCGAGAGGGACGGACTTGATTACAGAAAGCAGTAATAGCAAAAAAAGAGCAGTGGCTATTCCATATATTCATTCAGTATCGCATAGGCTTAAAAAATTGCTAGTAGATATTTTTTTTCAGTTTATTTCTTTAATAATTTATTTAATAATTTAATGATGTGAATGTTGCTTTCACTGCTCCCAATAAGCTAGGTAAGATATGCGATGCCGTACAGAATAAAAAGGAACGGGTAAAAGCCAAAAAACGAACAGATATTTGTCCAGTGAAGCACAATAAGAACAACAGTTTTACTGACTGTCGTATGGGTGCGGTTTATAAAATCCCCTTAGCTGTGGCCAGTTCTACGTAGGGCAAACGGGACGGTGTATAAATCAGAGGCTAATGGAACATAAAAGGTCGTTAACCGGTGGATCGCCTTCTAATCTTTCGCTACATTGCCGAGATTGCAACTGCAAGCCAGAGTTAGATGAATGCGCGATATTGTACAGGCATAAGAATGAAGATACGCGTCTTATGGTAGAGGCATGGCATATCTATAGTGGTGGAAGTGCGTGCGTGAGTCAGCCTTCGATTACTTTACACAAGGGAGAGATTAAGTGCCTTAACATTTATCTCGCACGTAGACCAGCACGTGTACCCGATTGACACGTGGTGTTACCATTCCTGAGCATGGGCAGATGAGTTTTGTGTCTTCTTTCATTTTTCGCCTCAGTGCTCCCTTCAGTTGATAGTCGGCGTTCGTGTTGTCCACTTCTCTACTCTTGTGTCCTGTCTGCACGCCTCACTTCTATTTTGCATAATGAATCCTTACCAACTAGCTCAGCTTTCGGTCGTTCTAAGATGGTGCACGGCACGCAGCCATGCAGCCGCCATCCTCGTATGGTTCACGGCGTGTCGCGCGGCGAAACCCCCTTGGCTACCTAAGGTGCAAAGAAGGACGTTGCATACCTGATTGCCACCGTCGTCATTAACGTGCTTAGTTCGTCTGCAGCCTCATCCACCGCTACTGCCTTCGCCGACTTTCGACTCCTCATTTTCAGCTCTGGATATATCATCACGTCGTCGCAATCCATGGCGTATTCATCAGCCGCCGTACCGACTTTTGTGCTGCCACAAGCGCTGTTCTTTTCCCAGAGCCTTTTTGCTAACATAGTACGGCTCACATCGCCTGCTGCGGCGACCAGGCGCTCCTGCGCGGTCTTCATTTGGGCGTCCACCGGTGTTTCCTTTGCTCACCGCAGCTCGCACTACACGGATACGTTGGTTGTAAAGTAACAGATCGGCCGTCACAGACGCTTCATTTTGTAGAGGAAAACTTGTTTTATAGGTATTTACAATGCGGGTATTCTTAGGTCATTAGATAAACGTTCTCCGAGGAAACACAGAATCATTCCTTACACAAATCATTCTATTGTGAATGCATTCCTTGAAGATACGTTTATTCGTCTACTTGATACAACCGAACTGTGGCAGCTGGATTTTACCGCTTCCGCTTAATGCATCATTGGCATCGTAAAAATTGTTCCAAATTGATCGCTCTCATAGCCTCCGCTCAATTGTAGCTTCGGGTCTTTGGGACAGCTGGCGCCAAGCCGCGCTGAACCTTGTCAGTGTACTACGAAGTGGCGTCTTACAAGGCGTCTGTCAATGAGCTCAGTGAGCGTGCGGTGTCGCGCGCATTTGTGCATGCGAACCACCATTCTTCGCGGCAGGCAGAAGGCACGTACACGCGAGCTTGCGCGCGTACGCAAGCGTACGCGAGGTCTCGGCTTCAGCCTTTGGGCGCGCATTCTCGCCTCCTTCCCCACGGTTGCCTCCCTTCAGCGAGCGGAACGGTTCAACTTTGTGTGTGAATTTGCACCTTCTCCTCCTCATCAGCAAGCAAGACGCCGGCGGCGCCTGTGTGTGCGTGTCAGTGCCTTTCCCTCTGTTCGGCCCGTGGTGGTTCGAAAATCCTTTGAACTGTCTTCCATGTACCAACCGGCGGCCGCAAGCGCGGAGACCATCCTCAGTTCAGCTTCGGATTGTACGAAGAGTTGGCGCCAAGCCGCGCTCAACCTTGTAAGGGCACTACGCCGTGTATCTCTTCCCATCTGTTGAATTAAACGTCAGTCTACGTTTAGTCCCCGTCCAAGCAAGTACTCTTTTAACTCGGTAGCGTTAAGGAGCTCGTGTCGCAGAAAAGCCGGTGTCGGCGGCGTTGGCCGTGAGCGATAAATCACGGCAGGCATTTCCTAAATAAAAAGCAACTTCCAAGATGGCCTGGGTGGGAATCGAACAAGGGTCTCCGGAGTGTGAGACGGAGACCCTACCACTCTGCCACGAGTTCGATGCTTGAAAGCGGTACAAAAGCCTGTCTAGTGAATGCGGCGTTGCCTTAGAAACGCGCCGTAGAAAGTTTTACTGCGGTGTATATCGGTAATTATGAGCATGTAACTTACAGAAGTCGCAGTTACACGAGTAGCCAAGTACGTTTCCGCTACATTTCTTCTGCGCTTACCGCACACGCAGAGCCATCTTGCGGCAAACACAGAAGAACCCCTCCTATAGTGTACTAGAATAACATTATTCTAGTACACTATACCCCCTCCTCTCAATGTACGGCGCTGCCCCGACAGGTGGCGCGCCACGCGCGCATTGGGGCTTTGCGGGGACCGGTGCCAGGCGCCTCGCGGCCCTGACTTCCCCTCCCCTGACGACGCTTCGCCATGCTCCCACACGGGTTGCAGAATAAAGCGCCGTTCCTTTCTTTAGATTACTATCTATCTATCTCTCTTCCCGTGCCGATCACGACGTTTGGCTGGCGTAGATCGTTTCCCCCTCCGACACACCGAGTTCTTTGGTTCGTTCCGTTTGCTCAGGCGCACGTTTCGTTGCCGCGCCGAACACTGCCTTGCTCGACGCTCACCGCGTGATAGGTGGGCGCAAAGTCCGATGCGGGGCGCCTCGTAAGTGATCGCTGCGCCGTAGCGCATTGTCTTGGCGGGTCCTTGGCGGGTCGACGGGAACGCTGTCTCGTTCCACTCTTGAAGGTGAAGCTTAAGCGTCCTCCAATTTTTTTTTTTTTTCGTGCTGCGCTTTACACCCTCGGCCAGTTGGCCAACTCCGCGGGCCCCACGTTCCGGCCACCCATCGGGGCTACATACAACTTATGTTATTACAACTGACGACGAGGTAAACCTATGTGCAACTGTTTGCTCTCCTTCCTGTCTCTGCAACCCTTTTACTGCCGGCTTGTCGCTACAACTTCTTTGCCCGGCACCCCAAGCATGGCGTTGGCGCCGCCATCTTTCCTTGCTTCGCTTGGTACACCTGCAGTACCTTGGCAAACGTGGAAACCGCTCGTTCCAGATGTTTCTACTGGAGGCTGGAGGCGATACTTTGTCCAAGGAAAGGAAGAAGACTATCTTGCTTTCAAACTGAGGCTCCGAGAGTCAACGCCTTTTATACGACTTAACATCGCACGCGGACCCCGCCACAATACAGTTTCAGCATATTATCCACATGCTGGACAAGCACTACGAAGAAGAGTACCAATAGCCTCATCCATCGCATTGTCTTCAGAGAGTGACGGCAGCATCCAGGAGAGTCCTCCCAGGACTTCGGGACTTGGCTGCAACGTTTGGCTCCAGCCTGTGCGTTCGGCGCTTGGCACGACGACTGCAGGGAGGGGCATCGACAAGAATCCGCGAGAGGCTTCTGTATGCGGGACCATCGCTTACGCTCAAGAAAGCAGAAGAAACTGAGTAAAACTTCCAAGAAGTTCACAAAGCACTACAAGTATTCGACGGGTTTTAAGTGCAGCGGGGAGGCCACCAGGGGGCCAGTGAGTGCGCACGTCGTTCAAGTCGGCACCGTGGAAAGTTTCTTTGTCTGGTGGAAACAGTGCCGATTCATAGAAATAATTGATGTGATCGCCTATCGGAAGTCCCAAGTATCACCTGGGTTGCAATATTATGACTGTAAGTGGACTTTTGGATGTTTTACGGCCCCTTTTATGTCGACCGCGTCTCCCACCTAGCTAAGGGTAACGCTAGCGCTGAACAAATGCGGCGGCTCGGCGGCACCCGAAGCCCCCGGCGCCCACTTCGGAACTCCGCTGTGGAGGCACGAAGACCATGGAGGTGACCGTAGAGGGTACAGAAATTACCCCCGAAGAATTGAGAAAAGCGGATTGGATCGCTAAAGTGGGAAAACATGTGAAGGAGCTGCAGCACCTTGCGAGAGGCGAATGGCGAGGAAGCCAAAACCACGGCGAGCGGGCGGAACGCGGAATCGAATTGGGGGAAAGCGGCAGCGGCGAACGCCGCGTACAAGAAGCTGGAGCAGAAATCGCGGAGCGTTCAATTGCGTGGCGCCTCCCACGATTAACGGCGAACGACTTCAAGATCATTATTCGGCCGAAGAACGGGCCGGCGCTCGCAAAAGTTCCGGCTACCAGGCTGAGGGCGGCGGTGCGCATGGCAGCGCAAGTTCTGTGGGTTAAGGCGCAAGAAAAGGGCGTGCTCACTGTTAACGACAAGCAAGGTACCCTGATTTTCAGCACCCCAGACATGGACACTGTCTGGAAGGTGACCGAGGTTAAGTCTATCAAGATCGAAGACAAGAACTACGAAGTCACGGCGTACCTTGCACCGCACGAAGACCACGGGTGGAGTGTGGTGCACGGCATCGACCCGAGATTGACAATAGAAGAACTGACAGACGCCTTCGGTAACCCGAGAAACCCACCGATACTTGGCGTTAGGAAGATGGGCAACTCCAGCTCGGTAATCGTCACCTTCAAAAACGAGACAGTGCCGAGGTGGATGTACTGTTATGGTGTACCTCTGAAGTGTGTGCTCTACAAGAAACGCTACGAGGTGTGCTACCAATGTGGTGAGCTAGGACACAGATCAGACGTATGTGTCAGCGAACAAGTGCAATGTCAGGGATGCGGAATGACGTCTCCATCTGAGTATCACGCATGTGACCCCAAGTGTAAGTTGTGCGGCAAAGGTCATTTGACAGCGGCCAGGAAATGCAAGGAAGCTTTCAGGACCCCTTATAAGATAAAGAAGAGGCAATGGGAGGCCAAGCTGTGCTTGGCGGAGGAAGATCGGAAGGCGAAGGAGGCCCAAGTAGGAAGGAGCAGATGGAAAAAGAATCAGGGGAGATCCAGGAGTCCGTCAAGACAGCGGAGCATGTCGAGAGGGTGGTCGGATTCCTTTCCGCGACTGCCGCAACGGCAGGAAGGGGAAAAGCAACAGAAGGCCGGGCCCGAGAACGCGGGGACCTCCGGCAGCGATGTCGTCAACAATCCATCGAGATCCACGTCGCTGAACAGAAAGGTGGGTTGGGCAGGCAGGGCCTCCCAGGATAGACGCAATGGGGAAATGTTTCAGATTAAGGAACAGAATCGCATGCTTAAAGAACAGCCAGTGGCGATGAATAGGCAAATTGAGGAGCTTAATGTAGCCCTTAAGCCTAGTACAGCACCTGTTAAACAACCGCAAGTGTCGCAAAAGCCAAATATAGAAGGATCAGAGGAGCAGACAGCGTCTATGCCCCCTGCTAAGAGGGCGAAGGAAATGGAGAAGCCCATGATAGATAAGGACATAGAGACAGTGATAGACATTAAAATAGCGAAACTGGAGGAAACATTTTAGACCTAATCTGGCCAGGACGATGAACGGCGCAAGGCCTTCGAGGAACGCATGTTGGGGACGTTCGAAAATCTGACAAGGCAGTTGCATCAGCGAGATAACAATCTCACAGAGCGACTGCGTCAGAGAAATAATAAACTCACTGAAGAACTTGAGGCAGACTTCGCGGAGAGAGACCGGGCATATGAACAGCTCACCCAGCAGGTATTAGGAAATCGGATTAATCAGCTTGTTGACAGTCATGGCTCACAGATCCAGTAAAAACACCGTTTGGCAATGGAACTGCAGAGGCTTCACGCGCAAGCGTGCGGTCCTACAGGAATTCCCGAGGAACGGGGATCGACAGGAGATAATAGCACTACAGGAATGCGGCAGAAAGGCAAAATTGTCGGGGTACAAATCCTATCCAAGCGAGGGTGAAAGCACGCAGGTGGCCACCCTAATCAGGCGAAACGTCACAGTGGTGCAGCATGACATCGGGAGTGCACAAATCGACCACGTTCTCGTAGAACTGATACCGCGAAGAAAGAGAGACGGTGGCTTGTTTGTATTAAATGTCTACAGCTCTCCCAGACAAAGAAAATGCGACTTCGGTGATCTGTTCGCGATGACGCGACGTAAAATTAAGAATAACCCGCTGTTTATCGTGGGGGACTTTAACGCTCACCACACGGCATGGGGATATAAGCAGACTTCGATCAAAGGTAGGAAATTGTGGGACGACATACCAACTCATAATCTAGATTTAATAACCGACCGGATGCAGCCTATGAGGGAGGGAACTAGTGTCGCTTGTGGTACGACACCGGACCTCACCTTGACGGGGAGCGGCACTAAAGCCACGGGGTGCAAAACAAATGCAGACTTAGGCAGCGATCACAAAATCATAGAAGTGGTGGTAGAGGGAGGCCCGACAGACAGACAGACAGACAAAGAACTTTAATAGCAAGGTCCTGAGACGCTTTGCCCTAGGGCAGAGCTGCGGGCCGCTCCCACGTGGGGACTGGTAGGCCGAGCCTAACCGCCGCATCGTGGGCTCTCTGGACAGCCCAAGTTTGACGTGCATATTCCGAGCTCCGGATGGCAGAGCTCCATTCTTGTTCTGTGATGCGATTGGGTCCCTGTAACGAGGGGCATCGCCAGAGCATGTGTGCGAGATTGCTAACAGCCCCATAGTCGGGGCAAGTAGAGCTGAAAGCCTCTGGAGTGATCGTGTGGAAAAGGGCCAGGTTCGGATAGCACTGCGTCTGAAGCATGCGTAAAATGGACGCCAGAGGTCCAGCCAGTTTGCAGTGAGGGGGAGGATAACTCCTCCTACCCAGGTGATAGTGCGTAGTAATTTCGCTGAAAGTAGTGAGAGTTTCCCGAAACTCGAGAGTCTGAGTACAATCTTGCTCCCGCGCGGTGGGTTAGTGCGCGCGCTTGGGAGTGGGCAATGTCATTAAGATTGGGAAACGAGTTAAGCTGGGGGTCGAGGTGAGCGATGGCGTAGTGCGCACTGTTAAAGAGGCCAACGAAGTGGTGGAAACTGAGGGGGACAACGAAGCGGTAGGCAGGAGATTACTCTGGAGGAAAAAGAAAAGGCTGGAGGGCCCCCTTCGACAGAAGAGATGGGACTGAAATATGAGGAAACAGATAGCGGCTTTAACCAAGGAATTTGAAGAGAGCGCAATCACGCTCACGAAGCAAAATTGGGGGAACGTCTGCCATCAGATGGAGAGGAATATGAGTACCGCGGGGACGTGGCGACTTCTTCGCCACCTCTTAGATCTTGATACCACAAAGTCAGCGTACAAAGAACAGCTGGAAAGAATGGCGCATCAACTTGATGGCACTAAGAAGGAACTCTTAGAAGTTAGGAATAGGTACATCAATCTCGCCGGACCAGAACCCCTCCCGGACTACGGAGGGTGGGGGAGAGAATTTGGAATTAGACGCACCGATCTCCCTAGCTGAGGTCAGAGCGGGAATTAATCGGCTAAGGACTAAATCAGCGGCAGGGCCGGACAGAGTGAACAACAAAATGCTCCGTAATTTTGACGACAGCTCCATTGCCAACCTGGCGGCGTACATGCAGGAGTGCTGGGAAGAGGAGACGATACTGCATGAGTGGAAACTCGCCAACCTCATTTTCATTCCCAAGTCGGGTAAAAAACTGGGCTTTGAGAACCTCAGGCCTATAACGCTCACCTCCTTCGTAGGTAAGCTTATGGAGCACGTCGTTCAGACGCGGCTCAATAGGTACATGGAGGAAAATGGGCTGTATCCGGACACCATGATCGGTTTTCGACCAAAGCTGTCGGCATGCGACGTGATGCTGCAGCTTAAAGACCAAATCATAGACAAGCGAACGCGAGAAACGAAAGTGATCGTGGGGTCAGATGTGGCAAAGGCAACATGAGGCACGTGCCCATCTTGGAGAATTTGAACTCACTCAATGTCGAGAAGGGAGTGTACGATTACATCAAGTACTTTCTTACCAACAGGAAAGCCACTCTCAAGATGGGGGAAGAATATATAAAGAACATTGAAATGAATAACGTGGGGACGGCGCAGGGCTCGGTTTTATCACCTACCCTCTTCAACATTTCAATGCTGAGACTCCCCAAACGGTTGGGGGAAATTGAGAATCTAAACCACACCATATACGCGGATTACTTAACACTATGGATAAACAAGGGCAGTGATGGGCAAATTTAAAGCTCCCTGCAAATTGAACTTGACATTATCGAGGATTATCTGAAAAACAAAGGACTTAAATGTTCGGCTGAAAAGTCGGAAGTACGGTTCCCGGTGCCCCCCGGAAAACGGCGGCTTCACCAAAAGCGCGAGGCGGGCATCCACCTATACGTCAATCGCGCGAAGATCTCCGCGGTCGACAGTATCCGTGTCCTATTTCGGAGGATTCAGGCAAACCGGAAAAATTATGAAACGCTTGCTAGGTCTGAAGCCAGTTCAAATCAAGCGTGTCGTCTAGTGAATAGCGAACAGGCACGCTGGGATGAAGGAGGCGAATCTCCTGAGGCTAGTACAGCCTTACAGCTCGGACTCCCCCCGAACACACCCAACGACAAACTTATGAAGCTAGTTGTGTCGAACACTCTCGAAGAACTGATTGAGGCTGCCGTTACCACGCAACATCAAAGGGTTCTTGGATCTAAAACAGGGAGGAAAATTAAAACAAAATTAGGCTACGAGAGCAAACATGAGCAAGTGCGCTCAAGAGACATACCCAGACAGATCAGGGATAAGATAAAATACCTCCGCTACCCAGAAACATGAACCCTGCCTTTCATGATGGCAGACGTAGCGACAGGGCAGAGACATTACAAGCTAGATATACTGGTCGACAGGACGTCCTGTATACGGACGCTGCAGAATATGACAGCAAAACGGCACACGCGGTCGTGGCGGTTAGAGAAGACGGAATGCCGGTGGCGTGCTGCACAGTCAGTGACATCGAGGCGGTTGAAGCTTAGGAAGTAGCCATAGGCTTCGCCGTCAGCCAAAGGGCGTAAATGTGGTCATCAGCGACTCCGAAAATGCTGTGAGAAATTACGAATCGGAGGGTGGTGGAGAGCGCCATCCGTATAATAAATAGGGAAGGAAGACCCAGGCAGCTTGTTCTGCTCGTTCGGGCACCAGCTCACCAGGGACTTAAAGAGAACGAGGAGGCTCATTCGTTCGCCCGAGGTCTCACTTACCGGTCGACCCCCGGAAGCTCCAAAATCACCGAAACTATAAACATAAGAGAGGATATGCGCGCATACCAGGACATCACAGGTCACTACAGACTAAATTGACAAAATTAAACAAGGCGGACAGAGCGGACGCAATGCTCAGTAAGAAAGATGAGGTTATGTGGAGGAAATTACAGACGTGGGTTTTTCCAAACCCTGTCTCTACAGCAAGTGGCATCCAGGAGTATTCAGGTCAAAGTGCAAATTATGTGATGAGACAGCAAATCTGGTTCACATGGTGTGGACATGTCTGTCTAAGCATGATAGCTCGCGTACTCTAGAATCCTGAGAGGCTTTGCTCCGCAGCCCAGACCCCAACGTCCAGCAGGACATCATCGGTCAAGCCCTTGCTGCTGCTGTGCCTCAAGGTGTTCCGGCCGACGCCCAGGGGCGAAGGGGGAGAAGCATTTCTCTCCTGACGTTCAGGGACTGGTGTTTTTAATAAAGTTGTTCCTCCTCCTCCTTAAGTGCAACGCGTTTCTTCTCAGAGGCAAGACGGCGTCGCCAACCGCCGCGTCCCTGACAGGGCGGTCACCAGCAATTGTCGGCCACTCCGGCTGATCCAGATGTCAAGTCATGGACCCTGCTGCGAAGCGCTCCAGGTAAATTTTCGCATCCATTCTAAGGACAACTGGGACTAGTAAATGGTTCTATTGTTGACGTTCGTCAGTGACCTTCGGTACAACCCGTAGCAGCGAATCTCCGGCCTGTACCCCTGGTGCTCCGCAATCAAGTCTCAGCTTAACTGCATTGACTGGAAGCAGCTGACATCATCGATTGGGTATCAGCATCCCAGTGGATTTCTGCGCTCGTCGCGGTGGGGCAAAAACACAACACCATTCGACTTTCTGTTCATCTCCGAGAACCCAACAAGGCCATTGTCGTCAACGCTTTTCCGCTACCAAGAACTGATGAACTTTTGCATCGACTTGCAGAGGCCACTGTATTCAATAAGTTAGGTTTAGAATCTGTTTATCCTCAAGTTCTGTTATGCGAGAAAAGCCACGAGCTCACTACTTTCACCACTCAAGCCGGTCTTTTCCGCTTTAAGCGTGCATCTTTCGGTTTGGCATCTGCGCCATCTGCTTTGCAGCAGATCATGTCACCTGTTTTAAAAGACTGTCCACGTACCGTGTTTGACTTCTTTTATTTGCAGCCACACACAAGCTGAGCATGATAAAAATGCGCAAACTACGCTTTCCAAATCTCTGCTGCTGGCATGAAGCTAAATGCAAAGTTTGTCTTCAGTCTTTCAAAGCTCACTTTTCTTGGTCAGTGCAAATAGCGTTTCGCCACTTATAAGCAAAGTCAAGTGATGCACTGCCGCCAGCTGACAAGAAGTCGCTGCATTCATTTTTTGGTCGCACGGGATACACTTAGTTCGACCCGAACTACGCTGAATTGGTGGAGACTCTAAGAAATCTTCTAAGACAATCGCAAGATTTTGTCTGGTAACAAGACACTGAATACAACTTCCAGTCACCCGAAGGAGTATTTTCTTCGCGTCCTGTCATGCGCATGTTTCAATCGCACTGCCCATCATTGTACCGGCCGATGCTTCAGACGTGTTGGGAGCCGTCCTTGAGCAAAAATGCGGAAATCGGCTCTTTACAGTTGCTTTTGCGTCTTCAACGCTAACCGCCCCGTAACGATGGTACTGCGTAGGCGAACGTGAAACATTAGCCTGCCTCTTTGCATTTGGACATTGGCACATTTGCTTGTGGGGTCGTCTGTTCACGCTTCGAACTGATCACTAAACTCTTGTTGAATTGCTGTCTTCCAAAGGTTCTCATCAGCGTCCTCTAAGAATTTTTTGATGATGTGCTCGACTACATCACTATAACTTTGACATAAAGTGGTGCAAGTGCGACCATAATGTCATGGCTGATACAATGCCGCGCCTTTCTGTTTCTCCGAAACCTGAACCAGCAATAGCTGAGGAGATAGTGTCTTTGATTTCAGCATGCGCAGAAACGAAAAGTTTCAGACAACTATACTCGCTGATCCAGTTTGTCAAGCTTAAAGAGGAATTATAGTAAACAGATGGAGAAATGATGGCGATCTGCCACCAGAATTACAGGCATATTCATTCTTACAGTTTGAATTATCCTACATGGATAATGCTCTTCTCCGAGGATAACATATTGTTACGGTGAAGGGAAGGAAGAAGTTGGATTAGACTAGACGAAGGCGACGCCAATAACATCAATTGTAAATATACATTATTTTACACTTGTGGGCCTGCTTTATTCCTGCAACATTTTGGTGAAGGTGCGGGGTACAATCACGGAACTTCGCAGCGGACGCCGTCTACCTGCCGCCACAATGGCAAATCAACCGATACAAGCGACAACGCCTCAGCAACCCGTGCCAACGGTCATCCTCACTCATCCGTGGGACCCAGGGACATTTTGTGGCACGGACAACGCCGACGTCGAGGACGGGCTTACGATGTACGAGCAAGTGTGCGACAACAACAGGTGGGATCCAACAATGATGCTTGCAAACGTGATATTTTATCTAAGAGGAACTGCGAAGCAATGCAACGACACACACGAAGCTGACCTAACGAGCTGGAATGCCTGCAAAGAAAAAAAATGCGAGACCTGTTTGGCAGACCTGTCGGTGGTGAGCTGGCAGCAAAAAAAAAGAACTTGTGTGCCGCGCTCAGACGTCCACAGAATCCTATGCCATGTACATACAGGATGTGCTGGCCCTCTGTCGCAAGGCTGATGACAAAATGACCGAGGCAGACAAGATTGGTCACATACTGAAAGGTATTGCAGACGATGCCTTCAATCTCCTGATGTGTAAGGATTGTGCCATTGTGGATGCAATTGTAAAGGAGTGCCGGCGCTTCGAACAAGCGAAGGGCCGTCGCGTCACTCAAACTTTCGACCGATTGCCCAATACCGCCGCGACATCTTCTTGCGAAGACCCGCCGCGGTTTGTTCAGCCCGCAGGACCGGAAGATATCACGCGCGTCGTTCACCGTGAGCTTGAGGCCATGGCTCCAACTCCAGTTCGTCCCGACTGTCGGGAAAGCGTGCCCGCTATCTCCCTCATACAAGCGGTCGTTCGGGAGGAAATAGCAAGTCGGGGCATTCCATCTCTCTGCTTGGTCCGCCATACAAACACCTACCAGATTTCTCCGGCCGCTTGCTCCTAGACGCAAAGCTTTCCGCCACCCCGTCGCAACCCAGCTGACTCGCGCACAGCGGATGATAAACCCATCTGCTTTAATTGTTCCGGTATTGGACACATCGCCCGTCATTGCCGTAACCATTGGTCGTCGCCTCCTCGGTGGTCGTCTCCGAGTCACTACCGCCAAGTACCAGACAATCGCGCTTTCTCGCCCTATGCACCGGCTAGGAACATCAACGCCGACAGTGCTGCACCAAGATCTCGCCGCTCCCCGTCTCCGCACTGTCGTAGGTCCTGTTCGCCTCTCGTTCACCGCTCTTCGTCCCCTTCTGCAACTGGTCATTTTACTTCGGAAAACTAGGCAGTGCAGCTCCTGGAGGTGAAGCTGCAACTACGACCCGGCCCACAAATCCTCTGTTGACCCTGCCTACATGTGGAAACCTACTGGACATCGAAGTTGATGGCGTTCCTGTTAGATCTCTCGTTGATACAGGAGCGCAGCTTTCAGTTATGAGCGCTGCTCTCCGCGGAAGGCTCAAGAAGGTTCTGACACCCGCCGTACTGAGCACTGTGCGAGTCGCCAAAGGGAGTACTTCACCTGTCCTTGGAATGTGCACAGCACGTGTGACTATTAGGAGCCATTATACTGTTGTTCTATTTACTGTCCTTGAACACTGTCCGCACGACCTAATTCTCGGCCTCGACTTCCTTTCGAAACACTCTGCCCAAATTGACTGCTCCGCAGGTGTTGTACAGTTGGATCTGCCGCTACCTGCCGACACAACAACTTGTGCTTCACACCGCTTATGTTCTGCTGAGTTTGCAAGGCTGTCTCCACAAGCGGCTACAAATGTCCTCCTGACGCCCTGTCCTCCCGTACCTGATGACGAGTACGTCGTGTCGCCGCTTACTGACGTGGTTTTGTCGCGTAATATTGCCCTACTGAGCACCTTAGTCTGGATCCGCGAAAACTGCACTCGCATGCCCATCCTCAATTTTGGATTTTCGTCGCATGTGCTGCCACACGGTATCGCCATTGCGCATATCACTCCTTTGGAAGAATTTGAGGTTTCTTCTTTGACCTCTGAATCCTTCCTCAGTACCAACGGACCATTGTCACCCACTCCTCCGTACTCGACACGTACGGACGATGTTTCTAAGATGATCGCCCCTGACCTTCCTTCCGAGCAAACAGCAGCTCTTCGTCACCTCCTGTTATCTTATCGGGACAACTTTGATTTGGACGACCGTCCACTTGGCCAGACATCTGTTTTCACGCATCGCATCAACACCGGTGACGCCAGCCCCATTCATAGGCGGCCGTATCGTGTCTCCGCAACAGAAAGGGCCATCATACAAAAAGAAGTAGACAGGATGATGGACAAGGACATCATTGAACCTTCAAGTAGCCCGTGGGCACCACCAGTTGTCTTAGTAAAGAAGAAAGACAACTCGTGGCGCTTCTGCGTTGACTACCGTCACCTCAACAGGATAACAAAGAAGGATGTTTATCCCCTGCCTCGCATTGATGACGCTCTTGACTGCCTTCACGGATCCCAATACTTTTCATCAATTGACCTCCGCTCCGGCTATTGGCAGATTAGCGTCGATGAGATGGACCGCGAGAAAACCGCTTTCGTCACACCGGACGGTCTGTACCAATTTAATGTCATGCCCTTTGGATTATGCAATGCGCCAGCTACATTTGAGCGCATGATGGACTCTCTCTTGCACGGCTTGAAGTGGTCTACATGCCTCTATTACCTCGACGATGTGAGTGTGTTTTCGCCGAACTTTGAGAGCCATCTGCGGCGCCTCACAACCATACTCTCCGAGTTTCGCAGGGCTTGCCTTCAGCTAAACCCCTCCAAGTTTCATTTCGGTCGCCGTGAAATTAACATGCTCGGCCATCTCGTAAACGCCGCCGGAATTGAACCTGATCCACCGAAAGTTCACGCCATGCGAAATTTTTCTGTACCTTGTTCAACAAACGGTGTCCGTAGTTTTCTGGGCTTATGCTCTTATTTCCGGCGATTTGTGAAAAATTTTGCCGACATAGCTCACCCTCTCACTGACCTTCTTAAGAAAGACGTCTGTTTCTCTTGGGGACCACTGCAGGAGAAAGCGTTCTCTACCCTGATTGAGTGGCTTACAACTTCCCCAATTCTGTCACACTTTGACGCTTCTGCGCCAACTGAAGTACAAACTGACGTGAGTGGTCATGGCATCGGCGCTGTCCTCGCTCACTGTCAACAGGGCCAAGACCATGTCACCGCTTACGCTAGCCACCTTCTTTCCGCGCACGAGCGAAATTACTCCATTACTTAGAGAGAATGTCTCGCGCTCGTATGGGTGGCCGCGAAATTTCTGCCGTACCTTTTCGGTCGGAGCTTCTGCGTCATAACCGATCATCACGCCCTCTGCTGGCTCTCCTCTTTGAAGGACCCAACTGGATGACTTGCACGTTGGGCCTTGCGTCTACAAGAATACACATTTTCTATTATGTATAAATCAGGGCGCCTGCATAAAGACGCTGACTGCCTGTCCCGCAATCCCATGGATCAACCGGACGATACCGATGCAGACCCGGACATCAGTGTTCTATCCCTCTCCGGCTTCCTCCATATTGGCGACGAGCAGCGCAAAGATCCTGTTCTTCGAACACTTATGGAACGCCTAAGCTCCTCGCCCAATGACCCGTCCCTCCGGATGTTCACCTTGCGCGATGGAACTTTATGCCGTCGTACCGTTCGTCCTGACGGCCCGGAGCTCCTCCTAGTCATTCCCAAGCACCTTCGACTCGCCGTGCTCCAGCAACTTCACGACGCTCCTACTGCTGGACATCTGGGCATCACTCGTACATACAACCGCCTGCGGCGACGCTTCTTCTGGCCCGGCATTTATCGCTCTGTTCGCCATTATGTTGCTTCTTGCGACCTGTGTCAGCGCCGGAAGACGCCTGCTATGCCTCCTGCTGGTTTGCTGCAATCAATTGATTGCAGCAAACCAGCAGGAGCTGGTTTGCTGCAATCAATTGCAGGAGCAGCAAGCAGCAGGAGCAGCAAGCAATCAAGCAGGAGCAGCAGAGCCCTTCTACCGGGTGGGCCTAGACCTCCTTGGCCCCTTTCCTATTTCCATCATAGGAAACAAAGGGATTGCTGTAGCAACCGATTATGCTACGAGATATGCCATCGCACGAGCGCTACCAACCAGCTGCGCTACAGATGTCGCCGACTTCTTACTATCGAAGGTCATCGATGATCTGCGCCGCTCCTGTTCTACAGAACACCAGATTGCTACCGCGTACCACCCTCAAACGAACGGCCTCACCGAGTGACTCAACCGCACGCTAACTGAAATGCTGGCCATGTACGTTTCCGACGATCACCGTGACTGGGACGTTGCTTTACCATACATCACTTTCGCATACAACTCGTCCCGTCACGACACTGCCGGATTTTCACCATTTTACCTGTTGTATGGCCGCGACCCCACCTTGCCCTTTGACACGTTGCTACCTTCCGCTGTACAGACACCCAGCACTGGTTACGCTCGCGATGCTATTGACTAAGCCGCCCAGGCCCGAGAAGTAGCCCATCATCGCCTCACAGTCTCGCAAGCTTCTCAAAAGCGATGCTACGGCCTTCGGCACTGAGACTCCCATTTTACACCTGGTTCCCTTGTCCTTCTCTGGACGCCTTCACGTCGCATCGCCTTGTCGGAAAAACTACTTTGCCGTTATTCTGGTCCATACCAGATCTTACGCCAACTTTCCGACGTGACATACGAGATCGCCCCAGTCGGTCAACCTTCAGTGCCTTCCAACGTCACCAGCGATGTTGTTCACGTCGCCAGGCTGAAGCCCTATGTCCCCCCATTTAGTGATGCTCTATAACTTGCACCGGGACGGAGCTACCCCGCCGGGAGGGTGACCTTACGGGGAAGGAAAGGAAGAAGTTGAATTAAACTAGGCGAAGACGAAGTCTGGCAGTTGCCTGAACGCCATTAACATCAGTTGTAAATATGCATTATTTTAAACTCGTTGGCCTGCTTTCTTCGTGCAACAATGTTATTACTGCAGCTTCTTTGCGTCAGAAACTGCTGCCCTTTACGCATGAGTGTCATTTGGGCATTACCAAAACAAAGTTCACATTCAGAGGCATCTAGTGGTGGCCTCACATGGATTGTCAGGTTGAGGAACCTGTAAGAAACTGCTTTGTTTGTCAACGAGCAGATAAATCTGCACAATTTTTCGCTCAAATTCAACCTGTGGAATGGCCTCTTTGACCATGGGAAAAATTAGCGATATACATAAGAGGTTCCTTAGATCTTGCTCCAAAGAATACTCGTTTTGCTTTAGTCTTTGGCAACCATCATTCCAAGTGGCCTGATGTCGCCTTCGTGACTTCAGTCACATCCAAAGCTATCACCCGCTCTCTCATTTCTCTATTCAGTAAAGAAGGCTTTCCTGACGGCATTGTGTCCGACAATGGACCACAATTTCTTTCAGCTGAGTTTGAAAACTTCCTGAAAGAAGGAAGCATCAATCATTTCATGTCTTCACTTTACTACAGAACTGCGTATTGGCCTAGTTGGTGCTTGCTGCAAGACGTGTATTTTGCCGCAAGTTAACACACACAAAAGGAAGTCGTTATGCTGTCTGTCGTCATGTTGTCTTTATGTGTCTTCCTCTTGTGCGTCTTAACTTGCAGCAAAAACGTGTCTTTTCACTTTACTACCCGCAGGCAAACGGCCAGGTAGGAAAATACAACCATTCCCTTAAGGAATCCGTATACGAATTGCTATATTGGAACAACAAGCCCTTAGGTTTGCAGTTGTATAATACTAGGCAATTTGCAGGTTTACTCCGCATATGACTACAGGTGTTTCTCCCGCTATGTATAGTCGTCAACAGAGAACTCGGCTCGATGTCCTAAACATGACTCCAATCTATCTGGAATTGGCGTCTCCTAAGTGGCACCAAGAAGTGCAAAGACGAGTGCCACAAAAACAAGAAAATGTCAAAATGTACGTAGAGCATCATCACACAACAGAATTCCCTCAGTTTCGTCCATGATATCTTGTCCGAGTACGTAACTCTCGAAAGTCTGGCCCTGAATACTTAGGTAAACTCAAGATTTACCAAAGGATAGGTTCAAATACATTCCAGCTTGAGAATGGAAAGCGTTGAAATGCTTCTAAACATGACAGGATTCACTTGAGAGCTTAGAGGAACGGAGTCATGCACGTGACTACTCATATCCTGATGGTCCTACCTTCTCTTACGGTTTCTACTGGTTCAGGTTCTCATGTTGCACGCACTCTATCTACTTCTTGTTTCATCCTCGCAACTGAGTTCATCCTCTGCAGAAGAATCTGCTTGTCTTTCGTCTGTCATAGCGTTGCAAGGTATGGCTCCTGAAGGAACTCAGAACAGCCATACTCGGAATTCTGTCTCATCGTAGAGTAACGATTGTTCTAGTCCTACTCCACAACCCGAATCAGTTCCCCGTTGGTCTACAGGACATGGACAACCCCCGGTACGGTTTAAGGATTATGCCTTCAAGTAGCTCTACTGCCTTGGTTGTCTGGACACCCAAGTTCTTATTCTTCTTAATTCTTCCTATTTTCTACAGAAGGCCCTTACACACCAGTTCGGCTCCGAAGACGCCAAGAATGTCTCTTGTATTATAATCAGGTTCAGGCGCAACCTTCAATAAGGGAGATTTGCCGCAGCATAAACATACATGTGCACACTGCCACGTAAACAACGACCAAAAACCGCCACTCCTGGCCGAGGCTCAAAGGGAATGAGTCGCCCATCCTTGTTACCCAATGCGGGCACACGGGTGTTAACATTGTCTTTCTTTCATGTTCAGTATTCATATTGCTACACGCATGTGGCATTTGATTGTTTGAACGAGTCGCGTGTGCGCCACCGCTCGAGAAAAGAGACGGAAGAACGAACTGGGCTCGCGCGGTGAATCTAACTGGTCAGCGCTGCAAGCGCTTTTGTGAATATAACCTGTAAATAGTTGCTCGTCTTACTGACTCGTCCTTCGCGTAGCATTGTAGTGGAGGTGGAACGTTCCCCGTCCTCGCCACGGAGCTGCGAAGCGGCCGCACCGTCGGCTTCTCAGCCATGGCTTCCGATGGAACCATCCCGACGTCACCACACCTGCGGCGCCAACCACAACGTACGTTACGGTTCCTAGTCTCCGTGATCCTGGGACCTTCTCCGCCCAAAATGGCGTTGACGTCGACGACTGGCTCAACATGTATGAGCGTGTTAGCCAAAGCCCATCACTGGGACCCTACCATCATGCTTGTCAATGCGATTGTTTATCTCGACGGGACACCACGTGTCTGGTTTCACACCCATGAGGTCGAGCTGTCCAGCTGGGAAATTATCCAAGAGGGGCTGCGCGACCTATTTGGCAACCCGTCAGGTCGCCAACAGGCTGCGTGAAAAGGGCTTGCCACCCGTTTCCAGTCGTCGACCGAATCGCGTGTGTCCTACACATAGGAAGTGCTCGCGATTTGCCGGAAAGTCAACAAGCACATGACCGAGGTTGACAAGGTGGACCATATCCTAAAAGGCATCATGGACGACGCCTTCAATTTGCTGGTCTATAACAACGTTTCTACCGTCAACGCCATCGTCAAAGAATGCCGCCGCTTCCAGGTAGCCAAAAGCCGCCGCGTCGTCCCACAGTTTTCCCGGCTCCCAAACACCCCTGCCACGCCCTCTTGTTCTGCTCTTACCGCCACACGACCATTTGAAGAGAACGTCACACGTATCGTCCGCCGTGAGATTGAAGCGGCGAGTCCGGCCCCCCCTTCATCCACGACCCCTTGACGGTACCTTCGACCAATGTAGCCCCCACTATTTCCGTTATTAAAGCAGTTGTGCGGCAAGAAATTGCAAACCTTGGCATCCCTACCGCCTGCACTGTCTCCCGGCCTTATTCAGCGCCCAATGCCATGTCAACTACCTGTAATCACCACTTTTTCACTCCCAAACCACGCAATCCTGCTGAATGGCGAACCCCAGATGACAAACCGATCTGCTTCCGCTGCCACCGCCTTGGTCATGTAGCCCGCTACTGCCGCACCACCTGGATGCCGCCGTACTGGAGCTCATTCGCTATACCTCGCCCAAACGCCGACGCTTGCCGTTTTTTACCTCGCCGGCTGTACCCTACTTCTGATGCCCCTGACAGCCGCTCTTCCGTGCGATCACCATCACCTCAACGCCGTCGCTCCACGTCGCCCCAACTTCGCCGCTTTTCCTCGCCAAACCGATGAACAGAAAACTAGGGCATGCAGCTCTTGGTGTTAGGGATGTATCACGTTCGCCCTGTCCAAATCCTCCGTTGACGCTTCTGATTAACACGAACGTAATTGAAGTAGACGTAGATGGTGTTCTGTTGACGGCATTAACTGATACTGTAGCCCAAGTGCCCATAATGAGCACTAAACTATCGCCTCATAAAAAGTTCTTACGCCTGCCGTCACTCGAGCCGTACTCGTCGCCAATGGCGCCAC
Organism: Dermacentor albipictus; assembly: GCF_038994185.2. Classification (NCBI taxonomy): domain Eukaryota; kingdom Metazoa; phylum Arthropoda; class Arachnida; order Ixodida; family Ixodidae; genus Dermacentor; species Dermacentor albipictus. The sequence goes on along the minus strand of NC_091822.1, from coordinate 2,320,231 downwards.
TGTTGCCATCAGGGGTATGTGCACTGCTCGCATAGGAATTGCTGGCCGCCACGTTCCAGTCATGTTCAGCGCGCTGACTAGTTGCCCTCATGACCTACTCTTCGGGCTCGACTTTCTGGCGACCCATTCTGCCCTCATCGACTGTTCCACTGGTACGCTGTGCCTCGAGCTTCCTCTTCTTTCAAACGTTCGCCCCGAACAACTGAACACCTTCTGCACTACAGCGTTTGTGCACTTACCTCCAAAAGCCCTAACGTTCGTCGAATTGGCCTCAACGGCAACCCTGCCTGATGGCGACTATGTCCTCGCACCTATACGTGATGCCCTCCTGGCGCGCGACATCTCTGTGCCACCCTCCGTCATAACCCTTGCCGCTAATCGGATGTGTATCCCCGTTATCAATTTTAGCTTGACCCTGAACGCATAGTGGTGACCACGCTCCGGTCAGTGACAGGCGACCATGTCACTACTTTTGCAGCCGACGCGTCTCCAGATCCTCCTGATTACCCGCAGGATGCCTTGAACCTCGACGGCCCATTACGTCCTATGGTCGCTCCCGACCTCGCACTTGACCAAGCAGCCACCCTATATCGCCTTTTGCTTTCCTACCGCGACATATTTGACACTGACAATCGACCACTTGTTCAGACGTCCCTTGTGAAGCATCGGGTAAACACTGGTGATGCTGGCCCCATTCACCACCGACTGTATCGCGTGTCCATGACAGAGCGGCAAGTTGTTCAGCAGGCAGTAAAGAAAATGCTCCCTAGAGGCATTGCTCAGCCCTCCTAGAGTCTTGGGGCATCGCCGGTCGTGCTCGTCAAAAAGAAAGATGGCACGTGGCGTTTCTGCGTTGATTACTGCCATTTAAACCGAATCACTAGAAAGGACGTTTACTCTTTACCGTGAATCGAGGACGTTCCTGACTGCCTTCACGGTGCCAAATACTTTGTCCATCGACCTTCGATCTGGTTATTGGCAGATTTCTATCGATGAGCATGACCAAGAAAAGACCGCTTTCGTCACTCCAGATGTTCTCTAGCAATTCAAGGTTATGTCGTTCGGTTTATGCAATGCCCCCGCCACGTTCGAACGGATGACGGACTCTCTGCTTCGAGGTTTCAAATGGTCAACTTGCCTTTGTTACCTCGACGACATCCTTGTGCTTTTTCCTACAATTGTGACGCACCTTGAGCGCGTCGCAGCTTTCCTTGACGTCTTCCGCAAGGCTGGGCTCCAACTAACCTCGTCGAAGTGCCAGTTCGACCGCCGACAGATTACAGTGCTAGGCCGTTTCGCAGGTGCTTCCGGCGTACAACCCGACCCGGAGAAGGTTCAAGCAGTAACGTCTTTTTCTGTACCTCAGTCTGTCAAAGACGTCCAGAGTTTTGTGGGGCTCTGTTCTTATTTCAGACGGTTCGTGAAGGATTTCGCAGCAATCGCTCGACCACTCACTGAACTTCTGAAGAAAGACGTTTCTTTTACGTGGGGTCCTCCTCAGGTCGCCGCATTTTCACGCCTTATCACGATTCTCACCAATCCACCGGTCTTGGGCCGCTTTGACCCATCCGTACCTACAGAGGTCCGAACCGATGCCAGTGGTTATGGGATCGGCGCCGTCTTATCGCAACGCCAACACGGACACGACCGCGTTATAGCCTACGCTAGCCGGCTCCTGACAACTGCAGAGCGCAACCGTCCGTCCGTCCGTCCGTCCGTCCGTCCGTCCGTCCGTCCGTCCGTCCGTCCGTCCGTCCGTCCGTCCGTCCGTCCGTCTGTCTGTCTGTCTGTCTGTCTGTCTGTCTGTCTGTCTGTCTGTCTGTCTGTCTGTCTGTCTGTCTGTCTGTCTGTCTGTCTGTCTGTCTGTCTGTCTGTCTGTCTGTCTGTCTGTCTGTCTGTCTGTCTGTCTGTCTGTCTGTCTGTCTGTCTGTCTGTCTGTCCGTCCGTCCGTCCGTCCGTCCGTCCGTCCGTCCGTCCGTCCGTCCGTCCGTCCGTCCGTCCGTCCGTCCGTCCGTCCGTCCGTCCGTCTGTCCGTCTGTCTGTCTGTCTGTCTGTCTGTCTGTCTGTCTTTCTGTCTGTCTGTCTGTCTGTCTGTCTGTCTGTCTGTCTGTCTGTCTGTCTGTCTGTCCAACTATATTGTCGCATAGTAGTGACGCTACAGAAAGCAGCAAAACCGTGAATGGCGAAACAAGCGTTTTATTGGGCTAACCTGTGCTCTCAAAACAGGCTACACTCAAAGAAAAAGGACAGCGGCTAACACAGTCCGCGATCTTCGAAGACCTGATCTCCCGGTCAAGCGCGTCGGCTTTGATGCAGGTCTTCATTTAACACCTTTGATGCCAGCTTGGGTCACTTGGTAAGTGCCATTAGGCATGTGCGCGCTCCAACTGGGGTAACTAGGCATATGCCACTGCGAATGTGACGCTTTACAATAACGAACATGTCTTTTAAAATTCTCTCATGCTGAGCGGAATCCAGCGCACGTCACAAGAGTTCCTCAAGGACGCATTAGCAGGCAGCACCATGAATGCACTTCGTATGTGGGCTCTTCAATGTACCTTTCACCAACATGGATCACTAAGTTATAAAGAGAGATAAATCTCTTAATTGAAAATGTGGAGTGTTGAGCAAGCGTATTTAAGCCTACATGCTACTCTGCAGGGAATGTGACGAAGGAGGAGAAATGCCCTAGAAGAAGGTGGGCCGAAGAAAAAAGTAAACAAATGCAGGTCCTGTGATGATATCAGTAGTAGGGTGAGTGTCCGATGCGACGAATGTAGACGGTAAAGGCAAAAAAATTATAGCCTTGATGAGACAACACGTGTGGGTCACAATTTCGACAGCAAACCAATTGGCTCAATATATAATAATATGTACAGGGTTTTGCGCTGTTTTGATGGGAAAGTCCAGGGACCCAGCATGCGTGTCCACATCAAGAGGCCTTGGTCGAGCTTTTTCATGTTCATCTTATATTGGTGTCACTCGTGTCTGTAAGCTAGGCACTCGAGCAAAATGTGCTCTAGAAATTCCACCGCACCACAATTGTCACAACATGGGTCTCTGGTCTGGCCATTGCATAGCTTATTTGTGTACGCAACGTTCAGTCGAAGCTGGTGAGCGAGGTTTTCCAGGTGCTGTGGTAGGCATTGTGGTAGTCTTGATTAAAGTTCTAGGGCGTTGTTGAAAAAAAAATTACCGACGATTACGTTACTTCCTAATGCGAAATTTGAGCGCAGCAAATAAGCTGTTTCACCTTTTCGATAGATTGAGGCAAATAAATCGAGCAACACATGTATGCGCTATCACAGAATTTTTTTTTTATTTTTCACACGTATTCCTTTAACAAAGACTGCACTAACAGTTCTTGACAGTCATGAAGGAAGCTTTGTGGTCGGAGAAATAGACTGATATATGTTCGACTTGGTACACCAATGCTTGATTCTCAAAGACGAGATCTATACAAGTGCCTCGCGAGGTTGTCACAGCCGTGGGACGCGTTACGAGCGAGAGGAACGGGATGTTCTCCCGCATAAGTGTTAGGAAATTGCTGTTTGTCTTTAAGTCAACATTAAAGTCCCCCACTACTAACATCGGTGTGGATCGATGGACGGTTAATGCGAGTTGCAGGAAGTGCACGACGTCTTTCGTGAGTGCGGTAGCGGACTCACGAAAGCGGTATCAGTCGGTCGCTGCTAGCGCTGGGGGGATGAAAGGGGGGCGGAGCTGGTTACGAGGCCGACGATAACGCCGACGACGACGCGAAACCCAGGAACGGACGCCAAAGAGCCATTTGTGTAGCCAGCCCTCCTCCACAGTCTCTCCTCCTCCCTTCCATCATCCTCCCTCGCCCGGAGAGCCGACAGCGCGCATGCGCGGCGGCGGAGCAGATTCGTCGGCGAGCTGGTTACGAGGCCGACGACGACGCGAAACCCAGGAACGGACGCCAAAGAGCCATTTGTGTAGCCAGCCCTCCTCCACAGTCTCTCCTCCTCCCTTCCATCATCCTCCCTCGCCCGGAGAGCCGACAGCGCGCATGCGCGGCGGCGGCGGAGCAGATTCGTCGGCGAGCTGGTTACGAGGCCGACGACGACGCGAAACCCAGGAACGGACGCCAAAGAGCTGCGCTCTAAAAACTGGTAATTGCCTGAAAATGAAGACCATCTCCTACGCCGTTCATCGAGTACGTATCGCTTCGTCAAAGCTGAAGCTTCAGGTCTAGGGAAAAACACTTTTATAAACAGTGTGTAATCAAGTCTTTTGCGGGCTGCCTCATCTGTCTTTTCATTACCGATTATACCGCAGTGTGCTAGAAGCCACTAAAATACTATCACATGCCCAGTGTTCTATGCCAAATGGTGTAGGTATACTACGTCGTGTACCAAAATCTAATTGCTTGAATTAGCGCTTTTCGTGAATAGGCTTTGCAATGCTGCTTCCAAGTCTGTGAAGATTGTCCATTGTGGTTAAATCTGCCGCAGTGCGTATTTTAGTTTCTGTTTCATCGCGTGCAATATTGATGACGTTACTCGCTCTAAACGCCATGAAAATGTCTCTTATGTGGAAGGAACCAAAACACCACAGGAAGAACTATGTTGCGTAAGGAGCCATCAGTAAATATTGCTTCGTATTGAAGCATTTCACGCTCATGTAGGCCAGTGCTGTCTGTAAAATAGCGGCCTGCGGCATGTCCTTCTTGAACTATTCCAGCAGTTTACTCTCGAATGTGTAGAGGAGACAGCATCCATGGAGGGAACAGTAGTGGTATGGTCTGCGGCACCTGTTTGGGGATAGTAAGCCGAACGCCAACAGCTTCCCAAATCCAGAATTGTTTTGCGTTTTGATATCACTCAAGAAATTATTCTTTTCGACCACGTGACTTATATCGATGCGGGTCGTTTACTGAATTCGTAGCAGTTCAAGACTTAAACAGTGAGCGTCAGCTACTGTCCCATTACAAGAAGACTCCTTCGGAGGGCCGAGACGAACACGCAGGCTATTGTTACGTGCCGTTTCCAAGTTTTTCTTATTATTTGGGGACAGTCGCTGCAACATAGGAAGGCTATAGTGCAATAGGCGATCAACATAAGCATTATGAAACTTCACCATCGACTGGCAGTCGCTAACCCACCGGGGTCCAGCACTAATAATTTGGATTCGCCGGAAATTCTCTCCTGTAACATTTTCACTTCCGGTGCATGTCCACGAGGGGTTACGATCCATCAAGACATCAAGAAAACCCTTTGTCTGTACGTAGAGAAGGGCTCGACCACCAGGTATCAGTGGGTGAACTTGCGAGTAAAGGCCATAGCAATGCTCTGGTTTGTAGATATCTGTAGGTGTAGTCCCCGCTATGTAAAATACGATGACATGTTGAAATGCGCTCGCTGTAGTCGCTGCTGTGTTACTCGACGAGTTCGTGACACGCTCCATATAGAGCGTCATGTGCACCCCAGTTGGTAGGCCCTTTTTTAAGCGAACAAGAGTGGTGTTAAATTGTAAAGGGCTAAAGGCTTCTCCTTATGGAACTCCTTTTTCAACAGTGCAGCAAGATGTCAAATCATCTGGAGCTACCATGCAAAGGGGCCGTCCTTCAAAACAGTTGGATAGCCATGTATAAAGGCGCCCTCCAAGACCTACCGCTTCAAGGGCCTCAAGAACTGATTGATGTAAAACGGAATCGAAGGCGGCTTTGATGTCAAGGAAGATGATTTGAATATGTCCAGTAGTTAGATGCTCTTCTGCGGAAAAAATCAGGGATATATATTGCCCAGTGCTGACCTATTCTGGCGAAAGCCATTCATTTCTTTGGGATAGATTCCTCGCGTTTAAGGAACCTCGTTATTCGCTTATGAATAATTTTTCCATTAGTTTCCCAACACAGCTCAGCAGAGCGATAGGTAGGAAAGATGTGTAGCTGGTCGGCTGCTTCCCAGGCTTGATGACAGGCACAATTTTGCACCATTTGTCCACGAAGTGTTGTGCATTTCCAGCAGTCGGAGACGGCAGTGGCGGGAAAAGAGTGCTGTAGCTTGATGGCTGGTTTCGTCGAGACCGGGAGAATACGTTTTGTTTGTATCAGCTATAGCCGCTGAAAGTTCTTCCATGGTGAAGGAGAAGTCCATGGCATCCATAGACGGTCGCCGTGGTTGTCTGTCCGCCGAAGACGTGCTGCATGTACCGCGATGCCCAGATCTAGAAATAAGCCTACATTATTTTTCTGCGGTTCGTTTCACGATTAGTTCTTCGTGTAATAAGAGCGCGATGAAGGGGTATAACTACCGCGAAGGCGTCCGCAATCGTCTGATGACACGCCAGCTAGTAGACACGTGTTTACGTACATCCGGCGTGGTGCAGAACTCTCACCACCTTTGTCGACACAATTCCGTGAGATATCGTCTTATTCGGAGCTTTCCCCATCTGAAAGTACGCAGATCTTCAAGAGCCTTCAAGATCTTCAAGAGACTTCAAGAGCGCAATTCTTTTCGCTCCACACGTGTTCGGGCAGCGCGAAGGTGCTCATACACTTCATCATTAGCGGGAATATTAGGGTGCCGGAATGTAGCACGCGATGATTTTTTCAACCAGTAAGATATTGTTGGCATAAGTTCGCTGTCTCGAGTAGTAGCTGTAATGCCTCGGCTAGAGGTATCTCTCAAAGCATTCGTCTGTCCGTTTCATTTTTACTTTTAGTGAAGGCATTTGTTAACCAGTAGCTGATATCAGAATCGGGTAGTGGTCACGGCCCCTTGTCTCGAAGTCAGTGGACCAGTTAAACCTTTGAATAAAGGACTTTAACACAAAGAAGGGATCAGTGCAGCTGGTAACTGGTGGCCTCTTCAAGTAAGTAATTCTACCATCAATGTGATGGTCCATGATTAAACTAGCCAGCCTATATCCTCGCCCGCTGGCGCGCATACTGCTCTAAATTATGGTAAAGGGAAAATCAGACATCCACCCGCTCGTAGCAACTGCTACAAAGGAAAGCCATATGGGTTCCTCGGAAGAAAAGACTCAGAGTTGAACGCTTTTCTTTCGAGGGACCCATATGGGTTTCCTTTGTAGCAGTTGCTACCAACGAGTGGATCTCTGATTTTCCCTTTATCAATTACTTCTCTCCACCTTGCGGCTTTCCGCAGAACTACTACGTCATGCTCTAAATTATGTTATGGGCGTTAAAATCGCCACAAAAAATGTTTGGGACAGGTGTTGAGATTAAATTTTCCAGTCTTGGCACATCAAATATTGCCACTGACTCCAAGTGGGCAGCTATTAGAGTAAACGTCTGCTTGCCAATGATTGTCTTTGTGCAGATGTACTCATTCGTATCACGTGGGGAGAAAACAGTCTCTTCTACAGGAACGGCGTTGCGAAAGCCAACCAGTAGGTGGCTGATACCGTTCATCCGCTGCGAATGCAGGAAATGATAACCACTTATCCCGAAGGTCTGGTTTATACGGGACTCGGGTATTACCACAAAAGAAAATTTGTACGTACGTATAGGGTGCTGAAAACAGACAGCTTCAAACGCAGACCTCGGGCATTTCAAAGAACAATAGTACACGATTTTAGATGACTGTTTGTGGTAACCGCTGGCCTTGAAGCTCCCGAAGAAGTCATTGTTGGTTGAACGAAGAAATACGGTTTCACGTGTAAGAGGCTGTCACTAGGGCTCAAGAGCCATGACAGCCTCAACCTCAGGGAGATTACTGATGGCAGGATTGGCACGAAAAAGAGCTTTAACTGCACCGAATAGGATAGGTACAATGAAATTGGCGACATTTCACTTGTTTTCGAGGGCGAAGCATATATCTAAACTTACTAAGTATGGACAGCTGGGCTAGTTGGTTATGATTAGCATTGTGAAACATAGTTCCAGCGCACATTTGAACAAGGACGAGGCGAGAAAGACAACACGAACGCCGGACTTCAACTGAGTTTTATTCATTGGAAACAGGGCTTTATGTACACAGGGGGAGCGGGTGGGGGACTGCTACTGCGCAGGACCACTCAAAAATATTTCCTTGGTCTAGGCGAAGGTCATCACAGGTGTCAAAACAAAAATAAAAATAGAAACCTTTCCCTCTTTTTTTTCCTTTCTCTTCTATTTACGTCACTCAGTACAATCTTGTTCATCTCCCGCCCTGCCTAGCTGATTCGACACACCCGTTTGCCCTGAGATAATCAATTTCTTTTGTCCCGAGTGCAACAGAAGGAGCACTGACACAGTTCTCGTTTGCATTGGAGATACAACACGCTTCATATATTTCCCGGTGTTTCTGGTCGCTATATTTGCGCAACACGCGTGTTCGTTCGAAAAAAGCCTCGCATGCTGGCTTGTGCGAGCAACGGCGTATGTGGTCGGCTAAATGACCAGCGCCACTTAGTGATGTAGCATTCCTGCGATGCTCTAGCAAGCGTTCATTCAGACAGCGCCCGGTTTGGCCAATATAGCATTTCCCACAGGCGAGGGGAATACTGTACACAACGCCGACGTCACATTCAACGAGGGCTTTGGCGTGCTTAATTTTGCAGGCTGGTCTCTTCTGGGATTGGTTTACAAGGCGACACATTCGTCCCAGCTTTTCCGGTGCTGAAAACACAACACGCACCCCGCACCTGTCGCCAACCTTCTTGAGGCGGTGAGACACCTGGTGCCAATAGGGCACTACGACAGGGCGCTTTTGCGGGCGTGCGTCTTTTTTCTGCCTGCGCCTCGCACCAGCCTTTGCCTCGCGAATCTGGCTCTCTACCACCGAGGCCACGATTTCTCCGTGGAACCCAGCCTTCTCCAGACGCCTTAGCTGGGCGTCGACGCTGTCACGAACTTGATGTTCGCATGACTTGTCTAGAGCAGAGCGGATGCAGTTTTTTGCTATAGCTCTTTTTACGAGCTTAGAGTGGGCCGATTGATAATTCAGAATTTGTTTTTTTGACCGTGGCTTGTACTGCCAGCACACGCGCGCTCCATGGAAAATCAGACACAAATCGAGGTACTGGATGCGACCATCTTGCGGCAGTTCGTGCGTGAACTTCATTCCAAAGGCGTTACTAGCATAAATATCGAGAATGTTGTTTATACTATTGCCTTTATCCTGAGCATCAGTTGTATTTATTACCACGAGGTAATCGTCGACATATCTAAAAACTTTCTGCACGCCTGCGTTGTAAAGGGACGCTTGAATGCGCTTGTCAATACTTGCTAAAAAAATATCGCTTAAAAGTGGGGCTAGGCAAGAGCCGATGCACACGTGCACACACCGATGCGCAAGTGCGACAGCATGTTGCTCCAAAGCAAGTTACCTGCATCGGTGAGTGTGACTTGCCTGAAAGGGTTGCACGAGTGCTAAGCCATGATCCCAAGTTTTGTATCGAGCCTGAAGAAGAACCCGTACGAATGCTGTCTATAGTCAGAAATGTGGCGGCGGCAGCCAGTTCAGATGAACAGGAGCGATGTATAGCTGACGGCGTAGAGTCACTGCAACATAGAGGTGCGCCTTTTGCTCCAAAATTGCCTGTCACATTCACTGTTAACTACCTGAAGAGCAAAGATCTTAACCTATTAGTTGGAGACAAAGAGGGCGGCTTTGTTGTGATGCCAAAAGGCCTGTTTCTACAGAAGGCAAATGAGGCTATCGCAAAAAACTTTGTCCCAGTGAATGTGTCGTTAGCAAAAGTGAAGAAAAAGGCTATTGCTTTATGTGAAGAGCTCAACCTAGAAAAATAAAGAGCATCAACGCTGCTGACATTTTGTCTTTGAGTCTTTTCTTCACTGTGAAGACCCACAAGGAATCTGTTCCATTCAGGGCTATTGTCACTGAGAAGGGCTCTTGGCAGGGCATCTTGTCAAGGTACCTGCAGAAGCACCTTAGTACCATTCCGTTAGAAGACCCTTTCGTGGTAAAAAATTCTACAGAGGTTATCGAATATTTTTCTGGCTGTGAAACCTCGTGTCAAAAGAGGTTTGCATTTTCTATCGATGTAGAAGATTTGTTTTACTCATTGCCTCATCCTGAGCTTTTCAGCGCGGTTAGAAGCCACGTTGAAGACATGGCACCAGTGGCCTTCCAAAACATGACTGGGTTATCAACCGACAATTTTTTAGAACTAATTTCCTTTTATCTCTCATCCACCATTATCACTTTTAATGACAGCTGTTTTATCCAAAAAGAAGGAGTGTGCATCGGCTCTTGCCTAGCCCCACTTCTAAGCGATATTTTTTTAGCAAGTATTGACAAGCGCATTCAAGCGTCCCTTTACAACGCAGGCGTGCAGAAAGTTTTTAGATATGTCGACGATTACCTCGTGGTAATAAATACAACTGATGCTCAGGATAAAGGCAATAGTATAAACAACATTCTCGATATTTTTGCTAGTAACGCCTTTGGAATGAAGTTCACGCACGAACTGCCGCAAGATGGTCGCATCCAGTACCTCGACTTGTGTCTGATTTTTCATGGAGCGCGCGTGTGCTGGCAGTACAAGCCACGGTCGAAAAAACAAATTCTGAATTATCAATCGGCCCACTCTAAGCTCGTAAAAAGAGCTGTAGCAAAAAACTGCATCCGCTCTGCTCTAGACAAGTCATGCGAACATCAAGTTCGTGACAGCGTCGACGCCCAGCTAAGGCGTCTGGAGAAGGCTGGGTTCCACGGAGAAATCGTGGCCTCGGTGGTAGAGAGCCAAATTCGCGAGGCAAAGGCTGGTGGGAGGCGCAGGCAGAAAAAAGACACACGCCCGCAAAAGCGCCCTGTCGTAGTGCCCTATTGGCACCAGGTGTCTCACCGCCTCAAGAAGGTTGGCGACAGGTGCGGGGTGCGTGTTGTGTTTTCAGCACCGGAAAAGCTGGGACGAATGTGTCGCCTTGTAAACCAATCCCAGAAGAAACCAGCCTGCAAAATTAAGCACGCCAAAGCCCTCGTTGAATGTGACGTCGGCGTTGTGTACAGTATTCCCCTCGCCTGTGGGAAATGCTATATTGGCCAAACCGGGCGCTGTCTGAATGAACGCTTGCTAGAGCATCGCAGGAATGCTACATCACTAAGTGGCGCTGGTCATTTAGCCGACCACATACGCCGTTGCTCGCACAAGCCAGCATGCGAGGCTTTTTTCGAACGAACACGCGTGTTGCGCAAATATAGCGACCAGAAACACCGGGAAATATATGAAGCGTGTTGTATCTCCAATGCAAACGAGAACTGTGTCAGTGCTCCTTCTGTTGCACTCGGGACAAAAGAAATTGATTATCTCAGGGCAAACGGGTGTGTCGAATCAGCTAGGCAGGGCGGGAGATGAACAAGATTGTACTGAGTGACGTAAATAGAAGAGAAAGGAAAAAAAGAGGGAAAAGTTTCTCTTTTTATTTTTGTTTTGACACCTGTGATGACCTTTGCCTAGACCAAGGAAATATTTTTGAGTGGTCCTGCGCAGTAGCAGTCCCCCACCCCCTCCCCCTGTCTACATAAAGCCCTGTTTCCAATGAATAAAACTCAGTTGAAGTCCGGCGTTCCTGTTGTCTTTCTCGCCTCGTCCTTGTTCAAATGTGCGCTGGAACTATGTTTCACAATGCCTATCTAAACTTCCCTGATGCTCTGGAGTGCAGTGGTAGGTTGACTAGATGTTAGGTCCTGGGATGTCTTGTGCAGGGAATTGGTAGCTACTCGCGATTCCCGAACCAATCATGCATGTCTTTTCTGGCGGTTGTCCACGTTGTGGCGTGTGAGGATTGACAGGGCTCTTTTGTGGTTTCCCTCCGCGGCGGGACGCGTGGCGGTCGACAGGCATCGGGCTTCTACGCACCAGCTCTGGATTCGGTGGGGGCTGTCGCCGCGATGGAGGTTTTCCTTGCACTTGTTTCACTTATCGTGCAAGTGTACCGGTCTTTTTCTTCGGGCATCGTCCGTATGACGCTGGATGAGGTCCACCGCAGTGAGCACATCGCGGTTGGGCCCGAGAAGCGCAATCTTTGTGTGAATGAGGTCCAGCACATACCCTGCAGTGGATAGCACCTATGGAGTATTTTGCGATATCGCTATGTCTGTGGAAGTTGTAACAACTTGTTGCAGATCCCATGTGCTCAGTCTCAGGGTAGCTGCTTAATCCAAGTAACACACGGTTTTGCATAGGACAATCTTGGCGAATTCAAAAATCACTGATCCTCGACGTGCTACGGTAATGGTTCCTTCCTCGTTAGGGATGTAAGAAACTTACCTACGAGCTAACAGCACGCCTTCTCCCGAGAAGTATTCCTGTAAACATTTGTCAGAGTACTCAACAGGCACTCCTTTATTACCTCCTAAGTGGTCGAATACGAAGACGGGATGCGAACTTGCACGGCCGTCCCTCCAGACGTAGTAACAATGAGCAAGCGACTAGCGGGGGTGAGTGACGGCACTCTCACCGTGAGGCTGCCGTCCTTACTAGACAGTTTTAGAATAGCGTTTGCCGCCTTACGTACGTTAAACGTATGCACCTTTGCGGGACGTTACGGTGCGTGTCCTTTCAAGTCTTTAAGTTTACCTTACGGAAACACAAGCATAAAGAAAAGGTTATAAAACAGGATGCCGTCTGGTGCCCCGTGCCAAACGTATCCAACCCAAAACCGTCCATCAGCAACCATCCTGCTGTTGCTATGTGGCTGCGTCTCGTTAGGCAAACGGGCGTCAGAATCACCGAACGATCTCAGAAAATGTACGTGCTATGCGCTCACTAACCTTTCAGGTGAGTTTAGAGAAAGCGAAAGCTCGTTACAATGGTTACTGGCGATCAACGCGATTGAGAGCGTAGCCATCATGAGTATTCACGCTAAAGCGGGAGCCCTGAGTGCCGCCAAGCTCGACAACGCTATTTCTTAGTGTACGTTAACATTGTGGACGTTAAACTCGCCAAAAAACATACGTTATCATAGCGCGCGCAAACGGCAGAAACCTAATACCGCTCCGAGCATGCGCAGTGAGGACGATGCTATTTCTTTAGGCACGTAATGCGTTTACGTTCCGTTGCAAACGCTAAACTAAAGCTAGAGAGTTTTAGAATCATCATCATCATCATCAGCCTGGTTACGCCCACTGCAGGGCAAAGGCCTCTCCCATACTTCTCCAACAACCCCGGTCATGTACTAATTGTGGCCATGCCGTCCCTGAAAACTTCTTAATCTCATCCGCCCACCTAACTTTCTGCCGCCCCCTGCCACGCTTCCCTTCCCTTGGGATCCAGTCCGTAACCCTTAATGACCATCGGTTATCTTCCCTCCTCATTACATGTCCTGCCCATGCCCATTTCCTTCTCTTGATTTCAACTAAGATGTCAATAACTCGCGTTTGTTCCCTCACCCAATCTGCTATTTTATTATCCCTTAACGTTACACCTATCATTCTTCTTTCCATAGCTCGTTGCGTCGTCCTCAAATTGAGTAGAACCCTTTTCATAAGCCTCCACGTTTCTGCCCCGTAGGTGAGTACTGGTAAGACACAGCTATTACATACTTTTCTCTTAAGGGATAATGGCAACCTGCTCTTCATGATCTGAGAATGCCTGTCAAACGCATCCCAGCCAATTCTTATTCTTCTGATTATTTCCGTCTCATGATCCGGATCCACCGTCACTACCTGCCCTAAGTAGATGTATTCCCTTACGATTTCCAGTGCCTCACTGCCTATTGTAAATTGCTGTTCTCTTCCGAGGCTGTTAAACATTACTTTAGTTTTCTGCAGAATAATTTTTAGACCCACTCTTCTGCTTTGCCTCTCCAGGTCAGCGAGCATGCATTGCATTTGGTCCCCTCAGTTACTAAGCAAGGCAATATCATCAGCGAATCGCAAGTTACTAAGGTATTCTCCATTAACTTTTATCCCCAATTCTTCCCAATCCAGGTCTCTCAATACCTCCTGTAAACACGCTGTGAATAGCATTGGAGAGATCGTATCTCCCTGCCTGACACTTTTCATTATTGGGATTTTGTTGCTTGCTTTATGGAGGACTATGGTGGCTGTGGAGTCGCTATAGATATCTTTCAGTATATTTACATACGCCTCGTCTACACCCTGATTCCGTAATGCCTCCATGGGTGCTGAGGTTTCGACTGAATCAAACGTTTTCTCGTAATCAATGAAAGCTACATATAAGGGTTGGTCATATTCCGCACATTTCTCTATCCCCTGATTGATAGTGTGAACATGTTCTATTGTTGAGTAGCCTTTACGGAATCCTGCCTGGTCCTTTGCTTGACAGAAGTCTAAAGTGTTCTTGATTCTATTTGCGATTACCTTAGTGAATAGTTTGTAGGCAACGGACAGTAAGCTGATCGGTCTATGATTTTTCAAGTCTTTGGCGTCCCCTTTCTTATGGATTAGGATTATGTTAGCGTTCTTCGAAGATTCCGGTACGCTCGAGGTCATGAGGCATTGCGCATACAGGGTGGCCAGTTTCTCTAGAAGAATCTGTCTACCATCCTTCAACAAATCGACTGTTACCTGATCCTCCCCAGCTGCCTTCCGCCTTTGCATATCTCCCAAGGCTCTCTTTACTTCTTCCGGCGTTACCTTTGGTATTTCGAATTCCTCTAGACTATTTTCTGTTCCAATATCGTCGTGGGTGCCACTGGTACTGTATATACCTCTAGAGAACTCCTCAGCCACTTGAACTATCTCATCCATATTAGTAATGATATTGCCAGCTTTGTCTCTTAACGTATACATCTGATTTTTGCCAATTCCTAGTTTCTTCACTGTTTTTAGGCTTCCTCAGTTCCTGAGAGCATGTTCAATTCGATCCATATTGTCACGTGGTGATGACGTTAACAACACAGTAGCAATAATGTGAAAGACTAAACTAACTTTTATTGGGCGAACCTGTGCCCACAAAACAGGCTACACTTATAGCACAGCGATAGCGGCGAACACGGTCGGCGATCGTCGAAAATCTGATCAACGGGTCAAGCGCATAGGCTTTTCTAGATCAGTCGTGGAATGTTCAAGATTAACCGATGGGACCGGCGTGCCTTCCACAAAGTTCTGCGCCATTCGAGTCGCGCATACATGCAATCAGATTACGCAAGCTGCGGTGAAAGACAGTGGAGGGAACCATCGATAACATTCAAGAAACTTCTTTTAGATGCAGGGGCGTCCTGCGCTGCACGATAACATTTGTTAGGCGGCCAAACGTGGTCGCCCGATGAAGATAAGTACACCTGTCATTTCCCCCCTCTTAAAAAGCATCGACCCGATGCTGCAAACAAACGAAAGTAATAAATAAGCACTCGTAGCAAAGAAAACAACAAAATAAGGGAAGTTCGTTAGCGTCCGTAAAACGGTTTAAGACGCACCACGTGGACCACTTCAGGTCGTGCGCGGCGCCGCTTTGAATGCGAAATGCCGTCTGGCACAACCTCATGGTCCAGTGCACCAATACGTCGGATGATCTTTTAGTGTCCGAAATAGCGTCGCAGTAGTTTCACACTCAGTCCTCGTCGGCGTATCGGGGTCCATACCCAAACACGGTCGCCGGGCTGGTACTCGACGAAGCGTCGTCGGAGCTTATACTGTCGGCTGTCGGTACGCTGCTGGTTCTTGATTCGCAGGCGGGCGAGTTGTCGGGCTTTTTCGGAGCGCTGGAGATAGGTAGCGACGTCAAAATTCTCTTCGTCAGTGGCGTGCGGCAACATGGTGTCGAGCGTCGTCGTCGTCGGGTTCCTGCCGTAAACCAACTTGAACGGCGTGATCTCTGTTGTTTCTTGCACCGCCGTGTTGTAAGCGAATGTTACGTAGGGCAGGACGGCATCCCACGTCTTGTGTTCGACGTCGACGTACATCGCTAGCATGTCGGCGAGGGTCTTATTCAGCCGCTCCGTAAGACCATTCGTCTGCGGGTGGTAGGCCGTTGTCCTCCTGTGCTTTGTCTGACTGTAGTTCAGAATGGCTTGAGTGAGCTCCGCTGTAAAGGCCGTTCCTCTGTCGGTAATGAAGACTTCTGGGGCGCCATGTCGCAGCAGGATGTTTTCTACGAAAAATTTCGCCACTTCGGCTGCGCTACCTTTCGGCAGTGCTTTAGTTTCAGCGAAGCGGGTGAGGTAGTCCGTCACCACGACGATCCACTTATTTCCGGTTGTTGACGTCGGAAAGGATCCCAGCAAGTCCATCCCGATCTGCTGGAATGGTCGGCAAGGAGGCTCGAATGGCTGTAGTAATCCGGCTGGCCTTGTCGGCGGTGTCTTGCGTCGCTGACTGTCTCGGCATGTTCTGACATAACGGGCTACGTCGGCGGTCAGGTGCAGCCAATAATACTTTTCTTGTATCCTCAATAGTGTCCGGGAAAATCCTAGGTGTCCAGCGGTCGGATCGTCATGAGGGCGTGCAATATTTCTGGACCAAGTCCTGACGGGACAGCAAGAAGGTAGTTGGCGCGGACTGGTGAAACGTTCTTCACGAGTAGATTGTTTTGAAGCGTGAAGGAAGATAATCCGCGCTTAAATGCCCTGGGGACAACGTCGGTGTGCCCTTCCAAATATTTGACGAGGCCTTTTAGCTCCGCGTCTGGCCGTTGCTGTTCGGCGAAGTCTTCCACGCTTATCATTCCAAGAAAGCCGTCGTCGTTCTCGTCATCTTGCGGCGGCGGGTCAATGGGGGCGCGTCACCTACAAGTCCGGACTTGTAGGTGACAGTGATGTATTCTTGTAGTCTGAGGCTCCACCGCGCTAGTCGTCCTGAAGGATCGTTTATATTCGCTAGCCAACACAACGCGTGATGGTCACTGACGACTTTGAATGGCTGCCATAAAGGGTGAAATTTAGCTGCAGCCCAAACGACGGCGAGGCATTCCTTTTCGATCGTAGAATAGTTGCCTTACGCTTTTGACAGCGACCAGCTAGCGTAAGCTATCACCTGTTCGACTCTGTTTCTCCTCTGGACTAGAACGGCACCGAGGCCTAGGCTACTGGCGTCAGTATGTATTTCGGTATCGGCGTACTCGTCGAAGTGCGCAAGTACCGGCGGCGACTGCATGCATCGTTTGAGTTCTTCAAATGCGTCGGACTGCGGCGTTTCCCACTTGAACTCAACATCACATTTAGTTAGACGTGTCAACGGCTCTGCGATGCGGGAAAAATCCTTGACAAAGCGCCTGTAGTAGGCGCATATGCCAAGGAATCTGCGCACTGCCTTCTTGTCGATGGGTTGCGGGAACTGTGCGATGGCAGCTGTCTTTTGCGGGTCTGGACGCACACCGATTTGCTGATTACGTGGCCTAGGAACAGAAGCTCATCGTAAGCAAAGCGGCACTTTTCCGGCTTCAGAGTCAGCCCTGATGACTTGATGGCTTCTAGTACTGGCGCAAGCCGCTTGAGGTGATCGTCGAAATTTCCGGCGAAGACGACGACGTCATCCAAGTGAACGAGACAGGTCTGCCACTTCAAACCTGCTAATATCGTGTCCATGACGTGCTGGAACGTTGCCGGCGCCGAGCACAGTCCGAATGGCATAACCTTGAACTCGTAGAGGCCGTCTGGCGTAATGAAGGCGGGCTTTTCGCGATCCCTTGGGTCGACTTCTATTTGCCAGCAGCCAGACTTGAGGTCCATCGATGAGAAGTATTTAGCATTGCAGAGCCGATCCAATGCGTCGTCTATCCGTGGGAGGGGGTATACGTCTTTCTTCGTGATTTTGTTCAATCGACGATAATCGACGCACAAACGTAGGGTTCCGTCCTTTTTCTTAACTGAAACTACTGGAGAGCCCCATGGGCTTTTCGACGGCTGTCATCACGCAGCATTTCGTCGACTTGGCGTCTTATAGCTTCGCGTTCTCGAGTCGAAACTCTGTAAGGGCTCTGGCGGTGTGGTCGAGCGCACTCTTCGGTGATTATGCGATGCTTTGCGACTGGCGTTTGTCGAATCCTCGATGACTTCGAAAAGCAGTCTTTGTATCGTCCAAGCAGACTTCTGAGCTGTTGCTTCTTAATCATGGGGAGACTTGGATTTATGTCGAAGTCTGGCTCGGGAACTACGGTCGTCGGGGTAGATGCGACAGAATCCGAGAGGACAAAGGCATCGCTGGTTTCCTGAATTTCCTCGATGTATGCGATCGTCGTGCCCTTGTTGATGTGCTTCAACTCCTGGCTGAAGTTTGTCAGCAGCACCTTCGTGTTTCCTCCGTGCAGTCGAGCGATCCCTCTTGCGACGCAAATTTCACGGTCGAGCAGTAGACGTTGGTCACCTTCGATGACGCCGTCTACGTCAGCGGGTGTTTCGGTGTCGACCGAAATAGCAATGCTGGAGGGAGGCGGGATGCTCACTTGATCTTCGAGCACCCCCAAGGCGTGGTGAATACGAGGGCTCTCCGGCGGTATCGCTTGATCTTCCGACAGCGTTATTGACTTCGACTTCAGGTCGATGATTGCGCCGTGTTGGTTCAGGAAGTCCATGCCGAGAATGACGTCTCGTGAACACTGTTGCAGGATAAAGAAGGTGGCAGGGTAAGTCCGGTCATGAGCGGTAATTCTTGCCGTGCAGACTCCAGTCCGCCTAATGAGGTGTCCTGCAGCGGTTCGAATTTGAGGGCCTTCCCATGCAGTTTTAACTTTCTTCAACTGTGCGGTGATGTGTCCACTCATGACGGAGCAATCAGCCCCTGTGTCGACTAAGGCGGTGACTGCGTGGCCGTCGAGAAGCACGTCGAGGTCGGTGGTTCTTTGTCTTGCATTACAGTTTGGTCTTGGCGTCGGATCACGACTGCGTCGCGTTGACCTGTGGCTGGTATGTGACGTCGTCAGGTCGTCTTCCGTCATCGCATTCTTTCCTTCCAGACTTCGTCGGGACGGCGGCGTGTCGTTATGTCGTCGAGGTAGTTACTTCGACGTCTTCGTCGGTGACGGAGGATCTTCGTCAGTTCGACGGACAGCAACCGCACCTCCATCGGTTGCTGCTTTTAGGTTTCCGGGTATGGACTCGCTGACCGGCCCCGGGCTGGGCCAGTGTATGGTCGGCGCTGCGGCGACAGGTAGCGGCCTGGTGATGGCGAACGCGACGGTCGTCGAGAGCTCCACCGAGTAGCCGCGAGGTAGCCAGCGATATCGCGAGGGCGTTCACCTTGTTGCGGGCGCGGAGCTTTGACGGCGAAACCTCGCAGTCACATTTCCCAATATGGGCATCGTCGGTAGACGTGACCCGCTTCCCCGCAGTGGTAGCAGAGCGGGCGGTGGTCAGGAGTGTGCCAAACGTCGGTCTTTCTCTGGTAGCTGTGCTGGGCGACGGGTGGGCGTGCTGGCGGCGGCGGCGGCGGTGTTCGACGGAATTGCGGCGTTAGAAGGCCGTGGCGCGGTCACGGAGGGGTTACGTGACGGCGGGCTACAGCGGCGTATGTCATCGCTTGCGGCTGAGGTTGCGGCAATTCAGGGGCTACCCTGAGTTATTGTTCGACCTCCTCACGTACGGCGTTGGCAATCGACGCCACTTGAGGCTGTGATGACGGGAACAGCTTTTGCAGCTCCTCCCACACGACCGCTCGGATAGTCTCGCGCAGGTCGTCGGTGGCCAGTGACTGAACTCCGGCGTAGTTTGTCGAGTTAGAGCGGTGGTTGAGTTGGCGGTTCCGCATTTCCAGTGTCTTCTCGATGCTGGTGGCTTCGCGAAGAAACTCCTCGACGGTCTGCGGTGGGCTCCGTACCATTCCGGCGAAAAGTTCCTCCTTTACACCATGCATCAGTAGGCGGACTTTCTTCTCCTCGGACATTTCCGGGTCGGCGTGGCGGAATAGGCGGCTCATTTCTTCGGTGAAAATCACTGTGGTCTCATTTGGTAGTTGCACCCGGGTTTCTAGTAGCGCTTGGGCTCGTTCTCGGCGTACGAAGCTTGCGAATGTCTGCAGGAAGCCGCTTCGGAACAGCTCCCAGTTCGTTAAGGTGACTTCTCAGTTCTCGAACCACGTCCTGGCTGCGTCTTCCAATGCGACGAAGACATGTCGCAGTTTGTCGTCGCTGTTCCAGTTGTTAAAAGCAGCGACCCTCTCGTATGTCTCAAGCCAGCTTTCCGGGTCCTCGAACGTTGAACCACGGAACGTCGGAGGCTCCCTGGGCTGCTGCAGCACGATAGGGGATGCCGGGGCTGCCATTGGGGTGGACTTTGTGGCGATCTTCCTGGTCGTCTCAGGCAAAAGTCTGTGCTCCGGGGGCAGTTGTTGAAGACGACGGCTTGCTCGATGGTCCGGGACTACGTTGGTGTTGTCTTTGCGTTCCGGGCTTGGATCTCGGCTTGTCGGGGGCGTCCGGTACATGAACCAAAAGCACCTCCACCAGATGTCACGTGGTGATGACGTTAAAAACACAGTAGCAATACTGTGAAAGACAAAACTAACTTTTATTGGGCGAACCTGTGCCCACAAAACAGGCTACACTTATAGCACAACGATAGCGGTGAACACGGTCGGCGATCGTCGAAAATCTGATCAGCGGGCCAAGCACGTCGGTTTTTATAGATCAGTCGTGGAATGTTCCAGATTAACCGATGGGACCAGCGCGCCTTCCACAAAGTTCTGCACTATTCGCGTCGCGCATACATGCAATCAGATTACACAAGTTGCGGTGAAAGACAGTGGAGGGAACCATCGATAACATTCCAGAAACTTCTTTTACATGCAGGCGCGTCCTGCGCTGCACGATAACATTTGTTAGGCGGCCAAACGTGGTCGCCCGATAAAGATAAGTACACGTGTCAATATTATACTTCTTTATGTCAGCTGTCTTAGGCTTGTTGATTAACTTCGAAAGTTCTGCCAGTCCTATTCTAGCTGTAGGGTTAGAAGCTTTCATACATTGACGTTTCTTGATCAGATCTTTCGTCTCCTGCGATAGTCTGCTGGTATCCTGCCTTACGGAGTTACCATCTACCTCCATTGCACGCTCCTTAATGATGCCCACAAGATTGTCGTTCATTGCTTCAACACTAAGTTCCTCTTCCTGAATTAAAGCCGAATACCTGTTCTGTAGCTTGATCTGGAATTCCTCTATTTTTCCTCTTACTGCTAGCTCATTAATCGGCTTCTCTTATGTACCAGTTTCTTCCATTCCCTCCTCAGGTCTAGGCTATTTAGAATAGAGGCCCCAATAGTTTGGGGCCCCAATGGTTTGGGGCCCCAAAGAACTTCGCGGGTGTTAGCGTTGGAGCACGCAGGAGTGAAGATTTTTAGAATAAGGATTTGCGTTTGCGGATAGAGTCTTGCGCTGACAGCGCCACCATGGCGTCAAAGAAAAGCTATTAAAAATAATTAAATAAAATATACCATTTTATGATAGAAATAGTAATTTTGACTTGTGTGCATTCGTGTTTAGTTACAATTTAAAGGTTATTCTGTAAGCAGCAAACAATTAGTTGCGCTTAGTTTTGAGCAAACCAACTTTGCGTGCCTTCACCAGCCAAGCTTAGCCGTGCTAGGCCTACGAGCCATAAAATCCACAATCGAATTCAGAATCACCGGCGTCTAATGAATCAATCTTCACAACACACGCTAGTTGAGAGAAAGCGATAATCGCAGTCACTTCTCCTAGCTTGCCAACTTCATGCGTTACCACGAATCGCACCAAGTTTTGTACTAGGTTAGAGCCGTCGCTTCGATGGGTGCCGCCATGTTTGCGGACACAAAGCTTTTGGGTCCGCTATTTGGGGTCCCGCTAAATCGTTGAAATAGCGTTCCCAACGCAAAGTCCAAACGCATTTTGCGTCTGGCGCATGTGCAGTGGCTTCCGCGCTATTTTTTGGGGGTCCCCAAACGTTTGGGGCCCCTATTCTAAAGCTCTCTACTGTCTATTAAGGCGATGACTTGGGACGTTTTCTTGCGCTGTCGACAGGATCGATGATGCTAGAATGTTCTTATATACTTTCCACAGCGTACAATCTGGTTGCGTTGGCCGCAAGATTACCGGAATTCCAGCTGGTCGTTGTTTCTTGTACATGACAGCTGTAGAACTTGCCTGGACCATGACTTCGAGAACATCGCCTGTGTGTAGGCTTGTGTTCACCTCATCGTGTCGTCGTCTCTTCAAATTTGCTGCTTCACATTGTGAAGACGTAGAAGGCCCCGCTATGTCTTCGTTTCTCATGCCCTTGATGGTGGCTGCATCGAGTTCAACAGATGGCGGCAGCCAGCTTCTCAGCTCTTTCCGTGTACCACGCCCGCTTGGCCGCCTTCTGTAGGGATGATGAAGCCGTCAGCAGTGCATGGTTGATATCAAAGGTGTAGTGACTAACATTATTCAAAAACTGGCCAAGCAAAAGCAGCCAGGCTGATACGTGTCGTCTTGGTCGCCTCTTCTGCACTGAGTACTAGTTGCTACTCAATGTGTGGCAAGCGAGTTAACGATTCTCAGCGTTCGCACGCTGAGAATAGTTGAATTGGCTTAGAAAGGTAAAAAACGAATGACAGCGCTCACATGACCGTAAAATCTCTTTATTTCGATCTGTTCAGTGCACTTTTCTTTGGCGACCACAGCGAACAAGAGTGAAGGCGACCAGGCTATTCCAGCACGCTTGTACAGTGTACGCATTCATTATAAAAGACACGCAAAATTCGTAATTGGGATAGCGCCCACCCGCTAGTTAAGCTATCAAAGTCTGAGTGGCCTAGAGGGAAGCATGAGACAACTGCAAGCCAGCCGTCTGCCATCAGGTTATAACCAAAATTTATTGCAATGGCCGCTTCACTTTTGAAGTCATAACTTTCCCATCCATGCATTTCGATATGTCAATAAATTTAGCGTTGTCCATTCTCCAGCTCAATGAGGCTGGGCCCAAGGCTTAATTGCTGTCATTGCCTTCGGATAGCTATTTAGACATTTGTCTTGGCTGTGCTCCTCTTATTTCCTCTCCTACTTCAGTATTGCCAGTTCTGTTTTTCTTGTGTTGTTTTTTCTGCGCTTTTTCTCAGCGTAGGAGGGGTGACAAGCTATTCTGAACACGTAACAGACGGCACTATTACGTTTTTGCTGCTTCACCTTTTTCTTAGAACCACTAGCACCTATTTCTAGCTATATCTTTTTAGTGCTCAAATAGCCTTCAGCATAACCAAAAAATTTGCTGTAGGGCCATCATTTTGGATCAGCCGCTCGAGCAGGATTCGGTCTTCAGAAATTGGTAATGATCAAGTAATAAACCTGTGACCTATCTCTGCTTCTGTCTCAGAGTGGCAATATTTTCATCACTCAATGATCGCCCGCCTGAGCGCAAATTCCCGTACTATTTCTTCAGTGTGCGCAAATTCAGACATCGATGGCTCAGATTTGAGTTCATGGCAGTCAAAAGGGACACAGATGCGAAAAGTGCTACATGTGCATTTTCGTCTTAACTGAAACGTCAGTTACCACAAATTGGCAGGAAAGCTTTATCTTCGTGCCTCGTAATTATTATGGGAAATTTTAGAGTTACTTTGTGCATATATGTTTCAGAGCTGTCATATGAAGCTCGTGCAGTACCTGTCTTAACATGGGTTGACGCTTTTTCCCCATTCGTTCTACCTTCTGATGGAACAAAACACATCACAGCTGCTTTACGCTTTAGCCACAAAAAAAAATCAGCACATGTGTGAGAGTGCTTCGAGTCAGTGGCGTCATTTGCCCATGGCGAGTGATTATCTTCAGAGAAAATGTCAGGTCTTTTAAAATGTTGTCTAGAAGATTTGATGAACAACGTAACATTGAATGCCTTGTTACAGCCTAACTCTTACTCAGCTATTCCTGGTATATTGGAACATGATGGGCAACAAATTTCTGGAGGCGCAATACCAAATGCATTTAATGAAGTCTTTACTCTAGCACCGCAACAGGACCTTGAACAAAGCCTAACTAACCACGCTCAGTTTCTACCAGTAAACAGGAATGGAGCATCGCTTTTCCTTGCTCCAACTACTTCTCCTGAAGTTTTTTCGTCTATTAGAGCTACAAGCAACAGCAAGTCACTAGACGCCGACGGTATCCAGATTCGCCCTATAAAGTATGTGCTCGATATTATAAGCCCTATACTAGCCCATGTTTATAACTTAATATTATCAACAGGTGCCTTTCCTAAGAGAATGCAAATTACCCGCGTTGTTCCCGTTTTCAAGCGCGGTGATAAAACAGCATTAAATAATTATCGGCCTATATCAATAATTCCAGTATTTTCTAAGGGTATTGAGAAAATAATGCATGCGCGATTACTCTCATTCTTTAACCGTCACCATTTGATTGCAGACTTTCAACATGGTTTTAGAAAGCACCGCTCTACGGAAACAGCCCTCCTGAGCCAAAAAGAAATAATTTTAGATGCATTCAGCCGGAAGCATATGGCACTAGGCATATACATAGATTTCTCTAAGGCTTTTGATTTAATTAATCATTCCATCCTTCTTAACAAATTAGAAATGTATGGTGTACGTGGAACCGCCCACTCGCTTATGACATCTTATCTGTCCCACAGATCACAGTTCGTAGATGCTAGTAACACAATATCTTCAAGGAAGCCAGTTATCACTGGTGTGCCGCAAGGCAGCATTTTGGGCCCACTTTTATTTTTGATTTATATAAACGACATTGTACGCTGTACAGATAACGCTACATTCGTTTCGTATGCCGACGACACAACCGTTTTTATTACAGGCAACGTGGAAACAGATGTAGAAATAAAGGCTAATAAGACGCTGTCTGACTTAGAGCGGTGGTCCGTGATAAACTGCTTAAAAATCAACCCTAAGAAAACAAAAGTTATCTTGTACGCGCCTAGAGGAAAGTTGTTGACAACTAATATGAATTTGTGTCTGGGCAGTGAGCAGTTAGAGATAGTGGATTGCGTTAATATCCTTGGGGTGCGTTTTACAAAGCACCTAACCTGTAATGAGCATGTTGATCATCTGCAATCTAAATTGTCATCTGCCATTGGTGTTATTGCTCGTCTGCGTCGCTTACTCCCGACCAAGGTAAAAATTATGCTGTACAATGCTCTGGTGGTATCTGTCATGCAGTACTGCGTCATGGTGTGGGGTACAACTGGTGTGACAAACTTGCACAAACTACATTTCCTACAAAAAAGAGTTGTGCGTTACATAGCTGATGTCCATTATACGCACTCCACAAAATCACTTTTTTCTAAATATGAAATTCTTCCTGTATTTTGTTTTTACAATTATAGGTTGATGTTGTGCTACAAAGATTTCGTAAAATTTGGCATTGATGATACAATTCATCTGGCAAAACTTCGGGAAAATACAAATATTCTACAGACCCGACATAAAGAAATGTGGTTCGTACCTACCCCAAGAACCTCTTATGATGAGCAATCTTTATCCTATACATTACCTTCGCTTTTACACCTATTAGACCGACAAAATGTTGATCCCTCCAGAAACCGAAACTGTCGCATTAAACGTTTTTGTCAACTTATTTATTTGCAAGACTAGACATTGCCTTCTCCTAATTTTGTTTTCCACTGTTATTTATGAGTGTTGATTATTTCTTGCCGTCTTGTTTCACTCTGTATTACCCGTTACATTGTGATGTTTTTTTTTTCATTTCTTGTGTATGACTGGCTGTCATCTTGCTGTTATGCCAACTTACAAGGGGTCGGGACCTCGTCAAGCTGTCCAAGCTTTTAGTCCTGTACTCCTCCTTCTTTAAGGAAATAAAATGATTGATTGATTGATATGCGTCAACTTGACTTACGGAACGTGCTGCCTAACCGGAACGTCCCCTGACTTAAAGGGATACTAAAGAAAAAGGACTAAATAAAGTTATCCTTATAAAATATTCTTTCAAAACTTTATTGTCGGGAATTTCGCAATAATCGGTTGATTATTAGAAGAAAAGATGAAAGTCAAATTTCGAATTCTTGAATTTCGCGCCGAAACCTCGCTGCCATACGCTAGTGTAAGGTCACGGATTTCACAGTGTTCTTTCGCAACTGGGCAGCGTTCGCTCTGTGTAAGTTCTGGAAACTTGCCACGTTTAATGTTTTGTTCCTTTAGCACAAAAGGTAACTCATTGTTACCAATAATTTTACCAACTAGGCCTGAGCAGATGCCATCAAAATCTATGACGTCATGGCGCAGTGGCACCGAAACTTGAAGCGCCGTCGTAAGCTGTCTTTTGTACTTGCGCGTTTTCAAACCAACAAGAACCTTTCCGCTATAACAGTGGCATCTTTGGTATTCTAGAAGGGTAATTTACTAGTACAGGTGAAATCCCTTTCCTATTTAGTGCCCATTTAATTTTCTGTGCTACCGTCTCTTTAGCTAAAATTTAAGGAAAAAAAACTAGGTGCACAAAAAAGTCATGGTTGGCGCCATGCTACTCGAAACGACGCGGAGCTTTTCGATTCATCGTCAACCTGTATGCGAACAAGTCAGGTGAGGCAAGTGAGAAAGAGTGAGTGGAAAGGCGGGGATTGAAAGAGGGGATCAGTAGGGGGACGGCGGCGTGGCGTGGCAGGTGCCCTGGTGGCGTGACCAGAGCCTCTTCTGGTTGCGGCACGAATCGACGCGCATCTTGCACCGGTTGGGGTAGGTGACCCCGTCGGTGGCGCACACGGGCATCGACTCGAAGTCGCACGACGTCGGACAGCTGCAGCGCGCTGTTCCCAGCTGGTCTTCGGTGCAGTCGCCGTTCCAGGGGCAGTACTTGGCCTCACACGGCACTGAAACGCAGAACAAGCGGATGGTCGGAAGGGCATCGGAACACTGATTTACCGGGCAGGACTGTTGGTCCCGGACTCTTTTGCTCCTGAGTGCCACGGTTGGAACGTGTAGGTATGCGGGCTACAATCACAGCTGCTCGACGTGAGGACGATTAGGCATTTCCGAGGTACAGGAGCCACACGCCGGTCATTAGGTGCACCGTATAGTGCAGGGCTGGGTATCGTTTTCGCTCGTCTGTAGTTCTCCGAATGCACAGGAATTTACGCGTTCTGCTTACATCGAAACGCAAAAAACGAAACATGGAAATGATGCACGTTTTAAATGTGGCGAACGTGGTGGCCTTGGCACGGCGACGGCATAAATGTGCTTGGAGTGTTCATATAGCTGCCATCACAACAACAAAAATTCAGCGCCTATCCCGTCACTTCCTTAGCTCTTGTCGATGTCTGTGTCGCGGTTTTTACCCAAGATGAAGCTAAACCAACTCGTCGAAATGTCGGTTTTGAAAAAAATTATTGAGTGATAGCAGACACAGTACGAATCCATGACAAGCTGATGTGAGAACTTCTAGAAGAGGTCAATACCTGCTTTCTCTATGCCAAGCCTCTTCTTACGAGGTAGGTGTAGATATTTTGGCACCGTAGAGACGTAAAATACCCATACATCACTAATTATTTCTCTTCATAGAATAAAAACAGCTGCATACCGGCTGTCCCAAATAAATGTAAGCTGGTATTCAAAAATAGAGCAAGGCTGCTTGCGCGAACGGCGAAGGTTGTCCATTGATGAGCGCTGTTCATGCTAATCAAAGTATTATTTCATTGCGTGCAATAAGCTAACTTTTAATTAATACACCCCATTGACGAGGCGTCAATGCAAAAAGTAATGCAACATCTTGAAAAATTAACGATAATAGACTTCACAGCACCCTAGGTCTTGACTGAGCGCTGCAGCCCGCTGACTATATGCTGTGGCGCTGTTTTGGTTGCGAGTTGGATCCCCGGCAAGCCGTTTCAATGGGGGCGAAATACACAAGGCGCTCGTATACTTACACAAAGGGCCACCTTAATGAAATCCGAGTGGTCAAGAAATCCGGAGCCACCATGACAGCATGCTTCATAATAAGATCGCAGTTTCTTTGCCATGCAAAACGCCAGAATTTATTTTTAATTTGGCCTCTGTCTTCTACGTGTGATCATTTTTCTCTACAGGAAATAAACCCCGCGAAACTTCAAAGATACCACTTGCGTCGGTAAGAAAGTGATAGCAGCGATTTCAAACGTTAGCCGCGCCATTGAGTGCGGTCTGAAGCACGTTGTAGGCCAGGGCTTCGCGTTTCACCGAAAATGCGCACAAGATATGCGCACGCGTCGCGAACAGAACGCGGCTGGTTGCTCTCAGTGTGGCCATTATTTGGTGAGGCATCACAGCGCTGCAATCCCCAACACTTTGACTTGTGCTTTTTTTTTCGCAGATGTTATCACTGCGCCTCAAGAAAGGACCATACAAAGCCCATGTGTGATATTAAACGCTGTTATCGGTCATTTCTCAACATCCTGCGCAACCTTTGTATTGACCCCTTCTGGTTAGGTAAGCAACTAGGAAGTACTTAAATTGATCATTCATAAACTTATGCAAAATAAATAAACGCTTATAATGAGCAACGGGTCGACATACTGGGATCGCGTATAGCCCTCCATTATTTTAATTCCTACCTTTACTCTTGCCAACGCTTAGCCGAGACCGCCGCCCGCACCTACCGCCTCGTGCCGCTAAACAGGCTACAGAATCGGCGAAAACGTCGCAGAAAATCCTATCTGTCCTTGATACATATGAGAAAGGCGAGTCAACAGCGGTTGGCACGGAGAAAGACAATGCCTTTTTGGGCACATTATTGTACCATGGTTTTTTTTTCTTCTGTTTTTGTTGCTGCTGTTGTTGTTGTTTAGATTGCACCGCTTTCGAGATCTACCCACATTTTTCGCTGAATAAAGCCCCACTTCCGTCTCTGCTTCTGCCGTGAGCAGTTTTAACGGGCGCATCTGGGTTTCATTCAGACCTTTTTTTTCAGCAATTATATATTATTACTGCTCCGTAGATAGGCCTGGGCTAACTTGGTACGTCTTTTTCGTTCGAAGCTACATTTAGAAGAACTTCTTGCTGGGCGTGTTGGTGCATGACTGTGTTTTAGGACGAGTTGCGCCTAAGAACGAACACAGGAAATAGCCAGGTAGACGGAAAGAGCGTGAACTGTAAACCGGGTTTTTCACGTGTGAACACTGCCTAAACATGCAGATTCGACACAAATAAACCCATTTGATAGTTTGCGTTCTTTTCGTCTACCTGATTTCGTCCTGCGTTCGTTTTTTCTTAGGCGCAACTCGTCCTACAACATATGCTTCATTTTGACGCCTTTTTCGTTGTCGCTTACGTGTTCAAAAGCACTTGCCGGCTCCCCGCTTTTCGGAGTCCTTTGTCTGCTTTCGCGCTGTTTAGCAAGATTTGACACCACCTAGTCCGGTCCATTATCCAATGTACTAGAAGGCCTCAAATCGTCTAATTTAAGAGACGAAAGTGGTTAAATATCATGATCCTACTGAGCTCAAATTGCTCTGAACTAGCCAAAGAAGTCATTGTCCTCAAAAAAAAAAAAACCCGGCCGACTTCCAGCCCCAAGCCAAATTACGATGCCGCGGGTTCCAGCTCAAAGTGACCGGTAAAGCTGCAGTCAGCGCAGTCAGGTCAGGTGAAGTTGTACATTGAATAAGAGTGGGCGAGCAAAGGAGACCTCACACTGGAGGAAGAGTTTCGACAACAGGACTTGTCCAGAAGCTGACCGCGAGCTGAGGTTTTCTTTCTACTCCTACACGTGCCCTGTGGACGTCTTGTTAAATCTGAAAACAGAATCAACGTGACGTCACGTATGTCATTTTGTTAACCTATATACAGCCTGCACTATGCTGCTGTAGGTATAGGCTTTCGCCATCGAGGCCACCAAATTATTGTACAGCCAGTACATAAAAAAAGCGGCGCTTTATCTCCCACCTGCCTATCTCCAGCAGCAGAGAAAATGGAACAACAAAATGGGGCGCGGCACTGTCACGGGAATACTCCCCAAAATGTAACTTCGACGAATGCGTGACTAAGTTGGAGGACATGCTTATGAAGCATTGTAGGGAAATTTGCACGCTATGCGACGATGAACCCTGAATTTAAGTACATGTACTTACGGTCTCGCTCATGCAGTCGCCTCCGATATGATTCCCCTGTAAAGCAAGAAAAGTTAGGTAAACACTTGGGCACACTTCTTCAAGGTCCTCACACGACGCTCAATCTAACAAGTTCGCGAACGGTAAGCCAATGTAGCAGCACGTAAACAGAACAATGAAAATCTTTACAGAAATTCAATTTACACTTAAGAGAAAGCATTAGTTCGGGCCTAACTTCGATGCCGCCTATTCAGATCATGCTGATGAATAAAACAACTTGCGCAGGTGGGGAACGATCCCGCAATCTGCCACAGGTGGGATCGTTCCCCTTCTGTGGCAAGTTGTTTTTTCATCCACCTTCATTTGCATTAATTTATCGTTTCTTTGATTCATTTATTTAGCACAAGTATTTTCCCCTATGTTGTCCATGGTATCAGTGTTTGTTGGCTTCTTATAATACGACTAATAAAAATCGGGCCCTTCGGTTAAACCCCCTTTTTCTCAAAGCACGTGCATTATAGCGAAGTATGAAACAGTTCTTATGGACACCAATAAAATTAGAAAATATAATCATCAAGCGAAAGCAGGGAAGCAAAAATACGTTCGATAGAAGGTGTGAGAAACCAGATACGAAATATAATCTTAACATTGTTCTGCAATGTTCCGTTGCACGCTTGAACGTGCAATGGAACATTGCTGGTATCTGCGGAACAATGAAGGGAGCTTCCTTGGAGAGCATTGCAGAGACTGCACTAATTGCCGCCCTCAGTTCGACAAAACTAAATTTTTGAAGTTTGGAAAAAGGTTCGAGCGGGAGATTGTGGAAGTCTATTTGATCACGAAAGAGGGAAACAAATGTGTCAGCAGGCCGTCCATTGTGCTTAGTGACAAGGAAACAACTTTTTTAGAAGGTTTCATTTAGGCCTCATGTTGGAGGGATTTAATTTAGTTTTTCCCGTCTGTCTTCCTTTCATTTAATTAGTTTTTATGTGGTTGACGATTTTCTCGTGGCGATCTTACAGGTTTTGTCGCCTTTTCTATTTTTTTAATGTTTTTTTTGTTTTGTTTTGACACATACGCTGTTCTTTAGACCCTTTATCGTTCAACTGTTCTATTTCATTGTTTGTCACATGGTTCATTTTTCGCGCGGTCACAGGTTTTATCAATTTTTTAGGTGAGTGACTATTAGAAATTTTAGTTTTGACGCAGACGCCGTACGTCTTCATGTTTTTCCTTGTTATTCCTTGGTCATAAATCCCATAGTCGTGCGGGTTTTGTCGCTGACTGGGCCTGAGGGGTTTGAATGGTATGTTTTGGATAGCTGATAGTGAAGCGCTACACGGTACTTTTTATGTCTCGTGTTTTCTCACCGTTGGCTTGGTAAAAACTGTGCTCGATGAATTGCTTCCTGTGCTGCTCCACGTGTGATCATTTGATCTTTTGTGCCAGATATGATTATTGAGTGGTCGATGGATTGCTGTATTGTACTTCAAACGTTTCGTGTGTGATTCGGTTTGATTGACCTACATAAGGCAGGCTTGTTGCAGAAATAAACTTAGTTGTGCGTGGAGCAAGTCCTGTAGCTTGTGTCCTTCTTCAGTCCTGGTCTTTTGCGCCTTGCTTTTACTCATTCAAACACGAATCTACTAGCCCAAGCAAGAGTTTTACAAGAGAAGGGAAGCGCAGGCAAGGACGGCAGACGGAGGTGAGCTGATGGAATTAGGAAATTCGCGGGTGCTAGTCGGGATCGTTCCGCGCCGGACAGGGCTAATTAGGGATCGCAGTGAGAGGCCTTTGTCCTGCAGATAACATAAAATAGACTGATGATGATGACGATGCCTTTTCAATTAACGATTACTGATGTTTACTTTTGCTGTTTTTTCACGGAACCAGTCAATTTTACCTTTTTTCATCACTTTTTATCATTCCTGTAAATTTTTTCTGATTATTAGTTGGAAGAATCAATTCTGTTGGTGTCCAATTCATCATAGCGGCTGTGAGCCACAAATTTATTGCATAGCAGCAACATCAACTAGGACAGCACTTCGTTATTCTCGGAAGCATTGCCCCTTTTCAGGGCAATGCCGTGGGCGTGGCCATTATTGATCACGTGGTAACGCGTCCTTTGCTTGCCTCAGCTGCTTTCGTATTTACAATGAATGTGCATGGCTCCCCTGTGCGGCTCAGCAAATCTCTGTCTCGACGAATACCGTTCGGGTGGGCGAAAAAGCCGACGTGTCATTCCACTGCTGCGAAGGTAGACTACCAGCTAAGCTGTTTAGCAGACGACATAGAGTTGACACCAAATTTAGATGAAAGGTATGAGCAAATTTTATTTCTCTTGAGCGGTGACAGCGGTAAATCCGAAATAAAGACACACGCGCACACAGTTTTGTTTCGATCGGCAGCACACACAAACACACACACGCACCGGGGAAACACAAATCACGTAATAGGGTCACGTAGGAGGGTGAATGACTCATGCACCCTTAAGCAATGGCTCATACTCCCGTAAGTATATAAGTAAAAAGAATTATCTTCCTGAGAGTATACTAATCTTGAAAACGGTGCCCATTAATAACCTACTGAAGATCAGCGCCGGATTAAGGTGGGGGCTAAGGGGGCTGCAATACTGAAAGACATCTATAGCGGCTCCACAGCCACCGTAGTCCTCCACAAAGAACGCAACAAAATCCCAATAAAGAAAGACGTCAGGCAGGGAGATACAATCGCCCCAATGCTATTCACAGCGTG
This sequence comes from Dermacentor albipictus, assembly GCF_038994185.2. Classification (NCBI taxonomy): domain Eukaryota; kingdom Metazoa; phylum Arthropoda; class Arachnida; order Ixodida; family Ixodidae; genus Dermacentor; species Dermacentor albipictus. Next base: position 2,287,629 of record NC_091822.1, on the reverse strand, counting down.
TTTACAGGAGGCATTCAGAGACCTGGATTGGGAAGAACTGAGGATAAGAGTAAATGGAGAATACCTTAGTAACTTGCGCTTCGCTGATGATATTGCCTTGCATTGAAGACATGAAGACGTACGGCGTCTGCGTCAAAACTAAAATTTCTAATAGTCACTCACCTAAAAAATTGATAAAACCTATTGCACTCAGGGGACCAACTGTAATGTATGCTCACTGACCTGGAGAAGCAAAGCAGGAGGGTGGGACTAAAGATGAATATGCAGAAAATTAAAGTAATGTTTAACAGTCTCTGAAGGGAACAGCAGTTTACGATAGGTAGCGAGGCATTGGAAGTGGTCAGGGAATACATCTACTTAGGACAGGTAGTGACTGCTGATCCGGATCAGGAGAGTGAAATAATCAGAAGAATAAGAATGGGCTGGGGTGCGTTTGGCAGGCATTCTCAGATCATGAACAGCAGGTTGCCATTATCCCTCACGAGAAAGGTGTATAACAGATGTGTCTTACCACTACTCATGTACGAGGCCGAAACCTGTAGGCTTACGAAAAGGGTCTCACTTAAGTTGAGGATGACGCAACGAGCTATGGAAAGATGAATGATAGGTGTAACGTTAAGGGTTAAGAAAATAGCAGATTACGTGAGAGAACAAACGCGCGTTAATGACATCTTAGTTGAAATCAAGAAAAAGAAATGGGCATGTGCAGGACATGTAATGAGGAGGGAAGAGAACCGATGATCATTAAGAGTTACGGGCTGGATTCCAAGGGAAGGGAAGCGGAGCAGGGGGCGACAGAAAGTTAGGTGGGCAGATGAGATTAGGAAGTTCGGAGGGACAACATGGCCACAATTAGTACATGACCGGGGTAGTTGGAGAAGTATGGGAGAGGCCTTTGCCTTGCAGTGGGCGTAACCAGGCTGATGATGATGATAATAAGGGGGCTGCAGCCCAGGGCCTCACGTCGGACAGTAGGAGAAGGGGGCCCATTTATTCCAACCTGCTTAGTATATGGAACCATAGGCAACGGAACTTCAAGCGACATGTATGAAGCGAGAAGACCAGAACGAGCAGACGGGGCCCCCCACCTAATGTAACAGCATGCGTTTAGCCTGATCATTTGGGGAGAGCTTGTCGAAATGCAAAAACAGGAATCCCCCGCCACCCGGCGGGGCCGTCTTTCTTGCGAAGCGAGGTGCGTTTGCTTGGAAGAGTTTTCGTGGTTTCCTGTCAGTCCGTCTGTCCAGTGCTGTCTGGAGAGGAGGGGCAAGTGGGAAACACCTAAAACATGTAATGTGGGATGAGGACCTAAATCTCCCTTGCCCCTCGTCACCACCACGCCACCCTCCACCTCTCAAATAGTTCCGCCGCTGTCCTTCTCATAGAAAGGATGTGCTGCAGTACCCTGCAGTGCCTCCCATTCAACTTTTCTTTACCGTGATGATAATTTGGGCGGGGGAGGATGAGTCCGATAGCAGATGATGATGACTCTGATGACAGAGTCTAGGCAGGAAAGGAAGGAAGACGTCACACGTGCTTTGTCCGCGTGCGTTGGGCATGGATTGTTCACTGTTCGGGATAGGGTTGCGGAAGAGTGAAGGGGGAAGTTGGAGAGCTGGACACAAAGGCCTTTCTCCAGGGCACATTCCTGCCTAGTGACTGCGCTCCCTCTCACGCGCTCGATGGAAAAATGTAGGTCAGACTGGCCGCCGAACTTTCCAGAAAGAAGAAAAGGATGCCTCAGAGGCGACGGAGGGCGCGTAACTTCGCCCACGCTAGGAGTCGCCCTCTCCCCTTCGTTCTCGCGCTCGGCGTCGACGGGGCGAGAGAAAAATCGATAACCTCACAGAACAGACGACATCTCCTAGCCAATAGGAAGACGAGACTAGAACGGGAGAAGGAGGGAAGGAGCCAGCCACGGACCATCAAGGCAGAGTGCGCCAGTCATCGGGACGGCCACCGTTGCACACCTGCGGTCGCTTAGAATTGACGAAGTGCCTAGTGAGCAATTAGCATCCATTCATGCGAAAATGCTCGGTCGGAAGCATCAAAGTGGTGCGTCTAAACGAAAGGCGAAGTTAGAAAGAGAAAAGCGTGAAAAGAAGCTACCAAAGATGACAAAGTACCTACTGAATGCAGCGTCCGCGGAGCAGTGTGATCGATCTACCCAGAGTCCGAGTGAAACTCCAAATTGTACCGACTATGCTTCTGTGCAGGACTTGCCAACTCCATCACCACGGTTTCCTGGCAAGAAGCAAGGTTTGGCTTATCTTGGTTGCCTGGATCCTGTGAACACGGTGCCAACCTCGGTCGTCCACATTTCTGAGCAACCGACACCCGCCGTGGTTGCTCAGTGGCTATGGTGTTGGGCTGCTGAGCACGAGGTGGTGGGATCGAATCTCGGCCACGGCGGCCCCATTTCGATGTGGGCGAAATGCGAAAACACCCGTGTACTTAGATTTAGGTGCACGTTAAAGAACAGCAGGTGGTCAAAATTTCCGGAGTCCTCCATTATAGCGTGCGTGCCTCGTAACCAGAAAGTGGTTTTGGCACGTAAAACCCCATAATTCAATTTTTTTTTCTGCGCAACCAACGCTAACCGAGCCCTGTCCTATTCCTGAGTCAGCAACGTCTGTGCTACTCGGCCGGGCCCTTGCCGCAGAGCTCCAGGTTTCCGGTCCGCCACGCCCGATTTCTACTACTGCTGATCAACAGGTGCCAAACCTCCCCGATGAGCAACATTCGACTGACGAGTGCCAGGAAACAGCACTCCAAGAACCGATTCACTTGTTTCCTTTTAGTTTGGATTCAAATAATCATGTTGCCACCCACAAAGTGTGCCTCGAGAGGACGAATTAGACGGCTTCTCGTTGCGGCAACAGAGAAGCACAGACACCCCCGAAGCAAGAGGTACGTTGCGAGATACTCCGAAGTGACCCTGCTAACTGGCCGCACATTATTACTGACAGCATTCGGGGTGTATGCCTTGAGAAAGGGTCATTGTATTTTCAAAATCGGGTAGAAAATTTTCTGTCTTCCGAAAGGCAATACAAAAATTGGAGGACGCTTAAGCTTCGCCTTCAAGAGTGGGACGCGACAGCGTTCCCGTCGACCCGCCAAGGGGTATAAGACAATGCGCTACGGCACAGCGATCACTTACGATGCGCCCCGCATCGGACCTAGCGCCGACCTATCACGCGGTGAGCGTCGAACAACGCAGCGTTCGGCGCGGCAACGAAACGTGCGCCTGAGCGAACGGAACGAACCAAAGAACTCGGTGTCTCGGAGGGGAAACGATCTACGCCAGCCAAACGTCGTGATCGGCACGGGCAGAGAGATAGATAGTAATCTAAAGAAAGGGAACGGCGCTTGATTCTGCAACCGGGAGCACGGCGAAGCGTCGTCAGGGGAGAGGGAGTCCCTTGACGCGCGTGGCAGCGGTCCCAATGCGCGCGCGGCGCGCCTCCTGTCGGGGCAGCGCCGTACATTGAGAGGAGGGGGTCTTCTGTGTTTGCCGCAAGATGGCTCTGCGTGTGCGGAAAGCGCAGAAGAAATGCAGCGGAAACGCACTTCGCAACTCGTGTAATTGTGACTTCTGTACGTTACATGTTCATAATTACCGATATACACCGCAGTATAACTTTCCACGGCTCGTTTCGAAGGCAACACCGCATTCACTAGAGGCGCGTTTGCACCGCTTGGACGCATCGAACTCGTGGTTGAGTGGTAGCGTCTCCGTCTCACACTCCGGAGACCCTGGTTCGATTCCCACCGGGCCAATCTTGGAAGTTGCTTTTCATTTATGAAGCGCCTGCCGTGATTTATCGCTCACGGTCAACGCCGCAAACGCCGACGCCGACGACGCCGGCTTTTCTGCGACACGAGCTCCTTAACGCTATCGCGTTAAAACTCAGAAACGCTATATGTCACCTCATCTTTTCGTGCGAGAGGCTGTAAATGGGGAGCCGTATGAGCGACACTAGTTAACGTACTCGGAGCCCAAAGGTTCCGAGTACGTTACAAATACAGTACGGTACAAATAGTGCCGAGCACCGGAACTACGTGGCAGCATGGCTCGTCCGCTCTAACTCGAGCAGCACAATTGACAAGGAGCTGGTTAAGCATCTTCTCACTGAGACCGCTTACTAGACAGAGGTGTTGAAGCGCGTAGTCGTTGTAGTTAAGCTTCTAGCTGACCACAACCTAGCGTTTAGGGGCAGTGAGGAGATTTTTGGTTCACCGAGAAATGGGATTGCTTGAGGCCATTGTCAAGTTTGATCCCTTTCTAGAGGAGCACATCAAACGCTACGGGAACAAAGGAAAAGGTCACCCATCATATCTGTCAAAAACCATTTGGGATGAATTTATCGAGCATATGGCAAAGGCTGTCAAGGAACGTCTCGTTGACGAAGTCAAACGCGCAAAATACTTCTTTTTATTTGTTGATTCGACTCCAGACCTTACTAACATTGATCAGCTGTCAGTTGTTTTACGATACTATTTAAACGGGAAAGTGTAGGAACGCTTTCTTGGATTTGTTCCAATTGAATCGCATACCGGCTTGTATCTTTTCGATACCGTGATGTCCCTCTTGGCGACCAATGGCATCTCAATTGATGATTGTAGGGACCAAGCTTATGATAATGCGAGTAATATGTCAGGAAAATACAAAGGACTGCAAGCTCAAATCAAACACCTGAACGGATTGGCAGTCTACATTCCGTGTGCTGGTCATTCACTGAACTTAGTTGGCGCGTGTTGCGTTGACAGTTGCTTTGAGGCAGTCAAATTTTTCACTGTAATTCAGAGATTGCATGTGTTCTTTACTGCCTCACCTAAGCGATAGAGGTATCTTTTGGACAGCATGGGCGGAACTGGCCGGCAGCTTGTTTTGAAAAGTCTTGCTTGAAAGGTCAAGACACGCTGAATCATGTAAGGCCATTCTGAAAAATTTCAATGCAGTATTGCGTTGCCTTGAAGCTTTATCAAAGAACATGGAAAAAAACGGTGAGACTAGGAACGAAGCGCATTCTCTCTTCAAGAAAATGACAACACTAGAGACTGCATTCATGGAAATTTTCTGGAGTGAAATCTTGGAGCGCTTTGACAAAACTAGCGTAGCACCTCAGAAACCAGGCCTAGACATTTCAACTGCTGTAGACCTGCTGAGCTCTCTAGCAGTCTTTGTTAATTCTTTGCGACCTCGCTTTGATACCTTCAAAGAGAGAGCACACACGCTAAGTACCAATGAATGTTATCACGATGAGGGCCAACGCATCGTTTTGAGTAAGCACCGACGGCCATTAAGGGTTACGGACTGGATTCCAAGAGAAGGGAAGCGTAGCCGGGGGCGACAGAAAGGTACGGGGGTGGATGAGATTAAGAAGTTTGCAGGGAAAACATGGCCACAATTAGCGCATGACCCGGGTAGTTGGAGAAGTATGGGAGAGGCCGTCGCCCAGCAGTGGGCGTAGCCAGGGTAATGATGAGGAGGAGGGGGAGCGGCACTGACCGTTGACGGCGGCCTGCAGCTTGTCCAGGTTCGGCAGCGTGAGGCGCAGCGGGGACGCCAACAGCCTGGTGCGTCCCTCGGATGCGCCGCCCTTGAGCAGGAAGAGGCGCGTGTCACCCTGCGCGAGCCGGGTGCCACACAGCGCCTCGTTGTCCAGCCCCTCCACTAGGAGCACGGAGCCGCCCAGCTCGCGGGGCCCGCCCTTGAGCGGACGATGCACCCGGACGCTCACCTGCGCGGCAACAGCTGGCATTCACGACTGATCGCGTGGCCAGCCGCAACTCCAGGAGCTACTCACGGTGACCGGTGTTCACACTGGCGACCTGCCCATTCCCACACCCGAGTGCCACTCAAAATCATTGCCGCTCGCATCATCACCATCGCTACGCCAGTGAACAGCGTGTTCCGACGTCTGTCTCCTCTGCCGCGATTGGTCCAGCAGCTTTGCAGCCCAGTTGCGGAGATGGGAAAAATTCACTCGTGATTACGGTACTCCCTAATGCTAAATTCGAGCGCAGTACGTGTTTTCATTTCGCGATATGTTGGCTGGCGCGGACAATCTGTCTCATGTGCCACATTGCAAACGGAACCAAGTGTGGCGCGACTGCCTCGCTAATCGGGAGATCGCGAGAGGCAGCGCATGATTGACGCATGGGCGCGACTCACAGCAGCCGTCTCAGACAAACCTCCGCTCGTGCAGTGCTTTATTCCCATATATGGTGTCGCTGGATGCGCTCGTGGCATGCCATCGGTGAGCAGACGACGGCGTGCTACCCTGGCGCCATCTAGTAGCAGTCGTCGCTGCAGAGTCCGTCTTGCTCGCCACCACGCTTGTGTTCTCACGCTTTTGCCATAACCTCCTGCTCCCCTTTTCCTCCTCGCGCTCTATTGCCGTTTTTCATCCCCCGCTGCGCTTCGCGTTCCTCCTCAGATGTGCTCACTCGGTTGCGTTGAAGGATGACGCGGGATCGGGCGCCTAAGACCTGCGCTCTGAAACGGAACAGCAAGGGACTAAGCCGAAACGGCCACTTTTCGATCAAACCGACCAACTTGGGTGCGTGATTTCTGCGACCGGCTACTGTGAATGTGATGCCATATGATTTCTACGAACGAAATTAGCCTTTTGTGTGGACCTCGCAGTCTTCGAGAGGCATAAGCTTTGTGCTACGAGGAAAATGGTTGCACAAGTCATCTCTGATGACATTTACTGACATATTTTACGTCGTACACATATTCTTTAACTATAAGCGCAGTGAATGTTTTATTAATGCACAGGAGTTCCTAAGTGAGGAGAGCATACTTTGCCGCTAATAACGGCAGGTTCAAAAGAGTAAATTCTAAAAAAGTATTAGTTAGCTTTTTCTTGGTGCAGCGGAAGTAGTTCGTTAAATGACACTCCCCCGCCCCGGCAAAATGAGACTTGGTGGGTTGCCCCACCAAGCTCTTATTATTGTACCGCCTCATTTCCTACCTAAGTTACAACCAAGAAGAAAGGCCGGCTATGAATTACCAAAGCAGAACTTTATGAACCCCTATTGCGAACTTTGTTTCGCAGGCCTCCAGTATTTGCCGCTTCCCTACTTCCCCCAATCTTCCAATCGCCGCTTACTATAATCTCCAATGGGGACATGTTTACTTTCCTCCTGCTCTCGCTGAACCCAAGGGCGTCAACGAGGCCAGAGATGCCTAAAGCGACCGCTGCATGGCAGATATCCTCACATTCTAATGAAACATGCTTCATCAATTCCCTAGCTTTACCGCAGCAAGCACATGATTTTTCTTCGTTCTTATATCTCCCTCTAGAGTTGCGTGTTCTAAGGCATCCCGATCTCGCTTTGAAAAATGATGAGCTTCCCTTTCAGTTATCATAAATTGTTTCTTTCCTGATTTCATTTTTTCTTCTTATATTTAAGTAAGTTATATATAAGTAGTTACTTATAGTAAGTTCCTTTCCCATTGCCGCCACCCATGAGATTATCTCAGCCTCTCTGAGTTTCCGCTTTACGTTCTTCGTTTCTGGGTTGCCCACCCTACAGGCTGCATATTTGCTGGTAAGCTTCTTGAGTTCTGTTCCTCCACTATGAATCACTGTGTTTACTGTAAAAATACATGATAAATCTCCCAGTACATTTATTTATTTCATATTCCTCAGTCGCTCTACACAACCAATTTTACTGCGAGCTTCTCTCACTTCAAACCTTGTCCGGCCCATATCATCCTGCACAGCTTCATTTGTAGCCTTCCTGTGAACGCCCAATGCGAGGCGTACCACTGACCTTTGGTGGCCATCCAGTCCTGATTATATCCCTTATTTCAAGCACACAACCGCATTTCCAGATGTAAGTCCTGGAACCATTGCACCTTTCCACATACTCCGGAGTACGCCGTACCTATTTTATCTCCATAGCACTCAGTGTTTCATTATGGCGCCATTTCTCTACCCCTTTGCTGTTGTATTTTTCTGTGTTTCCATATACCTACTGCCTTGACTTATCCATATACCAAGATATTTATATTCTGTTACCCGAGGTATTTCCTCACCCTGTATCTCCACTGTCTGTTCACTATTTTCATTGAATACCATAACACCTGATATTCTAAGGCTAAATTTAAAACCTAAATTGTTGCCTTCCTGTCCACACATATTAGCCAGACGTTGCAAATCACTTTGCCTGTGCGCTAGCAACACAATGTCGTCCGCATAAAACAAACCTGGAAGCTGCTGCACTACTACTGTACCCGCGTAATTGTATGAGAGATTAAAGCCGGTATTACTTCCTTCTAGCGCCCTCTCCATCCTCACCATGTACATCATAAACAGCAGTGGGGATAAAGGACATCCATGCCTCAGTCCCTTGTTGATATAAACTTTTTCCTCGCTGCTTATCATTTCCAATTCGAACCAAACGGTATTTTCTAGGTAAATCTCTCTCAAAACCTGCATACAATTGTCCCCCTATCCTGCCCCTTTCAGAATATCCCACAAAATGTTGCAGTCTATGTTGTCATACGCTCCTGTAATGTCGAAAAACGCCACATATAGCGGTCTCCTTTCTACTCTTCATATTTCAATACACTGAGTAAGGACAAATAAGTTATCATCCAGGCGCCTACCTAATATGAAGCCATTCTGAAGTTCTCCCAAAATGCCATTATTCTCTGCCCATGCTTGCAACTTTAATTTGATTACCTGCATTGCTAACCCGTGCATTACCGACGTTATCATCAACGGCTTATGCGAGTAAATTCTATCTTTCTCCCCCTTACCTTTATAAATTAAATTCATTCGACTTTCTCGCCAACTGGCTAGTATTTGTCTATATCTTAAAGTTTTTTCCACTGCTTTCACCAAAGCTTACTTACTCCTTGGTCCTAATTCATTAATCAGCCTAACGGGAACCTCGTCTAGCCCTGCGCCTCTGTGCTTAAAAATTTTCTCTTCAGCTTTCTTCCAGTTGAAATTTGCCAGCACCAGCTCCTTTTCCATCTGGTTCTTTTTCATGCTCTTTTTTTCTTCAAATACAACCTCGTCATTGCCTTGGAAAGATTCGGCTGTTATTTTTCGGATGTAATTTAATGCCGCTTCTCCTTGCAGTTTGTTTCCATCTTCGTCTAGTATATGTTGTTTATTGTTGCTGACTTCCTGCCTGATAATTTTATGTGGTTCTAAACAATTCTTGGGGCAGCCTTCTTTTTCTCACGTATTTCTAAACAACCAACGTTCACATTCATCTTTTATCTTTGCTTGCACCAGTATTTGAACGATGGATTTTTTTTTCTCCCGGTACATTTCCCATTGTCTGCCTACTTCACCCTGCGACAACTGCGCTTTTTTTGTCTGCCTGTGCTCTCGGGATGCTTTCTGTCATTCGGCCATCGCTTCTCGTGTCTCCCTGTTTCATCAGCATTTCGGTTTCTTTTTTTTTTCTTTCCAACGAGCATGTTAATTCTCTTTTCGTATTTCTGTCGTTATTACACTTTGACGCTCACTATAATCCCACTTTTTATTTGGCCACTTGCCAAGTTCTCTGTTGATTATACTTCTTATTTCCTCAGCGTTCAAATTTGGACTGGCCATATTGTGCTCCTTGCTCTCTTTCCCAACTATATATCCCATTTTCAAAATGATGCGTTCATGGTCACTCCCTATGCTGCTAAACCCTTCCTCATCGGTGACCATTTCTCTCAACTTCAGGCTTCAGTATGTTGAGGGTGATATCGAATCGATTAAAAATGTTGGCAATAGGTCATCACCCGAGTCTCCTGAAGAATGCCATGCTATATCGAGGCAGCTTAAAACAGTAGAGATGCGTTGCGAGGACGCCGAAAACAGACTTCGGCGGTGTAATTTACTCTTCTTTGGCATCCCTGATGATCGAAATGAATCGTGACCATCATCTGAATCTAAAGTTATCAACTTGTGCAGAGAACACCTTGGCACCGCCATCGAACCCACCAAAATATAACGCGCACACCGCGTTGGCCAGTTCAACAGAGAGAAGAAAAGGCCAATAATTGCAAAATTAACATTTTTAAAAATAACCAAGGCATAATAGAAAATGGGTATAAATTCAAAGGCACGGAATTCACTGTTCCCGAAGATTTTTTCCCTCCAAACGCGCATCGCCCGATGCAAGCTCATTGCCTTCGCGAAAACGAAGGGCGTACCGTTGAAGTTACCCCTCGAAAAACTGCGAGTAGATAACACTACTTACGGGTATGACTCGCTGTCCGATACCGTGGTATCAATTTCGCGATAGCTAGAACTTAACCCGATAACATGCGCGTCTGACAGCCCCTCTGCTGCGCAACTTACACACCTCGACCCTTCGTACCTAGCTTTATCATTTACTAACATTCGTAGTATAATTTCTAAACGCACCGAAATCGTATCGTACTTGGGAAATAGTAACTATAATATTTTGGCACTAGCGGAAACTTGGCTCTGTGGTAACGTGAATGACAGCGAAGTTTTTCCTGATACGGAGGACTATGTCATTTATCGCCGAGACAGGCATAATCGAAAGGGAGGTGGTGTCTTGCTGGCAATAAAGAAACACATCACTTCGTTGATAGTACCGATACCCTCCGCCATTGAGTTAGTGTGGGTTTGTATAACATCGACACTATCAAAGGAACTTTACGGAGTGAGTTACAGACCTCCTGACAGCACTGATAACTTCGTTTCTAACTTGCGTGAGAACCTTACTGCTGTTCGTTCTAAATTCCCTAAAACTGATACATTCATTTTTGGTGATTTTAATTTCCCGGACATAGATTGGCCTAACATAAGAGGCGATTCGCGTGCATCTAAAGACCAGCTTATCCTTGATTTTTCTTTTGAGCAACTTGCCCTCCAACCAACGCGCATTACTAATGTCTTAGACCTTGTTCTAACAACATCACCTAATAGAGTTAGCACCATTTCAATCACTGATGGGTTCAGTGACCACTCGTTATTGGAATTTACAGTTCGCACACCTTCATGTACACGTAATCTCACAACAAAACGAATATTTGAGTATAAAAGAGCAGACTATTATGCTGTTAACCGAGATTTACAAAGCTTTTCATCTAGATTTATCGCAACATTTTCTCAACGATCAGTCAACAAAAATTGGTTCCTTTTTAAAGAACAACTAGTAGGTCTGGCAAATAAATATTTACCTCAGATCTCATTTCACACCAACTGCTCCACACCATGGTTTAATAAAACTTTGAATGCGTTAAAAAACAAAAAGAAACGTTTATACAGGGCAGCCAAAAGTGTCAACACGTTAGGTTCGTAGAATAAGCATAAAGCCTGCGAAAAAGCCTACTGCAGTTCCCTTCGTCGTGCGAACCATAAATTCTTTTCCGATGACCTTCAGTCACTGATAAAAAATAATCCTAAGAAATTCTGGAAGACCACATCTCCTTCAAACAGCACTGACACTCCCACACTCGTGGATAGCACTGGTCTTCCCATACCGCGAGAGCACTGCGCATCTGTATTTAACAACTACTTTCTTTCCACGTTCACAAAGGTAGACCATTCCAATATGCCAATGATGGCAGACTGTGATGACCAATATACGACTCCTATTACCGTAACAGCCGCTGGGATCGCTACTTTGATTAACAATCTCAAGTTATCGACTAGTTCCGGATTTGATGGCATCAACACGAAAATCCTAAAGCATACAGTAGTCCCTTCCAGTACAATCCTTAGTCATACATTTCAGCGGTCACTGTCAACAGGGGAGCTGCCGAATGATTGGAAAGTAGGCAAAATCATACCAATTTTCAAGTCAGGTGACAAGAGCGATGTGAGTAATTACCGTCCCATATCACTAACTAGCGTTCCCTGCAAGTTACCCGAACACATCATTTTTACTAATGTCGTTCATCTCTTAGAATGTAATAACTTCTTTTTAAAACATCAGCATGGATTCAAAAAATGCCTTTCATGTGAGGCACAACTAATTGAATTCACTACGGATCTTTTTCAAAATATGGACGACAATGCTCAGACTGACTCAATATTCATCGACTTCTCTGAAGCATTTGATCGCGTGACTCACTGTCGCCTCATTTCTAGACTCTCATGCTTAAACCTTGACGAACTAACAATTTCTTGGATAAGAAACTTTTTGTCTTTTCGAAAGCAGTCCACTGTCATTGACGAATACTCTTCACCCCTCAGTAACGGAACATCAGGCGTGCCTCAGGGAAGTGTCCTTGGATTCTTACTCTTCCTGATTTTCATCAATGACTTGCCATTTAACATTACATCCAGTGTTCGACTATTCGCAGATGACTGCGTTCTCTACCGTCAAATCCGCTCCCCCGCTGATCATATTGCTCTTCAACATGACCTCCAATGTGTCACTAACTGGTGGTTAGATTGGCTAATGACCCTAAACGCTAACAAATGCAATCTAATGACATTTACTCGCAAAAAGTGCTACTCTATTTTCAGTTACTCACTTGGCAATAGTATATTCGCTCGCACATCTTCATACAAGTACCTTGGAATTATTCTAACACCTAGCCTTTCATGGACATCCCGCATTGAGAAAATAACTGCTAAAGCATCGCGCACTCTCTGATATCTAAAACGTAACCTTCGCAGCACTCCTTCCCTCACTAGAAAGATGGCCTACCAAACATTAGTGCAACCGCAGCTCGAATTCGCAGCTTCTGTATGGTCACCTCATCAGACATATCTAATCCATCTTCTCGACTCGATCCAAACCCATGCTGCACGTTTCATTGCCGAAGATTATAGCCCATTTTCGAGCGTAACTAGCATCAAGTTCTTGTTGCCGCTTTCATCTTTGGAATCGCTCAGAAATATAGCATTACTTTGTCTTCTGCACAAAATCATGCACAATGTGCTTCCATCTACTTTACCACTCGTTCATCCCTCCCGCACATCTAGACGTCTGCATAATCATCTCAGTTTCCAACGCATCTTCGGTCACACCAATGCATTCAACTGTTCAGATTTGCCACGTGCGATTGCACTGTGAAATGGTCTTCCTGATAACATCGCTGACATTAACGGCCCATTAATCTTCAGACAAAAAATCACTGCGTATGTGGCTAGTACTTAGCTAAAACCAAGTATCTGTTTAGTTTTGTTACTTTTAACTTCATTGTTATTTATTTATGTAAGCATTTGTTCTAAGGTTGTTTGCTTTACTGTATACTGAAAAACTAACTACGTACTGTTAGTTTACCTTCCTTCCTTTTTATCTTTGTTTATTTCACGTTCTTTGTTTATTTGATTTCGTTCTGTTCATATTTATGTAACAAAACATTATTTTTGCTTCACAATTGTTATCTGTACCGCCCCCTCACGCAATACTCCTTCTGGAGCCTGTGAGGTGCATGAAATAAAAAAAAAATAACAAACTTATGTATCATGAATTTCTTCTGTCATCCGACAGTAATCAATAGTCGATTGCCGGTTTCGTACTTTCCACGTGGTCTGCCCGTCACACGTAGGCCCTGTATTCAGGATAACGATATTATCTTGCTCACAAAGATCTAGTACTGACTTCCCGTTGTTCTCGGTATAGCCATCTAAATCTCGTATGTGGACATTCATGTCCCCTAATAGGATAATTTCGGCACCATTCTCGACACCCTTAATATTGGCATTCCACTAACTCTTGATTCTTCTCTCTGAAGTTATTTCCGTTCCACAAATACGTTATGTCCAGCTACGTTTTCTTTCCACTCATTGTATATAATAACCAAAGTTACTCTAAATATTTTGAATTTACTCTTTTCAATTTGGCTCTCTGATGGATGAGCATTCCGACTCCCCCTCCCTTTCTTTCCGAGTTGGTTCTCTTGCATCCTTCCCAATCATAGTTATCAATGACTGGCGGCTCTGACGAGTCTCTAAGGTGCGCTTCTGTAACCGCATGCAGCCCTATTTGTTCTGGATGGATGGATGAATATTATGAGCATCCCCTTTGGAACGGGGTAGTGGGTTGCACCACCAAGGTTTCTGTTTTTATTGTCCAATGTGCTACCTAACTTAAAAAGAAACAAAGAAAGGGAAAAACCCACGCTGAATTCCCATAACCAAAGTTTCTGCACCCCTATAGTGAACTTTGTTTTTCTACGCCTCCATTGTTTGTCGTTTCCCTACTTTTCTTCCAGCAATCTTCTAATCGCCTCTTACTAATCTGTATTGCGGGCATGTTTACTTTTCCACTGCTCTCGCTGAACCCAAGGGCTTCAAGGAGGCCAGTGGTGCCTAAATCGACCGTTGGGTAGACGCCTTCACATTCTAATAAAACATGCTCCATAGTTTCCCTAGCTTTACCGCAGCAAGCGCATGCGTCTTCTTCCTTCTTATATCTGGCTTTATAGGTGCGTGTTCAAAGGCATCCCGATTTCACTTCGAAAAGTAATGAGGTTCTCTTTGAGTTATCACAAATAGTTTCTTTCCCGAGTTCTTTCTTCCTCTTAAGTAGTTACTCATGGCAGGTTTCTTTTCCGTTGTCACCACCCATGAGATTATTTCAGCCTCTTTAACTTTCCGCTTGACGTTCTTTGTTGCTGTGTTCCTCACCCTACTGGCCGCATACTTACTGGCAAGCTTCCTAGTTCTTTTCCTCCACTGTGAGCCAATGTTTTCCCCTACCCGAACACTTTCCCAGTCCATTTACTTTCTACCATATTCCTCAGCCATTCTTCATGCTCAATTTTACTGCGAGCTCACTTCAAGACTTGTCCAGCCCGTGTCACCCTGCGCAGCGCTCTCTCCCTCCTACCCTGGCCGCGTCCTCTGGCGGTCGGAACCCTGCGTGATACCGGACGCCAGGCGGCGAAGGCTCGACTCGGAACAGCTCCGGTGTTAAAAATTATACCCGTTGAAGTTGACTTCAGGTGTTCCTTATGGTGTTGGGTGATGGGCCCTTTGCTTATCTTAGTCATTGACGTTTTTTCTAGCATTGACAAAGGAATCACTGAACGGGTGCTTGCTGATGATTGTTTTTGCACAAAGTAACAAATATCGAAGAAGACCAACAGTCGCTTAACGAACCTTAACAAATATTCAAAGTGGCGCAAAAGATGTAAAATGAAAATAAATGAAGACAAATGTTTGCATAACGCATAACAATAAAGATAAGTATGTGGTTGAACATGACTATGTAGTGAACTCAGCCATACTTGCTGTATTTGACACGTTTAAGTACCTTGTGCTAAATATAACAAAAAAATGGAACGAACTCATCATGAATGTCTGGAAAAAGCCTAGCATATGGGAGGCCGGCGCTGGAATATGCCATATTAAATGGAACCCCGACCAGGCTGAATTGATCGCTAAACTATAGAAGGCTCGACGTAGAACAGCCAGGTTTATACTTTCCAGGTGCGCTCGCACAGACTCTGTTTCCCAAATGTTAAGACAGCTAAACCTGCCTGGGCTATCCAAAAGGGAGCGTGCAATTCGGCGAAATGTTTTCCCTCTGTGCTAAAAACTAGTCTAATATTGACAGTACACCACCTCTAACAACACTATGAGGGGTGGACAATTGAGGAGAAACAGACACACGGCCTCTTTTTCGACAAACCCCGAACTGTGTACCGGCTCCTTCTTTCCAAGAATGATGAAATAATGGAATGACTTACGTGCACCGGTGCGTGAAAGCTTTACGATAGAAATGTTTCCATCTAGAATGACTATGTTGTGAACACGCAGTACTTCAATGTAATGCTGCTCGCTCTCTCTTTCTTTTACCGGCCTACCCGCGCGACAGCGAGAAACCACACCTATAATATATATATATATATATATATATATATATATATGTGTGTGTGTGTGTGTGTGTGTGTGTGTGTGTGTGCGTGCGCGCGCGTTCACTCGCTGCTTACCTGACTGTAATGTATTTTTTTCTTTTTTATGTATTTTTATGCGTATTTTCACTGTTTCTATCTGTTATTACTGCATTACTTATGAATTGTATCGTTATTGTACGTGCGCCTTTTTAGCTACTCTGTAACGGCCACAAGGCCATCAATAAATGCAATCAAATGAGAAGTAATAAATAAAACAATCTGTACATATGAGGATGGGTTAGCATTACAGCGTCACCGTGAATTATGACACGATTGAGAAGTCTGTGCATGAGCAACTTGTCGTCCTACACAGAACGAGTCTGCGGCTCTGCTATAGGTGCCGCAAAGAAGTCGTCAGAGGATTCGTTTTCGTCGCGGCTGCTGGCGTAGTGAAGTCACACTTGCGTTCTGCTAATCACAGAAAAGACCAAAGAATAAGCAGCTATGCCGACGAATGTGCTTGAGCACATTCATCGTGCACAAATGATCGTGAACGAAGCACGAACATTTAAGTACCGGAAAAGCCAATTAAGGACATCCTGGCCCTTACTGCGAGCATAACATATACAACGTGTCCGCAACTGACAATCTTAGATTCATCGAGACAGTAAATGATCTTTTTTCGAACCGCGACACTGAGGATTTCTTTGCACATCAGCACACCCTGAAGAAGCTTACCTAAACATAACATGTAATACGCTCCAGACTTCACTAAAGTGACCGCAATAGCAAGAGAAACCTTCCACCGAATGCAGCCTTTCAGAAAGCTATACAAAATTTCATGACATTCGTTTTCTTTTACATTTTGATGCACATCTCCCACATCGATATTCGAACCAGTCCTGCAGCGAGCATGTCTGTCTATGCAGTGACCATATATCCATGCTGTATTAGTTCTCCATAAATAAAGATGTAATATACTAAATCTTTGAAATTTCATACCCTACATCGACGTTTGCCGGGAGGCAGTCAGTTCCCGCGTGTCAACGGAAAGTTTGTGTGAATAATTTTTTGGAAGTTCTATGATTGAGAATACCTCAGCATCTGCGAAATCGTTAAGAAAACACTTCACCCGTCACCCTGCCATTGATACACTCCCAAAACATCCTAAAGATATCTACACGTACTCAACTTTATTGTGGTGTTGGGCTGTTAAGCACGAGGTGGTGGAATTGAATCCCGGCCACGGCGACGGCATTTCGATGGAGGCGAAATGCGTAAACAGGCGTGCACTTATATTTAGGTGCACGTTAAAGAACCCCGGGTAGTCCAAATTATTTCAGAGCCCTCCACTACACGCGTGCCTCATAATCAAATCGTGGTTTTGGCACGTAAAACCCCATAATTTCATTTAATTGTAGTCAACTTTATTCACAGATTCAAATATGTGAATCTTCATTTTTTTTTTAAAGCTGTCAACTTTTCCACTCTGAGGTGCAGGGGTAGGAGAGGTCGTACGAGAATATTTTTCTCTTGACATTTTAGGTTTTGTTCTCACTAACTAGCGAATATCATTGTACCAGAAACCTATCGACTATTTGCAATGAATTCTGCGTGACTCGTGTTGAAAGACCAAAAGTGGCCTGCGTAAAGCTCCCCTTCCACGTTGTATACGCTATTCACACATTCTGTCCTCTCCTACTTAGTGCGCATCGCATACATGGAGGTAGTGGAGCCCTCTACTGTGGCGTCGAATGAGTTTCTTGAGACGCTCCTGCCCAGCTCGCTAAAGCACGCCCGTATAGCTTGACCAAATGAGCGTGGTTCTTTTGCGTGGCGAGACGCACCTGCGCCCCATCCTGGAGCAGCCGCTCCACGGTGGCGGTGAGCACGAGGTCAGCCTCGGCCACCGGAAGCCGGCCCTCGGGGCAGTCGTCGAATATGCGCCGACGCCGAGCTTGGCCTTCTTCCGGCAGAGCGCACAGGAGGAGCAGGACGCAGGCCACGCGGAGCCAGACGGCGCCCGACGACGGGGGGCACCACCAGAAGAAGCAGCACGGCCTGCGTATGGGAGATATATGTTTGGTTTGTGTGTGTGAACTAGAAGAAAGGAAACCGAAGAGCCCGATGTATATTAGTCATATTTCCAGTGTTAGTTCTGCTAGATAAACATAAGTACCCCAGAAAGTGGATGGAATAACAGCGGTACCGCAATTGCGAATTGCGAAGACGTGGATTCGTACACCGCCTGCGGCCAGTTGTTTTTTTATCCTCTTTCATTTCCATTAATGCATCATTTGTTTATTTGAAGTAGTAAGTACCGGTAATGTCCCCGTTGTTGCCATTGGTGCCTTTTTGTTGGCTTCTTGCGATATATATATATATATATATATCCATGTATAATGCGGGTCAATCACACAGCCAGAAGGACAAACAAGCAGGTCGAGCTGAGGCACCGAGCGCGCGAGCCCTATCCTCGGGGTTCACAACGAGCCTGAAGCCTGTCTCCACAAGTTCTCCGCGGAGATCCTGGCAACTCAAGGGGAGGAGAGGACGACTGGGTCGCAGTACACTTCGAATCGCTGCACATGCACCCTCTCACGTCCACGCCTTAAGTCAGCAGATGGCGTGACTGACTCGACGAGGTAATTGACAGGGGACGTCGGTTGCTTGACGCCGTAGAGACCACGGAGCTTGGCTTATAGTTCAGAGGAAAGAGCGGCAGTAGTCAGAGGTATTCGGAATAAAGCGTCCGGCTGATCTGCGCGGGTGGGTTGGTCCTCATCACGACGCAACTGTTGCTGTCATTGGTTTCCAGTCGCAAAAGAGCGGGCGAGCTGTGGGCGCTGCTCGGCGTGTCTGCAGAAGCCCCAGACAGCGGCGCGCACTCGCGGGGTCGGCTCACGGCCATATGCGAGGTACAATGGGGAAGATGCCGTCGTGACCTGTGAGGTGGTGTTCTAGGCGTGTGTCGCGTATGGCAAAACGAGGTACCATGTTAGTGTGGTCCGACGCAATGTATATGGATGGCATGTCACCTAAAGGGCGGTTAAATCGCTGTCATGCTGTTAGTCTGCGGGTGATAGGAAGTGCTGCTGCCATACGATAGGAAGTACTGCTGCCATACGATAGCATACCAGTGTTTGTTGTAACTTACTGTTTGTTATCATGGCAAAAATAAGCAAAGAATTGGTATCTGCCCTTGAGGACCTGAAGAAAGAAATTAGGATCGACCTCAAGAATTTGAAAGATTCTCTGGAACGAGACTTTCGAAATGAACTCAGAGAAATAAAAGCTAATCTAAAGTTTACTGATGACAAATTTGATGAGATGGTAACTAATCTGAAAGCAGTTCTAGAAGAAAATAAACGCTTGCGCACTGAAAATGACAACCTAAAGTCACGTTGTGATCAAATAGGAAGTCAAGCGAAATCTAACGAGTCTCGAATCGTGGACTACGAACAGTACTCGCGAAACGCCAATATAGAAATAAAAGGAATACCAGTGAATGCTAATGAAAAACTGACGGAAATCATGATGAAGCTTGGTGACTGTATTGGGGAACCCATATCACCGTCTGATATTGATGTGTGCCACCGGGTTTCAACACCAGGAAGCCAAACTGGAAAGAGTATTATTGTCCAGTTTGCACTCCGACGTAAACGAAATGCTGTGCTGGAGAAAGGAAGACGAAAGCGCCTAACGGCTAATGAACTTGGGTTTTCTGAATCTGTTCCCATTTACGTCAATGAGCACCTGTGTCCTGAAAGGAAGCGCCTCCTTGCGCAGGCAATCGCCAAAAAGCGTGAAACGAAGTGGAAGTTTGTTTGGGTGCGTGATGGGCATATTTATGCCCGCAAATCTGAAAATAGTGCCAGACTAAGGATCACTAGCTCGAATGATCTGAATAAAATAAGCTAAAAAAAATCATGGATGCCCCCATAAGATGCATCGAACTTCCTTCTATCACAGATCTAAATAGCGTTTACTGTGAAAATAGCGTTGGTGTTTTTCATATGAACTGTCGTTCTGTGTGCAACAAGACTGATGAAATACTTAGCCTGTTTACTTCCCTTAATTTTTCATTCCATGCAATAATGTTTACTGAAACCTGGTACCACGATGATTCAACATACTTTGTGTTAGACAATTATACTCACTTCGCTAATAACAGGGAAACTCGAAGAGGTGGTGGTGTATCGCTGCAAATTCTGAATTCGCTTCCTGCAACAATACTTGAGAAATTCACGTTCTGCACTCCGGACTGTGAAGTGTTAACCGTTCAGAGCGACAAAAATATATTTTGTGTTGTCTACCGCCCTCCAGACGGAAAACTTGAAAATTTTTTTTCATCGTTAGAAGCACTCTTTGATTATGTGTCTATAAATGAGCACGTGTTATACCTTTCCGGTGATATGAATATTGATATGCGAACCGCGTCACCAGAGCAGACAGAATTTGCTTCTTTATTTGATTCTTACGCTCTTGTGAATGTAACTACTGTTCCAACGCGCGTAACTTGTTCCACTTCAACTACTTTAGATTTAATTATCACTAACAAAGATAAAAGCACTATAACTTCCGGAACTTTGATAACTGACATCAGTGATCATTTTCCAGTATTTTCCTTTATTGCTAATACCAACCCTAAACATGCTTCTAAATCACCGGTGTCTTATTATCGCTGCATTGATTCGAAATCCCTCGACACCTTTCGTAATGAAATATGTACAGCCAACTTTTCCCATATATTGTCGCTACCTGACGCAGATGTTGCGTACGATGCTCTAATGATTGTGTTAAACCAAATATATCAAAACTGCTTTCCTTTAAAATGCTGTCGCAAACGAAAATCAAAGAAAGCATGGATTACGAATGCCTTATTGAAAAAAATAGAAAGAAGAACGAAACTATATGCGCAATTCATTAAATCCAAGGATCCCGTGAAATTTTCTCAATATAAGAAATATCGCAATATCTTGAACAAAGAACTACGTCAAGCCAAGTACGAATACTTCAGCTATTCGTTGTCAGATAATTCTAGCACGAACCCTCAGCATCGATGGCATGAACTAGGTAAACTGCTTGGACGTCGCTACAACAGTGGTCCAAACTGCATTATGCGCGATGGTGCTGTGCTGACAGGGAAGGATCTCTCAAATGCTTTTAATGATTTCTTTGTGAATATCACAAATACAGCAAGCTCTCCTATTAATTCAACAAACACGTCAATTCACCAAGCACCAGGAGTCTCGATGTCGATGTTTATGCCCCCTACAACCGAAAATGAAATAATTTCTGTATTCAGAAATCTTAAAAACAGTAGGGCTTTAGATATTAACGGTTTTCAAATAAAACCTCTAAAGTATGTAATTGATTTGCTAGCCCCAATATTAACACACATATTCAACCTTTGTCTCGGTAGTGGAGTATTTCCTAAGCAGATGCAGATTGCAAAAGTTATCGTGATACACAAAGGAGGCGATACCTCTGAACTGTCAAATTATAGGCCAATTTCTATTCTACCGGTAATTTCTAAAGGCATAGAAAAAATTATTCACACGAGAATAACAAATTTCTTAGATAAGCATTCCGTTTTGTCGAATGATCAGTTCGGGTTCAGACCAATAAGATCCACTGAGTTGGCACTGCTCAAGCAAAAGGAACTCTTCATAAATGCATTTGAAGACAAGCTCCTTGTCCTCGGAATTTATATTGACTTTTCGAAAGCCTTTGATTTAATCAATCATGACTTGTTAGTAAATAAACTAAACCACTACGGTATAAGAGGGATTCCTAATTCTTTGATACGGTCATACCTTCAACATCGTAAACAAATTGTAGCACACAATGAAGCTCTGTCTGATGGCCAATACATAAGATCGGGCGTGCCGCAAGGCAGCATCTTAGGCCCTTTGTTGTTTTTAGTTTACTTAAATGATATATTTTACACTAAGCTACCGGTGAACCTTACTGCCTACGCTGATGACCTTACGGTGCTCATTACGGGTAGTAGAGAAAATGACTTATCCTCTAGAGGTAATGAGTTCTTGCAATACATGTGTCAGTGGTCGCAGGAAAATTACCTAAAGGTGAACACAAGCAAAACTAAAGCCATAGTATTTCGAGCGAAAAACAAAGTTGTAAAGGATATTATGCTTAAGTTTGAGAACAACTATATTGAAATCGTGCGTACTATCAAGTGTCTGGGAGTAACCTTCTCGGAATCGCTTAATTTGGATGCCCAAATTAATAACGTAAGATCAAAAATGAATAAAGTGAATGGGGTGCTATGTCGTCAACGGTATGTGCTATCAACAAAAATTAAACTATTAATCTACAATGCTTTCTCAGTTCCAATACTTAACTATTGCCACACTGTCTGGGGCACAAGTACGAAGCATAATTTATCCAAGATTACTCTTACCCAGAAACGTGCGATAAGATTAATTGCTAACATACCATGGTATGCCCACACAGAAAGCTATTATTCCGAGTTTAGCATCATTCAAGTGCCTAATCTTTATGCCTTCAGATTAATTCTTATGTACAAGAATGCTATTAGAACAAACAACGCAGATATGTTGACACTGTTCAACCTTCAAAGCAATGTGCCCATGTACAATGTACGCCGTTGCACCACTTGGTCTACACCGTTTTGTCGGACTGTGTACCGATTTCAATCAAGCGCCTATAAACTTCCCTGTTACCTTAACACACTTGAACGTAATAACATCTCCCTGGAAGAAATATCGAAAAATAAGTTAATTAGTGTTTTGCCGCTCCTGCACTAATGTATAGTGTTTCGTTCTGTTTTTGTATGTCGCGCTATTGTTTCTTACGTCACACAATGTTAACAAATGCGCTAAGGCTGTTGTCGATTTTGTACGTATATTTTCTTACTGATCCCTACTGTATTTTTTGCCCTAGTAAGTTCACAAATTTCGCAATGTATTCCAATGTTTCTAGTATTTCTCTGCGTTTGTCATGATTAAGCTGTTTCTCGTCATACTGTCATGTGGGGCGTAATGGGGTTTTTTTCAAGCCGCTGCATGCGGCTTTTACCCTTACGTCCGCTCTCATTCTGTATTCTGTGGAAAGAGAGAAATAAATATTATTATTATTATTATTATTATTATATAGTGGTGCGATGGACAGTGAGGCATGCAGGGGTGCGTTAACTAGCTTGGAAATAAAGACACGTCCTCTGTCACTGACAAATTCCTGGAGTGCACCATAGCGAAGGACGAAGTGTTGCATGAGGAAGGACGCAACGTCGCTTGCTGTGGCGGTTGGTTGGGCAGCTGTTTCTGCATAACGCGTCAGGCGATCTGCGACAACAACAATCGGGCATCTCCCATTAGGTGTGCAGGGTAGAGGGCCGTAGAAGTCGATGCTGACACCGTCAAATGGCCGAGAAGGGCACGCAATTGGCTGCAAGGTACCGCAAGGACAGCGAGCAGTAGACTGGAGGCGTTGGCAGGCTGAACATGAGCGGATGTACTTCTGGAGATAAGTTCACATCTCACGCCAATAAAAGCGCAAGCAGAGCCTGGTGCACGTTTCGAAGAAGCCAGCGTGGGCTAATTGTGGGAAGGGCGAGTCGCCGGGAAGTCAAATACGCACTCCTAAAGAGGCACAATTCACAGATTCTTGCGATGCTCCGCACTCATATCGATGAGCGCTGGCGACGAATTATGAAAAAAGCCACGTGACGGAGCGCTTGTATCGTGCTGCTCTCAAGCGTTCGTGCGGTGAAGAAGTCCCGCTGCATCGTGACTGGCGGCGGGGAAGCCGTAGGCCGTTATGACGGTCGTTTGCAGCAGGGCCAGCGGTTCCCTCGAGGCCCAGAAGGGCCTCTTGGACCAAGCTGGGCGGGTCGCGATGGCCACTGGAGTCTTGGAATAGGGACCCACCCTGCACCACTCCCTAACGCCATTATTTTTTAATTTTTTTTTTATTTTTGCCTCATCAATAAATGTTTATTCCTCCTCCTCCTCCCGTCGGATGGCGGCGCAAATGCATGCCGCTGGCCGAGCGCTGCCGAGGAAGCAAAGGAACGCCCTGCCGCTTCCCCGTCACCAGTCACAATGCAGCCGACCTTGTTCACCAAACACGCTTGAGAGCAGCACGATACCACTGCAAAAGCGCTCCATCACGTGGTTCTTTTTTTCTTCGTATTTAGCGGGCTTTCTTTGCGACCAGGAATGAATGAATGAATGTTTGATGTTTTATGGCGAAAGGGCCAAGTATGGCCAAAGAGCGCCATATCCGTGTTAATGAGTTTGCAGTGAAATCATGAGTTCGATGAAGTTGGTGTGACGTGGCTGTAGAGGGGCCTTAAAAATGGTCGCGCTAAAGTGCGCAAAATCTGTATAATAAGATTATGGCGACGACTTATTACCTGTACTATGAACATTAAGATGCAC
The DNA here is from genome assembly GCF_038994185.2 of Dermacentor albipictus. NCBI lineage: Eukaryota > Metazoa > Arthropoda > Arachnida > Ixodida > Ixodidae > Dermacentor > Dermacentor albipictus. The sequence continues at coordinate 2,263,404 of NC_091822.1, read as the reverse complement.
TTAAATAGAATGATACGATGCATAAAAATATATAAGATTATGAGATATGCTAGAGCACTACTGCCTCCTTAGAGCCCTTGAAAAACAAGGGCCTGGAGGCATGGGCTATGCAAAACTGTTACCGCAGTGGCATCCTCTGGAGTGAGGATGTTCTACGAATTTAATGGGCATATAACGTGTAGTACGACATCATTTAAGAAGCTGAGGACTGCCTTAGTGTCAGAAAGCGGTTCCTTACCAAGAAACATAGCCGGGTGTAGAGGGATGTGATGTTTGTAAGAAAGCGGAAAATTTTTGTTTCTCTCAGTTTCGGCTTCCCGACACTTCAGGAGCACGTGGAGAACGGTAAGCCTCTCACCGCATCTACCACAGATTGGAGGTTGACTTCCAGTAAGCAGATAATTATTGGTGCCAAATGTGTGTCCAATTCTGAGGCGACAGAATAGGACATCTGTTCGCCGAGATTTTGTTGGGGAGGGCCAAAAACCTAACTGTGGCTTTATAACGTCCAGTTTATTATTTATCTCTGCGTCCCACATGCGTTGCCAGTGGTTTCACAGTTTCTTTCGTATGTAAGGTTTCAGATCTGTGAGAGGCACCAAAGCAGTATTATTAACAGCAGGGAGTGCAATTGACGTAGCCATCTGGTCTGCCAAAACATTACCTTCGATTCCCCTGTGGCCGGGTACCCAGCATATGATGATTTGCTTGTTAGATAGATAAGCTTTGCACAGGTCGGAATAGGCCTGAGTAAGTACACGATTTTTATGCTTGTAGGGTGACATTAAGGCCTTCACCACACTTAGGGAGTGCGTATACATAACGGCTTTTTGGAGTTTTGATTTCTTTATATGCTTTAAAGCCAACCATATAGCGTAGGCCTCTGCCGTAAAGATACTTGTTTCTGGATGTAGTACATCGGATTCCGAAAAAGAAGGACCGACGGCTGGATAGGATAATCCGGCATGTGACTTGGAAGCATCTGTGTAGAACTCTGTGCATGAGTGCTTGTACTGAAGTTCTAGGAAATGCATTCGAATTTCTACCTCTGCAGCATGCTTTGAAACATTTAGAAAGGATACGTGACATACTGTGACCTGCAAGACCCAAGGAGGTAATAGCTTGGTTGGACGCATTAAGCGGTGCTCCAGGAGGGGGACATGCATTTCATCACTAAGCTCCTTCATACGCAGCGAGAAAGGCTGTCTTATAGACGGACGGTTGCGGGAAAGTGTAGCATACGTCGTATCGGTAATGGTATTAAGACATGGGTGTTCAGGAATGGAATGCACTTTAGGGAAATAAGTAAAGCTGACGTATGATCTCTGTAAGTGGAGCGGCCACTCATTCGATTTGGCATATAGGCTTTCGATCGGGCTTGTTCTGATAGCACCAGTGGCTAGGCGGATACCTAGATGATGGACAGGATCCAGCATCCTTAGCGCGCTCGGGGCGGCAGAGTTATACACTACGGCCCCATAATCCAATCGTGACCGTATTAGGCTCTTGTAGAGATTCATTAGACACTTTCTGTCAATACCCCACGTAGCCTTAGATAGAAGTTACATTAAGTTCAATGTTTTTAGACATTTTTCTTTCAGATATTTGATGTGTGGAATGAAAGTGAGTCTATCGTCAAGTATAATACCTAGGAATTTGTGCTCTTTGTTGATAGGAATTTGTTGTCCACACAGTTCTAAGCAAGGATCCGGGACCAGGCCTCTCTTTCGTTTAAAAAGTACACAAGAACTTTTGTGAGAATTGATTTTAAATCCGTTTTTCTCTGCCCATTTTGATACTTTGTTCAAACCATGCTGTACCTGTCTCTCGCACACTGCGAGGTTACAGGATTTAAAAGCTATTCGAATGTCGTCCACATCGTCTAGATAGAGTAAAAAATGGCCGGTGGTAATGAAGCACGAAGCGGGTTCATCTTCACTATAAAGAGCATGCTGCTAAGCACACCTCCCTGGGGTACACCAGTTTCTTGTGTAAAAGGACGTGATAGTACATTGCCGACTTTTACACGGAATGGATGTTTCCTTCGATGTTTCCTTCGAATGAATGTTTCCTTCATGGATGTTTCCTTCGATGTGCGCAAGATGGTCAGTTGTGGAGCGCCCTTCTCTAAAACCACACTGATAGGGATCAAGCATGTTGTTCAATTCAAGGTAATGTATGAGTCTGCGATTAATCATTTTTTTCAAATACCTTACAAAGGCAACTTGTGAGGGCTATCGGGCGGTAACTTGCCACTGAGGAAGGGTCTTTGCCTTGTTTCAAAACATGGACCACAATGGCTTGTTTCCATGCAGTTGGAAGGTATCCCACAGCCCAAATAGTGTTAAAAAGTGCGAGTAGTGTAACTTGCGTGTCATTGTGTAGGTTTTTGATCATTTCATGCATTATTCTGTCAGATCCAGGTGCAGAGCTATTGCATGCGCTCAAGGCAGCTCTAAACTCCGCAATAATAAAAGGACGGTTGTGTGGTTGATTCTGACGACATTTTCTGATGAAAGGCTTACATTCTTCTATTTGTTTGTATTTGAGAAAGGATTGTGAATAATTTGTTGAACGTGACGCGCTCTCAATATACTCCCCAAGTGAGTCTGCCTGGTCTTGCAGTGTATCACCCTGTGTGTTTACCAGAGGGAGTGAATATGTTTGCCGCCATTTAATCCTATTAACCCTGTTCCAGGCTTCGGCCTCATCTCTGAACGAGTTGATACTAGATAAAAACTTGTGCCAACTTTCTCTTTTGGCCTGTCGGTGGATTCGCCTGCCTTGGGGCTTTCCTTTTTTAAAGTTCATAAGATTCTCTGCAGTGGGAGAAGCGCGTAGCAACCCTCACGCCTTGTTCTGATTCTTACGGGCGTTCCTACATTCGCTGTTCCACCACGGTACACGTCGTTTGCATGCCAGACCACTCACTTCGGATATGCATTGTGATGCGGCATCTATTATGAATGATGTAAGATGCTCCACAGCAGCATCAATTTCTAAAGAAGACATGTCGGCCCATGAGATGTTAGTGAGAATTCGAAATTTCTCCCAGTCGGCTGTGTCTATCTTCCACCTAGGAGCTTGTGGAGGATATTCGTTTTCTTTAGATGTTGGGCTATGGTGTTGGGCTGCTGAGCACGGAGGTCGCGGGATCGAATCCCGGCCACAGCGGCCGCATTTCGATGGGGGCGAAATGCGAAAACACCCGTGTGCTTAGATTTAGGTGCATGTTAAAGAACCCCAGGTGGTCAAAATTTCCGGAGTCCTCCACTACGGCATGCCTCATAATCAGAAAGTGGTTTTGGCACGTAAAACCCCTAATATTATTATTATTATATTCTTTAGATGTTCTTATCATTATAGGGAAGTGGTCGCTCCCGTAAGGATTGTTCGTAACTTCCCATTCGAGTTCGGGCAGTATGGACGGGCGAACTATGCTAAGATCTATTGAAGAAAATGTTCTGTTTGCTAGGGAGTAATACGTCCTTCTTATTCAGCAAGCACACACCTGAAGAAAAAAGGAACTGTTCAACAAGACGACCTCGCGCGTCTGTACGAGTGTCGCCCCACAGGGAGCTGTGCGCATTGAAATCGCCAAGAACAACATAAGGTCCTGGCAATTTGTCTATAAATGACTGAAATTCATGTTTGTTTAATTTGTAGTATGGGGGTACGTAAAGCGAGCAAATGGTGACGAGTTTATCCAGAAGAACAGCTCGAACCGCCACTGCTCCAAGGGGCGTTTGTAGCTGTATACGCTGACAGGAAATACCTTTATGAATCAAAATGGCAACACCACCTGATGATACGACAGCATCATCGCGATCTTTGCGAAACTTGACATACGGTCGGAGAAAATTTGTATGTTGTGGTTTTAGGTGTGTTTCCTGTAGACACAGCACTGTTGGATTGTGTTTTTGGATAAGCTCCTGCACATCATCAAGGTTCCTAAGAAGACCTCTGATGTACCATTGAATTATTTGTGTATCCATATTGGAGGTCAATAGCTGCTGTGTGTACAGAAACAGAAGTAGTGATTATGAAAATTACAGAGATTAAATTACAGAGCCCTTTCGAGGCCGTGTAACGGGAGTTCTGCCCTTTCTGGAGCGTTCGAGGGAGCCTCGCCGCTCCTTACGTGCTTCGTGCGCCTTGAGGATAGGTGTTGTGTCCATTGCCTCTAGTAAGGCTCCGGACATGTGCTCTTGCGAGCGAGAAGTTTTCAGATGGAGTCCCGCCTTGGAGGGCAAGACCCCTGCGCCCACCACCCCGGAGGTCGGTGGGGCTCCCTGAGGGATTTGGCTGCGCCGGCTGTTGCCAGCGCTGGAAGGGGCCGGGGAGGTTGGCGCAGCCTCGGCTGCGCCCACCTTCGGGGTCGATGGTCCCTTCTGCTCGGTTGGCGGAGCAGCGCTAGCTGCAACCACCGTGGGGGCAGATGGCGTAACTGCCGACTCAGTGCGTGTGGGTCGGACAGCCGCCGGAGGCCGTTGTGACGCTGCCCCCTGACGCGCCACTTCGGCAAAGCTTTTCTTTGGCAGGTATGCTACCCGCCTGCGTGCCTCTTTGAACGATTTATTTTCCTTAACTTTGATTGTGACTATTTCTTTTTCTTTTTTCCATGATGGACAGGACCGCGAGTACATGGCGTGTTCCCCATCACAGTTCACGCAGTGTGGAGCATTCTCGCAATTGTCAGATGAGTGTTCTTGGGCACTACATTTTGCGCAAGTCTGGCGGCCTCGGCAGTTCTGTGAACTGTGGCCAAATCTTTGACACTTAAAGCATCGGAGAGGATTCGGGATGTGCGGTCTGACTCGGATCTTTATGTAGCCAGCCTCAATGGTCTCAGGTAGCATACTTGTTGCAAAAGTTAGAATTAAGTGCTTCGTCTCAATCTCCTTGCCATCGCGCCTTATCTTTATTCTCTTCACATTGGTCACATTTTGATCGCTCCAGCCCTCCAGTAGTTCGGCTTCAGTCAGTTCCATGAGATCGGCATCGGAAACGACTCCTCGTGTGGTGTTCATTGTGCGGTGCGGTGTGACCGTCACTGGAAGATTGCCAAAGGATACTAGATTAGAGAGTTTCTCGTACTGTGTCTTATCACGCAGTTCTAAGAGGAGGTCGCCATTAGCCAACTTAGAGACTTCATAACCTGGGCCAAAAGCTTCACTAAGTGTCTTCGCAACAAGAAAAGGTGAGATCATTCCCACTGCCTTTTCTTTTTTCTCTGAATGTACAACATGAAATCTTGGAAAATTGTCATTATTTCGGCAAAAAAACGTGAAAACTTCTTCGGTGCGCCCTCGTTTATGAGGGTGATCAGGAAGTGTTTGAAAAGAACTTGCCATAGGTATGTATGAAAATTCGGCAGCGCCGCCAGCCACCCACCATGGAGCCCAACAAGGGGACGCTGCAAGACCGTGAAAAGATGGCCTGTATGCGCCAGCTGTACGACACTACTATAACCGAATGTGTTATAACCAAGGTTGGCTATCCCACACAAGGTTAACCCTTGCCGCCGAGGAGAATGAAGTAAATGGAAGAGTGGAGAAGACAGGAAAGGTCAAAAAGTAAGAGATAAAGACGAAGATTCGAGAGGAAGAGACAGGAAGAGGCGACTGCCGATTTCCGGGTCAGTCTGTGGGCGCCGTCCACATGAAGCCGAGGCCAAAGGGGCGTGTTGTCGCCACCGAGGGGCCGTAAAGGTCCAAACACCCGGCATTGGCTCAACCCCCAGGATCCCCTTTTCCCCGGACACGGCTAAGTAGCGCACGGCTACACGCGGGAGGGTCCAACCCTCGTGTGCTCGGGTACGTGGTGTCGCAACGCACCAAACGCCTGCTGACGCAGACGCCCCTGCGGGGTTTGCAACCAGGAATAAAAGGACAACGTGAGACGTATCGTACAGGAAACAACTCGATCGGTGGTGTCTGGAGGCGTTCTACAAATGCGCGTTTTAAAATTTGGTCATCAACCAATAATCAAAACGTTAGGTAATTAACCTCATTAATTAGTGAGTTACGGGGCAAAATCACTTTAGTTACTTTAGGCCAGTGCGAATAGTATGCGTTTGGTTCAATTCGCTTTCGACACGCCTTTCATTTTTACGATCTTGGCTCAAGTGCGTGCGTGCGTGCGTGCATGTGTGTGTGTGTGTGTGTGTGTGTGTGTGTGTGTGCGTGTGCGTGTGCGTGTTGTGTGTGTGTGTGTGTGTGTGTGTATGTGTGTGTGTGTGTGTGTGTGTGTGTGTGTGTGTGTGTGTGTGTGTGTGTGTGTGTGTGTGTGTGTGTGTGTGTGTGTGTGTGTGTGTGTGTGTGTGTGTGTGTTGTGGGGGTTCCGCTCTGCGTGCGGCTAGGGCTTGTAAGAGTTGTCGGACGATCTCGCCGCTGCCACCATGTGTAAGATTTGGAGTCGGGCTTGTAGGACAATCGGAGGAACTTGGGGTGACAGGAACAGGTGAGCAGGAATTTATTTGCAGTATTTACAGTTGAACATGGGATACATTTACACAGTCTAGCGTGACTCTCAAATGGAGCCCGCAAGACGAAGCATACAGCAAACGAACACACAGCTCATGAGTACATTTCGAGCAGAGAGCACGATGACGAGCACACACTAGCAGCCGACAACAGCTGCTTATAACCACTCCGTTCGACGTCATCGTTCGACGTCTCCGTTGAAAGTACTCGTGGTCGCCTTTGTGACAAGAGGGTAGGGGTTTTACACACACACATGCCGCACAGGTTTTCGTGCTCTGCCCGAGGGCCGACGACCCTTGCAGCGCAGTCGTGGTATCCAATATCTGGCATCCGCGTAGTCACTTGGTCACGCCCAAACCCAGCCGGTGCCTCTACATTCCAAAGCTGCCTCGCACAGCGGCCTCCGCCGCTGCACATTGTCTGGTGTCCCGAAAAGCGCATGGGAAGGTTACGCCAATTACCTCCCCTCGAGAACTCCCCTGAGCTGACAATGTATCGAAAGCCTCATGCTCGGTATCGAAAGCCTCATGCTCAACCGGGTTTCCATGGCATTTTTTTTTGTTTCGTGCATTCATATGTTTCCGAAGTGAAGCCGATTGTTAGCTGATTTTAATAACCACGTCCTAACGCTTTCACGAAATGGCCGTTTTTGGTGTTGAGGGGGGGAAAACGCGCGTAGGAAATGGGAAAGGTGTAGCGGATTTTCTTTTTGTTAGAAGCCGGGTGTGCCTTGGGGGAGAGTGGCCTTGTGCTCGCTGCTTTGTGGTTGTGGGTCTGGCACTGTTCTGTGGTGATTGCTTGCCCACGCAGGAGACGAAAAATGGCAAGACCTGCTTGCAAGACCAACTTCACTGGACCGGATTAGGGAGAAATGTCACAAGATCGCCAAGAGGACAGATGACCACTCCCCGGAATCTACCTGCTACGAACGAAGGGTTCGTGACCTCTACGGAGAATCCTGAACCGAAACGCCGATCCCTCGTACAGCGGCTGCTGGCCACTGCACGTCGGGATCTTCCTCTCCCGCCGGAGAGTCTGTTAGGTATGGCCGGACGCCAAGGGCCATACGTCATCCCCTTCCCCTCTCATGGTCGGGCGCCGTGGGTGCTACGTCATCCCCTTACCCTCTCATGGCCGGAGCCCACGGCGCCGGAGAGGTCACTCACCCGACTCTCTCCCCGGATTCGTCGAAAAGAGGATCGACATCCCCTTCCCCTCTCATGGTCGGGCACCGTGGGTGCTACGTCATCCCCTTACCCACTCATGGCCGGACCCCAAGGCGCCAGAGAGGTCACTCACCCGAACCTCTCCCCGGATTCGTCGAAAAGAGGATCGACTTCTCCTTCCCGTGCTCGGTATTGCAGGAGGAGGGGCCTTCTCTCTGTGCCTGTCACGTGTCATCGACGGAAGCAAGGTCCCGCCCACACGATTGTAGAGAGCCTACTTAAGGGGCTCCGAAATGTACCTGTGATATACTTCATACTTCATACATCATGCTCTTCTTATTTTCTTTCAATTACCTTTGAATAAACAGTGCAAGTTTCGCACTAGCAAATCGTCGTCTCGCCCTTGCTCGGTCGCTGTGGTCTACCGTATGCCTGCAGCTCACCGACAACGCCACGCTACCCAATAAGGAAAGGTTGGTCGAGCTTCGAAAGGCAGGCGCCGCTATTTCTCGGCAGCAGTATGGTACGCTACCCTGGAGTACGCAAGAGACAGGTCGCTAGCAATGGGATCACCTACAAATGCAACAAACTGGTTGCTAGTGGTAGGATCGCCCCTGAGGTGCAACAACACCTTATCTCGCGACGAGCAATTTGCACTGAACCAGCGTAACGCTTCTTTATGTCAAGTCACGGGATCGTCATTGCCGACATACTAGACGAAATTCATTATGACAATCCATTAGCATTTGAAAACGAGCAATATTGGAAACTTTTCTCAGTAACTTATTTGCTACCGCAAAAAGGGTGCAATTTGGGAACTCTCGACTCAGTTAACGCGCCACATCAGAGCACAATGTTCACGCCGTTTAAGTAAGTATATAGAAAATAACGAAAAACAAAAGCAGGTAGTTCACGTTTTTTTTTTTTTTTGCCCACGACAGATTCGATGAAACGCGATAATTTATGCGCACTGCTTTACTTAGGGCATTCAACGAAGCTGTGAATGGTTCCATCCGGCAATGGTACAAAACGGTAGCTGTGCTGTGCAGCCGGGCACGCATACCTTTCAGATCCTCAGAAAAAAATTTTTTTTGGAACGCGCCTTCACACAGCAATGAAGGCGTCGAAATATACGAGCTCATATCCTGTCTCATTCATTTTCACTCGTACATGTTTTTATCGTACGTAGGCACCGTAAACGCATGAGGTGCGGTCAACTTCTCCCTTCCCCTGTGGACTTCCGACAATGAAGTTTTTCTCTTCTCAGCCGTGATCAGTATACCCGCGTGCCATTATTACGCGTCTCGCGGAAGCCTTGGCCTTTTCACGCCAGATGTCAACATACGCACCTGAGGGACATATTTGTACCTGTACGACACCTATGAGAGATTTGTGAGATACCCATCTCTTTTGGTGAAGTTTACATCGGCCAAACTGGCCGATGCATGAACGATCGGCTTACAGAGCAATTTCATAATTTCAATCGCGCAATTCAAGATCATCTTGGCGCACGCTGCCGTGACTGGCGCTCCAAATTCGCCTTTTATAAATAGAGGATTATCTCTATAGGAACAAATCAGTGCTTACCAGATAAATTATCGAGGCTTCCCGAAATAGCACGTGAAGGTAGAAATCGTGCAAGCTGTGCATATTTACCCATGTGCGAAAAAGAGTAGACGTTCTCAGAAACCACCACCAATGCGCGACATATTTAAATGAGAAGTGTCATCTCTGTATGTCTGACTTGTCTTGTTGCGACGATCAGTATTCAATAGCAAAACAAGCGTTTCGTTGAAAGTACAGCACTGTGTATACTTCCCTGTTTTAGTCGGATTTCTGCACTGTCACGGTGGCCGTTTTTCGTTCTTTTTCTGGGTAGCATGCTTGGCGGCAAATTCCCCAATAAAAAAATACTACCTACCATCTGCAATATAACTAGAGTAAATTTATTCTCCCCGCCATAGTGGATTTCAGATTCATGTTAGGAAGTCAGTCGTGTCTGCGGTCAATTTCTTTATTTTTAGCAGTAACAGTGCGATCAATGACAGGTGTATTAAAATTGTGTTTTAGTATATACATATCTCCGAAAGGTTCACTGGCGAACGTGCCTACGGAACGTGCGTCTCGGTTTAGTCCTTTTTTGTTCTTTTTTTAGTCATCAGTTTCTCTTGCTTATGCCCGGCCAGATCTGCGTACAATGACTGTACAACAATTGCTGCGACATTTCATGCATGTGGTACCACTCGCAAAACACCAACAAATGAATAACCAAAAGTACATTCACATACAAATAAAGTTTACGTGGCGGGCAATTGTTAGAACATCAGTAGGACTGTTTGAAAATAAATGCCCAAGGCAGCCCGCGCAACGCTGGCTAACCCGTTGTCGCGGTGAGGCAGGGGTGCACATGCAAGAAATATTGGTCACCGCGACACATGTTTTCGTGCACTCTGCGGTTACACGCATTAGTGCGAAATTGTCATAAAATCCAATGGCGTCGGTGAAACAGGAAGTCAAATAACATTTGCGTCAGCACAAGTCGCGTACAATAGCGGCGACGTAACGGTGACGCCATAAAGTACCAGCATGTACGTACTGTTAATAAGAGGACGGCAATTATACGCAGAGAAGACAAAAGCCTGCATTACGGCCAATCCATTCGCAGAGTTAGCAGCGCCTGCGATTGGAACGAATGCCGCAACTGCAGCAAAGAACCAGCTATATCTGAGTACGATAGGTGTGCACCTATATCTGAGTGCGATAGGTGTGCGTATTTACTAAAGCAGTGACGGCGACGTCAGCAACGATGAGCGAGTCGCGGAATTTTGGAGGCCTTCCACTAACGTTTGCGTAATGCACAGCAGGGAAAATACGCCATCTCAGCCGTAGGACTCGCCTGGTACAGGGAGCGCGGACCCGTGTGGCACGCCCGTACAAAGCGACGGTGGGTGGTGTTCCGATCCTTCCGGCACTCGGGGTTAGGCTACGCAGCGCGGAGACTCACCCGGTCCGCTCCATGTCCTCGGCGACGCTGGGCCTCCGAAGCGGGTGCCGTCGCCCACTGGTCGGCAGCGCACGTCGGGGCGCGCTTCCCACAAGCGGCGCGTGGGTGGCGCCCGACAGGTTCCGCGGCGTGGGCCGCTTCGTCCCGCCCGGATGAGCCTGCCTGTTTCCGTCGTGCTTGCTGTCGACTCTTGGCCATAATGGCGCCATCGGTGCATCTCGAGTCGCCCATCGTCAGCATGCGCGGATCCAAGGGGGATGTCCTTCTTCCCAGCTGTTACTGCTGCCACTCTTTTGCTGTGGAGAGACAAGAAATTGAATTCCGGGGTTTTACGTGCAAAAACCACGATTTGGTCATGAGGCACGTCGTATTGTTGGCGGGGGGGGGGGGGGGGGCGCTGGATTAATTTTGACCGCCTGGGTATTTTTGACATCGCGGGCCCACTTGGATCTTTACCAACTGGGCCCATAACGAAGAATCAGAATCAGTTCATTCAAAGCAAAAATAGGGATAATTACATGACAAGTATATACAGAAGGAGGTCCCGTAGTTAGAAACTGAAATGGGACATCCTGTGCATGATGACTAGAATTAATAAAACAACAATGGGAACATGTGAAATTTTCGATAATAAAGGTTTTTAGGAGACATAAATGAACAGAAAAGTAGCAGGTGAATGTATTAAGCAATAACAAGGCTTTGCACTAGACAGCAAATGGTGAAACTACAAAAAATTGCTTTAAAAAAAGAAAAGAAGTAAACAAAATGCGAGAGACATTTAGAGAAACAAAGTGAAAGTTAAAAATATAACACATGGTGCACTCAAATGGGAAATTCGGAGGAAGCTAAAAGAAAATACTTAAGTTCCGTGCGAAACCTGTGAGCTTTGAACAATTTTAAAGGGAATTCCACAGAGATAAAGCTGAAAAATGTAATGACTGCTTACCATAGTTGGTGCGAACGATGGGTAAAATGAAGTTCATATTTCGTGCAAGTTTAGTATTATTTACATTAGCTAGGGATGTCTTTGGTATGATGGTTACTGAAATATCATTGTTTAATGACCTAGAATAAATATCGACAGGTTATATTTAACAAGATCAGTCACATTCAAAATATTATGTGCATGTAACAGCTGAATTGCGCTAATGCTATGAGGTGAAAATGTTATTAGTCAAATAGCTCGATTCTGAATGACTTGCAACGAAGTTAGGTGACTGTCATAAGTGTTTCCCCATGATTTAATGTTATAGTTAATATGAGAATGAACAAAAGCATAATAAACAAACTTGAGGGTTGAAAATCATAAATATGGTCATGCTTTGATTAAAACGCGTATTCCGTATGCCATGTTCTTTTTCACATTAGCTTTGTGAAGGTGAAATTTAAGATGACGATCAAATTCCACACCAAAATAGGTGCAATGATCGACTGCAGTGATTAGGTGATTGTTGATGGAAATAGATTGAAGGAGCTCAGGTGATCGCTGATGTTAGGCAAAAACGACAAAATTGGTCTTTTTATGGTTATTCTGCAGTTTGTTAAGTTGACACCATGTGAAAAGTTTCACGAGATTTTCGTTTAGCTTACGTGTTAGCATTGATATACAATTGTAAGAAATAATTGTAGTAGTATCATCAGCGTAAAGAATCCACTTCGATGAGGAGAGGCAACTAGGCAGATCATTATTATAAATCAGGAAAAGTAGAGGACCTAATATGGACCCCTGTGGTACACCAATGTTAGTAGTAGCTTCTTTAGAGTAGTACCCAGAAATGTTAACGACTTGTTTTCTATCTTTTAAGTAACTGGGGATTAGAAGTAGAGGTGGACCAGTTATTCCGATGGCCTCAAGTTTAGCACAAGGAATTGTATGATTAAGTGTGTCGAAGACCTTGGATAGATCAATGAATATCGACGTTGCAAAATTATCATCATCAATAGCTTTTTAAGATAATTAGTAAGATAAATAAGTGCTAGATTAGTTGAAAAGCCAGAACAAAAGCCAAACTGATTAGGGGAAAGAATACTGAATTTATCTAAATATTTCGTTAGATGCTGTTCGATAAGTTTTTCAATAACTTCATTAAAAATGGAAGAACGCAAATGGGTCTATAATTTTGTGTAAGCGTGTGATCACCTTTCTTGAAAACGGGAATGACTCGACCGCGTTTAATTTCACGTGGAAAAACTCCGGTTTCAAAAATCAGGCTAATGATAGCTGAGAGGGCGTTAGCGATATGTTCCGCGATCATTTTAATGTGGTAGGCATTAATATTATCTAGGCCAGCACTAGTGGCTTCAAGGGTTATAATTACTGAAATTACTTCATCAGGTGTTGTTGGAAAAAGAAAAAATGAATGAGGTAAGCGTTTAAAGGACATGTTACCGCATTAAGCGGAATCAGAAGTGTTGTTGAAGAAGGCATTACAAAATAAATTTGCAATATCAAGCGGATTAATGTGTACCATGTCATTGTTAATGATTCTCGAAATGACGTTCTGAGAGTTACGGTTTGAAAAGGTGTTAACTATTTCCCACTTTTTTCTGGTCTTATTACCACATTCTATAATTTTTTGTTCGTTGTAATTTCTCTTCGCACTTCTCAGCTGCGCAGCAAGTGAGCTAGAAAATTTTTTATAATGGGTAAGTAATTTAGTATTTAAAGGTTGCTTCTTAGTTTTCTTATACAAATTTTCACGTGACCGCATTGCTTTCAGAAGTCTATCTGTAAGCCACGGATTTTCTGGCGATGATACCTTTTTTCTGCATTTTATTTTATGAGAGTGGCAGTTGAAATGCGATGAAAGTGTCCTTAAAAACTGCGAAAAAGCTTTTTGAGATTCAATAGATGATACAACTTCCGACCAGTAAGTTTTAGTTACGCTAGCAAGGAACATCTCTTTGTCTCCTATAACTCTGTAAAATGACGTGTTAGATATGGCTGAGTGATTGCGCAGGCGTAGCACGATAAGATAGTGATCGGTAATATTGGTGGTAATAATGCCAGCCTCAGGTGGATCTGTTAAGTTCGATAATACGTGATCAATTAGGGTGCCATCGGCAATGTTAGGACAACGAGTAGGGAGAGAAATTTAACATTCATATCCAAAACTATGGAAGATGCTTGAATAAATAGAGGAATTAGATGAATTGGTATCTATGAGGTTAATGTTGATATCGCCCATGATTATTGCGTTACAACAGCGCATGATATTTTTTTCCATGGTTTGATCAAGGGCACTACAGAAGTCAGTAACTAGAGAAGAAGGTGAGTGATAAATGCAGCCAAACACAGTTTTTTTTTTTTTGTCTATACTGAAGACGGGGGAGTCAAATTCAACAAACACAGATTCACAGTTAGTAATATTCAACTACAAGTCAGGCCGTCGTTTATATTTATTTATTTATTTTGGTGTTGTGGTAATATGGAATGTTAGATGAGAGAAATATAGCTGAACCGCCGTGATTACTCGTCTCTCTGTGAATGCTTATTGGAATGCTTGAAGGATTGCAGACACGAGGCCGAATCGAACACAAAGCACGAGCTTTGCCTGTTTGCGAGAAAGGCTTTCGCAGTGTATGACTGAAAGGTAATTAATTAGAATTTAACGTTTTTAAATGGATGATGGTTCCGTTCTCCGAACCCGTCGCGGTAACTATTGTGCAAACGTCATTGTTGAGAGCAAAATAGTGTAGCGTTAAAGACGCTGGTGGTGATGCATTGTCAGAACGGCTGCACGTGCCTTTGCTGAAAGGAACTGATGATGTGGGGGCCTTCATTATAGCCGAAACACTTATTGAGCGGTAGCAGTAGCCGATCCAAAACCTGTATAATAGCGATCCATTTCGTCTGACTTCGGGGAGCCGCGGAAAACTGTATGCGTGTCTGTGTGCCCGCGCGTGTGTGCGCGTGTGCGTGTGTTTGCGCGTCGGTGCGTGGGCGTTTCTGTGTGCGTAACGCTCAGTCGACCGGAAGTCCAGGAGACCAGCCTCACCCACACGCTAACACCGCTTAGGCTATCGAGTTGTAGTGTGCTGAACGCGGTGCAGTCGCCACAGGAGCCGTGCTGATAAACTACCGCGCGACTCACAAACGTACATTCAGCTATACGTTGCACGCGTGCACACGATCACTGCAGGCCGGCGCGCAGCAAATGCGCGAGGGCGCACAGTCTGCGCTCCGCGAAGCTGGCCTAGAAAGGCACATCTCGGGGAATAAAGACATTCCACAGTCCGCACAGAAAGCAATCGGCGCACTTCCTTACTTCCTAGAGATCACTGGGCTGTGCGACTGCAGTGGAAGGACGTCAGTGGAAGAGTTCTGGAGTTGTAGAAGGTGCTTTTGTCATTTGTGTGAATGACTGGTGTTGTGGTAATGTGATTGACGTGGAGGTCTTCGCCCCTTTCGAAAGTAGCACTTGCGTTGTCGAGGCGTCCTTCGAACATAAAATTATCAGTGCAGAAACAAGCGCTATAACTTCACCCAGTGGTCCTGGGGTGCTAAAAATCTGCCGGAGTGTTGACCAATGCACGCTGGGAGCCTGTGTGATCTACGCATGCGTGCTTGCACCAAATTTGACAAATGACGAGCAACGTAAGCGGTTACGTATATTTTTTTTTTTGTTCCCTGCTTAGTCCGCCTGTATCGTTTAAAATTCACCTGATTATGTGCTGTTGTGTAAATATTGACACGTGTGCATGTTTATCGGGTGACCGCGTCTCACCGTCGTTATCGCTCAGCGCAGGACGCCCACGCACGTATCGCATGTTTATTTATTTTTTTATTTTACAAATACTGCCAGCCTTGTTACCAGGCCTTAGGCAGGAGTGGGAATCTGGAACAAAAAAAAAGCATGAAATAAGATCAAACACGACAGCAGACACTGAACAAGAATCTTCATAACAAACAGCATAACAGAAACCTTTCACAATCATGATTTGACGGGTAAAGACGAGGGATGAACCCTTTGGTTTATTCGCAAAGAGCAGAAAGAAAGGATGAAACCGTTGGACAGTGAACAGTTGTGGCACAGTAATGAGTTCCATTCGGAAATTGTGCGTGGGAAAAAGGAATTTTTAAATGCGTTGGTCCTGCAGGAAAAATCTATAACCTTTTTGTTGTGAGAAGAGCGCGTACAGCGGTGGATAGCCGGTACAATATATAATGTTTTATCTATTCCTAACTCACTGAGAGTAAGAAGAAAAATTTCATTCTGTCCCGGTAATGGCTTATATTGCAAGCCTTTCCAGTTGTGCTGCCTAGAAGAGATTATGGGGATGTGTGCGAGCTGTACGAATTGAAACAAACCTGGCTGATTTTCTTTGGACTTTCTCAATTTTAGTGATGTTGGTTTGTGTGTGCGGATCCCAAGCAATCGCAGCGTATTCTCGAATGGATAGGATGAATGTTTTATATACAGAATGTTTTGTTTCAAGTGAACCGTTTCCTATTGATCGCCTTAAATAGCCTATTTCTTCATTGCTTTATATAAATGATAAAGACTGATAAAGACTGATAAAGACTGGTTGTTAATGCTATGAGTAGGGGTTAAGGGATTCTTTCTGCGAGTAATGGTCACTGCAACAGTCTTTTTGAGGTTAACAATCATTTGCCATTTCGAGCACCATGTTTGTATTGTAGAGAACGAGGTGTTTAAACCTATTTGGTCATTTATATTGCGTATTTCGTTGCACAAAATGCAGTCATCTGCAAAAAGCCTTATCTTGACGCGTATGTCACTGATGATGTCGTTGATACAGATAAGAAAGAGGAGCGGCCCTAACACTGATCCCTGTGGAATGCCCGAGTCTACAGTTGCGGGTGTCGAAGCTGCAGCGTTGACCTGAACACTTTGTTTGCGTAATGAAAGGTATGCTGTAATCCAGTTAACTAAGGCGTCGTTCTTTAAAATGGGTTTTAGTTGAAGAAGTAGTTTGGAGTGAGAGACGTGGTCAAATGCTTTTTCAAAATCGAGAAATAATAAATCTATTTGGCCTTGTCTATCTAAAGCTGTCGCTAAGTCGTTAACTGTCTCTACGAGCTGAGAGACAGTAGAAAAACCACGCCGGAAACCATATTGTCTTGCGTCAATTATTGCGTTGTAGTTAAGAAAGGCAGAAATGTGCTTGAAAATTATGTGTTCGAGGGTTTTTGAGCATGTGCAGAGTAAGGATATTGACCTGTGTGATGTGAGGAAAGACGGATTTGCGGTTTTTGGTGTGGGGATGACTTTCGCGTACACACAGTAAGTTGGTATTTCCGCGCATGACAGTGATTTCTCATATATTATAGTTAAATATTTTGAACGCCATTTGGCGTACCGGGAAAGAAACGCATTCAGGATTCTATCAGCTCCGGGCGATTTTTCAGCGTCGAGGTTAAGCATAAGTGCTAACACACCTTCCTCAGTAATCCTGGCATCACCAATCGGCAGAATGTGTTCACAGCTAGGGAACTGTGGGCTGATACCGTCGTCACGCCTAAACACTGAGCTAAAGTATCGGTTGAGCGCATCAGCGGTTTCGGCACTGCCGGTTAAAAAGGTATCACCGATACGGAGTTTGGGTGCAGCTTTGTTTTTTGGCGATAAGTGATGCCAGAACATTCCTGGGATGAGACAAGAAAATCTTTAGAGTTATTTTTTATAGTACTCTTTTGCTTTTTTTGTTTCATCAGCTAATAATGTACGCAAGCCAAGAAGCCGATCGCTTGCCGGAACAGTTGGGCGCTGCTGGAGTTGTTTTCTTGCCTTTTTTAGTTTCCGTTCTATTCATACTATTTCTTTTGTTACGCAAGGATTGCGCTTCCGCAGCACTTTTCGCTTCACAGGTACAAAATCACGGATACACTTCAGAACCAGGAACTTGAAGTGGCCCCATATATCATCAATAGAATGTTCGTTTTATTCACACATGGCATCAAATTCTGAAAAAGCGCCATCTAGGGCGTCCAATGCTTCAATATCACCACAGGTGAGAAATCTGGGACAATTCTTTCTTGTTTTTCAATCTGTGGAGCAAAATTTACTTTCAAGGTAAAGTATACCATTTCGTGGTCTGATATACCGTTTCTCAAATGTTATCGATGGTTCTTTTTGCTGTCTGTTGTCAGGGAGCCTTCTATAATCTGATTTCATGCATGTGCGATGATAATGGTGTACAGCTTTCTGGAAGACACGCGGGCAGCACATTACTCTTTAACCTTCGAAGACATGTGTAAAAGCCGACGCAATTGACCCGCTGATCAGATTTTCGACGATCGCCGACTGTGTTCGCAGCTATCGTTTTTTTTTCTTTTTAGTGCAGCCTGTTTCTGAGGGCACAGGTTCGCCCAATAAAGCGCTAGGTTCACCATCCACAGTTTTGCTCCCTTCTTCACCATCACTACTACGTGACATCTGGTGGAGGTGCGGTGGAGATGCGGTGGAGATGGAGGTGTGGTGACATTTGGTGGAGATGCACCGAACGCCCCTGAAAAGCCGTGCTCCATTCCCGAGCCCGGAAGACAGCACCATGCAACGTCACCTTCGACTATCGAGCAAGCCGCAGCCTACAAAACTTGCCACCGGAGCACGGTCTTCTACGCGAGCAGACCAGAACGATCAACACCAAGTCAGCAGCGTTGATGACAACAGTGTCGCCATCAATGGTAGTGCTTCAGCAACCCAGGGAGTCACCTACCTTCCACAGAGCTTCATCGGAAGACCTGGAGACCTGGTTCTAGACATTTGAGAAGATGTCAGCCTACGAGAAGCGGAACCCTGAAGACAAGTTTCATGACGTCTATTTCTCATGGGAAGATTCCGCCAGGACTTGGTTCGAAAATTGAGAGTCCTCGTTAACGACATGGCACCGGTTCTGCAGCAGGTTCCTGAAAACTTCCACAAGCGTCGTAGCAAGTTGAACGCCCTCGCGATATCGCCGACTACCTTGCCGCCACCCCCTGGAGCCCCCGACGATCGTCCCGTTCACCGTCACCAGGGCGATACCTGTTGCCGCAGTCCATGCCATGCACTGACCAAGGCCGGGGCCGGTCCGGAAAACTAAAAGCAGTAACCGATGAAGGTGCAGTTGCTGTTCGTCAAACTGACGAAAATGCTCCGCCGCCTACGGAGACACCGAAGAAACTATCTGGCCGACATAACAACGACACGCCGCCATTCCGACGAAGCCTGGAAGCGAAAAATGCACCTACCTCACGACGTGACGTACCAGCCACACGTCAATGCGATGCAGCCGTAATCCGACGACAAGACCTAACTGCAACGCAAGACAAAGAACCACCGACCTCGACGTCAGCTCGCTTGTAGACACTGGAGCCGACTACTCCGTCAGCAGTGAATCATTCGCAGCTGAAGAAAGTTAAGTCTGCATGGAACGGCACTCAAATTTGAACAGCTCGAGGACACCTCATAACGCCGATGGGAATCAGCATGGCAAGAATTACAGTCCATGACCGGACCTATACCTGCGACGTTCGTTGTCATCGAACAGTGTTCGCGAGACATAATTCTCGGCATGGACTTCCTGAATAAACCCGGCGTAACCATCGACCTGAGGTCGAAGTCGTTAATGCTATCCACAGATCAAGCGATACCGAGGGAGAGGCCTTCCAGTCAGCATGCCTCGAGTGAGGGCCAAGTCAGACTCCCGCCTCTCTCTCGAGCATTCCCGTCGGCAGCGAAACACCTGCACACGCAGAAGGCGTCATCGAGGGTGACCGCTCGATCGTGAAATTAGCCTCGCAAGAGGGATCGCTCGACTGCACGGAGCGAAAGTGATGCTGCCAAACTTCAGCCTGGAGTACAAGCGCGCAAACAGGGCACAGCAACTGCACAGAAGGAAATGGTGGAAAGCGGCCACGCGTAGGTACTTTTTACATAACCATCACATGGCCACATATAATGATGTTAAATACTTAGGTGTGTCATCATCATCATCAGCCTGATTACGCCCACTGCAGGGCAAAGGCCTCTCCCATACTTCTCCAACAACCCTGGTCATGTACTAATTGTGGCCATGTCATCCCTGCAAATTTCTTAATCTCATCCGCCCACCTAACTTTCTGCCGCCCCCTGCTACGCTTCCCTTCCCTTGGAATCCAGTCCATAACCTCCTGAATACCTCCTGTAAACGCGCTGTGAATAGCATTGAAGAGATCGTATGTCCCTGCCTGGCACCTTTATTTATTGGGATTTTGTTGCTTTCTTTATGGATCACTACGGTGGCTGTGGAGCCGCTTTAGATATCTTTTAGTATTTTTACATACGGCTCGTCTACACGCTGGTTCCGTAATGCCTCCATGACTGCTGAGGTTTCGACAGAATCAAACGCATTCTCGTAATCAATGAAAGCCATACATAAGGGTTGGTTATCTTCCCCCCTCATTACATGTCCTGCCCACGCCCATTTTTTTCTTGATTTCAACTAAGATGTCATTAACTCGCGTTTGTTCCCATACCCAATCTGCTCTTTTCTTATCCCTTAACGTTACACTCATCATTCTTCTTTCCGTAGCTCGTTGCGACGTCCTCAATTTGAGCAGAACCCTTTTCGTAAGCCTCCAGGTTTCTGCCCCGTAGGTGAGTACTGGTAAGACACAGCTATTATACACTTTTCTCTTGAGGGATAATGGCAACCTGCTGTTCATGACCTGAGAATGCCTGCCAAATGCACCCCAGCCCATTCTTATTCGTCTGATTATTTCCGTCTCATAATCCGGATCAGCCGTCACTACCTGCCCTAAGTAGATGTATTCCCTTACCAGTTCCAGTGCCTCGCTATCTATTATAAAGCGCTGTTCTCTTCCGAGACTCTTAAACATTATTTTAGTTTTCTGCAGATTCATTTTTAGACCCACTCTTCTGCTTTGCCTATCCAGGTCAGTGAGCATGCATTGCAATTGGTCTCCTCAGTTACTAAGCAAGGCAATATCATCAGCGAATCGCAAGTTACTAAAGTATTCTCCATTAACTTTTATCCCCAATTCTTCCCAATCCAGGTCGCTGAATACCTCCTGTAAACGCGCTGTGAATAGCATTGGAGAGATCGTATCTCCCTGCCTGACACCTTTATTTATTGGGATTTTGTTGCTGCCGCTATAGATATCTTTCAGTATTTTTACATACGGCTCGTCTACATCCTGGTCCCGTAATGCCTCCATGACTGCTGAGGTTTCGACAGAATCAAACGCATTCTCGTAATCAATGAAAGCCATATAAAAGCGTTGGTTATATTCCGCACATTTTTCTATCACCTGATTGATAATGTGAATATGATCTATTGTTGAGTAGCCTTTACGGAATCCTGCCTAGTCCTTTGCTTGACAGAAGTCTAAGGTGTTTCTGATTCTATTTGCGATTACCTTAGTAAATAGTTTGTAGGCAACGGACAGTAAGCTGATTGGTCTATAATTTTTCAAGTCTTTGGCGTCCCCTTTCTTATGGATTAGGATTATGTTAGCGTTCTTCCAAGATTCCGGTACGCTCGAGGTTATGAGGCATTGCGTATACAAGGTGGCCAGTTTCTCTAGAACAATCTGTCCACCATCCTTCAACAAATCTGCTGTTACCTGATCCTCCCCAGCTGCCTTCCCCCTTTGCATATCTCCCAAGGCTTTCTTTACTTCTTCCGGCGTTACCTTTGGGATTTCGAATTCCTCTAGACTATCTTCTCTTCCATTATCGTCGTGGGTGCCACTGGTGGTACTGTATAAATCTCTATAGAACTCCTCAGCCACTTCAACTATCTCATACATATTAGTTATGATATTGCCGGCTTTGTCTCTTAACGCATACATCTGATTCTTGCAGATTCCTAGTTTCTTCTTCACTGTTTTAAGGCTTCCTCCGTTCCTAAGAGCATGTTCGATTCTATTCATACTATATTTCCTTATGTCAACTGTCTTACGCTTGTTGATTAACTTCGAAAGTTCTGCCAGTTCTATTCTAGCTGTAGGGTTAGAGGTTTTCATACATTGGCGTTTCTTGATCAGATCTTTCGTCTCCTGCGATAGTTTGCTGGTATCCTGCCTAACGGAGTTACCACCGACTTCCATTGCACACTCCTTGGTGATGCCCACAAGATTGTCGTTCATTGCTTCAACACTAAGGCCCTCTTCCTGAGCTAAAGCCGAATACCTGTACTGTAGCTTGATCTAGAATTCCTCTATTTTCCCTCTTACCGCTAGCTCATTAATCGGCTTCTTATGTACCAGTTTCTTCCGTTCCCTCCTCAGGTCTAGGCTAATTCGAGTTCATACCATCCTGTGGTCACTGCAGCGCACCTTGCCGAGCACGTCCACATCTTGTATGATGCCAGGGTTAGCGCAGAGTATGAAGTCTATTTCATTTCTATTCTCGCCGTTCGGGCTCCTCCACGTCCACTTTCCGCTATCCCGCTTGCGGAAGAAGGTATTCATTATCCTCATATTATTCTGTTCCGCAAACTCTAATAACTCTCCCCTGCTATTCCTAGTGCCTATGCCATATTCCCCCACTGCCTTGTCTCCAGCCTGCTTCATGCCTACCTTTGCATTAAAGTCACCCATTAGTATAGTGTAT
This sequence comes from Dermacentor albipictus, assembly GCF_038994185.2. NCBI lineage: Eukaryota > Metazoa > Arthropoda > Arachnida > Ixodida > Ixodidae > Dermacentor > Dermacentor albipictus. The sequence continues at coordinate 2,241,185 of NC_091822.1, read as the reverse complement.
TTAGTTTTCACTCTACCCATTGCCGATTCCACGTCTTCATAGAAGCTTACGACCGCCTGGTCATCATAACTGGATGTAGGGGCGTAGACCTGCACAATCTTCATTTTGTACCTCTTATTAAGTTTCACAACAAAACCTGCCACCCTCTCGTTAATGCTATAGAATTCCTGTATGTTACCAGCTATATTATTAATCAGCAATCCGACTCCTAGTTCTCTTCTCTCCGCTAAGCCCCGGTAGCACAGGACGTGCCCGCTTTTTAGCACTGTATATGCTTCTTTTGGCCTCCTAACTTCACTGAGCCCTATTATATCCCATTTACTGCCCTCTAATTCCTCCAATAGCACTGCTAGACTCGCTTCACTAGATAACGTTCTAGCGTTAAACGTTGCCAGGTTCATATTCCAATGGCGGCCTGTCCGAAGCCAGTGATTCTTAGCACCCTCAGCTGCGTCGCAGGTCTGACCGCCGCCGTGGTCAGTTGCTTCGCAGCTGCTGGGGACTGAGGGCCGCGGTTTGATTGTTGTGTTCATATAGGAGGTTGTGGCCAAGTACTGTACCAGGGTGGCCAATCCTGCTCTGGTGAGGGAGTGCGTTACCGGTTCTGGTCACCGGAATCAGGCCTCACTCTAGGCCTGTTTGTGCAATTTTACCAACAAGCGGATTCTTTTTTTTAATCTGGTGGAAAATTACCGGCTCCGGGATTCGAACCACGGACCTCTTGCACGCGAGGTGGGTGTTCTACCTCTACGCCACCGCTGCACCTTTGGTACAGTTACCCATTGACAAAAAGCTCATAAAATTGACATGGTGCTTAAGAAGCCCGAGTACGTTAAAGTAAGCAAAAGGTTTGCAAGTTTAAAAGCTGTTCACCAAGAAAGATGTGTTTTCAGGTAACACTCTATCATAGTAAATACAAAGGGCAAGTGGAACAGTAGAAGGTTCAGATTATAGTTGATCATGGCCAGGACATTATGTGAAATGATTGAGATTCATTCAGCTGTCCACAGAGCGGACAGTGCAAGCATGACCTTAATTAGAAGGCTTCCCTGAAGGGCTGCCACAGTAGATTGACGCCTACTTGAATATATATATATATGTATATATAGTATGACGCGTTGTATTGACGTTCCGGCCGGGGTCCGGCCGAAACGTCAATAAACCGCTGCATACGCGCGTCTACTTCACTGTGAATGCTTACCCGGACCCAGAACTGCTTTTGTTCCGGTATATATATATATATATATATATATATATATATATATATATATATATATATATATATATATATATATATATATATATATATATTTATATATATATATATATACAGTGAAAGCTCGTTAATTCGAACTTCAATAATTCGAATTTATGGATAATTCGAACTACACTCGCCTGGCACACGGCCAGAGAAACGCGCCTACTGTCCACACACAAGGCTGTATTGCCTCCGAAACGGAGAGAATGGCGAGAGAAGGCAAAATCGGAAAAAATCTAACCGACGCGGGGTCAGCCAGAAGGCAGCGGCGGCTGCCGCCTCTCCGTTCTACGTAACCTCCGAGGCTTCTTGCCCGTTGCGAATCTCGGAGGCTTTGCAAATCTTGTACAGCTGCTAATGCTGAGCGGAGATGGCATGGCAAGCGCCAAAACACAGCGAATCAAGTGCGCCGCAGCTGCGCCTGCAATCAAGAACCAACGAATCAGGGCCTTCGCCACCTTCACATGCTCAGCGTGTTTGTCTCGGCAGTCTTCGTCGGTTGTGCACCTCTGTTTTCAGCTTAGGATGTATCGGCCGTCGCGATTCATTGTGATGGTGTTAAGCCTCGGTTAACGTTCGTTTCGGTGGACATCGGTGGTGTGGCACAGTCGGACCCAGAGCTTCGACTTTCGGACCCAGAGCCATCACTTTCTAACACGCCAAATTTCTGACACGCCCTACTGCTTCCAAATCGCAGTGTACTGTTGCTCTCCTTCACTTTCATTAGTTCGAACTTTCGTTATATCGAACTGAAGCGGCTTCCCCTTGCGGTTCGAATTAACGAGCTTTTACTGTATATATATATATATATATATATATATATATATATATATATATATATATATATATATATATATATATATATATATATATATACATATGTACATATATATATGTATGTACTGGTTCATTCGAAGTTCTGTGGGTTGTTTTCGTCACCCCACTCTGGAGAACCCTTAGCACATCCATTTTACTATCACAAACTAATCCTTGCTTTCAAAGCTTTGCACTTCCCCTTTCTATAGCCTTCATTTTACTCTTACGCACCTGCTTATTCTCCTCGACCCTTGCGAGTGATGAGCTATGTGGAAATCAGCTGTTGCCCTAATGAAGGCAACTCCCTTTGTCCAAACGGTAACTCCAGGCAGAAGATTCTTTTGTTCAGCGACTGTCGGTCAGTTAATTTTTTGTGTGGTGCTTTACTTGCTCTACACAAAATCTTGTAGAATAAGGTGTAATTTAAAACCACTGTTAATTTCTGGCGAAGTGGTACCTTAGTTGCCCAGGCCATTGCCTGACCAAGTGTGCTGACCAACAAGCTATCTCTGGTTAAGGCATAAGTACAAGAATATCTCATGTCGTTCAAATGAGTATGGGAAAGAACATTTCAATAATAACTTTGGTTTATTCTAAAATAAGAATAAGTTATTCTGACATGGCTGCCTTTGTGGACTCACTGGATTGAAAAAGCACACATGCATGAATTACTGCATGCTGTCATATGAAAAGCTGACATTTCTATTGCGTCATTGTTTCATGCTACAAGTAAATAATCTATTTCATTATTAATGTGGAAAGCTGAGCTAGTTGGTGATTAATCACACCTTGCAGCAAGTGTCGTGTATTCTTGTGTGTCTTCGCCTTGTCCTTGTCAGTGCGCAGCTTCACCAGCAACATATTGACACGTGTACTTATCTTTATCGGGCAACCACGTTTCGCCGCTTAACAAGTGTAATCGCACAGCGAGGGACGCGCCTGCATGTATCCGACGTTTCTGGAAACATCGACGCTTCTATCCGCGTGTCTGTTGTCGCCGAACCTTGTGTTATCAGATTTCATCGCGTGACACGAATGGTGCAGAACTTTGTGGAAGACACGCGGGTCCCATCAGTTATTCTGGAACATTCGACGACTGATTTATAAAAGTCGACGCGCTTGACCCACTGATCAGTTTTCCGACGATCGCCGACCGTGTTCGCCGCTATCGTTGTGCTATAAGTGTAGCCTGTTTTTGTGGGCACAGGTTCGCCCAATAAAAGCTAGTTTTGTATTCCACCGTATTGCTTCTTTCTTCACCGTCACTACCACGTGACATCTGGTGGAGGTGCTTTTCGTCCATGTACAGGACTCCCCCGACAAGCCGTGATCCCAGCCCAGACCGCAAACAGAACACCAACGTAGTCCCGGACCACCGAGCAAGCCGCCGTCTTCAACAGCTGCCCCCGGAGCATGGACTTCTACCTGAGAATACCAATAATAATAATATTTGGGGTTTTACGTGCCAAAACCACTTTCTGATTATGAGGCACGCCGTAGTGGAGGACTCCGGAAATTTTGACCACCTGGGGTTCTTTAACGTGCACCTAAATCTTAGCACACGGGTGTTTTCGCATTTCGCCCCCATCGAAATGCGGCCGCCGTGACCGGGATTCGATCCCGCGACCTCGTGCTCAGCAGCCCAACACCATAGCCACTGAGCAACCACGGCGGGTGAGAAGACCAAGAAGATTGTGGCCAAGGCAACCGCAATGGCAGCCCCAGCGTCCCCCATCGTGCTGCAGCAGCCCAGAAAACCACCTACGTTCCGTGGTTCCACATTTGAGGACCCGGAAACGTGGCTGGAAACGTATGAGAGGGTCGCTACGTTTAACAACTGGGCAAGCGACGACAAGCTACGACATGTCTATTTCGCATTGGAGGATGCCGCCAAGACGTGGTTCGAGAATCGAGAAGCCACCTTGACGACGTGCGACCTCTCCCGAAGCGGCTTCCTGCAAACATTTCAAAGCGTCGTGCGAAAAGAGCGAGCCCAAGCTCTACTGCAGACAAGAGCGCAGCTGCCGAATGAGACGATCGCGATTTTCACTGAGGAAATGAGCCGTCTGTTCAGCCACGCCGACCCAGAAATGTCCGAGGAGAAGAAAGTACGTCTACTGATGCCTGGTGTAAAGGAGGAACTTTTCGCCGGTATGGTAAGAAGCCCACCGAAGACCGTCGACGAGTTTCTTCGTGAGGCGACGAGCATCGAGAAGACACTGGAATTGCGGAACCGGCAATTTGACCGGCGCACCAAGCCAACAAGCTACTCCGGAGTTCAATCACTGGCCATGGACGATTTATGCGAGACCATCAGGGCCATCGTGTAGCGAGTGTTGCTGACAAACTTCAGCCAGGAGTTCAAGCACATCAACAAGGGCACGACGATCGCATTCATCGAGGAAATACAGGAAACCAGCGATGCCTTTGTCCTCTCGGATTCTGTTGCATCAACCCCGACGACCGTAGTTCCCGGGCCAGACTTCAACCTAAATCCAAGTCTCCCCGTGATTAAGCAGCAACAGCTCAGAAGTCTGCTTCGACGATACAAAGACTGCTTTTCGACGTCATCAAGGGTTCGACAAACGCCAGTCGCAAAGCATCGCATAATCACCGAAGAGAGCGCTCGACCACTACGCCAGAGCCCTTACCGAGTTTCGGCGCGAGAACGCGAAGCTATAAGACAACAAGTCGACGAAATGCTGCGCGACGACATCATCCAGCCGTCGAAAAGCCCGTGGGCGTCTCCAGTTGTGCTGGTGAAGAAAAAAGACGGAACCCTTCGTTTCTGCGTCGATTATCGTCGTCTGAACAAGATCACGAAGAAGGACATATACCCTCTCCCACGGATAGACGACGCATTGGATCGGCTCTGCAACGCTAAATACTTCTCCTCGATGGACCTCAAGTCTGGCTACTAGCAAATAGAAGTCGACGAAAGGGATCGCGAAAAGACCGCCTTAATCACGCCAGACGGCCTCTATGAATTCAAGGTTATGCCATTTGGACTGTGCTCGGCGCCTGCAACGTTCCAGTGCGTGATGGACACGGTTTTAGCAGGATTGAAGTGGCAGACCTGTCTTGTTTACTTGGATGACGTCGTCGTCTTCGCCGGAAATTTCGACGATCACCTTAAGCGGCTTGCGACCATATTAGAGGCCATCGAGTCATCAGGGCTCACCCTGAAGCCGGAAAAGTGTCGCTTCGCTTACGATGAGCTTCTATTCCTAGGCCATGTCATCAGCAAATCTGGAGTACGCCCCGACCCGCAGAAGACAGCTGCCATCGCAAAGTTCCCGCAGCCAATCGACAAGAAGGCAATGCGCAGATTCCTTGGCATGTGTGCCTACTATAAGCGCTTTGTCAAGGACTTTTCGCGCATCGCGGAGCCGCTAACACATATAACGAAATCTGATGTCGAGTTCAATTGGGAAACGCCGCAGGCCGACGCATTTCAAGAACTCAAACGACGCATGCAGTCGCCGCCGGTACTTGCACACTTCGACGAGGACGCCGATACTGAAATCCACACTGACGCCAGTAGCCTAGGCCTCGGTGCCGTCCTAGTCCAAAGGAAAGAAGGACTTGAACGGGTGATATCGTATGCTAGCCGGTCGCTGTCAAAAGCGGAAAGCAATTATTCTACGACTGAAAAGGAATGCCTCGCCATCATTTGGGCTACAGCTAAATTCCGTCCTTACCTCTATGGCAGGCCATTCAAAGTCGTCAGCGACCACCACGCGTTGCGTTGGCTAGCTAACTTAAAGGACCCCTTCAGGACGGCTGGCGCGGCGGAGCCTCAGACTACAAGAATATGACGCAACGGTAATATACAAGTCCGGAAGAAAACACTCCGACGCCGACTGCTTATCACGCGCCCCAGTCGATCCCCCGCCGCAAGACGACGTGGATGACGACGCCTTCCTTGGGATAATAAGCGCGGAATACTTCACTAAACAGCAACGAGCGGACCCGGAGCTAAAAGGCCTCGTCGAGTATTTGAAAGGGAACACCGACGTTGTCCCTAGGGCATTTAAGCGCGTGTTGTCTTCGTTCACGCTACGAAACAACCTGCTCGTGAAGAAGAACTTCTCACCAGTCCACGCCAGCTACCTTCTTGTGGTGCGTCAGCGCTCCGTCCAGAAATACTGCATGCCCTACACGACGATCCAACCGCTGGGCACCTCGGATTCTTCCGGACGCTGTCGAGGATACAGGAAAAGTATTACTGGCCGCATCTGACCGCCGACGTCGCCCGTTACGTCAAGACATGCAGAGAATGTCAACGACGCAAGACACCACCGACAAGGCCAGCAGGATTACTACAAGCGATCGAACCTCCTCATCGACCATTCCGGCAGACAGGGATGGATTTGTTGGGGCCGTTTCCGATGTCAACATCCAGGAATAAGTGGATCATCGTGGCGACGGACTATCTCACCCGCTTTGCTGAAACCAAAGCTCTGCCAAAAGGCAGCGCAGCCGAAGTGGCGAAATTTTTTGTCGAGAACATCCTGCTGCGACATGGTGCCCCAGAAGTCCTCATCACCGACAGAGGAACGGCCTTTACAGCGGAGCTCACTCAAGCCATTCTGAACTACAGCCAGACGAGCCACAGGAGGACAACTGCCTACCATCCGCAGACGAATGGTCTCACGGAGCGCCTGAACAAGACCCTCGCTGCCATGCTAGCAATGTACGTCGACGTCGAGCACAAGACGTGGGGCGCGGTCCTGCCGTATGTCACCTTCGCCTACAACACGGCGGTGCAAGAAACAACACAGATCACGCCATTCAAGTTGGTTTACGGCAGGAACCCGACGACGACGCTCGACTCCATGCTGCCGCACGTCACTGACGAGGAGAATCTTGACGTCGCTACCTATCTCCAGCGCGTCGAAGAAGCCCGACAGCTCGCCCGCCTACGGATCAAGACCCAGCAGCGTACCGACAGCCGACACTACAACCTCCGACGACGCTTCGTCGAGTACCAGCCCGGCGACCGTGTTTGGGTATGGACCCCGATACGCCGGCGATGACTCAGTGAGAAGCTGCTGCGACCCTATTTCGGACCCTACAAGGTCATCCGACGTATTGGCGCACTAGACTATGAGGTCGTGCCAGACGGCATTTCGCACTCACAGTGGCGCCGCGCACGATCTGAAGTGGTCCACGTGGTGCGCCTTAAACCATTTTACGGACGCTGATGAATTTCCTTAGTTTGTTGTTTTTTTTTTGCTACGAGTGCTTTTCTTTGTTACTTTCGTTTGTTTGCAGGATCGGGTCGATGCTTTTTAAGAGGGGGGTAATGACACATGTACTTATCTTTATCGGGCAACCACGTTTCGCCGCTTAACAATCGTAATCGCACAGCGAGGGACGCGCCTGCATGTATCCGACGTTTCTGGAAAGTTATCGATGCTTCTACCCGGCTGTCTGTTGTCTCCGAACCTTGTGTTCTCAGATTTCATCGCGTGACAAGAATGGTGCAGAACTTTGTGGAAGACACGCGGGTCCCATCAGTTAATCTGGAACATTCGACGACTGATCTATAAAAGCCGATGCGCTTGACCCGCTGATCAGTTTTCCGACGATCGCCGACCGTGTTCGCCGCTATCGTTGTGCTATAAGTGTAGCCTGTTTTTGTGGGCACAGGTTCGCCCAATAAAAGCTAGTTTTGTATTCCACCGTATTGCTTCTTTCTTCACCGTCACTACCACGCGACAATATGATCATCCATTTCATATTTCGCAAAGGCTAACTATGAAGCTTTCGATGACAGTAGATAAAGAACTATCAACTGACAACTCGGACTACCTAAAACATAGACCATCAGAACACCGACATGATCGGGTAAAAAGAGAGCAGAGCAGTACCTGACTGCCACCTTTATTTCCTGTACTAGCGAACATGCCACAAATGTCGGACACGTAAATTGAGCAGCCGCAACACAACGGCTCCTGAATTTCACAGGTACAAACACCCCGTCAAAAATTGTAACGCGTAGTGCGGAAAGACATTTTTATAGTGTATTTTGTATGTATCGGTAGTGTGCTATCAAAGAACTGCGGCACAGGAATATCGTGAAGCTATTACAAAATAAGCTATATTTACACATCTTTCGCTGCAACCAAGAATGTTACCAGAAAGCATCCTGCCTTTTACGCATATAACCGAAGCCAGATTCAAAAGCATGCATGTTTAGAGTGTTCAAAAAACAGCGCTATCTGTTACAAGTCCCGTATCGTTAACCTGCACAACGCCTTGTATTACATTGGAAATAGGAAGGAAAAATGAAAATATAAAGCAAAAAAATGATTAAATCATTGCATATTGTCCAAGTTTCTAAATACTAGCACATACAGCTTTGATGGATGACTGCAAACAACAGACATGAATTACTGATTTGTAACGCACACCAAAAGACAAAGTATGAGCCGAATGAGTACTGATTTGCAGGGACTGTGAGATCAATGTGAGTACTGTGAATATGGACAGCATACAGTTCATGGTGAGAACCACTAATTTGTTAGTCACTGCGCACTGGGCGTGGTACCGGCACGGCCATGGCTGCGCCGCTCACGCGAATGCTCTTCTTTGTGCAGGTCAGTCAGAATTCAACGCGCGATGCTTATTCTATTGTCATTCTGCCGGTACCACCCCCAGTGCTTTTTGCGAGTGTAAGAGCTCATGCCTGTCGCTTTCGACCTGTGTTTTGTAGGCGCTATCGGTTCAAGTTGCTACGCCGTTTCGCATTTTACTTTTCGTTGTTACTTGTATGCGGTGACGTCGAGATGAACCCTGGCCCTGACGATAGAGTTCTTAACCGTCTTTTGGATGGACAAAAGGAAATTGAGGAAAAATTTGGTGCTATTGAAAAACACCAAGCCGAAAGTAACTCTGCCATATCGGACCTCAACGAACGTATGACTAAATTGGGAACAACGCTTACTAAACTTGAGGAACTGCACAGCGTCGTAAAGGGATGCAAACAGATTTGCGAAGGGCAGCAAGCGGAGCTAAAGGCGCTTGCAGATAAGGTTGATGACCTTGAAAACCGCAGTAGGAGGTGCAATTTAATTTTTTATGGTGTGAAAGATGATGAACACGAAACGTATGAAAAGGCTGAGGAACGTACCTTAAAAATTTGTCAGTCGAAGCTTCAATGTGAAAATGTATCAATAGAGAGAGCGCATCGTCTTGGAAGGCATAATCCTAATAAAAAGCGCCCAATAATGGCCAAATTTCTTTCGTTTAAGGAAAAGCAGGCAGTGTTATCAAGCGCGAGGAAACTAAAGGGCTCAGACATTAGTATCTCAGAGGACTTTTCTGAGAGCGTGCGCAAAAAGCGGAAACGACTGTGGGATTATGCCACGGAGGAAGGAACCTAAGGAGAGGCCCTGACGTCACTCTTTGTGAAGCAAAAGTGAAGCCGGAAGTTGGCGTTGCTCATGGCGATGCTCCGCCTTTTGTGCCACCCTCCTCTCTTGTTTACATCTTTCGCGAAACCACGCCGCGCTGCGCGTGGTTTCGCGCGCGGAGCGCGCGCGCTCGCGCAACATCCGGCAGAGCACGGTGCAGGTAACACAGCGCAACAAGACACGGTGACTAACGCACACCCGCCCACACATCGCCTTTGCCACGGCACGAAACCTACCAGAGCAACACGTGTGAGCGCTCAAAAAATCAGAACAACGCCGCCATTGTGGCCCAAAAGGCGTGGCCATGCAGCAAAAAAAATAAATAAGCAGCAAAAAAATGAGAACCTTTACGTCATTCCCGCCACACTTTTCTCCTAGCGCGCGGAGGGGGTAGGGCCTCTCCTTAGTTTCCTTCCTCCGTGGATTATGCTAAGGCGAATCAAGTCAAGACTGACAAAGTAAACCTCAAGGTCACTACTCTTTATATAAATAAGGTAAACTACGTCTATAATGAATCCCTGGACCAAGTTGTACAAGCAGACTGACAGGAACTGAAAGCAGATGGGTCAGTGCTTTTTTTTGTTATTGTGAATTGCAGAGGCATAAGAAATAAAGGCGATGAATTTTCTAGCCTCGTTAATATGTCTAGACCAACTGTCGTTCTTGGATCTGAATCCTGGCTCGATGCTGACGTTTAGTATAATGAAGTATTTCCCAGGGGCTTTGTTTGTTACCGTAAGGACCGAAATCGTTTCGGGGGCGGCGTTATTATTTTGGTGGATGCGACAATTGGCTCCCGCGAAATTGACATTCAATGCAGTCGAAGTGAAATGTTGTGGGTAGAGATTAGATTGAAGAACGGCGGGTCATTATCGGTATGTTCGTTTTATCGCCCACCAGGAGGCAGAGTAATATTCTAGGTGAGCTTACCACCGCAGTGGAAACAGTGAGCACCGATTATCTAGTTATAGGCGGTGATTTTAATCTTCCAGAAATCAATTGGTCTCTGGTAGATCCCAGTTCCAGCGCTTGCAGCCAGTCAAGTAAAGAAACGTTGAAGATATGTCGCCTCTTCGAGCTAACACAACTAGTTCTAGAGCACACACGAGCAACAAATGTTTTAGATTTATTTTTCACTAACACGCCAGAGGCGGTGCGCTCTACAGTAGTGCTGCCGAGCATAAGCGACCACCAAGCTGTATTGTGTGATATGAATTTGCACTATGTGAGAGCTGCTAACAGCGGTCCACGGCGTATCTATAGCTATCAAAAAGCACGTGTCAGTGAAATGACCCTGGCTCTAGATTCCTACTATGATGTATTTGAGACAAAGGCTGAATTCATGAATATGGAAGAATTATGGAAAGTATTTAAGAACAAGTTGCTCGAGATGCGTGAAAGATATGTCCCATCATGGGTTATGACGGCGCGGAGCAGCAAAAGCCGTGGTGTTCTCGACAGGTGAAATGCAAGGCCAGGCAGAGAGCTCACGTTTACGCTGCTTATAAGTAAAACCCTTCGTTGAAGCTTAAAGATAAACTCAAAAACAAAACTGAAGAGATGAAGGTAGCTACGCAGACAGCCAGATATAAATACTTTAGCACGTTCCACCTGCGTATACAGAAAAGGCCGAAAGAACTGTGGCAATTCTTTAAAATGAACAGTAAAGATGTATTATCAATACCTGCTCTTGATAGCAATGGTGCTACCATCCATAACGACATTGAAACAGCCGAGTGCTTTATCTCATTTTTCAGTTCCGTGTATGCTGCTCGTGTTGACACTCAAAACACTGTGGCGCGATCCACCCAAGTGGTGGGTGAGCCCATGGGCGATATCATGATTGACCAACGAGGAATAGAGGCAGCTTTCAGAACATTGAATCCGTCTAAAGCTACTGGGCCCGACGCTTTGTCACCAGCACTGCTTTCTTTGTTCCCACGGGAGGTGTCCAAATATCTGTGTGTAATATTTACTCATTCTTTACTAGAAATATCTTTACCAGATTACTGGAAACTTGCCAATGTCGTCCCTATGCATAAGGGTGGACCGCGAAGTAGTGTTTTGAATTACCGGCCTATCTCGCTTACTAGCGTTTCAAGTAAGATACTTCAGCATGTGCTTTACAGTAATGTTATGAGCCACATGAACGTGCATGCTTTGCTCAGCCCCCAGCAGCATGGATTTCGCAGTGGATTTTCCTGTACAACGCAGTTGCTTGAGCTGACGAATGATTTAGCAGGAGCTTTGGACAAGGGTTTTTCTGTTGACTGTTTGTTTCTAGATTTTAAGAAGGCGCTCGATGTTGTCCCTCACTCTTTACTTATAGAAAAATTAGAAATATATAATATAAACAGTACGGTTGTTAACTGGATAAAAGAATACCTAAATTTAAGAAAACAAAAAGTTGTGCTTAATGGCAAAACATCCCGTGAAGTTGATGTGTCCTCTGGAGTGCCCCAAGGATCAGTCATAGGACCACTTTTATTTATTATCTATATAAATGATATTTGCTCCGCTATTTCATCGCAAATCAGGCTATTTGCCGATGATTGTGTTTTGTACAGGACTATTCATACTACCCATGACTGCAATGTTTTACAAAATGACCTGTACAAGGTAAATGAGTGGTGCAACAAGTGGCATATGCACACTAACATGAAAAAACCCGTTCATATGCGTTTCTCGAGGAAAAGAACCCCTCATGACTTCTGTTACTCTTTAAATTCCGCCATGATAATATCGGTTCAGGAGCACAAACATCTCGGCGTTTATTTCACGCCTGTTCTTTCTTGGAGCCGTCACATTGATCATATCACAAGTAGAGCATGCCGCATTCTAGGTTTCCTGCGCAGAAATGCAAAAAAGTTGCCACTGGAGAGAAAGGTATCATTGTACAAACCAAATGTCCGATCTGTTCTGGATTATGCGTGTGCTGTGTGGGATCCGTGGACGGCACGTGACGTCAACAGTTTAGAAAGAATTCAAAGCATAGCCGTTCGTTTTGTTTATTCAAACTACACTAGGAATTTCAGTGTTTCAAGAGCAAAAGAAAGCCTCAGTTGGGAGCCACTTCAGCAACGCAGGAAATATCTCAGACTGAAACTCTTTCATAACATATCCCACTCTCGAACTGGTATAAATCCCGGGAAATATTTTTCCAAGCCTGATTACGTTTCTCAACGGCTGGACCATGAAAATAAGGTTAAAGAAATAGCCTGCAAAACTGAAGCGTTTAAAATGTCATTTTTCCCCAGAACCATAAGCCAATGGAACAAGCTGCCATCCGATGTCGCAATGATTCTATCAAATGATGTATTTTCAAACTGTATACGCCCACTGAAGTAAGATAGTGTTTTTGTGTGTATGTGCGAGTATGACAGCATTCCGGGTAAATGTTATGTTTTGCCTGCTTTATTTATTGGTTCTTTGTTTCTTTTTCCCCCCCGCTGTAATGCCTGCGGGCGCTGTGGGTATTGTGATAAATAAATAAATAAACGAGTAAAGAACATGTACTTCTGACATGCAGCTTCTCTGCAGTACAACATAATAATAAACCTCACTGACAAAAAACTAGAAAGTTGGAAACATCTCACTCGCACGAAGACACTAAAACCACGAAACTCAAGCTAGACAGTTATTGGTTTAATGTTGCGGATGGTATATATATATATATATATATATATATATATATATATATATATATATATATATATATATATATATATATATATATATATATATATATATATATATATATATATATATATATATATATGTGCGGGCTACTGCGAGACGCCGAACATCTCGAAAACATGCGGAAGCGCAATGAACGTGTTTAACCAAGTTTAAATTTTTTTCTGATAGCGCTTCACTGCATAATACTTTTGCTGCTGTAAAGACCATTTGCAGACAGCAATTATGCTTTGCAGCGAACAGCTGGGTTTATCGCCTGGTTTTAACAGCGCAAAACGTCGACGAGACACCAGGATGGAAAACCAGCAAGCCCAACCTGCTATTCTAGTGCGTTTATTGGTTTTATGATTGTTCGCGAGTGGGTGCGCAAAGAGGGTGCGAACAGGGAGGAATCATGAGGGCAAAACAACGGCTTAAAACATCACACCAGAAACACCTCTGAGTGCCTGTGGGTACACATATTAGATGGTTCAGTGCTCATACCGTGACCGGAGATCATGCGTACGCGCGTGTGTAATTAGGGACTCTTACTATAGTCCCCGTGAGAGTTGAACAGAGCCCCCTTTCAATCTCAGTATGCTTCACAGCAATGCAGTTTGTGTAACTCACCACATAACTTGTATGTATTGTGGTGAAGATAAAGCAAATCTGTCGACAATCATTAAGAAACACATACAAGGCTTTGCCCACGTGATGTATATATATATATATATATATACTAGAACATATGCTTCTCTGCACTGCATTGTGTACAATTGAGCCCATAAAATTTCTATATTGCGGTGAAGCTAACTAAAGCAAATTTGTCGACCATTATGAGATGCATACAAGACCTTGCCCACGTGTGGATTTATGTGAGCTATGACTACTCTCTAAAAAAAGTTTACACCCTTTGTGTTGTATTTTGTCCCCAAACAATAATCGTCGTTTGTCTTGCCCTCATTTCCTTTATTTAATGCTGCGAGGCCGTTAATTCCTAGTCTGGAACGGCTTGCGTGCAATCAGCTTGACACAGCACTCTCGACAGGAAAGTAGCGAGCTCCGAGTTTTCAAGAGAGCAAACGCAAGTAATGCAGATGACGATTATCGCCGTGGGACAAGATAAGCCCCAAAGGGTGTAAACTTTTCTTAGAATTTAGAAGAGTTAACTGCTGGACTAGTTGGTGATCTTGCATACTGAAAAACTTTTGCGCCAAAAGACAACACACACAAGAAAGCGTCCGTGGTGTCGTAGTCTTTATTGTGTGTGTTATTTTTTGGCGCAAAATCTTTTCAGTTTTTTTTTTAGAGTGTATGGTGGACTGTCAGTGGCTGGGACATCTTCAATATCTAGCTTCTCTTTCTCTTTCGAGAGAAAATTTAACTGCATCTAGAGAAGCCCCAGCCCCAGGCTTGGAAAGATTGATGCTCTGTGTTGGATGGCAGGGACTAAAGACAGGAAGTGAGAAAAAAAGAAAAAACACACTGACTAACACATACATGCGTGCGAAACCCACTACCACAAAAGTGATTTTCTCATTGCCTTCGTGGACCACAGCTCACATCTATTTTTAGTTGCACCAGGAATTATGTACTGTGTGGCTACTGAATTATTAAGGACAGCCCTCACTGTTACAAAGCCTCTGCAAATATAAATCAATTGTCCCTGTCCTAGTCAACAAAACAGGGGGATACATGTATAGCATGCTAGACAAACAATTCTAAATAAATCCCTCTTGAGCGCATGGCTGTTAGCGAGACCTTTAACATTTTGAAATGTGTGTAAGTTTAGCTCTGAACTGGTTAAATTGGTGATATAGCTGTGGTCGAGGTAGCCTTTTCTAGAATCTACTGTGTGTAAAACACACTCATGATTGTTGACAGTTGAATCGTTACAATTGCAATCAGCAGAGAGACCTAATCTCGGCCTACATAGCTGTATATACTAAAGTGCTCAGAGCACATATTCAACATTCCACCATCTTACTTGAGTACCATCTCGTTTGCTTGAAAGTGGTGAGCTCACTGGCTACATTTTCAAGAACCATTGTTACTCACTAGCCTTCACTTTCAAAGATGTTTGCACCTGCTGCAACATCGCCATCTCCCTTCCGTGGTGAGAGAAAGCTCTACTAGAACTGTTTATGAAATTTGCACCTTCTTTGTAACCCCTGGCATTTAGAGGCATACTGATCAAGTGCCTTTACAATTTCACTGTCCTTCGTTATAAAATGTGACCACTGTAACTGTGAAAATACCATTGAGCACCTCCCCTGTCAGTGAAACCACTTTGATGTCCAATGTCCCCTTTAGAGTGTACCCACCCAACGGTATGGTTGACCTTTCACAGAGGCTAGGATCCTGGGTGCTTGGCCATATCAACGAAGAAAGCTATACATACATGCTCTAATGAATTTCTAAAATAAACGAATCTGAAAAGACACTTACAGACACCGTCTGTATTTTGGACGAGGGAACTGTCTCCACTTGCCTCCTTTTTTTTCTTTTAACCCCTCATACCCTCACCCCATGCAGGGTAGCCAACTGGATGCACATCTGGTTAATCTACCCGGTCTTCCTTGTTCCCTCTTTCTCTCTCAGATGTAAACCCCATGCAGGAAAACTAAAAACCACACAAATTCTAGTCAGCCATACCTGTTGAAACTAAGATGCGACATGTTTAAACCATTTTAGACGTGTAAATGCACCTAAAATACAAGGGCAAAAGACAGCACAAATGTAGCCCATGCACTACTGATTCTTGTCCTTTCTTTTAATTGTCCTTGTATCTTATGTACTTTTACAAGCCTGCAATCCTGAACCAACTTGCCCAACTACCTACATTGCTTAAACCAATTCATTAATCTTTTGGTTAAGTAAACTCAGGAATTCATGCGATGATTAGGCAGATTCTTTTCTTGCAGAACTTCATCCGACCAAAACACCAGAGAAAGGAGTGATGCTGATGTGGACAGACACGTTTTGTTGGCAGTGGAATACGTTACCTGGGCAAACTGCTGCAAGCATTGCATAGCATAATGTGTTAAAGCTGGAGAGCAAGTTGAAGTGCATGACCTGTACATTTTCTGCCAATAATTTGCATTCTCGGACATCTGTAACATAAGTGAAGAAAGGACTGCTGGCATCTGGACCAGATTCTTGCTAAGTTCGCAATGACTGCTATTACATTGGAACGCAAAATAAAGCAACCACTGTGCCACTTGAAGCAGTATTCTCGCTTGTTGCCTAATCCAGGAAGGACAGAAAAAGAGTGCAGACTAAGATGTGACATGCTTAAACCATTTCAGACATGTAAATGCACCTAAAATACAAGGGCAAAGGAAAGGACAACTCCCCTGTCAGTGAAACCATTTTGATGTCCAATGTCAGCCCCTTTAGAGTGTACCCACCCAACTGAACGCTTGACCTTTCACATACGCTAGGATCCTGGGTGCTTCCAAGCTTAATCACAAGCAATGCAAGAGCAACCTTGGAAATCGAATCAACTGCATCATTCTGGGCAGAAATGGGGGAAGTAAAAAGATAGGATGACATGCAAGAGTACAAAAATGTCTGCACATTGGCCCAGCACATATTACCCTTGTATTATTGCTGCAACTGAAGGAAGCTGTGCTAAAATAAAAGAGCAGCAGGGCTTGGAGCTGATAAACTGCATTTCATAATCATAATAAAATCAGCTTTTGCCATGACTGGCAGGAGCTATGTCAACATGCACAATCATCAACAACCAGCAAATTAAATTCCTCCAAAAAGGAAGTGGTCTAAACGAGATATTTCCTTGAGCTTTGGCAAAGTGTTATCACCTGGCATTTCTGCTTTCATGGCCTCACCAATAGAATAAAGTCGCATAAGTAATACAATATTGCTTTTGCTGTAATAGACTTTTTATTGTATGTTGGCTTCTGTTAGTACGTGATTTTTGGATGTAGTTTTATAGGTACAACAAAGCACTAAATATTTTGTTATAGTTTGTATTGAAAGATTTCAATAATGGAGGTTGTTACTCTTACATGTTTTTATGCCAACCCAGTAGTCGAAGTTGTATATTAGCTTGTGCCACTGGATGTGTAGTTGTGTTTGTGATGCCACGATGTTCGTTGCACTGTCGTCATTTCAGCTTTGTCATGTAACTCTCACGCTACCAGCGTTGGAAGCAGATGGCTCGCATGAAAAGGTCTGGGTGCCTCAGCAGCAGCACACTCACCCGTTGTTGTTTGCCTAAGTTTGAGATTCAACAGCAAGTTTCACACGAATGTTCATTTCGGAACGACCAATAGTAACACTTCACCTTGGCATAGCCAATCACCTGTAAAATACTTCACATAACATCAATGCCCACATTGCGTGAGATTTACACAAGTTTATCTCATTGTTTTAATGTAGAGCCTTTTGGACCTTCATGTGAAGGATAATAAAATGGCTTTTTATGTCTAGCTCCACTGAAATATATATAATTCGACGTCTTGCATGCTAAGCTGCAGCTTCTTAAGTCCCAAACTGGCATCAAGAAAGCCAGGACCGTAAAATGATACTGGGCTGAACAAGTCAATTTCCAAAGATTTATGTTGCATTCTTGACCTCCTTTCCACAGTCCCTGTGACAAGTTTGTGTGAAAAGGCATTTTCAAAGCCAACATATGTAGAGACCAGGCTTAGAAGCTTGAAGTCAAGAAAGCCTTAGCTGGCTGATGGTGCCTTTGGTGGAGGAATGAATTACAATTTTTTATGATGATATGAAGATAAATGACACTATAGCATGCACACTTATGCTGCAGCTTTCTTTCCTGCCATGTAACACCAAGAAAGCAAATGAATAATTGCAAAGTTATCTGCATATTGTATCCCAGCTGCATTCTGTGTGCCACATTAAACGGAGAATCGTGTGACCTTTAATTCACTTTTCCAGCACAAAATGTCTTTATCAAGCCATACCCTTATGTTTGGTTGATATATGTAGGGATGCCCGTTCACCTTGATATAAGCTTAGCTCTGCCAACAGCAGATGCACTAAAGCTACACAATCTGAAACACAGGTCATAAAGTAAATTTTTAAAAAGTGTATTTAAATACTTGTGCAATCTTCTTTTTGG
The DNA here is from genome assembly GCF_038994185.2 of Dermacentor albipictus. NCBI lineage: Eukaryota > Metazoa > Arthropoda > Arachnida > Ixodida > Ixodidae > Dermacentor > Dermacentor albipictus. Next base: position 2,222,905 of record NC_091822.1, on the reverse strand, counting down.
AAAGACCATGTGGCGCCTAGAGATGTAGCTTCACAAATAAGAAACTGATGTGCTTTTATCTAAAAATAGAATTGACTGGTGTTTTGTGGGACAAGGTGCCTGGTGTTTCAATGAGCACACTTTATGGCCGAGAATATTTTTGCCATTGCGTCAGCTTTGAAAATGTCAGAATCTTTCATCTTGGTGCATTAAAAAACACCTTGACACAAAATGAATGTAAGCCTTATTGTCATTCAAAGAAAGGTGCTGAAAATAATTCGGTGAATACAGCAGAAAGAAATGCAGGCAGTTGGATGGGAAATGGGTAAGCCATTTACCAACCACGTTATGAATGCAAGCAGTTGACACTTAATAGAATAAGAAAGCCCTGGAGCAAGTCCCTGGCTTGCAGTGCAAGACCTGTGCACATTTATGATGATATTGCAGTATTCATGGCAGGGACGGGACCATTCAACCTTGCACACTGTAACACTGTGTATATCTCTTTGAAATCTTCTTGTACCAACATGTACAAACTGCATGTTGCAAACAGTAAAATCATTGCTATTGTCCTACAGACAGTTTCCATGTTTACTGGATTCTCATTTTACAAGGCCAACTTTAAGCTTCCTCACCGAGAGCTGTGTGAGTTAGTGCATTTTTGAAAGACTAGAAACAGTGCACAAAGTATGAAGGACAGTGAAAACGCAACAGGAGCACTGACTTGCAACTGAATTTTTTATTCGGGTATATATACAAGAACAATATGCACACACCAGGCAATGTGAAAAAAGCAAGCAATTGAAGTGCAGACAATTAATCATGATTGACATTGCTAGAAAAAGCAAGCGTGAGTGACGTCGTGAGTTAACTGCGACATGGTAGTAAATCCATGCAGAAAGTCATGTTAGAACCTATATGGGCAGTATGTGATTCAATTAATTCAGCAATATGTTTATAAACTATGTATTCTAACATTTTACTTGAATAAGGTGCTAAGGAGATCAATCTATATAAAGCTAGAAATGCCTTAGTCACCAGATTCAAAAAGAGGGAGGACTATTGTTTGTTTCAAAGATGAAAGAATACCTATTGTGCGAGAATGCTCAGAAATAACAGCGATACTGAAGAGTCCATTGGGAATAATATAATGTACCAAAATGCATTAGGAATTATATCAGGAACTCCACATTTGTTAAATTTGCAGACATGCTTCTATATCTTAAAATAGATTAAATTATGGGGTTTTACATGCCAAAACCACTTTCTGATTATGAGGCATATGTTACATATAAGACAGTTGTCTGACCATGGGACAAACAAGTCCTTGCTTCTTAGCCATGGCTTAACAGGCAGTGTGCCGGTATGCAGTTTGAAAAAGAATGATTTTGTGTTAGCTCGTACAGGCATATTATTGACTCGCTTGAAAACATCTCGTTCAGGCCCTAAGTAATACATAGAACGATACACTGGTGTAGGTATAAACACTTCAACAAGATCCTTATACAATTGTTTTCATGACACTGCAAACAAGTAGTCTTTCGAAAAACGAGCGTTTAGAAGACGTATCGCCATGGAAACTTCACGCAGATAGCCCTTTAGTGCCATCGGTTTGATTGCGTGCGACGATACAACAAAATCGGGCAAAGCGTCGCGCAATCTCACTTGGATTACCGTCCGCAGAAACCCATCGCTTTGGTCGCGGAAGAAAACAAATCTCGATACAAGTTGCTTGAAAAACAAATGCGTTAAGCCAAGTCCCCCACTGCGCAATGTGTGAAACAAATTACTTCTGCTCGTGCGTTCCCACACCGAACCCCAAATAAACTCTGCAAACACTCTGTGTATTTTTTGAATTGAAGATCGGCTCATGCATAGCACCTGCAGGACGTAGAACACTTTAGCTACTAAAAAGATATTACATACTTTGGCCCTAGCAAACATCGAAAAGTTGTGGCCTCCCCATTTGTTAGTTTGCTCTTTCATTCCGTCTCCCTCGCTCGTCCAGTATTCGATTGGCTCACGGTAGGCACTGAGTGGAACCCCAAGATAAGTGCCGGGTAATACACTCCATTGCATTTTGCAAAAGACCTCTGGTGCATCTGGCCAATTCCCGTGCCAAAGCCCTAAACATTTTGACCAACTTATGGCACTACCGGAAGCCTTGCAAAAAGCTTGGGCTTCCCTCACAGCTTCTGCAATGCTCTGTTTATCACGACAGAACACTGCTATGTCGTCGGCATAAGCTAAAACTTTTATTTCTCTACCAAAAAATGTGTACCCGCGAATATTATGGTTATGTAGTAACTTTAAACAGAAAGGTTCTAAATAAAGTGCAAAGAGCAAGGCTGAGGTCGGACAGCCTTGCTTTATGCTAGACATTACCACCCCTGACATGCTATTCTAGTGTACGTTTTAGCCATGTGAATAGTACGACGTGCTGATACGCTGGTGTTTACATTTGCATTTTGAGAGGCAAGATCCGCTATCACTCCACCGCGTCAAGTGCCGCATATCTAGAAGGGCAAGAGTGTTCGTACCATTGACAGGTACATCGTGCAGTGCTAGAACATCGATTTTGATGTACGATATTCATATTAAATAAGGAATTCAGAAATAGACAACGTTGACTTTTAGGGTTATTACTGCTAGTTTCGACAGTTGTCTCTCGTTCTTTACACTTTTGAGCGCGCATATATTTCGTGTGTTCAATGCAAAATAGCTAGATAAACATTCGTGGATGAGAGTTCTTTCTGACAGCATACTGGCTTCTCACGGCAGCACTGTACCAGATTAATGAGACCCGAGCGAGACAGCTTTTCACGCAACTTTGTGGAACAACCCAAATCTTCTTTTCCGCTTCGCATAAGCTAGCTTGTGAAATATTCCTGGGAAATTAACTAATGTGTCAGTGTAACAGCACATGTAAGTCCACAGGCCTGTGTGCCACATCTTACCAAAAAAAAAACGGGGACGCGGCCATTCCCGCAGATGGTATGGTTTTGTTCAGCGGCCGATTTTGAGGAGGCCGGTAGGGCGTTGCTGGTGCCGCGTCGTCACGGCACAATTATAACTATTCGCCACGTCGACTTTAATACCGGTGTCGGTGCCATCAACATTGCCGGCTTCAGAGAAGCGCGATTGAATACCGCGCAAGAGAAAAGTACAGTGTACACCACCGGTGCGAAAACATACAATTTTAAAGGACCGCGACGGAAAGCGCTTCTGTTGCGACTTCGGAACTCTTGGCCGTCGCGACCGAATGTTTCTGCTGCGACGTCAGAATTGGTGTCGTAACGTCGGAGTCGCTGTCAGGATATAAAGCTGTTGTTCCGACTTCAGAACTCTTGTTGTCGCGACAGAATGCTTCTGTTGCGAAATCAGAATTTCTGTTGTAACGTCAGAAATGTCTCCCAATTAAGAAATGTCAACAACTTCTGTCGTACAACAGAATTTCTGTAATTGCGACAGGAATTCCTTTTGTCTTTTTCAACCGGGCACTACAGAAGCTCGTCGCATCACACAATTTCAGTGCACTTCTGTTGTCATCATTGGGTACATGCTGCGGCGATAGGTTTCCGTTGTGGAACAGTTCTCTGTAGTACAACAGAAGTTTGTCCATTACTTCAGGAACACTTCTGTTATGACAACTGGGGGCCTGTTGCAATGATAGGTTTCTGTCGTACAACAACATTTTTCTGTAGTACAACAGAAGTTGGTCGCATTACTTCAGGAACACTTCTGTTGTGACAATTGGGGGCCTGTTGCCACAATAGGTTTCTGTAGTATTTCAACAGCTCTCTGTAGCACTACAGAAGTTTTTCGGGTTACTTCAGGAACATTTCTGTTGGGACAACAGGGTGCCTGTAGTGATGACAAATTTTTCTGTAGTACTACAAAAATCTGTTGTAGAGCTTCAGCTTTCTGTTGTAACAACAGACATACAACAGACTGTACTTCTGTAGTAGCAACAACAAATGTCTGTTGTACATCAGAAAAGTCTGTCGCTCCATCAGGAAATTACTACAGAAAAATCCTGTTGTACAACAGAAATTTCTGTAGTACTGAACACAACCTCTGTTGTCATTTTCTACTGGGGTGAAAGATCCACTCAAGATCCAGGTGCTGAACCATATTTTAAGAAGGTAAAGTATTTATTTAAACACGTGCACAGGGTGTAAATGATAGCATTCCCATGCGTGTGATATATACTGACAATCACCACAAAAACCTATTGCATTACTATTACTTCCACAGATAATTTTCATTGCTGCTATGGAATGGCTATCTCATTGCACCACAATTTATAGCAACTAATACACTTGGCATTTCAAATGGTTCATGAAAGCGGGTCGGGCACTGGCCAGACTGAAACACCGGCACTCCATACAGTGTTCAACGCTCGGCCTCGTGTGAGTCACGTAAAACCCTTCACAGACACTTGCTGACATTGCCTTCAGGCGGGAACAGGCTTTTCTGTTAGATTCACGTTTCACGTCCAGGCTTTCGTTACTAGGCTTCTGCGTGCGTAAGGCGACGCGAAATGTGTGAATGCACTTTGTTCATCGACAAAAGGCGCCCTTACTTTGCAAAGTGATTTGGAAATATGCATGCATCCTACATCGACGTCAATGCCGGTGCGCACCACTTCTGAGTTTTCGAGCTCATGAGCAGTGTGTCGACGTGGTGTCCAAGGCCAAATAGGCATCCGGCTTTACCAGAAGGCCTAAACAAAACTTTAAAAAGCTCTACATATGACACACCCTGCAATATGCATTATCCGTGTCGGCACCATATGCAGTCGGCGCTGTGTTGCCACGACTCTTCGAAACCGACAGTCCAAATCAGGCGACATGCCGTGCTGTTTCGTGGATGCAGTACAGATCGTTCGAAGCTTCTGTAGCTTCGTGACGGCAACGTTATTCGTACTCGCAGATATTACACAGTGCTCAAGTACTACAGTACACACCACACAGCCACAAGGAACCACAACGGTCCTCCCGCTGCGTGCACGCGTGTGTAGGCGCCGGCAGTCATTTTCGATTTTAAAACGCAGCATAAAATAAATGCTTTATTTATTTAGGCGTAGTGCATTTAAACACAAAACAATAATGTTAGCATTTCATGTATTTTCTATTAAACTTTTTTTTGTGACATCATCATGCGTAGCAGCAGCGGACTCCACTTGGGTTCCAGTAAAGTGGAAAGTTGGGCCAGTTAATGAGTAATCATCATACCTTGCTTGTGAAGCAGCGCACTGACACGGACACAGAAAAGACACACAAGAAAAGACGACACTCACTGCAGCGAGTGTCGTCTTTTCTTGTGTGTTTTCTCTGTGTCCGTGCCAGTGCGCTGCTTCACCACCAAGGTATGATGTCCACTTGGGGTCGTCTGCTGCCACGTGCGTGCACCCAGCGCCGGCCGCGTGCGTCTAAATGTCGTACGAAAATCCCGCACATGACCTGATTCTAGGTACCTAGGGACAGGATTGTTTAGGGATTTTTGAGAAGGCGCGATGGTGCCGCCGAATGACGCCATGGCGTGTTCGTTCTCGGCTTGATCGTTCTCTGGACCGCGCGTTGTTCAACATTCCTCATGTGATTGTGCTTGCGTTGCTTGTGTGTTGATTGTAGGTTCTGTGTTACTTGGCGGAAAGCCGTGAGTAGTGGAAGTGCAGCAGTGCGGCTTTGGCCTCCGTGAGCTCTGGCAGTACAGAATCTTCGTTGTGTCACCCGTGCTGGTGGTGACAATTGAAATGTCGAAGTGGCCTAGCGCATTGGCAGCGCAGTTCAGTGAACCGCGATGTGGCGTCGCCATGTCCGCCTTTGTTTACCGGACATCGAAGGATGTGCTGCTAGCTACAAGTCATGTAAACGCGACTGCGTCGAACGCCCACTTTTCAGTGCTCAATGTGGGGTTGGTGTGCTGCGGTTGTAACGAGCGGTGCAGCCGTGCAGTGAAGGTGGTGTTGGACCAAAGTGACTTTATTTATTTATTTATTTATATTTTTCAAAATACTGTAGGCAGCAATGCTCCCCTAGCAGGAGAGGGTTACATCAAGTGCAATGACAAAGATTTCACAAAGGAATCTACATTTGCACAATCAACAACAGACGCTGGCGGACAATTCCACTCTTCAATTGTGAGCGGAAAAAAATACTTCTGAAACATTTTCGTCCTCGCAAAGTACGGGCAGATAACATTCGAGTGATTATTTCTAGAAGACCTGTGTTGTGAGCGGGAAAGATAAGTTTCGCGCGGGAGACCGATTTTATTCTGATATATCAAATAAAGCATTTTTAGTCTCGCAATATTTCGGCGTACACAGAGGGGTTCCAGATTCAGTCACTGCAACATGTCAGTAACAGATGATGTAGACCGATAGTCAGACACAATAAATCGGGCAGCCAGGCGCTGAATTCGTTCTACTCTTGCGATATCTTTAACGTGGTATGGGTCCCATACTGCGGAAGCGTACTCAAGAACTGGTCGAACCAAAGTGCGGTATGACTCGAGTTTAACACTTGACGGTGAGTCTTTTAGTTTCCTGTGCAAGAAGCAAAGTTTATTGAACGCTGTTGTACAAACGTTCTTCAAATGTTTGTCCCATTTTAAGTTGCTTGTGATAGTTAGTCCTAAATATTTGGCAGACGTTACCGATTGAATAGCTTTATTAGCAATGTGGTATGTATGAGACAGTGGCTTTTTCTTTGGGGTTATTGTCATGGCAACTGTTTTATCAAAATTTATTTGCATACCGTTTCGTTCGCACCAGTCCGCGAGTGTACAGAGGCTATTGTTCAGTAGTGTTTGGCAAGAGGAGCTATTGACAACAGTATACATCACGCAGTCATCAGCGAACAGTTTTATTGTAACAAAGTTATCGATATTAGAAGCAATGCCGTTTATATAAATTAAAAACAACACAGGACCAAGCACTGAACCTTGTGGAACTCCAGACAATACCGGCAGATCAGCAGACCTAACTCCCGCACACTCCACAAACTGTGAGCGATTACTCAGATAAGCCTGCAACCATAATATCAATCCCTCAGAAAGCCCGGCATCCCTTAATCTGTCAATGAGTAAACTGTGTGGCACACGATCAAAAGCTTTTGACATGTCACGAAAAACCGCATCTATCTGCCAACAATTATCTAGTGCTGAAGCAAAATCATGTATAACCGAAATTACTTGTGTAGTTGTTGAGACAGTCCTCCGGAAACCATGCTGATACTCAACGCAGAATTTTTTTGATTCAAGATACTGAGATATATGGTGAGCTATTACATGCTCCAGCAATTTACAGCATGTGCTTATTAGAGAAATTGGTCTGTAGTTACGAGCTTCTAGTCTGTCTCCCGATTTAAATATGGGAACTACTCTTGCCGTGAGCCAATCTGCGGGTAAGGAGCATTGGTAGAGTGATGCGTTAAACAGAACATAAAGGTAATGGGACACAATCTCTGAGTACCGTACAAGGAAGGCATTCGGTATGCCGTCAGCACCACTTGACGTTTTCACTTTTATATTCAAAAGAAGAGAAAGTATTCCTTCGCGACCAAGAACTAGGTCAGGCATTGAGTTTGCCACATGCGGTGGGTCAGAGTATTGCGGTCGTAAATATTGAACATTTGGTCTTGTCAACGCTTGATGAAAAGTAGTGTTAAATTCAATTAAAACAAGAGTAAGGTTTGTACACATGTTACCATTAATCTTTAGATAATTCACGTGCGGTTGGGAACCTGACAAGAAGCGCCAGAATTTCTCACGAGATTCCTTCAAGAAAGCTGTAAGAGTTTGGCCATAACATTTACTACGCGCAAGCTTCAATTTAGTAACCAGCTGTTCTTGAAGGGCGGTTAATGCTGACGTAGTTTTACCCTTCCTTTTTCGCTTAATACGCCGCTTTAGATGGATTATGTCCCGACTAATCCATGGGTTCCGACGCTTTGTAATCTTTCTACGCAAAGGAACAAACCTGTGAATGCATGATGACACTAATTTCTTGAATTCGTTCCAAAGATGAGAAACATCGCCACCATGCTCAAAATCAAAAAGTGCGAAATGCATTGCATCTAGGACAGATTCATCATCTGCAGCAGAAAAGTCATGAAAAGTTGCTACCGAGGGAGGTGCTTTTGTGCTATTGATTTTTAGGGTAACTTGAACAATCTTGTGGTACGAGATGCCATCAGAAGTAATAACTGAGTAATCTTCAGGAAAATGTTTCAGAAAAACAAGGTCGAGAACCGATTGCACAGTTGCAGTGGTGCGAGTCGGAATATTGACAATTTGTTTCATGTCATGACAAAATGAATAATCGAGAAGTAGGCGTGCATTGTCTGCATCATCGGGCCCCGAGATAGCGAGTACATTCCAGTCTATGCCTGGCAAGTTGAAATCGCCAGTGAGCACCAGCTTGTGAATTGGTTTGAGCATGCGCTCTAGGTAAGTGGCCAGTGCTTCCAGGTATGACACATTGCTTTTTGGTGGCCGGTAAACCACGCCAAACAAGGTAGGAATATTTTTGTAATTGATTTTACACCAGACACTTTCATGGTTTCGAATGCCCTCAAGCCCGACACATTGTACTTCATTTTTTGTTATTATAGCCACGCCCCCTCCTCGTCCTTCGCGATCGCGTCTTATTATTTTGTGGGAAGGCGGAATAATTTCATAATCTTTAATATTAGGTGTAAGCCACGTTTCAGTTACGGCAAGTATATATGGGTTGTGAAGAAAAAGAATGTCTTCAAGCTGACTAGACTTATTCTCAAGACTTCTTGCATTAAGCAAGATCATTCGGAGTTCTTTCGTTTCGGGTCAGTTAGCTGTCCGTGTAGATCGAGATTTATAAAGCACGACAACCTGCGAGCTTACTTCGTCCCATTCGTATATCTTGTCGTCTACACGTAGCCGGTCATAGTCCAGTGAAATTTTTCGCGCCTCATCTTTGAATTGCTTACCATACCGCCAAAGATGAGAACGCTTAGTCAGCGTAGCCTTACAGTAATCGTGACAGATCGATATACCTGTTTTCTTGAGCGTAAAGCAATTCTTCAATACTGACACTTTTTCATTGTAGTCAAAGAAATTAAGCAACACAGGTCTAGGTTTATCGCTGCTTCTACCTATTCTGTGTATCCGTTCGACTGTGTTGGTGGTGACACCTAGTTTTGCACAAAATATGTCATCACGAACGCGCTTTCTCAAGTCACCAGCGCTCTCATTTGTTGGTTCTTCAAGGCCAAAAATTATAAGGTTCCTTCGTCGACTTCGGTCTTCCAAGTCATTTAACTTCTTCTGTTGATTGTATATAGTTCCTTTCAAAGAGATGACCTCTGACCGTAACTGAGCCAGTTGTTCTGTGTGTTTTGCAATAACAGTTAGTACGTCGTTTAGTTTATCGAACCTATCATTCATAGTTTTTTCAAGAGATGTTTGTGAAACAGAAACGCTGGTTATCGAGGCCTGCAAGGTTTCTTGCATTTTTTTTTAACATTAGCTCAATACCAGAAGGTCCGGGATTCACTTCTACATTGCCAGCCAGCAGTAGCGAAAGTACATTCCACGCTTCATCAATCAGTGACAAACATACAGCCGGGGGCTCCATTTGCGCGTTCACAGACATGCGCTTCCGTTTTGGTCTCATTAGCGGCTGTCACGGGATTGTGGTGTACTCCTTGCTTAGTATGATGTTTACGATGCTAACACACAGCTTGTTCACGTTTTTCCGTGCTAGATGTCATTTGCATGATGACCGAGTTGAAAACGAGGCATATGTCTTTGTTCTTTACGTTCGTGTGTTGTAAACTACTTTCTATTGTTGAAGTTCTGGCAGTCTTATTATGCGAAGCATATTACTAGAGCTCAACCCAGCTCCTCAGGCGCGGCGGTGTCGCCTTCAATACCACGTGACACCCTGACGTCACGACAGAGGAGAAACGGGGCTCCAACTCGCGCTGTCGCTGACGGCGTCGCGGCGGTATATAAGCAGCTGCGCTTGCCTCTGCTAGACACTCACGAGGTGAGATGCCTCCTGGAGACAGAGCTGCTCGTTGGAATGAGAAGCGAAGGTTGCGGCGTGCTACAGAGACTGTTTCTAGGTGGCTTTGGCTCAACTCTTGCAAGATGGGCTGGGTGGGAATCGAACCAGGGTCTCCGGAGTGTGAGACGGAGACGCTACCACTGAGCCACGAGTACGATGCTTCAAAGCGGTACAAAAGCACTTCTAGTGAATGCGGCGTTGCCTTAGAAACGAGCTGTTTTTAAGGCTCAGGCGTGCGTCGCTTGCTCAGGCGCACATTTCGTTGCCGCGCCAAACGCTGCGTTGCTCGACGCTCACCGCGTCCAATGCGGGGCGCGTAGTCGCTGCGCCGTAGCCCATTGTCTTACACCCCTTGGCGGGTCGACGGGAACGCTGTCGCGTTCCACTCTTGAAGGCGAAGCAGAGTAACGCATGAGTTGTTTCTTCGTCTAGCCGAACCAAATATAGCCAAGCAACAGCAGTTCACCAGGCTAAACAGTGGTTCAACAACTAAAATAAAGGCTAGTATGCTTCGCATCCTGGGCTTAACCTTAGCTAAGCCACAGCCATTTTTTAGGCAAGCAGTACAAACGTAAACATATTTCTGTGTGTGAAATTTTGAATTGCACATACTATCCTTTATGACTAATAAGTGGGCTGTGGGAATCAGCTATGTTTTTTTGCGACGTTCTTCCACGTGGTAGACTGATGCATGGTGCGCGCTTATTTATTTACTGTTGTAAAAACCATTTGTTTATTCACTCAATACAAATGTACTGCTTCTTCGCCGCAGTACATTTCAGTTACGCGGTGAAGCATACTAAACCTGGTAAGGAGCCGCTATCACCCAGCATAGTGTGACCACTTAGGCGACCTGAGAAGCGGCGGGTGCGCGCTTGTATAGCTAAAAACTCTTATGTCCAGTGACAGTGGCCTCATTCCACTTTTTGAATGCTTCACCGCAGTACATTACTTATGCATCACCGTGAAACATTGGTGTGTTGCGAGAAAGGTAATCTTAACTAGCCCAATTATGCAACGTTTCTTTTGTAGCTTGCTACAACCATAATACAAGCATCATGTAGTAAAGCATACTAAGATTGGAAAGGGCTCATAGGTTTACACTGTGCTCATTATATTCAATTATGATAAAATTTGCAAGTGCATCTGTGCTCGTAGTAAGCTTCATTGACGATTCTTTGTACAGTACAAATTCATATTGCAGGGATATCCACTAAAGCACATTCGGCATTATGGAACGCGTTATTCACTTCAATGCAGCACAGCACAATGCGGATTCATGCCCATGCTTTTGGCTGGACTGTACATGCTCTTTGAGGATTGATTCGTTGTTCATAAGTGCGCTGGTACTTTAAACTGGGGGTCTGAAGTTGATATGGAAGCACAATTTTAAGGGGACAAGATGCTGCCAAGATGGTTGCAGCACAGCTTTTGTTTTCTTCCAGGCTCCTTTTCCACTAGAAGCTTCCATTGCAGTGTTTCGAGCCTCCTTGAGCCAGCACATAGTGTATATAAAGATCAGACACTGATCTGTAACATCACCTATGCTCTCTGCAGTAAGCTGAGCACAAAAGTTCATGCCTATCTATTGTAAAAAAATTGTAGCACGACCAGACAAAATAAAAAAGGGGGTGGACTGCAGTAATATTAGGTGTTGAATGGTGCTTTATCCTTTCCCTTGAGTTTTCTATTTTTGTGCTTTTTATTATCGATCCTCCACAGTAACCACATGAGTTGCGAACTTGAGCTTGTTGGTTTCAGGTCTCTTGGTTGTTACTAACAGAAGAGTGTGATAAACGAACAAGGGCTTGGAGCCATCCAGTCACCTTGCTTGTCTCATGGTGTTCTTCATGAGCACCGTGAGCCTCCAGACCAACTAGGAAGGGAGGTTTGTTGCAATCACTTCTGAACTGTATTGCCACCACACCGACAGTGCTCTCATGGCAACTTTTGGACACTAGAATGCTTGCACCCAGCAAAGTCTAAGAAGGAAGCATTCAGGTGGTGAAGCTGGCTGCATTGCTGAAGGGGCTTTGCCTGTCTGCCCTCTTTATGGATACACAAAGATGATTTCCTTTTTGAGAGGGATTGTTTCAGAGGTCGTTACATGGCAACAGTGCTGGGTGTTTGTAGCAGAGAAGCTTGTCTTTGCCCACTGTCAATAATCTATTCCTTCTCCAGCGCCCCAATAAAGTGCCAACTTTTTGGATGCAATGTGCTCTCCGTGCATGCATCCATGTTTAGCCTGTAAAGCCGTATATTAGCCCTTGCCGCAAAGTGGTCCTTGCTGATGTCACCCAATAAGGCATTGGGGAGTATGGCGATGCACACTTGCAAAACACTAAGTGTGCATCGCCATACTTACTCCAGAATAATGAAGCTGTTGTTGTTTTTTGTCCACCCCATCCTTGTTAGTTACAATGAGCAGTTCTTTGTCCGAGCAGAAGGCATATGTAGAGTTGGTCGTGTATAGCTTGCACACTAAGGCTTCTTGACGTGCTATCACAGAGACCTGCATGAGAACCTTAGCGCAGAGTCTATATGTAAAAAACCTTCTGATGTGTGTGTGACTTCTGTGATGTGTGTGACTTCCTTCTCTTTATCAAACTTTGCCTGGTGAAGCCAGTAGCTGGGTCAACCAGATGTTCAACAGGCTTCCCATTAGTTTTCCCAGTGTCTCCGTTACCAGGGTGCTGCTCATAGATATCTGTTATGTAAAATATCTCATATATCTTGCGCTGCACTTCAACTATGGTCACACCTGCTGAACCTATAGCATGCGATAAAAAAAGTGCTATACGTCATGTTGCTCCAAACTCATGACGTGCTGCAAGGCCTTGAACACCCTCATTTATTTAGACCCTAATCATACTGTATGACGGTTTGCATGATAAGTTCAACAAGTAACATCTGCTGGTTTTTGAGTGTTACATCTGCTGGTTTTTCAGTGTTATTCCTGTTCATTTTGCTGAAAGCTATCCTGAGTGTTTCAAAAGCAAAAGACTGCTGCCGGACAAGAAGTGCATAAAGCAAGGCTCACTATGGCCACAAGTCACACAAAATGAAGAAGGCCACTGAGTGTACAGGCGGTTTACTTTAATTTCAACAAGCTTGGTTCTCCCTTTGCAAGTGAGTAAACGGAACTTGCCCTGAAGATAGGGCTTGTGACAAGCTATGTGCCAGATGCTGTGTCCCCTGCAGAGCTGAAGATGTGTACGAGATCCTGACACGCCGCTACGACTTCTACACTGGGCAGACAGGCTACTATAACAACTACTGCCTTTACTAATATGCTAATAACATGAAAACGGGCAGGAATTTGGCTATTCATTGGCCCCAACTACAGGTGCAGGCCACTCTTCCACCAGAAGTGTGTTATTCACAGGAAATGGAACTATACAAATACAGGTAAAAACAATGATGTTTGAAAGTAGTAGAGTTGAACTATGTTCTGCACAAGCAGTGCTATCTGCACCACTAGTACCTTATAGCCACAATTCCTGACTTCACCACCATGCGAAGGCACCATTCTTGAATTATTAACTTCTATTTATTATATTTATGGTGGCCATATATTTCAAGTACATATCATGTACATTGTGTGCAATATGGTTAAGCCATTCCTAATCTAAAATTCAACAACAGAGCAAATATAGGCAAGAAATTGTAATTCAAGAAAACAAAGACAACCAGTACACAGGATAAGTGAGACTTCCTTTTATTGAAAAAAAATGTCGTGTCATGCCACCAGCAGTGTGTAGCAGTCTTTCAAGCTTGGGTGACAGAGGCAAAACTTGGCAAAATGCTACAATCACACTCAAATGTAACACACCCTTGCACACAGAAAACCGACATCGTATTGTACATAATGAAAGGGCAAGACTCCATCCAAGTACTCTACAGCACCACATACTTGGTGTGGTGTAAAAATGTTAACATGCCCTATACATAAAAAGAACAAAAGCAAAAAACATGGAAAACACGCCTTAATATGCAATGTGCAGAGTCTGAAACTAAGAAATAACAACCCAAAATTAGTTTCGCTAAGTCTTCCAATGATTTAAATTGTCAAACTGTCTCGTCACTTCTTAATGAACCTTCACAGCTTAAAAGAAAGGAAAGAACGCCCAATAGCAGGGCCGCAGAAAATGCCACCAAATAAGTATACTTCGCTTACCAAGGATACCTTCAGTTTAGTTTGGGTCTGACTTTGCACAATAATTGTGTATAAGCTTTTCTTATTTACAATAGTTTAGCAGGTAGGGAAGAAATGACCATGAGAGCACCAGGTGTAGGCATAGTCTACGCACAAAAAGCCACTGCTTTCTTACTTCTTTTTCTCTACTACTATTCACGAGTATTTAAGTGTCTTAATAGCACTGCTAACATCCTACTGCAAAACACAAAATTGGACAAGTTGTCGCATACAGAAAATTTCACTTTTACTCCTAACGCAAAACAATGATGTAGTAGCTGGTGAAATATGCGCAGGAAGGTTGCTTCATGCGGTGTTTGTTGAACACTTGCCAATGGAAGTCACTAATCTCCTTTAGAGAAGTAAAATGAGTACGAGTCGTATTTACTTGTGCGAGTTGTGCCTCCTAGTGTTGAAGTGGAAAGACTCAACTTTTCTTCCTCCTCTTTCATATCCGGACTTGGTCACTGGTCTCCACCGAAACAACCCTTTAGCTTCTTACTGCTGAACTTGATCTGGCTTTCTCAAATCTATATTTGGGCTACACATAGCTAGGTCTCGCGCTGTGCTTAAGGAAAACAAAAGCACTAGAAGATTACTGAAGCATATGCACCCAATCACTGTCATTACATGTAAGAAGAAAAATTCACATAGGACTGCCTTCACAAGTAGAAAGGTGTGTCAGAACTTGAAGGCGTGGACGCCAGCTCTATATACAGTACGCAGACATTGAGCAGATGTTAGCCAATCAGTGCACTTGTTGGCTAGGTCGCGCTCTCCGGGATCAGTATTCACCACGATTGTACCTTCAGCAGAGTGGCTGAAATATAGAATGGTGGACTGCCAATCGTTTTATCCTGTTTGAATCCTCGCAGCACAATGAGAACTTTATTTGCTTTATTCTAGCAAGAAATATGGCAATTCCAATGAGAACACCACTAGACATCAGAACAGCCACGGGAGTTAGCCCATATCAGCTATTGCTGTAAAAATGAAGACTGGCATGAGCACAAGAATCGAGATGGGCACATTATATGCCTTTGTTCTGGTAATGGTCCACTACTTTGGTGCTACAGTCACCGATCTCGAATGAGTTCAAAGAGCAAAACATTTAGCCCAGAAAAAATATTACGCTGAACAGCTGTATCTCGTTGTATCATTTTGACTATGCAGCTCTATATAACCCTGTCCACACTTTCCTAAAGCAATTGGCATCCAGAAAAAAAAAAGAGCTTTTGATATTGCTTTGGAGAAAATTCATCTGTTTCGGCCTAACAGTACATGTACATACTGCACATACTTGCATTTGGTATACCTTATCACCAACCCTTAAGTAACCTTACCCCACAAGCGAACCACTCCTGCAACCAAGTGTGCTGGTTAGGGTTTTACCTGCATTTCCACCTGTGCAGTTGGTAAAAGTCTTTGGCTGTTTACTGTAACTTCCTAATTTCAAACACTTGGTTGCATAAGAGGCTTTTGCAACACTGACAACCCTAATGCCTGGGCAGCCTTCACGAAAGGCCACCAGCACCTCCTCGTTGAAGACTGTGCTCAAACATTCTTCTTGGTTCGACTGTGACTAAGAAGGTATATATCTTTGCTTCGATGCGGCTAGTATTGGCGATGCTTTGATGCAGAAAGAGGCTATTGTCGCACGTGCTAACCTTAGGCCACAAATCAATCTGGCACAGGTGGGAATAGCCTCGTCATTCCCAAATGGTGGTTCAGCCTCACGAGGCACATTCCTTCAGTAAATTTGCACACTGTCAATGGGAAGTAGACTGATCAAAGGTTGGCTATGGTGTCAGGTTTCTTGACTGGTTTCGGTTGTAGCATCATGACCAAGCGGTTCCACTCTGGGGAATTCCAATATTCCAGATTTCATTGGTTACAAGCAATAGGGCTTGCTTCCTCGTTTCAGCAACATTCCTCAACATCTGCAAAATGACTCCATCTTTGCCATGTATGCTTTAAGTGCTGACATGTTCGAGAGCAACAACAGGTTCTGCCATCGTAATGAGGCCTTCTATTCCTTCCTTGGCAAGTGGTCATTAAGGTGCGTACAACTCTGGTGACTGTGAGGTGGTCGGGGAAAGCATCTGCAGCTTGTTCCTCAAATTACTCAGATGTGCACTGACAATCGAGCAGCGTGTTTTCAATAGTATTACAGTATTTGGTTCATCCTGTTATAGCCGAGAATGTGTCGCATCATACTGAGACCTATACTTTAAAATGACACACAGTGCTCCATACACTAGTATCTGGCAAGTTTCTTAGCATAACATCTTGCCTGCTCAGTCTTGTGCAGAACAATGACCATGGTTTGTTGCGTGCAGCCACAATTTAAGTATGCAACTTGGCTTGCTCACCCCAAAGTTCCAGCAGGTGCTTGTCAGGGCTGGATGCTGCCCCAGTAAGCTTTAGTTCGGTTGTTGCTCTTTGCAGTGTGTAATAGATGCATGTTGCTAGCGATTCTTCGACACCTTCACATTCTGCAGACTCAAGTGCATCACGGAAATGGTCCCAGCCTAAAACCCTGATTTCGTGAATTTGGGACATTTTCATCCTTACATCAAGTGTTATATTGGATAATGGTCGCTGCCTCTTGGGGCAGAGTCGCACTGACACTCTGTATGAAGGCCCCAGTTGCCCATGCTAGGTAAGTGTACCTTCAGGTTTTAAAGGAGGGTGTGGCAGTTGGGATAGTTGGTGTCATTTGTTGATTTGAGGTCTGTAGTGTCTGCTTCGTCAAGGTGGAATTCTCTTGGCCGTACGTCTTTGCATTCCCAAGGTGGGCGATGTGCATTGAGCTCACCTCGACTGAGTATTCTGTGCTCGGGAAAGCGAATTTGAAGATGACAAAGCCAAGCGAAGTCGCCTCGGCTGCAGTGCCTGGTTTTGGGACAGAGGTAGACCAATGCCAAAACGACTTCCTTTCACTGCCTTAGCCCGCAGCACACCACCACAACTTTCAGATGAGACACATGTTTATTCAAGCTGTTCTTTCCTTCCCCAAATTCATTAATAGCCAATTTTAGGAGCTGCAAATCAAGCTGACTTCAGAAGACTGCTCAATTTTTACTACTTCTAGTAGCTTATTGCGTGGTTAATTCTCCAGTTGGACATGACATGCTTCGTGCTTAAAAATGAACCGTTTAAAGAATTCTTAGAGTATTATTAGGACAGGCAACTCTAACTGAGTTATCACTGCTTTTGTCGAAAAATATGGCCATAAGCTAGGCAGATGCTGTCACGACAGCAAAGTGTTTATGTTGTAGGAGTATAGAAGAAACAAAATTGAAGTTGTGAAGTCAAAGCCCTATTTTTGCAGCCTCTCTTATACTGCTGACATCAGAGAGCTTAAGATTAGTGGACGCAAGCAGGATGCGTAAACATGAACCCTGTTTGGGTATTTCTAGGACCCATGTGGTTTACGTAACTAGGCAGCACATGAGTCGCTGTTTTATTGTTTTCATTGTAAAGCAACCAATATCGCAGTAAGTCTCATCAACCTGCATCAATATGCTAGAAATATTTAAGCACTAAGGGTGTGTCGGTTGAGTGTTTAAAGCACTTCACCACAACCTTGCCCACTAGACTTGTGCTTTCCAGTATTACATGGTAATCAAATCTTGAGGTGTTTACATTGTTTTTCTGTGCTCTAAGATTAGTTTGACAGTCCTAGTGAAATTGTTAAAGTGAAGGTCTGGGCTGTTGTATTGGCCATGTCATTCTAAAACTGTTAGGTCGGACACTGTCAAAGCATTTGAACTTTAATAAACTGCACCTCACAACAAATATTGCCACATCCTACATGGTCGCCGCGGGTATGTGCCAGGCGATGGGAACGACGCTGAAGTAGCGCGCGAGTAGAAAAACAAAGGCGACAACAACGTCGCGTTGACTGCACTCATAAAGTGCTTTTACACGTCCTCGACTACTACTAGGCTGTGACACTGGTGGAGGCACTGGGTAGGATTGCCTCATGATCGGCATCCCTTCACGGAGCCATACGTCGAACGCGGAATCACCTGCGTTCGTCGAAACTCCTGTTCACCGGTACAGTCGCCGCCTGCTAGGCCTGACGCCCGAGTTCAACCTTTTGCAGGACCCTGGAAGAACGCGTCTACCGATTTCCGCCATGGCCATTGCAACTCCATCGCAGGTGACGCTGCAGAATCCCAAGATCCCAGAAAGTTTCCATGGTGACGCTTTTGAAGGTGTTCAAAATTGGCTGGACCAATTTGAGTGTGTGGCCAGTTATAATGACTGGGGCTCCCAGCAAAAGTTGTCTAATGTCTATTTTGCGCTTCAAGATGGTGCGCGTACGTGGTTTGTGAACCGGGAGAGAAATTTGACCACGTGGGATGCCTTCTGCACCCAGCTGCTATACACATGCACTAGTAGTGACAGAAGAGACAACGCGCAGTGCCTTTTCGAATCCCGTATTCAAAAACCAAACGAGAGCGTTGCCCTGTTTGCAGAAGATATGGCCCGCCTTTTCCGCAGAGCAGACCCTGAGATGGCCGAAGAAAAGAAGTTGCGCTATCTCTTACGCGGAGTGAAGGAGGAACTGTTTGCCGGGCTCGTGAGGAACCCACCGACGACAGTGGCCAAATTCACCAAGGACGCTACCGCCATAGAACGGGCACTACAGCACGGTTCCGCCAATATGCCGGTGAATGCTTCAATTCTACCTGAGAGCTGCGCCACGGCTCTGCGTGAAGTCATCCGAGAGATTGTGCGAGAGGAGATCCGGCAGCTCGGGATCTCTCCCATGGCACCAGCGGTGGTTTCTGTCGCTGATATCGTTCGGGAGGAAGTTCGAGAGGCCTTTTCCTCGCCCGACTGACAGGCGGTGCTGCGACGATTAACCTACGCGGAAGCTGTCTGCCGTCCACCTCCCGCCACTTCGATGCTGCTGACACCGTCGACCACTCCGACGCAGCCATCACCACTTCCCCCGACGCCCTATTTTCGACAGTCACAGCCGCCGCCAACTATGCCGTATCGCCGCCAGTCGATCGCTGCGCCTCGTTTCTACGGTGAATCCCCTGCCGGCTACCCGCTTCGAAAGACCTATTTGTGGCGCACCGCTTACCGCCGGCCGTTATGCTTTCATTGCGGCGAAGCAGGACATGTTTACCGCGGCGTGCCATTATCGCGCAGCTGAGTATCCAAGACTTCCCAACTGCAATTACTCTGTGTCTGATGCTGCACGTAGCTGCAATGGAAATTCTACAAACTTTCGGCCAGAAGGTTCAGCGACGCCTCGATCGCGTTCCCCTTCTCCGGCTCGTTACACCTCACCAACCCGTCGCGATTTTTCTGACGCCTCCAGGGGCAGGTCCCCTAGCTCGCGCCGGGGAAACTAGACGCAGCGACCTCCGGGGGTGAGGTTGCGAACCGGCTAGCTATCCAAGTGGCCCCATCTCCGACGATCGACGACTCTACAACTCCGACGACTCCAACCACACCCCGCCTGTCGTATCGGTGAAAAAAAAGGACGGCAGCCTGCGCTTCTGTGTCGACTATCGGAAACTCAACCAGATCACAAAGAAAGACGTTTATCCGCTATCGCGTATCGACTATTCACTGAACAGGCTACGAAACGCACATTACTTTTCGTCGATGGACTTGAAAAGCGGCTACTGGCAAATAGAAGTTGATGAGAGAGACCGTGAGAAGACCGCTTTCGTGACGCCCGACGGACTTTATGAATTTCAGGTGCTCCCCTTCGGTTTGTGTTCTGCGCCGGCAACGTTTCAACGACTAATGGACACGGTACTCTCAAATGGCAAACTTGTCTGGTGTACCTCGACGACGTGATCGTTTTCTCCGTCACGTTCGAGGAACACCTACAGAGTCTAAAGACGGTTTTTGACGCAATACGCTCAGCTGGTTTAACTTTGAAACCTGAAAAGTATCATTTTGGTTTTGAAGAACTTCAATTTCTCGGTCACGTTGTTAGTCGTGAAGGTGTCCGACCTGACCCTGATAAAATCTCCGCCGTCGCTAATTTCGCAACGCCATCATATAAAAAGGCAGTGTGACGTTTTCTGGGCCTTTGCGCCTACTACCGACGGTTTATCGCGGAATTTTCGCGTATCGCACGGCCATTAACACATCTTACCAGAGATGTCCCCTTCGTGTGGGGTGAAGACCAGCAACGGGCTTTTGATGACCTACGGCAATGGCTGCAGACGCCTCCCGTGCTCGCACACTTTGATTAAGGCGCCCCTACGATTCTCCATACCGACACTAGTAATGTTGGCCTTGGCGCAGTGCTTGTACAGCAGCAGGACGGTGCCGAAAGAGTGATTGCCCACGCCAGCAGGACGCTATCAAGAACGGAGGCTAACTACAGAAAAAGAATGTCTCGCACTGGTGTGGGCCATCCTCAAATTTCGGCCATATTTGTATGGTCGGTGTTTCACCGTTGTCAGTGATCATCATGCACTTTGCTGGCTGACTCATTTAAAGGATCCAGCTGGTCGGCTTGCGCGCTGGAGTCTTCGGCTCCAAGAGTTCGACTTCACGGTTGTCTACAAACCAGGGAAACGACACACCGACGCCGACTGCCTTTCTCGGTCTCCTTTTGAGACTGCAGAGCATGAAGATGATGACGCGGCTTTTCTAGGCATGCTGGATACTGTGGCTGTTTCACGCCACAACGCGAGGACACAGAACTTGTTCCGCTTTTAGATTACTTAAAAAACAAGGAGCGTGCCGAGGTTATTCGCCAGAGGGCTGCCTTCATTCTGCTTACGCCACAACGTTCTCTATAAAAAGAACTTTTCACCTAGTGGCAGCAGCTACCTACTAGTCATTCCCGCATCTGTTCATGACGAAGTCTTACATGCCTGTCACAACGAGCCGACCGCTGGTCACTTAGGCTACACTCGGACATTGGGAAGAATTAGGCTAAAGTACTATTGGCCAAGACTTGCATCGATCGTGAAACGTTACATACAGACATGCCTGGATTGCCAGCGCCGCAAAGCCCTACCCGGCAAGCCGGCTGGACTGCTGCATCCTGTCAAGATACCGCAAGCGCCGTTCGAACAAATTGGCACGGACCTCTTAGGTCCGTTTCCACTGTCTACTGCCGGAAATAGATGGGTAATCGTCGTCACAGGATACCTTACTCGATAATCCGAAACAGGTGCTAGCCAACATGGAACAGTAGCTGAAGCAGCACGATTTTTCATCGAAGCCGTCGTCCTAAGGCATGGCGCTCCCGCAGTTGTCATAACAGACAGAGGAGCTGCGTTCACGGCTGCGCTTCTGGTACCGTTTTGCGACTAAGTGGTACCGCTCACCGAAAGATCACGACTTATCATCCCCAAACCAATGGGCTGACCGAACGGGTGACTAAGACTCTGGCAGACATGATGAGTATGTACATTGACGTCTACCACAGGAACTGGGACGAGATTTTACCATATGTTACATTTGCGTGTAACACGGCACGCCAAGAGAGAACACGCGTGGCACCTTTCAACCTCGCATATCCAGCTTCTCTGGACACGGGGATTTAGTTCGCATGAGTGTCACCATGTGGCGTAGTGACCTTAAACTTTTCAAACTTCCCGCGGGGATGCGTGATGACGTCAACAAAAGAAAAAGAAAATAATTAAGCGCTATCGTAGATACGTATTCAGTGACTCGCAGACGGTGGTCAGAAGCTATGCACAAGGCAGAATTTCGCCGAAGGCTGAGGCTATGCTCAAAGCCAACGCGAACTATGTCACCTCCGAGGAGACGGAGGAACGACACATTATATGGTTCCCGGCTCACACGTCCCCCGACACCCCGTACCCAACCTCAACGAGGAGGTCCACCGCGTAGCGCGAGGTCTCACGTTCCGCGCCCGCGAAGAAGGATCCTCTCTTGAGGTTGGAAATCCAACGGAGGCATGGACAGAGAGGGACAGAATGACCACATACTGTGATATTACAAAATTTTATCAAAACTTAAAGTAGGTTTATCCGCCCCCTAACCCCAAACTCGACAGGGCCCAAGCGGTAGACTGGAGGCAGCTACAAAGACCTTCCCCAACCCCGTCCATCTCAGAAGGATATATCCGGACATCTACTCAGATGATAACTGCAAATTATGCAGCAGGGCTCACGCATCTCTTAGACACATTCTCTGGGAATGTGAAATTATATGCAAAGAAAATGCAGTTTCCCCAGATGAAGCTGCGGCGCCATGGACGGCCGCGTTGCGCAGCTCAAACCTCGAAAATCAACTATGGGCCATCCAGCAAGCCCGTGAGGCGGCGAGGAGACATGATCTCCGGACCTCCTCGGGGGCGGCCTAGGCCCAGGCCACGAATTTGCCGGATTGTTAATAAAGTTGTTACCACCACCACCACCACTGTCCCTGCGCATTCAACTTCACTACAATGCTTGTCCCACCGGCGTTATCAGTGTTCTTGATAAAGCGTAGCCTCTCGTCGCAAGGAAATGACTTATCATCCTAAGAGCGTTTAGTCGCGACGAGCGATGATGGATTCTGGGCTTTTGGTACGGCTCTTTCTTTTTCTTATTTTCCTTTTTCTTTTTTTCTTTTTTTATCCTACGGAGTAAACAAGCTAGGCCAACCGCCAGAAGCACTCCGTGGCAGCCTTTCAGTCGACAAACATTATTAACGTCTGAACATCGCACAGCCTCTACGAGAGACGCAATCGTGGGCGGCTTTCGATTTTGACCTATAGATTTCGTTAAGGTGCCCCAATTATTTGGCTAGCGACTTTGCTATGCGCACTCTTGGGCTATCGCCGCGGCTGTAAATCGAGATGCGCTTAAGTATTAAGACATATACATGGATATGTTGGTTTTGCACCTTGAAGTATAAGTCACAACACAAGAATTGAGAAAACTGCCTCTGTGTCGCCCGTAAGCATGCTATGGCCGAAGCTGCTCGCAATATTATGTCACATTTACTGGCCACCAAGCCAGGTACACCCTTGGGTAGGACATATACAGTACTTGCAGTTAGTTTCCGAAGTAGTCTTCTATTTCGGTTATCCACGTGCGTGAAGGAAGATCGCTATTTTAAATATTGTGCAGTAATATATGCGGGATTTGTATGATTTTCCTGTTGCTGCTCCGCCTTTATAATACAGCCGCACTGTATACTAGCATGTATCGAACGCCATAAAGGCTACCCACGTACTCGAAGACCTCGCGCACAACTCCTGACAATTTTTTGTATTCAAGAGTTGTGTGACTGCCAAGGACATCCTTAACGAATGTTAGATAACACATTATGGAATTTTACATGCCAAAATCACAATCTCATTATGAGGAACAGCGTAGTGGAGGATTCGAGAATAATTTAGACCACTTGGGGTCCCTTAAAGTACGCCTAAGTAGAAGGATGTTTTCGCATTACACACCCATCGAAATACGGCTGCCGTGGCTGGGATTCATTCCGAGACCTCGTGATTAGCAACCGAACCCAATAAAAACTAAGCAACTACGGAGGAATCTTAGCTACGGAGGAAGGTTAGCAGTTCGAGCAAGACAGCCAGTTCGAGGAAGCCAGTTGGCAGTGCACAGGCGCTTTTGCTCACTGTGAATGCAAATATTGCATTTGTGGGTGCCATTCTTAAGCATATATATTGATAGTCTATAACGTTATGCGGATATCACGTATATGCGAATTGATGTAAGCGAAGCTTTCTCTGTTGTTTGTTGTCATTGTCGTTCGTATCGTGCACAGAGTAGTCAGGCAACCTCTAATGAAGTGCTGTCAACGTTTGCCAGATTACGCCCGCCATTGTGATGCAAATAAACATAACTTCAACTCATTTTCTCAGAAACAAACGCTGACATCATCCTGAATAAGTTCAACAAGCGCCGTTGTGTTCGATCTTATAATGCCCCTGTTCGCAAGCTTATTTTCGTGTGTGTGTGTGCGTTATTTTCTGCGGGGGGGGGGGGGAAGGGCGATGTGCTCTTGTACCGTAGAAACGTTCGTCGGACGTCTCTAATGTGCTCGTTTTTATTCTCAAGCACCCAATGAAAACAGTCATCACTGCAACCCAAGATGTCCTGGTGGCAGGCCACCATGGGGTGTCGCGCAAGACCACGCTGATTCATTTGGGTTGGCATATGCTATTTTGTGCGTCATATTTCGCGACATTCATTTTTCAAACTATGCCAGAGCTCGAAAAGGCCGGCCAACTCACTAGGTCCCTTTCCTCTGTTTACTTCCGCAAAGTGTGCATCTATCGCTGTGGTTACCAAATATGCGCAGCGGTATGCTATTACTCAAGCCTTTCTGGCGATCTGAGCAATTGAAGTGGCAGGCTTTCTTCAACCGGCGTCGACATTCAATATGACTATCCTCAAGTACTTTTCGCGGACTTCGCCTCACCGCCTTCTCTCCAGTATCATCTCTTACACTACTCCCTCCTGCTAGACACAACACAAACATGCAATGACCTTTACGAAGTGTCAATTACACGCTAGCTGACATGCTGTCGATGTACCTTTCCGCTGAGCACCGGGATTGGAGCGTGGTCCTGTCTATGGGGACATTATCGGGCTACAGCTTCGCTCAACAACACTGCTCGTTACTCATCACTCTTTTGTCGACAGCAGCATACTGTATTTCCTCTGAATACACTTTCGGCTTTAGGTGTGACCTTGCACGCCCGCTTAGTCTGTTTACGGCCGGGAAGTGACAACAATGTTGGACGCAATGCTGCCACACGGGTGCGGTGACGATGAGACTGGTGCCGAGGAGTTTACGCAACGCGCAGAGGAAGCCAGGCAGCTTGCGCGTTTCCGAATCCAAGAACAACAGGAATACGATGCCCGACGCTACAATCTTCGGCACAGACCCGTCTCATACAACGTCGGTGACCACGTGTGGGTCTGGAATCCGATTCGTCGGTGGGGGCTGTCTGAGAAGCACCTGCGAAGATACTTCGGCCCGTATACAGTTCTGTGCTGCATCAGCGATGTGAATTATGAAGTTGTCCCCGACACTCATAACTGCTCCAAACGCCGGCGGCATCTGCCCGAGGTTGTCCCCGTGCTTCGGATGAAGCCATAATTTTCCTCATGACCTCAACATTGCACTGTCTGTGCACAGCCTTCGGAGATAATTGCATCGGGACGATGCCTTTTTTTCCAAAGGAGGGGAAGGACGACGAAGTGACCAGCGCGCGGACGTGCGTTGCATGGACTCCGCAAATTTCGAGCTTTTCGACCTTTCAAACCCCATCGGACAACCAAAATTTTGGTTGGTATCGACGTCGGAACTGAAGAGGACCACGAGAATACCACTTTCAAGCCGGTGGGTCCACTATTTTGGATTTTATCGGTATTCGAAGTTTCCACGCGGTCACCCGCCCAGCCAAGCCTAACGCGAGTATGGGGCTCCGCGGCATCCCCGGCCTTGGCCCGAGGAGTACGTAGCCCGGAACGATGGGCACATCACCGCTCGAAACTTGGTCATGATTTCGCCCCTTCTTACGCAGGCTTTTAATCTGCTCTGCATCACCCCACCGCCTTCCTGCTTCAACTATCCTGTTGGATTCTTCGATTTCGTTGACTTACCTTGGAACCCTTCCGTCACCCCCCACGAAGAACTTGAAACCTTGAACTTGAACGTGAACCTGCCTACCACCGCCGTTCCGGCCGCTTGTCAAGTATGACGCCTGGCAACCTGGCGGAACTATCAGCGCGGGAGATACGCATCGACTACAAAAGACGCATCTGCTCTGGAGCCACTTGGAGCACATCACCGCTCGGAACTTGGTCATGATTTAGCCCCTTCTTACGCAGGTTAGTTAACGGCCGTCCTCGGCATCGTTCCGTTCAAATGACCCGTTCTTGCTCGCGGTGACGTGCCCCCCTGAAATGCTTGACTGTTGTCGCCGAATGCTTCGCCTGTCATGTTTCCACTACTTTAATGCATTCCTGTTTTTTTTTATGCTCGTTCAGTCAGGTGATATTGAACATAACCCTGGGCCCCCAGTGTCATTAGAGTCTATTTCTGAAGCCTTCGCTCGTCTCGAACAATCTCATGCCACAATAATTGCCGAGTTGTCAGCTATCCGTGGTGCGCAGTCAAACATTGAAGAAACTGTCAATCGTCTGTCGCTGCGTGTCGGTGATATGGAAAGAAATATTGGGAATGTTCAATCGAGTAGCCCCTGCCCACACGCTAACACAAGCCAGAACAGGACTATGGTTTTGTTTGAAATCAAACAGCTCGCCGAAAAATGTGATGACGCGGAGAACCGCCTCTGCAGGTCGAACCTTATCTTTTTTTGTAATTTTGGATGCAAAAGAAGAAACGTGGGCGCTATCTGAAGAACATGTCGTTTCCTTCTGTCGCGAGAAACTTCGTGTGTAACTTGATCCTGCTGACATTCAGCGCACGCACCGAATGGGTCGTTACACGGAAGCTAAGAAACGCCCCATTATTGTAAAATTTGCGCGTTTCAAAACCAAATCATTAATACTTTCAGCTACATCTCAGCTTAAAAATCCAGGGTATACGGTTCGCGAAGATTATTCAGCCCGTGTCAGATTGGCCCGTAAAAAATTTTTTGCGTATGCTCAGCAAACTAACGCTGCGTTCAAGATACGTTTCAACAAACTTGTTATTGGTAGCAAGCAATATGTCTACAATGACACAACCGATACTGTAACAGAGCTATTGTCATCATAGCCATCACCACCACCTGCTTTCCGCCCACTACGTGCCAATCCTCATCAAACATCATTAGCTAACAGAAATGCGCGGGCTTCAAAGAACACGACTCTAAGATAAAACTGAATGATGTAGAAGTTACCGACACTCAGCGCATTGCGGAAGCTTTTAACACGTTTTTTTTTCGTCAGTATTTTTACGTGAACCCACCCAGAAAGATCATACTCATGGCGCTGGTCTCAAGCTTCCAGATCTTGTCATATCTGAGGAAGGCATATTTTCGTCACTCCTAAACCTAGATCCAAAAAAATCTGCAGGTCCTGACGACATATCTAAAGCTTTTCTTAATCGGTTCGCCGAATGGTCCGCGAAATACCTTTTCATAATATTTAACGTAAGTTTAAACGAAGGGGCTCTGCCTAACGACTGGAAAGTCGCCAAAGTAGTCCCAGTCCACAAAAAGGGACACAAGCTTAATGTAGAAAATTACAGACCTATCTCCCTACTCTGCACCGCTTCTAAAGTTATGGAACACTTTATTTCTAAGCATTTAAGTTCCTTTTGAGAAAATAATGATTTCTTTAGTGAGAGTCAGCACGGATTCAGGCGTGGCTTTTCTACCACTACGCAGTTACTTCATATGACCAACGAAATACTGGCAATCTTGGATCAAGGTGGGCAGGTAGACATTCTTTTTTTAGATTTCGAGAAAGCCTTCGGTCGGGTTTCACACCAAAAAATGATGATACAGCTAAACAGCATCATACGCAACGAACAAATTTTGCGTTGGCCTGATTCGTACTTGACGCATCGAAAACAATTTGTCAGCATAGGTGCTTCGAATTCATCGCTCGCCTCTGTACATTCGGGCGTTCCACAGGGCTCGGTTTTAGGGCCACTTCTTTTTCTTATCTACCTAAATGACCTGGCTTGCAAATTTTCCGTGCGGTGCCGCTTTTTTGCGGACGATTGTATTGTTTATTCGTGCATTCAATCTGTGGATGACCAATCTAGCTTAACTGACTATCTAATTGCAATACACGACTGGTGGCATATGACCCGAAACATCTCGAAATGCGCGCACATGGTTATTACACGTAAAAAAATCCGCTAATTTGCACCTACACGGTAAATAATATGGACATTAAACAGGTAGAGGAATTCACATATCTTGGAATTACAATTGATTCCAAGATGAGCTATACTGCTCACGTTAGGTATGTTTCTGCGGCAGCAATGAAAGCGTTATGGTTATTAAAGCACCATTTAAAAAACTGCACTAGTGCTACCAAATTAACCGAATATAAGACAATTACTAGGCCAACACTCGAGTACGCCGATATAGTCTGGGACCCTCACACAAAGGCTGGTATAGACATTATCGAAAGAGTACAAAAAAAAGCTCTTTGATCTATCTACAATGCTTACAATTGGCGACTTTCAGTCACCTCTTTAAGGTTGCCATCTGGGCTCCAGACACTACAAACTCGTCCCAAAATGCACCGTCTACAAGCAATGTATAACAAAGTTAACAACCACACTAAAATGAGATTTGACAACTACATGCAATTTAACAAATCGCGACTGACCAGAGGTAAGCACAATCAAACAATATTATTGCCGCGTGCTAGAACAAACGCATATCTTTATTCCTTCCTGCCCAAGACAATTCGCGAATGGAACGCTCTTCCGCAAAGCGTGGTCAACTCAGCCACTCCAGATTCCTTCTTATCTGCAGTACAGACGTGCTTGTAATGTCATGCATTCATTGTAACTTTGCTTGTTACATATTCTGATGACTCTTTTATTACGCCTTTCCTATTGGCAGCAATGTGACGGCATCATCGTATTTCTTTTGTGTATTTGCATATGTTTACTTTGCCTATTAGGCTGTTTTTTTGTTTTTTTTTATTTTTTATCCCCTTCAGGAAAAAGTTTGAAATCACGTGATGTTTGTACCACTCCTGCCTGGGCTTCCAAATGGAAGCCGGCAGTATTCCGAAATAAAAATATTGACAAATATCCGCAGTTACCTGCCA
This sequence comes from Dermacentor albipictus, assembly GCF_038994185.2. NCBI lineage: Eukaryota > Metazoa > Arthropoda > Arachnida > Ixodida > Ixodidae > Dermacentor > Dermacentor albipictus. The sequence goes on along the minus strand of NC_091822.1, from coordinate 2,193,954 downwards.
AAGAAAAAAGCAGTAGGGTCCCTTCTTGAAGATAGTTCCGCGGACATTGCTATTTTTACCGAGTCTTGGCTAACTCCAGATATCGACGACACGGAACTTCTTTCCGAAACGAAATCTTTTATTGCTTACAGGCTCGACAGATCGGGAAGAAGGGGTCGTGGCGTCCTTGTTCTCTCGAAATCAGAATTGCATACATCCCCCGTCCATGTTAGTTCCTCTCACGAGATACTTTGCGTTAAACTGGCCCTTCCTAGCTGTACAAACATTATTGTTCCTTGTTATCGGCCTCCTAATTCCAACTCCTCCTTTCATACCGACCTTCACTCCGTCCTACTTGATCTGCACTCTCGGTTTGTCCATGCGAACTTCCTACTTTGTGGAGACTTTAACTATCCCGATATTCACTGGGAAACCCTGTCAGCACCTTCCGGTCCGTCGAACAAATTCATTGACTTAGTCCTCACGTTTAACTTCACCCAGGCGGTCAAAGTGCCTACTCGTGGCGACAACATTCTCGATCTTGCTCTCGCTTCCAAACCTGAGTTAATTGAGTCGTAACAAGCATCACTGGTCTGAGCAATCACGAGGTGCTTGTGTTCAATTTTTCCGTTCCCATCCTCACAAAGCAACGCTCGACAAAATACATTCGCGACTACAATAAAGCAGATTTTCGCCCTATTAACCGTGAGTTAGAAACATTTTTCCACCTTTTCCAGCAGGCCGCACCCACTAGATCAGTAGAACAGAACTGGTTGCTCTGCAAGAATAAAATCTTATCCCTTGTCGAAACCTATGTCCCCCTTGTCTGCATACGTGGTGACTGTAAGAAGCCCTGGTATAGCAACGCCTTGCGACAGTTAGCAAACAAAAAGAAGCGCCTCTATCGTGCGGCCAATAACACAAATTCTGTAAAAAAATGGGAAACGTAAAGCAAGTGCCTACAAGAATACATTAGCATACTACGACGTTCTAAAAAGAAATTTTTTCACGAAGATCTTGAAAACATTATGCGCGTTAACCCCCGAAAATTCTGGAATCTGGTGACCCCGTGCAAAAGTCGTACTCAAAACATTTCTTTGGTTAACCATGATGGCTTACATGTCCCTGATATTGAGCGCGCAGATGTCATGAATTCATATTCTTCCTCCGTGTTCACCCACGAACCTGCACTTCGTACTCCCCCAATACCTGCCACTAGTTTTTCCCTAATGCCACCAGTTTTTATAACCCATGAAGGTATCGCTAAACTCATCGACAACCTTAAGTTGTCAAGCACTCCTGGGCCAGACAACATAACTGTCAAAATATTGAAGGGCACCGTGAGCTTTTCTAGCCGTATTTTGCAAATTATTTTTCAGCAATCTGTTTCAAACGGCGAAGTACCAAATGATTGGAAAACTAGTAAAGTAACCCCAGTATTTAAGGCAGGCAATCGATCCGATCCTTCTAGTTACCGCCCAATTTCATTAACATCTATTCCATGCAAGCTGCTGGAGCACATTTTATATTCGCAGATCGCATCACACTTCGACAATAACGCTTTCTTCTATGAAAAACAGCACGGTTTTAGATCAGGCCATTCATGCGAGTCCCAGCTTTTCGAATTCACCACAGACCTTCACTTAAACTTAGATTCTTCTTTTCAAACTGACGTCATTTACCTAGACTTCTCCAAAGCTTTCGATCGCGTTCCACATCGGCGTTTAATGGCAAAACTGTCCTGCCTCCACATTAACCCTTTAATCTTGTCATGGATTGACTGCTTTCTCCGCGAACGCTCACAATATACAGTAATAGGGAACCACAGATCGCAAAATACTACAGTCATCTCTGGTGTCCCCCAGCGATCGGTGCTGGGACCACTCCTTTTTCTGATATTTATAAATGATCTTCCTAATGCCATATCATCTTCGCAGACGATTGTGTCCTTTACCGCCGCATATCTACTCCCGATGATCAGGCGCTGCTTCAACGCGACTTAAATCTCATAGAAACCTGGTGTGCGACATGGCTTATGCAACTGAACATTTCCAAATGTAAGTTCATGCATGTATCAAGAAAGCGAAATAACCTCAGCTATCCGTATTCATTAAATTCTACACCACTCCCTGAAACAGAATCATACAGGTATCTTGTAATCATCGTGAACAACAAACTAACATGGTCTGAGCACATTGCAAAACTTTGTACAGATGCTTCTAAGTTGCTTGGGTTTATCAGACGATCCCTCGCTTTTTCACCCCGTTCTGTCCGTCAACTCGCCTACGTAACATTCATCCGTTCGAAACTCGAATATGCCTCGGCGATCTGGAATCCCCATCAGACCTATCTAATCGATCAGCTTGAAGCTATCCAAAATCGCGCGGCCCATTTTATCACATCGCAGTATGACAGACGACACAGTATAACTCTTATCAAGGCATCCCTTTATCTTCAACCCCTGGCACTTCGGCGTAAAATTTCACAGCTTTGCCTATTTCACAAATTATACTATACCTTCCCGCAGCTAAGAAATTCTGTATTACACCCGCCGCTTCGCACCTCACGCCGTCTTTTCAACTCTTTAAGTTTGCAGCGCATACATGGCTCCACAAACTCATTTAATAAATCTTTTTTACCTAGCTCCATTACATTGTGGAATGACTTACCCGATTCCATAGTTACTGAAATAGAACCTAATGAATTCAGGCACTTATTAACAGCACATTTCAAAAGCTGAGTTATTTTGCCGTGTTTTTGAATGTGTATGCGTGTTTTCTTTGGTTTCCAAGTTGTTCTTGAGCCGCTGTGTCTATCTTAGTGTTGATGCTTCTGATGATGCTAATGTTGAACATGAACCCTGCATTTTGTATTGCTTTTTTGTTGTTACTTACCATTGTATATGTAACGACTGCTCCCCCCCCCCCTTATGTAATGCCCTAAGCCAAGGGCCTTTAAGGGTAAATAAATGATGATGATGATGATGATGTCCCCACCTACCTACCCGATCGTAGACTAATCCTTAGCTAGAGGACCAGCGAGAAATTCGATAGAAGCCCAAGAAAACATGGAAGAAGACTTTATTGAAGCCGCCGAGCCCGACCCCATGTAACACCGAGGCAGACCCGAGGCAGGCAGCCAAGACCACAGAGGCAGCACCCCGTTTACAAGATTACAGATGGAAAAACAAAGCCAAGACTGGGAAATCGCCATGTCTAGAAGGCAAGAAAGGCGACGACGAGATATCGGAAAAAGCGACCATATGGCGGCAACGGCAACGCTAGGGAATGGCAATCCCATAGACGGGGCAAGGAGCGCAGCTGGCGCGCCAGCTGCGCCGAAGCAGCGAGGAGAAGCGTTGTGGAAAGGACTACCTCCGCTCCCGAAGGACGACTTGAAAATTGTGCTCCGGCCGAAGGGGCTCATCATTAGAAATCTACAAACGCACCAAGTCGCTCGGGCGGTCATCGCAGCCACAAGCTCGAGATGCAAGGCAGAAGACTTGGTTATAAGACTACGTAACGGATCCAACATCACAATTATTAGCACCAACAGCGAAGAAGCGACCCAGGTCCTACGACAGATCACCCGGCTGACGTTCGGGGACCGCACCTACGAAGTCAACGCTCACGTTGCGGCGCCGGAAGGCACGCAGCGAGGAGTTATCCACAGGGACCACGCCGGAGGAGCTCAAAGCAAATCTACGAGTCAGGACGCAGGGAGTCAAGATCCTTGCAGCCCGCATGCTGGGAAAATCAAGTACCGCGGTCGTAACCTTCGACGGCCCCATCACTCCCAAACAAGTTCTCTACTATGGCGGCGAAATGTGGTGCTACCCATATCGTCCAAGAAGACAAGTATGCTATATCTGCTGCCAGCAAGGTCATCGGTCAGATGTCTGCCCGACTCCCGAGGCCAAGGCTTGCAAGCAGTGTGGAGAACAAAATCCAATCGAGCAGCACCAGTGCAGTCCCAGGTGCCTGATCTGTGGGGGCAACCACGTGACAGGCACCCGTAACTGTAAGCAGCGCCTCAAGACGGTCGAGGAGCTGCGGGGGAGACCGACTCAAAAAGGCCAGCGGCGCAGCCGGAGCCGAGCACGGAGGCCACGTTGGTTCGGGGAGGGAGACTGGGACCAGGGACAGGGCGGCGGTGGCAGCGGACACAAATCACGGAGCCGAAGCCGTAACCGGAGCAGGAGCCAGACTCGAGACGCCATCAGGGACAAATCCTACCCTCCCTTGGCGAAGCAGACCCACGGCTCGGGCCAGCGGCAGGAGCAGCAGCAGCAACTTCAGAAGAAGAGCAGCGGAGTCAAGGTGAGCTGGGGAGCGGGCCCTGCCAAATCGCTAGCCCCGCACTCGGGGCAAAATACCTACAAACAAAACAACATGCAGGCAAACTACGATAGAATCATAGAGGAAAACAAGGCGCTAAAGCGAGAACTAGAGCTCAGCCGTGAGGAGACGCGCCAGCTTAAGAAAAGAATTGGCGGCCTAATAAGGGACATGCAATGGCAAAGGCAGGCAGGGTGTTCGCCCGTCAGGTCGCTGCCGCCGTCGGCTGAGCAGCCCGCACAACAGCAACAATCATGAGCAGAGCTTCAAAGATGAAGTGCGGAATTTCGTGGCAGCTATGCAGAACTAAGTTCAACAAACACAGCAGAAGGTAGCGCTGCAAGATCAGAGCTTCCGTAATTACGTAGAGTCAAAACACCCAGAAAACCATTAACGATGCTATAGATAGGCTATATAACGAAAGAAGATCTGGATCAGAAGCCCAAGGGACAAATGCTAGTAACTCCGCAACATGGCAGGATAAAACCAATTAGAGATATGGCAATGGAACTGCAGGGGTTTCAGGCGCAAGCAGGGACTGCTGCGACAATTCATTTATACCAAAGGCACACCACCTGATATAATTATGCTTCAAGAAACTAATTGCACACCCATGCTGCGAGGGTACTAGTGCCAAGAGAGCGGACGAACCGCAACCCTCGTTAGCAACAAAATTATAGCCATAGCCCATGACGAGATTGATGATACACAGATTGAACATGTAATAACAGAGGTTATACCTAAGAAGAAAAGGAAAGCCAGGAGCACCTTCATAGTAAACCTATACAGCCCCCCAAGGCAGAGGAAAGCACATTTCATTAAGCTCTTCGCCGGGGCGAGCAAGCTGGCCGGGCAGAACACCCTAATTATAGCGGGAGATTTTAACGCTAAGAGTCCGAGTTGGGGCTACCCCAAAGATGAAACGAAGGGGCGAAATATCTGTGTAGCTGCAGAGAGCATCAGATGCGAGCTCCTTACGGATGAGAATCAACCAACTAGACAGGGCAACAGCGTTAGCCCAGACACGTGTCCCGACCTAACCTTCGTCAAAGAAGCAAAGCAAGTGGAATGGGAGAACCTGCTAGAAAACCTTGGCAGTGACCATCACATTATAAGAATGAGCACCGTAGCAGAAAATGTCAAGAGGAAGGTCGGCACAGCTCGCCTCACGGATTGGGATGCCTTTAGACACCACTGCCGGCAGCTGGAGGGCAACATCGCCTTGATAGGGGAGTGGTGCCAACAACTTAAACAAATACAAGAAATGTATACCAAGGAGGTAGATCGAACCGAAAAAACACCAGAGGTAGACAAGCGGCTACTCAAGCTATAGGAGGCAAGACGCGGTCTCACCAGAAGGTCGAAAAGGCAGTACATCCCGGAGAGGAGCATGATAAGAGTCCTGGGAATGTGGCTACAAACAAGCAGGAAATGCAGCCACACACTCAGCCTGCTCAGCAAGTCGCCTGAAGAGGTAGGCAGAATGATAACCAGAGCCTCCCACCGAAGGCATGGGATGAAAGAAGACGACACCGTAAACTCGTCAGAAGCCTCATACTCAGCAGGGTAATCTACTCGCTGCCATACCACCCCATGATCAAGAGCGAAGCGGAACAAGCAGACACAATCCTGCGTAAGGCCTACAAGACGGCACTTCACCTACCAAGAAACACACCGAACGACAAGCTGCTACAGCTAGGGGTTAGCAACACCTTCGCCGAACTGGCAGAAGCACAGCTTGGAACACAGTTTCACCGACTCAGAGACACGGCTACGGGAAGAGCGCTCCTGACAAGGTTAGGTCGCGACCCAAGGAGGCATCAGGATCGATCCGCTGATATACCCGGCGAGATCCGTAAGACCCTGCAGGTCAATCCCATTCCGAAAAAAATTGGCTGAAGAAGAGTTAACTGCTGGGCTAGTTGGTGATCTTGCATACTGAAAAGATTTTGCGCCAAAAAACAAGGCACACAAGAAGAAAGACGACGACACCACGGGTGCTACTTCAACTGTTTAATGAGGGTGGAAGCACTCGACATATACAGCCCTCCACAACACCGCGCATGCGTACAAGGCAACATGGAGTACAAGGTTTTATCAGAGTAGGCGCGATAGAAACTTCAACTCAGCATCGTAAAGAAAAACCGATGTATCACTAACACAGTTCGGAGCCACTTTCTTGATGTAGAAGGCTTCCAATGTTTCACGCGATGTCTGATGCCTGGCTGAAGGCTTAGCTTGGTTAAGCCTGGAAGATTGCGAAAGCAACACCCTTGGCTACGCCTTGGTTCGGCTGATGGTGTGTACATGGTTGCCCTTTGTTAAACTTAGGGCTATACATCATCCGACAGAGCGCAAGGCATCGCGCCGACCACTGCGAGGAGCCGAGCTGTAGCCCCTTTTATCCTCCTAGCGTGACGTCACACCAGCGAGCGCCTTCTCTCGGTAGCACCGCAGCAGCGGCGCACAAGGCTCCACCTCCACCATCGATGCCGCGAGCTGGGGCCCCGTCTCTCGGTCTGGCGTGACGCCAGACCGAGAGACGGGGACACGGTCGCGGTTCCAGCACACGGTTCACACGGACACGGTTCATGGTTCACGGACATGGACACGGACACGGTTCAGCACACGGACATGGTTCCAGCACACGGTCACGTGACGCGCAGCTTTGTAAGGAGGCGCCGCGACCACCAATGGGCCGGAAGTGCGAGCAGTATTGCTTTCGCAATAAAACATGGATCCAAATTTCCACGCTGCCAGAAGGCAGGCGCGGGCAGATTATGTGGAAAGGCATTTACCCAAGCTAGAAAACACGGTTTCCACGGATGCAATACTGTATCCATGGAATAGACATACAAAGTACATTAAGGCAGCTTCGGTAGTGGTTGACAACGCAGGCAAGCTAATCACCTGAGCAACTACAGGTAGCGCCAGGATAGTGGAAGCGGAAGAAGTCACTGTTGCGCTGGCAGCGGCTGAGGGCTATCGAAAAGACAAATCTATGGTCATTTTAACGGATTCAAAAGAGATATGCAGGAACTACACAAAGGGTAGAATCTGCAGGGCTGCCTTAGCTATACTCCGCAAGGCAGAACACGTCAGACACATCGCAACCCACAAACTAATCTGGATTCCAGCACACACGGGGACAGAAGGAAATGAAAGGGCAGACAGCTTGGCTCGCGAGATCACGTACCGAGTCGAGCGGCCACACGCCCTGGGACAGCACTTCACCGTGGAGAGCGGCTATTCAGAGTTACTGAACTACCACAGAGGCAAGAGAATTAGATACTCCCCGCGACACAAAGCCTTAACACAGCAAGAAGCAGCTAGTTGGCGGAGGCTGCAAACGGGAACCTTCTCTAACTTACACATACTAAGCAAGATGTATCCTACACAGCTTAGGAGCGCTTGCCCGTGGCGCGGGGCAACTCCCACGCTTTACCATATAGCCTGGGAGTGTAAACGTAACTACACATTCCACCAACACAAAACCCCGAGTGTGGAGCAGTGGGAGAGCCGGCTCACCAGCTTTGAGTTCGCCGCCCAAAGGGCAATTGTGCAGCACGCAAGCCAAGCAGCGCGGCTCAATGGAGCCCTGGACTAGGGGACCAACCCTGCTATGAAGCTCAAGCGTCTGCAGCGATGAAGACGAAGACCGAACGCTAAATTCTTAATGGACCAAAGTGTTTTCTCTCTCTTTCTCTCTCTCCAAAGGAGGGGCAAATGCCACATCCTATATGGTCGCCGCGGGTATGTGCCGGGTGGTGAGAACGACGCTGAAGTAGCGGCGAGTAGAAAAACAGAGACGACAACGACGTCGCGTTGACTGCTCTCATAAAGTGCTTTTACACGTCCTCGACACCAGCATTCCCGTCTCCTACTAGGCTATGACAATATGTTTGCGGTGGGACCATTCAGCATGTGAAAATAAAAATACCGGCAAATAAAGAGTTCGAGAGCACCTGGGATTACAGTAAAGCGGGCAGGGCAGTATCTTCAGCGTAACGGGGACATCAAAGCTGGAACTAGGGCTGCCATACATCCCGTCACCGCAATACACTGTTTGCTTCATCGCATGACACAAATGTGTTGCGGTGAAGGTATTGCAGACGCATATACACATTCATTCGTCCCAACTTTGCACAGAACCGTGCGTCCCAATGTTAAAATGCTGTAAAGCAGTGATTAGGGCTTTTTGGTAAGCCATCATGAGGATTATGGCGCGTGAAAAGCGCACGTGCAAAAAGAAACACCAGGCACAGTTTGTTGAATGTGTGGAAGCAGTTCTTTACAACCTTCCTTTAAAGTGTGGGCAGAACTACGTGGGGCAAAGCGGAAGGTTCCTCAACGAGCGCTTGTCTGTCGTACATGTGTTCTTTCGTCCGCGTATTCGTAGCGCTCATTTCATCAAGTATGCATAACCAACTCACCCACATCAAGCTTCTGCTTAAAGGAACACCGGTATAATAGCAGAAAAGCGGGGTGGGTTCCTTGACGCCCACTGCAGGCATTGCAGGTGCACTGTTGCCGGGGTGGATGATGGTGACCACTCGACGTGTGCTCCAGCATACAGAGACTGCTCCATTGTGGGAAAAGCCCGAGGTAGAATAACTCGCTAAATTTTAGAAGCAGAAATGATTGATAGGCCTGGGGATAACTGTGTGTCTAAACCATCGATTGCCCTTTCCCGCAAAGAGTTATCGTACCTGCGCAATGGTGTGTAAGGGTTCTTTTTGCAAACAGCGCATGTATGATGTACACGAAAAAGTTGTGTATGCGTATGGGTCCCTTGCTCGAAATAAAGGTTGTTGCAAGTTAGCGCCTGTGTGTGTCATGTCTCACTTTCATCCTTGTCTTTTTTCACGCACTATAAACCTCACCATTGTTAAAACCAAGAGCGCGAAAAACGGGCAGAGATGCAGCTGAACATCGCAGGGAACAGTATCAAGCTCCACCTTACTGTTTTTATCGCGCCCTTAGTACCAATAAAATTAAACATCTACTCTGCATTCTAGTTCGTGGAATTCTGGCAGACCATGTGATGTCACTAAATCTCCGTTAAATTCACAGCACTACGCGATAATTGTCGTAAAGCCTACGTTTAAGTGAATCACAGGAAGTCACCGATAGCGCACTAGCGCTGAACACGATTCAAAACATGCGCTGCCCCATTTCAAGGACGCGTGAACAATTGTGCGCAAACACCACCTTAAGCATTATATTACTTACGTAACGTAAGTCGTGGCGAGAAACACGTGCAATACCTCCGTCTACGACGCGCGTCAATTAAAGGTGCATGTGCGATGTGATTACGCTGCCGAAAAGGGCGAACACGGCGACGTTACTGCACAGCTCCAGCTCGCAAATTGCATTGCCGGGGCGGTACGCCATTTGAATATTTCGATCGTCAGCACCACTGAATTCTTCAGGAGCAAGAGTTCACCGCGACCAAAAGCTGACATGCCACACCACTACTACTGCACGACTTTTCGCCAATAAATACTGAACCCACTGTGGAGACATTATACGGATCATACGACCAGCGGTCGGCGTGGGTCGGAGATTCAACATGACGGCATCACTTGCTACCACCATCGCTCCTTCTCAAAACTCCCTAAACGAGCCTGTCCCTAGGCACCTCGGATCAGTCACGTGAAGGATTTTTGTACGGCATTTAGACGCACGCCCCCCGGTGTGACCGGGGCACAGCTGACGAAAGGTGCCAAAAACGTTTCACCCATGACGTCACGTCCACTATAACCCATGATGTCACATCCGTTCATTTCCATGGCGTCTGCCTTACGGGGCCGGTTGCGCTGTGAAGCGGACCGTATTCCATGCCCACTTAGAGCGTGACATGACATGACAAGAACTTTATTTGAGTCCTGAGGGACTGAGACCTCGGGGAGCCAAACCGAAGGCTCCCGAAGATCAAGTCGGTGGCTCCGCCCACGATGGAACCGGGAGATCAAGTCCCGCGGCAATGTCGTGGGCCCTCTGGACAGCCTGGAGTTGAATGTTGAGATTGCTGCTCTTGAGAGAGTCCTGCCATTGTTCTTTTGTGATGGGTGGAGAGGCGTTAAGGGCTGGGCACAGCCAGAGCATGTGGTCAAAGGAGCATGAGTCATGACCACATTTGGGGCACGACTGTGAGTGTTCAGGATCTATCCTGTGAAGAGACCGAGGAGTGGGATATGTACGGGTTTGCAGGAGTCTTAGTGTGGTAGCCTGAGGTTTATTCAATTTGGGGTGAGGGGGTGGAAATGTCCTCCTGCCTAGTCGATAATGAGAAACAATTTCGTGGAATGTACTTAATGGATCTTTGTGGATGTTGACCTCGTTCCAAGCCTGGCTACCCGCGACAGCGCGGTGCGTGAAATCGCGCGCTCTCCGGTGGGCCTGCTCGTTAGGATTACATCCAAGCGGGTTAATTGAGCTGTCTAGATGGGCTGGGAACCACGAGATTTGGTATCCTCCTTCGGTACTCTCCCTAGTCCTTTGTAGTGCTTTGATCACAATACTGTACGCCTGTTCAGATATGAGGGCGGACGAGAACGATCTAACCGCGGTGCGCGAGTCCGAGAAGATGATAGCGGGAACTTTTGAGCTGTGAAAAGCCAGAGCGATCGCCGCTTCCTCCGCCACATGGGCAAACTTAGTATAAACAGAGGCTGCATTGACCAGGTTGCCCCCCACGTCTACCACCGTGACAGCGAACTTATCCCCACTGTCATATCTGGCAGCATCGACAAAGAGGGCATCTAGCTTCTGCTGATTGAGCCTTTTAAGGATGGACTTGGCTCTCGCGAATCTTCTGCCTTGGTTATGCACTGGGTGGATGTTTCGAGGGACGGGGTCAACCATGATGTGAGCTCTGGTTTCCCGGGTCAAGCTAACTTTGGTCGCCGGTTCATGTCTGGGTTGGATTCCTGCTTCTTCTAAAATCTTAATCCCTGGCTTAGTGGATGAAAGTCTCATTATCTGAGCCGCTGTGTGAGCTTCTATTAGCTCATCGATGGTGTTATGGAGTCCTAGCTCCAGCAGCTTCTCAGTGCTTGTGGACTGCGGAAGGCCGAGCACGCGCTTGAGGCCGGTTCTGATTAGGGAGTCGAGCTTGGCCTTTTCCGCTTTACCCCAATTAAGGTACGGCGCGATGTAGGTGACATGACTCAGGAAGAATGCCTGATAAGCTCTGAGCAAATTATCCTCTTTAAGACCGCCTCTTCGATTTGAGACGCGGGCTACAAGTCTTAGGATATTACTAGCCTGTCCAGTGAGCCTGTTGAGGGCCGTCGAGTTACAGCCCTTGGCATCAATGAGGAGACCTAGTATCTTGACCGAGTCCTTCCTCGGTATGGGATGCCCATTTTTAGCTCGAATTTCTACCGGCAGAGTTTCCAGAGGCGCAAGATTTCTCACCCCCTGTCTGGACTGGCGGTATAACAGTAGCTCTGATTTAGCGGGGGAGAGTTCAAGGCCTGTGTTTGAAAGAAAATCTTCGGTAGCCTCCAACGCGCTTTGTAACGACTGTTCGAGCATGGCTAGCGATCCGCCCGGCGCCCAGATCGTAATATCGTCCGCATAAATGGCATGACCCACGTTCGGAATTGCAGCGAGGCGAGTGGAGAGTTTGTGCATGGCTATATTAAATAAGAGTGGGGAGAGGACTGAGCCCTGCGGGGTGCCGCAGGTGCCTAGTTCGTAGGGTCCTCCCGTGACCATGCCTAGTCGAAGGTGTGCCTTGCGATCAGCGAGGAAGGATCTGGTGTAATCATGAAACCGCTGGCCCAGGTTGAGAGACGAAATCTCTGTCAGGATGTGTTTATGCGTGACCCTGTCGAAAGCCTTGGAGAGGTCCAGTGCGAGGATCCCTCTCACGTCGCGAGTAGGGTTATTAAAGATTGCTTTCTTAAGCAAAAGCATAGCGTCCTGCGTGGACAACGCCTGTCTAAAGCCGATTAGATTGTGTCTAAATAGCTCCTTGTTTTCAATATGTTCAGTGATCCTGTTATGTATCGCGTGCTCCGCAACCTTGGCGATGCATGATGTAAGGGAAATAGGCCGCAGATTATTTATATGTGGAGGTTTTCCTGGTTTGGGTATGAGTACCACTTTTGCGGTACGCCAGTCTATCGGGACCTGTCCACTTTTCCATACCTCATTTATTTTGGCCGTGACTATCTCGATTGCCCTATCGTCTAGGTTCCTAAGGAGTTTGTTCGTGATTCCATCTGGTCCCGGGGCTGATCTGCCATTTAGATTGAAGAGAACGTGTCTGATCTCTGACACGGTGAAAGGTTCGTCTAGATCGGGTGCCGACAATCCCATGTAATTCAAACGCTCTACTGGGCGATCCGCGTCTTCGGCGAGGGGGAGATAAGTACGTGCTAAGTTGTTGGCTAATTCCCTGTCGGCGAGACCGATTGCGGTTTGCTTTTTAATGAGCCTATCCGTTGCAAGGCTAAGAGTGTCCTTAGATTGTTTATCGTTGAGGAGACTTTTAAGTAAGCTCCATTTGCTACCTCTTCGCATACGCCCGTCCGTTTCGGTACACGTCTCATCCCATTGCTGCCGGGCGAGCTGGGCCGAATAGGTTTCAATCTCCTTGTTAAGAAGCGCGATTTTCGATCTGAGTCTACGATTAAGCTTTTGGGTCTTCCACCTGGCTGAGAGGGCGTGTTTAGCCTCCAGAAGGTGAGCAAGTCTCGAGTCCATTTTAGGAACTTCAACATCCGTAATGATTTCTTTGGTTGCTCCTTTAACCGCCTTGTTCAGATTATCTAGCAGATCTGCATAAGTTTCGTCTGGCGGGACTGTTTCATTTCGGATTTTTCGAAACAGGTCCCAGTCCACATACTCATATCTCGCGGGTGGTCTGGGTTTGACACGCAACATAATTTCAAGTATGTAATGGTCACTGCCTAGCCCCTCCTGGAGGTTGTCCCACGTGCCCTCGATACCTCGGAGGAAGGTGAGATCGGGAGTCGTATCTCGACTGACCGAATTACCGGATCTGGTGGGGAGCCTCGGGTCTGTGACGAGTATTAAGCCGAGCTCTGCTGCGTTGAAGGCCAAGTTCGTCCCTTTTGCACTTTTGTAACTGTACCCCCATTCCGTATTGGGTGCGTTAAAGTCACCCGCGACAACGAGAGGCGCGTTTCTCGCCGCCCTAGACGTGGTGCCTAGTAATGCTTTAAAGTCTCTTTTCCTATCCGATGGTGCGCTGTACACGTTGAGGATGAAAATTTTAGAATTGATTGTTCTGTTGGGTACGATCTCTATTAACTGGGCCTCGAGGCCCGCTTTGTACGCGCGGACCTCGTGCTCAACGAACAAGATGTTTTTTCTGATTAGGGTAGCGATACCTCTGCCCTTTTCTCTCCGGTATGCTACCGTGCGGTACCCCGAGAGGGAAATTTCAGCTGTACATAGCGTTTCCTGTAACAATATAACTTGCGGCTTGTCCGCAATAGACCTGATAAACTGTCCTAGTGGGGCCTTGCGCCTCTGAAAACTTGCGCAGTTCCACTGCCAGATTTTCAGATTCGTGCTGTTTGCGTTCGCCATTTTGCCTACTGAGTATGATGAATTAGCCCTTTAGCCCCACTTTCGGGATTCGGGTTTGCCTGATTCTGCACTGTCGACACCGTAAGCCTGCCTTTGGCTTGGACCTTGGGTCTCTCTAGTTGAGTTAACCTCGTCTCCATCCCGGAGAGCATTTTTATCATGCGTCCTAGGGTCTTTTCTATGGCAGCTAGCTTGCCTCTGCTGTTTATTTTGGCAGGAGGATCGGCGGCGGTAGCTATGGCTTCGCTCGGCTCAGCCATCTCATCCTCCTCTTCTGACTCGCTGACCGGTTCTGGGTTGGGAGCTTTACGCTTGGATTTACCAGCAAGTGGGCCTAGATCTTTAATTTTATCCTCATCGTGGTTCGAGATTTGCCCTCTAATGCTATTTAGGGCTTCTTTAAGCTCTGCAAGTTCGCGCCTGAGCTGTTGATTTTCCGCCTCAAGTGATTGGATTCGCGGATCATTCACTTGCTCTGACTGTGCCTCACCGCTTGCTCTTTTGGCCGTCGTAGTCTTCTTTCCCATCGACGGTGCTGTGCCGGAGCCCTTGACCTTGTCGGCCCACGTGGCCCGTTTCGCGGGCTGGGAGCGAGACCGGGACCGGGATCTCGACCTGGATGCGCTGGAATTCCCGCCTTTCCCTGAGCCGGTTCGCCTCCTGGAGCGAGAGCGCCCCCTCGATTGTGAGCGGGATTGCAGGTTGGAGCCACCATATGCTGCCGCAGGTGTCGCCGAGTTCTTTGCGTAGGAGATGCTGATGTCATCGCCGCTGGCCATCTGTGCTTTTCGCAACATTTGTCGTCGCCTTCGACGCCGACGCCTAACGATGTATGGGATCTGGTAGCGTTGTTTGCATGTTCTATCCCCGGTGATATGGGGGCCGCCGCATGCTTCACATTTGGGTGTGCATTGGTGTTCCTCCTCTTGTGACTCTGATGACTTCATTTTCCCACAGCCGTGGCACTTCTTCTTTTCCTCTTCGCTACTGGGGCACACGTCGGCTCGGTGACCCACGTGGCCACACGCGTAGCATACATCCATCTGCCGTTTGTACAGAAAGCATGGAACGAGGGCGGCTCCACACATGACCGTGTTGGGCACTCGCATGCCGTCGAACAGTATAACAACTACTTGTGTGTTCTTAATTCTTCTGACTTCCAATGCCGTAGGGTTTCTTGGGTTCAGAATCATCCTCCTAAGGGCTAATTGATATTGATATTGAAGAGTAATTGATATTTCCACGCTATATGCGTGTAATAACAGCTTGAGGCTGTGAGCTGTTCGATGCGTTACCACTAGGTACTTTGCGCGCATATTTTGCCTCCTGGCCTCGTCAAATTGCAGACGGCCTGTAGAATGGGCAGTGGCATCCCATATAGAGCTGCTAATGTGAATTGCCTCCGTCAGGATCGTCAGTGCGTGCACAGAACTATTCAGTAGTCTGGTTCACGGAAGGATGCGCGAAAGAGCGAGGACGTAAGAAAACACTGGCATGACGAGCTACTCCATCAGATAGTGTTGCACTGCGCTTTTTTTTTCTAAGACCATCTCGCTCCAAGATGGTGTTAGATTTCGTCCTGAAGTCATAGGGAGGGCTTCAGGACGCCGATTCACCAGTCTACTGAGGCTTCGCCCCAGTAGACTGGTGTTACGCGGTGAAGCACACCCAACAGTATTGCAGTGAAGCATGTCAGAAGTGAAGAGGGACCGTTTTCCCGCGTCATATATAATGTGTTCCTTAATGATGTACGCGTGCACCCGCCGTCTCCTGTTACATTACGCGCCGAGGCGCCTAATAAGTGTACTGGCCGGCCTTCAGCGCTATTTCAGACATGGCTTTGATGCTTTGAACCGTTGGTTTGTCGACCTCACAATCCAGTTAATGTTTACACGGCCATTTCTTTCTGAACTGTTGATTTCTTCCACAATAGCTATGTAATTTCGTAGTTTCCTCTCCAACTGCTTTGGTCATATGCGAGTCAAGATGTTCTCGTTAGCCGAGCGCAGTTTTCGAAAGCGAAATGACGCTTTTGCATCCGCATATAGTGCCGTCGCTCATTTACAGTCAATCAATGTCATTTTGTATGTCACTGGGAAACCCCCGAACGCGGGGAACTCACTCGCACACGGGGAACTGCATAACTAGCCATGGGATTAGCGTGCCGCTTGGGAAGCTGCGTTGCATCAAAGGCCAGGTACCCTTGCTATGCTTCACCGCAAAATATTTTGCATGTCTAACCGTTTAACATGTTTGTACTGCGGTGAAGCTAACCTCACGAAACCGAATTTCGCAACGCTTTTTAGTCTCCTGCATCTCTACCAGCCACTACCAAACGCTTGTCGGTACGTCTCTTGGCAAAGGTCCAGCTAAATCTCCCCAGTTGGGAGTGGGGGAGACTCACATATATGAAAACCGCCAAGGAAAGCAGTGCCCTGATGAAGGCAAGCTTCCTTTGTCGAAGCATTTGCACCAGCCTGTTCGACCACCGTTATCAGCACAACATATTTGTGTGTTGCGGTGAAGCATGCCGATATTGGGAAACATTTACGTGAATCTGGAATGTACGGTTTCAGTCAGCGACGAACCTAATGTTCCACTCTCAACAAAGCAGATTTTCGTGGCAGGATGCATGATGTCTTGAGAACTTTTGTTGGCTAAAGCGATACATGCCAGGTTAGCTCTTGACGCAATAATACGCTTTACCGCAATACATAAGAGGCCTCGCTGCAGGACACGCCCCTGTAGTTGGCCAAAACCTTACGTGACCATTCACTGCAAAAGGCATCCTCTATTTCAGTGAATCGTAATAAAGCACATTTGTCAGTTTAGAATGTAAAGACACTTGCCCTTCGCTTTTGTGATATTATCACTCAGTTTGATGAAAACATGCATTCACTGCTACAAACATCCGCATTGAAATGAACACATGAACACTGATGGCAGCCTGTGTGATGTTTTATCCCTTTACTTTTTTGTGTACCTGTCGCGCTGCCATTATTAAATTTTCCTGTACTTTCTAAGGTGCTGACGTACATAAGATTACATCACAAGGAGCCACTGCGTAATTAGTGTTCAAGGACCAGTGTGATGGCTTTCCTCAAGAAAGATTTGGGTTATTGTGTTGTGAAGGTTTTTCTTTTAGAGCGGTAGCTTTCTGAGAAGAAATCAGATGTCAGGAAATAGATCTCAGTGGCACAGTAATCTTGGCTGCCTTTTGCTCAAGCGTGTCCTGGACATAATTGAGTCATTTGCACTTGCAACTGGACAGCAGCCTTAGCTTGGGAGACCAGTGATATGGCATATTTTATGAAACTAGGCGACACATAGCATTACCAGTCTGAACAGAGACCTGTTTAAATGTTTGTCACCTTTAACACCTAGATTTTCGACCATGAATTCTGAAAAATCTAGCACATTTGGAACCTAGATTTTAAATGCTGTATAAGTTGTCTTGTTCACTGCAGTTGCACTCGGCTTCTGTCCAAACGGGAGAGCACTTCTGCATAGCTTATTACGGAACATTCTTATTTACATACCTTCTTTTTATTTATCTCGCCTACAATCACGATCAAATGTTTGTAGCACATGAATGTGCTGTGCATAAATCTAACTTACAATGCCGTGTTCAATAGCACAGTGCATGTAGCTGGTGTTGGTTCATTCAAGCTAAGCATTACTACAGCCTTTAACTGCAGGTATCGTGGTATGAGAGCAGAGAAATGGATATGCAAAGACAGTTGGAGGCATTGAGATATCTTTGTTGTGTGTGAAAAGGTGACAGATACACAAAATGGGGAGAACACAAGCACTTTCATATTTTCTTGCACACAATAAAAGCTGGAGGAATAAGGTTTCTTCACTGTGCCATAGAAACTATATGTTTGCTCCCAAAGGCAATTCTGATTCATTGCATTTGTTGCTGTGCTGTGTTTGTTTTCTTGAGTGTGCTTTAGTTTTCGCGCGTTAATGTTTCAAACTCGTTTTTATTTTCACAGACTGAACATCCCATCTCTTGGTTTGACTTCCTGGTACAGGATACTTGCACTTAGCATGGAGTGATGAAGCAGCGCGGTGTACTTTTATTAAAGGCGCAGATTTTAGCAGTATAACAGCAGTTCATTAAAAAAATGGGTGCTGAAAATAAAGTGTTCCTACCCACATTCCTCGTTGTCTAATTATCCTTGTATTCATGTATTCTCTTCGGCAAAACCACTTATATGGGGAACTTATCATGATAAGTGCCCATGAGCATTTTAAAGAACAGCCTTGAACCCTACTCATGCACTGGTAAAATGTATAGATGCAGTGAAATTGAAACAGAAGGCAAAATATCAAACATGATGCGGTATTTGTCAGACATGCATGTCAGCAATTTTTGCATAAAACGATATATTTAGAGCATACTAGCCCTACAAAGCACCCATCTTTATTGTTAGGCATACATTACCACAAGCTCCTTAATGGTGGTCACAAGAGAGATGCTGGCTTTAATGAGAAACTATAAACGTTAAATGCAGCCATGAAAGTGTATTAAAAAATTATGCAATGCATAGCATTTACTCTGTTCAGAGAGCTTCCAAATTTGCCATAAGGCCTTGATAGCTGTGTATGAGGGAACAGTTGTAGCCCTGTTTGGAGCATGAGTAATGAACATTAAGATCAAAACACCAACTCGTAATGCAATTAAAAAGTCTTGCTATACCTTTAAAAAGACAGTGAAATGAAATTGGTGTCAGAATTTCCTTTTATTTTTACTTCATTTAGGTTGAATATACTGATATTAGTAGCACAATAAAGCAGACGGGTGAAGCACATAAGAAAAATGCTAGTCTGTTTTTATATTCTGCCTTCTCTAAATTCAAAGTTCAGTAATGTTAACTTGGAAAGCTACGGTGAAGCCATTGCTTCAGCCTGTATGGTGCATAACAGCAGCAATCGCCAGCCTAACTGCTTGGGTTTACAGTGCCTTATTTGTATTGTATACGTTTTATGTGCTGAGCTATTGGAACATTGATTAAGGTGACCAACAGGCTGAACCAGTAGTTTACTGAGTAAAATACATGCAGAAGGGTGGAAAGATTGGACAGAGCACAGGAGATGTATTCCGTGCCCACTTAGTGGAAATGTCCATTTCATCCGCTGCTGAAGTTCTGATTGGCTGGGCTGGAGTATGCATGAGAACGAGACATGCTCCCCCAGCTAATTCGCACTTCAGCAGAAAAGGATATGGACATGTCCACTAGATGAATACTTACAAAGCTATGAAATAGAGTTCTTCATGCCTCCCTTCATGCATGCCTTCAAACCAACATGCCTGCTATGCGACCCTTGCTTTCAATGTCTGTCTTAGTAAAAGTGTGAAAGAACCAGGTTTTTACATGAAATGTTTTCCTGAGGGTGTGTGCCTTGAAGCCCGTAGTGGTAATCACAGGAAACGGGGGTGGATCCAGAGTAGCACCAAAGGGCAAGCCTTCATTTAAACAAATATGGAGGGAAGTGACTGCATGGCTCAAACTTGTCAGCTCACAAGTTTGCCAAGACCAAGTGATGTCAGAAGTTGATGAAGCCTACATGGTTAATGTATAACCGCTTACGCCAAAATTATTTACATACTTTTTATGCAAACTACATATTTACTGAATATCTCAAAATAATTATGTTAGTGCAGAATACCTTCCACTAGTTGTGATGTCCTTGAAAGAATGAAAATGTTTGAGTTGTACTTGTGTGGTGCATAAGTTTCTTTTTAAAAAACTCAGCAATGGAAACAAAATGCAAAGAGTTGTACTCCAAATATATTGCCACCTCTTTAGGGCTAGATGCATTCAAATAATAATAAGCAAATGAAGATCGGGCATAAAAAGTAGATGTTTCGGCTCCCACATGAATGCCTTGTTCACAACGATTCTGAACACAGCTCCAGTTGAACCAGCTCTTATTTTTCATTTTTATGGTTGGCATCTATTTTAAACTACTTACCATGCCTCTTTTGGCCGAACCAGACAGGCTGCCGTAAAACTCTTCACAACTTCAATGCAAATAATTGGAGGTTGGCAAATATCACATTTTTCTAGTAGGAATAGTAGGTATCGAATAGTCAAACACTGATGCATACAGTTACAGTAGGCATATTTATCTTTGAATTAAGCACCATGTTCGTATCGTCTAGTAAAAAAAGACGCTATCAAGGAACATTAGGATTATTTTTAAACACAACTAATTATACCTCATATACTTGTAGCAGATGTAGTGCTTCTCAAGAATGACGTCCAAACTGCACACACTAAAACATTAAGCTGGGATATTCAAAGAGACAAGTACATGTATTGCTCGCCAAGTGACTTTTAGTGTGCTCAATTATGTAAAGTGTGCTATTATATGATTAATGTAGTTTGCTAATGTAAAGAAAGAACAAGCCAGGATCTCTTGCGTCATATATATGCGCTGAATCAAGAAAGTAAATTGAAGAACACCAGAAATAAACACAAATATTTGTGTCCTTTCTGGCATAATATAATTCTCATGCAAGCCACATAACACGCTTTCCAAAGCATCCCCTACCTTAACTTACAGCTGCATCACATGAAGGCACTTTCTAAGAACACACACGATTCATGGTCATTCACTGTGTTAGTGACTCCCACTGAAGTAGACTGAGAAGATATCTGGGCATTGCATTCAATAGCTGATGTAGAGTGAGAAAACTGCTGCTTCTGGGTATGAATGAACCAAGTGAACAAGAAATATAGGTTCTCAAACTTCTAGTAGTAAGTGTGGCAGCACCTAAAAAACATATTGCTACTAAAAATTGCAACACATGATGAAATAACTGAAATAGCTAGGGAGAGTTCAATAGACGAATAAACAGGAAACTGCAAATTCCCAACATTTCTGAATACTTTTCGTCACATGTACTCACCTCATAAGTATGACTTCCCCTAATGCTCGAACATCTGCCTTAATTTCATAATTCCCCATTATCGCTGCTTTGCTCATGCTGATTGACATCTAGCACGAATTTTGGCAAAATTAGCTGAGCATGTGCATGTGTTGTGAGGCAAGCTGCCCACATCTGGTAGCCACATGCCAATTTCTCAGAGTAGATGAAAGGGAAGCCTTGAGGGTAAACCATATAGAAGATGGATACCTTGGTTCAATGATAACTGAAAACGCCAACATGGAAAAATTGCACACCCCACAGAATCAGCAGAATTGACATAGTTTGGAAAAACTGAGAAGATGCATTATGATATTCATGTTATACAGATTCCAGTCAAGTTGAAGATCTTAACTGTCTAATAAACTTACAAGACAATAGATGACCAGCAATACTGTATGGAACCTAAACAATTTTAATAAAGACACCTAGAAGTCAGGATGGAGAAGTGACTGAATTGAGGATGCTAAAATGGATGAGGTGGAGGCAGATTGTGAAGACAGGTCTCAAGAAATTAACATCCAATACATACATGAGAGCAGCAACAATACAGCAGAGATAGCTGTCATGCAAGAGGAAAGGACATTAGTCTAAAAATTAACATTTGATCAGAAGAATGTTTAGACATGGGCTCAGGCTCATGTAAAATTCTGTATGGTATGCATGATGTTAAAGCTGCATAGCATAAGGAACTGTGGCCTTACATGCGTCGATTATGAAATGATGCAGGCCAAGTGTGGAACAAGGTTGGCATCAAGAGGGGGCCTCCTCCAAAAGCAGACCATGGAAGGCAGTGGGCATGGAAGCACAATGAAGATGCGGGACTCACGTTTCCTCTTGTTCCTTGTGCAGTATATCGGCGTGTTCTTGGACTGCGGTGGGATGCACACTACGCCCTTCTTCAGCGCCAGCATCACATCTGCGCATGCGGCACAAGATTGCAGCGGTGGAGCGCAGCTGACACCCACGGCTATCAACGGATCCACTATTGCCGGCAGTGGCGCTTCGTACTGCTTCCTTGGGCTTCACAGGGCAGCTGCAGTGACATCGTCAGCGGAGCACTTAAAAGGCAGCTTAGTGGCCTTCCTCTTCAGTGGGCATGGAAGCACAATGAAGATGCGGGACTCACGTTTCCTCTTGTTCCTTGTGCAGGTTGGTCACATTTCCCTACTGCCCAGAAAATGTTACAAATCAGATGACCCTTTTGTAATTGTGCTTCCATGCCCAGAAGCCTTGCTTGAACCTTTTTGTGCATTGTTCTTACCTATGTGTGGTGACGTTGAACAAAATCCAGGCCCGCCTACGGATGAGATACTTCGTATGGTGAAAGAAACTAATGAACGATGTATACGCATAGAAGCCAATCAAACTAGCATGGCGCAGGCAATTGCTGAGCTTAAGACAGCGCAGGAGTCGTTTTCTGGTGCAATTGTGGAAATAAAGGAGCGCCTAGATGCAGTCGAAGAGCAAACTGCTGTGTTTGAAAACTGGGAGCAAGAAATGACAGCCATGCGCCGGGAACTTCGTCGTGTGCAAGATGACTCCTTCGCGGCCCATTCGCGATTAGACGACGCAGAAGATCGGTCGCGACGTGATAATTTATTATTCTTTGGAATAGCCGATGACGCGTCAGAGACATGGAGTCAGTCCGAAGAAAAAATTGTTGGGTTTGCTTCTGACAAACTGGAGATGTGCTTATCAGCAGACCAAATAGCGCGTGTCCACCGAATCGGTCGTTTTACACGGGAAAAAAATAGACCAATAATTGTCAAGTTCTGTGCGTCCAAAACCAAGGAGGCTGTTCTTTCTAAACGAACCTTGCTCAAAGATGACGAGGTTAGCATAAGTGAAGACTTTTCACCTGCGACGCGACTGGCTCGTAAAAAACTACTGGAATTCGGCAAGGCACTTAACACGAAGTTCAAACTGCGCCATAACAAACTTCTCATTGATAATAAATGTTACATCTATAACTCTGTCGAAGACAAGGTGCATGAACAGAGTTCTATTCCTAATGCACACAGGGCTGAAAAGCCGTCCTTAAAATCAACTCGGTCGGGTAAGGTGTACTCTGGCACTGGCTAGGACAGGATGAGGGGAGGTGACCCGACAGTTGGTGCGTCTGTGCTATTTACTAATATACGCAGTTTCTACCCCAAAAAAGATAACTTAAATGCGTTAATTAATGACTGTAATGCTGATCTTGTCGTACTAACGGAAACCTGGCTTTCTAGCCGTATATCTGATTCGGAGTTATTTCAATGTAACAAAAAATTTAATGTTTATCGTCGTGATCGCACTGATAGAATGGGTGGAGGCGTGCTCATTGCCATTAATGAAAACATTGAATCTTATCCTATCCATATTAGTAGCAATCTAGAAATAGTGTGGTGTTGCATTAATCTTAATTTTAAAAAACTGATCTTCGGCGCTTGCTACCGTCCCCCTACCTCGGGTCACACTTTTTGTGCAGATTTTCATGATTGTTTAAACCAGATTGTTGTGCGTTTCCCTGGTGTACCACTTTTTATTCTAGGTGACTTTAACTTTCCCACGATCAGATGGTCCCAGTTGTGTCCCTTTTCAGAACCAGCATGCGTGGACGCGGTCACATTTCTTAACACATGTACTGACTTTCACCTATCACAGATTGTTCACCTACCGACGCGTGTAACACCCACTACTTCGTCCTTACTCGATCTCGTCCTTACATCTGCTCCTGATATGACGTCACTCGTTACTCATGTGCCTGGATTAAGTGACCATGATGTTCTTCATTTTACATTGTCTATTCCATCTACACGTGCACAAAAACGGCTCAAACAAATACGGGACTACAACTGTGGCAATTACGATGCTATTAACATTGAACTTTCCTCCTTCCTTGACAACCTAATTTCTACCTATAATGAGCAGTCCTTCGAAGAACTTTGGAATTCTTTTAGAACAAAAGTAGTTGATCTAACTAACAAATTTATTCCTTTACGAGCTGTTTACGACAACACTAACGCTCCCTGGTATAACAGATATCTCAAGCGGTTATCGAACAAAAAAAGCAGGCTGTTTCATAGTGCGAAAAAATCGCCTAACCCAGAGAGATGGGCTGTATACAAAGCCGCTTCTACGGCATATTCAGAGGCACTGAAAACGGCGAAATTTACCTTTTTTCACTCAACGCTTCCGTCCTTACTCAAAACTAACCCTAAACGCTTTTGGAACACAATGAAAAGCAGCAATAACAATGACGTATCTATCAATAACAATGGTGAACCAGTTCCGAAGCATCTTTGCGCCTCAATCTTTAATGACACCTTCACAAACTTGTGCTGGGACCCAATATTCACTCTTCCTTCTTATCCGAGAGCACATCTTACAGCTATGGTTCCCATCATGCTTGACCCAGCCGGCATTCGTGCTATTATTAACAGACTAAAACGATCATCTTCATGTGGTCGGGATGGCATCAACGCTAAATTCTTGCAAAACACTAATGAGTACAGCTCTATCATTTTGAATTACATTTTCACCAAATCGCTTAACGATGGATGCTTGCCCAAGGATTGGAAAGTAGCCAAGGTCGTGCCTTTTTACAAGTCTGGTGACGCACACAACCCAAGCAATTATCGTGCGATATCACTAACATCTGTTCCCTGCAAAATATTAGAACATGTCATATTTACTCACTTAGTTAACTTCTTGGAGTCGAATAACTTTTTTCAACCATCCCAGCATGGTTTTCGTAAACATTTTTCTTGTGAAACACAGCTACTAACATTTACTAATGACCTTCACGCGTTCCTTGATGCCGGCCTGATAACTGATTGCATATATTTGGATTTTGCGAAAGCCTTTGATAGTGTAAACCATGAGCTCCTTATACTAAAACTAACCAGCCTAAACATTGACCCTTTAGTACTGCACTGGATACGCGACTTTCTTTCTAACCGGACTCAATTCGTCACGGTGAATGGAACCGATTCCCTGGAGGCACCTGTTTCCGCCGGAGTGCCACAGGGTTCAGTCTTAGGCCCATTACTATTTTTGATTTATATTAATGATTTACCTACTAGCATAGCTTCTTCTGTCTGTCTTTTTGCTGATGATTGTGTTATCTACCGCAACATTTCTAATTACACTGACACAATAATCCTTCAAAGTGACCTAAATAATATTTCTGCTTGGTGTCAAACGTGGAAAATGAAGCTTAACATTCTTAAATGTAAATCAATGAGAGTAGCGCGTAATAACATGCCTTGCCCAAACTACCTTCTTCACAGCACGGCGTTAGAATCTGTAACTACCTATAAATACCTCGGTGTACATATTACTAATGACCTTTCATGGAAGTACCACATCGAGCACGTAACTTCAAAGGCCAATCGCATGCTTGGGTACCTGAAAAGAAACTTCTCTCTCGCACCTTCATCACTCAAGCGACAGTTGTACATCACTTATGTCCGATCTAATCTCGAATATGCATCGTCAATCTGGGACCCTGGCCTTGCAACTCTTACCAATAACTTGGAGGCAATGCAGAATCGCTCAGCACGTTTTATCCTAAGTGACTATCATCGAACTTCCAGCGTAACTAACATGAAATCGATACTTAATCTGCCCCCGCTTGCAAATAGACGGAAACTATCTCGACTTGCATTGTTTCATAAGATCTATCATTATAATCATGTTCTTAGGACGCGTCTGATTAAACCGCCTAATTTTGTTTCATCTCGATTTGATCACAACCATAAAGTCCATGTCCCTCACCAAAACACTGTAACATACTCGCACTCTTTCCTGCCCAAAACCAGCCTCGACTGGAACAATCTTCCCGCCTCATTAGTTAACATTACCAACTGTGACCATTTTCGTGAAGCTGTTTCCAGCGAACTTTAACGCATTCCAACTTTTTTTTTCTCTATGTTGGTTGGAAACTTCATCTTTCAGTGTCTCAATCGGTTGCAATGGTATGTTCTTGCCGTAATCATTGTATAAGCCGTGCATGACAGTGTGAATTTTTGTTATTAGAAATTACATTCATTCCCATTTTTTGAAATTTTTGATTGTGAATGTGCAAATAATTGAACTTATGTTGAATGATTGACCCCCTCCCCTCTATAATGCTTGTATGCCTTGAGGGTACAATAAATAAATAAATAAATAAATAAATAAATAAATAAGAGGGGAACGAGGCGAGTGAGATTTTCTACGCAACAGATACAGAGTCATATGAGTCAGAATTAGAGCCAGCATGTCTCAGGGCAAAAGACAAACACACAGGACCCTCCACCTGAATCTGCCAATGGTGTAGGCAAAACGGTACATATATATTCCGGTTTGATAGGCATAAAGTCCTCTATCTTTTTCATACTGTGTTTACCTTTTAACTTAGGCCAATATTGCTTTAATATAGCAGTTGTCAACTGGCGGATACAAAATAAATCTGCACAACTAAGTGTATATGCAGAATATGGTAATATCGCTCTCTGTTGCCTATAATTAGTAAGGAAAGCTCTATTTTTTGTACGCAAATATATTCACTGATATTTGCAAAAGAGCATCATGCAGTAACTTAATCGTTCTTAAATAGAGCACAAAAATGCTTCACTCAAACCTACATACTGCAATTGTTTATATGAATGATTAGTTGTCGTACTTGTCGATGAGGACTTTATATTTATTGCTGCAGGAAAATACTGGCAATACATGACTGAAATGTTGCAATCTCATTCAGTATGTACACAGTCCCTTTGTACATGAATAATGGTGCACTGTAAAGAAATGTGTAGAAGTCAAATAATTTTACTCCACAGAGTTGGAGACTCTCTTGAAAGGATGCAAAGATAGCAAGTAGATCCATTCTGCATTGTTTTGTGAGTTATTCTTAATACAGAGCAATAAAGTTTTGACTTGATGGTACAATCAGTATTATGCTAAATTAATTGTTTTATAAAAAGGTTTAAATCACCAGCCCAAACCACATGTACAAGTTAATTACTAGGTGCAGGCATAACGCAGATTAAAGAAAGAACTACTTCACCACTGCTGACAGAACAAAACATTGAAACATTGTCGAAAATTGCCTTTGCATTGTCCCTTTAGTAAAGCTGTCATGTGTAGCAGCACTTTGCAGTTTGATTGAGTTAACTGGAGTAACATTGCGTAAGCAGCATCAATTGATCCGAGTTCAGTTTCTGTGGTTCTTCCCTTGCCACTATAATGGACAGAATAAGCAAAAAAAAATTCCCACCCACGAGCGAAGTGGAAACCATGACCCAAGGACGTGCACAACAAGGTATATACATTCAAATCTCTATACAATTAAACCTCAGTATAACTAACTTCTTGATATAACGAAGTATTTAACTTTTCATAACCTCTTCTCCATAGAACACCATGCATTTAGAGCCTCAATATAACGAGGTGTGTTTGTGTGCGATTTCAATATAACGAAATTTCGCTTCTGCCACAAAGGAGTGTCAAGACAATCAAGGGTAACTTCCGTGGACGCAGATAGTCAAATGATTTAATTACAAGCGGCTGCTTGCAAACGCACCTCTCAAACTGCGTGCAGCGCGACAAGTACAACAGCCTGGAGCCGCATCATGTTCCGTATATAATTTGAGTCCAAGTGCGATCAGGTCCTATCGCGCCCCGCGCACTTTTGCTTTAGGTGCAAGTGAAAGCGTGCGAGGGTGAGACACGGAAGATGGTGGCTCCATAAGTGCCGCCTTCCCACGCGAGCAATGGCAAAGTGGGGGAGGAAAACGAGTTCTCGGTAAAGCTATCAAGCCTGCGTGAGGGGGCGAAGGGGGGGGGGGGTAAGTTGGCGCGCGTCTCGGCCATGACTGCGCGTGGCTGTAAGCGCGGCTGAGCGTATACGCAGCCGCGCACCCTGCTTTAGAGGTAATGTGCTGCGTGTGGAAAGAGTGGGCATGCCGAGACGGCGTGGCATCATGTAAACTGTCTTCCCGTACGTTTGGTATTGGAGGTTGCGGCTGCACAATCTCGAGTTTCGATGACCCGTTATTGGAACGAGAAGCCGACGAAGCATTCGCTCCCAGCTGCTGGCGCTTTTCATGATAGCGTCTTCGCAGTGCGCCCGCGCGACGCTTTGGGGGCGGAGTTCACGCGAAAGCATGGCTTCACTTAATTCGCACCGCTGATATGAAGATATCAACGTGGCAGGAAACCGTATCATTCATCGCTGACTCCTATATTCGTCAAAATAAATTGTTTTCTCATTCAAACTTGTTTTCCTTTTTCGATTGCCCGATAATTCGGAAAATTGCATGGCCCCTTTCCGTACAACAAAAATCGATCGGCGACTGTACTTATTTGCATAACAGATCGAATTTCAATACAGCGAAATTTCTATTTAACGAAGCGAATTGCCGATTTTACCTACTTTGTTATATCAAGGTTTAAGTGTGTAACGAAATTTCCTCTTCTCTACACGGGGGTGGCATGTGGGCTTGTTCGTTGATCATCATGGAACGGCATGCAATGTAGCGCAGCAAAAAGAAGAACACAAGAAGAAATGAAACACAGACACAAGCGCCTAATTATGTCTGTGTTTTGTTTCTTCTTGTGTCCTTGTTTTTGTTGCACTACACTATATGCCATTGAATATTCACTGTCACATTCATGAGCACTGAAAACCTAGACACAACTAATATCATGCCTGATTTGCCATAATTAAAAAGAAAAATGTGGGTGTAGCAGGTCTAATTGAGTTCTGGTGATTTTAGTATCACTGACATATAGCTCTTAAGAATGTTTAATCGTTTCTCCCGTTAAGGCAGAGTACTGCTACAATAAGTGTGAACGTAGGCAAAAACGACATTTTGGCTCTTGCATCAGATTTCTGGCGTGTTGCATGATCTAAGCAAGTGGTTTCAATTTGACGAAGTTCTCGATTTAACAAAATAAAACCTCACATCCATAAAATTTATTAACTAGACTTACTGTACTTTATAACCAAAGTACTGCATAACTATAAGCAGCTGAGCTGCCATGAGTGGCGAGCAGAATTGAAACGATATTGCTTTAGTTGAAACACGCCGAGCGCTGCTGCTAAAGTACGCGCCACATGCATTGGGCAAGAAAAAATCTGCGGGAACCGCGGTACCACACGCAGTTATTCAAACCAGCACATAAAAGTGCCGCGGACTCAAATTTGTTAGTAAATGCATTCGGAACCAGTCTTTCGATTACTCAATTAATATATCAGACACACGCTCGCATAGCAAGGACACGTGGCAAACGCGGCCGTGCGGACGCTTCACTATGCGCGGATCGGCTGGTTGCAATATTGGGACACTCTGTGGGTGCATGTTCAAAGCACAGCGTTTTTCGCCTATCGCGTGATCTTTGCGGGTGCTCCATGGCTGAGGGTATTGCATGGTACAGAATTGGCCCCACTACGAAAAGTACACAGGTAGGGCAGTCCGTGCAGACGAAACGTAAACGCGAGCTCAACATAACCACGTCCTTGTTCTTCTGTGGCGATTATTTATGCGAAAGCGTCAAATGGCCCATTGAGCAAAAAAGCCGGCGTCTGTCGTCTCAGCGAAATGGAACCTCAAATCCCATTGGCTGTGACCACGGTCACGAGCGCGCCTCGACGGAACAGAGCGGGTGAAAGGGTACACCTACTGTCACTCTAGCGCGCCAGGTGTTGCGTGGGGGATAGGGCGCCGCCGCGACGCCACGTCATCCTTGCTCTCGCAAGCCGGCGCCCGGTCCGTATCTCCCCCCGCCAACTGGGCTTAGCTGCTGCACGTGCCCAGTGGGGCAATGTCTCCACTAATGTCTCTTCGGAGTGCCATCACTAGGTAAAAACCTAACATCTGTACCCTAGCAATAAAACCGATAGAAATTTCTACAAGTCTCTCAGGAACATTTATAGGTTGTACAGGTCCTTCTAAGAGTGATATATATTCCTACCTGACCCATAGAACTCTTTACCAGACTGGTAGACAGCAAATAGACCTCACGGTGCTACCTACAAGACCAAATAGCATTATTTATCAGTCTTTTAAACCCAAATAGTTATCATCATACGACATACAGAAGTCTAATTGAGGCACTCATAAAGCATGTTAGAAATAGCACACACACCAGTGCCCGCACACCTGAAGAGATGTTTTTAAAATAAACTGAATATACAACCCCGAATGCATTGCCTGCAACGTGAACAGATTAACAAACACAGTTGGGATATTAGAGTGTCAAATAAAAATGAAGTTTGTAAACTGTGCAATTATCAAAACTTTTTACAGCTTCTATGCAGATATATTATCCTAAACATGTTTAAAGATAAATTAAAGCACACATTTTCAAAGCGCAGCAGCGTTACTTAGTCTGTGGAACTACATTGGGGAAGTTGCATGAGGAAAGTATCAGATCATTTTTTGTAGCAGGTGTGTTCCAGTTCCTTTAAGACAAAATTACATTTACAAATTTTGCGAGATGGATGTGCAACATTTAATGCATATCCAAAACAGGATTACTGTTGTCATCATCATCGTCATCATCCTATTTATGTCCACTGCAGGACGAAAGCCTCTCCCTGCGATCTCCAATTACCCCTGTCCTGCGCCATCCGATTCTAACTAGCACCCGCAAATGTCCTAATTTTGGCACACCACCTAGTCTTCTTCCATCCTCTACTGCACTTCCCTTCTCTTGGTACCCATTCTGTCACCCTAATGGTCCAACAGTTATCTAATCTGCGCATTACATGATCTGCCCAGTGCCATTTTTTCTCTTAATGTCTATTAGAATATAATCTATACCCGTTTGCTCTATTTCTGTCTCTTAAAGTTATACCTAGCATTCTTCGTTCCATCACTCGTTCCGTGGTCCTGAACTTGCTCTCAAGCTTCTTTGTCAGTCTCCAAGTCTCTGCGCCATATGTCAGCACCGGTAAAATGCACTGATTGTATACTTTCCTTTTCAATGATAATGGTAATCTCCCAGTCAGGAGCTCACGATGTCTGCCGTATGCGATCCAACTCATTTTTATTCTTCTGTGAATTTCCTTCTCACGGTCAGGGTTCCCTGTGATAAGTTGACCTGGGTAAACGTACTCCTTCACAGACTCTAGAGGCTGACTAGCGATCTTGAACTCTTGTTCCTTTGCCCGGTTATTTAGCATTATCTTTGTCTTCTGCATGCCAACCTTCAGCCCCACTGTTACACTCTCCCTGTTAAGGCCCTCAATCATATGTTGTAGCTCGTTCGCAGTGTTGCCGAGTAGAACAATGTCATCGGCAAACCGAAGGTTGCTGAGGTGTTCGCCGTCGATCCTTACTCCTAAACCTTCCCAGTTTAATAGCTTGAATACTTCTTCCAAGCACGCAGTGAATAGCATTGGAGAAATTGTGTCTCCTTGTCTGACTCCTTTCTTCATAGGCCTACTGTTGTAAAAAAGTTTATTTACAAAAGCAAAACAAAGCACTTTCAATACTGTGGATACTAGCTGCAGCTCCAACATGTCAGGCTGAGTTTGTGATCGCCATAAATTAGACAATACCAACATGGTTTCATTAAAGCTACTTTCTGGGCTAGTTGGTGCATACTTGATTTGAAAATTATAACAACGCTAATGCATCCATCCACAAAAGAACAAGGACAAAACACAAGCAGCTTGACTACAAACATGACTAGGGTTTATTTTACAATCCATTATCTAAAGAATAAGCAAGCAACTTTAGCCACATTAGAACAAACACATAAGAGGAAGAACACAGACAGAATTACCAATCTCACCATGCCCATTTGTGCTCGTAGATTCTGTATAGAACGCCAGGTCTAATTGGCACATGTTTTATCATATTCCAACTTCATATGAAGCTATTTTCTCCAGACTATGCACTTTTGCATTCATCCCAAAAGTGTTGTAATATCTGACAGAACACAAGTCAGCTTGTGCAAAAAGAACAAACTGGCATGGCACACTGACAGGAAGCAAGGAAACAGGACAAGCATCGCTATTGGTACAAGATCTACAGCAATATATCAGAACATGACAATGCAGCAATATGATTTAAGCAAAAGTGAGTACAGATCTGAGAACTTATTCATGTCAGAACATGGACTTACCATTTGAAAACCACCTATTCATGAATAAAACCAGCTAAACATCAGTGCACATATTGCAAAATCCGAAGACACAATTCTTCACTGGGTGCTAGTTCAACCACCGCACGTCGAAATGTTAGCAGTTTAACCTGTGTAGCTTTCAGCACACGACAGCAAAGAAGACTTTCAGCAACAGGCTTCATATATAGTGTTTGGAGTCTTTGATTCAAACCATAATACACTGTTAAAATAAAATTTCTGAGTTTGCTTGTTTCATTCAGAAAAAATACAGTGTCTCAGTCATGCCGCCACAGTTAACAGATAAACTTGCACAAGCTACATTGAGTCAAAGGAGAAAATAAAGTGAGGAAGACAGATGTATGGTGTGAAAGTGATGCTGTTGTATCAAGTAGCACAGCTGCTCACTTCAGGCATCATTCAGGGGCTTTACATTCCTCTGCATACAGAGTGAGAAGCCTTACCTCGCCACCATCTCCTAGTGAAGCACTGTTTGTTCACTGTGATCACCCTACTCAAGGCAGTCACTTGGTTAAGCAGGGTCTTTCGCTACATGTAAGGGCACCGACCCGAAACCATGCATAAGTCCTGTAAAATATTGTCATGTTTTGGATACTGCGACTGTTCAGCAGCAGCTGCATCACTACTGCCAACATGCAGACCATGCAATTCCCCAAGCTCTTGCTCAACAAGAGTACACTGATGAATAGTGGCAAATTGGGCTAGCTGGTTCATTAGGAAAACAAGAAGCTATCGCAAGAAAAATTAAACACTCTAGAATTTTGATAGCTCTGGATTCTTTAATATATTAAAACATCAAAACCTGATTCTTACAGAATGCCACAAAGCATGGTGCACTGTTACCAACTGCTGTTTTTAAAGCTATAACCTGTTATTACCAGACATTCATGTACCATGGCTGAAGATATACTGTTCATCCTTACCATGTCTTGAGCATGGGAATTAGTCTCTCATAAAGGTTTGGTATTGTCGCTACAAAAATATTGTGGTATATTTCCATAAACACACGAAGGTGCATAAATTCACTGGGTGTTAAATAAACTAGTGGCTCCTCTTTTCTGATCCAGATTGAAAACTGCTTTGCATGGAAATGTTCAACAGGAAATAGTTTCTGGCATTGAAGAAGTATACAAAAATTCGCTCCAGTAAGAATTCTACAAATGACAAAAAAACGCACCTGAGAAGCTGACAAATGCACTGATTTTAGTCTTCATAGTTGAAGTGTACTGGAGAGAGTGGAATGTTCGTTGGTTGATGACCATTCGATAATATTCAGTGACACTTGTTGAGTCATGAGCACGGTTGTGGACTACAGCCTGTTTTTCACTTTCATCCAAGTTCAGGCACAGCTTTCCAGTGCCTAACAAAACTGTCTGCTCACCAGCTCTCCTCTCCTGTACACCAAGAAAACTGACTGCTTCTGGCGAAAGATTTAAACTACCTTTAGCTGCCTGTAACTTTTGAGCAAGTACATAATATTCCAATATTTGTAAAAGAACACCATAGCTCCGCTGACCAATTTCACAAGAAGTCTATTTCCGCCTTCAAATACAAATGAAGAATGCGACCAATGAGGTCCTAGTTTAGCCGCACTTTTAGGAAGATGCAGAATGTGGTGTACATTGTATGCCACTGCACCCAATCCGTACAAAGACTGTGTTCTCACAACAAACTCCGAGAGAAAATCGGATGATCTCATTATGCTCATCTGAAGTGACGGCGTCCAGTAGAAGTATATAGACACCCTCCACAAGCAAACTGGAATGTCTGGCATACTTATCCGGCAAAAATCAATTAAGGCATGGCAATGAATAATGAAGAATCCACCACTTCCATTCACTAGCTTTCCCGATTGTGAATAAGTCTGATATTCTTCGCAGTGTACGTGTGAACCTATTCGGTGGCTTGGTTGCCAATAACTTTCGGTTTAAAGAGGCTAAACTTTTTCGTGAACCAATGTAAACGTCTTTTTTTCTTTTAAATGTGATCACATTTTTATTCTTTTTAGGCTGTTGTATGGTGTATATTTGTTCCAATAATCTTTCCTTTGCAAATCCTGGGCCTCATATTTTATTTATATGTGTTCTCTTTTGCGATAATATAAATGCAGCATTTCTGACTCACTTTTTGGGCAAACGGTGAAGCTTGCTTCTCCTTGAAGCACATTACACCTATACAACACACATAGATACTGATATACTATAGATCGGGCAAACTAATATGAATACACTGTTACACTAATAAAAAGAATACACTAGTGGACTTGTACACGCAGAATAGCACAGATATGTCCAGAATAAAACTTAAAGGAATTTTATCAGTGTATCAGTTGTATTGTTTCATAATGCAATAGAAGAAACTGATAGAATTTGTATTAGTGGATCCTATCAGATTTTTTGCTAGGGGTCTTTCAATGCAGATGCATATCAACTTTTTGACTAATGCTAATAACTGAACACATGGGTTGTTGCGGTGAAAGTTTTCTTGGACTCATGCTTCACTTAAACTTATACTGTATAATATTTTTACAAGATCAAAACTGGGGTGTACTTCATCAATCAGGGATATACCTATAAAGAATATAACTATCATATTTAGTTGAAGCCATACAAAACCAACCTGCACATTTTATTGTACCTGCTTATTCCCATACCGCAAGCATATCAACAATTAAAACTTGCCTCGATTGGCCAGGCTTGTCAACACAAAAACTTACCCGTTTATTTTTCAGATTCTCAATTGAAACATGTTCCTATTATGAAACATGTTCGTATGTCTTGAAAGTGGTAAGACAATGAAATGTGCACTATGTCACGTATCGGAAAAAAGAGAACAGCCCATTTGCTGGCATTGAGTGTGAAGTGACTAGCATCTAACCACCTCTCCAGATCATAAAGGTAAGTTTGCAGTCGTTGGTATAGCGTGTGGATGTCGTTTACAGATGCAAAAAACGCAATATCGTCTGCATAAATATAAGTAGTTATTCCTTGATGACAAGGTAGTGTGCTCATGAGAATATTAAAAAGCACCGGGGAAAGAACTGAACCTTGCGGTACGCCTCTCGTTTGTTTGTGTTTAGAAGAAGAAACGCCCCTTTCGTAGCAACAGAATTCTCTTTCACCTAAGAATGGCTGAATCCGCGCTACTATATACCCAGGAACACCACAGGAAGTTAACCGATTGATCAATAAAGTGTGCTCCACAGTGTCGTATGCATTTAGCTATATTGAGCGTCACTAAAGGGCAAGATATAGTCTGGCGTAACGCGCGCGCGCGGCCACGCGCGTCGCGGTTAAGCGACGTCGGTGAAAAGCGCGCACTCTACAGTCCGGCGTCCCGGCGTAGCCGGCGTGCTTAGGCGCGCTTGGCGAGCACAACGCCGCCGGCGCGGACATAGAGCGTGTTCTATTTCACGCGGCTGCCGCTAGACCAGAATGCACTGCGCGCATCAGCGGCAGCGAGCCGAAGGCAGAATGGCGGCCTGCGGTACGCGTACTGACAGTGCGGCTGTGGTTTTTTCAACATCCGTGTGGGCTGACAGCGCGAGTGAGGACGCCTGCTTGAAGCAATTTGCAACCTTCCATGTGTATACAATGTGCAACGCATGGACCACCGCGACACAGAGCGCAAGAACAACGCGTGGGAAGCTATACGGAAGCAGTGTGGTCTCGCCACAGGTAAGCTGCATTTCGCAGCTCCTGTACTAGCTGGTGATAGTCGCCGAGTTGAGGGCGCTTGTCGAATAGCTTTCGCATGTACATACATGGTCCGCTTCCGTTTTTGACGTAGCCGAAGTACTAGCAATATGAGTGCGATGTTCTGGCTGTCAGGCACGGCGGCCGCATTTCGATGGGGGCGAAATGCGAAAAACACCCGTGTGCTTAGATTTAGGTACACGTTAAAGAAGCCCAGGTCAGAAAGAAAGTGGTTTTCGCACGTAAAACCTTCTGTTTATTTTTTTTTCTGGCTGTCAGGACAAGTAAACGCCATCCCGCAAAAGTTTTCATTTTAGCGGACAAACAGCGCGCGGAACGAGATGCGCGCGCGCTACCCGAACGGCGAGGGTATATGCAAGACGCGCATGCGCCATGTAAACAGCTGTTCGCCGCGGCGGTGAAGTTGCGCTCCCGGAAGCACAGATGGCGCCAGCCTCGAGCTGCGCGCGCACGCCGCACTCTAGAGGAAGCAAATTTCTTGCACCCCTGGCGTCGCTAGCGCAGCGTATCCGACTTCGCCTGCCGCGGCCTGGCGCGCCGAGAACGCCTGACTATATCTTGGCCTTAAGGCAGCGTATTGCTTATGACGTCGAGCGAGTTGTATTCGGCTTTCTAAGTCGACGTGGGCATGCCAGATGGAGCAGCCGGCCCTGAAACCAATCTGACAGGGACTAAGAATGGAATTATCATTAATAAATTTCATGATGCGATGGTGAAGAAGCCTCTCAATGAATTTTACAACGTTTGATATAAGCGCGATGGGCTTAATGTTCTCCAATGCATACCTTCCTTCTTGTTTCTTAAGCATCAATATTACTTTGGCGAGCTTCCAGTGCAACGGAATCCAAGCATATTTAATTGAATAATTCACCAGGTCTAAAATAACGTTAGGCGATTCCTTTAACAATATTTTAACAATGCATTTGTGACGCCATCAGGGCCAGGGGCTGAATTCGGTAAACATAGCGCAGTCTCATTTAGTTCAGCTAAGGAAATTGGAGTAAAGCCATCCCAAGGATCTAATGTAGAATGAATAGCCAGAAGCTTGGCCGTAAATCAATTTTCTAAGCCTTCGGCAATCTCTTCTAGGGAGGCGCTCACTTCCTGCGGGGTCAAAACAATTGAATCTAATGTTAAGGGTGTTGGTAGCACCTTCCTAGCACGAAGGAATGCAAATAAAGCACGCGTATTTTTTTAATTAGATAGATAATCGTAATATCTAATATCGTATTCCTCATTGGCTCGATTACCAGTACGCTTAAATACACCAGCATGAAACTGATAATGTTTCCAATTTGTCGGGCACTGATTATGCAGTAGCATTT
The DNA here is from genome assembly GCF_038994185.2 of Dermacentor albipictus. Taxonomy (NCBI): domain Eukaryota; kingdom Metazoa; phylum Arthropoda; class Arachnida; order Ixodida; family Ixodidae; genus Dermacentor; species Dermacentor albipictus. The sequence goes on along the minus strand of NC_091822.1, from coordinate 2,156,963 downwards.
TCCAAGCGGCCTTTCTTTTTCTATAGTCCCGCGTACACTCATTATTCCACCAACGACAAGCGGTGCCTTTAGCCGAAGGGATGACAAATTCAGCTTGCTTCCGGGAATCCTCTAGAATTGAGCAAACGGTTGGAGTGATTTTTTTATCATTGGCATTGGCAAGTTTCGAAACGGTAGAACGCAAGAAAGTCTTAAATTTTGTATGGTCCATAAATGTGCATGCCTGGTATTCTAAAGATGTTATTTGACAATTGATTTCGAATGACACAGGAAGATGATCACTGTTGGTTGCCGAGTCAACCGCTACCCACGACAAAACCTTGAGGCCAGCTCTACAAAATGCCAAATAATCTAGCACTGAACGGAAGGGTCCTCTAGCAAACGTTACTTGTCCCGTGTTCTGACATGAAAGGTGACTATCAATAGTCCCCTCACAAAGTCGCTTACCACATAAATCTGTTTTTAGCCCCCACGACACCTGATCCGAATTAAAATCCACAACAAACAAAATTTCTTTTCTACAGGCAGCCACAGCCCTATCAAGTTTTTTTTTTTTTTATTTACGAATACTGTTAGCCTGTCGGCCGTTACAGGGTGGGTCAAAGCAGCACTTGGACAATCAGTACAATACATGGTATTACAATTATACATATAGCAAAAAAACAAAAACAAAAAAGCCAAGTTAGTAGCAGTATTTCGGCAATTAGTACAGTACATGAAGGCAGTACATGAATAGTGCTTTAATAGGAGAACATAAGTGAACAAAGAAGATACATAAGCGAAATATAATACATATACTCCGATAAATATGACTATAAACGCAGTGTTAATAAACGAGGTCATACACTCTCCCCTCCCAAAGAAAAAAAAAGAAAAAAAACACAAATACGTGCGTGCTTCTTTCAATGTTGCCTTAAGTTTTTCTCGAATTCTTCCGCACTGATACTTTCTCGCGTTAACACCGGTAACTCATTCCATTCTTTAATGGTTCTTGGGAAGAAGGAAAATGCGTAGGCGTTAATGTGTATCTGAGGTATTTGAAAAGTATTATATTTGTTTTTCCGTAGTGTTCTACCTTGTCGTGCTATCAAATACTGTTCGCTATTAATGTTGAATGTGTTTTTAGTGAGAAGAAAAAACAACTTTAACCTAGCTATGCGCCTGCGTTCAGCGAGCGTAGGCAAGTGCAGCAATCCGAGCATTTCGGAGACTGAATCTGTGCGAGAATAACGCGATAGGATAAACTTTGCTGCTCGACGTTGAACTCTTTCCAGTCTCTCAATTAGCCCTGACTGATAAGGGTCCCAGATTATGCTGGCGTATTCTAATGTGGGTCTAACTTACGTTAAATAAGCTGTTAGTTTTACTGAGTGTGAGGCTAACTGCAATTTCCGTCGTAAGAACCAAAGCTTCCTTTCCGCAGTTTGGCATATTTTTGTAACATGGTTGGACCAGCTTAAATTCGCGGATATATGTATGCCTAAGTGTTTCAGCACGTCAACCGTGGAAAGCACCGAAGAATTCACTGTGTAATTAAAATCAAAAATATGATTTATTTTATTCGTTATGCGCATTACAACACTCTTACTCTCATTTATTTTCATTTTCCATTTGTCACACCATTTTTCTATAGCCCTAAGAGCGTCACTGAGTAACTTCTGATCTTCTGTGCTATTAATTTCTTTGTATAGTAAGCAATCGTCGGCGAAAAGTCGCACCGTGATACCAATTAGTCAATTGCTGAGGAAATGTCATTAAAATATACTAAAAATAGTACAGGGCCTAACACAGACCCCTGAGGGACACCAGACGTTACGTTCAACGGCTTTGATATAGTGTGTTCCACTTCTACGTATTGGGTTCTGCCCCGGAGGTACGCGGTTATTCATTTTACAATTTTCGCGTTTATTCCCATATTAGTCAGTTTCACAATCAATTCTGGATGTACCACTCTGTCGAATGCTTTCGACAGATCAAGACAGATGGCATCTATCTGTTTCCTATTGTTTAATGCACTGGCAAAGTCATGGATTGTTCCAAGAAGCTGTGTTGTTGTGGAAAGGCGCTGTCGGAATGCGTGTTGGTTGGGAAAAAAATGAGTTCGCATTTTCGATGTACGTGTAAATTGACTTGGCTACAACATGTTCTAAGAGCTTGCAGCAAACGCAGGTCAGCGAAATTGGACGATAATTTTCAATTATCGGTCTATCTCCAGATTTGTGCACCGGTACAACCTTTGCCGTAAGCCAGTCATCAGGGACTCGGCCTTCCGCAAGTGACACGTCAAACATAATTTTTAAGTAATGCGCAACCCATTCCGCATACCTGCGCAGAAATGCGTTGGATATGTCATCGGGGCCCACCGATTTTTTGACGTCAATGTTTAGTAGAAGCACTACAATTCCATCATACGAGACTTCAACTTCTGACATCTCTTCCGAACGAAGCGATGGGGAGAGTATGGATTCAGTACTGGATTCTGATGGAGCAGCAAACACCGACTGGAAGAACTCATTGTAAGAAGAAGCAATGACTCCAGGATCAGTAACTACAGTGTTATCAATTACAATGCTATGCGACCCGTTGTCCTTTTTCGATATGTGACGCCAAATTTTATCAGGAGACGACCTCATGAAATCTGTCAATGTTTCTTTGTAATATTTACTTTTGGCTTCAGTAATCATAGAACGCAGTTGTGCAGACAACTCAGTTATTTTTGCGTGGTCTTTGGTTACTTTCCGTCTCTGGCGGCTTATTCGACGTTTTAGTTGGATGATTTCCCTGTTGATCCAAGGGTTCCGTTTAGTTTTCTTTCTTTTACGAATCGGCACAAATTTGCTAATACAATGGAAAATAACATCCTTGAACGACAGCCGCATGGTGTTGATATCACTTTGAGAATCAAAATTGTCCAGTGCAAATGACAAGTAGTCAATGATAATTGTGTCATCAGCTTCCGAAAAATTTGGAACAAATGTAACTGCCTCTTTATACTTTGCCTTTGTCTCGTTATGTGGTATCTGAACGAAGACAACTTCATGGTCTGAGATACCCTCCTCAACCGACACTTCAAACTGGTCAAAGCGCCCGTCAAGAAATACCAGATCCAGGATAGATGGACATTCCCCTGAATTTCGCGTACTTTGACGAACAATTTGTGAAAGGTCATAAGTGAATGCAATGTCAAGGAGCCAATCGCAGTGTGCCTGTTCCCGCAATTCTGTTGCGAATGTATACCAGTTAATTGCAGGTAAATTGAAGTCCCCGGTTAGGAGTAGTCGGCAGTGGCGCTTTTTGTTTGCTTCTAAGTAACTCTGTATCGACTCTAAGAATGAAAGAGGCGAGTTTGGGGGTCGGTAAATTGTACCCAGAAGGACTCGTGACGTTCCAATATTCATTTCACACCAAAGACTTTCGTGTTCTGGGATACCATTTAGTGTTTTGAAGTCAATATTTTCTTTCATTATTATTGCAACGCCGCCTCCTCGAGACTGTCGATACCGACGTACTATCTTGTATCCGGGAGGTATTATCTCATTATCTTGAATTTCTGAACGCAACCATGTCTCTGTGATCGTAACAACGTCCGGATCATAATTCACTAAAATGTACTCTAAGCCTGCAGTCTTATTCACGATACTTCTAGCGTTAAAGTTAACTAGAGGAAATTCATGATGCCCTCTCTGTTTCGGTCAGTCCTCGCTTACAGCTGATAGAGTACTCTTATTACGCCTGAGCTTGACTCGACGGTTTTTTTCGTCATCCGAACTGTACATATCACCATCGATGAACATTTTATCATAGTCAAGACGCACGCGATGTCCTTGTTTTCGTTCATCCTGCGCAGAATTCCAAAGAAGCTTGAGTTTGGTAACTGTTTCCTTGCTGTAGTTATCAGCAATGGATATGCCAGTTCCCTTTAGTTTTTTACAGTTTTTGTAAACTTTTGACTTTTCTCTGGAATCGTACAGCTTTAGAATTACAGGTCGTGGCTGTTTGCTCTGCCGTTTCCCGATCCTGTGTATTCACCCAGGTGAAAATAATTCCCATTCCCAGCTGGATTATGAAACCGGAAATGTTTCCCAGCTGGGAAAATTCCAGCTGGAAGCGACGCAATTTCCAGCTGGAAATAATTTTATTCCCAGCTGGAAAGCATGCAGATTCCAGCTGGAAACCACATAATTTCCAGCTGGAAAGTGTGCAGATTCCATCTGGAAACCACATAATTTCCAGCTAGAATGTGCTGTATTCCCAGCTGCGACCAGTAGACATTCCAGCTGGAAATGGAAGAATCTACCAGCTGGAAGGCTCAGTGGTTCCAGCTGGAGCCAGAAAATGTTCCTACTACATTTCCAGCTTTAAACGATTCACCAGCCGCTTTAGTGTTGAGTGCTGCCCAAGTGAAATCCCAGGGTGTAAGTTCGCATCAAGCAGGATACAAACTGGCCAGAGCTCGCATGGATCTTAGCTCGCTGTCGCAAATCACAGTTAGTTGCTAATGTGATTGGCCGCAGGACCAGCCGGTCCAGTGAAAATACACACAGCCAACGCAGCACAGTGCTGAAACTTTAAATCATTTATTTGAACACCTGCAGCAAGGATCGCGGAAGCATATCTTGCATCTCCCTCAAGATGTGGAATACACTTGCGCATCTCCTTGTACACCATCTGAAAGACATATTCAAACACAGTGAGTGAAACTTAAAACAATCATGACTTTAATCCACTCAGTTCTAGTAAACAGTGACCTTTACCAAAATCAGATGGATTGTATCAACAGCTTTTGGACAGTACCATAGTGTACCTTCGTCACAGCCGGATTATGTTAATGTGGCGCAAGGCCTCAACCTGAGCTCTCGCAAGGCTCTCAACTTGAGCTGCAGAAGCGATGCAGTGATTGTTAAATTGCTTAGCACCGTTGACTGTAGCTTTAGTCAAAATGGAGTTCAAATGAGCTCACTTGTATTTTGAACTAGGCGTGTGATGTAACTCAACAGCCTCCCAAGAAGCATTTATCTTCTGAATAACGCAGGAGCTTGAGGACCAGTCTTTTTATGTTATCGTTGTTTTGCACCAATTTAAATGCCTGTTTGCAAACACGCACTTGCAGAGAAAGCACGCCATAATTGTGCTTATATTGTGTTGCGCAGATTGACACATACACACTAGTATTTCATAGGTGTATGCGCAACATTGGGCACAAACATTGCATGGCACTATTTCCAAGTGGACTATTGGAGTCAAAAGGGGCTTACGCAAACTGGCAAGCACTTCGCATATACAGGATGATAATTTTTAGTTTTTATACAATTTTTAAAAATCGCCTGTTGAAGATACCATAATTCTAGTCCTTGAGCTGGACCCTTCAGAGAGGTGGAGATTACTTGCACAAAAAATCGAAACACATATTCAACTAATTGTAAAAAATGAAACAACTTCCTAATTTATTACATTACGGCACATATAGGAATCTACGAATTGTAGCCGATGAGATTGCCAGGCGCATCCACTTGGAGTTTACTTCCAGAATGACACCAGTTGGAAATATGCGTCATCAAATTCGCCGTAAATGTGCACTGTTGATTTACTTACTTTTTTATCAAAACACTCTTTTATGCATTGGAGCACAAAAGTAATTGGAACGCCTATTTATTTCGTCTCACACTTTGGAAAATAATATCTCGAAACTGGCACAATTCTGGAAATTCATTTAAAGTGGATGCATTTTGCAAACTCACAGGCTACAACTCGTTAATTGCATTGTATACAGCAATGTAATTAATTAAGAAGTTAATTTGTCAATTTTTGATAATTAGTTGAAGATTTGTTGCGATTTTGCGTGCTAATAATCGTGTACCTCTTCGAATAATTCAGCTCAGCGACATTAATTATGCTATCTGCCACAGGTGAATTCTACAAATTCCGTAAAACAAAGATGATCACCTTGCATACGAACATCACGTACAGCATGGACCTATGATATCATGCTCGAGCGTGCCAACTTTCAGGATAAAAATGAAGATTAATTACGTTCAAAACATAAACAAGTGAAATATTTACCTCGATATGGTAGAATCAGGGCTGGAGAAAACGGTGCTGTTCGATCCGCACTGGTGAATCCACAACACCACAAATTACAGCAATAAAAACCGTTGACACCCGCTTGCCTGTACTTGTAACGTCGTCCAGAGAAGAAACTGTTTAAAATGAATTACTTCATATGCAAGATCATGCAGGTTCCTCATAAAAACTTGTTCATCAATCACTAAAGCACACCCGAGAGTCTCACGTTGTTTTACTGCCCGGCTATGTGCCGCCATGTGCTGTACGAAACTGGGGGCACCGTGGCGTCGTCATATTTTATATATTCGGCCTGCATCTGTAATGCTGCTGTTTGCTTCGAATAAAAATCCGAGCTTGTCTGCGAACTACTAATATTGCAATACCAGCCTATTATTTTATTATTAGTGTCAAAAGTGCACATCAAGACAAGATACGAGACTAAAGCTACTAAGCATTCAACAAAAATGGCGGCGATTGTAGCGGCGTTGTGCAGGAAGGAAAAGATAGGAGCAGCGGTCACTGCAGCCTGATAACTGCTGAAGGTGCCATATGTTAGGGCTCTTTTTTTGGCAGCCAGGGAAGGAATTGCTATGCTGTAAACACTAGCCATTTGTGCAACGGCTCATCATGACCAATCGGGCAAGCTCCTCGCTAGACGACGTCGACAGTGTAGCAATTGATAACAGTGTCGATCAGGAGCGCGTCGCTTTTGTCTACTACAAGTAAGGTTCAATAAAAGTGGCGGTTTTCCTGGTGATATGTTTTTTTTTTTGGCAACTCGATCACACAGGGCACTTTCGATTGCAATCGATCCCGATCAGGCCCGATCGCGATCAAAGGTACCCTGAGTGATGAGCATTTCCATGCAGTTCATGCAATTAATTACAATTGCTGTCACAACACAAACGAAGAAAAACAAAACTTTTGCCGCTGCAAGAGTAAAGCTTTCGTTCCGATACAAACACCACCTAGGACTAAATATGGGCATGTTGCAGATATAAAAAATGTCTTAATGCAAGTGGAAACCATCCCGCTATTGTACGCTTGCCACTTTCCAGTCGGTAGATTCTACTTCCAGCTGGAAAATACTCTACCCAGTTGTTCCCAGCTGGAAGCGCTGTTTCCAGCTGAAAAATGCTGTATCCAGTTGTTTCCAGCTGTAGCTGGAAAACTTCCAGCTGGAAGTGCTGCTTCCAGCTGGAAGACCAGCTGAGGTGGATTCCACTTCCAGCTGGAAAGTGCCATTTCCAGCTATTTCCAGCTGGCTCTGGAAAATTTCCAGCTGGAAGGGCTAATTCCAGTTGGAAACCTGGCTGGAAATACCATTTCCAGCTGGAAATTCAGAGCCCATTTTCATGTGGGCGTTCAACTGTGTGCAGAGATGCGTTCAGCTGTTTGTCAAATAAATCGGTAAGCACTTTTGTTGATAGTTCTTCTGTTGTTTCTTTTTCGCCCTGCGGAATTCCAAAAACCATGAGGTTATTTCGTCTGCTTCTGTCTTCCAAAGACACCAGCCTATCGTGCAGGGTTTTTACAGACGCGTTCAGGGTTTTGTTTGTATTAGTTAACTCAGCTATAACTTTGGCTTGGTCCCTGCATGACAGCCTGCACTGTCTTCTCAACTTGTTTTATTCTCTCGCTCAAGGCGGCTAAATCCGTTTTGATCGCTTGTTGCCCGTCAAGCAATTCTTTCAAGAGCGTTGTTGTGTTAGGACCTGGATTCGTCTCAATGTCACCAGATAACAACAGACACAGAGAAGCGAATGACAAATAAAGCACTTTTGGGCAGGGCAGCACTACAATGAAGCGATTATCATTCTTGTAACCATAATACGAATAGAAACCAACCTGTTCAAGGAACAGAAGACGAGTTACTGGTGACATGGCTTCTGCGGTGCCACCGTGCCCACTGACGCAGGCTGCTGAATCCGCTGCCTTTATAGGACAGGACGAAGTTCCCGTGATGCTTCCATGGTATCTGGTGCCGAGGGTGTCGCTGACAGGCACTTCCCAGTCGAAGACGGCCATATCAGGAACGGATCCAACGATGCACGTGTTGTATGCGTTCTCATGGCAAGATGCGCAGATCAACAGCACCTGATCAAGGAACAGAAGACGAGTTACAGGTGACATGGCTTCTGCGGTGCCACCGTGCTCACTGAGTTGACGTGTACTTTGCACACCACTGGGGAAATAAGCATTTATAATTGAAAATGGATGGTATCCTGGGAGACGTAAATCTATGGCCAAAATTTCACAGTCGCAGTCCATGATTTGAAAAGAAATTTTTGCCTTGTGACAAACTTTACTGGAAACAAGTATAATTAATCCTCCTCCTCGCGAGTCTCTATCTAATCGGAAGGACCGAAAACCTTTTAAATGAAAATTTATCTTTGGTGAAAGCCACGTTTCTTGAAGAAGTGAGATATCTGGATTGAATTGAACAGATAGGCAAGATAAATCTGTTGAAGCTGAAAATATAGAACGACAGTTCCACTGCAGCACTTTCAACTGTGCAATGGTGTTGAACGCACAGCAGCGGCAACTGCCGCCTTTAGAATACTTTCTGTAAGCACAAGAGATGGTTGACTCTTTTTTTATTTTGGTTTCATAGTTTTTGAAATTGGAGACCCCATACGTATGGGAGCTCGAGTGTCAAGTTCCATGTCTGTGACACTAACAGTGTCTGAATAAGAGGGCTCATCCTCGCGTGTTTGGACTAGCGAAGTAGTGTCTGTGGAATGTTCTGCAACTGTGGAAGGCGTCTCCTCCTCGTTGCTAGGCATTCGAGGTGTGGCGTTAGATACTGGGCACTGCATTGGTGTCTTAGTGGGCTGCATTATTTGCATCATGTGACTGGAAATGATTTGCGCTAAGCAATTAGAGAGACTGGATATCAATTTATCCATAGCTTTAGCCATTGCTTTTTCCACAGCAGAGTCAATTGCTTCTGAGAGGTTAAGATCCATGCTTGGAGTGTTGCGCGCTGTAACACCAGAGTATCCGAAGGCCCTGTCTTTGATAACGGAAATTGCACCTCTTCGGGAGCAGCGACGGCGGTCGATTATTTCAAGAATTTGTATTTCTTCCCAATGGGCATTGAAACTCCCTCGGACGTCCGGATAATATCCCGACGTCCAAGTCCTACAGCAGTCGTCCCGGGGACATCCAGTGGATATCATTATCGGACTAATTTTAACATCCACTTCTTATCCTCCTGCGGACATCCTTAGGTCATTCGTGCTGGACATTTCGCCAATCTCCTGAGCATGACTTTGTTCGGATTTGAGTGACGAACTGCTCCCTTGCTGAGCATTTCTGCGCTTGCAAATACCAACGTAGAACTGACCTCGAGTTCATTCAAGCTATAGCCACAGCTAACTTTGTTCAATAGAGGCATCAACGTTTGTCGGCGAAATATCAACGAGTCTTCAAACATGCAGCATAAAATAAACCACATTCGATCTAATTCTACCCGCCCATGGGATTTTCTTCTTCTGGTGGAGTGCGTACAGGTACCCACGGAGGCGTTAGTGGACTGGTTCTAATTATAAAGCACAGTGTGATCGTAAAAGGTACGTGCATGCACATGTGACTGCCTCATTACTATTACTTGCAGAGGCCCAGAATGATTTCTGTGCTTACAGTGCTCACGCGTTATCACGCATATCCTTTGTGAGCCATCACGCTCGCCAGACATCGATGTGACGAGAGATCAACTGCGCCGTTGTATAGTTGACGTCCATTCACGACGCTTTTCAAATAATAATTAACAGCAGCCACACATTTGGAAACTTCATAAATATTTCGATCATCTCTAAAGATGCAGAAAACGCACCGCAAGCATACCCATTATGCTACCAGCGCAAACTTTTCTGAATCTTAGCATACCCTGCATTTTTCTTTTTTTTTTACGGGAGGCTATTTCTTTTTATCGTGCGGGTTCTTTCCAGTAATATTTTTGGAAGTGTGCATCGGCAGAATTTCACTGGTGGCATTAACCCTTTCGTGTTTCCATTGATGTTGTGACTGTTAACAACACAATAATTTCCAGTCATCCGAAGAGGCGCCGTCGGAAACAAGAGATGTTTCGCGCGCAGCGCGAGCCAAACGCGGGCGCGACCTTGACGGGGAGCGGCGAAAACGTACACCTGTGGGAGGTGAAATCATTCCGCCGGGAGAGAAGCGAGCACCATGCGAGCGCTGGCCTCTAGGATGAAACTTGGCCTGCGAAAAAGGCGCGAAGGCGAGCGTTTCGCGCGCTTATTGTGAGTGCAGAGGCGCCATTTTCAGTTGTCACTACGGCTGTGCAAGGTGGTCAAGACTGTTGTTTCTTTCTCCTGAGCTCCTGGCCGGGTTGGCCCCGCAGTAAAGGTAAGATGAAGCGTGCCTGGACTTTATACTATACCATGTGTTGTCGGTATGGTCTACAGGCCACATATGCACAGTAGTTCGCGTGAGCGCCTTTCTTTTAGTTGCATATGTGCAAGGAGGTGCTGCTGTACGCGATTGCTTGCGGTCGCATATGTCGCTGGGAGCTGCTACTCACTGTTAATACGGTGTAGTGCGCGTGAAGTATGCAGAAAGCTCGCAAGAGATTTGCTGAAGAGAAAGCGGCACGGGAGACGAAAAAATCCCTTCAACTTCTCCATTCTGCATGCACCGGGCAGGAGTGTTCTTCGACCAGTTGATCTGTTGTTTCGCAGTCCTTGTGCAAACGGTTGGAAACCGTACCTCGTGTTAACGTGAACGAAATTGTTCAGGAACCCGAGTCGTCAGAATATGACACACTTTCAGAAGACGCCACGTTCTGTGACCGCGATTACTCCAGGCGATTGAGATTTGGTGCGGATGGCATTCCACTTCGTCAGTCCAGTCCTATAGCTTCATCGGGTTCTGATGTGGTAACTCCACAAATACGTTTTCGAGATTCCCTGCGTCTATGGGCAATTGAAAACAACATTAAAAAGAAGGCCATTACTGACCTACTGAAGCTTCTGAAGTCCCAAGACCTTTCTAAATTGGACCTTCCCGGTGACGCGGGTACCCTCTTGAGAACACCGTGTACGCAAGGTAAATACCCGGTAACTGCTCTGAAGCCAGGTGAATATTGTCATTATGGTCTTGCTGCAGGATTGCGGTACTCTCTGAGAGCCGTGAAACAGCTCCCACGCATTCTTAAACTCACATTGAATGTGGATGGATTACCGCTTGCAAAGAGTTCCAAAATGCAACTGTGGCCAATTCAGTGCCAGGTCAGCAACTGCGGCGCTGTTACCTCACCATTTGTAATTGGTTCTTATGCAGGGCCTTCAAAGCCACTGTCTTCAAATGACTTCCTCAGACCTTTCGTTGACGAAATGCAGCATCTGTTGACACATGGGCTTGTTGTCGATAACCAAAAGATTGAACTGAGACTGAAGGCACTAGTGTGTGATGCCCCTGCACGGTCCTACATAATGATGTCGAAAGGTCATAGTGGCTACAACGGGTGCCCAAAGTGCACTGTTGAAGGCTCTTATGTGGCAGGCAAGGTTGTGTTTCTTGATTCAGATAGCCCTCTGCGCACTGATGAAAGCTTCAGGGAACAGCATGATCCCGAACATCACAGAGGAACCTCTATTCTCCTCGAGTTGCCCTTTGATACCGTACGTGATGTTCCTCTTGACTATATGCATGTTGTCCTTCTCGGTGTTGTGAGAAAACTCCTTTCCATATGGGTATCAGGACCTTTGAATGTTCGGCTCGGTCCGCTTTCTCGTCTCAAGTTCAATGAACTAAGCAGTACTTAGCGTCGACATATCCCACGTGAATTTTCCCGGAAGCCACGGGGACTTGATGAGCTAGATCGTTGGAAGGCGGTTGAATTCCGGCTTCTTTTGTTCTACACAGGGCCAGTATTGCTCAAACTCATTCTTCCAGATTACCTCTATGAAAATTTTTTGGTTCTTCATGCCGCACTTTCAATTCTAGCCAGCAAGCAGTTATGTGCTCGTTATGCTGACTATGCAAAAGATCTTCTCAAGCATTTTGTAAATACATTTGCTAATTTCTATGGAAAAGACCATGTGTCTTTCAATGTTCACTGCCTGTTACACCTGCCTGACGATGTAAAGTATGATGGGGCACTGGATTGCTTCAGTGCATTCCCTTTTGAAAACAACATGCGACACCTGAAAAAGCAGCTTCGCAAGCATAGAAAACCCTTGCAGCAACTTGGAAAGCGGCTATCTGAAGCACGGTCAAGCAGTGTCGGAGAGCTTCGTGAGGAAGCCAGTGTTGTAACACCTGGTTGCCGTCATGAAAATGGTCCACTTCCTTCCACGTGCTGTGTGCCGTGCTTTCAAAGTGTGAAATGCTGAAGTTTCACCCTGAGCTTGGACAGGCAAGACAACTGCTGTATGCTGGATGAGCACATTATTATTATACGAAATAGTGCCTGCTTAAAGTCAACTAAGGAGCTCTGTATCATTGGTCAAGAGTTTCGTCGAAAGGAAGACCTTTACACAGTGCCTTTTCAGTCTTCGAGACTGGGCATATACATTGTTTCAGATCTTTCAGAACTGGAAGTGTGGCCTCTGCATAACGCTCGAAAAAATGGTCAGGCTCCCATGGAAGAAGCAGTTTCTGGTCGTTCCAGAGCTGCATTCAATCTAACTTGTGCTGTTTGGAAAAATCTCTTTTTCGGAATTGAGGCATTATTTGTGTTGCTGTATAATAGAAACTTGGTTCCATTGTTCCCCCACGAGCCTTGGGCTATACAGAACTTCAGCATATGCCAACAAATTGTATAACACTTTCAGCAGTTGCCTTTACGCATGCTAACAATGCCAAGCTGTACTTTGGTAAGTATGATTGTTTTCCTTATGCAATGAAGTCCTTGCAATTTGTTTATCGCAATTATTTTTTTGGGGAGATACCTATTAGTTGCCTTGGAGCTTTTTAAAACTTGAAGGGGCCCTGTAGTAGCGTTGCCCTGAACCGCTTTTTATCGAAGGGGAGAAATGTATTTGAAGTGAAAATGGCTATTCCAGAAATACTTTGCCGCAAAAAGTACTTCAATGGGTTCAGCAGAAGCGGAGTTATTGGAAAGCAAACACGACCTCCGCTGTGCACCCGTTTCTTCTTCAATCCCTTGCACTGCGAAGGCTACGGCGCAGTGAGGCGTGCCCACAACGCTCGACCTTCTAAATGTCACCGTGGCGCGCAGTTTAAATTTCATTTTGGATGTTTTGGATGTCATTTTAGTTGTTGTTTCATCCACTTTCGATTCCATTAATTTATAATTTTTTTTATTTCAGTTAGTCAGTACAAGTAATTTCACCCATGTTGTCTTTGGTGTCATTGTTAGTTTCTTAAATGATATTATTAATAAAAATAGCTTTTTCTTGTCATACCCAACCACAAGTGCACATTTCTTATGTACCATATGTGGTTAAATAAAATCAAACTCATAGTGACTCACGCTACGAGGGACAATGTAACGGAGAGGTCCGAATGAATTACAGCCACTTGGGGTTCTTTAACATGCACTGACATTACAATACATGAGCCTTTTGCCTCCATTGAAATGCGACTGGCACAGCAGGAATCGAACCCGCATTTTCTGGGTCAGCAGCCGAGCGCCAATACCACTGAACCACTGCTGCGGGCTAGAATACTTGTCACTTTAAAATTCCTTTTCTTGTGTATTGGCTGGAGTAGTGCCTTCATAGACTGCAGTTGATCATTTGATATTGTAACATTATTTGTGCACAATTTTGTGCTTAAATTCATTGTTTTCACAGTTTTCTTCTCCTTTGAATGACTGATTGCTGATATTTATGTCACTTTTCAGATTCTGAGTGACAAAAGGGTGTGAAATAGAAGGCATCAAGGCGTCAGTGGGCATTTTGCCTTCACTGAGTACTTCATTGAGTGAAGGGCAGCCAGTCCACTGCAGTCTTTCTTTCTCGCAAGTCATGGCTGCATGCTTCTGAACGGCCTTTTTTGTGTGTATCGATCTTAATAGATTTGCTGCTGACATGTCTCCTTTCTTGTAGTTCTCTCACTATATTTCTATTATTTTGTAATCAGTTCCATTGCAGTATTTTTGTCAGTCTTATGCGGCTACTTCCGTTGCAGTTTGTGTTACCACTAAAGAAAGCTGAACTAGCTGGTAAATGTTCACACTTTTGCATACAGCACAACATGCATAAATGCACAGTACCACTTGTGTGTACTTCCTGTTGTCCATTGTCATGTTACGTGCTATTGTAGGAACCATGCTAAAGTGTAAGCTTACTACTATCTTTCACAATTAAAGTGATGGCTAAGTTCTAGTGTGTTGCAAGGTGAGGCTACGAAACAGTTTGTTTACATTTTATTATACCTCTTGTGTTACGATGTGGCCGTGAGTCGGAAAGGCTGCACTATATTGAGCAGTACTGCATGAGGACTCCAGTTTCAGTATGTATCAACCGTTCCGTTCATTGCTATTTACTTCTTTTCCTCAGGAAGAGGTGGCAGGGCTACTAGCATGTAGCAAGTCAATGCTACACATATTTCACATTTAACCATTCTGTGTCACTTCCAGTTTTATGTTTATTTGTTACAAACAATAATTTCCTTGATAGTTATTTTACTGTGAAGTATTTATCATTTATGCTGGTCTTTGCTGGCAGCAAAAAGTCTGCTCTCTTCTAGTCGTTTTACTTTTGTGCGTAGCGTTGTATTTGTTTTCTTGCTGTCAGCCCAGAGTTTTTATCTAGTACATAGCGAGAATCACTGTTTCAGTTCTTATTTGCATTTTGTTTTACTGTGACTTACTTTTTCGAGAAGAAACAGTATTTTATTTGTAGTGCATTGCAAGTTTGTCACATTTCAGCTACTGTTTGCATAGTTTTGTTCATATGCATGTGTAAACCAAGGAGGGATCATTTGCCGTTTCCAAGGTATTGCTAGAATATGAAAAAAAAGGCACAGTCCAGATAATTTATGTCTCAGCTGTGTGATATTTTAGGTGTGAGGATTGCTAGTACCTTTATGTTCCTTGTATACTCATTACTGCATGTAGTGAAACTCGATAGCGTACTGATCGCCAGCTTTTTTTTCGGGGATAGGAGCCTCACCTCAAGACTCATTCACGCTAATGAAACAGTGAATACCTGCGCTCTGTTCATGTCTCGTATACCATGTGGCATTCTGAGCTTTTTTCTCATGTTCCCTGATGTTAAGGTGAAGAATAATCGTACTATAGTGAAAGAAGTGTACCATGCTTTTGAAGTACCCTGAGTGCTACACCTGGCCCTGCCCACCTTGATGTTTATAAAGATATACTACCGATAGGGGTGCTTAGTAAACACTCTTATAGCACTTGGGGGCTGGAAATTTTAATGTACTGCTGTAAAAGCTGTCACCTGCAGACTTTGTCTTAGTTTGTGCTAATAAGTTGTTGGATTTTATTATAATGCAGGACTGTCACATATTCTTTCTCTGAATGTTACAGGTTTGCAGTATATCAATGGTCTCGTGACCAGTTCTGTGTTTGAGTACTTGTAACACTTGCATCACTATACCGGCTCTCCATGTATTAAATCGAGCTTTTGTAATGGAAATGAATAAAAATTTCTGTGAAAGTGATTGTCCATTTTATGTAAACTTAACTTGCTTTGGAATCTTTGTTCCATGGGTGCAAGTTGTATTTTCAGTGGTGCATGTCAGTATACTGCATCATCTTTGCAGCACAGATTCTACACAAAGCCAATGTTTACGCTAACTGTGCTATTCAGCCGATTTAAATAAAAATGAACATCCTGCAGACATCCCTTAATGGTCCACAGTTCGTCGTACGGATGTCTGACGGACTTTTAGCAATGAAAACCTAAACAAATTCTTGCGTCCGAGGAACATCCGTATATCCGTTCTAGACATCCACGGGACACCCCTCGGACTGCCAATTAGTATGCGCCTGCTAGTCCTGTGGATGTCCGCCGTACGCCCTTAGGCGAGCTGCGGACGGCCTGTGGATGACCAAGATATCCAGAAGTGGTAGTCCAGTAGACGTCCAGAGGAGTTCGAATGCCCATTGGGTTGAGCGCGAGCTGAGCAGTTCGAATAGTCTGCTGGGTGCTCTCCCCCACAGAGGCAGCACTTTTGAGATTGAGTAGAGCATTCACTTGAAGAATCACCATCCCCACAGGTGCGGCAACGCAAGCTAGACTTACATCCTTGTGCACTGTGCCCGAATCTCCAACAATTCTTACACTGGATTGGACGTGACGCAAGCGGCTCTACACGGAATACAAGAGGCCACACCTTTACTTCAGATGGACATGATGTGCCCACAAACGTTGCAATAACAGATTCTGTCGGAACCCTCTCGTTATTTGCCAGTCAATTGCAACGGTAGATAGCAATGACGCCTGCTGCGGATAGCTTGTCCAGGGTTTCAGTAGGACTTAATCGGGGGTCTACGCCCCGCAGACTCATGGTGCACGCAAGGTGAGGCGGAATGAGAGCACTCAACGGGGTGGAAGCGAATGAAGTGCATTTCCAGAGGTCTTCTACACAGGTCTGGTCGGGTGAACGACACACTATACCGCCCCGTCCGAGCGCTCGCACATCAGTGATGGTCTGGAAGTGGTTGGACGTGGCCTTAAGTGCCTTCTGGACAGCCTGTGGATTCGTGATCCTGATGGAACCTCCATTGGTAGGCACAAGCGCCACAGGAGTGGTGCTGACGCCACTGCGAAAAAATAAATCTATGGGCAATTCATTAGGTGACAGGGATGTTGACCAGGCGGATCGCGCCTGGCCAGGAGAACTGGTCGACATCAGCTCAAAATGGCTGACGCAAGGAATGCCAATCAACCAGGAACTAAAATACGGTTATTGAGACACCTTAAACCGCCCGATACTCAGCCAAAACACCACTGCAGGTCAACCAAACGGTCGCTCTGTCGAGGCCAGCAGGAATCAGCGACGACATCAGGAACGTCGGTCGCTGAGGCACAAGACGTCCGACATTTTTGCAAGTTAACTTTATTCTTTTCCAATTTGTTCCTTGATTTATCAGCATACCTACTCCTCCTCCCTTCCTCTCCGTTGTTGTTCTATTGCTCCCTTCCCAGACGTACCCTTCAATAAACGGTGGGTCTTCTAGATCCCTGAGCTTTGTTTCGCATAGCGCGTATACACCTACTTCTTCGTCCTTTCTCTGCTGTTGTATTTCTAACCACTTCGCTCTCTTTCTACCACCTTGCATGTTTATGTACCTGATCCTGGCCGTGTTAAATTTATTTTTTGTAGTTTTCTTCTTGGACCTCCTAGTGGCCATTTTATTGGCGTCAGCCTCTATTGTTGCACTTTCTACACTGTTTCTATCTACCCCTACGCCCTGAGGTGTAGTGGACCCCCTAAAAAAGCTACGTCGCTTTCATCGCTTTAACGCCACCTATATAAAAATAATATACGGAGCCAAGCCAAATCATTATTTAGCGTCTATTTGGGTGAACCTAACGCTTTCGGGGCCTAAGCGTTGCAACGACCGGGGCAATATAACGCTTACCCCCCTTTTCCACTCCGTCGACCGGGCCGCAGGAACGGCGGCCACACCGTTATGCTGCCGCCGTACCACGCAGAAAAGCTAGCTTTACAGTTTGAAAAGAGTTCCGTGACACGATTTAAGGCCTGCAGTGCAGCACGTTTTAAAGCACTGGGATCGCTTAATTTTTGCAAGCTTTCTACTGAGCTAGACATCCAACGACATTAAAAACAATACATGCTCACTTTCCCTTGAAACAGAATCGACCAACCTATTGCACATATCGGGCGGAGGACTTACTCGTGAATAGTTTTAACAGATCATCTGCCTTTCACTGCGGCACACAGCAGTAAATCCTATAATGTCATCTATGACATTAGGCTATCTGTAATCAACTAAAAAAATAGATTATCCTATAAATCTTTCAAAACAATTTTCCAGTCTTACGGAGGCTAGGAAAGGGAAATTTATGCCGTCGATCTAGCATTCCAACTGCCACCTATGCTCGTTGTTTACATTTCTTGCACCGCTCCTCCTCTTCTAGTTTCACTATTCAAACGCAAAGCATTCGCAAATATGTGTTCTTTTGTATATTTGTGAATTTATTCATTCACCACCAATGCAAGCGCTTTGTGCCTGCCGAAATGGCAGCACGAGCGCTGAACAGATCGCAGAAGCAGACGACATCGAACAAGTTATAAGTAGCGCCACTTTGCTCGTACGTTCTTTTCCTAGCGGCAAAAGGGGCGAACTAGACCGGGCGTGCTGGAGCAGGGAGATCTGTGCAGGTCTGGAGTTCAGTAGGTCGTGATTCCCATGATGGTTGAACTATTCCATCCACCATAGGTTGAACTATAGTTATAGTGCCTAGAATATACTGGCTAGTGTGCCGTGCATCAGCTCTTTTCAATGGACGAGCGTGGCGCCGCCAGCAATGAATGCCCACGATGGCCGGCAGAGGTCGCTGCCACACGGGTGGGTGCAGTGTTCAGGTATCTGTACAAGCAAAACATTGATTCACCGTGGAGGAAAAGAACTAGGAAGCTTACAAGCAAGTATGCGGCCTGTGGGGTGAGCAACACAGCAACAAAGAAGGTCAAGCGGAAAGTCAGAGAGGCTGAATTAATCTCATGGGTGGCGGCAATGGAAAAGAAACCTGCCATGAGTAACTACTTAAGGGGAAATAACGAAATTAGGAAAGAAACCATTTATGATAACTCAAAGGGAAGCTCATTACTTTTCGAAGCGAGATCGGGATGCCTTAGAACACGCACCTATAAAGCGAGATATAAGAAGGAAGAAGAAGCATGTGCTTGCTGCGGTAAAGCTAGGGAAACGACGTAGCATATTTTATTAGAATGTGAAGACGTCCATCCAGCGGTCGATTTAGGCACCACTGGCCTCCTTGAAGCCCTTGGGTTCAGCGGGAGCAGGGGTAAAGCAAACAGGTCCGCAATAGACATCAGTAAGAGGCGACTGGAGGATTGGTGGAAGAAAAGTAGGGAAACGACAAAAAACGGAGACGTACAAAAACACAGTTCGCAATAGGGGATCAGCAAATTTGGACGTGGTAGTTCATAGTGTTTTTTTTCTTTTCCTTTTTCATTGGTTAACCTAGGTAGGATATTAGGCAGCATAGTAGCAAGAGCTTGGTGGCACAAGCCACCGCCCCGTTCCAAAGGGGACGCTCATAACATCCATCCATCTATCCGTGCAGACTGCGCGTGTCGTCTGCTTCGCATATCAGTTTCGCAGTTGTTGCGTCGGTTTCTGTGTTTGCGTTTTCAGTGTTATTACAGCGTTGCGTGTTTGTGCTTGGTGTTGTCAAAGAGTGAGTGCGTGGCTGTTATGTTCGTGTGCCTGTCATTGCGAGAACTATGCGGCGGCGGTGAAAAAATGCCGAAGCTGAGACAGTGCAAGGAGGACCTGCTTTGTGCCGTTGTGTGGAAGCGGTTACCGCTCGAACAAAGGGCGTGTATCCTTGTTCACTCTACCATCTGATACGAAGCGGCAGCAGAATGGGCAAGAATGATCAGGAGAACGGGCAGAAGGCCGGCACCAACTGCTGCGGTTTGTGAAAAACAGTTCTAAAACAGCTTAGTCGAGCGCGCGTTCTCTATATATCACCGTGAATGACGTTGTCTACGAGATACCCCGCGATAAAACACGCCCACGGTGGAAGTATTCTTCCATCGTGACCACGCCTGAAACCCTAAGCTATACCCACGATATTTCCTGAGTTTGCTAAGCATTCAGCAATTACTTTTCCTGAGTACTAGGGGAAAAAGAAAGAAGAAAAAACGAGCAGTAGTGCTTTGATCTACTATACTGCAGGTTATGTTGCACGATAGATTACTGCCCAAAATTCTTGACCACATTGTGCAGGCTTCCTTTGCGTAAGTAAAGCTGAAGCTAGTACAGACGCTGCTTCATTATTGCACTTCCCATTTTGACAATGGAGGCCTTGCTTGTCTATCTTAGCCAGACGTCAACCGCTGTGAAGGCCGGGGAAGATGCTTTTACTGTGTTCTTCAGCAAAAACAAGTTACATGTAGCGAGTATAGCTGATTTTTCAGGTCAGCTGCAGACAGCTGGCCTTTCCTCAACCAGGGTGCCCAGAGCATGAAAAACCAGCTTTTGACAGCAGTTGCAAAGTTCTTTGTTTTCTTGTGGTTTCGTTTTTTTTTTTTAAAGGCATCAACAAAGAGAGGGAAGCGCAAAGGCAACGGCAGAAGCTCCTGAAACTGCGTCACTGCGCGATCTATTCAAGAATGTGTGCATTATCTCATCTAGGGCTGTCTTATATGCCTGCGATTGACTGTTGTTACGCATGAATAAAATCTTTGTTACGCTTAAATGAAATATCTGTTTCCTATTTTTGTTCACGTATATCAGACATAAAAAGAAATCTGCACGTATTTACCCGGTATAAAAAAAATGTATAGGTACACGGAACACCACGTGCAGTCCATTTTACAGGCATTTTTTTTTTTTGCTTATTATCCTATCCTCGGGGCCCAATGGGAATTATGAGGAGATGGGTACATGGTTTACAAACCATCAAAAACATTCAAACCTATGAGGACAACAATAAGATAGTAGGCAGAAATAGGAGCAAATAAAATAAAAAGAAAGAACACAGAAATTCAAGTCATTTCAAAAGATGATCGGTTACAGCGGTTTTGAATGGTTATGCATTAATATAACATCAATAGAACAGTAACGTAACCTTAGAATTCCCTTACTTTATTAGAATGAAAAATGTAACCTGAAACGTACCCTTAAAAAATTACGCTGCCATCATCGCTAGAATAAAAAAACAAGTGTCCTTAGCTATCGCCGAAGATATACACGTACGAAGGTGAAAGCCTTGTAAAGCCTGCTCTAATTCACTCTAATCCTTAATTAATACACCTATCATCCCTCTAATTCAGCCTTATCCCCTTAATCCAATCACTATAATGAATAATTAAATTTGCTAATCATTTAGCATCTCCTATACACGGCTGGACATGCTTTGGTTCGATTCTGGCCTTTCTTGGATCGTGTGATATGTTCTGTACCTCGTAACACGGCCTTGGAACATGGAGATCAAGGCATTTGCCTTAGAAATTACGTTTTCTCTTCGCCAGCATAGAAACACATTAGGTTCCCCGCTCGAAGCCCAGCTGAGCTAGCACACGCTTTTCACGCAAGCGACAAGCGCTAGAGAAGCCTGTTGTAATCGAAACAAACCCTGATTTATAAATCAGCTGCCCACGTTTGAACTGTGCTGCTGCTACAGCTTAATAAAAATTACAATTTACCGCATTGGCAAAAGTCAGGCCTGGTACCATTACCCCCTTCCATATCCCTCGTACTACCTCGTACCCATTGTAGTTCCACAGGGCCCTACTCTTCATAATCGCTGCACTTCTGTTACCTTTAGTCGTTAGATATTTTTCGTACTCTGTCAGATATACTCAATGCCATTATTTATCCACACCCCAAGGTACTTGTATTTATCGACTATCTCCAGCGTGGCCTCCTGTATCTTATGCTCGCCGCAACTGTTATCATTAAAAATCATGACTGCTGATTTTTCTTTGCTAAACTTCAAGCCCAATCTGTCTCCTTCTGTACCACATATGTCCATTAATTCCTGCAGATCTTCTGCATTGTCAGCCATTAATACAATATCATCCGCGTACATCAGTCCTGGTAATGACTGTTCAATCAATTTTCCTTGCTTGAGAAATGATAGGTTGAAGCCGAGTCCGCTTTGCTGTATTTTGGCCTCTAGACCTTGTAGGTACAGCATAAACAGCAGAGGCGACAATGGGCACCCCTGCCTAAGCCCCCGCCGAATCATTACAGGCTCCGAAACCTGCTTTTCCCATTGTATAATCACCCGGTTACCTTTATAGATATCTTTTAAGAAATTGGTTACTCCATCTTGCACTCCTAAAGTTTCCAGAATGCCCCACAAGCCCTCTTGAAGTACACTGTCATAGGCTCCCTTGATGTCCAGAAAAGCCAGCCATAGGGGTCTGTGTTCCTTTTCAGCTATTTCAATGCACTGTGTTAGCGAGAACAGATTGTCCTCTAGCCTCCTATGCTTCCGGAACCCATTTTGTAGCTCCCCAAGTACCCCCTCGTTCTCTACCCATGCCTGCAGTCTGTCCTTTATAATCTGCATAACCACCCTGTAAACCACTGACGTCACTGTTATAGGCCGGTAGTTATTTATGTCAGCTTTGTCCCCCTTTCCCTTATATATCATTCTCATCCTACTTAGCCTCCATTCGTCAGGTACTTTACCATCCACTAGCATTTTGCTCACCACCTCCCTCAATGCTTTCTTAGATTTCGGGCCCAATTTCTTTATTAACATAATTGGAATACCATCGGGGCCTGCCGATGTGCTACTTGGTACCCTCTTCTCCGCCCTTTCCCACTTTCCCACCCACCTGCACTGCAGCGCCCCTAGTGGCAGCCGCCGGCATTCATTGCATTTGGTGCCACCCGAAAGTATAGAGGCTAGAAGGTTTTCCTAGTGTCACGACCGAGCCGGCGCAGCTGAAATAACTTGCTATGCGCAAGGGAGATGGCGCTACCGCCCGCTGGCGCGCGGGCAGGCGCAAGAAGCTCTCATGGGGGTAGTGCTCTCTGGTTCAGTCGGTTGATCGTGTGTGTGCTGCTGTCACTGCTTTGACAAGGCGTTAAAGTGCTAAAGACAGTGCAAACTCTGGCATAGGTTCTCTTGTCATTTAGATTCGACACGGACTAGCTGTAACGCCGAGAGCGTGCCGCGGCAGGAGCAAATGCAAGCGTCACTTCGGGACCGACCTACTGCGCCGTAAAGAAGCGTAAGAACACATCTTGTACATGATACCGAAACGAGAAAATGAAGCGGGACAAATTGCAGGGCGGAATGTCTTTATTACACAAGGTTCCATGGCAACAATATACTAATGGCTTTCCTTGTGGGAAGTGCCCTGTGCGAGGCTACCGACAGCGCCTCATTTTCAGCAGCTTTTTCTTTTATCGCTGCGCGCTTTGTTTACTGACTTTACAAGAAAATGCATCCTAGTCAAGGCGTAAAACTTCATCACTTCTGTCGTAATTCGACGTCCATGCTCCTCGCAGCTCTCACCTTGAAGCTCACGTCCCTGAAGAAAATGCAGAAAGCTGACCATGCTATCTGCGTGTAGCTTATTGCGACTGAAAAACACCGTAAATGCGTCCTCAAGCTTTGCTATGAGCTGTTCAATTGGCCTTGATGGATAAACTAAGCCTCCATGGTCAAAATTTCGAGTAAGCGAGGTATTGTTGTTTGACTCGGCTTGCAAAGACAAAGTGCTGAAACAAGTTGCACATTGAGGGCAAGGAAATCTTTTAAGGATTTTTCTTACAACATACCCAGCTACATAAAAAGATTAGTCTGCTGTCACTTTTTTTTTTTGTCTACACAGCCCTGAGGATCGCTCAGGCTGCTGTGCTCCTCGAGCAGCTCTGCATGCAGCAGAAGCCAAGTTTCCGCCATCCAGTAAATTATCGACAAGTTCAGTTATTCGCGCATTTTTTTCTTTGGGGACATGAGATGGCTGCAAGAGGGCAGTCACTACTTCTGCAAGTACTTTTGCTTCTTTTAGAGACTTTGCGAGGCTGTAGAAAGCCAGGTTGTTGATAATTATCAAAAACTGCACCACTATTGGATGATCATTGCAACCGAAGCACTGGCACGCAATACCAAATACATTCTCCATCCTGTCTTGGCTTAGATTTGCGGTCAACAAGTACTTGTATTGCAGGGACGTGGTTAGGTATTTTACAAGCGGCAGTGTGCTTTGCAGCGTTACACGCGGCCCAAGGGCAGTTCCTGCACTTAAAAAGCCGCCACCATGCTGTGCAGCATATTCTTCCCATTCATTGAGAAAAACAATAAACTCATTAAAAAACTGTGCACTTCTTGAATCAGCACGAAGGCCTTTTGATGGGATTCTAGACGACATTATAAAAATTAGCCTTTCCATTAGTTTTAGAAACCGTTCTGTCGTGTCGATGTTTCAGACGTTGTCCCTTTGCAAATGCGGATCAGGAGCTGTGGGCTCCTCATCCGCATGAGGATACATTCCAACACCCACAGCTGATTGAACCGCATGCCCCGGGTTGACTTTCTGGAAGCTGCCTCGAAACATGCCTTCACACCAAGGCGCTGCTTTGGAGGAAGGCCTCCGATTTTCTCCTCCAGCACAATAGTTGGGATGGACTGCGGGAGTACCCGGAGGTCTTTGACGGTCTTGCTGAAAGTTTTTTTTTTTTTTGGGGGGGGGGGGCGGAATAAGTCAAGGGATTTTCGCTTCCTTGCATGTATTTGTTTCAAAGTCGTTAGTCGTTTCTTATGCCGCCAGCTGAACTGGTTCAAGATAAGCTTTCTTGAGTATTTGCATCGTAGGCAAGTATTGCATATCGGACGTCGTCACAGTGCAGGGTTTCGAGAAGTACGCTTTTCCATACTGTGTATGTTGGCCAGGTGAGAGAGGCTCAATCTAACAGCCGGGACAAAGTAGCAATTTATCTCGTGCTTTGAACGTAGCGTTCGTTGAAATGCCTTGAGCACACGACACAGGTTTCGTCGAGAGCCTTGTCATCTCGCGTTATGTTTCGAGCCCATTCTTGCGACCGATGAGGGTCGGACGGGGCGCGGAACGACACTTTTTCTTTCGACGACTTGTAGCCACCATTGCAGAGCGGCACGAAACACGTGCGACCTTTTTTGTCGGCATTATTACACGTGCATCTAGAGGCACAAACAAATCACGCACAAATCCCAGCCCGCGCGCACTTGCCAACTGGCAGGGCGAACGGCGCGCCTAGAACAGCGCGGCCAAAACTCGCCTGGAAGCTGCAGCGCCACCTACGCGGTGCATCCAAACTGGTTTCACAGGTGCCCCTTGAAATGGCGGCCGTTCACGACACTAGGAAAACCTTCTAGCCTCTGTACCGAAAGGCCGCGGACGGCACACTAGCCAGTATATTCTAGGCACTATTGGCCTCGAGCTCCACCACTGGAAAAGCTGGCGCCACCGTCGGCGTGACGTGCTAGGAGGGATCACGTGGACATAGCGGCCGCGTCGGCTGCTTCGGGCGCGCCGAAGCGAGCTGAAAACGAGTTTAAATTACCTCGTACGCTGCGTTTTCATTTAGTGGTGAAATTTTCCCGCTTCGAGTGTCTCCTTTACAACGCTTGAAAGCACTACAATAGGTAGTGGCTGCCTTTGAAGGCGCGCAACATGGTAGGCTACTACTCGGTGCCGCAGGGCCGGACGCACGTAACGGAGGCGGGTGTCAGCCTTATTCACACGTAGCCGCAGGACAAGAAGCTGTGTGACGCTTGGCTCGCGAAACATAAAACCGGCAAACAGTGATCGGCTACAACTCGGGTATACAGCAAGCACAGACGCGAGGAAGATTTCTGCTACGGCTCCCGGTCTGCGATGTTCTGAAAACGCGCACTGAGACGCTCGCCCGAGTCCGCTGTCCGACTAATGTCATGACGGCTTGGTCTATGAACTTGTCGACACTATAAATACTGGCAAGTTCAGTGGAGTGGAAAGGCAGCGGTAAGAAGCACATTTAAAGAAAGCATGGCATATGGTCATGTTTGTGTTATGAATTAATGCACTAGATTACAATAAATGAGCAGCGGGAAATTGCACGCTGAGAACGCCGATAAACATACAGTGCGACGCAACTCGAGAAATAGTATTGAAAGGTCAAAGAATTTAGAAGAAAAAAAAGGTTGAATCGTCGCGACTGCACATTACAGTCCCCGTAGGCGTCGAAGTCTCTACAATGAAATTATTTTTTGAACAGCTCTGATAGCGCCCACGCAACAATGGTTGCTTGTATACTGTCAAATGCTCGTATTCTGCGGCCTAAAGCTCATGGCACCGTGCGAGAACGCGCGCGCGGAAAAAGCGAAACAGTGCGCGGACAAGCATGCAGACGCGCAGTCGGTCGCTGCGAATCTGCGCGATCGCTGCATTGAGGCTGCATTCTATTACGCTCCATTTAGTTATACAAACACTATAAGAACGTATTTCACATAGTTTGCTCTCAGTGTTTACCTACCTTTCACGCAAGAAGCCGGTTCGGGAGACTCCATCGCGGCGACCGCGCGCAGTGGCGTTCACAGTACGTATTCGGTAAAGAGATAGCGGCTGTGAACGATTGTGTGCTTTCAGTTTGCCCAAGATTATTATTTAGACAGTAAAACACTTCTCTCGTTTCGAAAGCCCTTACAGAAATGTCCGGAAAAGCTCGCGCGTGGTGTTTTCAGTGAGCGCTGACAGCAAAACCTATGAGGAGCGCGCCACGTGATCCCTCATACTACGCCAGCGAGGCGCTTCCGATAGAGGGCGACTCCGTAACTCCTCGCCGCCAATAGTTGAACCCACGACCTACTGGAACTCCAGACCTGCACAGATATCCGGCTTCTATGGGAGCAGCTTGCGCCCACTTTCGTTCAACCGACTGCCGTAGGTGGCGCTTTTATAACCTGTTCGTCTGCTACGCGGTGGGCAGTTGTGCGGCGTTGTAAGTAGTACGGCAGCTGTTGTGTTGCGACGAACTGCTTCTCTAGTTGACGATTTTTGCTAACACAGTGACAGAGATGTCACAAGGCTTTGATCGGTCACTTGGCTCCAAAAGTTGACTCCCCGAACCTAAAAAATGTCAAAGCGTGTAGTCCGCTGCTCTCTAAAATAGCGTTAAATAGCCACTCCCACTGCCTTCTTCAAGGAGATTATTATAGATCGCAGAGTTCGCAACGTAACCAACAGTTTCATTGTACACGTTGTAAAATTGGCGTCTGCGCTCTTTAGAAACTTGAAGCCACCGTAATGTTCGACGACAGAACGATTACCACTCATTTTAACTCTTAAAAGTTGTCCGTGAATGCGTCACGAGTTCAAAAAGTGAATTACGCACACAGCTTCACTGCGTGCGTATCTTCAGCACCACCGTTATGCTGCCGCCGTACTACGCAGAAAAGCTAGCTTTACAGTTTGAAAAGAGTTCCGTGACACGATTTTTAAGGCCTGCACTGCAGCACGTTTTAAAGCACTTAATATTTTGCAAGCTTTCTACTGAGCTAGATATCCAACGATATTAAAAACAAGATATGCTCACCTTCCCTTGAAACAGAATCGATCAGACTATTGCACATATCGGGTGGAGGACTTACTAGTGAATACTTTTACTATACTTTTACCAGATCATCTTCCTTTCACTACGGCACACAGTAGTAAATCCTAATGTCATCTACGACATTAGGCTGTCTGTAACCAACTAAAGAAAGCTAGATTATCCTATGAATATTTTTAAACAATTTTTCCACTCTCTTAAGGAGGCTAGGAAAGGGAAATTTATGCCGTTGATCTAGCATTGCAGCGGCCACTTATGCTCGTTGTTTACATTTCTTGCACCGCTCATCCTCTTCTAGTTTCACTATTCAAACGCAAAGCATTCGCAAATATGTCTTCTTTTGTATATTTGTGAATTTATTCATTTACCGCCAAAACAAGCGCTTTGTGCCTGCCGAAATGGCAAGACAAGCGCTGAACAGATCGCAGAAGCAGACGACAGCGAACAGGTTATGACTAGCGCCACTCTGCTCGTACGTTCTTTCCCTAGCGGCAAAAGGGGCGAACTAGACCAGGCGTGCTGGAGGAGGGAGATCTGTGCAGGTCTGTAGTTCAGTAGGTCGTGGTTGAACCAACGTTAGGGTGTCTAGATAGGCGACAAGCCCCTATCTAGACACCATACCAACGTTGGGTTGAACGATCGCAGCGCCAAATATCCTTCAAGTTATACCATAGAGTTTCCTACAAAATTTTTGTAGAAAACTCTAAGAATTATACTAATATGAAACTGTATGCTCTATGGCATAGTGGAAGAATTCTAGCATGGTTTAGGATTTTCGCCATAGCTTTTGCGCTCCGCTGGCCGATTCGGATGTGTGCAACATGAGCGCTCGCTCGAGGATTTCGGCGACCGCTCCTGATTGACCAGTGAAAAACGCCATAAAGACACCTGCATGACACTTGCAAAACATCATGAAATTTTTTGGCTATGTTTCTGGCTACTTATCGCTCACAAAAAAATATGGGTCTAGCTATTTTCGGGCTACATTTTGCAATTATTTGGCTGTTTTGTCAAAGTCGTCTGGCAAGCCTGCGTACCACACAAGTCGAAGTCGCGTTTGAATCAATCCAAGTTTGTATAGGTGTCAATCCTTGCTGTGCTTTAAGAGATGCTTTCGGAAAACTGGGAACGCTTGTAGTTTAATGCTGTAGTACGTCGCAGGCCCAGCAAGGCGTGTTGCAGAAAGTTTCCTGCCCTCCTTGGTAAGTGAGATTTCTTGTGCCAAGTGAGACACTGCGTTGTGTGAGCTGTGAGCGAATTGTAGTATTTGATTGGGCCCATGCGTTTGTTGTTTCCATCAGCGATGGTTTCTATCGCTTTCTACTCGCGGTAGAGAGCGCACTGCACTCGCGATTCGTGCAAGAGTTTTGTTTGTTTTGTAGCAGCAGCGTTATGCGCCTTTGAGATGAAGACTGCTATGTTTGGTTTAACTTCGCGTTTGTGATTTTTTATTGTGATTGCTCAGCGTAATAAACACAAAATCGGCTGTTGTGTCGCACAACAACGAATTACCGGTGGAAACACCATGGACGGCTGCTTTTTCTGTAAACGCATTTCGTACGCTAGTCATGAACGTCAGAACGAAGTCTGCTGCCCTGAATTATGTTTTCCTTTTTTTTTTATGTCGCTTGTGTGGCCGAGCCGGTGTTGACTGGGGTCGTTCTGTTGGACGCACTGTTCTTGCGTGCTAATTAATCCTGCATGCTGCAAGGGACGTTTACTTAGCTGACACAGCTGTCATTTTGGAAGGACAAGCTGCTGTTCACATCTTACGTAATTATTAAGCGAAGAGCGAACTAAAAATCCTGTCTTTTTTTTTTTTTTCAAGCGTTACATGTGCCACCGGAGGAATCGCCATCTACTTGTTGTTGTATGTTGTCATTGTTATTCTCGGGCATTATGGCTCATACTCAGTGATGATCTGGTTGCTGGGCTACGTTGAAGAAAACTATTTGAGAAGAGTTTCTCTTTGCCCTCAGATACTTGAGTTGGATAGATCCAATTGCCGCTTGCCTTTTATCATCGAGGTGCTTGTTTGACCGCCGTCCTTTGACTTGCTTCTGAGTAATCATGCGCGCCACCGTTGCAGCTGGTGTAGTCTATAAGAAATAAATAAATACTTCAACGTGCGTGCGGCATTTCACAAGCATCAAATAGTGAAGCTACAATTTGCCCTTTGTGTCTATGCGCGTCACTCGCGATGCGTATGGCACAATCGAAAAGGAAGGGACTGTCGTGCGTACCCTCCATATTTGCACTGTGCACGTTTGGGATTAAATGGAACCGGGCTGCTATTGTGTCTAGGCCCAGCGGAAGAAGAAAAATATTTCACTGAAAGGACAATTTGTTTTCACACTTCGAGTAGATCGAGGCCTCTCACTCATGCTCATCCCCTTACAGCAGGCTTGGAAAGCACGATTGGAAAATGGGAAAGGTTGTTCTATCTGCGAAACAGGAACACCTTGTTAAATTACCACTCCTTCTCTATAATAAGTCTCCCGGGTGAAATCGTGAGCCATATGGATGCTAATATTTTTTTTCCCGTTTGTTGCAGCATGGATTTCATGAAGCTCTTTCTTGCTAAGCCCAACTAGCTCTTTTTGTTCATGACCTGTGAGTAGATCTTGAGAGTAATCAATAGGCTGACACTGACATCATTGTGGCCACCATGTATGGGTGCTAGCACAGGGAAAAGGAGCATCTATGACATCACCTGAAAGCTACCTATAAGAAAGCACTTGACAAAATTTCTCATTGAGCAATGAACTTCCATTTGATCCTGACATCTGCAGGGCATTCTTGGAGTGCCAGCAGAATGCTCCTAAACGCTCGTGCACAGCTGTGGAAAAGACACTGTTATCCGAGTATCATATTTGCCGGTGCACAAGTTGCACCCTTGTATGAGTCGCACCTCCTTAAGTACAGTCATTTTTGCAGAGAAGTTAATGTATCAGTCGCGCCTATTCATGCATTTCGGGCTCACACGTGCCTATCTTCGTTGTGAAATGCTGTACACGCCCGATACTGATGCGCATAGCCACTACGCACCGCTGAAGTGTTGGAGATTTTGGCCGCCCAAGACAAGAAGCAGCCAATATCAAAGGTGAGCTAGGGGCAATATTGGGCGAGCATCTCGCTCTGTGAACGTTCGCTTGCGCTTTCGTTGTCTCTTGTGCTGGGCCAGTGCAACGCTTTCGTCAGTGGTCAGCACAAGGCAGGAATGCAAATTGAACATTGGCTACTCAGTGAGGCAGGAGCCAAAACAAATGTTTGGAAAGTGAGATGCACAATCTCAGACCATCAGCAAAATAATGAAGGGCCAAAATCGGGCCACGTTTTGATGCGTACAACCTATTTCGCACCTTCCGCACATGCATAGGCATGCAGAACGCAAGCTTGCATGTGTTGACAAGCACGCTTGCTCTGAGTGTTGCCTTGTAACACCTGCCACCTTCAGTAAATTCCATGTGTGAGTTGCGCCATTGTATAAGATGCACCAACAAAAATTTTGGGAAATATAAAGGTGTCTTATTCACCGGAAAATATAGCATATGGTGTCGCGGATCCCATGCCGTGAGGCAAAATGACAGTAGGCCAGAAGTGTGGTGGTTGTCCGGTAGGACGTTGTCTTGAGGTAGGAGAAGTGAAGATTTGGATGCACACCCTCGCCAGCCCTCCTCTTTTATTCGGGTATGGATGTGCAAAAAAATGTAACATTTGTGTAACCTGCCGAGCTCTCTCTTTAGGAGTCGTGTCACTTGATGTGTCTTGCAACGCCTCCTTAGACTTCCAGTGATAGAGTATTGCAAGGTCGTTGGGCAGCTGCTTCATCAGTACGTGTTTGAGGGCTACATTGTATTGATCAGATGAGACAACCAAACAGGTCAATGTGGAGACCCAAAACTGGACTTTGTCATGGAGCAGCCAAAGTTTTTCTACCTCTGCTGAAGACTTGACTGGTGACCAGCCGAGAAGGTCGTCAACATGCTCATTGATGAGCTAGTCACGTGGACCAAATCGCTCTGTCAAAATCTTGATGGCGAAGCTATAATTCTCTTCAGTCAGTCAAATGCCCTTGATTGCTCTCTTGGCTGTGCCAGTCAAGTATGATAACAGGTATTTAAATTTTTCTATGGGCAAAAACTGTTTTCATGTGGACTGTAGCACTCAAGTGATCCCAGAAGGACTGCCAGTTTTGAAGTGCTGTGGAAAACGTAGGAATAGGCAGTTTAGGCAGGATGACTGTGTGATGGCGAGGCTCGGTCCTGTGACTGGAAATTATTGCGGTTGTTTGTATTTGTGAAGTGAAGGGTCACTGACCTCATCTTGTGCTGAGGTCTGGTCTCTGCTGGTGTCAGCAGTCGGTTCACTTGTGTCTGGGCTTGAAGTACTTGTCACCGTCATCTGCTTCACAAGCTTTTAAAGAAAACTGCACTCTGGACACCACATAGGATACCTTTCAGTCATATTCAGCTGCTACATTTAGTTCCTCATAAGCGTTGTCAGTGGCGTCAAAGATTTGCTTGTTGAAGCTGAAGAGCCCCACGTTTTTCTGAATAAAGTAGGTAACTGCAAACCCAACTAGAAGGCATTGGGAAAGGAAGCCTATGGCTCATCGGTCAGAAGCATAATAGTTTTCGTGACGCTGGCCCTGGCGATGCCACGGTTTTTGCACAGCCACTCTACGGGTGCCATTGAAGCTAGAAGACTTGGCAGGGCAATGATGGGGGAATTTTGGCACCAGAATGAATGTCGCATGTGTAATAAAAACCCGAGCCATAGCCTAAACACTCGCATCTTTTTATTCTTGAAAGCACAAAAGCTTGGAGCTTGTAAAACATGATGAAATAACTTAGAAGCATTGAAGAACAAGGACAGATGAAAAGAATAGATGAGACGAGCGCTGTTACTAAAATTTATTATGAAACAGTGAAAAAAGGAAAACCACCGTTAGTTTATCGCACATGTGCGCAAACTTTTCAGACACTTGAAATTTATCGGGTTGTGATACCAGATTTTTGCAGGAGGTTATATTCACTATCTAGCAGCCCCAGTGATGGTTGGCTGACACCATGTCGCCTTTTTTTTTATTTATTAGAAAGGATTCCACAAACTCCCATGTTAGCTTGTTCATCATCATCATCAGCCTGGTTACGCCCACTGCAGGGCAAAGGCCTCTTCCATACTTTTCCAACTACCCTGGTCATGTACTAATTGTGGCAATGTTGTCCCTGCAAACTTCTTAATCTCATCCGCCCACCTAACTTTCTGCTGCCCTCTGCTACGCTTCCCTTCCCTTGGAATCCATTCCATAACTCTTAATGACCATTAGTTATCTTCCCTCCTCATTACGTGTCCTGTCCATGCCCATTTCTTTTTCTTGATTTCAACTAAGATATCATTAACTCGCGTTTGTTCCCTCACCCAATCTGCTCTTTTCTTATCCCTTAATGTTACACCTATCATTCTTCTTTCAATAGCTCGTTGCGTCGTCCTCAATTTGAGTAGAACCCTTTTCGTAAGCCTCCAGGTTTCTGCCGCATATGTGAGTACTGGTAACACACAGCTGTTATACACTTTCCTTTTGAGGGATAGTGGCAACCTGCTGTTCATGATTTGAGAATGCCTGCCAAACGCACCCCAACCCATTCTTATTCTTCTGATTATTTCTGGCTCATGATCCGGATCCACCGTCACTACCTGCCCTAAGTAGATGTATTCCCTTACGATTTCCAGTGCCTCACTGCCTATTGTAAATTGCTCTTCTCTTCCGAGGCTGTTAAACATTACTTTAGTTTTCTGCAGATTAATTTTAAGACCCACCCTTCTGCTTTGCCTCTCCAGGTCAGTGAGCATGCATTGCAATTGGTCCCCCGAGTTACTAAGCAAGGCAATATCATCAGCGAATCGCAAGTTACCAAGGTATTCTCCATTAACTTTTATCCCTAATTCTTCCCAATCCAGGTCTCTGAATACCTCCTGTAAACACG
This sequence comes from Dermacentor albipictus, assembly GCF_038994185.2. Taxonomy (NCBI): domain Eukaryota; kingdom Metazoa; phylum Arthropoda; class Arachnida; order Ixodida; family Ixodidae; genus Dermacentor; species Dermacentor albipictus. The sequence continues at coordinate 2,123,696 of NC_091822.1, read as the reverse complement.
CTGTGAATAGCATTGGAGAAATCGTATCTCCCTGCCTGACGCCTTTCTTTATTTGGATTTTGTTCCTTTCTTAATGGAGACTACGGTGGCTGTGGAGCCGCTATAGATATCTTTCAGTATTTTTACATACAGCTCATCTACACCCTGATTCTGCAATGCCTCCGTGACTTCTGAGGTTTCGACTGAATCAAACGCTTTCTCGTAATCAATGAAAGCTATATATAAGGGTTGGTTATATTCCGCACATTTTTCTATCACCTGATTGATAGTGTGAATATGGTCTATTATTGAGTAGCCTTTATGGAATCCTGCCTGGTCCTTTGGTTGACAGAAGTCTAAGGTGTTCCTGATTCTATTTGCAATTACCTTAGTAAATACTTTGTAGGTAACGGACAGTGAGCTGATCAGTCTATAATTTTTCAAGTCTTTGGCGTCCCCCCTTTCTTATGGATTGGGATTATGTTACCGTTTTTCCAAGATTCCGGTACGCTCGAAGTCATGAGGCATTGCGTATACAGGGTGGCCAGTTTCTCTATAACAATCTGCCCACCATCCTTCAACAAATCTGCTGTTACCTGATCCTCCCCAGCTGCCTTTCTCTTTGCATAGCTCCCAAGGCTTCCTTTACGTTACCTGTGGGATTTCGAATTCCTCTAGACTATTCTCACTTCCATTATCGTCGTGGGTGCCACTGGTACTGTATAAATCTTTATAGAACTCCTCAGCCACTTGAACTACCTCATCCATATCAGTAATGATATTGCCGGCTTTGTCTCTTAACATCTGATTCTCGCCAATCCCTACTTTCTTCTTCACTGCTTTTAGGCTTCCTCCGTTCCTGAGAGCATGTTCAATTCTATCCATATTATAGTTCCCTATGTCAGCTGTCTTACGCTTGTTGATTAACTTTGAAAGTTCTGCCAGTTCTCTTCTAACTGTAGGGTTAGAGGCTTTCATACATTGGTGTTTCTTGATCAGATCTTTCGTCTCCTGCGATAGCTTACTGGTATCCTGTCTAACAGAGTTACCACCGACTTCTATTGCACACTCCTTAATGATGCCCACAAGATTGTCATTCATTGCTTCAACACTAAGGTCCTCTTCCTGAGTTAAAGCCGAATACCTGTTCTGTAGCTTGATCTGGAATTCCTCTATTTCCCTCTTACCGCTAACGCATTGATCGGCTTCTTATGTACCAGTTTCTTCCGTTCCCTCCTCAGGTCTAGGCTAATTCGCGTTCTTACCATCCTATGGTCACTGCAGCGCACCTTGCTGAGCACGTCCACATCTTGTATGATGCCAGGGTTAGCGCAGAGCATGAAGTCTATTTCATTTCTAGTCTCGCCGTTCGGGCTTCTCCACGTCCACTTTTGGCTATCCTGCTTGTGGAAGAAGGTATTCATTATCTGCATATTATTCTGTTCCGCAAACTCTACTAATAACTCTCCCCTGCTATTCCTAGTGTCTATGCCATATTCCCTCACGGCCTTGTCTCCAGCCTGCTTCTTGCCTACCTTGGCATTGAAGTCGCCCATCAGTATAGTGTATTTTGTTTTGACTTTACCCATCGCCGATTCCACGTCTTCATAGAAGCTTTTGACTTCCTGGTCATCATGACTGGATGTAGGGGCGTAGACCTGTACAACTTTCATTTTGTGCCTCCTATTAAGTTTCACAACTAGACCTGCCACCCTCTCGTTAATGCTATAGAGTTCCTGTATGTTACCAGCTATATTCTTATTAATCAGGAATCCGACTCCTAGTTCTCGTCTCTCTGCTTAGCCCCGGTAGCACAGGACGTGCCTGCTTTTTAGCACTGTATATGCTTCTTTTGGCCTCCAAGGTTCACTGAGCCCTATTATATCCCATTTACTGCCCTCTAATTCCTCCAATAACACTCCTAGACTCGCCTCACTAGATCATGTTCTAGCGTTAAACGTTGCCAGGTTCATATTCCAATGGCGGCCTGTCTGGAGCCAGGGATTCTTGCACCCTCTGCTGCGTCACAGGTCTGACCGCCGTCGTGGTCAGTTGCTTCGCAGCTGCTGGGGACTGAGGGCCGGGGTTTGATTGTTGTGTTCGTATAGGAGGTTGTGGCCTAGTACTGTCCCAGGGTGGCCAATCCTGCTCTGGTGAGGGAGTGCGTTACCGGTTCTGGTCACCGGGATCAGGCCACACTCCAGGCCTGTTTATGCAATTTTATCAACACGCGGATTTTTTTTTATCCGGTGGAAAATTGCGCAACACCGGGATTCGAACCACGGACGCCTTGCACGCGAGGCGGGTGTTCTACCTCCACACCATCGCTGCACCTACTGATGCCTCCTTAGACTTCCTGCTTGTTATCGTGCCTGTAAATATCTGAGGCGTCTTAAAGAACCGTCTCACATCCGCATTCAGGGCAACATTGTGCATGGTGAGAATACACAGTACCCTTCAGTGAGCTATGATGCTCTCTGAGCTGAATGTTTAAACCACTCAAATGTTTTATTTTATTGCTCGTGCCTTTTCTCTTCCCTCCCTCCTTTTCCCCGTTGCCACCTGTCGACAATGATCTTCAACACTGATTATGCGGTTATGTTCTGCCGAACTCCAAATAATGCTATATGACCAGCTACTTAGAAGATTCTTCGCATAACATTGAATCCCATAGGGCAAGGAAGAAGAAGAAGAAACTTTAATAAAGAATAGTCCGGCAGTTCTTGCTGTGGTGGCCTCAGGTGACGGCTCGAAGTCCTTGGACTCGAGTGGCATCTTCGGCTTGCCGGACGGCCCAGAGCTGGTCTGCCAGCTCTGAACTTCTGGTAGCTGCCTCCCAGTGGCAGCGACGCCTACGGAGAAGGTTCCCGGCGGCTCCCGCATCCGGGGCAGTGTCGGAAAGAAGCGAGCTCGAACCTTCTCCTACCCTGGCAACGGCCGCGATTATGGACGCGTCGCCAACAGAGCTGGTTTGATTACCGTTGTTGCCGGCACACTCCCAGAGCACGTGTCGCAGCGTTGCTCTCTGTCCGCATGTTTTACACGCGTCTGTTGAATATAAACGCGGATAGCAGTGTTGTAAGATAGCGGGGCTAGGGTAGGTGTGTGTCTGGAGCAAGCGTAACGTTACGGCCTCGTTCCTGTTCAATTTATCGTGCGGTGGCCAGAATGTGCGTCTTTCGAGTCTGTAGTGTTGGGTGAGGTCTCTGAACGTGGTTAGGCGATCGCCCCACGCCCAGTGTGCTTCTTGTTGTGTTTCTGTTGTAGTGTCCCGATGCGGCAGATCCAATGCCCCGCTCTCAGGGGCGGAGGCGGCCACATAATCAGCGGTGGCTCGGTGTGTGAGACCTCGAGCCGTGGCGTGGGCCGCCTCGTTGCCCGCGAAGGATCTGCAATTTTCTTTCCCATTTGGTTTAGAGCTTCTTTAAAAATATGTGATCTTTCCATTGAACTTCATACCAGGCGTATAAAATACCCTGCAACATTTATAGCTGTGTCATAGTCGTTTTTGGTCAAGCTGTCTGAGTACCCCGGTGTACATTATGGCTATCAACAGTCTAAGATGGGAATATTGTAGCATGCTTAAATTTCATAAACTTAGCATGGGACTTGTAGTGACCAGTTTCAGTAACTTGTCTAAAATCTTCCTGGTTTATTGCAACTAGAGATGCAACTAGGTAATGTCTAATGTTGTGCATGTGTAATTTTTGTATGATGTCGTTATTAATTGATAAATGAAGTTTAAATAACTCCTTGGAACCAGTGGGCACAGCTTCCATTAACGCACTTGTCATTTGGCACTTTCTGAACTGAATTTGCAAAAGCAGACATGGCTGCAGTTTAGCCACATACCTCTGTCACTGTTCAAGGCAGGAAGGAGATGATGTGATGTATATTTGAAAATAATAAGCTGATGAGGAACTACTGCATCTAAACTTTACTAATAAGTGGGAATGCGTTTTTGTTTGTAACACGATGCCTTTTAATGACTACTAAGCATGCTGATCATCACAGTGCGCATTGATCATTTGTTGACTGTGTGTGTTTTTGTGCTGCAGGAATAGCTTGTGGGTGCATCGAGACATGCAGCATGCAGTTTCCACCAGAGCTCAGAGGTAGCCAGCCCTTTCTGACCTCAGGTGAACTTTTCTGCTTTTGCAAAAGCAGCAACTGGGTCGGTACAAGCCGCATTATTTATTCTATGCTGTGTCGTATTCTTCACATAGAGTCTTTGCAGAGTTTGTTTGATGGAAAAAATTGTGCAGATCCCACACACTGTGGAAATCGATGTAAGCGAAGCTTTCCGTGCTGGATACTTTGGTTGACGATAAGCAGTGATGTTGACGGCTAAAGCTTAATTTCTTCAACATTTAGGCTAATACGAGAGTGGTGAGTTGATGTTAAATGTTACCTTGCGTGCACCACTGCTGTTTGTCTGCGTAGTACAAAGAACACACAGGGAGAGGTGTTTGGTTGAGGCGTTGTTGTGCGCCAAATTTTATAACCTCTTAGAGGGTTTAGCATTGTTATTGCCTCACATGGCACATCACGTTGTGGCAGAAGTATTAAACTAGAATTGGATTATGTGGCTGTACATGCCGAAATCACACTCGGATTCTGAGGCCTGCCGCAGTGGCAGACTCCTGATTAATTTTGACACCATGATGTTTTTTAACGTGTCCCAAAATCTAACTGCATGTTAGTTTCCTATTTAGTCCCCGTTGAAATGTGGCTTCCGCGATTGGGATCAAATCCACGACCTCTAGCAATGCCAGAGCCGTAAAGCTAAAGCGGCGGGTACGGAAGTGTTGATTTGACGGTCGACCGCTTCCATAGTGTCTCCTGGACCCTGCAGTGTGCTTTAATTAATGCGGCTCTGCTTCTGTGTGCACTGCGTAAGTTGCCTGCTTGACATATTTACATGGCGTTTATTTTTCAGAAATAGCAGCAACGTACTCTACCGTACTTTGAACTTAAGCTTATCCTGTTTCCCCGCAACCGCTGTCATATAGTAGTGGGGTTTCCTTGCCTTCTCACGTCAACTCCCCCCCCCCCTCTCTTATATGGGAACTGCCTCTTCTCCTCCCTCTCCTCTCTACAGTGCTATGTGCGTCCCCTCTGGCCTCGCACGTTAGTAAGATGGGAAGCACTGCAGTTTCTGCAATGCTTCTAAGGGGAGTCACGGATAATTACAGCTGTCAAGCGGCTAATATGGCGATGGCTAGGGAGCTCCAAAGGGCATTGTGCACATTCGACGTGGTAAGGTGCAAACAAATTTCTCCCATCGCCTTTTCTTTCTTGCTCTCTTACCCGCGCTGTCATCTATATACACGCTCTGAACCACCTCCCGATGCGGTGTGCATGACAGCAGCCCACAGCAGCAGCAGTGGGAAAGTTGAAGGAAGAGGCAAAGAAAGCTTTGCTTTAAAAGGTGGGTTATTGAGCTGGAGAATAGGCTAAACTGCTTAATACCCAGACCACAGCATTGGTGAGGTATATTGGCCTTTTCAGGCAGTTCTCCTTTTCTTCACCAAATGCCTATAAATATCGGCAAGTTCAACTTTCCAAATGTTCTAATGTGGTTTTATTCTTGCTTTAATAATTCACAATCCATTGCCATGGCCTGCAGCTTTTTTTTAATATTAGAAGCAGGCAACTCCCCCCTCTAGTTCTCACTTTTGTGACGCTTTCTGCAGGGCGCGCTACCAGGTGGCTGCACCCTATTTGTGCCTTCATCCATCTGGCAAAACGGCCAGTCTTCCTGCATTTACCAGAAAACCGGATGCACTAAACTCTCTATTGTAGTAGTAATCCCGGCAAGAAGTGTAGATGCTGGTGCCGACGCTAATGCATAGATGCTGGTCCCAGTTGGACACTGACAGCCTGATGCACTGCAGCCACTCCACTTGCTTGTTGCCTTGCAGAGGGACATGATGTTGCAGCTTGACATGCTGCTGATCGCTAGATTTGCAGCCCACAGTGTAACAAGGGCAATCCATGGTACTCGCAAAAAGGAAGCTCGAGATAAGCGCCAACTGTGCAACTCATGTCGACACAGAGCACATTGTAACACAAGCAGACGGCACTTGCTGCGTGCTGGAAGTGCGTCAGTGTAGTGATAAGTTGTTGTTGTGAAATCTTTTTTTGTTAATTTCTTTTATAGAAATGAATTAACCAACATTCCAACTATTATGAATGACATTTGTTCAGCATAACATTGGAAAAATAATTGATGATGAAACCTGAGTAGCCAATTGCATAGATCGCCCATCTTATGTCACTGCGCCAGCTATGTAGAATGCAATGGGGTGGCTGAAAATACAGGTGAGCAGTGCCACTGTGATTGGTAATGATGCACATTTTTAATATGTGATAGTAAATTACATGCTTTACGCAGAGTGCTTGAATGTGTCACTTAATGATCAGAAGGACCTACCCTAACTACTCAGTACATTTGTACAAAATTGTCAAAATTGTTGCAGGGTCACATTAAAGTCTCGAGTCTAGTCCAGTGATCTTCAAATAGTTTGGAGCAGCCCTTGTAGCTGTTGTTGCTTCTGTGCAGTCGCACATTGCAGACAATATAGTACTTTCAGTATATGTAAGCCTTCCAGTGCCTGCTACCATCGGACTCAGCAAATCAGCCACAAAGAGGAAGGAGCAAGATTGGTGCATATGCAGATGCTGCTGTCTCCAAAGGCTGATGCATGCTGCTTGTGTGTATCAACACACAACCAGCATGCATCAGTCTATTGGAGACAGAAGCATCTGTAGATCTGTGCAAAATTGGAGGCAATAATTAGAAGCAGTCAGACTGCCACAGCCACTGCTGCCAAAGTGATCAAAACGTCTGCATATGATTATGATATGTGTCTGATAATCATCTGGTATGCATCTACATTTGACAATTCAATATTCGATACTTACTATATATGTTTTATATGTATTTGAAACGTTGATACTCTCCTATCTCTATTTCTAAGCATGTTGCCGTAGCTTTCAGATCCATATTTTATCAAAGGTGCCTGACAGGGTTCTGTGGTAGGCTTGAAGAAGTATGTGGACTATGTCTGGCATTAAAACACACCACCTTGGCAATCTTTCCCAGTGGAAAGTGTTCTAATGCATTGTGTATAGGTGGTGATGACATCAGCCCTGTGATGTCTCCAACAAAGAACAGCCTTCTCCTCCTTTTTCTTATTCCTACTGCACTATGTCAGCGCAAAGCACTGCCTGAACATCTCCCCCATTATCACACAGCTTCAGTATCAGTGCAGCTACGGTGGTATTATTTCCTGCCACAACATCTTCCCACTGCCTTATCAGTGATGAGGTCTCTCCATCATGTTTTGTTAGGCCTTGCTGCAGGTGTCTGCATTTTAGCTTGTTCTGAATGAATGATGTCATTGCTCTCACTAAACATTATGTCTTCATGTCAGAATACCAATATTTACTTCTACTTCATTCGGCCATCAATGGGCCAGTTAAACATATATATAAAAGATCCACATAGTAAGGAGTGGCCAACATTGGAAATGTTAACGTGACTTGCCGGTGCAGCCCTGTGGCTATAATGTGCTGCTGAGATTGAGGTCACAGGCTCTGTCTTGAGATACGGGTGAAATGCAAAACCGCTCGCATAGTTATATTTAGGTACACGTTGAAGAACACCAGATGGTCAAAATTTATCTGGAATCCTTCACTTTGGCACGCTTGATAATCATATCGTGGTGTTCGCACATAAAACTCCAGAACTTAAGCAATATTAATTTAAATGTTTACTCCTTTGTCTGAGTGGAGACAGTGATGTAATGCCTGCACTGAAGCCACAGATACAGAAAGCACTAAAGCAGTGCTGTGGTTCTAGACTCAGACTAGCTAGTTATCGTAGCCTCTTAATGGTGGAGCCTCCCAATACTTGGGTAAGTACCATATTTATTCGAATCTAGGCCGATAGTTTCTTTTAAAATAATCATATGTGAAACTCTAGCATCGACTTAGATTCGAGGATTTTAAAAACTTCGCCAGTTTGTAATTGAAAAATGATAAATATGGTGCATAGCTAGCACCGTCTAGAAAAGTCAGTATCGCAGCCACTACTAGCTGCGCGAGTAACCAACTAAAGTACACGAGCGACGTCAGCATCTTGAGTTGTGTCGTATCGCTGCGCGACATGGCGTTACCGTAATGGCACCGAACAGGCGATTCCACTATAGTGTTGCTTTCAAATGAAAAGTTGTGCTAGCCGCAGAGACGTCGTCAAACGTTCAAGCCAAGTAAGACTTCGGCATCGATGAGAAAAACGTCCGTCATTGGAGGGGCGACGGGAGACCCTTATTGCATGAGCCGCAATGAGGAGATGACAGCAATAAGGAAGATATGCGCGCGATAACAGAGGAGCTGTTCACCTAGATTGCGCCGAGTTTAAACCGTACGAGCTGTGTCGCACTGTCTGTGCAAGCGTGGGTGCACAATGTGAGCTTGCGCGCATCGGCAAGCGTATGAGCATGCGTATGAGGCTAGCAGTGATGATGACATAGAGTGAGCTTGGCATGTTCATATTGACACGTGTACTTATCTTCATCGGGCGACCACTTCTCGCCGCCTAACAAATGTTATCGCACAGCGCAGGACGCGCCAGTATGTAAAAGAAGTTTCTGGAATGTTATCGATGGTTCCATCCACTGTCTTTCACCGCAACTTGTGTTATCTGATTGCATGTGTGCGCGACGCGAATAATGTTGAACTTTGTGGAAGGCACGCGGGTCGCAGCGATTGCTCTGGAACATTCGACGACAGATGTATAAAAGCCGACGCGCTTGACCCGCTCATCAGATTTTCGACGATCGCCGACCGTGTTCGCTGCCATCGTTGTGCTATAAGTGTAGCCTGTTTAGCGGGCACAGGTTCGCCCAATAAAAGTTAGTTTTGTCGTTCACAGTATTGCTACTGTGTTATTCAACGTCACCACCATGTGACATCTGGTGGAGGTGCTGGGTAAGTCCGGACATGAACGGTAATTCTTGCCGTGCAGATCCCAGCCGGCGTAGTCAGGTGTCCTCCTGCGGTCCAAATTTGAGGGCCTTCCCATGCAGTCTTAACTTTCCTCAACTGGGTGGCGATGGGTCCACTCATGATGGAGTAATTGGCTCCTGTGTTGACTAAGGCAGTGACTGCGTGGCCGTCGAAAAGCACGTCGAGGTCGGTGGTTCTTTGTCTGGCGTTGCAGTTGGGTCTTGGCGTCGGATCATGGCTGCATCATGTTGAACTGAAGCTGGAACCTCGCGTCGTCAAGTCGTCTTTCGTCGGTGTAGTCTTAGTTTCCTGACTTCGTCGGGATGGCGGCGTGTCGTCATTAGGTCGTCAAGATGGTTTCTTCGTCGTCTTCGTCAGCGGCGGAGGATCTTCGTCAGTTCGACAAACAGCAACCGCACCTCCATCGGTTGCTGCTTTTAGTTTTCCGGATATGGGCTCGCAGAGCGGCCCCGAATGGGCCGGTGTATGGTCAGCGCTGCGGCGACAGGTAGCGGCTTGGTGACGGCGAACGGGACGGTCGTCGAGGGCTCCGCTGAGTAGCGGCGAGGTAGTCCGCAATGTCACGAGGGCGTTCACTTTCCCAAGGGCGCAGTGCATAGACGGCGAACCCTCGCAATCCCAGGTCGCGGTATGGGCATCGGCGGTACACATGGCCGACTTCGCCGCAGTGGTAGCAGAGCGGGCGGTGGTCGGGGGCTTGCCAAATGTCCGTCTTCCTCGCGTAGGTGCGCTGGCGGCGGCGGTGGCGGAAGACGGAATTGCGGCGTTGCAAGACCCTGGTGCGGTCGCGCAGGGGGGCCTTGACGGCGGGCGACGACGGCGGCGTAGGTCATTGCTTCCGGCTGCGGTGATTCTGGTTGCACCTCAGGAACTCCAAGGGATGGCTGAACCTCATCTTTGACGATTTCGGCGATTTAGGCCCCTTGAGGGTGCGACCTCGGATGCAACTTCTGCAGCTCTTCCTGTACGACAGCTCTGATAGTCTCGCGCAGATCGTCGGTGGCCAGTGATTGAATTCCTGCATTATTTGTAGAGTTCGTGTGGCGGTTGAATTTCCGGTTCCGCATTTCGAGTGTCTTCTCAATGCCAGTGGCCTCGCGAAAGAACTCTGCTACGGTCGTCGGTGGGCTTCGTACCATTGCCCCGAAAAGTTCTTCCTTCACACCACGCATGAGTAGGCGAATTTTCTTTTCCTCGGCCATATCCGGGTTGGCGTGGCGGAACAGACAGCTCATTTCTTCCGTAAAGGTGGCAACGTTCTCATTTGGTAGCTGCACCTGGGCGTCCAGCATAGCTTCGGCCCTTTCCTTGCGCACGACACTTATAAAGGTGCGCAGGAAGCCGCTACGGAACAGGTCCCACGTTGTCAAGGTCGACTCCCTGTTCTCAAACCACGTTCTGGCGGCGTCTTCTAAGGCGAAGTAGACATGCCGCAGCTTGTCGTCGGAGTCCCAGTTGTTGAATGTCGCAATTCGTTCGTAAGTCTCCAGCCGGGATTCCGAGTCTTCAGTCGCTGCTCCATGGAAGGTCGGTGGGTCCCGAGGTTGTTGTAGGATAACGGGGGACGCTGGGGCAGCCATTGGGATTGTCTTGACCACGATCTTCTTTGTCGTCTCAGGTAGAAGTGCGTGCTCTGGGGGCAGTCCTTGCAGTCTGCGGCTAGCACGCTGGTCTTGGGCAATGTCGGTTTTGCCCTCGGGCTTCGGGCTTGGATCGCGGCTTTGCGGGGGCGTTCGGTACATGAACGCACAAGCACCTCCACCAGATGTCACGTGGTGGTGACGTTGAATAACACAGTAGCAATACTGTGAACGACAAAACTAACTTTTATTGTGTGGCGACACCCAGACCCGAGCACACGAGGGTTGGACTCTCCCGCGTGTAGCCGTGCACGGCTTAGCCGTGTCTGGGGAAAAGGGGATCCTGGGGGTTGAGCCGATGCTGGTTGTTTGGACCTTTAAGGCCCCCCGGCGGAGGCAACACACCTCTTCGGCCTCGGCTTCACATAGACGGCACCTCCAGACTGACCCACCTGGAGGACATCGGCAGTCGCCTTTTCCTGTCTCTCCCTCCTCGAATCTTCAGCTTTATCTCTCACTTTTTTACCTTTCCTGTCTCCTTTTCTCTTCTGTTTACTTCCTTTCTCCTGGCGGCGAGGGTTAACCCTGTGTGGCTATCCAACCTTGGGTACACCATATTCGGTTATAGTGACGGCGTACGACTGGCGTCGTGCAGTCTTGTATGCAAGCTCTGCCGCGTCCCCTTGTTGGGCTCCGTGGTGGGTGGTCGGTGCTGTTGCCGAATGTATATATTTCTTCATGGAAACATCTTTCCCCTCCCTTTTAGATCGCCCTCAGAAACGAGGGCGCACCGAAGATGTCTTCAAGTTTTTTGGACGCCAAACCCAGAATTTTCCCCGCTTCCACGTTGTTCATTCTGAAAAGCCAAACAAAGCAGTGTGAAACGTTTCACCATTCCTTGTTTCAAAGTCCCTGACTGATGTTTTTGGTCCAGGTTATAAGGTGTCGAGGATGACAAGCGGCGACCTCCTCTTGGAGCTCCGCGATTTAAAACAATATGAGAAACTACCGCAACTAGTGTCATTTATGGAGACCCCCATAACAGTAACCCCGCACTGTACAATGAACACCACCCGTGGTGTTGTGTCAGATGATGATTTGATTGACCTGACTGAGGCGGAGCTCCTGGAGGGCTTCAGCGAACAAAATGTGATTGTCAGAAGAATTAAGATGAGGCGGGATGGTAAAGAGATTCAGACGAAGCACCTAATAATTACTTTTGGATCAAGTATCTTGCCCGAGTCAATCGAGGCCGGGTACATCAAGCTCCGTGTTAGGCCGTACGTGCTAAACCCACTCCGTTGTTTCAAATGCCAGCGCTTCGGTCACAGCTCGCAGAGCTGCTGAGGCCGCCAGACTTGTGCTAAATGTAGTGCCCAAGAACACACCTCTGAAGCTTGTGAGAACGCTTTCCACTGTGTAAACTGTGACGGGGATCACGCCGCGTACTCGCGGTCGTGCCCCTCATGGAAGAAGGAAAAAAAAATCGTATTGATCAAAGTAAAGGAGAATATATCCTTCCAAAGAGGCACGCAGGCGGGTAGCGTACCTGCCAAAGAACAGCTTTGCCGAAGTGGCGCGTCAGGGGGCAGCGTCACAACGGCCTCCGGTGGCTGTCCGACCCACAGGCAGTGAGTCGGCAGTTACGCCATCTGCCCCCGTGGTGGTTGCAGCTAGCGCTGCTCCGCCTACTCAGCAAACGGGGCCATCGACCTCGAAGGTGGGCGCAGCCGAGGCTGCCCCAACCTCCCCGGCCCTTTCCAGCGCTGGCAACAGCCAGCGCAGCCAAATCTTTCAGGGAGCCCCATCGACCTCCGAGCTGGTGGGCGCAGGGGTCCTGCCCCCCCAAGGCGGGACCCCCGCTGGTAACTTCTCGCTCGCAAGAGCACGTGTCCGGCGCCTCCCCATCGGCAATGGACACTACACCTATTTCCACGGCGCGCCAAGCGCCTAAGGAGCGTCGAGGCTCCCTCGAACGCTCCAGAAAGGGCAAAACCCTGATTACAGGGCCTCGAAAGAGCTCTGTAATCTAAGACATAACGTCTGTTTCCGTACACACAGCAGCTATTTACTTCCAAAATGGATACACAAATTATACAATGGAATGTGAGAGGTCTCATCCATAATCTTGACGACGTAACCGAACTTCTACACAAACTTAATCCGAAAGTATTGTGTGTACAGGAAACGCACTTAAAAGCGACACACACGAATTTTCTTTGCTCACATAATATTTTTCGTAAAGATCGTGACGAGGTCAACACCTCATCCCGCGATGTGGCCATAGTTGTCAATAAAGCTGTTGCTTGCCGACACTTGCTGCTTCGGCCGTCCCTCGAGGCAGTTGCGGTTCGCGCAATTCTTTTTAATAAGTTAGTAGCCGTCTGCTCCATCTACATTCCTCCAAACTATCATTTGAGCAAAATAGAATTCTACGAACTTATTAATCAACTTCCTGAGCCGTTTCTTATTGTTGGGGACTTTAATGCTCATAACAGTCTCTGGGGAGATTCCAGGACCGACTTGAGGGGACGACTGATCGAATCCTTTCTCGTCACGTCTGGTGTATGCCTATTTAATAAGAAAAAACCCACCTACTATAATATTGCGCATAATTCATACTCCTCGATAGATTTAGCCCTTGGATCTTTCATACTTTTTTCGTACTTAGAATGGAATGTCATAGAAAATCCGTTTGGGAGTGATCACTTTCCTATAACTTTAAACTTACTAACACGACCCGACACTCGTCCACGGGTACCTCGCTGGAAACTTGACTCTCCTGATTGGAAGCGTTTTAAGGAATGTACTTACTTATCACAAGATTTTATACGCGATTTTAACATAGGCGATGCTGTAGCATATTTTACCGCTTTTATTATTGATGCAGCTGAAACGTTCATTCCACGAACAAATGGTCATTCATCTAAGAAACGTGTTCCTTGGTGGAATGTAGAGTGCAGAGATGCACGAAAAAGACAAAATAAGGCATGGGGAAGATTGCGCCAATACCCTACGGCGGAAAATTACATTGCATTCAAACATATAAAGTCGCTAGGAAGGCGCACGAGACGGCAGGCTAGAAGAGCAAGCTGGGAGAGGTTTCTCTCAGGCATCAACTCCTATACCCAAGAGGCTAAAGTATGGGATGGTCTGAGAAGGTTAAAAGGGCAGCAGATCAACCCATTACCTTTGATTGATGAGCGAGGAAGTACTTTGGAAAACCAGGCTGATGCCCTTGGATTACATTTTGCTCGTATATCTACTTCCATAAACTATTCACAAACATTCCTTAAATATAAGCAAATAGCAGAACTTAGGTCAATAAACCGTAAATGCAGACCTAATCTACCGTACAACTGCCCTTTCAATATTGCCGAGCTTAGAGCTGCGTTGCGCTCGTGTATGAACTCTGCACCTGGAGCTGACAGAATCATGTATGACATGATTAAAAACCTGCACACTGATACACAGATGACACTTCTGGCACTCTTTAACTCTATTTGGGCTGCTGGATACTTCCCATCCTCCTGGAAAGAAGCTATCGTAGTACTGGTCTTGAAACAAGGCAAGGACCCATCCGACGTTTCAAGTTACTGTCCAATAGCACTCACAAGTTGCTTATGCAAACTCTTTGAGAAAATGATAAATCGTCGTCTTTTACATTTCCTTGAATCCAATAAAATGCTCGACCCTTATCAATGCGGCTTCAGAGAGGGTAGGTCGACTACTGACCAGCTCGTGCGCATTGAGGCAGGCATTCGCGACGGCTTTATCCATAAGCAGTTTTTTCTTTATGTTTTCTTAGACATGGAAAAGGCATATGACACGACTTGGAGATATGGGATTTTGCAAGACCTCTCAGAAATGGGTATTCGGGGGAATATGCTTAATGTAATCGAAAGTTACCTATCAAACCGTACATTTCGTGTTAGGGTGGGCAATGCTCTATCCAGGCCATTTACACAAGAAACTGGTGTGCTGCAGGGAGGGGTAAGCTGTACCCTTTATATAATCAAAATGAATTCCTTGTGCTTATCTATACCGCAGAGCATGTTTTATTCGGTATACGTCGATGACGTTCAATTAGGCTTCAAGTCATGTAACCTTTCTATTTGTGAGCGACATGTCCAGCTTGGCTTGAACAAAGTATGTAAATGGGCAGAAGAAAACGGCTTTAAACTGAATCCTGTTAAAAGCTCACGTGTCCTTTTCACACAAAAAAGAGGATTATTTGCAGAGCGCAATGTAGAACTACATGGGCAGCACATACCAGTTGTCAAACAACACAAATTTTTAGGAATCACATTAGATTCAAAACTGACCTTCATTCCACACTTAAAGCACCTAAAACAGAAATGTCTAAAAACAATGAACCTTCTTAAACTTTTATCACGTACAACATGGGGCAGCGACAGGAAGTGTCTGATGAACCTGTACAAAAGCCTTATACGCACACGGTTAGGTTATGGGGCCATAGTATATCAATCTGCCAGCCCAAGTTCTTTGAAGATGCTTGACCCTGTTCACCACTTAGGTATCCGCTTGGCGACCGGTGCCTTCAGGACAAGTCCTGTAGAAAGTCTCTACGTTGAATCTAATGAGTGGTCACTCCATCTTCAAAGGTCATACTCCAGTTTCATGTACTTTCTAAAAGTAACCGCAAACCGCAACCATCCCTCTTATGTAAGCATAAACGACGTGGCATCTGCAATGCTTTTTATTAACCGACCTGCAGCTACAGAACCATTCTCTCTGCGCATTAGAAAGCTTGCTGAGAGTATGCAAGTCCCAATTCTACAGCAAAACCTGATGACCCCAGCTAAGGCATTGCCGCCATGGCAGTGGAAGCCCATAGAATGCGATATATCATTCGTAGAGGTGACGAAACATGCCCCTGAAGCACATATTCGAATACATTTCTTGGAACTTCAGTCTAAATACTCGTGCATAGAATTTTACACTGACGCTTCTAAGTCGCATGCCGGCGTGTTTTATGCTGCAATCGGACCATCCTTCTCCCAGTCCGGCGAACTGCATCCGGAAACAAGCATATTCACTGCGGAAGCTTATGCAATTCTATGTGCTGTTAAACAAATCAAGAAAGCAAAGTTGCACTAAGCTATTATATACACGGACTCTCTAAGCGTCGTAAAAGCCCTAATGTTCCTCTGCAATCATCGAAACCCTGTACTTACCGAGCTTTATTCTGCCATTTGCACATCGTACATGTCTCAGCAGCAAATCATAATATGTTGGGTACCTCGACATAGGGGCATTGAGGGTAATATGCTGGCTGACCAAATAGCCACATCAATTGCATCACAAGATATCCATCTTACCACTGCACTACCTGCCTTAGATTTAAAGCCTTTCATCCGAAAGAAACTCAGAAGCCACTGGCAGCGCTTATGGGATGCTGAAACAAATAATAAGCCTCACTTGATTAAGCCAAAACTGGGTTATTGGCCCCCTGCATCAAAAACACGACGAACAGAAGTCTTATTCTGTCCTCTCAGAATAGGACACATATATACCACACACAGTTTTCTGCTAACTGGAAATGAACCACCATCCTGCGGTAGATGTGGTGAAAGGCTCACCGTCCTCCACGCTCTCCTGGAGTGTCGGGAAGCCGAAACAGAGAGAAACATTTTCTGCTAGCATACCGGCAGTACATCCCCCTTCATCCTGTAATGTTTCTTGGTAACGAACCGTTGTTTGACACCAGAGCAGTCCTAAATTTCTTAAACGTTGTTTTCATCGATGTTGTCGATGTTTTGTTAGCCCTACGAATTTGTAGCACATCCTCTCTCCAGAGGATGCTGCTGCGATAATATATTTTTGTATAGCACATGCCTTCAGGCCCTTCTGGTCCAAGGGCTCTCTTAGGCAGTAGTGCTTCTTGCAAACGTTTACCGTCATGTATTTTTAAATATCATCATTCTATCACAATGTATCTTTTGTGTTCTAAGTAGTACTCACTAGTCATTGCCATAACTTTATTACATATAGCTTTTATGCGCTTGATTTTACATCATTCTTCTACGATGAATTTTAATGTTTCATAGTATTCGTCATTAGTCATCGCCATAATTTTATAGCACGTAGATTTTACGCACTGTACAGCGACTATTTTTAGGCCACTTTACAGCCAAGTCACATCTTCCCTAATTCATCATCAACATTACCATGTGTCATGGCGCTCTTTGGTCAAACCTGGCCCTTGCACCACAAAACACCACACATCATCATCACCTTCATGTATTTTTAAATATCATCATTCTATCACAATGTATCTTTTGTGTTCTTAGTAGTACTCACTAGTCATTGCTATAACTTTATTACGTATAGCGTTTATGCGCTTGATTTTACATCATTCTTCTACGATGGATTTTAATGTTCATAGTATTCGTCATTATTCATCGCCATAATTTTATAGCATGTAGATTTTACGCACTTTACAGCGACTATTTTTTGGCCACTTTACAGCCAAGTCACATCTTCCGTAATTCATCGTCAACATTACCACGCGTCATGGCGCTCTTTGGCCAAACCTGGCCCTTGCGCCACAAAACACCACACATCATCATCATCATCATCATTATGTGCCCACAAAACAGGCTACACTGATAGCACAACAATAGTGGCGAACACGGTCGGTGATCGTCGAAGATCTGATGAGCGGGTCAAGCGCGTTGGCTTTTATACATCTGTCGTCGAATGTTCCAGAGCAATCGCTGGTACCCACGTGCCTTCCACAAAGTTCCACATTATTCGCGTAGCGCACACATGCAATCAGATAACACAAGTTGCGGTGAAAGACAGTGGACGGAACCATCGATAACATTCCAGAAACTTCTTTTACATACAGGCCCGATACAGATAAATACACGTGTCAATATTAAATAAATGTTGCTTTCATTTTGTGAATGCTGTCCTCATTTTTATGTTCGGCTTGCATTCGAGATAAGTTTTTCTTATTTTTTCCAGCTTCGGACATTCAGGGGTCGGCTTAGAATCGGGGCCAGCCTAGATTCGAGTAAATACGGTGAAGATTGATGAATAGGTTGATGCATTGCTTGCTTGCTGTGTGCCTTCGTTGTGAAAGCACAACTACTTACTGTAAAAACCCAAGTACAAGGGGAAATTTTGGGGCCATGAAAAGTAAACAAAAGTTTATCTGCGTGTAATAGAACATTTGGTGCTTTTCAATAATATTTTTTGCAAAAGGGACTGACAAGCTTTCTACTCTGTAATTTTACAAAAGAAAGGAAGCTAGGCCGATATCCTTGGCCTTAAATGTGATGAGCCATCTTGCAGCTCGCTGCCGTGTCCAGAGGTTGTTTCAAGTTGAAGTTCTCTCATATCTGCAGCTCGTTTTTGGGCCAGAAGGGTTGAGTTATTGTTGCTTGACACAATGAAAGGTCCACTTTACAGTGAGCTTAATTTCAAGTGCAATAATTTATGAAAAACAAGCTATAATTTATAACCGATATTTGTCTTGGCGATGGCAATGCAGATGGGCCGATCCGGCGTGTCGGGCTGCGCCTATGGGCTGCCATCAGACAGTTTCATGGTCGTCCATCAGATTGTTGGTCATGCCCATTCTCTTGCTGGCAAGGAACGTTACAAATTAATTTTATTTATTTATTTATTTATTTATATAAGTACCTGCAGTACCAAAAGGGCATTATTGCAGGGGAGGACAATTGGAGGAAAATGAACATGTGACAAAAACTTAAAACAGCTGAGCACAGGTGGTAAAAGTAACAAAATACGTAACATCGATGAGTCATCTCGATGGCAAAACGGTCTTCACTGAACTGTGCTGCAAAATTGCAACACAGAAATGGAAAGGGTACACTATCGTATGAAGCGCTATGCCAGCCAAATGATGTAAAGTAAACGAGATGATATTATACTACGGCAGACTGCGTGACAATAAAGACAGAAACTCTAAACACGTTTTACATTCACCAATGCTCTTGGGAAGCCTATTCCAGTGTGCAGAAGCATGCGGAAAAAATGAATTCAGGTAGGCATCAGTACGACAGCGCATTTGAAGAACTTTCAGCTCGTGATCACATCGTTTAAAGTTGAATTGGAGAGGGAAAATGTAAAGTTCTTATTTATTCCTGTGAGATCAGTGTAAATTCGGAAAAAAAGTTCAAATTTTGCGGTTAATCGGCGGTGTGCTAGTGTTTTCCAACCAAGGTCCTCTTTAACTAATGTAATACTGCTATGGAAGTTATAATTACCAGAAACAAATCTCACAGCTCACAGAAACAAATCGGAAACGAACAAAACAGAAAAAAACCTGTGACACCTCTGCGGTAATGAAAAGTTATGGCTGTTTCTAAGGCCGCAATCGCAGTGCTTGATAAATCTAGCTGTTCTGCCACCTGATCTGCACGCGTTTCAATTTGCTCAGTTTCTATGGCATGCTGTCACCATTTATATCGGTGATCACAGTTGCCGGTGCCCATTGTTGTGCCATTACGACCAGCCCGGATTCCGAATCTACAAGATGCAGAATTTATCCTGCGAGCGCCCTTTGGACCAACCCGGGGCTGCGCCGAAAGAGACAGCGCCCTAATTCTCCCTTGACAAGTCAAGATGCTGAGCCGTCAGGCAGCAGTGTCCTGCGGACAAGCATCTGCGAGCGACATGTCCAAACGTGCAACCAAGTGCTAGACAGCCCGGCGCCGCACCTCCTTTTGCCTGGAGGTCACCACGCGCGGCAACTTTAAACCGGGTGGCCAGCGCGGTCGCTGGTTGGACCTCTCGGACGACCGTCGAGTGCTGGCTTTGTATGGGGCCGTTTGAGTGACAATGGTTTCTCGGGGCATTATAAGCCGCGACGCCGCCGCCTGGAAAACCGGATCCACCGATCCACCGGGAGCCCAGTGCCGCTCTCGTGTGGAGTGAGATGTGTCATGCGTTGCAGTCTCGCCGGACGTCGCTGTGCGGGAACAGTCTCGTTTGCTGTGAGCTCTCGGCCCCAGTGCCGATCCGATCTTGTCCTGTATAATGACCTGTATATAGTGTATAAAGTCCCTTTCGTTATTCTCACCGACGCCTGACTCGGAGTCATCGCTACCAACGCTATCACGAAACGGGCGACGAGCGCTACGGGACCACCTCAAAGTCGTAATAGTGGTGGCAGCGGTGCTAAGTCGTAACACCGTACAAGCCATACAAAGTAAATGCAGGGTACGCAGAAATACAGGGAAGATAAAAATACAGCGTGTTCCAGACGTTCCCCAAGTGAACTGCTGCTCGTATAGGTACTTGTAAAGTAATTAATTTATATATTTATTCATTTATTCAGGAATGCCCTCCAGGCACATACAGCACATTATAAAGGTGAGGGTCAAAAACATAGCACAATACAACATAATAAAAAGTATAGTATTGGAGAAAGATTTTATTTATTTATTTAGGAATACTGTAGCCCTCACTTGAGGGCCATTACAGGAGAGGAATTGTCAAAATAAAAAAAAATTTCAGCACCGACAATACAACGTTATACAGCATTGTCAAACACGAATTACAGGGAGGATGAATAAGTATGCACAGTATACACAGACTAACAGTAAGCATAATCAATTCTTAATTATCCCGTTGCCTGTAATACAATTCTAGTTGAGTATAAAATTTGTTAACATATTGTGCTCTTACAGTGCAGTCCGGAAGGCCATTCCATATATTAATACACGAAGGAAAGAACGAGTATTGAAAACCATCAAGGCGTGTTTTATAAGGCTGTACACTAGCACTGTGGTTTAAACGCACACTGTGTTTTAGAGGTGGGCGAGTGTACGTTTCTTTGTTTATTCTTACTTGATTTCTGGTTATCTGGAAAAATAATGTCATTCGTTGTTTTTCTTCTTGTGTTTCTAGCAGTTCCAAGTCGCAACATTGCAACATGTGTGTTACACAATCGGCTCTCCGATAACACGAACAAACAAAACACACGGCATTTTTCTGAATTTCTTCGAGTTTATCTCACAGGTACAGTTGGTGAGGGTTCCAAACTGGGAAGGTGTACTCCAAAACCGGGCAAACAAATGTTTTGTACGCTATTAGCTTTAAATGTGTTGGTGCATGCTGCAACTTTTTTCTCAAAAAGAACAGTTTCCTGTAAGCTCTAAAGCATACTTCCTCCACTTGGAGGCGCCAGCACAGGTCATGATTAATGATCACCCCTAAGTACCTAAAGCTATGTACATCCAACAAAGAGTTGTCACCAATTTTAGTCAAAGGAAAGTGCAGTTTCCTTTCTTTTTATATGAGCAAACATAGATTTCAAATAATTTATTTCCATTCCCCATTTTATGCACCAGTCATGTAAGCCTTGGGGGCATCTATTAATTTTCCTTTGGTCAGTTTTATCTGCCACTGTCGAGTAAAGCAAACAATCATTGGCACAAAGTTTTATTTTAACAGGTGATTCCAGAACACTGGAAATATAGTTGACGTAAATCAAGAACAATAGCGGCCCCAATTCTGACTCTTGTGGAACCTGAGACAAGACTTCTAGTGGATGAGACATGATGTTTTCAATTCGGAGTGATTGTACACGACCACTGAAATAGGCTGCAATCCAGTTCACAATGTCTGGAGCAATACCTGCGTTCTGAATTTTAAAAAGCAATTTACAATGCGGTACCTTATCAAAGCCCTTTGCAAAATCTATGCAGATGACGTCAATTTGTTTGCATGCATCCTAAGCTAGATAAACATCATAAACTGTCTGAATGAGTTGTGAAATAGTAGATAATCCGCTTCGGAATCCATGTTGTGACGAAAAGAAAAAGTTACTGGCTTCAAGGAAAAGAATGATATGGTTTGCTACTGCATGCTCTATAAGCTTACAAGTCACAGAAGTAAGTGATATGGGACAATAATTGCTAACTTGATTTCGACTGCCGGATTTAAAAACCGGAATCACAACACTGCTGCGCCAATCTTCAAGTAGTGAACTGGTTTCTGAGAATTTTCTAAAGAATATGGTTAGGTAAAATGACACCCATTCAGCATATTGTCGCAGCCTAGTAGAAGACGGGAAAGCCGGCGTAGAGGACGTATGGAAGCACTTTATCAGAGCAGTCAACGCGACGTCATTGTCATCTCTGTTTTTCCACTCGCGCACTACTTCAGCGTCGTTCTCATCGCCTGGCGCATACCCGCGGCGACCACATAGGATGTGGCATTTGCCCCCCCTTTGAAAAAAGAGGCATTGTCCCGATGCACCAACGTCCGAAGGCTGCGCACAGACGGTGCAAAGTCATGAGGAAATGTATGGCTTCATACGAAGCACATGCACAACCTCGGGCAGATGCCACCGGCGTTTGGAGCAGTTATGGCTCTCGGGGACAACTTCATAATTAACATCGCTGATGCGGCGCAGAACTGTGTACGGGCCGAAGTATCTTCGCAAGAGCTTTTCAGACAGCCCCCGCCGACGAATCGGAGTCCAGACCCACACCTGGTCACCGACGTACGTGACGGGTCTGTGTTGAAGTTCAGTTCAGTTCAGTTTATTGTCCTTAAAGACCCCCGGAGGGGGTATTACATAAGGGGTGGGTTTAACATAAGTTCCACATTTGGTACACTTCATAAGTTATATTCAAAGTGATCAATCACACGCTGTAGGCTACAAGTGATGCGACAGGCAAGTGATGCTAACAATGTCAGCAGGAAGGCCGTTCCAGTCTTTAGCTGCTCGAGGAATGAACAAGGCGGAAAAATGAGTGGTTCGGGCACGTGGTCGTGCGACTTGCTGCGGATGACTGGTGCGGTGAGAGATGCGTGCTGCAGGAACGATGTATGGCGCATGATGAAGGGTACTGAAAAAGAACTTGTGATAGAGCTCAAGACTAGCAATGCATTGGCGATTAGATAGCAATGTTAGTCCGGATTGTGTTTTAAGTGCGGAAATACTGACATCATATGAATATTGTGAGTGAATGAACCTAGTAGCGCGGTTCTGAACAGATTCAAGTGAGGTGATAAGATATGTTTGGTGCGGGCTCCAGATGGCAGATGCATATTCAAGTTTTGCCCGAACAAGGGACTTGTAGGCAAGCAGTTTTACGTTTTGAGGTGCCTGGCGGAGATTACGTTTTAAAAAACCTAGTGTTTTATTAGCAGATGATATGATATTAGAAATATGTTTATGCCAGGATAGATCATTGCATACAGTGACACCTAGATATTTATAGGACTCTGCTAGTTCGAGAGGCATGCTTCTAATTTGGTAGGGAAATACCAGGGGATTACTGCTACGAGTGAAAGACATAACTTTACATTTTTGCACATTTAGTTTCATTAACCAATCGTCACACCATGTTAGTATGTTGGTGAGGTCTTTCTGCAGGGCTGTTTGACTGCTGGTGTTACGTACAGTTCGATAAATGACACAATCATCGGCGAACATTCGGATATTACAGGACACATGTGAAGGTAAGTCATTAATATATATTAAAAATAATAGGGGGCCAAGAACCGATCCCTGAGGGACGCCTGATGTGACTGGCACAGGGTTAGATAGGTGATTATTTATAATGACAGATTGGGAGCGGTTGCTAAGAAATTCAATGATCCAATTCAAAACACCAGGATGCAAATTAAGTCTTGTAAGTTTCAATATTAGACGTTGATGAGGAACTTTATCGAAGGCCTTAGAGAAATCCAGGAAAATTGCGTCAGTCTGTATGTTACTGTCAAGGTTAGTGTGCACATCGTGCAGGAAAATGGCCAGCTTTGTTTCACAGGAGAAACCTTTGAGGAATCCGTGCTGGGCGGGATGGAAAAAGTGATTCAAGTCAAGAAAATTCATGATAAGAGAGTAGATGACATGTTCCATGATTTTGCAGGGGACGCTTGTTAGGGAGATGGGGCGGTAGTTAAGAGGCGAGTTTCTGTTACCTGATTTGTGAACTGGAACGACCTTCCCAATTTTCCAGTCATCTGGAATGAAACCTGAAGAAAGAGACTGGGCAAATATCAAGGACAAATAGGCTGCAGAAATAAGCTTCGTGTTTTTTAAAATTTTTGGGTTAATCTCGTCTATGCCGGAAGATGATGAAGATTTTGTCAATGATCGCACAAATAAATAATCAATAAAAATACCGTCTGCATTGAAAGTAATGGCTGGCATTGACGAGTTCATACTAAGCGATGATGAAGTGGGAGGCGCATTATATTCGTTAGTGAACACAGAAGCAAAGGCCGAATTGAACACTTCGGCGCAATCGGAATCATTAATAATTTCGTTCGATTCGTTAGTTATCTTAATAGTTCGCGTTTCGCTATCGTTTATAACTCTCCAAAATTGCCTCGGGTTATTGATTAATAGGTTTGGTAGATTATTGTGATAAAATGAGTGTTTAGCGTGACGCAGTGCGTCGACGTAGCTCTGTTCGGCTTCATAATATTTATCCCATGCGCATGGGCGTCCTCTCTGTTTGGCGGCGCGATACAGACGCTTCTTTTTGTTTTCTAGGCGTTTTAAGGCCTTTGTGAACCATGGTTTTTGCTGACAAGAACGAAAGGTGACTTTAGGAATGAATTTATGTGCAAGATCACTTAGTTTGTTTTTGAAGCGCGTCCAATTGCTGTTAACGGAATGGTCTTGAAAAGTTGATTCGAATATAGGAAAGAATGTATTCATAGCTTCAGTTATAGCTCCGTAATTTCCTTTGTCGTATAGACATATTGTTTTCTTAAAGGTATCCCGTGTCAACAAATTGAACGAAAAAGTGGCATGGATGACTTTGTGATCACTGATCTCAGGTAAATAAGAAATGGATGAAAGGCTGTCAGGGTGGTCGGTTAGTATGAGATCGAGGACGTTAGCAGTTTGCTGCGAAATCCGGGTTGGTTCAGTTACTAGCTGGGAAAGATTAAAGTTGAGGCAGAAATCGACAAAATTTTTGGCCTCTGTGTGTCCGGATACCGAGAATGATTGTACGGTACGCCAGTCTATTTGTGGGAAGTTAAAGTCACCGAAGAGCAGGATTTGTGTGTTTCGGTGGGTGGTTACCAGTTCGCTTATGACGTTGTTAAGTTGATGGCAAAAGTCAGAAGTAGCACTGGGCGGTCTGTAGCAGATACCAAGTAGCACTTTTTTTGGATAGGTATGCATTATGACCCATAACATCTCGAGATCTGATGTGACGTTAATTAGCGAGCATGGCAAATGCTCACGAACAGCGACTAGCACACCACCACCACGGGTTCCTGCGCGGTCGTTCCGATAGAGGCAGAAACCGGGCAGGTCGGCTATAACTTCGCTATCAGCAACGGCGCTGCTCAGCCATGTCTCAGTTAGTAATAGTATGTTGCCACCGGTAGACGAAACTATGTTCGACACCAATTCACGCTTTGGGAGGAAACTGCGCACGTTCGTGTATATTATAGAAAGCGAAGTGCTATCTCTGGAGCAAGTCGGTGTTGTGTTATTTTTCTGTTTGGGGTGATGTAGCTGCTATGACAACTCTTTGACACTACTCGAGGCGGCATCAAAGGTGTATCTTCTGGAACCGATGAACAAAGTCTTAAAGCGGAGTGAAAACGGGGCGCCTTTACCTTTTGCGAAAGCAACGAGATGTTTTCGGGCATTTCGTACTGATCGCAAAAAATCCTCGCTAATACTGTAGTCAGTGCCCTTAAGCCTTCGGCCACTCGAAAGGATGTTATCTTTGGTTTTATGGAAAGTAAATTTTGCTATCAGGGGGCGAGAGTGATTGGCGGAGTGACGACCGATGCGATGTGCACGTTCTATTTCTTTTGGGTCGATGGTTAGTTGCAACCTATCGCGGCAAAGTTCCACAATCAACCTTTCGGAGTCGGCAGTGGTTTCCGAGCTGGAAGGGTCAGGAATGCCGTAAAAAATTAAGTTGTCCCGCCGTGAGCGATTTTCAGCATCGTCGATACGTGCTTCGAGCTCGGAAATGCGAAAAATAGCCTGTTCAGTCGTGGTGCGCATTGCATCCACTTCGTTGCGAATGGGCAAAAGCGTCTGGTAGTGACTCTCAAGATCATTCATTCGTTTGCTTAGATCAGTAATTGCTTTATCGGTAGAAGTAAGTTGCGACTTAAGACCATGGATTTCAGTGATCAGCTGGTTCTGACCGGCGGTTAGTTTTCGCAATTCGGTTAGTAGGTTTTCAGGAATGTTAGGACCCGGGTTTGTTTCCACATCACCGGCCAAAATCAGCAAGGCATGAATAATATGAGCACATTCGACAGCAATGGCGGCACAGCAGTGCGGGCTCGGCAACTGCATCAGGAAATAATTGCTAGATTTTTTAGCAAAGAGAGCGTATGGTTGACTAACCTGCATTGCAAAAGCAAAAGGTTTAGCGAGCTGTGCAGATGCGCAGTCGCCGAGCCCACAAAGCTGTGTTGACGGCCGCCCACAGTTTATATCTGGTGACTGCGTTGCTGTTGCTGACGATGGGGATTGCCACCCTCGACTGAGGACCACCGGCTGCCACTTCTTCTGCTGGATGTCCGGGTATGAAGCATCGCTGGTACGGAAAACCTGGATGTTGGCTGGCTCGTTTCCTTGGCAGTCGACCATGCACCTCGACGAAGCTGATGTAGCAGGAGCGGTTATCGTAGGCAGCAGGAAATGCACAGTAGCGAAGGTGACGATCTGCATTGCAAAAGCAAAAGGTTTAGCGAGCTGTGCAGATGCGCAGTCGCCGAGCCCACAAAGCTGTGTTGACGGCTGCCCACAGTTTATATAGCAGTATCTAGTGACTGCGTTGCTGTTGCTGACGATGGGGATTGCCACCCTCGACTGAGGACCACCGGCCGCCACTTCTTCTGCTGGATGTCCGGGTATGAAGCATCGCTGGTACGGAAAACCTGGATGTTGGCTGGCTCGTTTCCTTGGCAGTCGACCACGCACCTCGACGAAGCTGATGTAGCAGGAGCGGTTATCGTAGGCAGCAGGAAATGCACAGTAGCGAAGGTGACGATCTGCATTGCAAAAGCAAAAGGTTTAGCGAGCTGTGCAGATGCGCAGTCGCCGAGCCCACAAAGCTGTGTTGACGACCGCCCACAGTTTATATAGCAGTATCTAGTGACTGCGTTGCTGTTGCTGACGATGGGGATTGCCACCCTCGACTGAGGACCACCGGCCGCCACTTCTTCTGCTGGATGTCCGGGTATGAAGCATCGCTGGTACGGAAAACCTGGATGTTGGCTGGCTCGTTTCCTTGGCAGTCGACCACGCACCTCGACGAAGCTGATGTAGCAGGAGCGGTTATCGTAGGCAGCAGGAAATGCACAGTAGCGAAGGTGACGATCTGCATTGCAAAAGCAAAAGGTTTAGCGAGCTGTGCAGATGCGCAGTCGATTGTAGATGTAGATGCAGATGCGCAGCAGATTGTAGTGTCGGGCATCGTATTCCTGCTGTTCTGTAATTCGCAAGTGCGCAAGCTGCCTGGCTTCCTCTGCGCGTTGCGTAAACTCCTCGGCACCAGTGTCGTCGTCACCGCACTCGTGCGGCAGCATTGCGTCCAACATTGTTGTCACTTCGCGTCCGTAAACGAGGTTGAAAGGTGTCACGCCTGTTCTCTCTTGGCGATCTGTGTTATACGCAAATGTAACATATGGTAAAATCTCGTCCCAGTTCTTGTGGTCGACGTCGATGTACATACTCATCATGTCTGCCAGAGTCTTATTCATACGTTCTGTCAGCCCATTGGATTGGGGATGATAAGCCATGGTCTTTCGGTGAGTGGTACTACTTAGTCGCAACACGGTATCCAGAAGCGCAGCCGTGAATGCAGATCCTCTGTCTGTTATGACCACTGCGGGAGCGCCATACCTTAGGACGACGGCTTCGACAAAATATCGCGCTGCTTCGGCTGCTGTTCCACGTTGGATAGCACCTTTTTCGGCGTATCGCGTAAGGTAATCCGTGACGACGATTATTAATCTATTTCCGGCAGTAGACAGTGGAAACGGACCTAAAAGGTCCATGCCAATTTGTTCGAACGGCGCTCGTGGTATCTGAACAGGATGCAGCAGTCCAGCTGGCTTGCCGGGTAGGGCTTTGCGGCGCTGGCAATCCAGGCATGTCTGTGTGTAGCGTTTCATGATTGACACAAGTCTCGGCCAATAGTACTTTAGCCTAATTCTTGCCAATGTCCGAGTGTAGCCCAAGTGACCAGCGGTCGGCTCGTTGTGACAGGCATGTAGGACTTCGTCGCGAAGAGATGCGGGAATGACGAGTAGGTAACTGCTGCCACTAGGTGAAAAGTTCTTTTATAGAGAACGTCGTGGCGTAAGCAGAATGAAGGCAGCCCTCTGGCGAATAACCTCGGCATGCTGCCTGTTCTTCCCTCTAAGTAATCAAAAAGAGGTTCCAGTTCTGCGTCCTCGCGTTGTGGCGTGAAACAGCCACAGTATCCAGCATGCCTAGAAAAGCCGCGTCATCATCTTCATGCACTGCAGTCTCAAAAGGAGACCGAGAAAGGCAGTCGGCGTCGGTGTGTCATTTCCCTGATTTGTAGACAACCGTGAAGTTGAACTCTTGGAGACGAAGACTCCAGCGCGCTAGCCGACTAGCTGGATCTTTTAAATTAGCCAGCCAGCAAAGTGCATGATGATCACTGACAACGGTGAAAGACCGACCATACAAATATGGCCGAAATTTCAGGACGGCCCACACCAGTGCGAGACATTCTTTTTCTGTAGTGGAGTAGTTTGCCTCCATCCTTGATAGCGTCCTGCTGGCGTAAGCAATCACTCTTTCGGCGCCGTCCTGCCGCTGTACAAGCACTGCGCCGAGGCCGACATTACTAGCATAAGTATGAAGAATCGTAGGAGCGTCGTCATCAAAGTGTGCGAGCATGGGAGGCGTCTGCAACCGTTGCCGTAGGTTGTGAAATGCCTGTTGCTGGTCTTCACCCCATACGAAGGGGACATCTTCTCAGGTTAGATGCGTTAATGGCCATGCGATGCGCGAAAAGTCCACAATAAAGCGTAGGTAGTAGGCGCAAAGGCCCAGAAAACGTCGCACTGCCTTTTTATCTGATGGCGTTGGGAAATTAGCAACGGCAGAGATTTTATCAGGGTCAGGTCGGACACCTTCATGACTGACAACGTGACCGAGAAATTGAAGTTCTTCAAAGCCAAAATGGCGCTTTTCAGGTTTCAAAGTTAGACCAGCTGAGCGTATTGCTTCAAAGACCGTCTTTAGTCTCCGTAAGTGTTCCTCGCACTTGACGGAGAAAACAATCACGTCGTCGAGGTACACCAGACAGGTTTGCCATTTGAGGCCTGAGAGTACCGTGTCCATGAGTCGCTGAAACGTTGCTGGCGCAGAACACAAACTGAAGGGGAGCACCTGAAATTCATAAAGCCTGTCGGGCATCACGAAAGCGGTCTTCTCACGGTCTCTTTCATCAACTTCTATTTGCCAGTAGCCGCTTTTCAAGTCCATCGACGAAAAGTAACGTGCGTTTCGTAGCCTGTCCAGTGAATCGTCGATGCACGGCAGTGGATAAACGTCTTTCTTTGTGATCTGGTTGAGTTTTTGATAGTCGACGCAGAAGCGCAGGCTACCGTCCTTCTTTTTCACCAACACGACAGGTGATGCCCAAGGTCTCTTAGATGGCCGAATAACCCCGTCCTCAAGCATCGTCTTCACTTGCGTTTGTATCGCCTCGCGCTCTTTCGGTGCCACACGATAAGGATTCTGCCGAATTGGTCTGGCATCGGCTTCGGTGACAATACGGTGCTTAGTGAGTGGTGTCTGGCTGACTCGTGACGTAGATGAAAAGCAGCTCTTAAACTCATCGATGAGCTCAAGAAGGCTGTTACGTTCAACGGGTGACAAGGTGGGACTGATATCAACCACATGGGCAGGCATGGCCACGGTGGCCATCACGTGCTCCACTGAGAGGCAGTCTTGTATTGAAGTAAATTCGTTGAAGTAAGCAACAGCCGTGCCTCTAACAATGTGTCGACGTTCCCTGGTAAAATTCGTCAGCAGGAGTTCAGCACGTCCATCGTGTACGTTAATTACGGCCCTGGTGACGGAAACGCCTTGACTCAGTACCAGTGCGTCGGTGTGTTCAGCGACACCAATCCCGGTGTTCAAGTTGTCGCAGACAACATGTACGAGGGAACAGCTTCGCGGCGGAAGCGTGACGTCGGCGGCGGCGATACGTAAGCGGGGTCGCTGGTGTTCCGCGGGGTCGACGTCTTCTGAGCTTGTAGAAAATGTGACGACGAGGTCACGGACGTTAATCACTGCACCGTGCTCTCTCAAGAAATCTATACCCAATATAAGTTCCTTGCAGCACTCAAAGAGAATGAAGAAGGTGGTGACGAAGGTTTCACCGGCGATTACTATCCTGGCTGTGCATTTTCCGATCGGCGTCATCAACTGGCCACCTGCAGTTCTTATGTTGGGCCCGGTCCACGGCGTCTTCACTTTTCTCAACATGTCGGCCAGATTTTGACTTATTATCGAAAAATGCCAACCAGTATCGACGAGAGCAGCCACATGGCGGCCGTCAATGAAAACGACAGGATCGGCGCTGACGGCATCGATTACAGGGGGTGCGGTTGGAGACGTCAGAGTTTTAGAGTCGTCGGTCGTCGGTGATGGGGGCTCTTGGAAAGCTAGACGATTTGCAACCTCACCCCCGGAGGTCGCTGCTTCTAGTTTTCCCGGCATGGGCTAGGGGACCTGCCTCTAGATGCGTCAGAAAAATTGCGACGGGTCGGTGGGGTATAACGAGCCGGAGAAGGGGAACGTGATCGAGGCATCGCTGAACCTTCCAGCCGAAAGTTTGTAGAATTTTCGTCGCAGGTACGTGCAGCATCAAACACAGGGTAATTGCAGTTGGGAAACCTTGGATACCCGGCTGCGCGGTAGTGGCACGCGCGATAAACATGTCCTGCTTCGCCGCAATGAAAGCACAGCGGCCGGCGGTCAGCAGTGCGCCACAAATCGGTCTTTCGAAGCGGGTAGTCCACAGGGGATTCGCCGTAAGACCGAGGTGCAGCGATGGGCTGGCGGCGATACGGCATAGCTGGCGGCGTCTGTGACTGGTGAAAATATGGCGTCGGAGGTGGCGGTGCTGGCTGCGTCGAAGTGGTCAACAGTGTCAGCAGCATCGAAGTCGCGGGAGGTGGACGGCAGACAGCTTCCGCGTAGGTTAGTCGTCGCGGCACCGCCTGCCGGTCGGGGGACGAAAAAGCTTGTCGAACTTCCTCACGAACGATATCGGCGATATCGGCGACAGAAGCCACCGCTGGTGCCATAGGAGAAATCCCGAGCTGCCGGATCTCTTCTCGCACAATCTCCCGGATGACGTCACGCAGAGACGTGCCATAGCTCTCAGGTAGAACTGAAGCATTCACCGGCGAGTTCGTGCGATTATATTGGCGGTACCGTTGCTGTAGTGCCCGTTCTCTAGGCGGTAGCCTCCTTGGTGAATTCGACCACTGTCGTCGGTGGGTTCCTCACGAGTCCGGCAAACAGTTCCTCCTTCACTCCACGCAAGAGATAGCGTAACTTCTTTTCTTCGGCCATCTCAGGGTCTGCTCTGCGGAAAAGGCGGGTCATATCTTCTGCATACATGGCTACGCTCTCGTTTGGTTTTTGAATACGAGATTCGAGTAGGCGCTGCGCAGTGTCTCTTCTGTCGGTACTAGTGAATGTTGTATCGTTCGTAGTGTCGACAGAGTAACAGCCTGGACCAGTTCTCAGCAAACGAAGACACCCCAGCATTTATTCGTGCTCGTTTTATACCCAGTACAGGAAAGGGCACACAAGTGGCGAGCATGCGCCGAAGATGCTACACGCAGGCACGTATCATTTCGGTTTATCTAGCTGATACATCTTCCTTTATTGGAAGGAAAATAAACAATTTTAACGTTTTAACGAACAAATGCGCTCAGAAGAATACACAGCACCATCACCGATTAAAGTTTGCGTACGCAGTTCAGAAGGTTTAGAGCTCACGGAACTTGCACAAAATTGTCGTCATATCTCAACCGCTGTGGTTGTCTTCTTTCGTGCTGGGATCTTCATGGTTCTTGTGTCGGTGGCGTAATGGTGGGAGCACTTTCGTTGTTTGGTTGGACCTGGCAAGGGGACCCGTTCTCGTGGCTGTCGTCTGGTATGTCGTCATCACTAGGCGCAATGCTGAAAGGCTCAGCCGTAGCCATGAGATGTTGTCGGTTGCGTCGCAAGACGACGCCGTCTTCGGTGGCGACCTGGTACGACCTTGGTTGGGCAGTTGCATTAAGAATCTTTGCTTTTGGCGACCACGAGTCTCCTCGTACTCTGACGACCTGGCCTTCTTGTAGTGGTGCCAGACTGCGTCTTGGGGTTCGGTACTCTTCATGTTTCTTTACCGACTGTCTGCGAGCTTCATTGAAGTCTGGGAGAGTTGTGCGAAGTCGTCTGCCCTGAAGCAACTCTCCAGGTGACTGACCGTCTTCTAGTGGACTGCTCCTGTAAGCGAGTAATCCAAGCCACAAATCATTGTTCATCTCCAACGTCTTCTTTAAAATTCGCTTTACTATTTGAACGCCTTTTTCTGCGAGGCCATTCGAGCGAGGAAACCGCGGGCTGGACGTAATGTGTTTAAAATCGTACTTTTTGGCAAACAGTGAAAACTCATGACTCGCAAACTGCGGACCATTGTCTGTGCACACTTCAATAGGTATTCCATACCGTGCAAACACTGCGCTGAGCTTTTGCACAACTGTGGCCGTCGTTGTATCACTTAGAAGTTCCACCTCCGGAAAGTTGGATAACGCGTCAAAAACACACAGGTACGATTTTCCGGCCCACTGAAAAATATCAACACCTACTCGGTACCATGCATGTTCAGGCACTGGGCGGTCCATGAGCGGTTCACTTTGCTGCCGATATGCATACTTCTGACAGACTGCACACCTCTTGATGTGTGCTTCAATGTCAGCATTGAGACCAGGCCAAAACAGCAGCTTACGTGCTCGTGACTTGCATTTATTTATTCCCAAGTGGCCTTCGTGAATTCTTCGAAGTAGCTCAGGGCGCATGCTTGACGGTATCACCACCTTGCATCCCTTAAGCAACACACCACTCAAGGCAACCAATTCACTTCCGAAGGATTTTAGGGTCCCAGGGACTGGACGACTGCTTTCCAAGCAATGAATGACTTGACTCAAGTAGTTGTCCTTGCTAGTTTCTTCTGCCAAGCGGTTCAAAGTTTCCTCGCTGACAAGTGATGACAAAACGCTTACCGCGTGAACTTCCACGTCATCGCCGATGTTTGCTTCTGGGCTTCCGACGGACGCTCGAGACAGCATGTCAGTGACCACCAATCGTTTACCTGGAACAAATTGGAGTTTGTAGTGGTATCTGGTGAAACCCTGAGTTGGTGTCAAGGCGCGAAAAAAAATGTGCTCCAGCTAGTTCCGATTCAATATCTTCTCGACGCAGCATCTCATAGTGCTCGCGCTTGAGGTTGTCATTAATTTTCCTCGGGTCCATGCATACCCGTAGTTTTCCGTCCTTTTTTCTGACAATAACTAGAGGACTCACCCAGTCCGTCGGCTGGTCTTGCTTGGCCATAATGCCGGCTTTGACCATGCGGTCAAGTTCTTCGCGCAGAGGCTCTCTCAAGGAAAGGGGCACACGGCGGGCTGTCTGGATGACTGGCACCGCATCTTCTCGAAGAACCATGCGGTATGGTCGCTTGATACATCCAGTCCCAGAAAAAAAGTTGTTGAAACTCTTGGACAACTGCCTCGCTGTTGCTTATTCCGATGTCGTTTACGGTGCGCGAGAACAGTCCAAGCAGTTCGCTGGCTCGCAGTCCAAGTATGGTATGATGGTTCTTCTTCACGATGCAGAAATTAATCTTTGCCGTCTTGCTTCCGACGGCCACCGTGGTAGTCATGACTCCGAGATGCTTGATGACTCCTCCGTTGTAAGATCGTAGGATACAGTTGCTTCTAGCCAAGGGTACCCTTGGCTGCAGTTTTTTGTATGCAGAGAATGGCACGAGGTTGGCTTGCGATCCTGTGTCAACTTTGAAGTCTATTGTCGTGTCCGCAACTTGCGCTCTGACCACCCAGTCACGGTCACACGATCTTCCAACGCTGTTGACAGATACATCAAGGATGTCAAATTCCTCTTCACTATTTTCGGTGCTCCTCACTTCCCTAACTTGTCTATTCACCTTGCAACGGACAGCAAAATGATTCTGCCCTTGGCATTTTCTGCACACTTTACCAAATGCAGGGCAGCTTCGCGGACCGTGTGTACGTCCGCACCTGCGGCACTTGAACATTGCAGGTCGTTCATCGCACTGCTGCTGCTTCATATGCTCCCGTAGTTTGACAGCGTCAATCTGTCTCTGTTCTCGAGACCAGATTTCGTTTTGCGTGGCAGTCATTTCCGCAGCCTTGCATACTTCTTCCGCTTTAGCCAACGTCAACTTTTTATCCTGCAGCAACTTTTGCCTTACTTTGTCATCATTTGTACCAAAAACTATTTGGTCACGTATAAATGACTCTGCCATGGTGCCAAAGTTGCATGAACGAGACATCTTCCTGAGCTCTCTGACAAACTGTTCCACCGGCGCACCTTGAGCTTGGACGCGTTGCCTAAAGAGGTAGCGCTCGTGCACTTCATTCAGCTGTTCTGCGCAGTAGGTGTCGAACTTGGCTATAACAGTTGCGTAACTTTCCCAGCTCTCATCGTTCCCGAAGGTGAAGTTGTTGTAAATTTCCAGTGCGTCGTCACCTGCCACGGTTAGAAGTAAAGCAATCTTTGAGGCATCCGGTCGAGGCTTCTTGTCGGGCTCGGAGGCAACCAAGAAAAGTTCAAACTTTTGTTTGAAAAGCTTCCATTGCTTGCTGATTTCGCCGGTGAAATGTAGCGGCTCTGGTGGCTTCACAAGTTCCATGCTGCTTTACCGTACCCAAGCACTATGGGCGTGACTTCTGACACCATGTATCGTTTGTGGTGTCGACAGAGTAACAGCCTGGACCAGTTCTCAGCAAACGAAGACACCCCAGCATTTATTCGTGCTCGTTTTATACCCAGTACAGGAAAGGGCACACAAGTGGCGAGCATGCGCCGAAGATGCTACACGCAGGCACGTATCACTTCGGTTTATCTACCTGATACAAACGTGTCTAGCAGCTGGGTGCGGAAGGCATCCCATGTGGTCAAACTTCTCTCCCGGTTCACAAACCACGTCCGCGCACTGTCTTGAAGCGGGAAATAGACATTAGACAGCTTTTGCTGGGAGCCCCAGTCATTATAACTGGCGACACGCTCAAATTGGTCCAGTCAATCTTGGACATCTTCAAAAGCGTTGCCATGGAAACTTTCTGGTATCTTAGGATTCTGCAGCGTCACCTGCGATGGAGTTGCAGTAGCCATGGCGGAAGTAGGTAGACGCGTTCCAACAGGGTCCTGCAAAGGGTTGAACTCGGGCGTCAGGCCTAGCAGGCGGCGACTGTACCGGTGAACAGGAGTTTCGACGAACGAAGGTGATTCCGTTTTCGAGGTATGGCTCCGCGAAGGGGTGCCGAGCATGAGGCAATCCTACCCAGCACCTCCACCAGTGTCGCAGCCTAGTAGAAGACGGGAAAGCCGGCGTAGAGGACGTATGGAAGCACTTTATCAGAGCAGTCAACGCGACGTCGTTGTCATCTCTGTTTTTCCACTCGCGCGCTACTTCATCGTGGTTCTCATTGCCTGGCGCATACCCGCAGCAACCATATAGGATGTGGCAATATCGCCGTAAAAATTCACTTGGGGTCCTGTCTGGCCCGCTTGCTTTCTTGGCATCAAGCGTAAGCACTTGCTGAAATATGCTTGCTTGAGTGATTTCTAGTGGGCGCATTGCGCAGGCGCCCAATTCACTGCGCCCATTGTTTCCTTGCTCTGTTCTCGTCTTCGTAAATACTGACTGGAAGGATACGTTGAAGCAGTCTGTTATTTGCATCTTTTCCGTGGTCATTCGAGATCCGCTTTTTATCTGGTGTATCTGTTCTTTTTTATCCCTTAATAAGTGCATCCGAAAACTTTTGTGGCGAAGACTTCAGGAACCCAGGAAGCGTTATGTTAAAGTACTTTTGCTTAGATTCCGATAATGCTAATTTTTGTTGAGCATGCCAATTGTACACCTGTGCTGGGTTTTGTTTATTTTTGCATAATCGTTTTATTCTGCGTTTTAGATTTATTATTTCCCAAGTTATACATGGGCTATGCTGCTCCTTTTTTTTCCATGCAGGTAGGAATAAATTTATCTATGCAATGCTCATTGACGATTCCCTTGAAACATTGCCACAATTCATCTGCAGATTCACTAGATGACGCAAGTTCAAATTCCCTAAATGATAGACTTAAGTTATCTACTGTTGTTGTATTTTCTAACCATGCGTAGTCTTTTATAATTTTAAAAGCAGGGGATCGCCGGCAACTGGATATATCGATAGGTATATAGACGGATATCATTTTGTGGTCTGATATTCCTGGTTCGACTGGCACACTGTTAGCAGCTATTTTGTAAGATATGAACACAAGGTCTAACAATGACTTAGAATATAATGTTTCTCGTGTATTTTCTTCAACAATATGCCGTAAATTATGATAAATCATAATTTCCAGTAGTTTTTCAGCACTCGAAACTTCTGTGTGTTCGGGCGAGAAAGTTTTCCAGTTTAATGGGGTAAATTAAAATCTTCGCTCATTATTAGCCTTGTACTGTTATTCAAACGAGTGCACAGAAAAGCGTTTAATTCGTCGAAGAACTCAGGCGTGGTAGCAGGGGCCCTGTATTGCCTCCCACTATGAATGCAATGCCATTTAATGAGATTTTGTACCATGCCGCTTCTGAAAGACTACAGTCTATTCTTTCGGCCTTAACTGATGATCTCACAACAACAGCTATGCCCCCAGCTCTTAGAGCCCCCATCCAATCCGAACATTTCATACCCTGGAGGAACAACACAGTCATTGGGAACTAAACTATTCAACCACATCTCTGTAATAATAATTACATGTGGATTATGAGAGAGTAATATAGATTCAAGTTCTGTGATCTTATTTGCAATACTCCGTACATTCAACAAAAGAAGATGCATCTATCCGTGCTGCTTAGAATTAGAAGCATCCTCCAGAGCTGTAGTTACAGAGAAGCAGTGCAATTTTGGGGCAGTTTGGTCCCTGCTTTGCATCTCCCGACGCTGTCCTCGTGCTTGGTCCCAAATGTACCATTTGTCTTTTATTTTCAGTTTTTCATGGATCAGTGAAATCTTCACCCCATTAGCTCTTTCTGAAGTGGCACTTTCCCATAACTTCTTTTGAATTTCCGCCATTTCTGGTGCATAGTCATTGCTGACGGAGTAGGAGGATCCTTTCAGTTTGTAGCAGTTTTTCATCACGTGCTCCTTTTCCTTATAGTCGTAGAATCTCCTGACAACCAGCCTCGTTTTTCCTTCTTTAATCCTGCCTAGGCGATGTATTCTTTCTATCTTCTTTACCTCGATGGCGAACCTAACCTAACCTAACCTAAGATATACCTCTTCCATGACTGCTTTTTTCAATTCAATGTCTGTTTCAGAGGCACTTTCTTCGACACCAAAAACGAGTTAAAAGGCTGCAATAAAAAACACAAGAAGCTTAAACATCAGTCAACTAATGCAATTCATTGGACGACATTTATACATAAACAGCAAGCAAAAAGTAAATAAACAGAATTACAGCACTAGTTCACCTTAATTAAAGCACTTTTGAAGAGAACAGGATCACAAATGTCTACTACTGGTGCAAGTAGGTTATTTCATTTGGCAGAGGGTTTTGGAAGAAATGACCTTGAGCACATGACGATGTTATGGGAAGATACATTGACTTAGTGACAATGATCCTGACATGCACATGTATATGGTGAGGCATGGATCATGAGAGGGCTGAGAGTTGCATTGTGATGGTAAATTTTATGAAAAATAGAAATTCGAGCTTGCTTCTATCAAACGACTAGTAATGGGATGTTAAGGGATGCTTTCGTTTATGTTACACTAGCAGTACGATTGTAGATTGCTAATATAAAATGAATAGAACAATTTTGGACTGCTTCAACTGCATCAATTAATACGGAGTGATGCGGATCCCAAACCGATAAGGCATACTCTATCTGAGGATGAACATAAATACAGTATACAGAAGCAATAATTTTAATGAGTACGGTGCAAGGAAAAAATTTGTCAAGTATCCTAGGCTGAGGTTAGCTCTAGATATTATGTATTTGACATGATGTTTCCATGACAGGTTGTTAGTTGTATTCATAATAAGCTTTGTTACAGCGCACTACAAGACAAGGACTTACAAGAAGGTATAAAACAATGACACAGCGCTTCTTCTTATACCTTCTTGTGCCCTTGTCTTGTGTGCTGTAACGAACCTTACTATGAATCCCAACCAACTGGGCCAACTTGCCGTTTTGATGCAGTATATTGTTAGTTGTATGACCCCAAGGTAGAGGCACAATGTGACACATTGGAGAAGGTTATTCGACACATATGTAGGGCAAGTTATGCTAAAATGTGAGATTTGCATGTACTTATATTCGTTAGCATTAAGTTCCATGTGCCACATGCGGCACCAGTTGTAAATGTGATTAATATCTGTCTGAAGGGTAGTGACGTCAGTGGTACTGGTTATTTTACAATATATGACACATTCGTCAGGCAAACAGGTACATCTGTAAGGGAATGTTCACAAGTTAGTCATTTATACATACATAGTAAGAATAACAGGGGACCCAAAACACAGCCCTGAGGAGTGCCTAGTTCTATTGATATTGCTACGGAACAATATGTGCGATCATGAAAAGGTGAGCAGTGTGAAGATGACGACGACGATGAGAAGCTAGCGCGGGCTGTTGCCTCTTGGCCAAGCGCAGCGTATTTTCTTGTAAATATACTTGTACATAGCTTTTCGTCAGTGTCTTCCTACGTAACATATCTGGTGGAGGTGGACGTTCCCTGTACCTCATCACGGAGCGTCGCAGTGGACGGTACGTCGAGCCTTCCTTCATGGCTCCCGGCGACGACAACCGGACTCCCTCGGCTCCAACACCTGCTGCCACTTCGACGACCTACATCACTCTCCCCGCTCCCCGTGATCCTGGCGCCGCCTGGAACTCGCTAAAAGCCGACGTATTGACCAGCAGTTTGCCCGTCTGCCCAACACCCCGACGACATCTTCCTGTGCCGACACTCCTCGTCCCCGCAACACTGCCGATGTTACCAGGATCGTCCGGGGTGAGATCGAGGCCGCCTATCTGGCTGCCTTCGACTCCAGTCCCACCAACACATCTGCAGTCACGGTCTCACTGATCCAGGCAGTTGTCCGCCAAGAGTTCGAAAACATGGGTCTTCACACCATCTGCTCGGCCCATCGTCCTGATACCCGTCCGGCTTCTTCGATTCTGCCCCGTCCCGCACCTTCTTACCCACCACGTTTCCGCTACCCATCTGAATGGAGCACTGCTGACGACAAGCCCATTTGTTTCCACTGCCATCCAATCGGGCACATTTCTCGGCACTGTCGCAGTCGCTGGAGTTCCCCGACTTGGTCTACTTATACCGCCTACTCCCGCCCCCCAGGTGGCCCTTCTCGTCCCTATGCCGCACGCTCCAATAACGCCGCCGCTGATTCTCCTGCACTGACCCACTCCTATTCTCGTTTGCCTTCGCCCCAACAACGACAATCTCGCTCTCCCCAGCCCCGTCGCTCCTATTCGCCAACTCCCTTCGGACGCCACTCCCAGCCGGAAAACTAGACGATGCAGCGCCTCGAGGTGACGCTGCATTGCTCCCTACGCCGCCAAATCCTCTACTGACGTTGCCCACTCATCTGAACCTTCTTGACGTGCAAGTCGACGGTGTTTCTGTGTCTGCACTCATCTGTGTCTGTGGTGCATTTGTTCGTAATGAGCGCTGACCTTCGTAACTGGCTCAAGAAAATTATCACGCCCGCCACGACGCCTGTTGTCCGTGTCGCCGATGGCAGAACAGCCCCCGTAATTGGTATGTGTACCGCTCGCGTCTCCTTCGCCGATCGCTCAACAATCGTGCCCACAGTCATCGCCCACTGTCCCCATGACATCATCCTCGGCTTAGACTTCCTCTCCGCACATTCTGCTCTCATCAATTGTTCCGCCAGTACTCTCCGCCTTGACCTGCCTGTTCTGGATCCTGCTGAACCACACCCCAGTCGCCTCAGTTCCGTCGACTTCGTTCGCTTGTCACCTTCGGCACTGACCTACGTTGACCTAGTGTCTTGCCCACCAGTCCCCGATGGTCACTACATCGCGGCTCCTATGCAAGACGTCCTGCTTACACACGGAATTACAGTGCCTCATACAGTCTTATCTATTACGGCGAATTGCGTCTGCCTGCCAGTGGTCAATTTTGGCTTGACGACACAAGTGCTGCCACACGGGATGTCCCTGGCCCGGCTTTGCTCATTCGCGGATCACTCAGTAGCATCCATTGCAGTAGATTACACTTCATCCGATGCTCCTCTACCATCGCAGTCGGCAAATTGTACCATCGCTGACTTACAGAAAATGATTGCGCCCGACTTGCCGTCCAAGCACGCTCGTGAACTCTACCGCGTTCTGTTTTCCTACCACGATATTTTTTACTTTAACGATCGTCCTTTGGCCCAAACTACAGCTGTCAAACATCGCATTAATAGCGGCGGTGCCCCTCCTATTCATCGCCGTCCGTATCGAGTGTCACCAGCTGAGCGTCAAGTTATTCACGCAGAATTTCGCAAAATGCTTGCCAAGAACATTATTGAACCATCATATAGTCCATGGGCGTCACCTGTTGTACTGGTCAAAAAGAAGGATGGCTCATGGCGCTTTTGCGTGGACTATCGGCACCTTAACAGGGTTACCAAAAAGGACGTGTATCCCCTACCTCGGATTGATGACGCCCTTAACTGCCTCCACGGTGCTCGCTATTTCTCCTCTATTGACCTTCGCTCCGGCTACTGGCAGATTGTCGTGGACGATCTCGACTGCGAGAAGACTGCTTTTGTAACACCCAACGGTCTTTATCAATCCAAAGTGATGCCGTTCGGTCTATGTAATGCCCCTGCCACTTTTGAATGCATGATGGACTCCATTCTTTACGGTTTCAAATGGTCCACATGCCTGTGCTACTTGGATGACTTTATCATATCCTCCCCAACGTTCGCTACGCACCTCGAGCGCCTCTCAGCAGTCCTGGACGTTTTTCGTCAAGCCGGTCTGCAACTCAGCGCATCGAAGTGTCATTTCGGCCGTCGCCAGATTACCATCCTTGGACATCTCATTGACGCGAACGGAGTGCCACCGGACCCAGGCAAGATCCATACTGTTGCGCACTTCCTTGTTCCGAAGTGTGTCAAGGATGTGTGCAGCTTCATCGGCCTTTGTTCGTACTTCCGCCGTTTCGTGAGAAATTTCGCCCCCATAGCACGACCACTAACCGAGCTTTTGAGAAAAGACGCCCCTTTCCAGTGGGGCTATAACGAGGCCTCTGCATT
Source organism: Dermacentor albipictus (assembly GCF_038994185.2). Lineage (NCBI taxonomy): Eukaryota > Metazoa > Arthropoda > Arachnida > Ixodida > Ixodidae > Dermacentor > Dermacentor albipictus. Next base: position 2,082,506 of record NC_091822.1, on the reverse strand, counting down.
CTCACATCTAATCGACATTCTCACAATGCCTCCCGTTCTGGCCCATTTCGATCCTTCTGCGCCTACCGAAGTCCGTACTGATGCCAGCAGTCACGGATTTGGCGCAGTACTGGCACAACGCCAGCATGGCCATGACCGTGTTATCGCTTACGCCAGCAGGCTCCTCTCACCCGTGGAGGGCAACTATTCCATCACTGAGCATCAGTGTCTGGCCCTAGTTTGGGCGGTTGAGAAATTCTGCCCATACTTATATGGCCGACCCTTTTCCATTGTCACAGGCCATCACGCGCTTTGCTGGTTATGCTCACTGAAAGATCCTACAGGAAGACTTGGTCGCTGGGCCTTACGCCTCCAAGAATATTCGTATACTGTCGCCTATAAATCTGGCCGTCTACACAAGGACGCTGACTGCCTGTCTTGCTACCCAGTCGACGAGCCTGACGACGCCGACAGTAGTAGCGCCAACGGCATTTTCTCTCTGTCTGCCTTCGCTAACATCGCCCATGAGCAGTACCGAGACCTATCGCTGCGAGCGCTTATCGAGCGTCTGTGCTCAACACCTACCGACCCATCCGTTCGCCGATATGTCCTCCAGGGCGGCATTCTGTATCGAAGGAGCTTCCTTCCTGACGGCTCTGATCTTCTTCTTGTCATGCCAAAACAGCTACGACCGTGCTCTTTGAGATGCATGACGCACTCACGGCAGGACGTCTTGCAGTAACCCGCACGTACGACCGCGTCCGCCTTTGCTTCTACTGGCCTGGTCTCGCTTGCTCCGTTCGACGCTATGTTGCTGCCTGTGATCCCTGCCAGCGTCGGAAAACACCTCAGGTGCTACCTGCCAGTCATCTCCAGCCGATCACCGTCCCTGTAGAACCGTTCTTTCGTGTTGGATTAGACCTGTCCGGTCCCTTTCCCACGTCATCCTCTGGGAACAAATGGGTAGCGGTCGCGACTAATTACGCCACCCGATACGCTATCACTCGGGCCCTCCCTACCAGTTGCGCCACTGATGTCGCGGACTTTCTCTTGCGTGACATTATCTTGCTTCATGGCGCCCCGCGACAGCTGCTTACTGACCGTGGTCGAAACTTCCTCTCGAAGGTTATCGCTGACATTGTGCACTCCTGCTCCATTCAACACAAACTGACTACCTCATACCATCCTCAAACCAATGACCTGACAGAGTGGTTAAACCGTACTCTTACCGATATGCTGTCCAAGTACGTTTCCAAAGACCACCATGACTGGGACATTGCCCTTCCTTACGTAACATTTGCGTACAATTCTTCCCGGCACGACACCGCCGGATTTTCTCCATTTTATCTACTGTACGGTTGCGAACCTACCTTGCCCCTAGACACGGCACTTCCTCCTGCTGCGATCTCAACAAGCGAGTATGCGCGCGACGCCATTGCCCTCGCCGACCATGCACGGCAGCTTGCCCGTGATTGACTGACGGCCTCACAAACCACTCAGCAGTGTCAGTACAACGCCCGCCATCGTGACGTACAGTTTTCGCCTGGTGCGCTCGTGCTCCTGTGGTCACCCTCTCGTCACGTCGGACTTTCAGAGAAGCTCCTTTCGCGATACGCAGGGCCCTGTCACGTGCTGCGCCAGGTGATGCCTGTGACTCACGAAATTGCTCCTGTGGGTTCAACCTCGTTCTCTTCTCTGGCATCTAGTGATGTCGTGCATATCAGTAGGCTCAAGGCCTACTACACTGCTTCCGAGTCCGATCTTTAGTCGCTCTGGGACAGCGCTTTTGCAGCCGGGGGTAGTGCTACGGAACAATATGTGCGATCACGAAAAGGCGAGCAGTGTGAACACGACGACGACGATGAGAAGCTAGCGCGGGCTGTTGCCTCTTGGCCAAGCGCAGCGTATTTTCTTGTAAATATACTTGTACATAGCTTTTTGTCTGCGTCTTCCTACGTAACAATATCATGTTAGATGTAGGATCATTAGTGGTGACAAATTGACCTTGAGAAAGAAGAAACATATGAATCCATTTGATTACTGCCGGGTCTATACTTAGTAAGCCTCGTTTATGTAACAGTAACAAATGGTTAACTTTGTCAAAGGCTTTAGAGAAGTCACGAAATATGCGACCAGTAGGAAAGCCACAATCGAAATAAATATGTAAGTTGTGAACAAATGATAACAGTATGCTTTCCACAGCATGCTCTCCATTGCGCCAAGAAAAGGGGAGTGCTTGAATATGGGTTGTCGGTACCGTTAAAGGCCGCTCGTACCTCGTTGCTGATGAGGTATTCTTTGTTGAGTGTTTTCAGTATTCTGCACTTGTTATAAGGGTGCGTGATGAGTGTTGATGTAATGAGAAGTCAGTGCATCCCATAAGATAGGTAATCCACTGCCTTCTGGCCTGAGGCACGCATTGGAATGCTGTGATTACCTAAATCAGCGCGCACAACACGAGACACTTCAGTTATGTGCATTCCATACCATAAATACTGGAAAAACACTCCATGTAGCTTATAATTGTATTCAATGAAAGGGAAACACATGTTCATATCACATCACTACAGCTACAGTGTACAGCTAGTGTAATCTATGCTGATCAGCTTTACATCCATACTCGATATAGACGAACCCAATCATAACGGACAGGCTTATGCCATGATTTTTTTTAAAATATACTGTTAAGTAATCTGATATACCCTAAGCTTGCCTATAAAACATTTGTGATAAGTTCATTGTATACAGATTTGTTATCTGCAATGGGAAAAATGGGAAAGCAATTAATTTATTGAAAACAAAAGTAGGCATAGTGGGTGGTAATTTTTGCCTGCTCATTGAACTATTGTTTAGTGTTGCTTAAGATGGCACCTTCAATGTGTGAGATGCTCTGGACCTAGTCCGTTTCACTTCCCTCAACGCCATTGCATCTACTGCAGAAAGTACACCCAAAAAAGGGCAGAAGGGCCCGTACCAAGATAAAGATACATTATTGCAAAGAAAAAATTGGCAATTTTGCCCAAAGGCAAAGCACTGAATGTTGTATAATCGGTTTACAGTTAAACCTCGATATAATGAACCTTGATTTAATAAAATTTACAATGTAACAAACTATCTTAATTTTTCTATCTTGGTTGCACAAAATATCGTATATTTTTCTTCCCGATTTAACAAAGTAATATCCTGACACGGTTTTGATTTAACGAAATGTCCGGCAATTTAAAGCACATGCTTGCAGCCGTATGGCTAGTAAATCTAGCAAAGAAAAAGATATATAAAAATGTCAGCCGAGGCAAAAGTTACTTGAAGCGTTCTTCTGCATGAAAAGCTTGAGCAGAAAAAGATGGCATCAAAGCATGTGCGCCAGGACACAGCAGGCAGGAAACACCGCTGTGCCGTTTGTCACGTTGGTAAACAACTTGCAGAGGCCGTGGGCCAACGACTCCTCATAGCGCTCGGAGAAACACAAGCGCTGACGATTCCATCTGCGCATGGGGGACGGGGAGGGAGTTAACATGTGATAACATGCTCAAGCACGGGCAGGGAGTTGGGGGAGGCAGGAACACAAGCCTTTCTTACCAGGATGAGGGCCACGCGCCAGTTCTGGGAGGTAATCTCCTCGGCAAGTGCAAATTGCGAGCCTAGATGTTTGGTGCCTTGATGTGCATTGTGTTCCTCCGTGTCTAATGTTGGCAATCGTGAAATCTCAAGTTTTCTAGACACAGTGCAAAGCACTCACTCACGTTGTGACAGCGAGTTCTTGGTCATTGAGTGAGATCTGTTACCTGAGCGTGCCTGACACTGATAAAATTATGAACCTTACTTCGTGCAGCTGTCTCCTTGCTGTGACTTCTCTTGTCTTTTTTTTTTTCTGGACAGATATCTGTATCTCCTTACACTGTTGTTTTTTATTTGTGGGCACCTGCTGGGGGTACTAAGTATGATCAGCCATGGCATTCAAGATTTACGGTGCCTGCCGCGCGATGCAACACAAAAAAATCTCGGATGTTGTGAGCCATGTCGATGCATTGCTCTGAGCGCAATCTGCACTGCACATGCTGGCACTCATAACCGCGCTATTGTGGAGCGACATTGCAGTTTGTTTATAAGTGCTTACTAACAAGATACCATCCACTGGGAATGCTGTGGGAATTTGTGAAGTTGTTGGTAATGTTGAAACTAAAAAAAAAAAAACTTGAATTAACAAAATTCAAGATTTAACGAAGTTTTTCACTGTAAGTACAACTTCGTTATATTGAGGTTTGACTGCAATATTTGACCCACAACAGTAATTGTCATTGATCTTGCATGCCTTTCTTTTCATTAATGCTGTGCAACTGGTACTTCCAGGTCACAAATGGCATATGCGTTATCGTATCATGAGAAGCCAACAAAGACACCAAGGAAAACATACGAGAACTTGTACTTACTAATTGAATTAGAGAAATGATAAATTAATGGCAATGAAGGTGGATGAAAAAACAACTTGCCGAAGGTGGGGAACGATCCCACGTCTTCGCATTACACATGCGATGCTCAAACCAGTTGTGTTACCGCGGCGCGCTTCCGCCATCCACTTTCTTGAGTATTTATGTGTTACTATGAGAACTAACCTTGGGAGTATTAGCCAGCGCCACTACTCACGAACCTTGGCAGCAGATGTGGAACATCCTTTCTGCTGCAGGCGTCACGAGTATGTGATCTTTCTGGGTGAAGGCAACTGGTCAATAAACCTGCACATGCTACCTGAAGGCATCAATGTTGCCAGGGTCGAGACCCTTGTTATGTAAGAACAAGAAAAAAGGCAGTTAACTGAGGGGCCCGATTTCTATTAACCATATCATTTTTTATATCTTATCAGGTAGCATGTGCTGGTGCGCTGGAATTATATGTGAATTATTGTGCATGTATGCAGACTTAGCTGGTGAAGCAGCGCACTGACACGGACACAGTGAAGACAAACAGGAAAAGACGACACTCGCTGCACTTGCAACTATTTCATTTCAGAACACATACTTCATATTTATATACCTGCGCACCCTCAGGTGTCAAAGAAAATGAAGGCAAAATTAAAGGCATTTTTTAAATATCATTTGTCCGCGCATACTCTGGCGTCAGAGATATGGCACCTATCTATCATGGTGTGGCAATCCTATTGTAATTTGTTGCAACCCTAACAACCATTTTTATTACACAATTTTTTTCTTCATTTTAGTGTACTTCCAAAAAGGCAACTTCACCATGGCTTAGATGTACGGATGGCTGACTGGTACAACCCTCTCCCCTCTTGTGAATATGAAAGGCTTCGATTATTTCCCTGGTTAGCTGATCCTTATGGTGTGATAAAACTGTGGTATCATTGTAAAGCGGCCAGCACCCATGTGGTGAGCAGTGCCCCTTAATGTGGGAATGAATGTTTCCCCCCAGTGACATTTTGTGCTCCAAAAGTCTTTTCCTGTTTGTCTTCACTGTGTCCGTGTCAGTGCGCTGCTTCACCAGCAAGGTATGAGACGCACACTGTTTGCTGTACTACTACCTTGTCTGGTCTTTTGGGTCACATCAAGCTACGTATGTAACTTTTAGCCCAAAATGACCATCCAGCATGTAAACTGGAGAATAAAATTTATTTGATTTGATTGATATCCAATTCTGTATGTGTCTGAGCTGTGTCCTACCAGTACTTACGTACGGGGCAGAAACCTGAACGCTTCCGAAAAGGGTTCTACTTAAATTGAGGACGACGTAACGAGCTATGGTAAGAAGAATGATGGGTGTAACATTAAGGGATAAGAAAAGAGCAGATTGGGTGTGGGAACAAACGCGAGTTATTGAAATTTTAGCTGAAATCAAGAAAAAGAAATGGACATGGGCAGTACATGTAATGAGAAGGGAAGATAACCGATGGTCATTAAGGGTTATGGATTGGATTCCAAGGGAAGGTAAGCGTAGCAGGGGGCGGCAGAAAATTAGGCGGGCAGATGAGACTAAGAAGTTTGCAGGGACAAGATGGCGACAATTAGTACCTGACCAGGGTAGTGGGGGAAGTATGGGAGAGGCCTTTGACCTGCAGTGGGCGTAACCAGGTTGATGATGGTGATGATCTGTATGACAAGACAGATCCTGAATACAAGGACGCAAAAGCGACACCCAGTACCTCGTTCTCCTTGTCTTTTGAATGCAGCAATGCCACAGCAAAAGGGAGCGCACCAACATGATTATGATCAGTGGCAACGACTTTGTCATCTTGATGAGATGTGACTCGCATTAAGAACGCAGGATGAAGAAGGTAAACACAGCGCCGCTCTGTCAACAGACGAAGGAAAGAAACGCGAGCACGTAGAGGGAAGCAGCAGCAGAGGCCCAGTCCTGGCCTCGCCAACTCCGCTGATTCGGTGACAGTAGGTGGCAGATGTAATTAGTGCCATCCAGCAAGCTAGCAGAAAAGCCTTCCCTCTGACTCCCTCGTAACTCCCTCATATTCAACGGTCTCCACGCGCATCTGCCTATGTGTTGGCCCCGCCAGCCCGGCGCCTGCTTAGCCCGCTCCTTGAAGTTTGCTTTGGCGGATGTGAGCAGATTTGTGGTCATCGCTCGCTGTGTGCTTGCGCACTGTGATATTTCACGACTCGCAGCGCTCGTGCATCATGCTATAGCTCACGAATACTTCAAATACAAGTCCTTGTTTTAATTTGAACAAATCTTCGGGCCCCTTTGAGTTCGAATTATCGGGGTTCGACTGTATAAAACAATTCACATTATCCAAGTCTGTTATATTATGGTTTGACTGTACAGCAAACATGGATACAATTAGTTGTTGTATATAACAAAGAAAATGTAAGGTCAGGGTGTCTACTAAACGGGAAAATAGGGAATCCTCAGGGATTTTGAGTAGTCAGGGAAAACTCAAGGAATTTGTGCCTCAATCAGGGAAAATAAGCTGTAATTTTATTGAAAGGGTCGAAAGTCGAGTAACAGACAGAAATCGTAATGAATTGACTTTGACGCCCTGTCGTCGGCTGCAGGAGTTGCCAGTGAACGTACAGTTAACGACTGACTTTCCAGATTCCAGATAATTTGGAAGGCTTCGCGGCACCACCACATACTCCATAGAGTCAATGTATCAAAACATCTGAAATTTCGGATGCAAGAACTCTTCGCCGTCTGATTTTCCGGACGTTCTGCTGTGACTGCAGGTCTGAAATGGCATTAATCAAAGCCACCACTGCTGCCATTTTGATTACCTTGCCGCCTCCAACGGCGTTCTAGCACGCAGATCCGCTGGCAACCGTAGCCACCACTGCAGCAACGCTAGGCCTAGCTGCTTCGATGTTCGCTATGAAGCATCTTGCTGTTGAGTGCTGTGTTTTTTATTGAAAGGATTCGCTGCTGTCAGCAATGGCATGGACTCCGCCTTTGTGGTCCTCGCGATTGGCTTAGGAGCTTGGAAAGCATGGTGCGTTGCATAATGCCGGTTCCCGAAAGTCAGCTTTGCCTCTGTACAGAAATGTTACTTGGTGAAGCATATGCAAAAGTATGCTATTAATCTGCAGAAAACTAAGGTAATGTTTAACAGTCTCGGAAGAGAACAGCAGTTTACGATAGGCAGCGAGGCACTTGAAGTGGTAAGAGAATACATCTACTTAGGGCAGGTAGTGACCGCGGATCCGGATCATGAGACTGAAATAATCAGAAGAATAAGAATGGGCTGGGGTGCGCTTGGCAGGAATTCTGAGATCATGAACAGCAGGTTGCCATTATCCCTCAAGATAGAAGTGTATAACAGCTCTGTCTTACCAGTACTCGCGTATGGGGCAGAAACCTGGAGGCTTACGAAAAGGGTTCTACTTAAGTTGAGGACGACGCAACGAGCTATGGAAAGAAGAATGATAGGTGTAATGTTAAAGGGACCCTGAAATGATTTTGACGATTTTCTACAAACGTACTGAGTCGTTAGAGTAGGTCCTTCTGATCATTGACACATCTAAGTGCTCCGCGTAAAGCGTGTAATTTATTATAAGGTTTTAAAAATGCACATCGCTGATGACCGCAGCACACTACTCAGCAGAATTTTAAGCCGCCCCTAGCCATATGACGGAAATCACCCATATGACGGCAGTGGGGCGAGCTATCCAATTGGCTTACCAGGGCAGGGCGCGTGATCGATAATTTTTCCAACTTTATGGTAAACAAATGATCTTCGTAATAGTTGGAATGCTAGTTCATTTGTTTTTATAAAAAGAAGTAACATAAAGAGAATGCACAAGAACAATTTTTCAGTACACTTAAGCACTTCCGGCACACAGCAACTGTCGTCAGCTTGTGTTACAATGTATTCCATTTTGACGAGAGCTCCGTGGTCAGAGTCGGTCTGAGTCTTTTCGTGAGCACTACGATTCGACTTTGTTGCCTTGTGGACTGCAAACGTAGCGACTGGCAATGTGTCAAGCTGTGACATTCTGTCCATATTCCTGTGGGTGGGCAGCGCAACCCGGACAAGGACGAAAGGAAGAACACAACACGAGCGCAGACTAACAACTGGTTTATTATTTCAAGCAACGGACTATATTATACAGAAAACGTAAACACGTGTAAAATGACGTTTACAAGGGTGTTATCCTATCTTGCCATTCAAAAACTCAGCTTCTTTATCCTGTAGAGTGATAGAAGGCTGGCTGACGCATGCGCCTGAGTTCACATGCATGAAGTAGGCCTCTACAATCTCGCGGTTAATTTGATGCATATTTTTATAAAGTATTTCTGTTTGTTCAAACATGGGTTTGCATGAGCAAACTCTACAATGCGCGGCGAGATTCGAACCTGTTTCATTCCTGATCGCACCTTGGTGCTCCCTAAGGCGGATGTTAAGGCAGCGTCCCGTCTGCCCAAAGTACATTTTGCCGCACGAAAGAGGGATGACGTAGACGACTCCCACCGAGCATGCCACAAGCTGCCCCGAGTGTTTGACGCTGCATGTAGCTTCGGACGGCTGTTTAGGCCTATTGACAAGATTGCAAATCTTTTTTAAGGAGTTCTTTGCTGAGAAGATTACTTGAACGCCATATTTCATGGCTGTCTTTTTTAACCCATGCCCCATCTGATGTACATAAGGGATGACTGCGTACTTTTTAACTTTTTCGAACTGTCTTTGGGGTGCGTCCCCTTTCTTTATTTTCTTCACTAGCCCTTCACATATAGATAGAATAATGCATTTTGGATAACCGGCCTTCTCTAGACGATTGAGTTGTTGCGAAAAGCTCAGATTGGCGAGGTGGTGGCACGACTTTCTAAGTGCGGAACCCAAACACGTCATAGCAATTCCTCTTTTCACAAGTTTTGAGTGTGCCGAGGCATAGTTTAAAATTGGTTTGCTAGTCCTGGGGTTATAATGCCCAGTATAATGCTAGTCCTGGGTTATAATGCCCTTGCAAAGGGACATTCTGTCCCTTTGCAAGGCAGCATACGAGCGAACTGGCTGCTGCGCATCGGACTGTCGCTATCCGATCGGCGCCAGGATTTGCGCGTTTGTGGACGTCACTTTACACCGGAAAATTACTAATGCAATGGCGTTTCACGAGTCTGGTATTAGGGCAAATGCAAGCGCAAAGGGACAGGGTCTGGTGGCTTGACTGTGCCGTAGCGGGATGAGCCATGGTATGAGAAGCGCAAATGTGAATGGTCTGCACGGTGCAGCCACTTGGTGGCACAGAGCTCAGCCATAGACAGTAGCAGTAACGAAGTGCATTCTTCTTTGCTGCTGGTGTGTATTTTTCGCAGGACTGTAATCATCATACTGAAAAGATGCCAAAAAACAACACACACAAGAAGAAAGACGACAACACCACGGGCACCACGGGTAAGCAGGGTAGAGCTGAAAAAAAAAAAAGAGTGGCCTATAGTGGTCCCATACATCCATAAAGTCACGCACAGCCTGAAAAAAGTGGCTAACCGGTATAAAGTACCGGTGGTCTTTTCCGCTCCCCAAAAGCTTGCCCAGCTAAGCCATCGCATAACTTGCGAAAGCCAAATGCCTGGCTGTCAGAAGAAGCATGGCCAACGTTTCGTAAAGTGTGCAACAAACGTGGTATATGAAATTCCTCTGTCCTGTGGGAATTCCTACATTGGACAGACGGGGCATTGTGTCAACGACCGACTTAGGGAACATGCAAAAGGTATAAAGAATAATGAAGGTGAGCGACTTGTGGATCACTGTAGGGCTTGCACCGATTGTTTTCCACGGTTCCGCGATGCGAGGATTTTGGGTAGAGGCAGGCATCAGACATCTCGTGAAACATTGGAAGCCTTCTACATCAAGAAAGCGGGTCCGAACTGTGTTAGTGATACGTCAGTTTTTATTTGCGATGCTAAGCTGAAGTTTCTATCGCGCCTACTCTGATAAAACCTTGTACTCCATGTTGCCTTGTACGCATGCGCGGTGTTTTCGAGGGCTATATATGTTGAGTGCTTTCACCCTCATTAAACAGTTGAAGTAGCGCCCGTGGTGTCGTCGTCTTTCTTCTTGTGTGTGTTGTTTTTTGACGCAAAATCTTATTAGTATGCAAGATCACCAACTAGCCCAGCAGTTAACTCTTCTAATGTAATCATCAACACGTTTTTGTACATGTTTAAAATTTTTTACACTTGGTTAGAGCAATATTAGCACTTTGTTTGGCTGGTTAAGCGCTGCGCCAACAAGTGTCTGGACCGTGCAGACCGATCAGGCTGCTCACGTACGTCTACGCTAAAGCTCCTTCATCAGCTTGAGTTTATGCCTCCAGTCATTTGCCGAAATGACCAGCTTGCCTGTGGTTACCGGAATACCAGACACGTTCGGCGCTACGACAGAATGCTCGCAATGCACGCTCCTTTGATAGCTCTCGCTTGGGGTCGATGGCCAAGCGGCTAGCGGAGAGGCTCCGCGCTGGTGGGGGCGAGCTCCAAAACAACCGGAAGTGGACGATGTGACGTTGCATCGTGATGCAGAACCAGTGAAGGCGGAGCTTAGCCGCGATTGCTCGGCGAACGAGTTGAGGAGGAAAAGCATGGCTAGGGAGGAGGGTAACTTGTAATCGCTTGTAGCTACATTAATACGTAACGCTTCACTTTAATTGTGGTGCGAATGTTCTACTTAAGCTGTATCCTACGCGTCTACAAAATTTGTCCGAACCGTTTCAGTGGCCCTTTAAGGGATAAGAAAAAAGCAAATTGGGTGAGGGAACAAACTGGAGTTAATGATATCTTAGTTGAAATCAAGAAAAAGAAATGGGCATGGGCAGAACATGTAATGAGGAGGCAAGATAACCGATGGTCATTAAAGGTTACGGACTGGATTCCAAGGGAAGGGAAGCGTAGCAGGGGGCGGCGGAAAGTTAGGTGGGCAGATGAGATTAAGAAGTTTGGAGGGACGACATGGCCACAATTAGTGCATGACCGGGGTAGTTGGAGAAGTATGGGAGAGGCCTTTGCCCTGCAGTGGGCTGATGATGATGATGATGCAAAAGTATTGCAGTGAAGCATAACAAACGTGGGAAGGGGCTATTGCCACGGGATGCAGTATGTATTCCTTAATTATACATGCGTGCACATTATATTTCCTGTCACAGCGCAAGCACCGATATGCCTAATACATGTACCGACATGCCTACAGAGCGTTTTTGAATGTGCCTGTGGTTTTCGCGGCCCCTAGGGAGTTTGAAAAATCGGACATGGACTGTGCAACTGACCAAGAAGATGCTTCAAATGGTCCATGGGGCGAACGAGTGGCGGAAGGAGGACAAGAACCGAAAGGACCTATGCATTGAGGAATGAACGGGAAAGGAAGTGTGCTGCCACCGTTTTGAAGGAGCTTGAGCTCAGAAAACAGTGTTGGCCGATGCCGAGATGCAGATGTCCCTCATCCAAACCAAAATAAACTCTTTAAAGCAGTGAAACACAAAACCGAGGCGTCGTGCCCGGGCTGAGAGTATACCTCAACTGCCCTGACATATATGTCAGGACAGTTGAGGTTGACTTACGAGCTGTTCATAGAGAATCTCAATTGTGACAAAGTTCGGGCCTCATACCACTGAGCTTGCTATGAGTTTATAGAAATAGTTCATATTCGAAAATATTTGGTTCTGTATGCATCTCCCTTTTATTCGTATTTCAGAATTTAAATTTTTTTTCATATGCTTACTAGAGAGTGACAGCATCGGGCGATATGGTTTCAGCCCTTCTTGACATAAAACATAGTTCTTCGTCACTGAGGGAATTTTGCAATGGCACTCAGGGAAAACCTGGAAAACTCAAGGAATTTGGAAATGTCAACTTGGTAGACACCCTGAAGATGTTCCTCCCCAATACCAGCACGTAATGAATATATTCTTATAATGAATATCGGGCGTAACAAAGATATTGTCATGGTGGATGCATGATGTTCAGCTGTTTAGTGATATGCAACTGTACTGGTAGCAAGCATTGATCTGTAGCTATTGTTATGTTCCTGCAGGTTTTCAGCAGCCAGAGCAGCCCTGGGGTACTCAGTCTACACTGCCTGTCACCCATGGCCCCCCATCAATGCCAGCGACCATGCCTACAGCACCACTGCACAGCGGGTATGACCCTCTGTCGAGTGTTCACTGCTGAACTGCACGGCATATATCTTCCAAGTTTTAGTACATATTTTCAGCTCACTTTCGCCCAGATCTTAATTTTTTGTTTGTTTGAGGATAAACATTGCATTTCATGAGCACTTGTATCTGAAGTTAGGATGTCCAAAATTAATTTCTCATACTACAGGTAAACCTCTATATAACTAAGTCGGTAAAATTGACAGTCCTTCATTATCACAAAATTTTGTTGTATTGAAATTTGACCTCTTATGCAAATAAGTATGGTTGCTGATCGATTTTTCTTATCTGGAAAGGGGCCGCAGAATTTTCAGAATTATCTGGCAATCGAAGAAAGCAAATTTGAATGAGAAAGCAATTCATTTTGATGAATGTGGCAGTCAGTGACGAATGATATGGTTTCATGCCATGTCGACAATATCTCCGCATCGGTGGTACGAATTAAGCGAAACCAGTCCCGCTTTCGCATGCACTCCGCCCCCGCAGCTGATAGCGTGGCCTGCAATGAGATGACGTTACCATGAAAAGTGCCAGCAGTGGGGAGAGAACGCTACGTCTGCCTCTCGCTCCATTGGGGCAACGAAACTCAACATTATGCAACCTCCAACGCACAGGAAGACATCTTGCATTATGCCACGCTGTCTCAGCATGCCCAGCCTTTGCACTTTGGGTGGCAGATTACCTCTAAAGCAGGGTGCGTGGCTGCATATGTGCTCAGCCATGCTTACAGCCATGTGCTTACCCCCCTTGTGTCTCTAGGTATATGCCACTTTGTGCTGCTCTTTAATGAACCACCTTTACCCCAGCTTAAGTCATTCGTGACTAGGACGTGTTGCCCATTGGCAAAGAGCTCGCTTCGTAGCATGGGTGTGTGTGTCACTGATATTGGCACATAACCATTGCACCATTTACACTGCATACACACCCCCATCATGAGATAGATTGCTAATCACATTGACATTGGCAATTATCTCTAAGTGATGGATGCACTGCCAAATTTTGTTGGACAACTGGATGTGACTTCAGAATCTGGCCCCGCAGGGTCGTCTGCCTGAGCAGGCGTTTGTTGTGTTGCGACACCAGGGACCCGAGCACACGAGGGTTGGCCCCTCCCGGGTGTAGCCGTGCGCGGCTTAGCCGTGTCTGGGGAAAGGGGGATCCTGGGGGTAGAACCGATGCTGGGTGTTTGGACCTTTAAGGCCCCCCGGTGGAGGCAACACACCTCTTCGGCCTCTGCTTCACATAGGCTTCATTGAGCAAAATGTTATCAATGTTAGAAGAATAAAGATGAGGCGAGATGGCAAAGAGATTCAGATGAAGCACTTAATAATCACCTTTGGTTCAAGTGTCCTGCCCGAGTCAATCGAGGCCGGGTACATCAAGCTCCGTGTTAGGCCGTACGTGCCCAACCCACTCTGTTGTTTCAAATGCCAGCGCTTTGGCCACAGCTCGCAGAGCTGCCGATGCCGCCAAACTTGTGCTAAATGTAGTGCCCACAAACACACATCTGAAGCTTGTGAGAATGCTCTCCACTGTGTAAACTGTGATGGGGAGCACGCTGCGTACTCGCGGTCGTGCCCATCCTGGAAAAAAGAAAAGGAAATTGTAACAGTTAAAGTAAAGGAAAATATAAGTTTCAAGGAGGCACGTAGGCGGGTATCGTACCTGCCCAAGAAAGCCTTTGCCGATGAGGCGCGTCAGGGGGCAGCGTCACAACGGCTTCCGGCGGCTGTCCGACCCACAAGCAGTGAGTCGGCAGCTACGCCATCTGCCCCCGCGGCGGTTGCAGCTAGCGCTGCTCCGCCAACCCAGCAGACGGGGCCATCGACCCTGAAGGTGGGCGCAGCCGAGGCTACCCCAACCTCCCCGGCCCCTTCCAGCGCTGGCAACAGCCGGCGCAGCCAAATCCCGCAGGGTGCCCCATCGACCTCCGGGCTCGTGGGCGCAGGGGTCTTGCCCTTCAAGGCAGGACTTGTGGGATCTGATGGGGGATTCTCACACCGTACTCTTGGGACAAAGGAACGACAACACAGTAGTGCAAACAATCAGAAGGGCATTTATTGCACCTTTCTTAGATCAATGCCTGCTAGCCGAGTTGCTATCCAAAAAACATGCCGATGGGCGCGCGACAAATCTAGAAGTCCGACTCACCGCGACCGGAAGCGAGCGAATATGTTCGCCCCATGCTGGATCCCAACGCCTGGTCGTCCGCGTGTTCGGTCACGCAAACGGTGGCGCGTTCCAAGGCGGCCACGCGAGGCGGTCTCGCAGAGGCATGGATTGGCGCACGCGCGGCACATCCGAGCAGCTTGCCGTACCACCGCCAAAGAGAGCGCGCCTTGTCTTTCCCGCACCCAAGTAACTGCACAGCGGCGCGACACTCGCGCCATCTCTCGCACCGCGCTTGTACCACTCCGACCGCCGCGGCCCACGCGGCGACGCCGCACGGAGATGGGGGCTATGCGGGAAAACAAGATATCAGGGGAGGCGCGAGGGTCGCACATCCCCACAGACTCCTTGTAACTTCTCGCTCGCAAGAGCACATGTTCGGCACCTCACAAGAGGCAATGGACAGTACACCTGTCCTCAAGGCTCACCAAACGCCTAAGGAGCGGCGAGGCTCCCTCGAACGCTCCAGAAAGGGCAGAACCCCTGTTACAGGGCCTCGAAAGAGCCCTGTAACCTAAGGCATCACTTCCGTTTCCGTAAACACAGCACCAATTTTCTTTAAATATGGATACACAAATCATTCAATGGAATGTCAGAGGTCTTCTTAGGAATCTTGATGATGTCCAAGAACTCATCCATAAACACAATCCAAAAGTGCTGTGTACAGGAAACACACTTAAAATCAAAATACACAAACTTTCTTCGACAGTATGTTACCTTTCGCAAAGATCGCGATGATGCTGCCGCATCATCGGGCGGTGTTGCAATTGTAATACAAAAAAGCATAGCGTGTCAGCGTTTACAGCTACGAACTGCCCTTGAAGCAGTGGCGGTTCGAGTTGTACTGCTAAAGAAACTTATCACTATTTGCTCGCTTTATATACCCCCCCCATTACAAACTACACAAGCATGAATTTCAGTCCTTTATAGATGAATTGCCAGAACCGTATGTTGTTCTTGGCGATTTCAATGCACATAACTACCTGTGGGGCGACCCACGTAAAGATGCGCGAGGACGTCTTGTTGAACAGTTCTTTTTTTCTTCTGGTGCTTGTCTTCTGAATAAGAAGGAACCCACATATTATTCTCTTGCAAACAGAACATTTTCTTCAATTGACCCCAGCAAAGTTTCGCCGTCTATACTGCCTGAACTTGATTGGGAAGTTAACAGCAATCCTTACGGGAGCGACCACTTCCCAATACTACTAAGAACATCAAAAGAAAACGAATACCCACCACAGGCTCCTACGTGGAAGGTTGATACTGCCGACTGGGAGAAATTCCGAAATCTCACTAGTATCTCATGGGATGAAATGTCTTCTTTAGGAATTGATGCTGCTGTGCAGTATTTTACAGCCTTCATTATAGATGCCGCATCTAAATGCATATTTGAAGTAAGTGGCTTGGCATGCAGACGACGTGTCCCGTGGTGGAATGGCGAATGTAGGACCGCCTGTAAGAAACAGAACAAAGCGTGGGGGTTGCTACGCGCTTCTTCCACTGCAGAAAATATTATCAATTTTAAGAAAGTAAAGTGTGAAGGCAGGCAAACCCGCCGTCAGGCCAGAAGAGAAAGCTGGCAGAAGTTTTTATCGGGCATCAACTCGTACACAGATAAGGCCAAAGTCTGGAACAGGGTTATTAGGATAAGAGGGCGACAAGCACATTCACTCCCGTTGGTAAACACACAAGGCGATACCCTGCAAGATCAGGCAGACTCACTTGGGGAGCACTTTGAGAGCGTGTCGAGCTCAACCCATTATTCTCAGTCCTTCCTCAAATATAAACAAACAGAAGAATGTAAGCCACTAATTAGAAAATCCAGACAGAATGAACCCTATAACCAGCCTTTCAGTATTGCCGAGCTGAGAGCTGCCATGAACACATGCAAAAGCACTGCACCGGGACCTGACAGAGTCATGTATGACATGATCAGAGACTTACATACTGACACAAAAGTTACACTACTTACACTTTTCAACACTCTGTGGGCTGCGGGATACCTCCCATCTACTGTACATGGAAAGAGGCGATTGTGGTTTCTGTCCTGAAGCAGGGAAAAGACCCCTCCTTGGCAGCAAGTTATCGTCCGATAGCTCTTACGAATTGTCTGTGATTAATCCTTTTTTCAAAGAGCTTACACAGACTCGTACACTTCCTTGAATTCAACAATATTCTCTATCCCTATCAGTGTGGCTTCAGACAAGGGCAGTCAACAACAGATCATCTTGTGCGCATTGAAGGATACATTCGCGATGCCTTGTTACAAAAACAGTATTTCCTCTCGATATTCCTTGATATGGAGAAGGCATATGATAAAACATGGCGTTACGGGATCTTGCGAGACTTGTTGGGAATGGGCATCTGTGGAAATATGTTGAAAATAATTGAAAGCTATTTGTCCAATCGCACCTTCCGTGTAAAAGTCGGCAATGCACTATCACGTCCTTTCACGCAGGAAACTGGTGTACCCCAGGGAGGTGTGCTCAGCTGCACTCCCTTTATTGTTAAGATGAACACACTACGTGCTTCACTCCCACCTGCCATTTTTTATTCCGTATACGTAGACGATATACAAATAGGCTTCATATCCTGCAACCTCACAGTATACAAAAGACAGGTTCAGCAGGGCTTAAACAAGGTGTCCAAATGGGCAGACCAAAATGGATTTAAAGTCAACCCCCACAAAAGTTCTTGTGTTCTCTTCACAAGAAAGAGAGGCCAGCTGCCAGATCCTTGCGTAGAACTGGGCGGACAACAAATTCCTGTAAACAAAGATCACAAATTCCTTGGTGTTATACTTGACTCCAGGCTCACTTTCATTCCTCACATAAAACATCTTAAAGAAAAATGTCTTAGAACAATGACCTTACTTAAGATCCTATCTCACACAACGTGGGGTAGTGACAGACAGTGTTTATTGAATATTTACAGGAGCCTAGTTCGATCACGGTTAGATTATTGTGCCGTAGTATACCACTCTGCCGCACCGTGCGCGCTTAAGGTGTTAGACCCCGTTCACCATCTGGGTATCCGTCTGGCCACTGGCGCATTTAGGACAAGCCCTGTTGAAAGTCTATATGTAGAGTCGGATGAGTGGCCACTCCATCTTCAGAGAACCAACATCAGCTTAACGTATTTTCTCAAGGTTCGCTCTAATAAGGAACATCCGTGTTTCACAACCGTTAGCGACTTGACGTGTGAAGCACTTTTTCATAATAGACCCTCTATGAGACTTCCTTTCTCACTGCGTGCAATAGAACTTAGCAAGGAAATGGATGTTCCAGTTCTCAAACATCACTTAATGCCTCCAGGTAAGCTAGTACCGCCCTGGGAGTGGCAGGTGATAGACTGTGATGTATCCTTTGTGGAGGTCACAAAGAATGCTCCTGACTTCGAAATCGCTGTGCATTTTCGTGAACTGCAATTGAAATATGGCTGCTCCGAATTCTACACAGATGCATCAAAATCACATTCTGGTGTATCTTATGCTGCTCTTGGTCCTTCTTTTTCTAAATCTGATGTACTGAACCCCTTAACGAGCATCTTCACTGCAGAAACCTATGCCGTACTGTCTGCAGTAAAACATATAAATAAATTAAAGCTCGACAGAGCAATAGTATTTACAGGCTCGTTAAGCCTTGTAAAAGAGCTGAACTCTTTACAAAAGCATACAAATCCTGTTTTCATTGAACTCTACTCGCTCTTATGCAATATTTATCTATCACATAGACACGTAGTAATATGCTGGGTGCCTGGCCATAGGGGCATCGAGGGTAATGTGTTAGCTGACAAAATGGCCACATCACTCACATCACTAACCACTTTTCCTACGGCTGCTGTCCCTGTCACAGATCTGAGGCCTTTGTTAAGAAGGAAACTGCGACAACACTGGCAGCGCATGTGGAACGCAGAAATAAACAATAAACTGCACGTTATAAAGCCACAGCTAGGTTTTTGGCCCTCCCCAACAAAATCACGGCGAACAGATGTCCTATTCTGCCGCCTCAGAATAGGGCACACATTTGGTACACACAATTTTCTGCTTACTGGAAATGAACCACCAACCTGTGGTCGATGTGGTGACAGGCTCACCATCCTCCACGTCCTCTTGGAGTGTCGCAAAGCCGAGCCTGAAAGAAAAAATCATTTTCCTCTTGCATATTGTTATTGCATACCTCTTCACCCAGCTATGTTCCTTGGTAAAGAACCATTTTTCAACACCAAAGCAGTCCTCAATTTTTTAAATGAGGTTGTCCTACATGTTATAAGCCCGATAAATTCGTAGCGCATCCTCTCTCCAGAGGATGTCGCTGTGATAGTTGTTTTATATAGCACATGCCTCCAGGCCTTGTGTCTCAAGGGCTCTAACGAGGCCATTGTGCTCTAGTTAATTTTAGAAACCTATGCATTTCTTTTATATCGTATCATTATTTTGCAATGCACCTTAATGCTCATAGTACACGTCATCTGTCATCGCCATAATTTTATTACACGTACATTTTACACATTTTACAGTGACTATATTTTAGGGCCCCTTTACAGCCACGTCACATCAACTTCACAGAATTCATAACTCCACTGCGAAATCACAAACACTTGCATGGCGCTCTTTGGCCATATCTGGCCCTTGCGCCAACAAAAACCACACAATCAATCAATCAATCAATCAATCAGAATCTGGCTTCTGGTCACTTAAGCATAGCATTCCGTTTCAGGAATTTAAAACTGGTATGTTGCAAAATCTTGATGGCCACTTCTACACGCGGATAAATTTTTGCAGCAACAAAAGGAAAAAGCTACAGAGGTGAGGCGCACGCATGACAGCGCTTCTAAAAATAGTAGCATGGGAATTTAAAAGTGGTGTTGCCACCCATCTTTCATTTTTGTGTCTTTTCTGCTTACCAAACGTCTTCTCTTGAGAAGAGTGACTATTTGGTACGGTTGAAGGGTAATTTAAAAAGACAGCTCAAATTGTTCTCTTGCTTTAGTGTCTCTAAATGCATAGATTGCTGTCAAGGCCATGAAAAGCTAGAGAGAAGTGGCAGCTTGAAAAGTAACTTTGTTATAGCTAATGTTTACTGAACTTCTATTTCCTTTTAGTGTTCTTACTCTTGTAGCATAGCTCGTATTCCTTATCAATTGATCCTGATTGCCATCAGGCTGTTTTATATGCTCAATGCAGGTCAAAGGCTTCTCATTAGCAATCTTCCTTTATTTACCCTTTCTTGCAGTGTCAGAATCCATTTTACTAGTGCAGGTTCCCTAATCTTATCACTTGACCCACTGCTGCCCTTGGCAGCCATTGTGTTGTTCCAATGACTACCACTTTATCTACTCCACATATTGACAAAGTCATGAGCCACAGGATGCGCACTGCCTCCTGTCTGTAAAATTACAGTAACAGGGGCGACTTCATCTCTGGTGCGCCATTATTTAAAAAAAAAATGCATTTATTTTGCTAGCTTTCATCCTCCGCTTACATAAAGGTACACCTGCCAAAGTTGACATTTTTATTCTAAAATGCCCATTTCAAGTGCTCCTTTCCGATTGCCGTATTGGCAAAAAATATTTTCAAGTTTTTTTATTTGCATACAGTTTTAGGGGAAAATCAGTTGCCGAGTGATTTCTTCTGGAGCAAATTTTTCGGGCCCATCGAGTAGTATAACGTTGTTAATACAGTCAAACCTCGATATATCGAACATGGATATATCGAATTATTGCGTATATCGAACACTTTCTATATCACGTAGAAAATCGCATGCATATTTAATTTTTCATTTCGAACAGGGCCAGATGTAGAATGGATATATCGAACTCCGCCGCCCCAGACCAAGTGCGCTCTGTTGACAGGAGGAGGAGGAGGAGGAGGAATAAACATTTATTGATGAGGCAAAAAAAAAAAATGGTGGAAGGGAGCGGTGCAGGGTGGGTCCCTATTCCAAGACTCCAGTGGCCATCGCGACCCGCCCAGCTTGGTCCAAGAGGCCTTTCTGGGCCTCAAGGTCAGCAAGAGCGAGGATGGCCTCCCAGGGCTCCCTTAGCAAGGTGAGTACCAAAGGTGAATTAATGGCATGAGGTCTTTTGGCGCACTCCCATGTTACGTGAGGCAATGAAGGCCATGACCCGCACCACGGGCAAGAGTTAGTGTACAAGGTTGGGTTTATCTTATGGTATCTACCCAAATGTGGGTAGGTATCCGTCTGTATTCTTCTATATTTCTGCGCCTCCTCTACATTGAGTAGTTTGTGGGGTGGGGCGTACTGTTGCCGGGTTCTTCGCTGGTGCTCCAGTATATCGCGGACCAGTAGGCGATCGTCTTTTTCATCGTTGTGCGTATCTCCAGCTCGGTTAGTAAAGCCTCGAGCTAGAGTGTGTGCCTGTTCGTTTCCCGAGATACCCTCGTGGCCAGGACACCATAATATTGCATGATCTTCTTTCAATGTGTCGCCTATGATCTTAAGGGCGACTTGTGGTATGTTGCCTTGTAGGTACATTCTGCATGCCACTTGTGAATCGGACATTATTAAAGCTGAGCTGCTTTGCTTTTCCTTGTATGCGATAGCGAGAGCAATCGCCGCTGCTTCCGCTGTAGCAGTGCACCTAGTACGTATCGAGGCTGATGTGTGAAGCGTTCCCTGGCGTGTGGGTTGAACTGCCACTATTACATGTCCTTTGCTAAATCTAGCTGCATCAGTATACATTACATCTTGATTACTGCCGAAGGTTTTCTGAAGATGTTTAGCTCTCGCTTGTCTTCTCGCTGTGTGATAAGTTTTGTTCATGTTGCGTGGGATTGGGGAGACCACTATGCGCTCGCGTATTGGATCCGGCATTGCGGTCGTTTGTTCCCTGGAGTACTGCGGTCGCAATGGGTAACCTAAACGCGACAGAACGTTTTTACCTGTGCTTGTGAGGCATAGTCGTTCTCTTTGTGTCATGAGAACGGCTGCTCTTAACTCTTCAAATGTGTTGTATATGCCTAGAGCTTGCACCCTCTCGTTTGCCGCATTCTTAGGAAGCCCAAGCGCTGCCTTATACGCGCCACGTATTAGTAGGTCGATTTCTTTGATTTCCGACGGGGTTAGCTCTTGATATGGTAGTCCATATGTTATTTTGCTAAGAATAAAAGCCTGGACTAGTGTTATGGTTTCGTTTTCGTGGAGCCCTTTACCTTTCTTTGTAATTCTGCTAATTAGTCTAGCGATGCTCCTCGTGCTTGATTTTAGAGTCGCAATGGTGTGAGTGGCTCTTTTGTTGCTTTGTAACCATAGTCCTAGTATTCTGATCATATTTCTTTCTGGTAACGTCTGGTCACCCATAGTTAGGTGGATGTTCGGTTTGTTTCTGTAGTTACGCCCGTGGATCCGGATAAACTCAGATTTTTCCGGAGCGCATTGCATACCGTTTTGTTCTGCGAAGTCCTTCACCGAGTCGATAGCCTCCTGGATAGTTTGTTCTTTTTGCCCTAACGAGCCTTTGCAGGCCCATAACGTGATGTCGTCTGCGTAAAACGCGAAGTTGAGGTCATTAATTTTCTCTAGTTGTCGTGCCAAGCGGTTCATTGCGACATTAAATAGAAGTGGTGAGAGGATGGCACCCTGTGGTGTGCCTCTGTTAGGCATTGGGAGTTTGGAAGATCGAATATTTTCTATACCTATTGTGGCTTTACGTTCAGTAAGGAAAGAGCGGATGTAATTGTGGATCCTAATTCCACAGCCCATTCTTTCGAGCTCTTCAAGTATGAGGGTATGGGAGATCGTATCAAAAGCGCTTTTTAAGTCAAGCGCTGCTATGATGTTCTCTCCCCCTGTAGGTACATTTTGCAGCACGTGTTGACAGGAGGCGAGCTTTCCCGCAACACTCTCGAAGATAGCGGCGGCGCGATGGGCGTTCCGCACTGCTGCGTACGACAGCTGCCCACATCGGTTGCGCCGAGGGCGCCATTTGAACGTAGTGGCGTACACACGCGGCGGCTTGGAGCCAGCACGGCCGCCTCGATCACGCGCGCACGGCGAGGCTTGCCGTGCGCGCGTGATCGACGCGGCCGTGGAAACAGTTGGAGCTCTTTGTCGGTGCTGAGCCACACAGCATGTGCATTGAGGACTTCGTTGGCGGTGACGACAGCACCGGAACAGTGGCGAGCCGTCCATCGTCGCAAGCCGCACCGCACGCGTGCGGTCGCGCGAAATATTGCACGTATCAAACACTTGTGCACAAATTTCGGTTTGCAATGTGTAAGGTATACACTGTGCACACAGTGTAAATCGTAATTTGTGCACAAGTGCTGGATACGTGCAATTTTTCGCGCAACCGCAAACGTGCGGTGCGGCTTGCGGCGATGGGCGGCTCGAGCGTAAATCGGCCCTAACAGACGTGAGATCGCGGCAGAAGTGACTGCTGAGCGGCCAAACGAAGACGCTGCCGAGGCTGATCCAGCAAGCGCTGATGCTGCCCCGCTCCCGACTGCAACTGAGGCTGTAGCTGCTTTGGCCGTTGTACGCCGCTACTGCGGCGCAATAGAAAGCACTGGACCGTCTCTTCTGGACCGTTTGGACTATGTTGAGGACGCCGTTGTCAAGCACGCGGTTGCCAATATGTAGCAGGCTACGCTGCTTCAGTACTTTCGGCGAACGAAATAAATACTTTGTTTGAAGCTTCATGCGAGTATCTATTGCGCCACGATTGGTTCATTGATTGATTTGTGCAAGTTCTTGATGAATTTTCTACGTGATTTTATATATCGAATTCCAGCTATATCGAACTATTTTGCGATCACCGCGCTGTTTGATATATCGAGGTTCGACTGTACTATTACGATATCATCGAGCGATGCTCAAGGGACGAGCCGCCGCGAGAACGACGACGAAGTGGGTCTGTGCCCTTGGCGCGAGTGAATGTTGGCCTGGTGCTCTGGCTCCAGTCCAGTGTAAATAGCCTGTAAATAGCCTCTTTTGTCTGTGTCTTTCTACATGTAACATTCTGGGGGAGGTCAGCGATCCCCGTCCTCGCCACGGAACTCCAGAGTGGTCGGTCCATCGAGCTTGTCACCATGCCTCCCGGTGACGAGCCCGCCTCTGCAACGCTTCGGCTGGTGCGACTGCTCCAATCGTCACGGTTGCCTAACATCGCTACCCTGGTGTGTTCTCTGGCCTGGAGGGACAGGACGTTGATGAATGGATCAAGCTATATGAACATGCCAGCGCTAATAACAGGTGGGACCCAACCATTATGCTCGCCAATGTCATCTTTTATCTTGGCAGCACCCCACGCGTGTGGTACGTACCAGAATCATGACGACGAGATAAGCAGTTGGGACACTTTCAAAGAAAAGCTACGGGGACTGTTCGGCGACCCCATTGGCCGCAAGGTTGCTGCGAGAAAGGCTCTTGCGTCTCGTGTTCAGACATCTACAGAGCCGTACGTTTCATACATCTTCGACATCTTGGCTCTATGCCGCAAAGCTGATGATGCTATGTCTGAATCAGATAAAGTGTCCCATGTTATAAAAGGCATCGCCGGCGATGCTTTCAATTTGCTTGTTTTCGGCAACGTCTCAACAGTCGACGCCATCATAAAAGAATGCCGTTGCCTTGAACAAGCCAAGAGCCGCCGTATCACACACCACATCACGCGGCTACCCAACACCGCTGCTACGTCGACATGTGAGGGTCGACCGCGTCAGGCCACCGCCTGTGACAACGTCACCCGTATTGTTCGCCGCGAGCTCGAGGCCGCCTGTTTGCCAGCTTTCTCCACGACGCCTTCCGATCCGCCAGCAACCACGATTGCCATGATTCAGGCCATAGTCAGACAGGAATTTGAGAACATGGGTCTGAACTCCGTGTTTTCAACATCTCAACCCAGCGTTCCCCAGTTCTCTACCGGTCCTCCTCGTCCCCGACAGTCCTTTTCTACCACATCTCGCCGCAACCCGTCCGAATGGTGTACCCCTGATGACAGACCAATCTGCTTCCACTGCTGTCGCATCGGCCATGTCGCTCGTCACTGCCGCAATCAATGGCCACCGCCTCCTCTTACAAACACCGCCGCCCATTCCCGCCCCTTTGGACCTTCTGTTCCCTATGCCACCCGCCATGAACCCACTGCTGCTGATGGCCCTGCTCCGAACCTTCACTACAGCCGCTCACCCTCACCTCGACGGCATCAGTTTCGTTTGCCCCAACCCCACCGCTTCTCTTCGCTGCCTGTCACCTTCCGGGCCCAGCCGGAAAACTAGACACTGCAGCTTCTGGTGGTGAAGCTGCGTTGTCGACACTGCCCTCAAATCCTCTGCTCACGTTAAACACGAACCAAAACCTTCTTGACATTGACGTTGATGGCTATCTTGTCACGGCAGTCATCGATACAGGGGCACATCTTTCTATTATGAGTGCTGCCTTCCGACAACGACTAAACAAGCTCCTCACCCCAGCATCGGCACGCGTCGTCCGCGTTGCGGAGGGCAGTACTGTGCCTATCGTCGGCATGTGTACGGCACGTGTTAGCGTCGCCGGCTGCCACACTCCTGTCCTCTTCACCGTGATTGCTCATTGTCCCCACGACCTCATTCTCAGCCTCGATTTTGTCTCCGCGCATTCTGCTCTTATCGACTGCTCTGCCAGTACCCTTCACCTTGAGTTGCCGATTCTCGCAGAAGCTTCTGATGCACCCCAGTGCCGCCTACGCCCCACCGGCTTTATTCGCCTGCCGCCAAAATCAATAGCCTATATTGAACTCTTGTCTTCCCCACCAGTCCCTGATGGCGACTACCTTGTCACTCCTCTGCCCGACATGCCACTACAGCATGACGTTACCGTGCCTCACCGTATACAGTAAAACCTCGTTAAACCGTAGTTGGCCGGCGATCGGAAAAAGTACATACTAAACGGTAGTACTGTTTAACCAAATGGCATGAGATCACCCACTTACCTGTCGAAAACGAAACTCAGAGAGAGTGCGATGAAAGGGGAAAAAACATGCAGTATTTATTCACTTCGTGTAACAAAAGTGTTATTTTCGTTTGATGCCGCGGCGGCCTAGCACGACGACGACAGCGGCCTCAAACTTACTGAAGCTGCGTGCCAGCTTTTCAGCCAGCCCCCTCTTCTCTGCAAACACTCGCATGGCAGATTCCTCGTTGGTGTTACGTATTCTCCGTGCACGTGCACAGTAGTGCTGCAGAAGTTCTGGGGGCGCATTTTTCATTGCCGGGTGCCGCAGTTTTGAATACTTTTCATTTGGAATAGAGTTACGTTATCGCCCCCCTGTTCTTGTCGCGACAATTGCATTCATGAGGCTGAGGTAACGCGCAGCTTATGCCGCTGTCGGGCCTGAATCGCCCGTGCTGTCGCTTTCCGTCTCGTCCTAATCACTGTCGCTAGTCGACACTTCGGCAACAACACGGGCAACGATGGCCAAAAGTCGAACCTCGTAGCCGACATGTCTTCGCGGTCGCAGCAGTGCTGCCGATCAACTTCTTCGCGTTCCAAATGCCACACACTTTAGTCAACAGCAGATCCCTGTTGCGTGCCAGCGCCGACTTCGTGTCACGTTCGATAGTACGGACAATGTGTAATTTTTCTTCTATGCTGAGCACCCGGCGTCTTTTTATCCGAGCTTCGGAATGACGCGAGTCCTCGCTTGCACGACGCCATAAACCTCTCTGGCACGGCGTCGAAATGATGTTGAGGTGGCTTCACACACAAACGCACAGGGCACTTGGAGGCCATTGTTTCAATCTCTGAGGCTTGTTGTTCTGCCGGCTGGCCCGATGGAGATGGCGCACCGCCGTGTTTGCGCGACGAAAAGTTGAAACGCTACGTTTTAACCGATGCGTACGCAATAAGCTGGTACGGTTTATGCGGATACAAATGCTTCAATGGCCGTTGAGTCGGGGATTTTACTTTACTACTTTTAAAATGAAACTACTGTTTAAGCAGGTACGGTTTAACAAGGTTGTAGCGTTCCTACTTAAAGGACACAGTAAACGTAAAGCATTGCTGTGGAACTGGCGTCCATCTTGTCTACATTTTTTTATTCTCACTTCCTTCTTCTCTTCTCCTGAACCCAGACTCCTGCGCTTCTTCATCTTCTATTCCAAGGCTCATACCGCTTCACCCTTCCAGGTTTCTTTTGCTAACCCCTCCTGGGGTAATACTTGAAAACGTTTCCAATCGAAGCACATTCAACTGAGCCACGTTCGCCAATGTACCACACAGTCTTCAATATTCCTTTCTGAGTGGCCGTCTTTGTCACAGAGTAAGGACCATAAAATTTGGCATTGGATTCTCTTACTCCTTTCCTAACTAGAATGAGGTCGGTGACTTGAATGTCTGGAATATCTGAGCAATGTCTCTTGTCAAAATTTTTTTTCATTCGTTTACGGTACCTCTCCTCCTGCGATTTCTGTTTCCTTTCCTCGACGATCTGGAGATTTTCTAACAGCCCATTTCACGGTCCGCCTGAAGAATAGGGGTTTCTCCTGAAGAAGCGAATTGCGGGCTGCATCCCAAGCCGCTGGTGTAGGAGCGATTGTGATGTCTTACAGCTGCTTCTAAAGAGCATTTCCAACCACCAGGGAAACTATCGTACATCCTGATGTATTGTTTAACATCTCGTATAGCACGCTCTGCAAGCCCATTCGCTGCGGGATGGTATGGCGCACAGAACTGGATTGATATATTATGGTCTCGAGCCCATCTTGCTAGCTTTTCGCTCTTGAACGCTGGACCGTTGTCACATACAATTGTCTTGGTTGTCCTAAACATATCCCGTTCGAGAAGGGCGATGACACTATTCGCATCTTCTTTTCCTGCCCGTGCCGCGACCATCCTGGTGCATTCATCTATGGCCAGAAGAAAAGCTTGCATTTTTCGGACTCCTTCTCGTTTCTTATTTAGCTCGGCGAAATCCAGGTGTATAACTTCAAAAGGCACGTTTGAGTGGCAAGGTACTATCATGGCGTCCGTAGGCTGCTTATATTTCACTTTGTTGATTTGACAAATGTGGCATGAACGAACGTATCGATTGACGTCGTCTTTCATGTGAGGCCACGTAAATCTCTTGACTAGCTTGTTGTAGGTGCGCCAAAATCCGTCGTGTCCTCCAGATTCTGGGCTATCGTGGTACAAATAAAGCACCCTGGAAACCAGCGTTGGCGGGACTTGATAGCGACCTTCCCTAAAAATCAATTGTTCAGTGCCTTCCCACAATTTAATTTCATTGATTTCTGCCGATTGTTTGTTGTTGGCCTGTATCATCAGTCTAGACAATGCATCTGCATCAGTCAAAAGGGGTCCAGGTCTGTGGGAGATGGTGAAATCGAACTGCTGCAAATAGTTCACCCATCTGGCGATACGCCCCTTAGGTTGGGTCATATTCAAGAGATGAGTGAGGGCTTGGTGATCGGTGAACAAAGTAAACTTCGCACCTTCTAGGTACGTACGGAAGTACTGAATTGCTTTGAGGACTGCAAGAGCTTCCTTTTCAGTAGTGGTGTAGTTGACTTCAGGTGGCTTGAGGGTGTAGCTGTAGTAACCTACTACGTGTCGCTTTTCTCGGCCGGATGCTTCTGGACATTTCTGGTACAAGACTGCACCTGTCCCATAGTGTGAGGCGTCGGTATTCAGTTCAAAGGGTAAAGTGAAATCTGGTATGCGTAGAATAGGGTCAGCAGATATTCTGTGCACCAGATCACGGTAGACTCTCTCACATTCCTCATTCCACTCAAATGGAACTTCTTTCTGTGTTAGGCGCGTGAGGCATCTTGTTTTGATGGCAAAGTCTTTTATGAAGGGCCTGAAATGTCCTGCTAATCCCAAAAATACACGCAATGAGTGTACGTCATATGGTTTTACCAGTTGGGAAATCCTCTCGACGGACTCTTGTTTCGTGCTTTTGGTAGTCCCATCAAAGACTCTTCCAAGAAACACCACTTTTCTTTGAAAGAACGCACTTTTCTTAAAATTAACCTTGAGGTGTGCCAAGCTCAAGGCATTTAACCCTTTGAGGGTCGAATTGTTTTGAAGAAAACTTTCCCAGGGGGTCAAATTATTTTATTGCGGATCTTGAATGTCCAAGATGTATAAAGTCGGGAATAAATAGTAAAGAAAAAATTAGGAACAGTATTTTGGTGTCGGCATCACTCAGAACTGCAAAATGTTCAATAGTATTTCAGAGTGTGGTATCCTTGAAACACGAGTCCCCGAACAGCCGCAGAGAGCGAGAATACCTCATGAGCGGCGGTGATAAACGAGCTAAGAGCAGTGCCAATCAAGATAGAAATCAACTTCCGCCGCCCCTGCGATAGCGTGCCGACAAAGATAAAAATCACGTTTCGCGGGCCTCCGTTGCAGCGGAACCGAAACCGCGTTGCCGCTGAAAGCGAGAATACCTCGCGAGCGGCTTTATAAACAAGCTAAGAGCAGCGCCAATCAAGATAGAAATCAACTTCCACAGCATCTGCAAGAGAGTGCCGACAAAGAGAAAAATTACGTTTCGCGCGCCTCCGTTGCGATCACGCGGCGAAACCGAAACCGCAAAAGGGGTGTTGCCGCAGTCTGCGCGACGACGCGCTGAAGCTAGAAGTCAGTTATGTTTATCTCCCCAAGAAGGTAGACGAATTTCAAACGCTTCTTGTAAGTCCTAAGAGGTGGCAGCACCTCCCAGTGAGCGTGCATAGTCATTATGGCGCGAAATTTCAAACGGAAGGTCGAAACCGTACCCGTACGGCAAAGACCTTGCGGGACAGAAAACCGCCGACGTACATGTACGGCAAAAACCTTCAAAGGGTTAATACCTGGGACAGGTGTGCCTGATGCTCCGTCTCTGTTTTGGAGAAGACGATAATATCGTCTATGTACACGTTACAAAAGACACCTAGGAAAGGCTTCAGGACTTCGTTCATAATCTTCTGGAACCATGCTGGTGAGTTTTTCCAGCCGAAAGGAAGCCGGTTATACTCGTACAGGTCGAAGGGCGTGATAAAAGCAGTGTAAATTTTTGTTTCTTCGGTTAGCGGGATCTGCCAGAAACCTTTGCACAAGTCAATACGTGAAAAACATCGGCAACCACCTGTCTCATCTATAATCGTGTCTATCTTCGGCATGGGAAATGGTATAAGTTCTGTCTGTCGGTTGAGAACCCTGTAATCTGTGCACAGTCTGAAAGTTCCATCTTCTTTCGGCGCAATAGTTATGGGAGAGGCGAAGGGTGACACCGAAGGCCGGATTATATTGGCGTCTAGCATCTCCTGCAATTCCTTCTTCAACCATATCTTGCGCTCTCTTGACATGTTGTAAGGTGATTTTCGGATGACGGTCTTGTCGGTGAGTTCGAAAGGCACCTTGTGTGACGTCATCGCCGGTGGATAGCTTCCTATGCATACTAGTTCAGGATAGGTCGTTGCAATATCCTCCGCGCAATTGACAACTCGCAGGTTATCCTTTCTATCCGGCTGTGTCTCTTGCCTTGATAGTCCTTCCACTAAAACCGCATCGTCCCAGTATACGTTGATTTTTAGTTTCTTTATATCTGGTCTGGATAGCAGAAAGTCATACGTCACCCCCTCAATCACCAGTACTTCACTCGCTATTTCATGACCTTGGAACTCGATGTTTACTGAGGCCCACTGATTATGCATTGTCACTTTTCCATCGTAGCCTTGCACCCGTAGTACTCTTCCACTATGCAGGTGACTTGCATCTACCAGCTTGGCATTTATTATAGACACAGAAGCACCGCTGTCAACCAAAGCCATCATGTGTCTGTTTCCCACTTTCACAGGGATGTGAAGTAGGCTAGAGCAAGTTAAATAAACAGTCTCAGTTGTGGTCATCGGGTCGGACTGATCACCCTTGTTTATCAGTTTTTTGTCGTCGGAGCCTCTTCAGCGTCCGAAAGTAGGGGAACAGGGTCGCTGTCGATGTTATGCACCCGACCTCTGGGAGCGCGCCAACCCAAGCTCTCTGTGCCGCCTGCAAGGCGGCGCGGTTCTCGCTGATTACGGCTTGACCAATCCGTGCCGGACCGTGTGAAGTGACCGCTTGAGCTAGCGTTTATATTTTCTTCTGAAGTAAATGATATGTCGTGAAGGCACTCCAGGAGCCCGTCCATAGTTTTAGGTGACCGTAGTTGCACTTGCTTCAGGACTTGCGCGTGCAGTCCGTGCATTATTAGTGCTACTACGGCAGACGGAGGAAGCATAGGCTCGGCCAGCTTTAAAAGGCGGCATTTGTCAAAGAAATACTCTACGAGGGAGCCTTGCTTGAATTTGAAATTAAGCGCGGCGTCCCACCTTTGCACTGGGTTGCTTCGGAATGTCGTCAAGAATTTTTCTTTCCACTGATTCCAAGAGTTGCCAGCCTGTTCAATAATGTGCAAATCATACCACTTCCGTGCAACACCGCTTAAGTAACTACGCATGTTAGTAATCTTGTCCTCATTAGAGTGCCAGTTGTTCTTTCCAGCGGCATATTCATAGAATTCAAGCCAACCTTCTGGACTTGATGACATGCCGTCGAATGCATCAGGTTCTACAAATTTAGTCACTGGCTTCTCAGCGTTTAAAGAGCTTATAAGCGATGTCACCAGCTGGTTTTGTTGCGAAATCTGTTCTTGTTGTAGCCGAAGTGCTTTCAAAACGAGGCTCACCTCTTCCGTCGACGACTGTGGTCCAGAGTCCTTCCGACGCATCGGTTGAAGAACTAATTCGTCGAAGATCACCAGAGGCAAGTTCACGTTCACAGCACCCTTCCGACGTAGTTCATCAGGGTCCATGGAAGCCTTCTCTAAAACCAGGTTCATGAGTTCTGCCGAGTTGAGTTCGCGAGGTAGTTCCACCGCTGGTTCATCTTCAGCTTGGTATCTCGAAAAGATGATCTTGTCCGCGGAGGTCTCCTCAAGGAAAAATCTCACCCACATGTTGGAGTTCGCTGTCGGCTGCGCCAAAATAATGTAGCGTTCCTACTTAAAGGACACAGTAAACGTAAAGCATTGCTGTGGAACTGGCGTCCATCTTGTCTACATTTTTTTATTCTCACTTCCTTCTTCTCTTCTCCTGAACCCAGACTCCTGCGCTTCTTCATCTTCTATTCCAAGGCTCATACCGCTTCAAAGGTTTTACTGTACTTACTATTACTGCAAACTGCACTTTCGTGCCTATCTTTAACTTTAGATTGGCAAAGCAAATTCTACCGCAAGGTATTTGCCTTGCCAACGTTGATTGTCTCGGCGACCATCACGTGGCAACTTTATCGACCGATGCTTCTTGCAAGCTCAGCAGGCCCATCGTGCCAGCCTCGGCCGCCGATCCCAAGATACAGAAAATGGTTGCGACGGATCGGTCTTCTGCGCAGGCTGAAGACCTTTACTAAGTATTATCGTCCTACAGAGATATTTTCGTCTTCGACGATCGCCCTTTAGGCCAGACGCTCGCGGTCAAGCATCGGATTCTTACTTCCGATGCTACTCCTATTCACCGATGACCGTATCGAGTTTCTGCGTCGGACTGCCAAGTAATTCAAAGTGAAGTGAACAAAATGCTAGACAAAAACATCATTGAGCTTTCTTCGAGTACCTGGGCGTCACCTGTAGTGTTGCTTAAGAAGAAGGATGCCACGTGGCGCTTCTGTGTAGACTACCGTCATCTGAACAGCGTTACTCAGAAGGATGTCTACCCACTCCCACGTATAGACGACACCCTTGACTGCATTCACGGTTCCAGCTATTTCTCTTGTATTGATCTTTGTTCTGGATACTGGCAGATTGCTGTTGACGATATGGACAGAGAATAAACCGCGTTCATCACACCTGATGGCCTTTTCCAATTTAAAGTAATGCCGTTTGGATTATGCAACGCCCCTGCCAACTTTGAGCGTATGATAGACTCCTTGCTCCGAGGTTTCAAATAGTCCACATGTCTCTGCTACCTCGACAATGTCATCGTCTTCTCGCCCACGTTCGACACTCACCTTAGCGTCTAACAGCTATACTTGATGTATTTCGAAAGGCGAAGCTGCAACTTAACTCGTCCAAATGTCGTTTCGGCCTATTACTGTTCTGGGCCACCTCGTTGACGCTTCCGGAGTACAGCCTGATCCCGACAAAACTCGCGCTGTCCGAGACTCTCCGGTTCCGAAAACAGCCGCAGTCGTTCGAAGTTTTGTAGGGCTATGTTTGTACTTTCGTCGTTTTATTCAAGATCTTGCGGCAATTGCTAGACCCCTCACTAATCTTTTGAAGGAAGGCGTACTGTTCTCGTGGGGTACTGCGGAAGCCGCCGCCTTCTCTCGTCTCGTTACTCTTCTCTCCTCACCACCCATTCTCGCCCACTTCGACCCTGATGCCCCTACAGAATTGCGTACAGATGCCAGCGATCATGGCGTAGGTGCCGTCTTAGCCCAGCATCAGCATGGCCAGGATCACGTTATTGCTTATGCGAGCTGCCTCCTGACACCATCGGAGCGCAACTATTCCATTACGGAACGAGAATGCCTTGCTGTTGTCTGGGCGGTTGCGAAGTTCCGTCCTTACCTTTACGGTCACCCTTTTTCCGTAGTCACTGACCATCCTGCTCTCTGCTGGCTCTCATTGCTAAGAGATCCTACAGGCCGGCTTGGTCAACGGGCTTTGAGGCTACAAGAATTTTTATATTCCATGGTCTACAAGTCTGGCCACCTGCACCAAGTAGCTGACAGCTTGTCGTGTTACCCTGTTGACGACCCTGACTCCTCCAATATTACTAGTGCTGCTTGCGTATTCTCTGTGTCGCAGCTGCTTCATTTGCCGACGAGCAACGTCGTGACACCTACATCAGAGCACTCATCGACCATTTTGAACACTCTCCAGCCGACGCCACACTACGCCTTTTCATCCTCCGCGACGGTACTTTGTACCATCGTAACATTCATCCGGACGGCTCCGAGTTCCTACTTGTCATACCTAAACACCTCCGCTCAACCGTTCTAGAAGAGCTTCACGACGCACCAACAGCAGGACACCTCGGCGTATCTCGAACCTATGACCGTGTACGTCGACGTTTTTTCTGGCCGGGCCTTACCCGTTCCGTACGACGTTATGTTGCCGCTTGTGAACTTTGCCAACGACGCAAGAAGCCTTCCCAGCTCCCTGCTGGTTATCTGCAGCCGCTCCACATCCCTGCCGAGCCCTTCCATCGTGTCGGCTTAGACCTTCTCGGCCCATTTCCGGAATCTACATCAGGAAACAAGTGGGTTGCAGTCACGGCGGACTACGCGACCCGCTACGCCGTAACCCGCGCTCTTCCGACCAGTTGCACAACTGATGTTGCGGACTTCCTCCTGCATGATATCATTTTGATTCATGGTGCTCCGTGTCAATTGCTAACAGACCGTGGCCGTACGTTCTTAGCCAAAGTCATTGACGACATCATGCATGCCTGCTCAATACAGCATAAATTTACCACCTCCTACCCCCCTCAAACGAACGGCCTCACTGAGCGTTTGAACCGCACCCTTACAGACATGCTATCCAAATACGTTTTAGACGACCACCGTGACTGGGACCAAGCTCTACCTTACATCACCTTTGCGTACAACTCTTCCCGTCTTGACACTGCTGGCTTTTCTCCTTTTTACCTCTTGTATGGCCGTGAACCGACGCTACCACTGGACACTGTGCTTCTGTCCACCACAGCATCAACTAGCGCTAGCTATTGCCCGTGCTGACCATGCTCGCCAACTTGCGCGCGGTCGTCTACAAGTCTCTCAAGACAAACAAAAGCAACGCTACGACCTCCGTCACCGTGATGTCAATTTTGTACCCGGCACCCTCGTGTTACTTTGGTCACCATCACGTAAAGTTGGCCTTTGTGAAAAACTGCTTTCCTGCTACACGGCCCCATATCGTGTGCTTTGCCAAGTGACCGATGTCACCTACGAAATCGCTCTAGCCACGCCCACTACGTCCTCTGCAGTGAGAACCAGTGACATTGTCCACGTCGCCCGACTCAAACCTTACAACTCTCCAACAGCACCGTGACGGTGCTTTTGCCGCCGGGGGGTAAGTATTACCATATCATCGAGCGATGCTCAAGAGATGAGCCGCCGCGAGAACGACGACGAAATGGGTCTGTGCCCTTGGCACGAGTGAATGTCGGCCTGGTGCTCTGGCTCCAGTCCAGTGTAAATAGGTTGTAAATAGCCTCTTTCATCTCTGTCTTTCTACACAGTTCAATATTCACAGTTCAGTAACAATATGTTCCTGTTGCATACGTTTTCACGGAGCCAACGTTCAGTGTTTGCAAGCGAGAACACAAAAAGATGACCCAATAAAGTTACACTCATTTTTTTTACCGGTTCATACATTCCCAGACAATACGGTTTTTCGCCACAAATGTTCAGCATGTCACCAAACTGCGATTGTATGAGAGGTTATTTGCCACTAGATCCTACATAAACAAGAAAATGTGCGAGGCGCACATGATCGAGAACAGTATATAGCTGCCTGCCATGGCAGCTTCACCGCAACACTCACCCACCTATCTCCCGTAAAAATGCTGGTGCGCTCTCACTTTCCCATTTCAGTACAAGTGAATTTTGCACATGGCATTCACAGCTAACACCGCTAATCCTATTGCCACAAGCATCTTTGCCCATCTGTTTCACAATGTGTGGTGCCGTTAGAAGTGCAGTGCACACTTATAACAGGCGATAACTGAAATGTGCCGCCATTCCCTGCTGCAGATTGCGATGGTATATGTTTTCCAGTTGCTAGATCCCATGTGAACAAGAAAAGGCGAGGCGCGCGATGAAGAACGGTATATCCTCCCGTCCCATGGGAAAGCAACAGCGTGCACATTCTTACTCCCGTACCAGCAAACCTTTGCCTGGGTCATCGCATGCCGCATTCACAGCTATCACTGCCAACCCTATTGCGATAAGCATCTTCATCTATTTGCTTTACAGCGCATTGGTGCATAGTGCCATTGGTAGCGTACTGCATGCTTTTAGTAGGCAATAATCCAAAGGCCTCTATTTCTTGTTGGAGAAATATGGGAGAGGCCTTTGCCCTGCAGTGGGCGTAACCAGGCTGATGATGATGATGATGAATCCAAAGGCATGGCCGTTCCCAGCTGCAGGCGGCACGACGTGGGCATTACGTGGGCATTGAGTGGGCTCGGCAACGCAACTGTGATGGGCTTCGCTCTAACTTATTGCCTTTTTGCCGTGCAGGTAACGAACTGCTTTTCTTTATACGCCCCTCGTAGTTGCTACACTATGCTCTTAGCGTTGCCGAGCCCATGCTTTTGTTTATCCATTGCATATCACTGGACCGTGGTTGTTCTATCGCTGTTAGTTCTGTCGGGCGATGTCGAACTAAACCCAGGGCCTACTCTTCGTTCTGCATCTAGTCAAACAATTGGTAATGAAGCAGTTGGCGAAATAATGACCGCGCTTGAAGAACTGAAGTCAGGACAGTCATCAATACCTAATAAAATAAAACATATCCATGCCAAGTTGTTGCAAAATGACAAAGCGTTTGAAGAAATTCGGAACCGCCTCCTAAAAATTGAGCAGGATTGTTCGTCCGTTCCCGCACCGAAAGAAAAGTTAGATGACGTTGAAGCTAGTGCAAACGAAAACACAGATAAGCTTTCCCAATTTTCGTCAAAAATGGATGCCTACGAAGATAATGCCCGCAGATCAAGCCTTCTATTTTATGGCATAACCGACAACCCGGAAGAAACTTGGAACAAAGCCGAGGGTTTGGTGATTGAACTCTGCAAAACGAAGCTCTACGTTGATTTGCAGCCAGTTGACATTGAACGTGCTCACAGGATTGGCTGTTTTGATGTAAACAAAACAAGACCTATAATTGCCAAGTTCACGCACTTCAAAGGTAAACAGGGCATTCTGGCAAACTCAGGTAAACTGAAAGATACTGATTTCAGTGTATCACCAGACTATTCACCAAACATGCGGCTTGCAGGCAAAAAACTTGTTGCATTTGCAAAACCTCAAGGCAAACATTATAAGCTTTGTCACAACAGGTTAATAATGGACAGCTCCACCTATGTATATGATCATTCTACGGACAAAGTAATCCAACGACCATCATAGCTAAAAAATGATCCTGGTGAACAACAAAGAAAATGCCTTCTTTCGATTTTATATACCAACATTAGAAGCATTCTGCCAAAGCTTGACTCATTTTCTAACCTTATTTCCACTTGGTTAAACTTCGTTAGCATGGAAACTTGGTTAAACACAACCATTGACAACACCAAAATTCAGATTGCCTTAACTGACAACGATATATTCCGTTGCGATCGTGATGTGAGGCGACGAGGAGGAGTGTTAATAGCCACTAACCGCAACCTTCATTGTTTCAAAATTGATATCTCCTCTCCATTGGAAATACTGTTTATGTGCACTAAAAATTCTCACCCACCCTTAATATTCGGATCTTGTTACCGTCCTCCTGATGCCGATTCAAGCTTTATTGCATGCTTCCATGAGGCACTTTGCACTCTGGCACATTCTTTTCCTAACGCGCCAATCATTCTGTTCGGCGATTTCAACTTTCCAACAATAGTATGGTCTGACATAGCACAAACATTATCGAAGCGCAGTGCAGAAAGTGAATTTCTCGATGCTTATCTAACGTTTGGCTTATCTCGGCTCATCTTCAATCCAACAAGGCATATAAATCAATCGTCCAGCTTGCTCGACCTCTTGTTTGCCACCCATCCTGACAACTTTTCTGAGATAACATGTTGCCCGGGCTTAGTGATCATGCTGTAATTCATGCTGCTTATCAATTTCATATAGCATATCCCCCCAAAATAAGAAAGATCATAACGCTCTACGACAGAGGGGATTATGTCGCGTTCAATGAAAAGCTAACTCAGTTCAGTTACTCCTTTCTTGAAACGTTCACTTGTCGTTCCGTTGAAGATAACTGGTTAATGTTTAAATCCAAAATGCAAGAACTAAGGAAAGCCCATATTCTTACTATCACTGTAACTGAATGGCCCTCATCCCCTTGGTTTAATAACGCATTAAAACGCCTGAACAATAAAAAAAAAGGGCTTTATCGTATCGCCAAGCAATCTAACATCTCACGCGCATGGAAAAAGTACCGCTGCATTGACAAAATGTTTCAGTCACAAGCTAACAAAACTAAGCGGTCATTCTTCTCAACCTCACTTCCTGATATGCTACGTAATAACCCTCGTCAATGCCCAAAGAAATTGATAAAAATACTTGACCAAAATGGCGTCCCTATCCCTGATACTGAACTTGCAACAACACTTAATTCAACATTCTGTTTAGTTTTTACAGAAGTATCTGACGGCAATCTTCCTTATTTCCCTAACCCTCAATATCTTCTCATGCCAGCCATCATGTTTGAACCTGATGACATTTGCAGACTAATAGAATCTTTGAAGCTAACTTCATCGGCTGGCATTGACGAAATTAACGCGAAAGTGCTTAAATATACAAAAGATGTCACTAGTGTCATCTTATCACACATTTTTCAACAGTCACTCTCGTCTGAGGTGGTGCCGCAGGACTGGAGGACAAATAAGATCATTCCAGTCTCCCAAAAAGTTTCTTCAACATCATGTCTTGACTACCGGCCAATTTCCATTACCAGCGTTTGTTCCAAACTGATGGAGCATGTCATCTTTTCCCACATCTTGAGATTTCTAATTTCTAACAACTTTTTTCATCATAATCAGCACGGATTTCTTAAGAATTTATCTTGTGATACTCAACTTGCACTCTTTATAAATGAAATAAGTTCCCAATTAGACTTTAATGTAGCCATAGACTCGTTGTTTTTAGACTTCGAGAAAGCTTTTGATAAGGTACCTCACAACCATCTTTTCTTGAAACTTTCAGTCCTGAATCTCAATCCCCTAATTTATAATTGGTTGCGCAGCTTTCTGACCGGCCAGCAACAGTTCGTTTTTGCAAATAACTTTTCATCCCCTCTGTCTCCTGTGCTTTCTGGGGTTCCTCAAGGTTCTGTTCTTGGCCCCCTCCTCTTTTTAATCTACATTAATGACCTTCCTAATGACATATCTTCTAACGTACGCCTATTTGCGGACAACTGTGTTATTTACCGTCCCATTAACAATAGCAGCTCAGATATCCCTGTCCTGCAGCGTGACTTACAAACAGTTGAAAAATGGTGTAAGACATGGTTAATGTCATTAAATGTAAATAAAACCTCATTAATCTCTTTTATTCGTTGGCACTTATGTAGCACCCTCATATCTCTTAGGTAATTCAATAATATCATCTGTGACCTGTTATAAATACTTCGGGCTTATCTTAGGGCAAGATCTTTCATGGTCCTTTCACATCGCTAAAATAACTAACGAGGCTAACCGCACCTTAGGCTTTCTCTGGCGACATCTGAAATTTGCCCCTCCTCCGGTAAAAACTCTTGCCTTCAAATTTGTGGAAAGGCCCCAAACTTCAGTACGCATGCTCAATTTGGGACCCTCATCATACTAATCTTTCTAACATGCTTGAATCTGTCCAAAACCGCACAGCCTGATTTATCTTCCATGACTATTGTTCATATACTAGTGTCGCAGTGCTAAAATCTAATGCGAATCTTCCTAGACTAGAAGCGAGACGTCAAGTGTCCAGGCTCATTCTATATCAGAAGTTTTATCATGCCCCGATTGGTAACAGCGTCATAGCGCCAGCTCACCGTCATTCATTCCGTACAAATCATTCAAAGTCAGTGTACCCCCCGCATGCGTGCACATCATCACATCTTCATTCGTTTTTTCCATGTACAGCGAGAGTCTGGAATGATCTGCCTGAAGAAGCGGCGGACCACTCCAGTAGGACTGCATCCAGAACTGCCATCGAACACATTTTTCTTTGAAGCAGCCCACCCCTCATATAAATCCCCTCTCTAGGGGCATTTGAGGAATAAATAAATAAATAAATTGGGTTTCGATTCCGCGGCATCTGGTGGCGCCCACCAGCTTGATTTTGTTTCAGTTTC
This sequence comes from Dermacentor albipictus, assembly GCF_038994185.2. Lineage (NCBI taxonomy): Eukaryota > Metazoa > Arthropoda > Arachnida > Ixodida > Ixodidae > Dermacentor > Dermacentor albipictus. The sequence goes on along the minus strand of NC_091822.1, from coordinate 2,042,739 downwards.
CTGTTGCCCTCTTAAAATAGCACAGAATAGGAAAACAACAAAACGCGTCTCCGGCCACTGGAGCACCACTAGTTTGAGGCGCATTGGTTTCTCGTGCAGCGAGGATCCACACGCTTTGCATTACGTAACGTCAACAATAGTTCAGTCTGTCAAATTTTGTAGTTATTTCAGATTGTAAGTTCTCCCGGTTACTGCGTTTTTTTCTCGCGTTTTTTTTTTCTATGCATGAACAAGATTCTACTGCATATGGAGCAACCCATGCAGCAGCGACGTCAACTGATAGAACCAATGTATACAACGAAATTATTGACAGCTGTTATACATTAATATTTGTTAATAAACTTCATAAGCATTTCTGCTCGTCCTGGCATGATTAATTGTTCTGCTGAAACTAAGAACAGAGTGCCAGTTCACAGCACCCCTTGAGAGCGAAGTCTGCAAACGTTTAATAGACAGTCAACGTATTCAATAATCAAATAATTTTTAGTATTTCTCATAAAATTTTTTTACTTTTTGGCTTTCAGTTTAGTGGTTTTCAAATTCCACAATTGGCAGGTCTGTATAAATATTGCATAACTTGGCTAGATCCATTTCTTAAAGCTACACTAAATGCAAATAATAAGTTAACCTAAAGCGATAGAATAATGCGCGAGAAAATCTAATTCCCATTCCACACGGGCACAGAAAATAACATTACCTTCCTAATGCCGTAAATTTTAATGCCATACTGCATATACTCATAATTCACTTGGCCATGAAATGCATACTCGTGTTCCCAGTGTCTGCACATTCGGACAATACTAAATGAATTTGTAGCACAAAACGATTAATATATTCTTCACTTCCTTTTAAAAGTTGCTCTTTTCTCACAGTGTAGTGCATTCTCACAACCATCACAACTTACTTGGCCATCGAATGCATAGGAAGCTTCGGCTTCAAGCAGTTTGTGGCTGGGTGTGAAAATGACATTTCGGAAGTAAACTATATAAAGTATGCCTATTAATGTTTTTTCACGCCATTTCTTAAACGCTTGCTCCCTAAATAATTTTTTTTAATGATTTTACGTTTGGCAAGCAACCTTAACAGTTTCACTGGAGCTATTGCCATTGCTACGTTTACCATCATTGAGTATGCACATATAGCAGCAACCGAAATATAATAGCATTAAGAAACGTAAGGCCTTGCATTTTTATCGAATTAACCTCACCTGTGTGGCACGGGTATAACGGGCCAATATTATTAAGGAGAAAGCCTTGTATGTGCCCAATCAGTCGACCTTGGGCGAAAATGCGTTGGCAAACGAAAGGCATAAAAAGGCTACGAACTCTCTGCGTGTAAAACGCAGAAACACTTTTTGAGATAATGCCTGGACCGATTCTAATGAAATTTGTTGGATTTGAGAGAGAAAGTTAAATTCTAGTGACTAGTGAATCTTCAAAAATTCATAAGTTTAAAAAAATATAGAAGCACGAAGTTTACAAATTTATAGCTCCGAACCAAGAACAGATATTACAGGTCTGTAACCTGCATCCATTAGATCAACCACAGTGGACAAATTTCATATGTCAATTTATATCTTACGTGAATTTATGACATTGTTTAGTGGGTTTTGCGAAAGCTCTATTCACATATTACTCGTCTTTTTTTTTCTGAGAGCCATTTGTAATACACATATCAATTTTGTTTGCTCTAGATGTACTATTATATGCAATTTACAGAACTGTGACATCGCCTTTTATTGCTGAGTTACAGAGTTGTAAACATGATAGTTTTGTTTTCTCAGTAAGATCTTGATGAGGGCTAGTTGGTTCATACTTAGAACTGAGGTGAAACAGCGCGAAAAAGACGAGGACACAAGGAAACAAATACCACAGACTGTCTGTGGTATTTGTTTCCTTGTGTCCTCGTCTTTTTCGCGCTGTTTCACCTCAGTTCTATGTTTTCTCAGATTTTTCTATTTTTGCCAATTTTATTAATGAATTGACACAATAAATAAAAAATTTGCAACCAACAGTCACTAGATTTTAACTTTTCTTTTAAGTGCGACAGGCCTCATGGTGCAGTCGTCCCCGAGAAAAACGGTTTCTCCTTTCCCATGTACTGTTTAGATAGGAGCACCTGAGCTAAAGCTTCCTCTTATGAGGGATGACTAAACGAAATAGGCTAAGCAGATTAAGTGGGATGTGTACGTCATGTCATTTGTCAGTCTTTAATGCATCGGCACTTAGGCTTTCACCTTTGTCACTATAGGGATAACATAGAGACCTTGTGAATTTTTGTGAACAGAGCTTTAGTAATCAAGAAACTGAGGTGAATGTAGGACATGATTTGAGGCTTGTGTGAGATTTGTGACATTCGTGTCCTAGCCCAGTGATGTAGGCACTCGTCATTATAATGCTATGACTAGTGCATAACCATTTGTAATATAAAAGATAATTGAATTTCACTATAAAATGGAAGAATACGCTACTTGTCCAGTTCTAATAAATTTTTAGAAATAAAAACTCATTGATGTTACCTTTGACAATGCAGGTGGTCAAAAGGTTTCATTTTCGCTCATTTCTGCGCTGCCTGCACTTTCATGTTTCCGTAGTTTCATTGTCGCATAGTGCTGCACTGGCATTGCTGGCTTGCGAAAGTCACATAAACTGCTAGTAAAAGAGAATACCACGTCCATGTGATGTCACGAGATACCCTAACGATCCACGCCACTTGACCAAGAGCAGCTGCAGCGGCAAATCTAATATTCTGTGTCGACTTGGTTTCTCCATGGCCGGGCGTTTGTGTTGTCACAAAAAAACTTAGCGCTGTTTGTAGGGCGCCGTTTTACTCACCAATAGCAGCAATCTCATCACTCCTCACTCGGACAGACAATTTGAATTGCTATAAAGGCATGTGGACCCTTCAGATGCAATTTTCCCTTGAACTAAGTCTTTTTCTTGGTACAAAACAAGCGCTATGAGGTTTCTGGAATGATATTTTAACACTCCACATTGACTTAACCCTTTTGTTGCATGCTGTGTGCTACAGTAGACAAATTTCAGTAATTTTTGGAGGAAGTTTAATGCTTCCAAGAAGCTCTTGTGATTAGTGTCAACTTCAGTGGACGACATAGTTTCTATAGCTGCGCTGGAAGGTGTCGCCAACCACTGTTTTTCCCCAACTCAGATTCAAGAATACTGTCATGTTGTTCTGACAGGTCACGTGCATCCCCTCACTCTTAAATATAACTCTCGTGACATTACAGTTAAGTACATATTTATTTATTTATTTACAGTACCCTCGGCCATATGGCTCTAAAGAGGGGAGTGGTTACAGAGTAGTAGTGTAAAGCAAACAGACAACTGCAGTGAGTTCTGGTAATACAATGATCCTCCCAGGGATGAAAGTGCTGCGCCAATTGAGCCACACTGCGCCATAAAGGAAATCCTGCTACTTTCATTTATGGCAGGTATTGCGCGCCAGGCCTGCTCCGACTTGGGAATACATATATTGCGCGTGCGAGAAGGCACCGCGCATCAAGCCACCCTTCTTCGCGACTCACCCTTGCATGCTTTCCATCACAGCTACAGCATACACACCTAACCATGTTTGCAAATGGTAGGCACTATTAATGTATTCTATAGTATGTTAGGCCCAATAGCGCCATTAATTTTGACTACTTGGGCTTTGACGTGCACACAATGCACATTCTTGCATTTTGGCCCCATCGAAATACGGCTGAATGAGATGGTAGGCCTATCTCGCTGACCACCGCAGTAATGACGACCAAAGGCGACTTTGAGCTGGCCGCAGGTCGTCGTAGTGCTCTTATTTCTGACAACACGATTAACGTGGACTTAAATGAACTGATTTTTCTGGTTTTATCAGTGCAAAAAGCAAATGAAACATAGTACTTGCATGCTACCAGAGCTGCCTCGCTGATTGGTGTTTGCTTTCCGTCTGCGAGACAAAATGCTGTTGGGTCATTGCTGGTGATCACGCCAGTGGTTTAGTACTAGGCGCTGCTTTATGAAACACTCACACATTTGATCTAATGTTGTTCTTTATGAGAAAAACAAACTGTAGCAGATTTCTATGTCGCCGCTGGGCGGCGATAGAAGTGCTCGCCTGGGCTGGGTGATATGGGACCGGCAAGGTACTGGCCCTACGGCGATGCTGGCTGTGTATCGGCCTGTGTAATCTTAGCTGTTGGCCGCGGCCGTTGGATCACTCCATTTCTGTACCAACTGTACATTTTACTTCGCGCACGGACATTCATTAACACGTGTAGACATGTTGATCACATACACACTGAATTTACATAGCTTATGTAATATCCGCAGTGAGAGGCCCTTAATTAAAAAAAAGAATTCTATATGCTGATGAACTTAACATTCGCTGTAAAGATTGCCACAAATTATCGTCAATTAACGCAAACAGTACAGAGAGCTTCACTTACACTGATTCCCACACTGTGGGATCTGCATTATGTTTTTCCTCTTAATTTTTCCTGTTCTTTTTCTTTATTTCTTTTTCAACAGTGTTTCTAAGATTTGAGATTTTAGTGTGGCACTTAGATTTGAGAATGGCAAATGACACGACTCAATGCATCCTCACCGCTGCTCAACAACCAGATCTAATGCACCGTTGGGTCATGTGTATAAGTATGTCTAGGTGCAGTTTCTACAGTATGTTTTCTTTTTAAGTTTGAAGTTTATTGATTACTTAGTGCAGACACAAAAGTATAGATATTTAGTACATAAAAAGGTCCCATAGTGTAAACACTCTAGGGCAGCCTGTTATACTGTTAAAAAAAAAAACACCAATACCACTTAACAGCAAGAAAAGCAGCGGAATATAAAAATACAAATACAAATGCATATTAAGGCAAAACAATAATACATTAGAAAATATTGTTATGCAAATGAAGGATGAAGAACTGGAGACTATTTACAAAGTATATTTACAAAGTTCAGTATAACAACTGCAGCTCTGGCCAGTTCAGCTGACAGCTCGAGAGCCAGAGAGCGTTTGTCTTCGTCGGGGCGCCTGCCTGCATCGTCCACAAGAAACACGCAATATGCATGTATCATTATCCCTGGCAGCAGAAGCACTGTCCCGGTGCGTCTAAATATTGGTGATAACAGGAGAGTAATATGGTTTGAGGCGTGTGACATGCATGTCAGTGGAATTTGGGGCAGATGAGTCACTGGTACCGACTGGGGCGATTCCGTACGTAACTCGAGTCATGGCATGCAGCACTTTATATGGGCCTGTGTACCTTTTATGACAGGCCAACGTGACAAGTTGGGGACCACAGGAGTACCAGAGATCTAGGTGAAAAGTGGACGTCTCTGTGTTGCCGATCGTACAAACGCCATTGCTTCTCTTGGGATCAGGAGGTGATTGCGAGCAATTTCATGTTCTTGGGCTGCCCTGGTGATGGCGTCAAGTGCATACTTGCTGTTCTGTGCTGCGGCGGATGGTAGGGATGCGTCCAGTAGTAATGTGGGTTCTCGGCCGAACAACAGAAAGAATGCAGAAATAACCAGCAGTGTCGTGACGCGAAGAATTATATGCAAAAGTGACATAGGGTCAGGACTGCATGATGTCAGCGATGACATTAAAAAGAAATCTCCGACCACGGTCAGTGAGTAGTTGGTGTGGAGCACCATGCTGCAGAATCACGTCGCGTAAAAGAAAATCGGCGACATCTGTGGAGCAATTTGTTGGAAGTGCTCTGGTGATGGCGTAGCGCATGGTGTAATCTGTTGCCACAGCAACCCACTTGTTGCCAGACGTGGATAGATGGAAAGGGCCAAGTAATTACAAGCCAATGCGAAAGAACAGCTCCGAAGGAATATCAAGCGTTTGAAGGCACCCCGGCAGGGAACGTCGATTGTCTTTTTCGGCACTGGCATTTCTCGCATGCCACAACGTATTTCCAGACAAAGCAGGCAAAGCCGAGCCATCAGAAGTGTCGGCGAATCTGGTCATAGATGTGGGAGATGCCAAGGTGACCTGCTGTTGGTAAATCATGAAGTTCTTGGAGAACAGCTGACCAGAGGTGCTTGGGAATGGTGAGGAGTAGGCTAGGACCATCGGGGCGTACATTGTGGCGATATAATAGAGAGTTTTAGAATAAGGGCACCAATATTTTGGGGCCCCAAAGAGCTTTGCGAGTGTTAGCGTTGGGGCACGCAGGGTGAAGAGACCCGCCGTGGTTGCTCAGTGGCTATGGTGTTGGGCTGCTGAGCACGAGGTCGCGGGATCGAATCCCGGCCACGGTGGCCGCGTTTCGATGGGGGCGAAATGCGAAAACACCCGTGTGCTTAGATTTAGGTGCACGTTAAAGAACCCCAGGTGGTCAAAATTTCCGGAGTCCTCCACTACGGCGTGCCTCATAATCAGAAAGTGGTTTTGGCACGTAAAACCCCAAATATTTTTATTATTAGGGGTGAAGAGTTTCAAAATAGGGCTTTGCATTTGCGAATAGCATCTTGTGCTGACAGCGCCACTACGGCGTCTAAGAAAAGCTATTAGAATAATTAAATAAAATATACCATTTTATGATAGGAATAGTAATTTTGACTTGTGTGTATTCACATTTAATTACAGTTTAGAGGTTATTCTTCAAGCAGCAAACAATTAGTTGCGCTTAGTTTTGAGCAACAAACCCAACTTTACGTGCCTTCACCAGCCAAGCTTAGCCATGTTAGGCCTACGAGCCATAAAATCCACACTCGAATTCGGAATCAGCGGCGTCTAATGAATCAGTCTTCATAACACATGCTAGTTGAGAGAAAGCGATAACCGCAGTTACTTCTCCTAGCTTGTGAACTTCATGCGTTACCGCGAATCAAACCCAGTTTGGTGCTAGGTTAGAGCCGTCGCTTTGATGGGTGCCACCATGTTTGTTGACGCAAAGCTTTTGGGACCGCTATTTGGGCGCCCGCTAAATCGGTGAAATAGCATTCTCAACGCAAAACCCAAACGCAGTTTGGATCTCGTGCATGCGCAGTGGCTTCGACGCTATTTCTTTGGGGCCCCTATTCTAAAGCTCTCTAATACGCCATCCCGAAGAACAAACTGGGGAAGAGACGGATCAGAAGGCGAAGATTCCAAGCCATCAATGATGGCACACAAGGTGGCATCACGGCGTTGCTCGTCGGCATCTGGGTCAGGGTCGGCGGGTGGTTCATCCGCTGGATAGCGTGATAAACAGTCTGCGTCTTGATGTAATCGGCTCGACTTGTACACTACTGCATAGGAGTATTCTTGCAGCCACAGAGCCTAGCGACCAAGCCGGCCGGTAGATCCTTGAGTGAGGAAAGCCAGCAGAGCGTGTGGTGGTCCGTGATTACAGAGAAGTGTGTGGCTATACAAGTACGGGTGGAATTTGGAAACCGCTCAGACAAGAGCCAGGCATTCACAGTGTGTAATCGAATATTTGCACTCCGCTGCTGTGAGGAGGCAGCCAGCATAAGTGATAACACAATCTTGACCCTGTTGGCACTGGGCTAAGATGGCTCCAATACCGTGACCACTGGCATCAGTACGCACCTCTGTAGGAGAGGATGGGTCAAAGTGGGCCAGTATAGGTGGCATGGTGAGAATGTTGGTGAGGTGGGCAAATGCGGCAGTTTGAGCGGGGCCCCCATGTAAACAGCATGCCCTTCTTCAGAAGAGCAGTAAGTGGTCAGGCAATCACTGCGAAGTCTTTAACGAAGCGTCGGAAGTAAGAGCAGAGTCCTACAAAACTTTGGACATCTTTGACAGACTGAGGTACAGGAGAAGACGTGACAGTACGAATTTTCTCCAGGTTTGGTTGAATACAGAAAGGGTCGATAAGGTGGCCCAGCACTGTAACCTGCTGATGACACTTCGATGAATGCAGTTGGAGCCCAGCCTCATTGAAGACTTGAAGAACAGCTGAGAAGCGCTCAAGGTGTGTCTGAAATGTAGGCGAAAATACGAGAACATTGTCTAGGTAGCAGAGGCATGTTGACCATTTGAACCCTTGAAGCAGAGAGTCCATCATACGTTTGAACGTTGCTGGGGCATTGCATAGACCAAATGGCATAACTTTGAATTGATATAGACCATCAGGGGTGACAAATGCGTTCTTCTCTTTGTCCTTTTCACCCACACAAATTTGCCAATAACCAGACTGAAAGTCTATTGATGTTGGAGGTTGGAATGCGCAACAGTTTGACGATACACACGGAAGAGACACACACCACAGAGCGCTACTTGCAACTATCGTTTTATTCCCTTGTCAGTGGAATAAATACAGGAAGATACTCAGGGGGGAGGGCGGTAGCGACAAAACAAACAAGCAAACAAAAAACTAAAATAGTTTTGACAAATATTGCCAATGCCAAGCCGGCTTTGTCATGCGATCGTTTTTGCTGCACTCATCACAAAAAACCCCGGATACGAAAATTCCCGCACCAGTGTCTGCCTGTCTAAAGTAAAAAATGAAGCTAGGAAGTTGTGCGCCAAATGGAAACTGGATAATCTGAATAAGTCTCTTGATAAAAAGAGAAAATTAAGCTTACAAATGTTCTTCACAGCAAAGACACACAAGGTGGACTGCCCGCTTAGGGTAATTGTCACTGCTAAAGACACCTGGCAGTTGCCGGTAGCCTCGTTCCTGCAGAGCAGGTTAAAATTACTGGAAGTTGACGACCCCTTTTTGATAAAGAACTCGGAGCAAGCTATTGCGTTTCTACGAGAAAATTCTAACAAGGGGTATTTGGCTTACTCTTTTGACGTCAAAGACTTATTTTATTCTATTCCTCACAAGGAGCTCTTGCTGTGCATTGAACGATGTATTGACAAATACGGAAACGTTGCTTTTCAAAATGATTCACAGATGCATGTTGAAGCGTTTTTAGAGTTGTTGTCCATGTATTTAACATCCACCTACGTGTCTTGGAATGGAGACATTTTCCTTCAAAAACAAGGAATATGTATAGGTTCGTCTATTGCACCGATTCTGAGTGACCTGTTCCTAGCCAACATTGACAGATCCCTAGCTGCACGCCTCATGAATTCACGGGTTGCTCGTGTGTTCAGGTTTGTTGATGATTACTTAATTTTAGTGGACAACGTTGATAACAAGAATCAGTCGCTGTTGACAAACCTTGAAAGTATTTTCAGAGAGGGGCTAGAGCCATTGGTGATCACAAGTGAAGAGCCAGATGGTGGAGCAATTAGGTTTCTTGACTTAAAACTAAGTCTGGGCTCCAGTCATTGTTGTTGGCAATATGAACCGCGTGCAAATAAGCCTCTTTTGCCCTTCGAATCTGCGCATTCCAAAATCGTAAAACGAGGCATAGTTAAGTCATGCTACAGAAACGCGTTGCAAAAGTCGTGCCATCATAGCATTGCTGACAGCTTTCGGGAGCAAACGCGCAGGCTCACAGAGGCAGGTTATCCTTCACAACTATTAGTATCTGTGGCACAATGTTTGTTCAAGGAAATCGGAACCAGGGCTCCGTTATCTGGGAAGGAGCCTTGCGGTCCAAGCACACGACAAAAAATAGTGGTGATGCCGTACATTCATTCGATCGCGCACCGAGTTAAGAAAATTGGTAAAAGATGCGAGGTAAAAGTGGTGTTTTCCGCACCGGAGAAATTGCTGAGCATGTGTGCAAAGGTTAACCCAGGTGCCACACAGAAACGAGGTTGTGAAACACAACACAGAAAGAAGTTCGTCGACTGCGCTGAGGGAGTAGTATATTCCATTCCACTTCAGTGCGGCAGAAAGTACATTGGTCAGACTGGACGATGTTTAAACGAAAGATTAAGGGAACATGATTATAACGTTTCAAGAACAGTCACTGGACACCTTGGGATACATTGTAGAGATTGCGGATGTCGGCCATTATTCAAGAATTGTAAGATTGTGAGCAAAGATGGCAGCCAAATAACGCGGGAGATAATCGAAGCTGCTGAGATTGCGCGTTTGGGTAGTATGTGCGTGAGCACGCCTTCAGTTTCCCTTAGTGCAAAGGAATTAGATTTCCTCAAGCGCTAATCGGGAATTTTCGTATCCGGGGTTTTTTGTGATGAGTGCAGCAAAAACGATCGCATGACAAAGCCGGCTTGGCATTGGTAGATGGCAATATTTGTCAAAACTATTTTAGTTTTTTGTTTGCTTGTTTGTTTTGTCGCTACCGCCCTCCCCCCTGAGTATCTTCCTGTATTTATTCCACTGACAAGGGAATAAAACGATAGTTGCAAGTAGCGCTCTGTGGTGTGTGTCTCTTCTGTGTGTATCGTCAAACTGTTGCGCATTCCAACCTCCAATATGCTATACCAACACGCCCAGTCGTCAACCTTGGCAAGTTTCGTCTATTGATGAAAAGTAGTTGGCGCCATGGAGACAATCAAGGGCATCATCAATGTGAGTCAAGGAGTAGATGTCTTTTTTGGTAATGTGGTTTAGGTGATGAAAATCTACACAGAAATGCCACGTGCCATCTTTTTTTAACAAGTACCACGGGCGACGCCCAAGGGCTCGACGAAGGTTCAATAATGCCTTCGGCAAGCATGTTCACTTCAGCTTGAATAACCTTACACTCTGGAGCAGAAACTCGATATGGCTGGCGATGAATAGGACTGGCATCACCAGTATTTATTTGATGCTTAATAATTGAAGTCTAGCCCAATTGGCGATTGTTGAGGTCGAAGATGTCATGGTAGGAAACAAAAAAGCGATACAGAGCTGCTGCTTGTTCAGGCAATAGGTCCGCAGCAATCATGGACGAAATGTTGCATCAGAGGAAATAGCATCCTGTGGACATGGTGAAGAATTTGAGCAGACGTCTACTGCAGACGTCGTGATGTGGTCATCTCCTAAAGCATGCAGCATTGCAACTGATATGCCTTGGGGTAGAACTTCCTTTGTCAGGCCAAAATTGACAACGGGGAGGCAATGTCCGGCAATCGGTGACAGGGATGACGGAGTGGAGCACCGTGATATTGCTCATCAAAAGGACATCAGGAACAGGTGTGGCGACATAATCGCCATCGGGCACAGGAAAAGATGATAGCAAATAGACAAAAGTCAAGACTTTAGGCGGACAGAGGCAGTCGTATGAAAGTGGTTCGGCAGTCCAGCACGAATATGCGTGAGTAGAGGAAGCTCGAGGCAAAGGGTACCGGCAGAGCAGTCGGGTAAAAGCTGAATGCACTGTAAGAAAGTCGAGTCTGAGGATTAGGTCATGGGGACAATTGGTCAGCACTGTAAAAAAACAGGAATGTGGAGGTCAGCAATACTTATACGAGATGTACACATTCCAGTGACATCAACAGTGCTGCCATCGGCCACGCGTACTGCTCAAGTTGTAGGATGCGTGAGAACTTTCCTGAGTCGACGATGGAGTTTACAACTCATTATGAATGCCTGGGCTCCAGCATCTATTAACACCATCAAAGGGACACTGTCGATGTGAAGATGAAGTAAGTTCTGGTTCATTGGGAGCATCAATGGAGGATTTCGGCACGACGAAGATAATGCAGCACTACCCTCAGGAGCTTCATGGTCTAGCTTTCTGTCCGCGAGGGTGCATAATTGGTCGGCGACAAATAGCGGCGTGGCTGGGTCGACAGGGATCGACGGCGCTGAGGTAACTGCGTGGAAGCAGGACAACTGTCATCGACAGATACGTCAGCAGTAGGACGCATGTGGCGAGGCGAGTAATGGTGCGGGTTGGCATAGGAGCGAGGAGATGGGGAAGAGAAGTTTGAATATAGCAACGTCCAGGAAGTGCGGCAGTGATGAGCGACGTGGCCAGTGCGGAGGCAATGGAAGCAAACGGGCTTGTCATCCGGAGTTCTCCACTCGGAAGGGTTGCGGTATCTGGGAGGGGAATACAGATCGCTGTGAGTCGTAGCTGTCAGCACTGGTCGGGCGTCATGTCGGGAGATGGAGCGGGCAACAGGAAAACCCAGGTTTGCAAATTCATAGTGAAATATTTAGCACGCATAATTGACAAGGACACAGTGAAGGGGGGACACACAAGCGCTTACTCACAACTATTTTGTTTTCAGAAAGATACAGAACTTATATACCCCAGCTATCGGCGCTGAGCATGTGCAACAAGAGTCGTCAGTAAAACAGATTAAAAATAGATGAAGAAAGTTCAACCAGTATTTAAAAAATCAAATTCATTTTCAGTGATTGCAACCGATGGTTGGCTTATGCATTTTTCAGTGCACTTTTTGATATGAATGAATGCTTTATTTAGACAACACATTGTCTGGGATGTAGGGGCTAAAGGCAGATGCAACTGCCTGACAAAGGCCCCCCTACCCGTACATTGCTCAGGGAGTGGAACATCATGAAAATGCAGTGAAACAATGTAGAAACAATGAAAGAAGAAAATGTTCCGCTCAAGCAATCAAGTATAAAAAGAAGTAAGATTGTTACACTTTATACATAATATATCATCAGTAATGCGTGAGAACATGGAAATACTTAAACAAGCAAATAATAAGTATGTGTTACAAAACATTATATAGCAAATGGGAGGAAAAAATGTAAGAAAAAACGACTTAGGAACTTGGCATAAAGTAATTCCTGACCTTTTTCTTTAGACTGTAAGCAGATCTGCATTCCTGAATCATACTAGCAATTTCTGGATTATTATTGAGGAAATGAGGTATTAGGTAGGCGAGTGTCTGAGTACCATATTTGGTTCTAAACATAGATGTTCTAAGTCGGTTATGCCTAAGGTAATATTGTGAGTTCTCGGATGACAATAATGTGGACAGGTTATTTGTGTCATGCAGAATTTCCCTATGTGTGTACATTGCTACAAGGGTCTGGAATATTGTTAAGTTGGCACAGAGGTGTAAAAGATATAAAACCAAGTAGCGACTTGCACTTGGCAGATAAGTAAATGGAATGGGTTGAAATTTCACCAGTTTGCCAGGAAATTCCAGGCGTATTAAAGTCACCATTTTATAGTTAGCATGGGTCGATATAACATTTTAAATAGTGGCTCGAATACTCGGACACATCTAAATATTCATATTTTATTTTTATTTTTATTTTATTTATCAATACTGTAGGTCTTCTGCAGACCCATACAGGGAGCGGGCTTTCATCATCATAGGCATGTAATAAGATACATCAAGTTCTCAAAAAGACAACAGGAAAACATGAGGTAGATCAGAACACTTCAACAACAAGTGCATCAATATTATATTACATACATGGTTACGCCTCGCGTACACGAAAACAGAAAATCTAGCATTATGTATCGTATGCTATACATGAGAAAAATGTACACACGAAAATAATACAACACTACAAGATACTTTCTGGGGTTTTACAACAGGAAAAGTAGTTATACAGGGTCCATTAGCTGCTCCACTAGAGAACACAACTGATCTAAATTTGGATTATTTACAGCTTCGCTTGGTAACGCATTCCAAGCATTCACAGCGCGAGGGAAGTAGGAAAACTTAAACGTATTGCAATGCGTATTAAATGGCCGGACGCACTTATCGTGGTTTGTCCTACTAGACCGACGGCCAGGCGTATGAATATAGTCGTCTTTACCGATTTTGATGTGTCCGTTAAAGAGGAGATAAAAAAACTTCATAGATGCAACATGACGCCGGCAGGAAAGAGTTGCCAAATGCGCTTGATTGCGCATGTCCGTTACACTGTCGTGCCAAGAATACTTTGAATAGATAAACCTAAGAGCCCTATTCTGTAGTCTTTCAAGTTTATCACGAAGGTACTTTTGATGAGGGTCCCACACTATGCTTCCGTATTCTAAAATAGGTCAGACCAGAGTTTTATAGGCAGTTAATTTTACGGCCTGAGGTGCTTTACTCAGTCTTCTGCGTAGAAACCCTAATTGCTTGAATGCTTGGCGCATGTATCGGTGATGTGCTTATCCCATTTTAAGTCTTGCGAGAATGTGACACCCAAGTATTTTACTTTGTCGACTTGTGTAATATTCAAGCCTTTAAGATTGTACGTAAATGATAAAGGTCGTTTTTTCTTGGTTAGGCTGATGAACGCTCTTTTAGAGATATTAATTTCCATCCCCTACGTATTGCACCATTGGGCAATGTTTTGTAAAGAAGAATTAAGCTTTAGTTGGTCGTCAGCACTACGAATTGCAGTATAAATGACACAATCATCTGCGAAAAGTCGCAAAGTTACACCTGGTTCTGCAGAAGAAGAGGTATCATATATATCTTGGTCTAGAAGAGATATATATATTGGTCTTGCAACATAGAAATTCTCTACGAATAGCCTATTACTACCAGCACCAAAAATCTCTGCCAAGACACATTCCGTTACACATTCTAAATCAGAGCACCGAACGGATCTGAATGATTGATTGATCGCAATCAGGATCTCACTGCCCTTTGATTTTGGTGAAGAAGGGTCGTGGTCTCGTCGGAAAACTTGATAAGTGGGTGGTGTGTATGAACTAGATGGTATTTCAGGGCACAACCAGGTCTTTGTTAAGGCAATGATGGGGAAACAAGATGAAATGACATAGGAGAAAAATTTTTCACCTTTGTGCGTAATCCACGAACATTCTGATAGAAAACTCTCACATCATTGGTTATAGAAGTGGTTATAGTGGATCTCCGACTTCCTAATTCATTTTCATTTCATTTCATTTTATTACCTTAAAGGCTCCAATAAATGGAGCGTTACATAAGGGGTGGCAAGAATAAAAATACATAGTCACAATAACAGGAAGTTTTTTACATTTTCTATGAACTTGGATAGGCACATAATGACAGCAATGTCGTTAGGAAGGCCGTTCCAGTCTGCAGCTGTGCAAAGAAAAAAAGAATTTGAAAACATGACAGTGCGTGAGCGTGGACGGGCAACCTGTAGCTGATGGCTGGTGCGGTGAGATATGCGTGTAGGAGGAAGGATATAAGGTGCGATGCGCATAGGGCTATGAAAGAATTTGTGAAATAAAGATAGGCTGGCAATGCGACGACGGAGCGATAAAGGGGATAATGCGGATGCAGTTTTTAAGGAGGAAACGCTGATGTCAAAGGAATATGATGAGTGGATGAAACGAGCGGCGCGATTTTGTACAGATTCAAGATCATTAATTAGGTATGCCTGATGAGGATTCCAAATAGGCGATGTAAATTCTAGTTTTGACCTGACAAATGATTTATAGGCTAACAATTTTACATGTTGAGGAGCATGATGCAGATGGCATTTTAGAAATCCTAACGTCGTGTTCGCGGATGATATTAGGTTAGTAACATGAGGATTTCAGGAAAGATCGCTTGAAAGTGTTACTCCTAAATACTTGTAGGAATGAACTAGTTCTACCGGAACTTCAGATATTACATAAGGAAATAGGAGAGAATTACGGCGACGGTGAATGGACAAATATTTACACTTACACGGGTTAAGTTCCATTAGCCACTTGTTACACCAGTCCTGGACTGCATTAAGATCACTTTGAAGAGAAGATTGGTCAGCGGTGGAAGTAATAACACGATATATCACACAGTCATCCGCGAACATACGTATGCTAGATGTTACGTTTAATGGTAAATTATTTATGTATATTAGGAAAAGTAGCGGGCCGAGCACGGATCCTTGTGGGACGCCTGATGTTACAGAGACTTAATTAGAATTCCTTTTATTAATGGTGACGAATTGCGAACGATTAGTCAAGAATTCTTCAATCCACTTCAGTATATTAGGGTCAAAATTTAAGTGGGAAAGCTTTATAAGAAGGCGTTTATGGGGCACTTTGTCAAAGGCTTTAGCAAAATCTAAAAATATTACGTCGGGCTGAAGATTACAATCAAGGTTAGAGTGCAGATCGTGTAAGAAAGCGGCAAGCTGAGTCTCGCAGGAGTAATTACGGCGAAACCCGTGCTGGGCAGGATTAAAAAAGTTGTTCGAGTCAAATGCCATGATGTCAAACTTATCAAAGTTGTCAAAAATGTCAAAGTTGTATCCTGGAATATTGTAGTTAACACATGATGAATTGTCGAGCCAATTTGCAGACAAATCAGTGATGTTAAACAAACATTGCAAGGTGACACATAGATGAAAGAATTCATGGTATTGCCATAGGAGTCTACGAATACTCAAGTGTATAAGAAAGAACTCTAATAACTTGTTAACTCTGTGCACCTCAGCAATCACAGAATGCATTGGTAAGTATTCATCTTGGTATGCGATAGGGAACTTAACATTGCCAGTTTTCAAAAATTGACTTGTAAATGAATCATTAAGCATGGTTGTGCATATATTCTCAGAAACAGCATTACCAAATGAACCTTCTTATGAAATAGCATTGTTTGTTTGCCAAAACTTCTTAAGGTTTGTTTTTATTATTTATTTATTATTTATTTTATTTATTTATACATACTGCAGACCACATAACGTGGTCCAAGCAGGACGGGCATATTTTTTTTTAACAAATCACATTGAGTATACAGGTGCACATACATTGTGTTTTACATCCAGAGCCAAATAAATAGAAAAAATGAACACAATGGCTAAATGTACACAATGCCACACGATGGCAAGACAATCGCGCTCTGGTGTAGAATTCCATTGAGACACTGTGTGCGGAAAAAAGGAAAATTTATAAGCATCTGTTTTTGCGAATTATGACGTTAAAGATCTTGGTTGTTGATGTCGTGTATCTCTTGTTGATAGGGGGGATAAATAGAATGAAGGGTCAATAGCGAATTTCTGGTTAAGGAGAGAATTGAGGAAGCCCAAGCGAAATCGCCTTCTTCTGTACTGAAGTGGGGGTATGTTATTGGCTGTCATTAGTTCGGACGGAGAGTCGACACGACGAAATTTAGAAAAGATAAATCGAACAGCCTTTCTTTGAATTCTTTCGAGTTTACCAATGTTACGTTTTGTGTAAGGGCCCCATCTCTGCTTGCATATTCTAGCTTTGGTCTGATGTATGACTGATAGCATAGAAGTTTTACATTTGGTGGTGAATTATGAAGCTTGTGTCTTAAGAAACACAACTTTCTGAAAGCAGAAGAACGAATGTTATCAACGTGTGAATTCCAGGAGAGGTTAGCAGTGAATGTTACGCCTAAATATTTGTAGCTATCGACATGATTAACTGTAGATGAACCTAGGGAGTAAGCATACTGAAAAGGCGATTTTTTTTAATAGAAATGGAAACTGGTTTTTGTGCATTTATGACCATGCCCCACTGGTTGCTCCATTGGTATATGTGCACCCGCCGCGGTTGCTCAGTGGCTATGGTGTTAGGCTGCTGCGCACGAGGTCGCGGGATCGAATCCCGGCCACGGCGGCCTCATTTCGATGGGGGTGAAATGCGAAAACACCCGTGTACTTAGATTTAGGTGCACGTTAAAGAACCCCAGGTGGTCAAAATTTCCGGAGTCCCCCACTACGGCGTGCCTCATAATCAGAAAGTGGTTTTGGCACGTAAAACCCCATATATTATTATTATTATTATTATTGGTATATGTAATGTAGATTTTTGTTTAGTTCTTGTTGATCGTGTATACTGCAAACTTCACGGAATAATATAGTCGTCTGCGAACAATAGAATTTGAACAGTTGGATCAATTATATCTGTGATATCATTTATATAGCACAAAAATAGCAAGGGCCCTAGTACACTGTCTTGGGGCACACCCGACGTGACTGGTAGAAGGCGCGAATTTAGACCCTCGACTGTGACAAACTGCACCCGATTTCTCAAATATTCAGCCACCCAAGTGACCAACACCTTTGGAAGACCAATGTTGTCTAGTTTATAGATTAGTTTGTCATGGGGAATTTTATCAAAGGCCTTACAGAAATCTAAAAAAATTGTGTCTATGTGAATATTATTATCAAGACCTTTGGCAAACTCATGCGTAACAGTGACGAGTTGCGTCACTGTCAAATACTTTTTTCTAAAGCAGTGCTGAAAACTTGTTAATATGGAGTGTTTGTCAAGGAATTCTGTAATCTGAGTGGCTATAATATGCTCTATAAGTTCACAACATGAGGAAGTTAAAGGTATTGGTCTGTAATTAGATAGTAATAATCGGTCGCCTTTCTTGAAGATGGGGATTACTCGGGCCATCTTCCAGTCACGCGGCAAGGTTGCTGTTGACAAGCAACCATTAAAAATAATAAAAAGGAAGTTGGCAACGCATTCGGCATATCATTGAAGAAACACATTTGGAAGATCGTCAGGACCGCAACATTTTTTCGTGTTTAAGTTTAAAAGCATAGAAACCAAACCAGGATATGAAATAAAATTGACTTCGCATGGTTGAAATGAGATTGCGGTAGGCGTACATGGTTCCGATACTGAAAACATGCTATGAAAGTAGGCGTTAAAATGATTTGCGATATCGTCATAATTTGTAACCATGCTACCGTCAACTGATATCTTCGAAACTGCTTTCTTTCTTTCACTAAGATGATTCCAGAACTTGGAAGGATCATTCTTTATAAAATTGGGCATTACAGTTTTAAAGTAGTAATCCTTTGCGTCATGCATCGTGCAAGGATTCTTTGGTGATCTGATAACTCTGCACTGCACATGCTGCTTTCTTAGCCGTTTAACTTTTCTCATCAATTGAATGACTTCACGAGCCATCCAGGGTGTACGCCTGTGTGTTTGTTTGTGTTTGCTGGCTATAAACTTATTCATACAGTAATGACACGTCTCAACTAATTTGTCCCAAAGAGCGCCTGTGTTTGGGGTGCTGTCATCAAAGTCTGCAAGTACAGTTTCCATTTATTCAAGCACACGAGCATCGTCGGCTCGGGAATAGTCCTTAAAATACTGAATGGGAGATTTTTGGTAGCTACTGCATTTAAGAAGAGGAATTGACACGCTTACAAGTTCATGATCGGACAGCCCTTGTTCCACTAGAATGGTATGTTCTGAAAAGGCCCTATTTACAAATACCAAATCTGGAACCGAGCTTGCATGTACTTGCACGCGTGTAGGTTGTTTGATTATTTAAGTTAGGTTGTGAGCGAGCATGATATCAAAAATAATGTTAGCGTTTTTACTGGCGAACAGGCCAGTCCCTCCCAGTCCACACTTGGCAACGGAAAAACCAGTCAAAAACACAAAGGACAAGAGGAGAGGTTCACACCACAACGACTGGTGTGGTTCACACCACACCAGACGTTTTGGTGTGAACCTCTCCTCTTGTCCTTTGTGTTTTTGACACACCACACCAGACGTTTTGGTGTGAACCTCTCCTCTTGTCCTTTGTGTTTTTGACTGGTTTTTTCGTTCAAGTATGTACCAACTGGCCCAGATTTCAACCCTTCCACACTTGGCAAATTAAGGTCTCCAACTATGAAAATTTTCTTATTGTGATACAGTGACGTGTGTTCTTTGAGCACAGCTAAATACTCCGGGCACGCGTCCGGAGGCCTGCAACATGTGTATAAGATGAAGCTATGTCTCCAACAAGACAACTGTACGCACAAGCATTCAAGAACGCCAACATCAGTTGTAATCGTAGCCTCTACTTCGGGCTTAACAAGGATGCCTAATCCCCCACCTCTGGTAGTTCTATTTTTTCGATATACGTTGTAACACGAGGGAAAGATTTCATCATCACTAATTTCCTTTCTCAGCCACGTCTCTGTTATCACCGCGATGTGAGGATCATGCTGCATAAATATGGTTTCTAACTTATCTATTTTATTAGTGACACTGCGTGCGTTTATGTTAAGTAGCCTCAGTTCTTTCCGTTTGGTTACATCTCCAGTTTTTTTGGAGGACCTAGCGATATTTACTTTGGGTGTGGTTTCTAGACGGGGGATCTGGTTGAATTGCTCAGTTATGTCTGTGGTGATGGCGCTTGGCTTCGAGTCTTTGGCCGTCGGCTTTCGCTTGCCACAGTGCTTCGCTTCTTGGTTTCATTGTTTTGAACAGGTACTTTATCATTCTTGTTTTCGTCCCAAACGTATGCCTTTTGTTGTCCGTGACCCACTACGCCGTAACCCGTGCTCTTCCGACCAGTTGCGCAACTGATGTTGCGGACTTCCTCCTACATGATATTATTTTGACGCATGGTGCTTCGCGTCAATTGCTAACAGATCGTGGCCGTACATTTTTGGCCAAAGTCATCGATGACATCGTGCATGCCTGCTCAATACGGCATAAATTTACCATCGCCTAACATCCCCAAATGAATGGTCTCACTGAGCACTTGAACCGCACCCTTACAGACATGCTATCCAAATACGTTTCCGACGACCTCCGTGACTGGGACCTGGCTCTACCTTACATTACCTTTGCGTACAACTCTTCCCGTCTCGAAAGTGCTGGCTTTTCCCCATTTTACCTCTTGTATGGCCGCGAACCAACGCTACCAGTGGACACTGTGCTTCCGTCTGCCACAGCTTCAACTAGCGAGTATGCCCGTGATGCAATCGCCCATGCTGACCACGCTCGCCAACTTGCGCGCGCTCGTCTACAAGTGTCTCAAGACAAGCAGAAGCAGCGCTACGACCTCCGTCACCGTGATGTCCATTTTGTGCCCGGCAGCCTCGTGTTGCTTTGGTCACCTTTGCGTAAAGTTGGCCTATGTGAAAAACTCCTTTCTTGTTACACAGGCCGATATCGCATGCTCCGGAAAGTGACCGATGTCACCTATGAAATCATTCTAGCCACGCACACTATGTCCTCCGCTGTGACAACCAGTGACATTGTCCACGTTGCCTGACTCAAGCCCTACAACTCTCCACGCGCCTTGGATATTTAACAGCATCGTGACGGTGCTTTTGCCGCCGGGGGGGGGGGGGGGGGGGGTAGGGGGTAGTATTACGATGTCATCGAGCGATGCTCAAGAAACGAGCCGCCGCGAGAACGACGAAGTTGGGCGGTGCGCTTGGCGCGAGCGAGTGTCGGCCTGGCTGCCTGGCTCTAGTGTAAATAGCCTGTAAATAGCCTCTTCTGTCTGTGTCTTTCCACACGCAACAATATATAGCTTATCGTATACCAGCGAGGCTTTGTTGCCGTTTTCGCGATTAATTTTGCTGCTTTGCCATAGTTTTCTTCTGATTTCCCGCACTCTTACCAAAAAATACTTGCCAATAGAGTAATTCGTGACTTTCAGTTTGCTTCCCTGCTTCAGAATTGTAATTTTGTCTCTTGAATCTAGGAGCTTGAGAATAACAGGCCTGACTTTGCCAAGCAATGGCCGTCCCAACCTATGAATATGTTCTATAGCCACTGGTTCTAGCTCAAGAATACCTTTTATTATCTCATTGTTCACAGCTCCCTCTAGTGATTCGGTTTTCCCTTCTTCAGCTTCAGGTAGTCCGTAAACAATATTAGACCTTCTGCTTCGGTTCTCCAGATCATCAGTTCTTGCTTCAAGGTAGGCAATTTGCTCCTGGCGCAATGTAACTTTAATTTCTAGACTGGCCAAGGAATCAAATTTTTTGTCAATTGGTAACGCATTTTTCTTTAATTTCCCTAATGTCGATTGCAATCCCACTAAGTTGTTTTACTATTTGTGCGTGGTCAGGGCCGAGGTTAGTTTCAATGTTGCCATAAAGGAGTAGTAACCTTCGAACAGATGAAGCAGCATCGAACAGTGCGCAATATATTCCGGAACCGAACAACCATGGGCACGGCAACACCACCAAGAATGGATTATCAGAACGAAAGCACTTTCTGTATTGTTTGCTTACCTGTACAAAATACAGGAAGGGATTAGATGCGACCCACATCGTGGTGATGCCGCCGTGCCCAGTGTCAGACAAGTCCGCTGGAAAGCCTTTCATAGCGGAATCCGTCATGTTGTCATCTACTCCCTGGTCACGTAGTGGCGCTGTAACATCTCTGTTGGGTGGAAGGGTAGCCTCGCCCATAATGATGCTTGTAGATTACCCGGTCCTTCGAAGTGATAGGAATTCCACTCATGCGCCGCTACGACGTTCGCCGGTTCCACGCACGTGTTGTTGACAGTGATCAGCAGGCCAAAGATCTGTACTAAATACAGGAAGGGATTAGATGCGACCCACAGCGTGGTGATGCCGCCGTGCCCAGTTTACATTACATTATTTACGTTATTTCTTTACGTTAGTGTACTAAATAAGTAGTTGTCTTTAGCAGTTTTTAGAGCTGCTATGTAGATATCTGAAGCGGATTTATAAGTTGCCCAGGGCACATCAGTAGGGGATGATTTTGCTAAGTGATAGAAGTGCTTTTTTCGGTTAGATAAGGATTTTAGATGACCGGAGTATCATGGCACTTGCACATTTGAAGTGATTGTGCGGTTAGGGATGGGATGGGATTAGGGATGGCATTAGGGTTAGGGATTCTCAGTTAATCTGCAAACTGCAAAGAAATCCCAGTTAGATTAGACTGAATGATCATCAAATGTTTTCAGGGTGTCTACCAACCGGGAAAACCGGGAATTCTCAGGGATTTTTAGTAGTCTGGAAAAAGTCAGGGAAAACTCAGGGAATTTGGGCCTCTATCAGGGAAAATTCGCGGCAATTTTACTGAAAGGGTCGAAAGTCGCAGTAATGCTGGCTCGAGTAACAGACAGGAATCGTAATGAATCGTCTTTGACGCCCTGCCGTCGGCTGGAGGAGTTGCTAGTGTACAGTCAAGGACTGACTTTCCGGATTCCCGATAATTTGGACGGCTTCGCGGCACCGTCACGTACCCCACAGAGTCAACGTATCGGAACGTGTGAAATTTCCGACGCAAGAACTCTTCGCCGTCCGATTTTCCGGACGTTTTGTTGTGACGGCAGGTCCGAAACGGCAATAATCAAAGGAACCACGGCTGCCGTTTTGATTACTTCGCCACCTCGAACCGGCACTCTCGCACGCAGATCCGCTGGCAGCCGTTGCCACTACTGCGGCTACGCTAGGCCTAGCTGCTTCAGCGTTCGCTATGAAACTTCTTGCCGTTGGGTGCCGAGTTTTTTATTGAAAGAATTAGCTGCTGCCAGCAATGGCATGGACTCCGCCTTTCTGATCCTCGCGATTGACATAGAAAATGCCGGTTCCTGAACGTCAGCTTCGCCTCTGAAAGAAATGTTACTTGGTGAAGCATACACAAAAGTATTGCAGTGAAGCATAACAAGCGTGGGAAGGGGCTATTGCCACGGAACACACTATGTATTCCTTAATTATACACGCGTGCACCCGGTATTTCCTGTCACATTACGAGCACCGATATGTCTAATATGTGTAGCGACAGGCCTTCAGAGCGTTTTCGAACGTGCTTGTGGCGGTTTGAGTCCCTAAGGGCAGTAAATGACACGCATTTATTTTTTTGCAACTGGCCGAATTTTCGGACGTTTTCGCGGCCCCTAGGGAGTTCGAAAAATAGGTCGTGGACTGTGCAACTGACCAAGATGCTTCAAATGGTCCTTGGGACGAACGAGTGGCGGAAGGAGGACAAGAACAGAAATGAACTACGCATTGAGGAATAAACGGGAAAGGAAGCTTGCTGCCGCCGTTTTGAAGGAGCTTGAGCTCAAAAAATAAAGTTTTGGCTGATACCAAGATGCAGGTGTCCCTTATCCAAACCAAAATAAACTCTTTAAAGCAGCGAAACACAACACTCGGGCGTCGTGCGCGTGCTGCGAGTATTTCAGAACAGTTGAGGTTGACTTACGAGTGTTGAGAGAGAATCTCAATTGTGACAGAATTCGGGCCTCATACCACTGAGATTGCAATCAGTTGATAGGAATAGCTCATATTCGAAAATATTTGCTTCTATATGCATCTCCTTTTTATTCGTATTTGAGAATGTCCGACTCCATTGCAATGTTTTTCGAAGACACTTTATTTGCTGTGCATTTTACTAACCACTGCCTTCTATTCTCTTCTTGAATAACATAAACACTACTTTTTAGTATTCAAATTGGATTAAGTCGCTTCTTTAATTTTTTTCATGTGCCTACTAGGGAGTGACAGCCTCAGGTGACATGTTTTCAGCCCGTCTTAACATAAAACATAGTTCTGCATCACTCAGGGAAATTTGCAATGGCACTCAGGGAATACCTGGAAAACTCAGGGAATTTGGAAATGTCAACTTGGTAGACACCCTGGTTTTGACAAAATCATCATAGAAATGAGACATTTCATTGTTTATTGCTGCAAAGTTAGCGCACCAATAGTCGTGTATGGTTTTTCGGTGTTTGAATCTTTTAGGGAAATGAGCGTTAATTATGAAACTGAGCAAGAGGTGTTCACTAATTCCTAGTAAGGATGTGATGCGAGATGCAGGGTCAGCATGTATCATAAGTACCAAGTCGAGGGTGTTGGCTACGCAATTTGAAATCCTGGTGGCTAACTAATTGCATGAGAGAAGAAAACACTGATCGTAAATGAAAAAAGTCGTCAGCCTGCTGCGAAAATGGTGAAAGATGTAATGGCAGGGTATTCCACATTATGCTTGGAAAGTTAACATATCCTAGCGAAAACGAAGGGTAGGAAGAAAAACGAGGAAATACTCTCTTGGTAGTGTCATGCAGTTCATTGATAAATGTGGATGAGGAAGAAAGTGGTTGATGACAGGTGCGAAGAAACGATTTAAAGTTACCTACGTTTAATGTAACCCATGTAATTTTTGGAGTGCTGTTAACTTGGATAGGTGATGATGGCATGTCTTTTGAAGCCGCAAGAAGCACGTCTTCTCCTTTATGCTCGGTGCAGTTGCAGCAGTAAACAGAACTGGTGCACATCATGAAATATCTCTTGAGTCAAGTGCATGCATGAGCAAGCAGGTTTCAGTTAAGGCAATTATATTTGCATTGCATGTATCTATCGTGTATAAGAGAGTGTTACATTTATTAACAACACTTCTGGCTTTAGTAAACAGTACTGATAATTCAGATGATTGTGATCTTTGTAAAGCATGTACCTCCCAGCCCTTGCGTTCAAGAGCTCATTGGTGAGGTACGAGCGCTACTGTCACTCACACGTTTACTGCATTATCCGTTTGCAGTGGAACTTTTATGGTCATGGCATACATCAATAGTCATTCTCATTATTTTAGTACCCATAAATTTTACACACTTTACAGCGACCAATCTTTTAGGCCTCTCTACAGCCAAGTTACATGTACCATTCAGATCCTGATATTTGCCATGTTCTACCATCGTCAATTCATTTATTATCTTTTGCTTGGCACTCTTTGGCCATATGTGGCCCTAGCGCCAATAACATCAATTAATCATCATCATGAGATTGTGAATGTGATGGTAGAAACCTCACCTGTTGGAGCAAAAGAAAGCAGTCAGCATCTGCATTAACTGGAGCTGCTGTACCTGCTGTCCCGGTAGTGGACATTCTGTATCATGCAAAATAACCATTTAAAGCACACACAAATTTTCTTGGCTTTTTCTGGATGCATATTGACAGAAAGCGAAAAGTAATCAAGGTTTGCATGTGTAAATTCTTTGTGCAACTAAGGGCTGATATTTGCTTTTAGTATCCCTATAAAATCCAGTAGCAACGAAATTATTTTACTTTGTCAGAAGCCCAGTTTCAGATAGTATAGACATGGAGCAGTACCTGTGCAATATTTTGGTGTGAAAATATGAATGGAGATCTCACAAAAAGCTTGCAAAAATAAACACCTTTGATGTTGAAAGAGCAAGAAATGCTGCCGCTACTGCTCACTGGGAAAGGCGCAGAATGTGGAACACTATGACGAGACCCAGTGGGGCTCCTCGGCGTGACCTCCAGGATGAGGCAGTGCCTGTGGTGTGCTGCGCATTTATGTCAAGTACGCTAACCACCAGGGGCATGCATTGTCTGCTTAGATGTCATTCAAAGGCTGCTCATAGTGAAATCTGGCAATTGCCAACCATGCAGCTTTGCAAAGATTGCTTCAGCAGTGTTTACCGCTCATTTATATTTAATTTAGCTAAAATGAAAGTTCGTTACAGTCTGCCTTTAATGTCCACTATATTATTAGCTTCGTGCAATTGCTTTTTGATCTACAGGTCAGTCTTTCCCCCTCTTAATGTTACATTTATTATTTTTTGTGTCAACAGTTGTCAAGCAGTTTTTCAGGTTCTCAAGTTGTTTGCCAGCCTCGGGTTTCTTATTATAGTTTTCCAAAGGTGGGGATACAGGACTCCTGTGCCGTGTGCCCAGGTTACCCACGTGTGCCACCCCGCCTGGTGCAGTTCCGCCGTGGCCATCATCCTCCCCTCCGCTGGCGGCATTCACCACTGTGCCCACCCCATGGGTGCAGACAGTGCCCAATGCTATGCCATGGGGCACCTATCCAACTCCTACCACTGGGGAGCTGCAGGTAGGGACTGCATGCCTGTGGCTGTGCAGCATTTACCAAAAAATGCATCAACCATTACTTGACAAAAATACTCCCCCGTATCCTAATTGTGGATGTTTATGAAAACATTGCAACTTGGGGTGTGCGAATACATGAATGCAGTCAACCTCTCTGAATACAACCCTCGCAGGACTAACGAAGTTGATTGAATTATCTGATGGGTTGAATTAAACTAAAGGAAAAAGAAAATGCCATAACACACCGTTGATTAATTTGGCAATATTTGCCAGATTCTAACGGCACACTATAGAATCTAGTGAGCATGAACCTTTTTATGTATTCAATGTAGAAAATGTAGCATGCTCCTTATTCTGGCAATAAGGAAACAAAATAAAAAAATGAAAAACACCAACAAGCTTTACCTTTATAGAATAAAAGTTATTTTGCACTTAGTGTCCACCACTAAGTGTCATCACTTTATTGTTGTAGCAGCAAGCTGTTTCTTGCATTTATAGTCAGAATCTTATTGACCCTTTTCGCGGCAATCCTGTGGGTGCTGCCATGTTTGGTCACGTGATGATGTGTCTATTACTTGCCTCAGCTGCCTCTGTTGCCTCCCTGTCCACTATGGATGTGTATGATGCCAGTGCGGCTCAACAAAGCACTGTTTTCGGAGATATTGTAGATGTTCAATGGGTAGATGACACGAAGCTTTGGCCACAGCTTCAGAGGACATGTAGAAGCACTTTAGGAGTTGATTAAGTTAAACTCCGCGAGCAGCATATATGGTGCTTGTTCTAAAAGCAGGGCTAAGTATGTATTCCAAGCTATCCAAACTTTTCACTTATGAACTGAATTAGGATCAATATGTTTTGCTCTTCTTTCATTATTTGGCAAATACTTTGAAGCAGTGGCTTGTCACATTTATGACTCAGTAAAGTTCCTCGGTGCAGTCACTATCTGATTATTTATTTTATCGCTTACGGGTGTGTACAGTTCCGCTAGATTTTTTCTTACTGCACGCCAGGCTTGAAAGATAGCTGATCCATACATTGTAAATCCCTGTAGCAAAGATGTACTATCACTAGTAACTTGCTTACTCTTTTGCACCGTCGCAAAGCATTGAGCTTTGACTATTCATGTGGTGTCGTTGCAGTTCATCAGTTATTGTGCATATATATATAGTGTGTGCCCATTAATTTATTAACACGGCAAGCTGGGCGAGTTGGTGATTGAACATGTTCCTACGGGTGGGTAGTGCAACCCGGACGAAAGACGAGAGGAAGTACACGACACGAGCGCAGGCTAACAAGTGGTTTATTTTTTCAAACAAAGGGCTATAATATACAGAAAATGTAAACACATGTAAAGTGACGTTTACAAGGGTGTTAGCCCATCTTGCCATTCAAAAAATCTGTTTCTTTATCCTGCAGAGTGATAGAAGTCTGGCCGACGCATGTGCCTGAGTTTACATGCATGAAGTAGGTTTCCAAAACCTCGCGGTTAATTTGATTGATATTTTTATACAGTATTTTTGTTTGTTCAAACATAGGTTTGCATAAACAAACTCTACAATGTGCAGCCAGATTAGAACCTGTTTCATTCCTGATCGCACCTTGGTGCTCCCTAAGGAGGATGTTAAGGCAGCGTCTCGTCTGTCCAAAGTGCTTTTTGCCGCACGAAAGTGGAATGACGTAGACCACTCCCACCGAGCATGTCACAAGCTGCCCAGAGTGTTTGACGCGGCACATAGCCTTGGACGCCTGTTTAGGTCTATTGACAAAATTGCAAATCTTGTTTAACAATTTCATTGCTGAAAAAACTTTTGAGCACCATATTTCATGGCTGTCTTTTTTTTTAACCCATGCTCCATCTGATGTACAGGCTCGTCCACTCTTAGGGTGAACACCTCTCACCGGGGCGCCAGTGCGTCCGGCACGGCGGCGCATCGAAGTGAAGCGGCGCAGGCGCACACGGACCCAGGGGAGGTGCTTCACGTCGTCTGCTACAAGGCTGGAGCGTGCGCCTCTTGCTTTGCTGTAATGTACACTTCGCTGTAATGTACAGACGCGACTGAGTGCCCGAGGCGGCATTACGGGAAGGCGCACTTCACTAACAGGAGCATTTTTCAGCTGGTCCTGTCTACAGCTTGTGAACAGCCTGCTTAATCAATATACATAAACAGAAACAAGCTTCTCACCACACAAATCGCTTAGCATGTTTTTTTATAAGGGATGAGGGTAAAACTACAGTCATTTTTTCGCACTCTTTATTAGGCAGCAGCCCTTTATTTTACTCTCACATCACATCACATCACTTTATTTTCCTTAAAGACCCCTTTCGGGGTGTTGCATAAGGGGTGGGGTTTACAAGATGCAGGCATTCACAGAAGTAAAAAATATGGATGGACAGGTTATGGCAGCGACATGGTGGGGAAGGCCCTTCCAGTCAGTTGCTGTTCGAGAAAAAAATGAGTTCATGAAGGTAGTAGTACAGGCTCGTGGACGCAAAACTTGAAGAGGGTGACCGATGCGACGGGAGCTGCATGGTGGGGGTGCGCAGATGTATAGTTCTTGTCTTAGGGGCGAATAAAAAAACTTGTGATACAAAACAAGACTGGCAATGCGACGGCAAGCAGAAAGATCACACAAACCTGATTGTAATTTTAGAGATATGCTAACGTCGTATGAATATGAAGACTGAATAAATCTAGTAGCTCGGTTTTGTACAGCTTCGATGGCATTTGTTAAATATGCTTGATGAGGGTTCCAGATGGGCGATGCGTATTCCAGTTTAGTTCTGATAAGTGAGATGTGTGCTTGTAGTCTGACGTGTTGAGGGGCTTCCCTCAGGTGACGTTTTAAGAAACCTAATGTTTTATTAGCTGATGATATTAGGTTAGTTACGTGCAGTCGCCAAGATAAGTCATCAGAAATGGTGATACCTAAGTATTTGTAAGACTTGACGAGGTCAACAGGGGAGTTAGAAACGGTATATTCAAAAACAAAAGGGTTGCGACGGCGGTGAAAAGACATGTACTTACATTTGTTAGGGTTGAGTGTCATCATCCACTGCGAACACCAGTTTAGCACGAGGTTTAGGTTTGCCTGAAGGGATTCTTGGTCACAAGGGTTAGTTACCGATCGATAAATAACGCAATCATCAGTGAACAAGCGGATATGAGAAGATACGCGCTGGGGTAAGTCGTTAATGTAAATGAGGAATAACAAGGGACCGAGGACAGAACCCTGTGGGATGCCAGAGGTGACTGGGAGCGTGTTGGAGGATTGGTTAATAATGAAGACAGACTGAGAGCGATGCGTGAGGAATTCGGTAATCCACGCGATGATGTTTGGATGTAGGTTTAACTGGGAAAGCTTAAGAAGCAAGCGTTGGTGAGGTACTTTATCGAACGCCTTAGCGAAGTCTAAGAAGATGGCGTCAGTTTGTAGATTAATAGCAAGGTTGGCGTGAATGTCATGAAGAAAAATGGCTAGTTGAGTCTCGCTCGAAAAACCCTTACGAAAACCATGCTGTGACGGATGAAAGAAGTTAGTGGAATCTAAGAATTGCATGATTTGGGAGTAAATGACGTGTTCCATGATTTTGCAGTGAATACTTGTTAATGAAATGGGCGGATAATTAAGAGGTGAATCAGTATTACCTGTTTTGTGCACGGGAACGACCTTCCCCACTTTCCAGTCGTCTGGAATGGTTTCTTCGGAGAGTGATTGTGAAAACAATAAACTGAAAATACTGGAACAGGCTGGGTTAGCGTTTTTTTTTAAAAATTTTTGGATTGATGTCATCTATGCCGGTGGCAGATGAATTTTTTATTTTATCTATTATGCACGAAATTCCACTACTGCTGAAAGTTATGGCGTCCATAGCTGTAGTAATAATAAGTGGTAATGTAAAATATGGTGCTTCGGATTCGTCGGTAAAAACAGATGAAAATGCAGTGTTAAAGATGTCTGCACAGTCGGCATCCGCCACGATTTCACCAGCATTGTTATGAGGGTGATAGCACGCACTTCCTTCGGGTTTATCACCTTCCAGGATTTCTTGGGGTTATCAACTATCGTTTTTGGTAGTACTACTTCGTAAAATGAGTGCTTAGCACTTCCAGTCTTGGCCAAGTATGCGTTCTCAGCTTCATAATATTTTTCCCATGCGTGGGGGTTCGCGTGGCATTTCGCTGTACGAAATGCGTGTTTTTTCTTGTTTTCGAGCCTTTTCAGTGTCTTTGCGAACCAGGGTTTCTGATTACTCTTTTGTAAACTGCATGACGGAATGTATTTATTTGTTAGTTTGATAACTTTATGTTTGAAAAGAGTCCAGTTCTCATTTACACTTCTGGAAAGATAGGACGTTTCAAAGACCGACAGAAAGGTCGTTATTTCAGAGTTGATTCCTCCGTAGTTTCCCTTATCGTAGAGCCTAATAGTTTTCTGGGAAGTTTGTTTTAATTCAGGTGAAAAGTTAAAGTTCGCATGGATTACTTTACAATCGCTGATTTCTCGGAGGCCTGTAATGAAATTAAGACTGTCTGGATGAGTGGTCAGTATGAGATCCAGAGTGTTCGCTGCTTCCCCTGCGACACGTGTCGGTTCGGATACAACTTGAGTCAAGTTAAAATTAAGGCAAACGTCAATGAAGTCATTCGGCTCTTCTTGACTAACTATGGGCTGAGGTTGGTTACTCCAGTCGATATTGGGGTAATTGAAGTCCCCAAATAGTAGGATGTGTGCTTTAGGGTGCTTTGATACTAGTTTATTTAGAACATTGTGAAGCTTGCGGGGAAACTCGGGACTTTTGCAAGGTGACCTATAACACACACCAATTAATAACGTCAGAGGTGAGGCGCGGCACATAATCCACAGCATTTATAAGTCTGACGCGATATTAATGGCAGAACAAGATAATTGTTCGCTGACTGCAATTAGGACTCCTCCCCCACGAGAATACTTGCGATCAGTGCGAAAAAGATTAAAGTTGGGCAGGTCAAACAGAATTTCTGAGTCAGTGATATCGTTGTTCAGCCACATTTCGGTTAATATAAGTAGATTGCCGCCTGACGAAGTTACAAGGTTCAATACGATATCGCGTTTCGGCAGGAAGCTGCGAATGTTAGTAAAGATTACTGATAGTGAAACGTTGGCACATGGCGTAGGTGGGGGATAGCGCGATGACCGGCAAGGATGAGTTGATTGTTAAGATATTTCTTTTACAGATTCTGAAAGTTAATCAAAAACGTAACGTTTGGGGCCAATATGCAAAGTTTTAAATCTCAGGGTAAAAGGCACGGACTTCGCCCTCGCAAAAGCGACAAGCTGTTTCCGGCAGTTTTGAACGCGGCACGAAAAGTTTTCACCTACGCTGTAGTCTGTACTTTTGAATTTTGAACCTTTAGAAAGAACTGATTCTTTAGTTTTAAAGGATGTAAACTTAACGATAATTGGGTGTTTCCTGTCCTTAGATTGTCCGAGGCGATGGGCGCGTTCAATGTCGTTAGGGCTAAACTGCGTGTCCAGGTGGTCAGAGCAGTGGCGAATGATCAAGTCTTCTGTAAGCGAATACGTTTCAGTGGGGTTGGTATTGGGTAAACCATAGAAAAGTAGGTTATTGCGCCGAGAGCGATAATCTGCGTCATCTAGACGAGCTTCCAGCACACCAACTAAACGAGACGGTGCAGCCGAAGTGGCCTGAATCCCCTCCAGATCACTACGGAGTGTAGATAGATTTTCGCAGTGAGTTTATAAGGCGCTCAGACGCGTAGTTAGATTAGTCATTTTCTGGTCCATTGACAGCAGTTGGCCCTTAAAGGGAAGCTGAAACGGTTTTCAATTTCCATGAATGGCTGGGATTGGGAAGAACAGACCTAATAATTTATGGTTCCGAAATTTTTTTGTTCGTTTTGTTAATATAAGGGGCGGAAATCGCTTTCTAAATCACCCCCGCAAACACGCCCCCATCGCTTCCCGGAGCACCGGGTGAGGTGGTTGCCAGAGGAGAGAACCGGCGAGAGTGACGTCACTGGCGGGGACTGAGCTGCCGGACCGGCGTGCTGGCATGCGCTGGCATGCCTCTTTCCGTCCTGCGCTTTACTCAACGACGCTACCAGATATTTGCCGCCGCCGCCGCTCACGTTTGTTTTGCGATTTTCGTAAACTGTTTTTTCCTTCTGTGCTGCGTGAGTGCCTACAGCCAAGGGCGCCCAACATGCCCTCGTTCTGTGCAGCATTCGGCTGCGCGAACACACGCGGGCGAGACGATGTGGTGTTTCACAGGTTCCCGAAGGACAAGAAGCTTGCAGCGCAGTGCGGTGAGGAGAGATAAGTTCGTGCCGACGAAATCAACTGTGCTGTGCTCGGACCATTTCCGCGATAGCCGGATAGCCTTACGACAAATGCGGAAACGCGTTGTTGCTAGCGTTGCTATACTCCGTTTCATACATCAGGTGCAATGCTGTGGAGGCTTGAGATACTTCTTGCAGTGGCTGCGTTCACACTTAGAAAAAGTTTGGTGTTTCTTGACCCGATTTTTGAGAAAACTTTTCATTTATAAGCTCAGTTCTGAATGAAAAAAAAAAAAAAATTACCCATAGAAACAATTCGTGTACTTATACGGCTGCTAACACGTTCTTTTAAATCAATTTTCTTTTCGGCATTGTTTAATTGCGGTCTGTCGCGGCAGCTTCACGTGCATGCTCGCGCGAGCAAATGCCGCTGGCACGCTGCGAACCATACACGGAAACGCGCGCACTAATAAATTTTGGTAACCGGACTTCGTGCGTAGCTTCCACAGCGTTGCACCTGAGGTATGAAATGTAGTATAGGCTTGCCTAGTGACATTCGACGTACGGTTGCAGTTATCATGTTTACCACACGGCGGTGCTAAAACTGCCTAATATCTTTATGTCAACACTAGCATGGAGCGCGCATACCGATTCTTGATCGAGCCACAATCGCAAAGTCGTCGAACCATATTCTGAATATTGCACATATAATCCCCCTGACCATCTCGATTTGGATGCGTATGATAAGCAACTTCCATGACTGTACCTCGCAGCACTGCATGTGCGCGCTTTGAAACGCGGCACTTATGTTCGCGATCGTGTATCAAGGCTCAGAAAACCACGGGACTTTAGACAAGCAGCGGCAAGGTGCTTGACATCGCGGAATTGTACCCGTGTTTACAATCTAATGAGAAGTTAGTGCTTCGGCATTCTTCCAGCAGCAAGTTCCCAGTGACACTTTAGCGCATTTTTTCTCCCGTCATTGGAACGTGCAGCTACACGAAAAAAAAAAAACATACGTAACAGCTAAGATTTCCAACGCACGAGAAGGTGCACACATCACTCTCGCTTTTGGCACACTCAACATCGTCGTTGCCGCCGTTGCCGCCATCGTTTTCCGTATCGGCTGTCGGTTCGAACATGTACGGCGAAAATACAAGCGGTCCGAGACAGCCAGAACGTTCCATAATGCTTACAACTCGGCTATGACGCCAGAACAGAACAGCATGCTACGCTCTGAAACGGCGGCGCCGACCGGCGACCGCCGCCATTGACGTCACAGCGGCTCCGACCAATCACGGGCAACAGCGGCGTTCGCGCGATACCCTGAGGCGCTGGTGCGCGTTTTCATGAATAAACAGCCGCTTGCGCTTGTTTCCGCCCTTTTTAAATGAGATATTCGTGTTCAGGGGACTCAAAACTGTAGAATGCCGCAGAGAACTCATTTTTTTCGAAAAGTGTTTCAGCTTCCCTTTAAGCTCTTGCACTTCCTAACCAACTCTGTCTGGCCAGTAGACATCTTTTTTAGTTTGCCAAGGATTATGTCTAGCTTGTCGGGGCCGGGGTTGCTCTCAATGTCACCGCACATCAGTAATAGGGACCGAACAACATGAAAGCACTCGATATAGGTAGTGTTACGAACTTGTACCGCTGCACCACTATTACGACTTTGTGGTCCCGTAGCGCCCGTCACCCGTTTCGTGACAGAGCGTTGGTAGCGAAGACTCCGAGCCAGGCGTTGATGAGAATAACGAAAGGGATTTTATACATTATATACAGGTCATTGTACAAGACAAGATCGGATCGACACTGGGGCCGAGAGCTCACACAAACGCGACTGTTCCCGCACGACGGCGTCCGGCGAAAACGCGTGACACATCTCACCCCAGTCGGGAGCGACACTGTCTCCCGGTGGGTCGGCGGATCCTGTTTTTCAGGCAGCGCGTCGCTGCTTTTATAATCCCCGAGGAACCATTGTCACTCAAACGGCCCAATACAAAGTCAGCACACGACGGTCGTCCGAGGGGTCCAACCAGCGACCGCGCTGGCCACCCGGTTCAAAGTTCGCGCGCGCGGAGACCTCCATGCAAGAGGAGGTGCGGCGCCGGGCTGTCTGGCACACGCTGACACGTCCAAACACGCTGCTCGCCGAGGCTTCTCCCGCAGCAGGACACCGCTGCCTGACGGCTCAGCATCTTGACTTGTGAAGGGAGAATTAGGGCGCTCGCAGGATAGATTCCGCATCTTGCAGATTCGGAATCCGGGCTTGTGGTAATGGCACAACAGCATCCCCGCCCTCAGATAAGGCGCCGGGAAGACGAGCTGCCTCCACGTGGCTCGGATGCCAGGCGCGCACGTTCGTCAGGCTCGTCCAAGTTCACGTCCAGTGTCGGGACGCCAGGTAACTTCACGTGCCCAGGTCCGACTCGCCAGGACAGGAGCTCTGCTCACCGTGTCGTCGCCAAGGCACCTTGACCAGCTCCGCTCGGGTCGTTCCTAAGACCTTGCTTCTCGCCACTGGTCCCGGTTGGTCGTTCTGCAGCTTGCAAAACCGACCGGCACAAGGCAACACCCAACACGAACAAGTGCCCTCTGTCTCCCGTCAAACACCAGACAAGGCCATAATCCAAATCAACCTAACTAAATCGCTATCCCCTTTTGCTCCCGCTGCAACAAGAGGCAGGTGTACGATCTAGTACACAAGGCTCAAACAACCAGTTTTCAAATTAACAACGCAACAAAATAGAAACAATTATTAATCAGCAATAATAATTACAAATAGAATGGTCCCCTTGAAATCACTTGGACCGAAAACATACTTCTGAGGAAGCAAATGAGGTCATTCATTTTTCCCGGCGATATTTTCGCGGAATCCGAAGCTGCTTATATTTGCGACCCTGCTTATCCGTGTAGCGGCGGTACAATAAGCGAGATTCCTTGCCAAATGAAACCCTCTTTTTTTTCACTCCCCGTTTGACGCTCTTCCTCAGATCGGCTAATGAACAGTCTTCCTGTTGCTCGCGAATCAGACTTTCTCTTTCAACTGCAGCCTGCTCCTGCCGGCTGGCGGAAACCGGAGCGAGTGTGGAGCCCGCGTCGCCTAATTGCGGCGTCGCGTCTATATCGCGGCTAGCACTGCACGCGTCACTCCCACTCACTTCCAGGACCCGCTCGTCTAGGCCAGCGTCCGAGCTCTGCCTCTCCCGTGACTGCTCGCCACTCAAGTTACCTTGATCAGTCCGTGTGCCGCACCGCCTTTCGCTCACCGACGCTAAGTCAAGTTCCCTCGACAGCGGGCGCGCTTTGGATCGCGTGGGGGCCATGTACGCCACGTCGGCAAAGAATGATTTGCCCTGATCCCTCAGCAGCTGCTCCGAGCTATTTGAGAAGAGGTAGGAAAATTGCTCCGGGAGGGCGGCTGACACAGCGGCTTCGGTGTTAAGTTTCCCAAACTCTCCTTCAATGATAACCGTTGCGATCGGTAAACAGACACTCTCCTTCTCGGCCACTTGCCGTATCCTTACGCACTCTCCCGTAAAATCACTCGAGGAGATGAAAGACGGGTGAACAACGTCCATAGTTGCTGCAGAGTCCCGCAGTGCTCGGCACTTCTTGCCGTTTACCTTAATTTCCTGCACATAGGGCTCCAATAGACGTATGTTCTTGTGAGTTTCCTGTATCGTTGCAAAAGCAATTCTCTCTGGGCAGCTTGCAGCGATGTGCCCTTGCTTTTTGCAATTGTAGCAGGTTAACGGTTTCCGTTTTTCAAAAGAACGCGTCATTTCGTTTCGCTGTTTCGGACCATCGTCATCATTCTGAGATGCATTCTGTCCTTCCCTTACAGTTTCTTTGGGAAGGGACTCGTCTTCCCGAAACTCGCGACGCGTGATTTCCTTCCGTTCGTCGGGCTTCCCGTAAAACCCATCTCTTCTATCTGCTTTTTCTATGCGCACTGCCTTGCTGTGCAAGCTGCGGCGGGTGTAATACTCTTCCGCTAACTCTGCTGCCTTGTTTAGCTTAACCTCCTTTAGCCTATCTTGCAGCCAGAGCCGGACATCCTCATCAATGCAACGGTAGAACTGCTCCAACGCGATGCATTCGACAATTTTGTCGCGGTCGTCGAAAACCTCTTCGCCGTTCAGCCATTCCACCAGGTCGGCTTTTAGACGAAACGCGAAGTCAACATTCGACTCCTTACCCTTTTTTGCATACCGGAACCTCTGCCGGAAAGCTTCGGGCGACAATTTGTACTTCCGCAGTAGCGCTTCCTTCACATCACTGTAGCTCTCAAACGCCTCTTTCGATAAGCAAGTTATTACGTCTGATGCCTCCCCAGGAAGCAACGCTAACAGATTCTGTGCCCAGAGGGATCGCTCAATGCTATTCCGTTCGCACACGTGCTCAAATTTCACGAGGTATTTGGCCATATCCTCTCCGACGACAAAGGGTGGAAGTTGATCGCGTATTCTTGGACCGTTAGAAGTGAGACTAGGCGCTGGCGAGTTATTTCGGGTCTCCAACTCTTTCATTTTAAGCTCGTGCTCACGAATCTCTCTCCTTTCCTCCACGCAACGTTCCTTCTCCCTCTTTTCCTCCTCGCGACGTTCCTTTTCTCTCCTTTCCTCCTTTTCCTCTTCGCGACGTTCCTGTTCTCTCCTTTCCCGCTCGCAACGTTCCTTCTCCTCCCTTTCCCGACGTTCATTGATATCCGCCCAGGCCTCTGCGGCTTCCTCCGCCGTTACGTCCCCAGTCCTCATGACCTCAAGGATCGCACTCTTTCTTTTAGTTGAGCCCAACTCAATGCCCAACTCCTCACAAATTTCGAGAAGTTCCTTCACCTTGTACTTCTCCATCGTTCACACTGTCCTCCTGCTGTTTACCCTTTTTGAATATACCTGCCGTACGCTACTATAACACTACTAGTAAGACATATGCAAGTATTTCACACACTGCCCTGTTTACCCCCTCAGCATCCCCTGGTTTTCAAAACCCTCTTACTAGGCTTGAAACACACAAGGTTATCACAATGCAACACCAAATCCTTCCCTAAGCTACTATAACCTGTGTCAGAGAAAGTCTGGTGTTTGAGGTAAACTTCAGGCACTCACCGCGCCGAGGTAGCTGATGCCGGTCAATCCCGTAGCTGCCATCCAGTGTTACGAACTTGTACCGCTGCACCACTATTACGACTTTGTGGTCCCGTAGCGCCCGTCACCCGTTTCGTGACAGAGCGTTGGTAGCGAAGACTCCGAGCCAGGCGTTGATGAGAATAACGAAAGGGATTTTATACATTATATACAGGTCATTGTACAAGACAAGATCGGATCGACACTGGGGCCGAGAGCTCACACAAACGCGACTGTTCCCGCACGACGGCGTCCGGCGAAAACGCGTGACACATCTCACCCCAGTCGGGAGCGACACTGTCTCCCGGTGGGTCGGCGGATCCTGTTTTTCAGGCAGCGCGTCGCTGCTTTTATAATCCCCGAGGAACCATTGTCACTCAAACGGCCCAATACAAAGTCAGCACACGACGGTCGTCCGAGGGGTCCAACCAGCGACCGCGCTGGCCACCCGGTTCAAAGTTCGCGCGCGCGGAGACCTCCATGCAAGAGGAGGTGCGGCGCCGGGCTGTCTGGCACACGCTGACACGTCCAAACACGCTGCTCGCCGAGGCTTCTCCCGCAGCAGGACACCGCTGCCTGACGGCTCAGCATCTTGACTTGTGAAGGGAGAATTAGGGCGCTCGCAGGATAGATTCCGCATCTTGCAGATTCGGAATCCGGGCTTGTGGTAATGGCACAACAGTAGCAAGGCAACACTGGGGGCTCGGAAGCTGTACCAAAATGTAGTTGCTGGTTTTTTTTTGTGAATAGAGTTCGATGGTTACCAACCTGCATGGTGAAGACGAGGGGATTATGCAACCGTGTTGTGGCACAGCCACCGAGCCCACAGGGTGCAGTGGGTGGTCGCTGCTCCTTTATAGTTGGCACGGTGAGTGCTGTTGCTGACGATGGGGACTCCCAGTCTGCGCTGAGTTTCGAGTTGACTTGAGTCGGCAGGTTGGGAGTTGCTGCGCACAATGTCCTTCCGTCAGCTGCGCCGCGCATCGGCGCACGCTCAATCGCGGTCGCCCAGGTAGCGCAAAAGACAACAGGGAGCATGACGAAGATGATCGAGGGCGAGTGCACCTGCATGGCGAAGACAAGTGGATTATGCAACCGTGTTGTGGCACAGCCACCGAGCCCACAGCAATCTCACAGCACTTGGTATAGTGCATACCGACAAACCTATTAGGCGCGCTCTTTGTTGGAGTCATCATGTGATGAGCCTAGCGCGCCGTTTTGCGCTTGTCTTGATGCTAGAGCGAATGTGCTTAATTGACTTAAGAAAATGACCGAAACCTGCTATAAATTTCCCAGAAAGAAAGCCATTGTTCAATCACGCATCATCATGTCTGCCATGAATTTTACCATTAGGGAGGGCAATGTTGTTACTTCGACAGCAATTAAGAAGTCATATCCACTGCTTCGCACTCCCTTATTGACGCGTTAATGTTGCTGGTAGGAGAGCATGGAGCGCTTTACACGATGTAGGAAAGTGCTCTCCCCGGCATAGCAACTGATTTGGCGGCAATTTTGCTCCCCCTCTTCATCTTTCTACTTCCTATAAAAAAACCAAATTCATTTTTGTTGTCACAGTTTGGGTAATATCACCGAAGCGGTGCCAATCCCCTGACGGCTACCTGGCGCGAGAAGTCGCATTCTCATTTCGAAGAATCATCGGTCAATTATTTCATTACATTGATTAGGTGAAGTAAAACATGTGGCGCCGACATTTTTTGGGTTGTTTTTTTTTTTTCTCCTTGGACTCAATGCACGCCGCATGCGAATGCTGTTTCCGTCCGTTTTGAATAGCTAATTGGAGTGGAAAACCTATAATCTAAATGTCTGTTTTCTAGCTTAAATTACGTCTTGCTGAGTAATTTAAGTCGTTATTCGCTTCTATTTCATTTCAGTACTTCCTTGGAACTGGCCATATGCATATTCTCACTAGCGTATAATGATTTGTTAATTGTGCAGTATACGTCCCGAAGCGACACATGGCCTCTGAGTTACGCCATATAGGTGGGCATCGAATAAATTTGGAGATTAGGAGGAATTTATTTCTATCTTTGAGGGGGTGGACTGGACTGAGTAGGTAAAACCCAAATATGAATATGGCACAGGAACCCTTGCCGCAGACAAGTGATGCTGTTGCCGTCGTGGGGAAGTGGCCGGTCCGTGCGTTGGACGAACTTGGCCACGATATTTAAACCGGCGGTCATGAGGCCGGCCCGGTGTCGTCTGCCGACAGCATGCCGGTGGTCGGCAAACGGGCTCACCATTTGTAAAAGCTAAGCCCGGCCCAAGCCAGATTGCTGTGGTCAAGCCAGTCTACTTTTTAACTGACCATGGGCATCAGCCC
Organism: Dermacentor albipictus; assembly: GCF_038994185.2. Taxonomy (NCBI): domain Eukaryota; kingdom Metazoa; phylum Arthropoda; class Arachnida; order Ixodida; family Ixodidae; genus Dermacentor; species Dermacentor albipictus. The sequence goes on along the minus strand of NC_091822.1, from coordinate 2,002,725 downwards.
GATTAATCGCCGAGCCCCCTGCCCCCCCCCCCTTTTTTTTTGCTTAGGTCATGCTACCCCATCTTATGCGATGCAGCCAACGACTACTCAACTGAGTGACTGGCCGCTTAGAAGTTAAGTATTCTGGGATGACTCGCCAAATCGAAAGACACCAGAGGTGCTTCCATTAAATGCATTTCCGTCGACATGCATGATGAATTGCATTTTGTTCGGTTGCTGGTTGTCATGGCGCTTCAGCTATAATATCGCTGTAACAGTGCGGGATAATTTCATTCCCCGGTGCACTTTGGAAACTAGCCATTTCGCGGGTACTGGAAAAAGAAAGACAACGCACTGTAGATTTGTGCCTACAAAACTATTCTCAACGCATTATATCGGAAATGACAAAAAGGCCACTGAAAACTGTAAATAGAATCGTCCAGGCTTACAAGAAGGATACAAGAATTGCAGATGCTCCTAGTAAAGCCCGGCAAAGAGTGACCATTGTAGCAGCGGCTGCTGCAAACCCTACCTCCACCGTTTGAGAAATTAAGAACAACCTCAGGCTGGGTGACATCCCTGCCACGGCTATCAAGCATCGCCTCTACGCCCCAGCCTAATAAAGAGTGCGAAAAAATTACTATTTTTACCCTCATCACTTATAAAAAGCATGCTAAGTGATTTATGTGGTGAGAAGCTTGTTTCTGTTTATGTATATTGATTAAGCAGGCTGTTCACAAGCTGTAGACGAAACCAGCTGGAAAATGCTCCAGTTACTGAAGTGCGCCTTCCTGCAATGCCGCCTCGGGCACTCAGTCACCTGGGTCTAGCGAAGTGTACTTTACAGCAAAGCAAGAGGCGGCGCGCTCCAGCGCTGTAGCAGACGACGCGAAGCACCTTCCCTGGGTCCGTGTGCATCTGCGCCGCTTCGCTTGGATGCGCCGCTGCGCCGGACGCACTGGTGCCCCGCGGAGCGCGGCCACGGTGAGCCGTGTTCACCCTAAGAGTGAACGAGGCTGTACATAAGGGATGACTGCATACTTTTTAACTTTTTCTATCTGTGTTTGGGGTGCTTCCCATTTTTTATTTTCTTCACTAGCCCTTCACACATTGGCACGATAATAGGTTTTGGAAAACCGGCCGTCTCTAGATGATTGAGTTGCAAAAAGCTCAGATTGGTGAGGTGGTGGCATGACTTTCTAAGTGCAGAACCTAGACACGTCGTAACAATTCCTCTTTTCACTAGTTTCGAGTGTGCTGAGGCGTAGTTTAGAATTGGTTTGCTTGTCCTGGGGTTATATTGCCAACAAATATGTTGTACTGTTAATCTTAACTGCAAATCCAAAAATTGAATTTCACAATTCAATTTTCAATTCAATTCAATTTCACTTTGCAGTTCATGAGTAATTCTGAGACCCATTCCTTCTTTATCAAAGGCTGCGAAATAACTCCAATAGCTTTGAACTGGTTTGAGAGCTGATAACTACCAAGTCATCATCAACAAACCTGAAGCACTTTATCAATGTTCCTGCCAAGATACTCTCGAGTGCCTGGTCAACAGTGCTGAGAAAGATCTCGCCAAGAATTGGTGCAACCTGAGAGCCAATGCAGACCCCCTACTCGGTGGGAGTGGTCTACGTCATTCCACTTTCATGCGGCAAAAAGTACTTTCGACAGACGGGACGCTGCCTTAACATCTGCCTCAGGGAGCACCTAGGTGCAATCAGGAATGAAACAGGCTCTAATCTAGCCGCGCATTGTAGAGTTTGCTTATGCAAAGCTATGTTTGAACAAACGGAAGTACTGTATAAAAATATGAATCAAGTCAGCTGTGAGAATGTGGAAGCCTACTTCATGCATGTAAACTCAGGCGCATGCGTTGGCCAGACTTCTATCACTCTGCAGGATAAAGAAACTAATTTTTTGAATGGCAAGATAGGCTAACACCCTTGTAAACGTCACTTTACATGTGTTTACATTTTCTGTATATTATAGCCCTTTGTTTGAAAAAATAAACCACTTGTTAGCCTGCGCTCGTGTCGTGTACTTCCTCTCGTCTTTTGTCCGGGTTGTGCTGCCTACCCATAGGAACATGACCATTAATTTCTTCTTGATAGGTTGGTGATAGAACGGGCTTAAGTTTGCGTGCCAGTTAAGGCAGGCAAGTGTAGATAACTTGCATGAAACTTACTATGACACTAAGCGGCGCTACTCCCTTTGTCATTGCTTAACGAGCGGTGCTCTCACTTGCTGATATTCCGGGGCTGAAGCCCTTTCTTTGAAAGTTAGCGACACCACGCTGGCAGATGAGCAAATTTCTGTATCCTCAAGGAAAGCCATAGATCTCAAAGTGCTGGTTACACAGACAGTTCTAGCAGCGATCTGCGAACTTGGCCTCACAGGTTCGTTCTATTCCTCAATATGCCAGTCACTATTTTTGTGGCAAACTACTGCTGTTAGGATCGGCCTGCAGGGGTACTGCTCTGCAAAGCTATATCGGCCCGCTGCACGTGCTTCAATCGACCCGTGGTGCCGGCGCCCTTCGGAAAACCAGCGAGGACGACAGTGCTAATCTACCATGCGCCTCGTTTGGAGAATCAGTGACGGCAGCAAGGCGGGCCATGTTTGGCGCCCAACGTATTGTTGGTCGATTTGCCGGGTCTTCATGGTCTCTCTCAGCAGCAAGAAGAGCTTCCCTAACAAAAGGGTGCTTTGCGGTATGGGGGCCCCAGGATTCGTCACAGTCTGCTGGCACTCGTGGCGACTACAGGAGAAAGGCAGCTCTGGAATTTAAAGGCGCAAGACAGTGGGCACCCGGCGGCTGTGCTGCAGGGGTCAGCTCGGGGGACCGACACGCCTTTCAAGACTCAAGATAATGGACAACCGGCGGGTCAACTGTGTTGACGATGACGTCGAATGGGTCTCTCACCTAGGGAACTAGGGACCATTGGAGTGTTTATAAGCGGCTGTTGTCGGCTGCTCGTAGTGTGCTCATGCTCGTCGTCGTGCTCTGTGCTCGTGTTCGTGCTCGTGAGCTGTGGGCCCATTTGCTGTATGCTTCGTCTTGCGTGCTCCATTTGGGAGCCACGCTAGACTGTCGAATGTATCTCTTGTTTAAAATGTAAATACTGTGAATAAACCCTGTACACTTAGTTCCTCCCAAGTTCCTCTCTACAACCTTCAACCCTTACAAATGGTGGCAGCGGCGAGATCGTCCGACAAATCTTACACTGCACATGTCTTCAAGCCACCACTCCACAATTTGCAGCATGATTGGTGTAGTGTGCGTCAGTGAAAACTCGGTTGCACTTACAACAGCTGATCTTACAGAAGCAAGGTAGAAGTGGTAATGGTTTCGCGCTTGTGCGATATCACTGAGGCCATGTGCGGCATGCTGCTGGAAGCACCATCTCGTTTCTCTAGAACAAAGTGCTCCGCTAAAAGGGTCAATAGGCGACTGATGTGCCTTTTTCCTTGGCATGCAGGTCATGCGATTCTCAGCCGGTGAGGCTCCCAGATGGGCCGTGAATGAGCGGCACTTCCGTAAGCGGCACCTTCCTCCTTTAGTGGGCGCTGGGTGAGTCACGTTCATGTGTCTTTCGATGCAGAAAGCATAGCGCACTCTGCTTTTTTCTTTTTTTTTTATGTGGAGCATTTTTTGCCTAGTTTAGGTACTTTGAGTCTATCTAGCCTCTTACGTTGGTCCAGTGACCCAAATTATTCATTAGTTTGGTCCACTAGTGATGTTCTCATAGTTGTGATACCGTCATGGTCATTTCTTTAATTTGATATACTGTCAGGAGATGCATCACTTCACATGACATGACATGAATGACACCTGGCAACTCTTTGCAGAACTCCAGACGATGCTGGATAGCCTGCTACTTCCAGAATGCATTGCATATCATCAATTCCCATAGTGCATAGCTGTTTTAAGAAAGTGCTTTCTTCGGTTCTTTGGGCTGTTTTCGTGATTGGTGGTAAGCGGTCAGACTCTGCAAGAAAATATTTCTATTGTTCCCTTTTTCGCTCAGTTGCTCACTCTCTCTCTCTGGCTCTCTCGCTCTCTCATTCAGTTACTCGTTTATTTGCTCTGGCTATTCACTTGCGTTGAGAATTATCGTCGATGCACAAGTCTTTTTTTACATTCTTGGATGTTAGATGCAGCAGACATTAACTGCAATAACACTTGCTTTCTTTAGCTGTCATAGCTTAGCATATTTACACGATTGTAAGCTGACTCGAATGTAAGTCGAACCCCCCCATATCGCATGTGGCGGGAAAAAAAAAAAAAGAAAGGCATACCCACGGGCACATTCCATAACAAAAATTTATTAGTAGCTGGCATGGTCACTGGATTACTTGTTCTTCACTTGTGCTGTCGTCCTCACTAGTGCTGCCATCATCATTGCTGCTATGGTCCCATAGCACGGCATCATCCAGCGAAATTCAGCATTTGCATACATAAGTGCATTTGCATACATACATAACTCCACACAGAAAGCACTCAACCACACACAGCCGTCAGGGAGGCTCTTTTGACATGTCCGATTGGCGTAAGTTCGTGGTCTTTTGCTGCCAGCCACTCGTACTCACGGCGGAGCAGGTCTTCAAAAGGCAAAGATCCAGGCTTGTCTCATGACCATGTCGTACGTCACTGGCAGGGGCTGATCACGCAATTCAGCGACGTATGCCGCAAGCTTGGCCTCCAGCTGCGGAAAGCGTCCCGACTTCGGCCTGCAGATACCTCTTAGCTTGCCGTCACAGGTGAAAATTTTGCTTCGCTGCAGTTGCTACTCTCGCACCACTCATTAAGAAATATCAAACTTGCGGCCCACTGCGTAGTTATTTGTTTCTTCAGTGTAAAGGATGGCAGCCCTCTTGAACGCTGTTGTGAACAAGCGTCAAATGTTTAGTGGACTCGGAGTACTCATGACGACTAAGGAAGCACTGAAATAGCACATGGCCGGCATTCAAATCGAACGCATGAAGCTAAAGAGCTGCAAGAAAAGAGAAACATGTGAATGGTGTCTGCTCTTCCATGAACTATCGATACTCCCCACAAGCACTGCTGTTCTGAGGGTGCCACCGCAAAGGGAACAGTGGCACTTCTATGAACTATCGACACCCCCCTCCCCATGAGTGCTGTGTGCGCTGTAAAAAGCTCAAAAATGTTGAAAAATTCGTCTAAAAAGCGAACAAATGCGTGGGGTGGCAGAAAGCTACTGGTATGGCCATAGAGCAAACATAAACTTGTAACTATGTTGTAGCTCCCCTGATATCTCACTGGTCTTGCTTTCTTGGCGGTGCCATGTTTTGGTTTTGATTGCAAGTCAACCGCACTTCAGATTTTCAAATTTAAAAAAATAGGTCAACTTACAATCGTGTAAATACGGTAGCTGCCACAAGTTAAGGTTTTATTCTATGAAAATTTTATTACCTTGCATGACTGTGAAGCCAAGTGAAGCACTGAAAAGATGGATTTTTGTTTAAAATTTTACTGCTGAAGTAACTAAAGAGAAAAGTTGAATTTGCAATATTGCTAATATTTTTGATAAAATAAAATGGAATTGAAGTAAAAGACAAGTTAAAGCACATGGGAGTTGAAGCTGCCTTACCAATTAAGGAACAGCAGTAGCTGTCACCTTGTCTTGGCCTGCATGTCCTCACTATTTATGGTGGTGTGCTTATCTGCATGTACTCAAGGCCCAGACTTGGGAGTGTTAGGAAGTACTGCTGGAAGCCATGGTGGTGGGTGTGAAAAATCCATCAAACTGCCTGAGGCCATGCACGATCTGTGTTCGTCTGTGTGTTTCTGGTAAAAATGGCGAATGATGAGCTCAGTTCACCGACGGTACTCTTCATTCTTTGCAATTTTCATTTTCTCACTGGTGATGCATTTTAATTGTCTCGTATTGTAGTGCTGTTAAGGATCACTCCTGCCATGAATAGTAAAAATTTGTTCTAGTGGATGCTTAAAATATTGCTTTCTTTTAAAGGATATTGCAGTAAAAAAAATTTGGCCAGTTTTGGTCAGATTTCAGGATGATGGGGCAGCACAGAAGGAACTAAGTGCAAGATCTAGTGACTTGACCAACTGTCAAGCCCCTCCATTTCCATTGTTTTTGTTGTCATGTTCATGCTTAGCACCATACAAGGGATGCTGGTGATCCCTGTCATTTGTAGAGAAAAATGATTTTCACACAGAACCGAAATGTGCATGTTATGCATGATTCTTCAGATTGAGTCCATTTCTTTTTTCTTTTTTTTTATGCCTAAACAAAGTCAGTGCTTGAGCAAGAAACCACTGCAGCATTTAGCACACGTTCATAAACAGAGAAAGGCATGCCATTCAAATGCTTCTACAGCTTTAAAAATGGATAATTTTCAGCTGTAGCACGTTGCAATCAAATACAATGCGTTTTGCATGCAGTGGCAGGTGTTCCTCAAAGTTGTCTGCCTCAAACCACCAGCTGAACGCCATAACACCAGAGGGATTGCTTACTCTCACTTTCTGACTTCGATGAAAACAGAGAGAGCAGTTCACCTAAAGCCAACAAGCAACAAGTGCCATTAATTTGTCAAGCGGAAATGACTGCAGAATTTCGATAGCTGGGGAGGCATGTTGCCACCAGCTTAGTGTATGAAATACTCATCTAAGCTTTTGTAATGAAAGCAGCACATCACTGTTGGCACGTGGTTGTCGCAAGCTATGCGAGAATTCAATTAAAACTGTTTTAAGGCAGTATGGGCAAAGTAAAACACAGAAACAATGGGGACAAGCGAGTGTTTGTTTCTCCCTTTGTCCACATTACTTTGTGTAGTTTTACCTGAAGGTGATTACCCAGGAGATCGCAGGGAAAGGCCTTTGTCCTGCAGTGGACATAAAATAGGTTGATGATGATCACCAAATGGCTCAGTACATTTTATTAATGCGAAAACATTCTTTGGCTACCCTACCCCATTTTGGTGGTATGGTAGCTTTGTGACCGCGATACGATGACCATGTGAAAATAATTAAAGCTTTGCCTCTCGCATTACTCAGACAATCATCATTGATGATTTATGCCGGAATTTTAATTCTGTTATCTTATAATCACAATGGCAATGGTGCGGGCTCTGACGATCGGATGTTGCATGGCTGTTTACGTGAACAGTGTTTCGGGGGACATTCAAAGACTGGATATTTGCATTTTATTCATCTAACATTTTTATATTGTCACTTGCAAGAGTGCTTGTCAAGATTTAGTTTTTCTCTTTCGGGAGTACTGATGTCCATGCTTGCCTTTCACGGACTTTACTGTGGCAGTGATTTTGTTGCATTAAGCTCTATGGGGCACTGACAAAGAATGACGAAAACTTTATTGTGTCACAAATTTTGATGAACCGGTGTTCACTATGCAGTGATTCAACTGTACCAAAGTTACCTCAATGAGAGATGCCTTACTGAATCTGTCATGCAAAAGTGAGTGATTTTATTTTTAATTGAACGGGCAAACTATTGAAAAAAGAACAACTTGCTAAGAGTATGGGCTTCATTTATGTGCTGCCTTTTAAGGTCTTTGGATATATGCACGTCATGTTGAGCTCTTGCTTTTGGCAGGTTCCCACCGAGGAAGCAGATCATCACTGAGGAGAAGATCACGGCACAAATGAGTGACCTTAGCCTGGATGGGTAAGGCAGCACCTTCTAGATTCACCGCAGACCATTCCAGTCTGCAGCCATTTATTATAGTCTATCCTTAAACATTTTACAGTCGCTGACTAATTTCTGGGGCTGCAAAAATGTTACAATAATCAGGAAGTCTGAAAAAGTGCATTTCAATGGTAAAATCAATGTAGCTGTGTTCTTGGAATACCGGCACAGTGACAAATTTGTGTATATTTTTTCTCTGTGTTGCCCTTCATTGAAGTCGTATTTACTTCAAGTGTCATTACAGTCAAGGCCATGGGTGCATTTTGTGTTCTCACATTGCAGTCCAATGTGCAGTGCACATGATCGCAAAGTGCAGATAACGGTATGTGACCTTGAGTCCTCAGCATCGTCAGTTTAGGCTGTACTGCAGAGAATAAGTTTGGAGCTCTATGGGCTTGATGCTCACTCGCGAGCTTATGCCATTCTGGTGAGTAAATGCTCCCACAAACGTGGTAGGTGTTCGCCGGCCAGTCTGATCATTCACAGACCATGCTCTGCTCACGTGCACCGTCGTCGTTTCAGCCTGTGCACGTGACCTCACTTTCCATTTTTGGTAGTCTGTGGCCATGTATCAGAGGCAATATTCCTGCAAAGGCTTGCCACCCAGCACCCTTGCTGGCTAGGCATAACTATCCCCACTTTGTCGTGAATCGGCCACTAAAGTGGCCATTTGGCACCGATTTGATAAAAACCATTTTGCAGCCATCTTACGGCACTCTGAAAGTTGAGGATTTACCTTGACAACAAATGGGAGGGCATGGGTGACAGCCTGAAAGGTGGTAACTTTGAAGCCATTATGTTTGCAACATTGTTTGTGCAGATGAGTCCAGAAAAATCAAATGACACACCATGTGGTGTTAAAGGGACACTAAGGGCAATACTAAGTCGATGTGGACTGTCTAAGTACTATTCGAGAAACCTTGCAACGCTTGTTTTGCACCAAGAAAAGACTTACCATGTTTACTCGATTCTAACGCGACCTCGATTGTAATGCGCACTCGTTTTCCATGACCAAAAAAAAAAGTAAAGAAAATTACAATACCATGCACCTCGTGCTTTCATATAGAAATACTATTTTCTCTCATTTGGAAAAAACATATTTATTCCCAATACACTGAAGTTGCGATGAATGAAAACACAAATGGAAGTGGCGTACCTTGCCGCCAACATTTTCACTGTGCCAGTACGAGTCACGTGGGGCAATAGATATCACTCATCGTCACTAACAGACAACTCCTTATCGCTGTCAACAGACTAAAGCATTTTATCTTTGGTGCCGTCCATGACATTCAAAATCCCACACTTTTTAAAGGCCTTGTTGACCATGGCAGGCGTGATCGTGCACTATGCATCTTTCACCCATCCAGCGAAGCCCTGCAGCGAGGCACGCTTCAATTTATTGGCGGGCGTGAATTCGTGGCAGCCACTGACAAGTCATTCAGTGTAGAGTGCCCAAATTTTATGTTTCACTGGCTTGATCAAATAAACACCGAGCGGCTGGAGCTATGATGTCATGCTGCCAGGTATCACGACAAGGTCGGTGTTGCATGCAGCCAGCTTGTCCTTGATGCGCTGGTCAAGGTGGCACCTAAACACATCGAGCACAAGCATCCCACGCAGACCCAATCTGCCGCCGGGTCTATCCCACCCAACTTTATCACTCCAGTCAGGGACCAAGTACGTGGTCATCCAACCTTTTTTCATTTGCGCGCACAGTCATGCCTCTTGGAAACAGGATTCCTTTTGGGAGCGTCTTCTGTCTGTAGATAAAATAAGGGGGCAGCTTGTGCCCAGCCGCAGTGCAATAAAGCATTGCAGTGACTAGTTTTTCCATGGCCAGAAGGCAAAACGCCCCCTTGCTTCGCCCCCTTTTTTTCAATGGTTGGGGTGGCAGGCATGTCAAAGTAGAGCGGCGTCTGATCGGCGTTTCCAATCTGTCCGAAGTGGTAGCTGTTTCTACGACGTAACCAAAAACCATACTGCTGAAAACTGCAATTTTTCTTCATATTCTTCGGGCAATTTTTGGCATATCCCTGTCCACCTTCGAGGAGAAAAGTCTTTTCTTTTCATAAGATTTGATAGCCAGCACCTGCTCGCTTTGATGTCACTGATGCGAAAGCGTGGGCGGCATTGAGTCGAGTGAAAATGAAACCTTTCAGCTGCCCGCATCGTTGTCAAGGGTAATATCAATGAGTTCTTTGTTTTAAAAGATGAAATAGAACTGGACCAGTAGCATTTTATTTCATGTTATAATACAATGCAAGGATGTTTTTTGCAACAAATGGTTGAGTACTAGTGACAGAATTTACCTGAGGAGTGCTTTCATCATTTTTAGATACTTGAATGACCCGGGGGAGTGTCTAATGATGTCCTGCATTTACCTCACTTTCTCGATTATTAAGGCTCCGTTCGCGATAATATTGGTGCCTTAGAGATCCTCGAGCAGGATCTATGCCAGCAGTTTCTAATTGTAGCCAGTGTTACGCCACTGGAGGGGGGATTTGGAGGCGGCGAGCATCGGCTATGCCAATGCTGCAGAGCACAAAACTTTGTTGAACTGATTTTAAAAAATGAGCCTGGCACCGTTGATCAAGTTCGTTCGACTGAAGTATTTGCTCTTCAGAAATTCGTTGAACCGAAAAATTTCTGCATCGAATACATAGGAAGACTGCTGGAGATTTTCTAAAAGTTCGTTATTTTAAATATTCGTTAAACTGGCATTTGTATAATTGTATTCTGAACCTCAATCTTACAGTGTCATTGGCATGACAACTGACTGAGATTTTGAGAAAGTCTTTAGTGAAGCTCTTCTTTGTGGTGTCCAGCTGCTTTGGTGCTGTGCCCTGTGGTGTGTTTCTCCAGCGTGTCTTGGGTTGCATTTTTTGAAGCTGAATAAATCTTTCCTGTGCTTTACGAGGTTCACAACCATAGCTGTGGACAGCTATGGGATAAATTTACCGCCAGAGTTCTTTCTCATGGTGCATCCCTTATTGTAATGTGCCAGTCTTGCCTTACTGGAACATCAGGGCTTTGCACTGATTCACACAGTGCGTGGGATTAGCATGATCATTCTGTCTTCTTTTTTCGCCTGCTTTTCAACATTCTTTCTCTTTCTTTAAGGGGCGACACTGGTGTTTGATTTTTTTTTAAATTTTAGTCATATACAAATGAAATTTTCAGGCAAAGTATGCTTTAGCCTGCTAGAAGCACATTTGCAATCTATTTTTTTCTTAAGTCATTTTTGAGATAATTAATACTTTCTGAAAATCAATTTGCCCAACTTTTCAAAAAATTTACCACTGAATACAGAGAAATATTTATATGTACACATTCTAGAACAATCAGACATCAGAATCAGACCATCACTGTAATTTTCGCTCTATTGTTATAAAAGTTATTGTCATATCTAATGTGGTGGTTATGAAGCTCAAAATTCTTATCTGTTGTATTGCCACATAAAAAATTCCGGCATAAGGAATATCATATTTTATTAGTTTTGTTTTGTGTAGAATCTCATAAGCTTTTGAATGAAACAAAAATAATTGAAATCAGACTATTGCATCAAAAGATACTGTGGGCAACAGCACATGTCATAGGAGAAATGCAGCTTTTGAGAAAACGCAAAACGAAGTTCCAGTACATGATCTAGATTTATTGTTAGCAATTAAAGCAAGAAATTCAAGTCCACCTTGCACCTGAAGCCACCAGGCACATACAGTCGAACACGGATATATCGAACTCGAAGGGGATTGCGAATTAATTCGATATATCAAAAATTCGATATAAAAAGTACAGGCCCAGAGACTTTACCTGTGGCGGACGATGACCTACCGATCGGCGCATTCAAGAATGACAACTATTTCCGCACACACGACGCAACGTAATGCTTTATTTGCGTGAAAAAAAAAAAAATCGCTTATGTTGGTCTGCTTCTTCACCTTGCAAATGAAATTAAAGACGCCAACCTCGATCTTATCGAGGCTGTTCAGGTGCGAAAGCCCGGTTCCTTCCATGTCGCCGTAACAACGGCGAATCAAGCTGAACGCTGCCGCCACTTCAGCGGCGGAGTGCGAGCGTGTAGCCGCGCCCTCGTCCGGACGATCTTCGTCGCCACTCGAGCTGTCAGCCTGGGTCCCTCCGACTGCAGCTACAATATCCTCGTCGGCGAGGCTCGCAACAGCCTGAACATTGCTGTCAACGTTCATATAATCGTCAGCAGACACTTTGGCTGGAACGGCAGCCGGGAAAAGGGACGACAACTCGCGAAACGCGTCGTCCATTCACTCGTCGCTGTCGCCGTCTTCGCAGGTTTCAGGAAGTGTGGCTGTCACGAGGCCTGCCTTCCGGAAGCAGTTGGCCACAGTATCCTGCTTCACATCTCTCCAGGCGCCCGTCATCATTTGAATGGCCCCCAGCAGGTCAACCTTAAGCTCAGTGCCCATGCGGAGGTTCACCAAAAGCCTATCAATGAGTCGCCTCCAGTAGCCGACTTTGAACGACTTAATGATGCCCCGGTCGAGCGGCTGCAACTTTGCTGTCGTGTTCGCCGGCAGAAACTTGAGCGCGATGTTTTCGAGCTTGCAGGTGGTGTGATGGGCCGAGCAGTTATCGACGAGGAGGCAAGCGTGACGCCCCGATTTGCCCAGTTCGGCGTCCCACGCTTGCAGCCATTCTGTGAACAGCTGACGCGTCATCCACGCCTTCTTATTGAAGGCGTAGCGAACGGGGAGCTGCTTACAGTTTTTGAAGCAGCGCGGTGCCCTTGCTTTGCCAATCACAAAGGGCTGGAGCTTTTGAGAGCCATCCATGTTAGCAGCGAGCAGAACGCTCACGCGGACTTTGCTCATCTTGCCCCCGTGACACGTGCTGCCCCGGACGTCGAGCGTCTTGCTGGGCAGCATCTGCCAAAACAACCTGGTCTCGTCGGCGTTGAAGATTTTCGCGGATGAAAACTTCGCGCAAATTTCCGGCCATTCCTTCGAAATCCACTGCCGGATATCCTGGCTGATGACGGCTCCGCTTTCCCCAGAAATGGTTTTGCCAACTATCTTATGGCGGTTCTTAAACCTCTGCAGCCACCCTGTGTTGTCGGCGAAGTTGTCATCACCGAGTGCAGCGGCAAACCATTTGGCTTTAGCCATTAGCATTGGGCCATCCACCGGAATGTTCTTAGCCCGCACCTCTAAAAACCACGCATAGAGGGCCTTTTCAACTTTTTCGTGGGCAGGAGCGCGCACACGACAAGCTCCCGATGTTCGTAACTCCGCCGCTTTCGACTTTATGTCTGCCTTGTTTTTTAACAAGGTGCTTAGAGTGCTCCGAGGAATCCCGAAGTCGTCTGCCACCGTCGCACTTTTCTCGCCCGCCTCAACACGCTGAATGCCTTTCAGCTTTGTCGCAAAGTCCAGGTTCTTGCGCTTCTTGACGCTGCTTGTGCTTACTGCGGCCATTGCTTCCGCGTCAGCTCACCACGATCCAGTCACACGTGTCGTGAGACGCATGCAAAACAATAATGAACACGAAACACAAAAACGCGCACAAAACACAAGAATTCACGTGCGCAGCCACCGCCAACAAAGCGCTCGCGATGGCCACCTCCGAGGGCGACAGCGACGTACGAAAGGCACGAGCTGTGGTTGGCTGAGCAAAACTCGTGAAAAAGCAACAAGAAAAAAAAAGGCAAAAGGAGGAGGCCACCGCCGCCTTCGTTCCTGGCTACCTTTTCCAAGCCGATCACTATGGTTACGCGGGGGAAGGATGAGAGACATTGGGAGAGGAAAATAAAAGCAGTTCCGCAAGCAGGGTGCTGCCGCAAGTTGGAGAGCGTGCGCAGTGGGAGTACCGTCTGAGCCTCCCTCCCTCTCGCTCTCACATTTTCCGAGCCTTTCGGGGGAGGCGCGGAGCACACGGGTGCAGCGAGTGCCGAGATCGCGCGGCATTCTATATATCCAATGGCGGGTAAAAATATTGTTCGATATAAACGTACGAATTTCTATACTTTTACACAGAATTTTTAAGGGGATAATTTACGAGTTCGATACAGACAATAATTCGATATATGTGGGTTCGATATATCCGTGTTCGACTGTAATCACCATTGCTCTCTATCATGCGCCTCTTCTTTATGGCATGCATGAACTTTTCTGCTCTGGCCTGCTTCTTGTCAGATGCCACTAGCCGGTGCAGGTCTTTTTCAGCCTGTATTCCCACCTGTTCTTTGCGAGCTCCATCCAGTGCTTATGTCGCCGCAAATGGCGTAGTTCCCCACTAGTTTCACTGCCACTCCATAGTCCCGGTCGCCCTTTAACACGTTCAAAGGGCCACGGCAGAATTCGCATTTTGTGCCCCAAAGCAGGCGATTTAGAGGCTTTTGTCCCGCTTGCCGCCGCTTCCGGGGAATCTCTAATAAGTGATTGCTTTTGGTGGTTAGCTGATAACAAAGACAGCTTCCGTCGTTCCTCCTCCGCACGACGTTCAATTGCCAGTTGTTCGGCTTCTGCGATGAGAAGCATGTCGACGCATGTTGCCCTCGACGTGTTGCTGGCCGGAGGCATCGTATGCGCGGCGGTAGCTTCGGTAGCTGCCGTTCGCTCGTGGCGCATGTTGTTGTGCTAGTCGCCGTCACTGCCAATTCATCCAACGCCACTTGGGGTATAGGCGGCGAGAAGTTACGGAGTCGCCATCTGTCGGAAGTGCCTCCCTTGCGTAGTATGAGGGATCACGCGGCACGCTCCTCATATGTTTCGCTTATGGCGCTCAATATAAACACCACGCGGCTGCCCTCCTGTGCATTTATGTGGGTACCCTCAAAACAAGGGAAGTCTTTGGCTGTCAATATAATAATCTTGGGCAAACTGAAAGCACAGAATCGTTCACAGACGCTATCTCTTTACCTAATACGTACAGTGAACGCCACTACTCACAGTCGCTGCGATGGAGTCTCCCGAACCGGCTTCTTGCATGAAAGGTAGCCAGACGCTGAGAGTAAACTATGTGAAATATGTTCTTATAGTGGGCTGTCTGTATAACAAAATGGGTCATAACAGAATGGAGCCTCAATCTAGCAATCGCACGGGTTCGCAGCAAGCAACCGACTGCGCGTTTGCATGCATGTCCGCGCACTATGTTTTGCTTTCACTATGAGCGCTTTTTCGCACCCTGTCGTGAGCTTTAGGCCGTAGTATATAAATATTTGACAGTACACTAGCAACCATTGTTGCGTGGACTCTATCAGAAATGTTAAAAAATAATTCCGTTACAGAGACTTCAACGCCTAGCTACGGTGACTGTGATGTACCGTCGCGACGATTCAATCTTTTTTTTCTTCTAAATTCTTGGACATTTCAATATTATTTCTCAGTTGCGTCGCACTGTATGTTTATCAGTATTCTCAATGTGCAATTTCCCTCTGCTTGCTTTTCGTAATCCAGTGCATTAATTCATAACAAACATGACCATATGCCATGCCTTTTTTTAATGTGGGTCTTACCGCTCCCTTTCCGTTCCAGTGAACTTGCCAGTATCTAGCATCAACAAGTTCATAGACCAAACCGTCATGACATTAGCTGGGCACCGGGCACGGGTGAGCGTCTCGGTGCGCGTTTTCTGCTACTCACCGAACATGGCGCAGCCCCGGCGCTGTAGCAAAAATGCTCCTCGCGTCTCGGCTTGCTGCACACCCAAATTGTAGCCGTTGGCTGTCTGCCGGTCCTAAGTTTCGCCAGCCAAGCTTCATGCAGCTCGTTGCCCTGCGGCTACGTGTGAATAAGGCTGACACCGGGCTCCGTTGCATGCGTCCGGCACTGCGGCACCGAGCAGTAGCCTACCATTCTACACGCCTCCAAAGGAAGCCACTACCTGTTGTAGTACTTTCAAACGTTGTCAAGCAGACACCCAAGGCGGTGAAGCCTCACCACTTAATCAGAACCGCGGCGCAGGTGGGACTTAAATCTTTCGTTTTCAGCAAGCTTCGGCACTTCCAAAGCAGCCGACGCGGCCGCTGTGTCCACGTGATCCCTCATGTCACGTCACGCCAACGGTGGCGCTAGCTTTTCCAGTGGTGGAGCTCGACCCCAATAGACGTCAGACTCTGAAGTTTTGCAAGACGTGTAGCGCCACCTACCGGTGCGAAGAGGCAGTAATTGAGTAGTGCGAAGCCCGACTCCCTTGCTAAGTTGCCTACGTGGCTGTCAGCTGCAAAACAACGATTTAACTAGATTTTTGTCCATATTGCGAGCGTTTTGCGCATTAACACCCAGACAGAGAGCTATGAATTTCTCCGCTAGTCGGACGCGCCGCCGAACTGCCATAAAGCGCTTGCTGGCTCATTCGTCAGACTGATGGCGAAAATGACGGCAACTTCGATAGCTCCGCGCGCTACGAAGAAACGCCGCAATCGATGCTACTATTGTGTTGTAAATTGCCATGAACGTGAAGGACTCAATAACAGCATTCAGTTTTAGAGATTTCCGTCACGATCGTATGAAGGGGAAAGGCGAGAGCGCTGGATATGGGCTGTTCAACGTGTTGTGTAATCGAATTACTTGCATTCCTCACAACACAGCGTCTCGTATGAAAAAGTGTGATGATGTTTTCCTGTAATTGTGCTGCGTAGCCCTGACGCAGAACCGTGGCAACCAAGCGAAAAGGCAAGAATCTACAGCCGCCACTTCGTTGGCAACAGAAAAAACGTTGCGAACCATCCTGCATATGTGCAATTGATATTTCCACCTGTTAACAGACTTCTGCCTCCGCTTGACTCAACAAGTGGAATGGAGAGATTTGACAGATCAGTTTAACCAAACATTTTGGTTCGTTTATGAATTCAAAATCCTGTTCTAGAGCATCGTTGTATCGCGAGTTCATTTCTAGTTTCGGTATTTTGTATGTCCTGCGCCGATACAACAAGGACGTTTCGCAATGTGCTGAGCCTGCTCGACTGCGTTTCTCATATGTCAGCAATGAGCATTGGATGAGTAATTGTGACGTAACGCACATGTGTAAAATAAATGTCGCATTTATTTACATTTATTTGTGCTCATGTGGTTCATAAGGGAGAAAGGCATGTGGATGTGGTTGTGTTGGTTGTGGTAAGGCATGTGGTTCGCATGAGGGAGAAAAGTATATAATAGCTCTGTCTTACCAGTACTCACCTACGAGGCAGAAACCTGGAGGCTTACGAGAAGGGTTCTACTCAAATTGAGGACGACGCAACGAGCTATGGAAAGAAGAATGATAGGTGTAATGTTAAGGGATAAGAAAAGAGCAGATTGGGTGAGGGAACAAATGCGAGTTAATGACATCTTAGTTGGAATCAAGAAAAAGAAATGGGCATGGGCAGGACATGTAATGAGGAGGGAAGATAACCGATGGTCATTAAGGGTTACGGACTGGATCCCAAGGGAAGGGAAGCGTAGCAGGGGGCGGCAGAAAGTTAGGTGGGCAGATGAGAATAAAAAGTTTGCAGGCACGGCATGGCCACAATTAGTACATGACCAGGGTTGTTGGAGAAGTATGGGAGAGGCCTTTGCCCTGCAGTGGGCGTAACCAGGCTGCTGCTGCTGCTGCTGCTGATGATGATGATGATGCGCATGTGTTGCTTGGCGCGTCTGCAAAAAGTTCAAAGGTACTGAGCGGTAAACACCACTTGACATGTCCACTTGCGCACCGTGATTGCAGCACTGCCAAACAAACTGTCCACATACAAATGAACATAGCATCTAGCAGAACAGGCTGCCGCTTAAAAGGCGACACGGCAGTGACGAAGGCGTTTGCTGTGCGATTTATGCCAGCGATGTGCTTCCCTCGCAGCGGCACATCCGGCTAAATGCTATGTTCGCTTATGTGTGGAATTCTTGGGAGTAGTGCAATCACAAAGCGCAAGTGGGCATGTCACATGGTGTTTTTTTGTATTTCGCAGGCATCCGCAGTAAGCTGAAAAACTCTAATACTTAACAGATAGGAAGACAGAAACTGTTCATTTGAATGCTCTGCAACTTTCTAATTGGAATTTTTTGCCTAACTTCATTGCTTCTGAAGTTGGTTAATTAACCTTCACTAATTACCTAATTAAGCAAAATACAAAAGTAGTGTGACATGCTACATACAAAAATGAGCAACACGCATTTGGTTGCGTCATGTTACAGTGCATCGGCGTATTTTTAAACTCTGGCTAAAGTTAGCTGAAGTAAGACTAAGATATAGTTCTTTTGTCTTATTCTAGCCACCTTATAATTCCTTATCTGTGTACCTCTATTCTGTAAATTTGTTTTATCATTCCTGTCTATATGCCTTTGTTGCAGCCTAACTTGTCCTGTTACTCTTATGAAATCTGATGAATTGATTATTGCACATATTGTACTCTTAACTCAATGCTGCCCATGCCATGTAATGGCTGTCTGGGCCTCCTTTGAGCTAATTAATGACAGCTTTTAGCCTAGACCGTCGCCTGGACTATTCCTGTTGCCCCCCACAGAATGGTCGCAGCCTGCAGCCGCAGTAAGGAGGAGGAGGAGAAGCGGCTGCACGTGCTCTACCCTGACCTAGAACCCTCGCCTGAGCCCCTGCTGCCACGGCCCGTGCTGGAGGACCTGTAAGTGTGGTCAGCGGAGGAGTCAAGCTGGCATACTAGCGACCAACTTTCACGAGCTTATAAACTGCCTGGTTCTTTAGAGCTTGTTTATGAGTGTTGAAATAGCACCAACAAAATTAAACGTTCTTATTAGGCAAAAAAGATATTAAAGTTTCACAAATTCATTTGCTTGCCAATTTTTCAGGGCCTGATTTGTTGAATTCGATCAAATATCTTAATTTTTACCCGTCGCAGCACCAACCACTGCAGGGAAACGGTGCCAAACTGCACCTGATATTTCCACCTTCATTACGTGAATATCTCGTGAGCTTGAACTTTGTGAGTGCAGTTGATTTCCTTTACTTTGACTCTGATGGGGTAGACAAAATTATATGGCTGATCAAAGCAGAAAAATATGCCAGGACACTGCTGGTTCATTTGGCAGTATTTGCCATATTCTAACATGCCACTGAATTGAATGTGCAGCCAATTTTTATGCAAAGTAGAAGACTAACAGTAATGATGTTAGAATGGGTAAAACAAAGTAAAGATCTAATGCACACCCAATTTTCTAACATAAAGCTGTAGTGTGCAACTATTACTGGTGAACAGAAAACGATGAAACTAGCAAACTTTACCTTCACATAGTAGAAATTTATGTACCTTTAGTGTCTTGTCTCATCATAATCGCTCTCAGGGAGCACTTTATTGCGGTCTGGGAATCGTGACATGACGTCCTCCATACAATCCGCTGCACATTTAATGTTCTGCATTAATCAGGCTGCTCTGCAACTATCAGAAATGGGATAGTGGCCCACGCCTAGACTGACCACTTTGCTAGTTCGTCGTGCAATGCATGAAATCCTCTGTAATGCCAAAAATGCATGAGGCTACTTGTTGCTGCCAGCTTAACATCTAAATTAACTTATCTCTTCAATGAGCATACGTAATCAGGCCGAAAGCAGTGCGTCATCGTCATGCTATGCAGGAACTAGTACTAGGTATACTTTGCGGCGCAAAATACATTTCTTGAAAGGGGACAGAAGAAAGCAAGACAGTGAAGTGCCAACTTAGTACTAGTACTACTGCTGTGCACAGATCATTATGTAGCTGGGACTACAGAGCTGAATGCCTGGTCACAGTGTCTTTTGAGAACAAAGCCCGAATTTGGAATGAGCAGTCAATGGCTTAACAATTTTTGATAGCATTTGTAAACTTTTTTTTCTTTGACTGGTAATTTTGGAATTCCCATGTCTGGAAATGCCCTGTTGGCTTTGGTCCAACCTGTGTCTTAAGACCTGGGTCTTTTGCTCGTTGGTTCCTTGGCGGCCCTTGATTTACGGAGGCTGGTGGCACTTGAAGGTGATGCTTGTGGTGTGTGCCACTATGTGTGGCCATGTAAGTGCTTGAAGTTCCGTCGCGGTTTGCAGTGCTGCTATCTCAGGAGTAAGGAGCATCTTCTGGGAGTTCAGTTTCGTGGACCTAATGGAAGGCCTATACAATTCTGATGTCTGGTGCCAAGATAATGTCCCACCTACTCAGCAGTACAAGGTGCCTATAGACATAATGATTGATTGTAACTTCAGTTGGCAAGCTTAGTAGGATAAAGAGGGTGCTTTACTTCATGGCCAACTTCTAATTTAAAATTCGAAATTTCAACTTAATTCCAAATGTTAAGTATGCATGTGAAATGCAAAAATGCTGTCAATAGACAACGGCTGGGCTGATTTGAATTAACTTTATTGCATTTAAACAAAACCGCCGTACCATTCGTTAATAAAGTTTCTTCTCCTTCTCTCTTGTTGCATTCAAAAGAGAAAATTTAATTATGCCAACTCTAGGAACCAGAATTTTGGTTTAGGGCTTCATGCTCTTTACAAAAATTGTCAGAAAGTCATAAAAAAAAATTGATGCAGGAATTTATGCACCAATCAGTAACTGCATGAGAAAGCAAACAGTATAGTTCTGTAAACTTATGGGACCTCTGTTTTCTTGTATTTCACGCAGACAAGTTCAATACACGAGTTTACAACTTTTGTAATTGTTATAGTGTTTGCAGCGGTTCTGCAGAGGTCCTACTCGGAAAGTGGTGGTGTATTTTAGAATTGTCAATTTTATCCCTTTAGATTTATCATTACTGCAGTTTGCAGAATTGTGGTTGTGTTTTTTACTGCTCAGTTACAGAGTTGTAAACTTGATCTTTGAGTTTCTTGAAATTTAATGATTTTAACAATTTTGGTACTCGCCGTGGTTGCTCAGTGGCTATGGTGTTAGGCTGCTGGGCACAAGGTCGCGGGATCAAATGCCGGCCCTGGCGGCCGCATTTGGATGGAAGCGAAATGCGAAAACACCTGTGTACTTAGATTTAGGCGCACGTTAAAGAACCCCAGGTGGTCGAAATTTCCGGAGTCCTCCACTACAGCGTGCGTGCCTCATAATCAGAAAGTGGTTTTGGCACGTAAAACCCCATAATTAAATTTTTTAACAATTTAGGCAAAGAATTGGCACACTAATTAAAAAATTTGCTGCCTATGGTCAGTAAATTCCAACTTTTTTTCTTCAGTGTTACAGACTTCATCAAGATCGGTGCAGTGGATACCTAGCTAGCTGATTTTATCTGTTACCATGATTTTAGATGGGAACCTCCTGAGGCAAAGCTTTTTCTGAAGTTTACTGAGCTCTCAATTGTTGCTACTGTTACGTCACACAAAGTATAACTTAACATGACAAAAGCCAGGACACAGGAATAGCCAGGTAAGGGTGCTTTCCACTGCTTTGGTGTCAGGGCACTTACCCCCGAAATTTTACTGCACATATTGCACTACATGTGACCAAGAGGCTGAACTGGTATAGTAGGCAAAATTTTAGTGAATTTTTCCAATCTGGCACCAAGAGGGCTTTTATTATTTATTATTTTTATTTTTTCTTTTTCCAGTAACGACACAGTAAAAACATGGATTCTATTAATCTGCGTACTTGTAGTGCAGCAACCAGAAAAAGCACATGCACCTGAGTTGGGGAAGCAAAGGCAGAGTTGCGTTGTGTACGGTGGGCAACACTAGGAGGAGGGCTTCCTTGTTTTGGAACTTCTGCACTATAACCATGCCCATTTGGTTTTCCTCTGCATCCTGTGGGCGAAAAACATGCATGCTGAAACAAGGACCTGGCCCACATGATTTGCACCACACAGTACGTGTGACTTCCCATGCTAACACGAGGCAACTGTAGGGCAACTGAAATTGTGTGCGACACTGGGCTGGTTGGCTGAGCACGGTTGGCCACAGTAGACAATGTGAACAAAGTGAAAACAGGCAGAACAAACGAATATCATGGAGCTTTGCAATGTGCGTTCTTTCTGTATGTCTTTGTTCTCTGTGCTGTTTACCATCGCAAACCTAAATTGTGTAATGACTCGTGTTTCAGCACTCAAAGTGATGCTAGAGGAAGTAAATTGTGTCCATACTGCAGTCCACAACTCCGGCCATTGCAATTCCAGGTCCAAGCAGGCCATTTGTTTATTGCATCAGATCCTGCAGCAGTGTTAAAAGAACCACAAACATAACACTGTAACCGAAAGTTACAAGCAATTGATTTAAAGTACGATACTGCAACTTTTTTAGAAGACATAACCACAACATTTTTATTCTCCAACACTACATATATTTTGTTTGCAATGAAACATCGTTAGTTAAATAGTCAGCGCTTATCCTAGCCTGATTTTGTCCTGATCAAAAAGTTGGGCTGTTATAGTAATTGGGATTTACAGAACCAACTATCCAAATGTTTGATGTTACCAAGTTACAAACAGTTACCTTTGTAGTTCTGTGCTGTTGTCTCACGGATGACTACTATTTTCTTTTATTAGACTTTCTACACCTTGTAGATTTGTACCGAAGTGATTTGCTATATTCAGTGGCCATGTGTTTGAGTTGCTGATTACTTAAGCCTCACCTTGTGATCTGCTAACCTTGTGGTTAGCTCTGACAGTAGAGCAATAGCTTCAACAAGGCAGTCAAAGGTTCAGTCGTCACCCTAGAATGAATTTTTTTTTCAGCTGCAAAGATTTCATTCTGAGAAATCCAAGCTTCAACAAGGCAGTCAAAGGTTCAGTCGTCACCCTAGAATTAATTTTTTTTTCAGCTGCAAAGATTTCATTCTGAGAAATCCATGTGGGTTTCCTCTGTCGTTTCGGGTTGCTATCTGGTGGATGCCAATTTTTTACTTTCATCAACTTTTGGTAATGCAGCTACGAACCAGACTGCCAAATGGGAATTTGTCCTCCTTTTTTTCCCCACAGCACATTTTGTTTGCAGTTTAATTTGTGCTCTCTCCATTTCACGAGAATCCCCGAGCTGCTCGAATTGCTGCTGGCTATTTCTTGCAGTGCAAGTGGTATGTGTGTGATGTCTAGGTGACAGCCTGTGACGCCATCTACTCTGGTGAGGAGGGCTCCTTGGAGGGCACACATGCCCTAATCTAGCTCTCGGCTCAACATAAAAAGGTTGTGCAGCAAAGTGTTGGGGAAGGGGGGGAGGTGGCGGCACTGCTTTCTTGCTCTGTTCAGTCCTCATTGACCTCCTGTGCAAGCTGGATTGCTGCATGACAAGCCAGAATTTTATGCGTCGTATGGTCGTAATGTAGACAAACTAACAGACAGAACTAAAGATCAGCATGAAGTTTCTTGGGAAATTTGGTAAAAACGGAGCAGAAATTTTCTGATGTTTTGACAGGCCTGTGGAAAGGGTGTCTGAAATTAAAGGACTGTTTTTAAGCACGTTAATAATTTTCGGGTAGGCTATGAAGACCCCAAAAACGATGCAATGCCAGAACACCCCTCCACTTCTTGCGATGATGAAAACATTGATCTTGTGCATTCCACCAAATGTATATTATTGTAAGCAGTTGCTTTACATCAGAAGCATTTCATTAGAGAAAGTTTTCTTTTCAGAAGATCCCAATGGAAAATTTCGAAATTAGTAAGTTTTCGATCAGTATCCTATTGAAACTGCTGACTTCTGAGCGAAAGCTTTGAATAAAATTAATTTTGCCTTCATTGGAAAACTTTAGACCTAAGTAATGAATTCTTCTGAAGAAGCAATTCAACTGGCAGTAAATTTTGCATTTACAAATATTACACTGAGCTGTCGTCCCAGAGCAAGAAGTGAGAAAAGAAACGTGAGCCAAGAAGAAAAAACTGCGGAAGAGTAAAGCAATATTAGCTGTGTTGATCATGTTTTTGAACGGCTATGTAATTGTTCACCATGATTTTGTACCTGTAGGCTGAACTTTCGATGCAGTTCTCTGCAGGAAGGTTTTGGAGCATCCGAGATGCTGCATGCATCACAAGTGACCAAGTTTGTCGAAAGGAGGGCACTGGATTTTGTACCACAACAATGCGCACTCTGACTTGGTAGTGCGTGAGTTTACGGCATGCAATTCCATCACTGTGCTCGAACACCATTCCTCCCTGCTGGACTAGCAGATCCTTCTTAAGCAGACTTTGCAAAAGCCACATACTTTTGCACAGCTGAGTTGCTGGGTGTGTTCGCTGCCGTATGCCATTTAGCTTTTTGAGGGGACAGATCTAAGAAGTCTTAGGAGGCTAAAATTGCAAGAAAACTGAATTTTTGGAACACACTTTTTGAAATTTATAATGCTTTTTGCAATAATCTGTCAAGTTTCTCACTTCATAGATCAATACTCTTGCTGAAAAAAATGTCATAACCCATGTCCCTTTCAATCCTGAGTTGTTTTTAGCGATTTTCTCGCAACAAATTTTTTTATTCCCTTGCTAAACTGCTTTCCTTTATATTTTGGCACCTGGAGCTGCTAGTACAATTTTTTTAAAAGTGGAGAGCTGCATATATAATAGTATTATGTTGCAAGCAGATGTTTAAATACTAGGTTAAAAATTGAATTATTTTGCTCTATTTTTGCTGCATTGTTCCCACATTGCAACAAGTAAAGTCTTATGTATTATAGTGGCCCTTATGTTGACCACATTTAAAAAATGCTTGCATTATTAATGCATTATTCACCTTTTTGGGCTATTGACCCATGCATTAAAATTAAATTTTTGTTTTGCCATTTCTTGACTATAGACACCTGGAACTGTGATATGAATTTTTCGTGTCTCTCTGTATCTCTCTGGAATTGTCTCAGATGACTGGAAGTCAGCCCAAGTTGCACCTATATTCAAGAAAGGCGACCGTCTATTACTACAAAATTATCAGCCAATCTCCTTAACATCGTCATGTTATAAACTCATCGACCACATAATAGCTCACAAGTTAAACAAATTCTTATAAGAATACTCAGTTTTGTGAAATCATCAACATGGATTTCGAAAAGGATTTTCTACTACAACACAATTGGTTACTGTAGTTCACACCTTTGCAGCTTGTCCGGATACTAACAGTCATATCGATGTAATATTCCTAGACTGCAGCAAAGCATTCGATACAGTTCCACACAATGAACTAATTACTAAGCTTCGGTTGATTGGCATACCAGATTTATTCTTTTTCTGGATTTCAGCCTATGTAAACAACTGCAACCAATATGCTCAGGTGGGAGAACAACACTCTGGCTGCCTTCCGGTAGCTTCTGGCATTTTGCAGGGGAGCGTACTTGGCCCTCTACTTTTTTTGGTATATGATAATGATATTGTCAGTATGATTAACACCCCAGTTCAAGTTTGTCTATTTGCTGACGATTGTGTTTTGTTTAGAGAAGTTACCGGCATTAGTGACCACTGTGACCTTAACTCTTACTTAGGCAATGTGTTGAAATGACGTGAGCAATGGGGAATGCTTCTTAATGCAACTAAGTGTGTCTATCTCCCCATATGCGCAAAAAAGTCCCCTTAGACTACACTTACAATGTGGCTGCAGCACCTTTACGGAAAGTAGCCTGCTATAAATATCTAGGTCTAACATTAACGAGTGACTTATCCTGGAAATCTATGACCTATGAAGTGAGAAACTTGACAGATTAGTGCAAAAAGCATTATAGATTTCGGTTGTTGGCTTCTTATGATATTATAATGAACTTGCACCTAAATACCATCTGCTCTGCCGCTTTCCGGAAACTATGCCTCCTGCACCACAAACACAAGATTGCCCTGCTTAGTGTTAAATTACTCTCTTACTTTTCCTTAATTAGGCCAAAACTTGAGTATGCTTCCATAGTTGTGACCCTCACACAAAAATTAACAGTAAGAACCTAGAAAGAATGAAAAGAAAAGCAGTACGATTTATTTGCAGTAAATTTAAGGCTACTGACTCCCCCACTGCATTACTAACCGCAAGCGGCATTGAACTATTACAAATTTGAAAAAAGAAAAGTTGGCTAGAGTTTCTTTCAAAATTAATCATAGGCTAGCCTTAGACACCGCAAAATAAGTATCCCCCTTGATAGGCAGACCTACTCAGCACCACTACCCTCGTTCTCTAACGCCAATTTTCGCAAGGACTGGCATTTTTCGGTACTTTTTTTTGTTGCAAGCAATAGCTGACTGAAATAGATCAACTAAACCATATCCCCAGCACCTGTGAGCTGTATACCATTTGTGTAAATAATGTTATTTCGTGTATTAATTATAGTTGTAATCAAGTAAAAATTTTTCCTGATCGTCTACCTTTTGACCAAAGAATTTGTGTGAAAAAATGTGTTATACACTTGTTTCATCCTGTTCCTCTGTGTATATAATCTTTTGTATTCTGCTCACCCTGCTTGGACTCCTTGTCTGCAGTATATTTTAAATAAATAAATAAATAAATGTGATTGTTAATTAGCTCGGCAAATAATTGACCTACACAAGATAACTAAACAATACTGTTGCAATGTCAAAAAAGGGGTCGTAGAGCAGGAGGCACAGCAGCAAGTTCCCGTTTTAATTATGAGTGCAACCATGACTTCTTCCTCACTGTGGCTTGACAAATGCACTCATGCACACTCACGTTGTCCTCTTCTTCAATTGAGTACAGGCGCGGCATTTGTGTCCCTCCGAAGGAAGCATCGTCCCGATGCACATGAGCATATGAGGACGGTATAACGGCACAGAGTTGAACACACAAAAAGAAAAAAATCAAAAGTTAGTTTGACAGGTATGGCTTCATCCGTACCACATGCACCACATCAGGTGAGTGCTTGCGGCGACTGGAACTATTGTCACTGTCAAGAATTACCTCACAATTCACGTTGCTCAGGCGGCGGATCACACTGTGCGGCCAAAAGTACCGTCATAGGAGTTTTTCGGAAAGTCCACGATGGTGTATGGGTATCCAGACCCATACTTTGTCAGCGGGAGTGTCAAAAACGGACCTGTGTTGAAGATTGTATCGTTTCGCATCTTGGTTTTGCTGAATGCAGATACATGCGCGGACAAGCTGTTTGGCTTCTTCGGTGCGCTGGGTAAATTAATCAACGCCAATAGGTATGTTGTCAAACTCGTGCGGTAGCGTGGCATTCAGTTTCATTGTGGCTTCGTGACCGTGGACCAAGCTGAACGGTGTCTTTCCAGTAGTTTCTTATCTAGCAGTGTTGTAGGCAAAGGTAACTTAAGGCAAAATCTGATCCCAGTTCTTATGTTCCACATCGACATACATGCAAAGCATGTCTGCAAGGGTCTTCGTTCATCTGGAGATGATATGCAGTTGTTTTCTGGTGGCTTGTACCGCTGAGTCCGTGAACCGAGTCAAAAAGTTTGGCAGTGAAGGCAGTTCCCCTGTCTGTGATGATGACTTTTGGGTTGCAGCGCCTAAGGACGATGTGTTCGATAAAAAAATGAACTTCTTCAGCTGCTGTGCCTCGCTGGGTAGCTTTCATCTCCGTGTAACATGTCAAGTAATCGGTGACAACAATGATACATCTGTTGTCAGCTGTCGAAGTTGGAAATGGGCCCAGGAAATCCACTCCAACTTGGGCGAATGGCTCGTCTGGTACCTTGACCGGATGTAAGAGACCTGCAGGCTTACTGGGAGGTGCTTTGCGTCTTTGGCAGTCAGCACATGTTTGCACATTATGTTTTACAGCAGCGGGTAGCTTTGGCCAGTATACTTGCATCGGAATCGGGACAATCGGGACATCGGTTCTTGTGTAGCCTAGATGACCTGCGGTGCTTTCATCATGGCATGCTTTTAGTATTTCTTTTTGAAGTGATGCCAGTACGACAAGCAGGTACGTGCTGCCACTGGCAGAAAAGTTCTTATAGAGAACATCGTTCCTAAGACAAAACAACGGCAGTCCCCTGGCATAAAGTCGCGAAACGTCTTTTCTTTGGCCTTCCAAGAAATTAATTAGTGGGAGCAATTCTGGGTTGTGGCTCTGCTTCTGTGAAATGGTGATGGCATCGACAACGCCCGAAAATGCAGTGTCCACGTCATCGGTAACTGCGGACTCGACGGGTGACCGCGAGATCGCGGCAGTCGATGTCGGTGTGCCTCTTCCCTGATCTGTAAATTATGGTCATGTCAAACTCCTGAAGCCTGAGACTCCAGCGCGCCAGCCAGCCAGATGGATCTTTCAGGTTAGTCAGCCAACAAAGAGAATGATGATCGCTGACAACCTTGAATGAACGGCCGTACAAATAAGGGCGAAATTTTATAACCGCCCACACCATGGCTAGGCATTCCTTCTCGGTAGTTGAGTAGTTTTCCTCCGTACGAGAGAGAGTTTGGCTAGCGTAGGCGATTACTTTTTCGAAGCAGTCTTGTTGCTACACCAGTATGGCACCCAGACCAACATTGCTCGCATCCGTGTGAAGTGCTGTGGGAGCGTGCTGGTCGAAGTGCGCATGAACAGGAGGCATTTGCAGGCATTGGCATAGTTCGCTAAATGCTACTTGCTCATTATCCCCCCACAGAAAGGGAACATCGTCATGTGTTAACAGCGCAGAAATACATGAAAAGTTCGCCATAAAGGGTCGGTAATAGGCGCACAGCCCCAAGAAGCGCCTCACTGCTTTCTTGTTGGATGGTGTGGGGAACTTTGCCACAGCGTCTATTTTGGCTAGATCAGGTCATACACCCTCGTGACTGACGACGTGGTTGAGGAAGCACAGTTCACTGAAACCACAATGACATTTTCTGGGCTTTAATGTCAGGCCAGCCTAGCTTATGGCTTGGAGAACAGTGAGTAACCTGCTTAGGTGCTCTTGAAATGTAGCTGAGAACGCTATGACGTCATCTAGACAGACCAAGCATGTTCGCCACTTCAGATCTGATAGTACGATGTCCATTAGATGCTGAAAAGTGGCAGGCACCGAGCACAAATGGAAAGGAAGGACCTTAAATTCTTAAATACCATTGGGGGTTACAAAGGCAGTTTTCTCACGATCCCTCTCATCGACCTCGATCTGCCAATACCCGTTTCGTAGGACTATTCATGAAAAATAACGAGCATGCTGTAGCCTATCCAGCGAATCGTTAATGTGGGGCAGCGGGTAGATGTCCTTCTTCGTGACCTGGTTTAATTTGCAGTACTGTAATCGATGCAGAATTGCAAACTGCTGTCTTTCTTTTTTACTAATACCATGGCTGACGCCCAGGGACTTCTTGAAGGCTGTATAACACTATCCTCGAGCATCTTCTTCCCTTGTTTTTGAATCTCTGCACATTCCTTTGGAGCTACACGATAGGGGTTTTGTCAAATCGGCCGCATAGTACCATCCGTGATGATACGGTGCTTGGTCAGTGGTGTTTGTTTGACTTTAGACGTAGTCAAAATGCAATCTTCGAACTGGTGTATCAGCACCAATAGGTGCAGCTGCTCCGAAGGCGACAGGGTGGAGCTGACGTCGACAGACAAAGGTGGCGAGGGCGGCACGCTCGTTTCTTGTAGAGCGAAACAATGTTACTTGGGTGATGTTGTTGCAATACGCTATTGCAGTACCCTTCTGGATGTGACGGGGTTCGTTGCTGAGAGAGAGAGAGATAAAACTTTATTGTGTCCTTGATGGGGTTAAGGGGTGGCGGGGGGTCGGGAGACTAACCCCCAATCCCCCCCTTCCTCAGACGGCGGCCAGTTCTTGCTTTCTGGCGGCGTCTTCGGCCATCCGGACGGCCCAGAGCTGCTCCTCTGGGTCTAAGCTGAGCAGCAATGTCTCCCACTGCTCGGCCGTACTAATGATGCGTGTGTTAGTGCGGGAGGTGTTGGTGGGTGAGGCTTTGGGGCATTGCCAAATAATATGATTGAGGTCGGCGCGGGCTTTGCACGCTTTGCAGAGTGGTGAGTATGCATCGGGGTACATGCGGTTGTAAAGTACGGGGTTCGGAAAAGTTCGTGTCTGAAGGAGTCGCCAAGTGGTGGATTGAGACTTAGTCAGTGTTTTGTGTGCTGGGGGGTAGCGTAACCGCTCTCTGCGGTAGTGCAGTAGAATTTCTCCGAACGTGACCATTCGGTCCCGCGCGTGACCGCGATGCAGAACAGAGGGCTGGTCGGGATCGGAAGACGCAGGAGAAGGATGATGCGCCCTGTGTGCGAGAGCTCGGGCGGCATCGTGTGCGGCTTCGTTTCCAGCCAGACCCGAGTGACCAGGGGCCCAGATGATCTGCACGCGGCGTTGCCTTGAGGGAGGAGTCCCAGAGAGAATCTTCTGCGCTTGGGGTGCTATTAGTCCTCTTGCGTAGTTACGAATGGCCGTTTTTGAGTCGCTGATGATGCAGTGTGCATTGGTAGCCGCGTAGGCCAAAGCGATGGCCGTTTCTTCTCCTACTTCGGGTTGCGTGGCAAATATTGATGCGGCCGCGGAGAGGTGGTACTGCGAACCCGCGACTGCGACGACCGCCATGGCGTTTTGGTTGGGGTAGTCTGCTGCGTCCACGTAGGTTACGTCAGCGGCTTGGTCGTAGCGCTTTTGTAGTTGTTTAGCTCTTTCTGCACGTCGCTCCGGATTGTGTTCAGGGTGCATATTGCGAGGTATGGGCGGGATAACTAGCTGATCACGAATGTTTGGAGGGATGGGTACTTTTGGTCCGAATTGGGTGGTGTAGGTTATGCCTAGGGTGCCTAGAATGTGCCTGCCCGTGGTGGAATGGGCAAGTCGTTCGTATTGGCTAATACAGTGCGCTTCAATAAGCTCGTCTATGGTGTTATGAATGCCTAGGGCGTCCAGTTTCTCGTTAGAGGTGGTGATGGGAAGATGTAGGGCTTGTTTATAGGCCCTCTTGATCATGGTATTGAGTTTGGACTTCTCAGTTGCATTGAGGCTAAGGTACGGGGCGACATAGGTGATCCTGCTCAAGGCGTAGGCGGTTACCAGGCGTATAAGGTTGCTTTCCTTCATGCCGTGATGTCGATTTCCGATGCGTGCAATGAGGCGAGTGGTTTGGTGTACGTGATTATCTAATTGCTTGAGTATGTCCGTGTTTCTGCCGTTTTGTTGGATGCGTAAGCCAAGGATACGAATGCTAGCTACTGTAGGTATGCGTTGCTGGTGCACGCGGAGTTCCATCTCGGGTGGGTGAGGGTCTGGACGTCGACCTCCCCAATTAGGCTTGTACAGAAGGAGCTCCAATTTCTGTGGGGAACACGCCAGGCCGCGCGGTTCTACGTATGCAACGACCTCGTTGATGGCTTGCTGCAGCGTGTCTTGGATGTCTCCGTCGCTGCCCCCGGTGACCCACAGGGTGATATCGTCTGCGTATAGGCTATGCTTGAGGTTGGGGATGCTAGCTAATGCAGGCGGTAGTCCGAGCAAGGCCACGTTAAACAGAAAAGGGGATAGAACCGATCCTTGCGGCGTGCCTTTACTGCCTAAGTGAATAATTGGCGACTGCAACCCTCCGATGGTAATGGTGGCTGTGCGAGCTGTAAGAAAATTCTTTACGTAGTTATAGGTTCGATGTCCAACCTGGAGTTGTGCCAGTTGGTTCAGTATGGCCTCATGCGTGACGTTATCGAAGGCCTTGGTTAGGTCTAGCCCCAAGATGGCTCTGGTGTCCAGCCTGGAGGTTTTGTTGCCATCGATAATTTGGTGCTTGAGCTGAATCATGATATCTTGAGCAGAAAGTTTCGGGCGGAAGCCAATCATGGTATTGGGGAAGAGGTCGTTGTCGTTCATATGTCTGTGTAAGCGTGTGAGGATGACGTGCTCGAGGACTTTTCCGACACATGAAGTCAGGGAGATAGGGCGGAGGTTTTCGAGTAGGAGGCGCTTCCCGGGTTTGGGAATCATAATAATTTTGGCTTCTTTCCATTGTGAGGGGAGGTTTCCAGTTTCCCAGTATGCGTTAAAATAAGCTGTGAGGGCTAGTATAGAATCCTCATCTAGGTTGCGAAGCATTTTATTAGTAATGCCATCAGGTCCCGGGGCTGAGTTAGGGCGGAGTGCGAGGATGACTTCACGAACTTCTGCTGCTTCTATGGGCACATCCAGGTGGTCGTTATCGGTGCCTGTGTATGCTGGAGCGGGTGTGGTAGGTTGAGGTCCTATGTATCGGTCTATCAATTCTTGAAGAACTTGTGCGTCCGTGCCCGAATGGGTGTGAATAATTTTTTGCAAGTTGTGCTGTTGTGTGTTCTTGCTGTTAGCCGGATCGAGGAGGCAACGGA
Source organism: Dermacentor albipictus (assembly GCF_038994185.2). NCBI lineage: Eukaryota > Metazoa > Arthropoda > Arachnida > Ixodida > Ixodidae > Dermacentor > Dermacentor albipictus. The sequence goes on along the minus strand of NC_091822.1, from coordinate 1,970,926 downwards.
GGATATTCCACGTTTTGGGCAGGTTTGGTTGCCACTCCATGCTGTCGCATGTGCTGTGCCAATTTTGACGAGTAAGTTGTGCGTAGTCTTCGATTTGAAGGGTGAGAGTACTAATACGCTTCCTGAGCGTTCGGTTGAGCTTGTTGCGTTTGTATCTGCGTTGCAGACTGGCGAGTGCTTCCCACATATGCAGTAACTTGCTATCTGCCTCCTGTAGATTGGCTTCCTCAGGCACCAATTTAGTAGCTTTGCTCGCGTCTTGCAGCAAGGATGCGACCCAATCTTCGAAAGGGGGTTGGGTACCCGAGAAAGAGGTGAGGGCTCTGGCCTGCCGGAAAGCGTCCCAGTTCGTTATGTGGAGTTGACGACCCTTAGGCTTTCGCGGGCCCACTCGAACTGTTGTTTGGATTAAATAGTGGTCGCTGCCCAAGTTGTCTTGTGTGTTGATCCAGTCTGCTTGTGGAATTCGTTTTGCGAATGTCAAGTCCGGAGTAGTATCTCTGCTAACACTGTTTCCCATACGAGTGGGAGAAGTTGGATCCGTGACAAGAGTAAGACCTAGATTCTGTCCGTCAAGCCATAGTTGTCTTCCCTTTCGGCAGTCCATTGAGTATCCCCATGCCACCGCAGGGGCATTAAGGTCCCCTACGATGAGCAGGGGGGCTCCCCTAGCTACTTGATCTGCTTTGGTGAAAAGTCGTAGAAACCTATGTTGTTCTCTGGGGCTGCTGTACACATTGAGGATGAAGAGGCTCTGTTGCTTGCGCCTTGCAGACGGGATGATCTCCAGAAAAATGTGGGCTGCTGTATCAATGTCTGTGTGATGCTGTATAACCGGAATGTTTCGCTTAACTAGTGTGGTTACTTGGGGCCTGCGGTTATCATTGCAAACTGCGGTGTATGCCGCGTATCCCGACAGCTTAGCCGCTTCTCCGGTCTCTTGTAATGCGATAACATCGGGGGAAGTATGTGGTGCGAGAGAGGTAATGTATTGCTCTAAGTGTGCTCGCTTTCGCCGGAAGCCCCGGCAGTTCCACTGCCAAATGCAGTAGGTAACACGTTCTGGATTACTCGCAGCCATCTTTGTCGAGACGCGAGTACGGCTTCTTTAGGGGACCTGCTCTGGGACGGATTCAGATTCAGATTCAGATTTATTGGTTCCAAAACAAAAGTAATTACATGACGAATATACAGACGAGGGTCCCAAAGTCAAAGAACTGTAGTGGGACCCTCGGTTAATAATAACAACATTGATGGTGATATCAATACACAGCAAATTAGCGTATTATAAAACAACATCTACAGATCAAATACATCATTAGACATGTCATTTACAATCAAACAGGAAAAGCACGTTATAACAGAAAGTCGGAAAAAAGCATGGGTGAAATACAAGAAATGACATGTGAGATAAAAGTCAAAGGTACACCGCCAGATCGTAGTTAAGTTATCGCAGGAAATGATGCTTAAGGTGTTTTTTAAAAATTGCAAGAGAAGTGCAGGATTTTATGGTTGATGGTAATTCATTCCAAAGAGAAATTGCAGCGAAGGAAGATGTTTTTTTGCCGTAATTGGTATGAACCATGGGTAATAATAAATTGTTGTTAGCCGCAAATCTGGTCATATTTTTATTCTGCAAAAGGTCAGTTGCAATGAACGGAAACGTAAGGTTATTATGAAGCAACCTGTGGAATAAGACGAGTATGTTAAACTGAAACAAATTAATAATAGGCAAGATATTATACGTTCGAAGTAACAAAGAGGCATTAGATTGCATGGAGCTAGAAGTGATAATGCGTATTGACTGATTTTGGATATGTTGAATTGATGATAAGTGACAAGCGTACGTGCTGCCCCATGAAACAATGCCGTAGTTAATGTGACTATGGATGAACGCATAATACAACGCTAGCAGAGCCTCACGAGAAAAAAAAGGGCGAGCTTTGATTAATGCACGTATACCAAACGCAGTCTTGTGCTTGAGATGCTGGAAGTGAGAGCGAAATGTAAGGTTAGGGTCAAGATGTATGCCAAGAAAAGTGACATCGGTGCTAACGGGAATTGAATGAATTCCAAGCTTTACTTCAGGAATAGAAGTTAAGGCCCTTTGAGCACTTTTGAATAACATAAATTTAGTTTTTAAAGGATTAAGAACTAAGTAATTGTTACTACACCATTTTATAATGTTACTTAATGCAATATTTAATTTAGAAGTAAGAGTAGTAACAGATTTGTCAGATGAAGATATGGTTGTGTCATCTGCATATAAAATGCAATGAACGCAGTTGGTGGAGTTAAGAGAATCCGGAAGATCATTAATATATAAAAGGAAAAGCAAAGGGCCCAGAACTGATCCCTGTGGTACACCTTGGTTAATACATTTTGTTACTGAGAAAGTATTTGCTGCATGTACTGTGTACGGCCGGTCAAGTAAATAATTTTTTAAGAATGTTAGCGCAGGACCGGTTATACCATAAGAGTCAAGTTTATTAAACAGGACTTGATGGTTAACCGTGTCATAAGCTTTACTGAAGTCTAAAAATACAGATCCGACTAAGTTACCCGAATCAATGCATTTTTTTATGTAGTCAGTTAGAGATAGAACAGCTAGATTCGTGGAACTTCCTGGGCGGAAACCAAATTGATTGTTCTTTAGCAGTTTAAACTTTGTTAAGTAGTTATTAAGACGTTTAACAAATAATTTCTCAATGAGTTTACTAAGGCAGGACAGAATTGCAATTGGACGGTAATTATTAACTGTGTGTTTGTCGCCTTTCTTAAAAACAGGAATAATCTTGGCATTTTTTAAAAATGAAGGAAATGCACCTTCTTTGAAGATAAGGTTAATAATGTTACAGAGCGTGTCGCAAACTAAATGCGCAACCAGTTTTAAATGCCTGACACAAATATTGTCTAAGCCAGGCCCTGTATTTTTAAGGTTAGCAATCGTGGAGCGCACTTCATTTGGTGTAGCTGGTAACAAGAAGAATGATTGTGTCGTACGGCTCAAAGTATTATGCAACTGCGCATGTATGTTGTTATTAGTGTAAACAGAAGAAAAGTAGTCCGAAAAAGCATTAGCAATTTCGTTGGGGTAAGAAAGAGTGAGACCTTTGTAATTTATTTTGGTTATAGAGGCATTAATAGGCGATTTGTTAAGAAAAGTGTTCAATAACTGCCATTGCTTTTTGGGGTTATCTTTATTCTGATCAAATTTATGTTCGTAGTACTTTTTTTTCGCCTGTTTTAGTAAAACATTCAGTAATTTACAGTATCTACTATAGCGTCTAGCTAGTCCAGTATTAAAGGGCTGACGTTTAGTTTTCTTGTACATGTTTTCCTTCTTTCTTAAACTTTCTAGAAGACCGTCCGTCATCCATGGATTGCGAGGATATTTATACTTTTTCCCACATTTTACAGTGCGTGTGTTAGTCGAAACGGCCAATAAAAATAAAGTGCAGAATTTTTTTAGTGCTTCTTCGGGATCAGACATAGAATTAATTGGCGACCAGTCAGTTTCACTGAGGGCTTCAATAAAGGTATCTGCACTAAATACGGAAGTAAAGTAGCTATTATCGTTCTCATGTATTTCATTGTTAAATGTAAGAAAAACAGGAAAATGATCGGTTATGTCAGTATTAATAACCCCGGAGCAAGGCGATGGTGAAATGTTAGATAACACGTGATCAATAAGTGTACTGCTCCCATGAGGGGCTACCCTAGTTGGGCAGTCAATGAGCGATTCAAAACTGAATCCAGCAAAACAATCTGTGTAAGTTGTGTACGAGGTAGCTTCAGTGTCAAGTAAGTTAATATTAATATCACCTACAATCACCACATCCTTATTTTCAAAAGCTAGCTTGGACAATACTGCATCAAAAAAAAGCAAGAAATCGTTAAGGGAAGATGACGGTGAGCGATAAATGCAACCAAGGATCAAGTTCTTGTTGGTATTAAGGAATGACCGGTCGACTTCTATCCACACTGACTCACAATGAATCACGTTAACTGCCAGATCAAATCTGCGAGCGTAGGTAATAGCTTGTGAAACAAAAATGGCGGCGCCACCATGACTGCTAGTTGGACGATGACAATACTCGGGTTGATAAGACGAAAAACCGCTCATGTTGTTGTCGGAATCAGAAAGCCAAGTCTCCGATATGCAGATAAAAGTGAAGACATGGTCAAGTGAGGCAATGAGGTTATTAATTCCATCTATGTTCTTGCGAAGGCTACGAGCATTGAAGTGAATGAGTGATCGTTTATTTGCGGTAAGACAAGATTTTACGTCAACGGGGTAAAGCAAGGCCATGGAAAAAAATGGAAAAAGTAGGGTGTTTTCCAATTCTGTCAAACGGATATTGTGATTTTGAGCCAAAGTTGCGACCATGTCTTGAAGCACTTTGCGCGTGTCGTCCATGTTTTCCTGTCGCTGTTGTTCTCTTGCCGCAAAGGCTTGCTCAATTCTGGGCAGTAGTAGCGTTTCTAGTTTCGCCGTAAGGAGGTTGTCCATTGCGCGTTCGAGAGCTTTTGCAATGGAGGCGTCGAGCAATGTGGCAAGCTTACAATCTAATGCTTCGTTGAGGTTGCATTCTATCCGCTGTTGCAGCTCAGTGAGGATCTCACAGTTGACATTTCCTTCTGAAGTGTATGCTGGTGTTGCTACTTTTGAGATTGGTTCGAGAGCTTTGCGTTTGTGCGAGGTTGGTTGTTGGGTGGTTTGCAGGCAATCTATTGCAGGGACAGGAAGGATGTCTGCATTTGATGGTAAATGCTTGGGTTGTGTGTCCGCAAGTTGGGATTTGAGATTAGCGTTTTCTGTCTTGAGTTCTTGTATCTCAGCACGTAAGGATCGGAGCTCCTGCATGAAGCTGTGCATGGTAGCGTCACTAACTGTGTTCACTGGGGTTGCTATAGGTTGTGTGGTGTGACCTGTGTGGGAGACAATGCTGGCCCAGCTTACCTTGGGGGGTGCGTCTTGCACTTTGACTGTGGCCGTTTTAAGGCTTGTGTTTCCTTGCTGCTGCGGCGGTGTTGAATCCGGTCCGCTCCGAGAGTGACTGCGTCCTTGTGACTGACTGCGACCTCGGGAGCGGCTGCGTCCACGAGACCGACTGCGTCCTCGTGAATTGCTGCGTTCGGGAGCCTGCGGTTGTAGTGTTGACTTCGGTGTTGGCAGAGCTGAGTCTCCATTTGCAGAAGTCGATGGCCCCATCTCCTGGTCAGCTCCTTGTTGTCCCAGTCGTAGGCGTTCCCATCGTCGTTGGAGTAGGAGGTGTGGTGTCTGGAAGCGGCGATGGCAGGACTTATCACCAGTCGGGTGGTCTTTGCCGCAGAGCGCGCAGCAAGGGTGACAGGGGTGATCATCCGGTGGATTTACTGTGTCACAGCTCTTGCATTTCTTCTGGGTTGGAGTGGGGCATACATCGGCCCTGTGGCCGACGGTCCCGCAGATGTCGCAGACCTCGATGCGCTTCTTATGTAGATAGCATTTGTATTCTGCTCCGCGGTAGTAGACATGGTACGGTACTTGCTTTCCGTCGAATACGATGAGCACTGAATTGGTCTTGCCCATGCGTCGGGCCTGCAGAATCGTAGGGTTCTTCTTGTAAATGAGACTGTTGGTAATGTCTTCTTCCGTGTCATATGAAGGGATGTTATGTATGACTCCTTTGGCTGTGTCCTCCGGCGGTGTGACGTATGCTGTGACAGCGTAGCGGACTGCTCCGATGGGGAGACTGCGGATGCGACAGTATTTTTCGGCATTAGACTTCATTGGCGTGCTAACTACAATGACATTATTATCCGTGCAAGAGCGGTAAATGTTGTCCTCTGCTTCTTTGGTTGTAATGCCCGTGATCTGTAGTATTGAGTCGCGTATCTGGGCGTCTCCTAGTTTGGACACGTTGAAACCGTCTCTTGGGCGTATGACGATCTTGATATCATTCTTCGGAAGTCGTGGTTGCCGTGGTACGCGTCGGCGTAGTGCGGGCTGCTCGGTACTCTCGGTGCGTGCGCTTGCTGTTGCACGGAGGGATCCGTGTATGAGTTGGGATGATGCCTCCGTAGTCTGTCGTTGCTTACAGTGGCTGACAAGCCACCCTGCTTCAACGGAAACTTCTTCGGGGGCTATTTTAGTGCCTTCAACCTCTACTACCTCCATAACGAGGGGAGGGGCTGCACTTACTTGATCTCACGAGGGTGCGAGTCGTTGGGCGAAGTCCTCGGGAGCCGGGACTGCGACAGCGACGCCGCGCACCTTCGTAGCTGCGGCGCACCTGTCTCTCGGCCAGACGGAGCAGCCGAAAGTCTTGTTAGGGTTAGCAATCTTGTGGTCGTAGAAGCCCTTGTCCTGGGTCCCTGGCGTCGGGACTGGTCTTGATCGGTAGCGGACCACTTCCGGAAGCTGGTTCCGACGTTAGTTTGGGTCCAGCGGTGATTGTTTGGCCACAAGAGTTTGAAATATACGGAGCCCATACGAGGCGCGTGCACTCCGTGAGCGTTGTCGTCGTCTCTCGTTGCTGAAGTTCGTGAGAAGGACTTCCGCATGCCCATGAGTCATGTTGTGTACGCCTCTAGCAATGGAAACACCTTGCATAAGCAATGGAGCAACAATTTGCTCTGCAATCACATTCCTGTGGCAGGGCTTCTTGCATGATACAGAGACAAGGCGGCAGGATCGCGACTAAGTGATCACATCGTTGTAGATTCCAAAACGCTCGTGTTGCCCGTCATTGATCGTGTCGCCATATGGGCTGGCAGAAAATGTCACCATACGTTCTGGAATGTTTATGACTGCACCCTGATCTTGCAGAAAATCCATCCCCACGATGGGTTCCTTGCAGCAGACAGGGAGAATGACAAAAGTGGCAACAAAGCTGGAATCACCGATGCGAATTCGGGCGGCGCATAGTCCTGTTGGTGTCATTAGCTGACTCCCGGCACTTCTTATGCGGGGCCCTGTCCACAGCCTCTTCAGTTTCCTGATGCAGTCGGCCAGCTCTTGCCGAATAATTGAGAAATCTGCGCCAGTGTCAACAAGTGTGGTGCGCAATGTCCATCCAACAGAATGCTAAGATCGGCACGGGCAACGTCATCGGCGTAAGTATTTGTCATCGTCATGTCGTCTTCATCGGCCTGAGTATTCGTCGTCGTTATGTCATCTTCGTTGGCGTTAACATTCGTCATCGTCATATTGTCTTCGTGGGGAGCGTGGGGCACATTTTTGGCGTCTCGACACAAGGCAGCCTTCCCCCTGGAGGTCGCTGCCGTTAGTTTCCCCGGCGCAGACTAGGGGAGCGACTACCCCTGTTGACGTCGGTGGTGAAATTCTGGCGGTTTGGGGAAGTGTGACGCACAGGTGATGGGGACTGCCAGCGACGACGTGGTGAAGCTGCCTGGCTGGTCGACAGCTGATCACTGTTGAGGGCGCGATGGTCATTGAAGTGCAGAGAAACGGCAGGGGGAAAGGGGCTGGCTCCAATGTCTGCATGGGGACAGTAACGGGCAATGTGACCTGGTTCGCCGCAATGGAAGTAGCGTGGTCAATGGTCGGTCGTGCGCCACAAGTTGGTACATCGAACTGGAGGTCATTTCACAGACTCCTGTTGCCACCATGGCACGGGAATGGGCCATGACTGAAATGGTGTTACCGGCGGTGAAGGGGGAGGCCGTCGGACCATGTCGGCATAGGTCGCCGGACGTGTTGCTGGACATGGGGCTGGTGAGGAGAAGGCTTGCTGCAACTCTTGGCGCACAACCTTGGCAACAGAGGCGACCGGCGACTCTGCAGGAGGAATGCCGAGGGCCCACAGCTCTTCACGCAAGATGCCCCAAATCATGTCCCGTAAGGAGGTGTGGTCAATAATCTTAGCTGCGGAGCTGATTGGCATATTGTTGGGCTGGCGGTCAAAGTGACAGCAACGTTGCTGAAGCACCCACTCGATGACATTCGCTTCCCTGATGAATTCATCGACCGTTGTTGGCGGGTTTCGTACATGACCGGCAAAGAGTGGTTCCTTAACTTCCTGCATCAGATGACGCACTTTCTTTCCCTCAGTCATATCGGGGTCAGCTCAGCGAAATAGATGAGCCATATCTTCCACATACATGGCGACAGTTTCGTTGGGTTTCTGTACCCGAGCCTCAATAAGTTGTTGCACATAATCTCGCCGATCCGAGCTCGAGAATGCATCAAAGAGCTGACGATGAAAATTGCCCCACGTTGACCCAAAATTGACCCAGCACCTCCAACAGTGTCGCAACATCAAAAAAGGGGTCGTGGAGCAGGAGGCACAGCAACAGCTTGCCGTCTTAATTATGAGCACAACCATGACTTCTTCACTGTGCCTCGACAAGTACACTCATGCGCACTCGCATTGCCCTATTCTTCAACGAAGTACAGGCGCAGCAATATATTGTTACGGTGAAGTGAAGGAAGAAGTTGAATTGGACTAGAGAAAGACGAAGTCTGGCAGTTGCCTGAACACCACATCCATCATTTGTAATGAATGAATAGAGTTTATTGATTGGAAAGACAGAGAGGTCGACCTGAGCTAGTGCGCTCTAGTCTGCTACTCTGCACTGGGGAAGAGGGAAGGGGAGTGAAAGTATTGGGATGGATGATGATCATAAGAGAAGTGGTGAGTGCTTATGTATACATGAGACAGTTGCCTCGCTAGAGCCGCTCGTCGAGCTTGGTGTCCTGCAGGAACTTCAACAATACTTTTGTTGCACGCACTGAAATTGCAGTGTCGGGCCATGGGCCGAGGATAGCTTCCTCCGACCGTAGTTGTCTGCCAACGCTGGCTAGGAAACTGTCTAACGTCCTTCGCTCCAGCATATATGCTGGGCAGTCGCACAGTACGTGTTGCAGTGTTTCGGGCATCTGGCAGTGTACACAATCGGGGTTGTTCGATTGGCCGATGAGGTGTGCGTAGCGACGGGTGAAAGCAACGCCGAGCCGAATCCTGTGTAGCAATGATGTTTTGCTCCGTGTAAGCTTCGGGGGCAAACAGAATTTACCGTCTGGGTCAATCGTATGTAGACGTCTGTGAATATTATCAGAGTGGGCTCTTCTGTAAGCCTTTGTAAGGTCCTGCATGAGTGCCTTGATCATGGAGTTGGTGTCAGGTCGCGAGTAGGCAATCTGTACTTCATCAGAGGAAGAGGAGGCCGATCTTGCCTCACTGTCAGCGAGTTCATTACCAAAGACACCACAATGGCTAGGCATCCATTGAAAGGTAATCACGTGGCCACTTAACTCGGCACTGTGACAAAGTTCGACGATTTCCAGCACGAGCAGATAGTATGGTCCTTTCTTTAAAAAGTATTTTAGCGCCTGTAGCGCTGATTTGGCATCGCACAATATCGTCCATTTATGGGGTGTCTGCGTTCTCATAAAACGGACAGCCTCTCGTATTCCCGCAAGTTCTGCAGCCGTAGATGTCGATTTGTGGTCTAATCGAAATCGTTGAGTAATTCCAAGTTGTGGGATGACAAATGCGGCCGTTGTGGCAGATGGTGTGACCGAACCATCGGTATATACTTGTACAGTCCCACTATATGATGTAAATATATGGGACAGGGTGAGCTGCTTCAAGCCAATGGAGGAAACGTGAGATTTCTTCCTAATTCCGGGTATCTGAAGCCTCACTAGTGGTCTTGGCAATGTCCATGGAGGTGTCACGGGGATGTCGGTGGCCTGGAATCGTGCAGGTACAATGCTTGCGTGACATGCAATAGCTTTAGAAAAAGCACAGTCAAGGTTGGTGCTTGGAAGTGTTGACAGTGGATGGTGTGAGTGTCTGGTTAGCAGGCGAAGATAGGTTCGCACAGGTTCACAAGACCTGTATATGTCGATAGGACAAGCCCGTGCTTCCGCTATTGTGCCCTTAGTTGACGTGCAGCTTGGCAAGCCAAGACATATTCGTAGTGCTTGTGCCTGAAGGCTCTCCAGCGTGCGTATACAAGAGGACCCCATGTTAGATAACACAGGCATGCTGTAGCGTATGTAGCCCACAAAAAGTGCCTGGTACACTTGGAGCAAACTTCGCTCAGAGGGGCCCCATCTCAGTCCTGATATTACACGAAGAACGTGTATGAAGTTGGTCAGTTTAGCCCTAAGCGCAGTAACATGTTTGGTCCAAGAAAGGCTGCGGTCTATTATCACGCCACGATATCTCTGGCGGGTGACTAAAGGGAGCGCTGTTCCGTCGACAACGATTGGATAATGTGACATTGATTTGCGCGTGAATGCCAGGACTGCACACTTAGTTGCTGAGAGTTGCAGGCCTCTACGGCGCAAGTACTTCGCCGTTATGGTAGCCGCACGTTGGAGTCTTGCACGCACTTGTGGACGTGTGACCCCAGATGACCAAATACAGATATCATCCGCGTACGTACTGATACGCACTGTTTCAGGTAGCTCGTCTGCAAGGCCCACCAGTATGATATTGAACAATATTGGGCTAAGGACACCACCCTGCGGAACACCCCTGCGAACGTCATGTCTATCAGTCTAGCCATCCGAAGTGGACATGAAAATAGTGCGGCCACTGAGGTAACTCTGCAGCCATGCATACATCCGGCCACCAACACCAATATCCTCAAGCGCCTGAAGAATCGAATGGTGGAAGACGTTGTTGTAGGCACTTTTGATGTCCAGAAATATTGCGCATACCAGACGACGGCGTCTCTTTTCCTGTTGAACAGAAGAGACTAGGTCGATCACACCGTCAATTGATGATCGGCCTCTTCTGAATCCATTGATGAAATCAGGAAGTCCACCACTTTTCTCGAGTAGCCATTCCAGTCTGCTCAGTACCATCCGCTCCATCACTTTACCGACACAGCTTGCCAAGGCTATTGGCCGATAATGTGAGAGATCATGTGGGCATTTCCCAGGTTTTAGTAAAGCCACAAGACGACTGCACTTCCAGTGATTAGGCACAGTTGCTGTGTCCCACGTAGAGTTGTAGAGCACCAGGAGAATTCCTCGAGCTTCTACTCCAAGATGACAAATCGCGGAGTATGTAATTCCGTCTGGTCCTAGACAAGTTGACCGGCGGGAAGAAGATATCGCAGCGTCGAGCTCGTGCATAGTAAAAGGTGCGTCCAGACGGTGATCACTAGATGACGGGAAAGTCAGTCGTGAATGGGTTGATATATCGTTCGAAGAGCTCACGAGTAATTTGCAGAAGTCATCGGCGACCTCAACTTCACGCCGGCCTTGCCGTATGGCCACAGCGCCAAACGGATGAAGCTGTTGTGGAGGCGAGCGAAGGCTTCGTACAATTTTCCAAATTCTAGAGAGAGGTTTTCTCGGATCCAGAGAGCCGCAGAATGATCTCCAGCGTTGTTTGTCAAGCTTGTCAAGGTGTCGCAGGACACCTTGACATGCTGAGCCCGGCGTGATGCAGTGACGTCTAATGGTGATTTGGTCCTTCTGTATTTCCGTTCTGCTCGACGCCGTATCGCGCGAAGTCGCTCGTACTGGTCATCAATAGATGATCTCGGTGAGGGTGCGCTGAGGTGTTTTGTTGTGTCACGTAAAGTTGCCGCGATGACATCTTCAATATTGGATGGTGCTTGGATGGCTTGACATGCATTGGTCACAGATTCTCGAAATGTTGGCCAATCGATAGAACGCACAGTGTGAGGAGCTGGGGGACGTAACCATTTCAGCTGAACATATGTTGGTAGATGGTCACTTCCATGGGTGTCGAGATCAGTACACCATCGTGTAGCAGACAGCAGGCTTTTTGAAACAAACACAATATCAAGACAACTGCTGTAGTTAGAGCCCCGAAGGTATGTTGGTGAGCCATCATTGATCACCATCAAGCCTTGACTAAGCATGAAGTCAGCCAAGTCTCTACCGCGGGCGTTCATCGAAGCAGAGCCCCACATGGGATGGTGGGCATTAAAGTCACCGATGACTTTGTGGGGACCCGGACAAGCTTTCAGTATGGACAGCAAATATGAACAGTCTATGCTCGATGTTGGGGGTATATACCTGCCAATTACTGAGAGTGTGCGCCGCTTGTACTTCAGCGTTATGCAAACGTACTCGTTGGAAGCATGTGCAGGAATGTCTTTACGAAGGCACGTTAAATTCCGACGAACAAAAGTGAGCACTTTGCTTAAATTGTGATCATTCTTTGACCACAGTGGCACATATCCAGATACACGTAGTGAAGACGTCATGTTTGGTTCACATATTTGGTATTTAAACATCCATTGGCGAAAGTCTGCGAGGCGGCCTCGTAGGCCTCTGGCATTCCACTGCATTATTGCAGATCTTCGTAATTGGTTTTCAAAAGATAGCGCCATGATGCCTTATTGTAGAGCCACGAGGAGCGGTTCCAAAGCATCTAGAACATGTAGCGCGGTCTTAGCAACCGGCGTCTGTAGTCCGCAGAGAAGTGAACGCATCGTAGTTATCAGGTGTTTCAGCATACTTCGTACATTTTCATTTTCTGTCTTATCATTCTCAACCACCTTTGCAGACACATCACCCGACGCGTTTAAGCCTGTTTGTTTGGGTGGGAGCGACGGCCAGTCAATGTCAGAGTCGGTCGGCGGAGGCGTTGTTTTATGCAGCGCATGTGTTCCACGTGCTGCTGCCGAAGAAGGTACGTCAGGCCCGCATCTTGATCGCAGAAGCAAACTTGGCAAGCGAGGAGCCTGCCATGCGGCCGATGGTCCATCTGTACGGGAAGCACTCTTGTCTTGCTGTCGTCTGTGTCGCGATCGACGTCTGCGGCGGCGTATCGATGTAGCAGCCTGTCTGTGAGTGGAGTTGTCCCGCACCAAGAAAGTTTATCTAAAGCAATTGGTAAAAATGGTGTGAATGTAAGATTATCTTTCGAAGCACTGACATTTCGTCCTTGATTTTCTGGCAGTCTTTTGATGTCGCTTCATGTGGACCGGCGCAATTGGGACATTTTAGGGCAGTAGCATCGTAGCTATCATTTTGATGGGCCCCTCCACACCGTTGGCATGTTACGCCGCCCTTGCAAGCTGCGCTTACGTGTCCTATTTCGAAACACTTCCGACACTGCACCAGTTTTGGCACGTAAGGGCGCACACGGTGTCTTACGTATCCTACTTTTACGTAGTCAGGTAATGTTTCAGAGTCAAAGACTATTTTAATACACCGGGATTGACCGAAGCGGTGAATCTGCACTATTGGTGCGGTGGAATTCAAAAGCTTCTGGAGGTCAGTGTCTGCAATTTCTTTGTCCACATCAGAGATAACGCCATTAGAGGTTCCTTTTCCATACGCAAAGAAGGAGCGCACTGGGATGTTTCCTAGTAGTGTGGCAGCCTTTAACGTATCCAGAATTGACTTGTTGTTCACGTCCACCGAAAGAATGTTCCTCCGAGCGTTAATTCTGATCTCGCTGACTTGGCCGGGCGCAATTCACTCAAAGTACTCCGTTAAGCTTTGCCTGTTCAAAGTATTCAGATCGTCGGTAGCTGTGGTAGGGACGTAAGCAACAGTGAATGATTGCTTACCACTGCCCTGCTTGGGCAGCGATTCACTGTCTGTTGACGTCCTCCTGAGTTTTCTCTTCAAACGGCGACCCACGGCAAGTGTGAAATCGTTGTCCGATTCCATTTCTTCAACCGTTGAGCTGTCGGAAGATTCAAGGGCGACAGCGGAAGGGCCAGTGCGGTCCCTTGTCTTCGATGCAGCCAGTGGTGGACGACCAGGGTCAAACGCTTGGTTGGGATTCCTATCCCCCATCCTGGAGGATGACGTTGTGCCCTTTGCACAGTCTCTGATGTTGAAAAACGTCCGAGACACAGGAAAATGAAGAGACCACAGCTATAGGCGTTCTTCTTCCGAGGCACTTCTTCTTCCTCCGGAGCTCCATCATTTGTAAATATACATTATTTTACACTCGTGGGCCTGCTTTCTTCCCGCAACATTTTGGTGGAGGTGCGGGGTACAACCACGGAACTTCGCAGCGGACGTCATCTACCTGCTGCCACAATGGCAAATCAACCGACACAAGTGACAACGCCTCGGCAGCCTGTGCCAACGGTCATCCTCACTCACCCGCAGGACCCGGCAACATTTTGTGGCACGGACAACGCCGACGTCGAGGACTGGCTTACGATGTACGCGCGAGTGTGCGACAACAACAGGTGGGATCCTACAATGATGCTTGCAAACGTAATATTTTATCTGAGGGGAACTGCGAAGCAGTGGTATGACACACATGAAGCTGACCTAACGAGCTGGGATGTCTGCAAAGAAAAAATGCGAGACTTGTTTGGCAGACCTGTCGGTCGTCAGCTGGCAGCAAAAAAAGAACTTGCGTGCCGCGCTCAGACGTCCACAGAATCCTATGTCGTGTACATACAGGATGTGCTGGCCCTCTGTCGCAAGGCTGATGACAACATGACCGAGGCAGACAAGATTGGCCATATATTGAAAGGTATTGCAGACGATGCCTTCAATCTCTTGATGTGTAAGGATTGTGCCACTGTAGATGCAATTATTAAGGAGTGCCGGCGCTTCGAACAAGCGAAGGGCCACCGCGTCACTCAAACTTTCGACCGGTTGCCCAATACCGCCGCGACATCTTCTTGTGAAGACCCGCCGCGGTTCGTTCAGCCCACAGGACCGGAAGAAATAACGCGCATCGTTCGCCGTGAGCTTGAGGCCATGGCCCTGGCTCCAGTTCGTTCAGACTGTCGGGAAAGCGTACCTGCTATCTCCCTTATACAAGCGGTCGTTCGAGAGGAAATGTTTGTATAGCTGGCCATAGAGAAGCGAACGAAATGGTTGGTTCGGCTTTTGTTCTCGACTGCCGCAAGGCGTTCATATGCCGTCTGGGCTGGCAACCGAGAGGCCGAGACAAGGCATACGGTCGGTTTTTGAGGGAGCTCGCGCGTCCCTTTTTGCCTATAGGCACTACAGAAGGAAGGCGACGGCCCTTGTTCGGGTCGAGCTACGTGACCTTTTGAAGAAAAGGCCAACCTATTCGAACTCGCTAGGCCAAAGTCATAAACAAGAAAAAAACTGCAACATGTGCTGCGAACGAGGAGCAGCGAGCGCCGTATAGTCCCCTGTCCACACCCATATGGGTGACTGCACCTGATAAAAAACAAAATAAATAAATAAAATGACTCGTGCAAACGATTTGTCTACTTTGCATGGAATCTTTGTCGAGAACAACGAGAGGGATGGTGTGGTACAGTCATAGACATCGCAAATTGGCAGTGCATGTCGTCTGCTAGGAAAGTGTCGTCTGTTAGGAAAACAAGTTGTGGGGCTTGCGGAATGGCCGCGCAGCGCATTTGTTACGAAATTGCTGTCCTGTCAACAAGCTTTGATGCTGAAATGTCGCACTCACGTATGCTCTCCTCCCAAGAGAATGCACCGCAACGCAAGACAGCACCGCGTTTTACCAAAGACGAAAAGAGCCTGCTGACGGCACTCGTGAATGAGTACAAGCATATTGTGGAATGCAAGGAAACTGATGTCACGTTGTTGACCAAGAAGAATGAGACATGGAAAGAAATAGCGAAACAATATAATGCCAATTATGGGATTATGCGGCGCGATCACCTGCAACTGAAAAAATGCTAGAACAACCTGAAGCAAAAACGGAAGGAGGAAGCTGCAAAAGAAAAGCAAGAGTGCTAGAAAACTGGTAAGCGCACATGTTCTGCATGACTGGCTCATTTAGGATACTTCTTATTATGCTCATGCGCATGTTCTGTATTCGGTGGATCAGTGCGTGACAGTTTGGCATGCTGAGCATAAATATGGTCTTGAGCACTAATAACTAGTGATGGCATGTGTAACCATTGGAGATGAGAAAATACGTCCGCAGTCATTCTTTCTGTGACTGCGGGAAGCACACCAGCATCAGGTGCAGGTGCTTCGCGATGAGCAGAGTCATCTTTCCAACTGCATGGCACGCGGTTGACTGAGGAATGCGTACCAGACTCCCGATGACTGTTAGAAACGTGGCAGCGCCGTAAAACATCACAGCCATCAGCAACTGCAGCATGAGAGGCACACAGGCTGTCCTCTGTTCTCCCCTCTTTCCCGGATAGGCAACATGGCGAGAAGTTGTCGCACGGCGTTCTTCTGGAATCTGCAACGACTGAGGAATTGTTCGTCGTCGTACAGCTCCATCGGATTACCTCGGTTACGTAGGGCAGGTCACGGAATTTTCAGTAAGAACTGCACCTCTGAAAGTGCTGTATCTACAGTGTGGCAAGCGAACTCGAAAGCAGCTAACCTCCGCGCGACGTCCGTTCGGGAGGCTGCCATGTTGGAATAACGCACGAAGTCAGTTTTAAGCTAGCCTCGGAGCAGACTTGAAACTTGAGCAGACTTCGACCCAGCCAAGTCGTTCGCAAGTCGTCCGCAAGCTCGAGCACAATTTAAGATGCGCGGCGAAGGTGTCTTGAGACTGCCAGAATTCGAGTTCGAGCCAAGTTAGATCTCTGCGTTCGGGGTTAGTGTGTCCATTTGATTTATGCAGTCTGCATAAGCTATTTGCTTACTTTGACAATCTTTGATGATTGTTTCAAAGAATTCTGCATTGCATGCGTAATGCATTGTACGCATAATCTTCACTGTGTGATGCACATACTGTGCATGACTTGAAAGAGCGTAGGTTAGGGCGTGTTGGTATTCCATAACTGAGGTTTTTATGCGCACGAAAAGGGACGAGAGACAGAGGCAAGATGTGGACACAGCGCTATATATATTAGCGCTGTGTCCGTGTCTTGCCTCTGTCTCTTTCTTTCTCTGTCCGTTTTCGTGCACTAAAAACTGCAATTGTGCATGACTATTTGCAGTACCCAAGGGTAGGTGTGGGAGGCACTTTTTTGTACGACTGGAATAAGGTGAACCTAACCTGGTGGCTGCAATGTCTGCTGCAGGTTTTGTTGCAGTCACACACATTTTGATTAAGTTTGAATGCAAAAGCACTCGTGTACCAAGCAATGGTGGCACGTTAAAAGACCATGAATGGTCAAAATTTATTCAGAGGCCTCTCCTATGATGTCTTGCATAGTCCCAGTGTTGCTATTGGGCTTTCCGTATTGTAGGAAACAACAAAAATGGGTACCAAATTTCCCAGAAACTTCCCAGAAATGCGGCATGCAGGCAGCCACGCCTCCATTGGAAGCATTTGAGCAGGTCTGAATAAGGACAGAAACTAGCATGATGCCTTTGATGATAATTTTTATTGGCATTTCCTTTCAAATGGGGCAATGACAAATAGTCACCTAGACTGCTTGACTTAATCGTGTTTCACTGCCTCTAGCGTTTTGTCTATCTCTCGCTGATCTTTTCCTGTACATTGACTAATGGATGGATGGATGAATGGAAGGTAGGAGTGTCCCCTTCGAAATGGGATGTTGACAGTTGCCACAATGCTCAGCCTTTTATTTTTGTTTAACTGTGTTGTAAGTTAATAAAATTTGCCATTTTCTTTAAATACGTCTTCCATACTTTTAATCTTATGTCACCTCTCTGCTGTTGAGCCACCAATCTTCTAATCGTTTTTTGCTAATTTCTACCACATATTTATTTACATGACTATTGTTATCTCTAAACCCTAGGGCCTCGGGAAGCGTGACTGTGCCCGCATCGACATCGGGATGGATACCATCACATTTTAGTATGAGGTGCTCTATTGTTTCTACAGATTCACCACATACAGAACATGGGTCTTCTTCTTCGTTAAATTTCTTTTTATAGCTGCGCGTTTTAAGACATCCTGACCTAGCTTCAAAGAGTAAGGCACTGCCTCTTGAGTTATCATAAAACGCTTCCTTCCTAATCTGCTGTTTCCAGTATTGATATAGTTCAATACTATGCTTCTTTTGCATTGAATTTATCCAATTTTTACCTTCCGCGTTTTTAACCTTTCGTTTGATGCTCTGTCTTTCTCCGTCCTCGTGTCTGGCATACTTACTGGTTAGCTTCTTATTTATTTTCCGCCATTGTGAGTCAACGCTCTTTCTGTATAGGTATTTAAATACCTTTGCTGCCCACCTGTTATGGTCCAATTTTCTCAGGCATTTTTCGTATAGGATTTTACTCTGAGCTTCCTGTGCTTCGAACGATGCCCAACCCATATCCCCCTGTACTGCCTCGTTAGTGGTTTTCCCGTGGGCACCTAGTGCTAACCTTCTCACAGTTCTCTGATTTACCTACTTCTAGTCTCGACTGAAACTCTGCCCTTAAACACAGGACCACATTCCCAAAAGTAAGCCCCGGCACCATGGTTTCTTTCCAAATACCTCTCAGTACTTCATACCTGTTGTACCCCCACAGTACCCTATGTTTCGTTATCCCGGCATCTCTTCACCCTTTTGCTATGAGAAACCGTTCGTGCTTTTCTGTGTACATCTGCCCTTTGTTTATCCATACTCCGAGATATTTGTATTCGGCCACTGAGGGTACTTTATGGCCTTGTATTGTAAGCTCCTGATCAGTTGTATCGTTGAAAAACATCCCACCGGACATATATTACCGGACCACCGGACAATAATATTAGTTAATGCTGCCACCTATGTTGTAAACTGTAACTAGAAGCAAACTGATTAATATACTCATCACCGGTTAGCACTTTGAGGTGTTTTCCCTTGACAGCTACATTCATGATTTGCCTGTTTCTTTATAAAATGCTGTGATGGCCGTACTCACTGACAGTAGAGAAAGTGTTAGCCCCATCAACGAGTCAGTCAATTAAAACAAATGCATCATGTATACGAGGCTCTCACTTGCAGCCACCCAAGCCCTCAAAATAGCCTTGCAGATTTGTGAGTGTCCTGTGTCACCACGTGCAGCCGCAAGCGGACATCTATGGCTGTGGTGCTATGGCAGCCCCCCCCCCTGGGGCGCCCCCCTGTCCAGGATGGAACAACTGAGGAGAGCAGCTCGGACACACAAGAACAAGAATCGGGGTGAGGGATTCTTCATTGTCTTACTGTACACATTCCGGGGCTAACGTGTGAACCACAGAGAGACACCAAAAGGTGCACGAAGGCATAAAGTTTCCTACTCAAATGTAGTGCTAGAGACAACTCTGGCACTGTGGTCATTTAGGCACTGTCAGAATGCTGGTTAGTAATTGGACTTATCTGATTTTTGTACTTGTGTATTCAGGCGTTCATGTGGCTTTCTTTATTATAATTTAAAGGTTATATGGCCTAAAGGATGCCTAAGGCTAGCGCCTACTCCCCTTATGTTGCCAAGCCTACAAGACATTCATTCATAAGACTGATCCTGGAATATGCCAGTGTGGTTGGGTTCCTTCACACAATGACTAACCTAGCAAAACTCGGAGTGCAAAGGAAAGCCATAAAATATATAGTACATAACTAGTACAGGCGCACTAACTCACCCACTCATCTTCTAGCTGCCTCTAGTCTAAAAACACTGTCAAGTAGAGCAAAACAAGTACACCTAAAGCTTTTATTCCATTGTCTTCATAACAACTTTAAAATAGACATGTTGAAATGCATCCTGATTTCTATATCTCTAACTGCACATCAAAATCATAACTGTATATTCTTACATCAATTAAGCATTTAAACATTCTTTCATTCCACTCACTGTACGAGAATGGGATCAACTGTACCCAACTATCACAAATTCCAAACCATTTTTGGAATTCACTCGTACAATTGAAGGCACTAGAGGACTAGAGTTGTGCAAACAATATGCTATGCCACTTCCCCCTTCTCCAGAATCAATGTTCACTTTTTTATTCTGTTAGCAATTATATGGACACCCCAGGTGCACTTCTGCTGTCACCGTGAGGTTCCATATAAAGTCTAAAGGCAATGAAATCATTTCTGCGGGCCGTATGCTGTATGTTTGAGTGAAAGCGTAAGAGGATGAGCCGGTAATCGCAGCTCAATCTTGTACATGCATGCAAGAAAAGTGAGGAGGAAGCACACCGTCTTCTGCTTCACGCAAGGCTCTGGGGGTAGGGTAGGGAGGAGAGATGCGTTCTACTCTGGGTAAAACCCCTTAATATTCGTAAAGTAGCGACACTCTCTTCTTCTGCCTTCACTTCTCCTCATTTCTCCTCTCTTGGCCGTGGCAGCGCCTACACCGCTCGAGCATAGCAGGCGACCTTTCGCACAGTAGTAAATGCACGCATGCTCGCAGAGTAAATGCACGCATAGCAAGGCGGTGCGCTTTATGCGTTCGCATTGGCTTTTCAGCTCTGAATAACTTGGTGTGCAGCATAGAATTTGTATACGGACAGATTTGTAGATGGTAATACAAATTCAGTGATAGCAGCTTTTTTTTCCTGTTTTAATAACTGTCTTTTAAAACAAGTATCTGAATGAGTGCCAATGCTGTGCCATGACGACCCCATATGTATCGCGTGTGCTACAATCAGGTATACAACACTTGTCAAGCGCGTGTTGCAAGATCTTGTTGCGAATGATTGTAAATAACACGTTTATGATCGAATGCCAACATCCTGACCTCCAGCTGACAGAGGGCACGAGCAATCGCTCGTTTGAAGGTTCGATAGAGTATTACAAGCTACATTGCCTCGAACGTGCGCTCTTGCCAATCTTCTAAGCATGCGCATAGGCTCAGAGTTGGGTGCTAGTGCTATCATATTCCGCATGCCTCAACGTTGACAGAAATACTGCGGCCGATCTTCGAGTTGGGACTCTGCGCACAGATAAAATAAGTTTTTTAGAATTCGTTCGTGAAGTGTGAACGCGATAACAGCACTTCACTCAGTCTCATACAAGAGCGTAGTAGGCTTGAGTAAATTTTTTCAGGTTAGTGACTTATCACGAATAACGTTTCATTGTGTGTTAGCTCATCCGTTCACTAAATGAAGTATTTGTCGCAAACCGAATTGCACTAACATACTGTATTTACTCGCATAATGATCGCAATTTTTTGTCAAAAAAATTGACGCAAATTCCGGGGTGCGACCATTACGCGAGTTAAATTTCCCACTAAAAGGAACATTTTCTTTTTTCATCCCGCATTTGCTGCGGGATGACAAGCAGGCGGCTGCTGCTGTCAGTGCGGGACACCAAAACAAAAATGGCGGCCGGCGGAGCAAGCCGAACGTGCTGAACGCGATTATTTTAGAGCGCAGCTCTTTGGCGTCCGTTCCTGGGTTTCGCGTCGTCGTCGGCGTTGTCGGCCTCGTAACCAGCTCCGCCCCCCTTCGCTGGAGTGGGAGACGAAGGACGCGAGCCGCGAATGGCGGAGACCAATGAGAGCGGCCCCTTCAGTGAAGTGCGCGCGCGATGCTGGTGTCATGCGGACCCTCCTTACGGCTCGATGCGCACTCGTGTCTGGTCTCAGCCGATCCGCTCGTTTCGTACTATCGTCTGCTCTCGCCCGCGCCTGTTTGGTTCTGTTGGGTCGGTCTCGTTCGCGTTTGTTTTGGTTGTTATTGTGTGAGATTGTTTCTTAATCTGATTGTATGCGCTATGCGAATTGTATAGTACTTTCTGGAAGCCATGCGGCACCAGCGATCACACTGGAACCTTTGACGAGTCATGTATAAACGCCGGCTCGCTTGATCCGCAGATCAGATTTTCGACCATTACCGACTCTGCTACATGTCTCTCTCAAATTCTTTGCTTCAAAATATCGCGAAATGGAAACACGTATAGAGCTGCGCTCAAATTTCGCATTAGGGAGTATCGTAATCGTCGGATAATTTTTTTCTTCTTGTGAGTACATTACGCGCACATTGAAACAGTTTCTTCCGTATCAGTAATGAATAATATTGTTAATATCGGCAAGTATGCAACAATAACGTAGCCATGTCCACTTTGAGGGGACAGAAACAGAGGTGGGCGCGCTTAGCTGCCAGTGACACAGAAACACATGGCGGGCATGCTGCGGAAACTACGGCATTTGTGTTCACTACTATCCTAATACGGCATGTTTCCGCTAAGGGTGGCCGAATATCTTAGCTGCGTTCATGGTGTTAGAATAGGTTAGGTGTACGAACGAGCCTCGCTGGCGCAGCGTGCCGCAGCTCGTAGTGTGCCCGTCCTTCGGCAGGCGGCGCGCCAAACTTGGGGGCCTTTGACGCAGCGCCCATGAACCATCGGGTAGGGTGAACGCACGCACGCACTGCTGGCTCCTTGCAATATATTATGAAGGCAAATTCAGCCTTAGTCATAACAAACCTAACACCTTGTGGTGCTTTATATTAAATGCTTGTCATGAAAATCGCAGGCCACTAAAGAGCTGTTCACTCTCGCTCGCACTGAAAGTTAGAATTGGCGCGAGCTGTAACAGAAGCTATTCTGTGATACGTTTCAGTGTTCCTAATATTTTATCCTTATATTAAGTTATAATGTGAGCAATGTTGTGTCAAATTGTGCAAAACGCTGTCTGTAAAACTGCCGACAGAGGACCACTGGAAGTTGGTGTCCGGAAACGAATGTCTTGTGTTTTCATTTGCAGCTGTTATGTGCGCTAGTTGCTGTGCAGGTTTCGGGCGCTGAATGTTGCTTTCATGGTTTGAAAAAAAAAAAAACACTCAATGCTGCATCACCATTTATTTCACACACATATCTGCAGTCACAAAAGAGGCCAGCTATTACAGGTTTTGCGTATAATTTGGGAGAGCTTCCGCAGCCGCTTTGTCGCATCAGATACAGCTACATTGCGCTATCTTCTGTTTAGTTCACACAAAAATATGTGGCATAAAAAAATACAGACAAGTAAAAAATCATGTGTTAAACAAGCTTAGCAAGCTTCCGCAGCTGCTGTGTTTTGTTTTTTGCATCAGCTTTTCTTTGCTTGCAGACTTGCCGTATTCTCGTTGCTATATGGTCACGTGGTAGTCACGGTGAAGAAAACAGCAATACGGTGGAATACAAAACTAGCTTTTATTGGGCGAACCTGGGCCCACAAAAACAGGTTACACTTATAGCACAACGATAGCGGCAAACACGGTCGGCCATCGTCGGAAATTTGATCAGCGGGTCAAGCGCGTCGGCTTTTATAGAGCAGTTGTCGAATGTTCCAGACTAATCGTTCAGACCCGTGTGCCTTCCACAAAGTTCTACACCATTCGCATCAGGTGATGAAATTAGATAACGTAAGGTTCGGCAACAACAGACAGCGGATAGAAGCATCAATAACTTTCCAGAAACTTCGGATAAATGCAGGCGCATGCTGTGCGATAACATTTGTAAGGTGGCGAATTGTGGTTGCCCGATAAAGATAAGTACACGTGTCAATATAGTGATGCAGAAGACATGCCATCATTTCTTCTTTGTGTTTGAAACAAGGAAAAGAAGAATGGTAGCTTTCGAGAATGGTAGCTTTCTACTGTCAATTCATAGACATTTCTGTGAAAAGTGTGCTTCTGAAATTCAGTCTCGGCGCTTGCAGGTGGAAAATGGTCCTACTGGGGTGTAATAGTCCACCTCGAGTTTTGCACTGAATTAGGGCACTTTCCTTTAGAGTCTGTGCAGCAGCTTCTCCAATAAGGCACTCTTTACATTTTGAGCATGTTGTACACTTAACAAGTTTTCGATACATAAAACCAGCAAGATAATAAATTATACAGTCAATAAGCTCTGGCTCTGTACATACATGATCAAAAACTTCTTCACACTCAGCTTCCGCATCCACTAAGCCATCCAGTTTTTGTTTTAGCTGCTGAAGTTGTGTCTTTTCTTCATTGTCAGCCTTAAATGCAAGCTTAATATCAGTCTGAATTATTGCATGCATATTATCGGCGGTTTGCATTTCGCAATTGCCAAACTTTGGTGGCTTGAGCAAACTATACACTAAGAGCATGTTATACATTTGCGGGAAAGTGGGCATAGAGGAGTAGTCATTTTGGCCACCTGCCTTGCGGATAATTCTGAAGAAGCATTCAAGCATGTCCTGATTGCCCATCAAGACATACCTGAACCCACACTCCTTGAGCAAATACCAAGAGAGTTCCAGTGCAGATTAAATTCACAGATTAAATTCCCTCTGTGGTCTGCTTGGTGAGGCAATTTTTACGGGAAATCTTTTCAGATAATACATCTTGCTCCCACTTGTTTAGCCAATACAGTAAAGAAGCTAAAACTCGTAGATCTTTGCTCCCTACAGTAATGCCTTCTCGCGGGCAGTTTCGATTGAGGGCGTCAAAGAGGTAATTGAGTTTCATGGTAAATTCCATCGTACCTTTCACATTTTCTAATCCTTGCATTCCCCTCCTCGAATAAAACTCCAGCCCTTTTGCTAGACTCCGGCTGAAAACTGGGTCGCCAGCTTAACACACATTTTTTCAGTGTTTGTTGGATTAATATGCGAAAATGTTAATTTAGGACAGACGTGTGCCAGGCCAGGTTGCTTCGAATCTTCAACAAACAATCTGTCATAGTGCGCCCAGTGCACCCATTCACCATAGACAACCAAAATCTTTTGTCAATGCAAGCAGTTCCGCACACATTTCAGGAGGTGAGGCACATTGGAAAAAACAAAAACATTGCGCTTGTCGTCAACAGTATGAGTCAAGAAGTGTTTAAGGTGCCGAAGAGCCCCACTCACTCCGAACTCTTTCCACATTAAGCATTAGCTGCTCTATCACACACAATTCCATCGACCAACACGCCAGCTTCCTCCAGGAGAAAAATTGCTTTCAGGATGAGCTGTGCAAGTTTGGTGCCTTTTGTAGGACCCTTGCTCGCAAAGACAGCAACTGGCTGTGAGTAACGATCCCCAAATGCTCAAAATGTGAGCACCAGTCCATGGTCGGCGAGGTCATCGCTGGTCATCGCATTGTCACCAAAATATCTGAATCCACAATAAGTCATTGACTTTGAGTGCACTCTCATCTCATTCGTTACGTGCATTTCGTCGAACACTAAAATCCCGTGTGGCTGAAGCTTGTCCTTGGTGGCCATTTTTTTCTTAAATGCTGCAAAAAATTGCGTGTCAAATCTGCACTTCACCCTCACCAAACTTAAATACTTTCGAACTGTTGTGACACAAGGAAGCAGTAGAACATCATTTTCTCGAAGGAAGGAATATGCCGATGGGCTGCGAATGTGTAAACAGGCACAGTAAAAGCCAGTCTTTTGTGAAGAGCCAGCTCTTCTTATTTGCGAGTTTGGCAGCTGCCAAGCAGTCTTTCACTGCTGTCAGCTGTATTCCTGGTAGCTAAGCTTCGGAAAGCTTTGCTTCAATGTCTTTCGCAGAAATTGTTTGTAGGCGCTTACGAGCTTGCTTAAAGGGACACTAAAGGTTACTATGAAGTCAAGTTAAAGTGATAAAGGAATGCTCAAGAATGTCTAAAGCGTCAATATAATCGCTAACAGAGCTTTAGTAACCGAGAAATTGAGGTAAATGCATGACACGATCTGAGACCCCCCAGCGACATTCCGGTACTAGCCCGATGACGAAGGCACTCCTCATCATAATTTATGTCACTAGTACTCAACTACTCATATTAAAAAGATCATTTCACTAGGTTATAAGACGGAAGAAAATGCAACTTGTCTACTTCTGTTGTCAACTTCTGTACTTCTGAAAAAATGACATTTTGACGTTACCCTTCAGTAGTATGGGTGGTCGAAAAATTTCGTTTTTGCTCGACTCTGCGCGCTCGACTATGCGCCGCACATGCTTTGGTGTTGCAGTTGTTTTGTTATCGCGTCATGCTGCGTTGGTTCTGCTGGCTCGCGAAACTTGCGTTTCGAACAGGCAGCAAGAATGCCACGTCCATGTGATGTCGTGGGATGCGCGAATGGTCCGCGGAACTTGGCCAAGGGCAGTTTCACCGGCGAATCCAACGGTACTTATCACTGTGTGCCAACGAGTGAACCTCTCCGTTCGAAATGGTTAAGTGCTGCACCTCTGGCACAACGCGTTGGCAAAGAGTCGAAAAATCGCACGTGTGACCGCCTAATCCTACTGCACAAAATCGTTCACGGATCATCTAACATTGAAGCGCCTATCTCACTAACCACACCTACTGCACGAGTAACCCGACGTACTCACCCATTAAACATAGATCCCTTCGTTCCAAAAATAGATTGCTACAAGCTTTCTTTTTTTCCACACACTGTTGAATTATGGAATAACTTAGATGGTTCTCTGCGTTCATTGCCGACTAATCAATTTCAGAAAGAACTGCCTAACCACGTTGGTTGACATGTTATGTTTATAAGTTATGTAACCCACCTCTGCTATGTCTCTAAAATGAGATAGCAGTATTTGTAAATAAATAAATAAATAAATAAATAAGTAGTATGCTCGCTGCACTTTCGTCCAGAGGATTACGAGTTCAACGCTGACTTACTGAACTCGTGTGGAGTGCCTTTCAAAGCAATGCTTTCCCATAGCGCTGTTCCGTCGGTCTTGCCTGCACTCTCCTAAGCTCAAGTACTGCAGGTCTTTGACCTGCATTTCTTTTGGTTTTTACGAAAGAAAAGCTACACATGTACGAATATGTACAGCCATGACATACAGTTGCCGTCGTAGTAGTAGGCAACGACACCGGCAGCGCGAGCCCTCAGCAGCAGGTCACGTTCATCAGTGCTTAAATCGCTGAAGTCGAGCCCAGCATCGCGAGCCAATGTGTTGTTGTCATGGTCGTCCATTGCAACGAGCGTCAAAGTTGGCGTCATAAAATAAAGAACCAGCTTATCGTCGCGCGCTTAGCCTTCCGCTAGCCACCATAGTTCCGCTTTCGCGCTGCTGTCGGCTCTGTCTTGGCTATATTTCTGGCTGCGCGTTGACCTTTTGCACAGAAAAGCCGTAGCGCCGTCTGCGGGCGCCGTTTTACTCATCGACGGCGCAACGTTGCTATGAGACCATGACGTCACCACTCCTCGATCGGAGGGCCGGCGATTTGAACTGCGCTAGAGGTACGTGGACGCTTGAGAACACATTTTCTCTTAAAATAAGTCCCTTCTTCACGTGAAACAAGCTTTTCCAGGTTTCTGTGATGGTATTTCAACAATCCACATTGACTTAATATAACCTTTAGTGTCCCTTTAAGCTCGGCAATGAGCATCTTCAGCCGGTTGCAAAGGCGATTCTTTGATCTTTTGAGGGCATAATTAGCATGCGTGAGTGCTGCAAGTTTTTCACGGTTTTGCAAGTTTTTCATGGAGAAACGAGCACCACTGGAATTCAACTTTCCTTGCGTCTCCGTTAGCCTCTTCTGGTGAATTCGGAATGTGTCTGAGAGGCTGAAGGACTTCTGGCAAACCGATGCACTGGCACTGAGGATTAGTGGACGTTTCTTGTGGTGCCATTTATTATCAGAATCGAGAAACGCACTTTGCGGCTCAGCCTTGGGATACTCTTTGACGCTAGGTCCTGCAGTACAATGCCTTACTTTGTCTACATGCTCCAAAATAGTTTTAACGTCCTCCAAAGATCTCACAGAGCTTGTACATTTTAAATCCTCCAAAGAAACAACTTTGCCCATCACCACTACTCTCACCTCCATTTTGTCATCAATTTCGACGACCTTGGCAGCCATCAGAGAAGCAGCAGGGCAGATGCCGCCCCACGAGCACGTTGCTCCATTCATGTCTGATGCGGTCATGTCGCCCCCTGATGCAGCATGTGAGGTAACTGACAGCAACTGGCTGGCAGATCTCTTGGAGCATTTTAGTTGAAGAAAGACAACACTTTTGACTTCGTCCATTTTGAGCCGGTGAAAACCCCAGCATTTAGATGGTAGGCACGAGAGTGGAGGGTTTTCGAACAAACTTGCGAATGCTGAGATCGCCGCTGTTGCTGAGCTGCAATCAGATTATTCTTCAACCGCTGTCACATTGCACTCCCCAGCGGCATTCGGAGAGGAGCGCATACCAGCTTCTTCTGAAACTTGTGCACAAGGTTCGGCGCTCCTCATCTTTTTTGCTTCTAGCGGCTGCCTTTCGGCGGGTCGTTTTCTACTTTTTGAAGTCTTCGAAAGGTAGGCAGGGCAGTCAGGGAATTTCGGCGGCAACGCGTCCTTTGCCAACAACGCGCGTTGCGGGACGCTTTGCAGCAAATGCCCGTTGTGCTCTGCCGTCCAGGTTTTGGACACAAAACTGGGCTCAATATGTCTCTCACAAATGGAGTCGGTTGTTTGTAGAGCTCGGTTCTTGGTATGGCCCGCCGCAACAGCTACAGCCGTTCGTCATTTTTCAGCGCCGAAAAAAAAACGAAAACTTTTCCTTGCAAGATCTGGAGCCTATTGCAGCCTGGCACAAAACACTTCTTCCCCATCACGCGAATAAGGCGGCACGTTCTGGGTGCGATCATTGCACGGGAAAGAAAAATATCTAATTTTAGCGACAAAATTTAGGGGTACGATCGTTACGCGAGTGCGGTGCGATTATGCTAGTAAATATGGTGCATGCATTGAGGACGGTTGCGCTCACTCCGAAGTAACATTTGCGAGATAGGACTTCATACTTACTACACTGCACAAGTCACTTGCATTATATAAACTTGTAGCAATTGTTGTT
Organism: Dermacentor albipictus; assembly: GCF_038994185.2. Classification (NCBI taxonomy): domain Eukaryota; kingdom Metazoa; phylum Arthropoda; class Arachnida; order Ixodida; family Ixodidae; genus Dermacentor; species Dermacentor albipictus. The sequence goes on along the minus strand of NC_091822.1, from coordinate 1,942,453 downwards.
ATTGTTTTTCGCATGTACCCCACTCCCCTCTATAATGCCATGGCGCTTGAGGGTATGTGAAATAAATAAATTATATAGTGAAGTGATGGCTGCACATAGAATTGCTGCGCTCTGACGCAGCCAAAATTATGGGAAGGGAAATGATGTTTTATAGAGGTCAAAATGATATGAAACAGCATTCGAGTTGCAAGTTCATAGTTTATTTTCAGCATAGATACATTACAGGTTTGTAAAGGGAGCTTCCTGGGCAGTGGTAACTTACGGCGTTCAGCATACTTGGTACAGCATTAGGTTGCAACTTCTTAATTCTTAACTTGCTTAAAAATGCAGGTTCGAATTGGTCCTCAGCGAAAGAATCCTACAACAGGTAATTTCAGTTAGACTGCTTCGAATAGAATTTGACTGATACTAGTTATTTACACAGCATTTCAGAGTAAACAAAACTGCGAGTGCAAGAAAGTGTCTTAGCCACTACATGCAACAAATAAAAAGATGTGCAGAAAACATTGACAATGATTGCCAATGTAAGGTGTAGCCGAAACATTCGAGAAACCTGCCCATTTTATTAAAGGAAAGACGTGCTTGAAGGCATATATTTGTTAGAGTCAGATATTTAGGCATATTTGTTACAGATATTTAGGCATCATTTGTAGTTAGCACCATCACGTAATAAAGCGCACCAGCCTAAGTGCCCTACAGCAAGTGCGTTTCAGAGACGTAGCGGCCACAGGAACTAATAGTGGAACAAATGAGCAAATGAATGACTAAACGAACATGCGTGCGAACTAAAAAAATGATCGAACGACTAAACAAAGGAGCACGAACAACGACTAAACCAGCCAGGGAGCGAGTGGGTGACTGCACGTTTTCTTTGCAAGTGCTTCACCACCACATCTTAACCTTTGCACACCTTTAACCTTTAAAGTTCACGCCAATTAGCACGTACATCTCAGTGACCTATGATGCTGTCACTCGGCGATGAACGCACCATGTAACTTGGTTTCAGGAGAACACGCGCACTTTTCATCGGTGCCTTTGTATCGCAAATCCACCGGTTGACCGCCTATGACGAACACGAAGAAATAAGGCAAACAAAGCTATTCTATTTAAAGAAGGCTAGTAAGTAACCGGAAAAGGCAGGGAGTTACTCTCCTAAAAGGAGATTTTATGATTGAGCCTGACATTTTGTCAAAAAGATTGTGCTGAATCTTTCGTAATCACGTTATCGCAGGCAGCCTAGTCTGCCCGCGACTAGGCTGCCGGCCCGCGACTAGGCTGCCGGTTGGTGTACAAAATTATTAAGTGCACCAAATATGACTAATGCGACCACGTAGTGCTTATGTAAACAAAGTACATGTCGCATAGGAATCATGTTAAAGCATGCAGACAAATGACATGTTCATTGAACTGTGCAATATCTACTACGTTATGGCCTGCAACAAATTGTGCAGGCCCCTGACACATACTATATTGCTGCAGCATGAGTCTGGCAAGCAGAAGAGGGAGAAGACGTTAGCTGGTGCAGCCTCGGGACGCCATCTTGACTTCACCATCAATCTCGTCCCTTAAATAAAGCCGGTTTAACATTAACCATAACTGTTTTGTGGTGGAGGTGCGGGGTACTTCGACCAAGACGACGGAGCTGCTGCAGCAAGTGCCACGCCGGAGCCGACGCCTTGCTCGACTGCCTCCAACACCACTTGAGATCCCGATGTCCCACAGCGGCGACCAACAGCCTTCTCTGGCTGCTCCAGTGCGAACAACCAGCGCCTGGATGCATCAGATGGAGCCCCGCTCTTTCTCAGGAAAATTCGGCGAGGACGGGGAGGAATGGCTCACCCACTACAAGCGTGTGAGCAAGTACAACGGCTGGAACTCCACGGCTCAGCTCGACAATGTGGTTCTGTTCCTCACAGTCACTGCGCTAGTGTGGTTCGAGAACCATGAAGATACCTGCACAACGTGGGACAGCTTTGTTACTCACCTCACAGAGTGCTTCAGCGATTCCACCGCGAAAAGGAAGCGGGCGGAGCAGACATTGCTTCAGCGCGCTCAAGTCGCACGTGAGACCTGTACTACGTACATAGAGGCAATCCTGAAGCTTTGCAGAACGGTCAATCCTCGAGTGTCCGAAGAGGAGAAGGTTGGACACCTTCTCAAAGGCATAGCCGAGGATGTTTGCAATTATTTAATCGGAAAGGAGAGTCTCGCCTCGGTTGCCGACGTCATCAAGCATCGCCGCACATTTGAGGCCTTGAAGCTGCGCCGTATCACGCCAAAGTTCGGCAGGTTAGCAAATGTCACAACGGTGGCAAGCGTTGATGAAAACGACAACTACAGTTTTCAATTTGACCTTGCGGCAACTATAAGGCAAATTGTCCGCGATGAACTTGAACGACACACCAAAGGGGCGGATGTCGAACAGCTTGGTTGCACTTCCAAGCAACCTCAAGAACATGCATCTTCTGTGACCGCATTGTCTGCCATGGCAGGCGTTGCAGATTGTCGAGTCGATCAGATGCGACAGCACCAGCGTACCTTTCCCGAAGACATGACGCACGATCAACGAACTCGTTGAGCTACCACCACGAATCGGAATTCGGAAGATCGCGTTTATTATTTGCAGCGTCCCAGGGTTGATTCTGAGGCTTACAACGTTGGTCGCACATCTCCTGTGTGTTACAGCTGTGGCGCCTCAGGATACATTGCTCGTTTTTGTCGCCGGTGCCGACAGACAACAACATATGGCCCACCACCAACTTGGCCTAATTTTGAATGTGACAGTTATGACTACCGTTGGCCGACAGACCCTGATACTGCAAACACCACGGGCGCGCCACCCCGGAATACCTTCCGTCAATATAGTAGAAGGAGTGACTCGCCAGCTTCAGACCGCAGCCTGACGCCCCCAACCAGTCGCCAACGCCGTTCACCGTCACCACGGCGACGTGCTACGTATCCACGGCCGTCGGGAAACTAGCCGGCGCGGCCGATGGAGGTAAGGTCGCCGGGCAGACTGCGTCTCTGCGAAATACTCCTCTGCCTATTATGATGGTGAAGAACAAAGTGCGTGTGTTAATTTATAGTATACCTGCAACAGCATTAGTGGATACTGGTGCTACCATTTCTGTCATGAGTGTGACTTTCAAAGAGAGGCTGGGTCGGAAAGTTATGTTCCCGTGGAATGGTGATGTGACGTTTGGTGGTGTCAGTGGAGAGCGCCTAGTTCCCCTTGGTATTTGTGTTGCAAGTGTTTTGTTCGGAGGAGAAGATCTTAAAACAGAATTTCTCATACTACTGCGGTGCACTCATGATGTGATTCTCGGCATTGATTTTCTTCGGGATTGTGGTGCATCGGTTAACTGTGGCTCAGGCAAAATTACTTTGAATAGTGCGCTTCTCGCCACCCTTGCCAACACATCCTTACCAGTGAAAAACTATATTGTTGTTTCGAACGATTTGCTGCAACCGCCTTGGTCGCTGTCACCTATTCCTGTCAACTTCGCTGCTGCCGACCTTTCATCGTCTGACGCGCAAGTCCAGCCACTTACGTCGAGCTGCGCAAAAAAGGATGTACTTGTACCACGCTCTGTCGTGAGAGTAGTGAATGACGCCTCAAATTTGTGGGCTTTCAATTATTCTTGCGTCCCTGCTGTTCTTCTGCGTGATATGAAGCTCGCTGATTTTGACGAGATTACTTACAGCTCCATTACAGTTCTAAGCGAGGAGGAGCAGTCTCATACTAGCGATCCTCACCAAAGCACTTCTGAAGAGCAGATCCTATGGATGATCACCCGTCGTGGTTGCTCAGTGGCTATGTTGTTGGGCTGCTGAGCACGAGGTCGCGGGATCGAATCCTGGCCTCGGTGGCCACATTTTGATGGGGGCGAAATGCGAGAACACCCATGTACTTAGATTTAGGTGCACGTTAACGAACCCCAGGTAGTCAAAATTTCCGGAGTCCTCCACTACGGTGTGCCTCATAATCAGAAAGTGGTTTTGGCACATAAAACCCCTTCCCCCCCCCCCTTTTTTTTTATGGATGATCAACAAGGTGCTGCCCTCACATGAGTGCCACGCTCTCGCACAAGTTTTGTGGGCACATCTTTCTGTGTTCGATTTCACGCAAGGCTACAAGGAGGCTTCATTTCCGCATTCTCGTGCTCGCCACAGAATTGACACCGGATCTGCGCACCCCATTCGGCAAGAGCCTTACCGCGTTTCTTCAACAGAGAGGACAGTTATTGCTGAACTGGTGAAAGACATGCTGCGGAAAAGTGTTGTTCAAGAGTCCTCTAGTCAGTGGGCAGCACCAGTAATCTTAGTAAAGAAGAAGGATGGATCGTGGCGGTTTTGCATTGATTACAGGAAACTGAATGCGGTCACCAAAAAGGATGTGTATCCACTTCCTAGAATTGATGATGCCATTGATTGTTCACATTCCGCTGCCTATTTTTCATCACTGGATTTGCGATCAGGGTATTGGCAGATACCCATGCACCCAGAAGATAAGGAGAAAATGGCCTTTGTGACACCAGACAGTCTTTATGAATATAAATGTTATGCCGTTCGGCCTTTGTAACGCGCCAGCAATATTCGAACAATTCATGGATACTATCCTCCGAGGACTAAAATGGGAAATTTGTTTGTGCTACCTCGATGATGTGGTGTTTTTTGGCAGCACATTCATAACAGCCGTCTCAGTCTTGTTCTGGATTGTGTCAAACAAGCCGGCTTGACCCTAAATTCTAAGAGATGTCATTTTGGGGAAACCAAGACGTTACTACTTGCGCATCTGGTCGACAAAAACGGTGTGAGGCCAGATCCACGGAAGATTGAGGCAGTCAGCTCCTTCGAAGCACCGAAGTCAGTGCGGGAGTTGAGGAGTTTCTTGGGCCTGTGCTCGTATTTTCGTCGCTTCGTCCCAAGATTCGCCGACGTGGTGTAGCCTCTAACATGTCTTCTCCAAAAAGCCGCCCCTTTCAACTGGACATCGACTTGCAACGACGCTTTCCGCCAGCTAAAATTTCTATTAACGTCAAGGCCCATGTTGCGTCACTTCGATGCATCCGCACCTACGGAAGTGCACGCCGATGCCAGTGACATCGGCATCGGTGCCGTACTAGTGCAACGTCATCAAGGAGCTGAACACGTTGTGGCTTATGCTAGTCGCTCTTTGACTAAGGCGGAACGCAAATACACTGTGACCGAGCAAGAATGCTTGGTAGCTGTTTTCGCTGTCCACAAATTTCGGCCCTATATCTACGGACGCCCGTTCACTATCGTTACTGACCACCACACGTTATGCTGGTTGGTGAATCTCCGTGACCCGAGTGGACGACTGGCACGTTGAACTCTTCGACTGCAGGAGTACGACTTCGTTATTTCCTAAATTCCGGGCGTTGCCACGCAGATGTAGACTGTCTTTCTTGCCTTCCTCTGATGACGACGGAGTGTGACGAAGACAATTTTGATGACTGTTTTACTCCCATTTCTTCTACATTCAGACTCGATGACTTTCAAAGCAGAGCAGGAAAATGATATTAGTTTGGAACCTCTGTTTGTAGCCGCATCGCATCCTGGAGCCACCGGTCGATTTTGTGTCCATGACGGCCTGCTTTACAAGACCAATTATTCTGCTAAAGGCGCACGCTTCCTTCTGGTAGTGCCGCAGAGTCTGCGAACGGACATACTGAGAGCCATGAAGACGATGTGACCTCTGGCCATCTAGAATTCATCAGAACTTTGAACCGGACACAGGAGCGTTTTTACTGGCCCAGAATGCAGGACACAGTCAAGCGCTACGTCGCCAGTTGCGAACATTGTGAACACTACAAGCGCCCTACGACCGCTCCGCCAGGTCTTCTCCAACCTCTGCCGCGGCCTCGCCTGCCATTTCAATAAGTGGGTATCAATCTTCTGGGCCCATTTCCCCAATCGTCTAACGACAACCGATGGGTGATCGTATGTGTCGACCATCTGACCCGTTACGCGGAAACGGCGACCGTACCATCTTCAACAGTTGGGTCCGTTGTAACGTTTTTGCTTCAATTCATTATTCTTCAACATGGTTTCCCCAGTGTCATCATTAGTGATTGTGGTCGTCACCTCGTTGCGGACGCCGTAGAAGAACTGCTTCGTCTCTGCAGTTCGCAGTTTCGTTATTCAACGCCTTATCACCCTCAGACAAATGGGCTTGTAGAACGTACGAGCAGTACTCTAACTAACATGATGGCCATGTACATATCTTGCGATCACAAGCACTGGGATGACCTACTCCCCTTCATCACCTATGCTTATAATACTGCAAAGCATGAGACGACCGATTACAGTCCTTTTTATCTCATTTACGCGCGTTCACCGCTAAGATGCATCGACACTATACTACCGTTTGACTTTCAGAGCGAGTACTCTGTTGTGTGGGGATGCGCGACCCTCGCCCCTCCCCTGATGTTTTTCCCGCATAGCGCGTCTCCTGTAGTGCGGCTTCGCCGCACACGCGGCGGTCCGAGTGGTACAGGCGCAGTCCGAGAGATGGCGCTAGTGTTGCGCGGCTGCGGGGTTACCCTCGGCGGGAGAGACAAGGCGCGCTCTCTTGGGTTCGAGACAGCGAGCAGGCCGCACGGACCTGCCGCGCGTGCAGCGCCCCTCTTTCCCGGCGGGGGACGTCTCCCGCGAGCACGCGGCGACCGATGCATCTGCGAGACCGCCTCGCGTGGCCGCCTTCGAACGCGCCACGATTCGCGTGACTATACACGCGAACGACCAGGCGTTGGGATCCAGCATGGAGCAAACATATTCGCTCACGAGGACGCGGTGAGTCGGACTTCTAGATTTGTCGCGCGCCCATCGGCATGTTTTGTGGATAGCAACTCGGCTAGCAGGCATTGATGTATGAAAGGTGCAATAAATGCCCTTGTGACTGTTTGCACTACTGTGTTGTCGTTCCTTTGTCCCAAGAGTACGGTGTGAGAAAATCCCACATCAGACCCCACATCTGGCTGCCCAACGTGGACCTCTTGGGGCATCGGACGATAGTCTTAACAGTTTGCTTCGTTCGAGACCTTTGTTTGAACCGAAGCGTAGGCCTAGCGTGAATTGTGATCGCTAGCGTCGGCGGCGTGCTTTCTTGAGCGAGGCGACGGTGGCTGTAGTGTGTTTGAACATGTCAACGTGCTAAGCCTTTTCGCAAGTGTTTTTTTAATGGCATTCGTTGGTACGAGAGCCACGTGGTCTGCATCCTGGGAGAGCGAGGCTGAGCGCCCGCGGAGCAGTGGCAAGCCTGAAGCGAGTGAGTACGGAAGCCTCGTGGGTGGTCCGAATTTCCTATGTAAATAGCTTCTTCTATCTCTTTGACTCGGATGAGTCGCGGCTCTGGGAGCCGGGTGGCCGCGGGCCACGGGTGCCACTACGGGCCGACTGGTATTGCGGCCTGGCACCGGGCGCTCCGACACCGTCTGGGACGGTGGGCGCCGTCAACTCGGATGCTGTGTGCACCGAGCGGAGTAGGACCACCTCACAGAGCTGACGTCACCTCGCGGCTGCCTGTTTTGCGCTCATTTTGGGTGTTGTTTTTGGATGGCGGTTGTTGTCAGAGTAGCGACGCTTTAGGCCTAAGGCTTTACGAAGCTGCCTGTCGCACGTGGAGGGACACAACCTGGTGGACCGTGGCGTTGAGGTGTTGCAAGTTGCTTCCCTCATTCTATTTAGCCTCGCACGAATTGAAAATTACTCGTTCGACTCAAGAAAGCGAGCTTCGTTCACGTGAACTTAGCATCTGAGTAGCTGCCCGATCTTTTGCTAGCCGAGTTGAACATCGTACCACGTGGGCGATGCGCATGCAGACTTCCTCTCTCTTGCACTACTTTAGTGTTTGCCGAGTGTGTTGAGTTTACGCAGTGTGATTGGAGTCACCCCTGGTTTGCCGACGCCTGCACATCGTCTGCGCTGCTGCCCCGGACTACGATCGAGCCACCCCGGGCGATGGTGATGCTGTGGCCAGTTCGGCGCGACGACTTCGGCGGCCTCCTGTATCCAGCTCGCAACCCTCGGCGGCGGACAAAAGAGCCGGCGGTCACCGACAGCTACTGCGGCTCCCGCCAGCAGGGCGCGTCGGCGCGAGCGACGCTTGCTCGTACCGACTACTGCGTAGTCGTCACCGGAGTCCTGGCTTGGGATCGTGCCGCCGAGGCTGCAAAGCTGCTGCTGTGACCGGCGGACGCCAGCGGTGCACCCAGGGACAATGTCGGCTCGCATGCTATGGACAGCGTGTGGACATTTCTTCGGCGCGGCCACTGTTACATGTACTACCTTGTCGCGAAGCGCGCGTTGATGTGAGACCGAGTGACATGTTTCGCCGGAATATGTAGTGATTTAAGGTTGGGGGGATGTGGGGATGCGCGACCCTCGCCCCTCCCCTGATGTTTTTCCCGCATAGCGCGTCTCCTGTAGTGCGGCTTCGCCGCACACGCGGCGGTCCGAGTGGTACAGGCGCAGTCCGAGAGATGGCGCTAGTGTTGCGCGGCTGCGGGGTTACCCTCGGCGGGAGAGACAAGGCGCGCTCTCTTGGGTTCGAGACAGCGAGCAGGCCGCACGGACCTGCCGCGCGTGCAGCGCCCCTCTTTCCCGGCGGGGGACGTCTCCCGCGAGCACGCGGCGACCGATGCATCTGCGAGACCGCCTCGCGTGGCCGCCTTCGAACGCGCCACGATTCGCGTGACTATACACGCGAACGACCAGGCGTTGGGATCCAGCATGGAGCGAACATATTCGCTCACGAGGACGCGGTGAGTCGGACTTCTAGATTTGTCGCGCGCCCATCGGCATGTTTTGTGGATAGCAACTCGGCTAGCAGGCATTGATGTATGAAAGGTGCAATAAATGCCCTTGTGACTGTTTGCACTACTGTGTTGTCGTTCCTTTGTCCCAAGAGTACGGTGTGAGAAAATCCCACATCAGACCCCACAGTTGCCAAGATGCTTTGTCTTGCTGAAGAGGCCCGGCGTGTCGCTCGTGTTCGTACTGTGGCATCGCAACCCCAATCGAAAGAGCGCTATCACAGTCGACACCAGTCTGTCTCGTACGATGAAAGGAGACGTTGTGTGGTTGTGGACTCCAGAACGTAAACGTGGCTTATGCGAAAAGTTTTTACCCCAGTACACTGGCCCACTTGTCTTGTAGATCGCTTGAGTCACTTGACGTACGTGGTGGCACGCTTGACGTCCGCTGGTCGTCGGTCTAGCCGGACCCAGTTAGTACATGTTGCCCGTCTTAAGCGGTTTCACCCTACGCTTTCCGAGTGATTTGGACTTGCCCAGTGGGCTTCGTCTGGCAACCGGGGATTGCTACGACATGAGCGGGGCGAGCAGCAAAGGAAGAAGACGTTAGCTGGTGCAGCCTCGGGACGCCATCTTGACTTTACCATCAATAGGCTGTTTCACATGGCGCGATTGGGGCGAAAAAAATCGTTCTGCCACGCATGTCGCAGAGCGATTTTCGCTCACAGCTTTCACATGCGTTTGCGGCAGTGCGATATCCGTCGCAGCGATGCGCAAGGTTGCCTTTTGCTCACAAAGTATCCATGCCTGCATCGTTAAATAAAAACAACATGGAAACTAGTCAAATATTCGAATTTTCCTATTTTTATTCGATAATAGAATAGGTACATCATTTGTTACGTTTAAAAGGGTTGAGGCTTTACGCCAGCTTGCAGATACGGTGAGTGAGGCGCTGCACAACACCGCAAGTATGAGCGTGCGGCTTGCGCAGCGTCGGTGGGGTGGTTCCGTTTAGTACACTCTAGTTTTGTTGTTACTATGGAAGCCGCAACTTTTTACCCTGGATGATTATTTGCTTTTGCGAAGAACAAACTTCTGTTGAGTGTGCATGTATATAAGCAGCTGGCACGATTTGTAGGGATTAAGAGCTTCACGACGGCGGCAATCAAGTGGGTACGTGCCTTATGTTGAAGTGTCGTGCAGCTGGATAGCATGCAGCTTCTCCTTTCAAACGAATTATGTAAGCGAAAGAAAAAAAAAAGTATGAAGCTCCTAAGCCGCAAACGCTGGTGGGTACGCCCTAAACATAGCTAGAACTGACGCGCGACATTGCTCCACAAAGCTATCAACGCACGGTGAAACGCACATTGCCCCTCCCACATCGCGCCGATCGCTGCGACAGCGCGACCAACTTGTTGGAATCCAGTCGCGGAGAGCCCACGACGTCGCGGCGGTCGCTGAGCGACGGAATTCGCTGTGTCGCTGAGTAAAAATCGCACCATGTGAAACAGCCTAATCTCGTCCCTAAATAAAGCCGGTTTCACATTAACCGTAACAGTATTATACTATACTATACTACTCTGGCCGTGGCGTCGGCCTCAACCAGAGCGTGCGAGGAGGAGGCGGCATTCTTCAAAGTGTAGTGGTACTTTACGAACTTTAAAGGGCTATAATTCCGGGTGGCCCGTGCAGCCACGAGCACCCGCCCAAGCCGCTGCTGTATCTTGATGGCCATCTGCAATGGGAACAAGGTCCGCCTGTGCGTTGCATGTTCGCAGTTTTGTTTGTGTTGATGCGAGATGCAGCACAAAGGTCCATTTACTTGTTACTGCTACTGCTGTGCTTCCTCACTCCAGTGTCATGACTGAGTTTCCACTGTCATCGAGTGAGATGAGCGCATGACACCATGCTTGTTAGTTTATTTAGTATGCCTATGTCTACAAGTTTATACGGCCAATAATACTACTATCCTTACTTCGTATAGCTGTCTGCTAATTTGCTATTGATGCTTCGGCTTTCAGGCAAAAGTGCAACTTTCTTTCTTATTTAAATGTTTGTTTCTTCAATGTGAAATTGCTGTGTTTAATACCTGAATGCACTTGAGTGTCTGCCATATACACTAGTGTGCTGTACACAATTGTACGAAAAATGCATTGTCTATATTTGTGTAAACATTCTTTTTTTTTTTTGCTGTAACCATTTCTTTTTTTATTGTCCTGCGTTCACTATACATGCATTAATTTTTGCCTATTTGTAGCCCTTTACTATTCTTGTATTGACTTTCTGTATTGCCCTCCTGCTGTGCTTTTGGCTCAGAGCAACAGTATTCAAAATAAAATAAGTATCAGCCTAAATTTCGAGGCAGCCCTACTTTTCTAAACACCGAGGCAGTAAGGCTGCACACATGCATAATCACTGCTCATTGTTGCATTTATAACGCAATATTTTGTTAAAGTTACTGGTTTGCAATGTCACACAGGTGTTTGAAGCCAGGGGGACAAAATTTTGCCAAATCCACGCACTATCACTCCTATGCTGACCAAAGCACCATGCTTGCAGTTTCCGCGGACACCAGTGCCAGAGTGTACTCTGGTGATTTTCGTAGGAAACTCTGTGCACGAAAGTGCTTTCGTCTGTTCCTCTGTGTGTCTTGCACTGTCTATGCCTTCTGGTGCCTTCACTTAAACAGCACTCCACATCCAGCACGACCCTGTGGGACCATTCACTGTGCAAAAGGCACTGAATAGGACATGCCTGTTCTCTTTTTCCTTTATAGGCTTAACCTTCGTGCATTAAATACAGCAATATATTTGTGAAATTACATTGCAGTTTTGCCAAAAGTGCCAAGCATTGGTTGCAATACTTAAGCATCTCCAGTTCTTCTATCTCCTTTATTTCAGCTTCACTCTGCAGCTTGAGAAATACTGGTGAAACTGGACAGGACACCAGTATTTCATCATCTTCTGGCTCTACGTTTTTCACTTCTTTGATATTTACTTTCTCTGTTTTATCTTTTGTGGGTGTGTACATGCGTACATGCATGTCTAAGAAAGCTTTTTCACACACCACATCAAAAATAAAATTGAGTATCAACTTAGTTGCAAGTATTGTTTGATTTCACACGACCCTGTGTGTCTAGACCCTGTCAGTGGTACCAGTTGCATTGGCATCGGTGGTGTGGTCTATCTGCTCAGCTGGGATGCCGTAGACCTAGCACAAAATCCTGATGCAGGATTGGACTGACATCTTCAGCCTACTGTTGATTATCTCAGTGTTTGTCAACACGCCGACCACGCTGCAAGTTGTGTTGTGCCATTGCTGCCGCTGCACATGCTGGTGCTATGATAAAGAAGTGCCAAGGCTTGGGTTTTTAAGACTCGAAAAGACAGCAGCTGCTAGTCACAGGAACGATTATGGATGTAAACTCGGTTGGACAAGAACGGGTACAAAATTTCAAAGTAGTAGCTTTCTTTGCCTGCTTCCCTGAGTTTCGTGACCGTCATCGTTTTGTACAGCTCACCTTGCAGCAGCTCTGTAAGAGAATGAGAGAGAGCGAGTAGGTACTGCAGGAGAAAATTGTGCTGTGGAGCTGAAAGAGAGTTTGCTACCGTGCGACGACATCAGTGTGAGTTGTGGCAGCATGTGTGTCACTCAAAATTCTCACCTGCTTTCCAGATCTGAGGTACATGTGCCGTATTTTTTTTAAGTGTTCAGTATGTTTTCCACTATGCTTAAGCAAAGAAAGAAAAAAAGCAGAGGTCTGTGTCACTTGTTCCTCGTATGAAACAAAAGTTTATTGCAGGTCATAAAAAATTATAGTAGAATTCTGCATGGAAAATCTGTAGATTTTTCGTGCTTTTTTTAAGCATTTTTTTTTTGAAGCCTCAAGAATGTCTTAAGATGAGTACGTACCTTGTAGGAATATACTGAAATTAATTTTCAGAAACGTCTAGTACGAGCGTATATACTTCAAGTGAAATACAGTCGAACCCACTTATAACAATATTCAAGTGCCACAAAAATTTAACTGTGATAACCAGTAATTGTTATAACTGGGTTGCATGAAAAAAATCAATATAGTGGGACAGTAGAGCTGATCTGAGAAAACTATAATGGTGGGGAGGCCAGTGCCCCTCCCCACCACCTTCCTCTGTCCGGCTGCCAATTGTGTTCACTTATTTAACCGCTTCCTGGGCTTTCTGATCGCATGTAACAAGCCGCGGCTGTCGGCGTTGAAGGGCCCCTCACCAGGTCTGGCCATTTTGAGTTGACAAGTGCAGAACATACATTGTGCGATAACGATTGTGTCTGCAAAGTATTACATTGCTACGTGCCATGGAAAAATCTGAAATTTCAAACTGAACGCCGTTTTTCCTTCTCCTTGTGGCCACCACGCTGCAAGCCGGACGGTGACATACTCATGTTCCTGCACCTGCGTATTCGTGTCTGCAGTGTGACGTCGCTCGTGCTGACACGTGACTTCGAGAATTATTCAAGAACACATCTGTTATTTGTGCGATCTGTTGCTTGAATTGACAAATTGAAGTTTAGAGAAATAATAAAACACACTAACTGAATGTCCGCGTGTTTTTTGTTCTACTTCCCACCGAAGCAAGAGAGATGTAGTTCCGCTTCATCTGCTTGTTCCAATGGTAGTGCAGTCACGTGTGCAGGTACTGAAATTACGCGATTTTCTACCGTGTTCCAGCGCATGATCATGCTCTGCGATCCGCTTGTTTTGCCTGAGTATTTGTCTGGCACTGAATTATACCGCTAGTCATGTTTCCTTGTGCACAGTGCGTAAAATTATCCGATGTGCAAACGAGACAACAGCTCGCGTGCGACGCCGTCCGTGGAAATGCGTAGCGCAAAAAAAAAAAAGCGAGGAAAAAAAAAAAACGAAGGCAGGGCCTGTGACGTCTGCGTCACGTGATCCTCAAGGTCGGGTATGGGAGAACACAGGGAAGAAATTTCGCTTGCAAAGGCTAGACGGGGCGAGTGGAGAGGTGGTCTCGCTATGCAGTGGAGCCCGCCTGCTGAAATCATGGGTTTGCTGAACTGAAATATTTCTATCTCGGCTATTAATGAGCCGATTTGAAAATTATTGTGGCAGAATGCTCCCTAGAGGACACGTAACGAATTCCAGCGTATAACCAAAATTTGCTATGGGGCCTGGTGAAGGGTCCTTTAAATAATCGCACTGCTATAACAACTGCAAGGAGCTGACACGGGTGGAAAGCAATATGCGAGCACCGCCGAGGTGGCCCCAAAAGGAGCCTTTTAACAATTGCGAGAAGGCTGCCGCAGCAGCCTGTCAGCTTGAGAAATCCACAAGAAACGGTGAGGAGAGATCGCCACAAGCATCCACCCCGTACTCCTCACTGGCTTGCACGAGAAAAGCCTTTGTCCGTCAGCCAGCTATGCATTACACGAAACTTGGCGACATCTTCTCCAAGCATCCAAGTGCTCCACATAGTGCAGCGGAAGGTTCCTCGCGAAAATGAAGCCCCGGAGTGACTGAATCATCTGCCAGACCTCCTGCGAGGACAACGTTGAGGCAGCCTGCCTTACCGCAGCATCGCTATCCGATGCAAGCACGTTCGCGACGATTGTCTGATCGGTTAGGAGTACTTAGTTTCCAAATCTGTAGCCGTGCACTCTTTTCACTGGCAGCGTCGTGCATTGCCGATGATCAGCGGGCGGATCAGCCATCTTCCGTTTCGGCCACGAGTCAAGCGAAGTTGAGAAACCGCATGGCCAGGAACGACTTCAACGTATCCAAGAAAAATTAATGCGAGTGATTGCGCTGTTTGCAGAATGGCCATAGAACGGTGCTGAATGAGGAGCCAGCGAGCAACATGCGAGCAATCTGCTTGCGGTGCACTTGGCGCGGTCCATTCGTGTTTCGGAGGGTAGGGCGGCGTAGAGTTATGGGAGCAGCCCATTCGTTTTCGGAGGGGTGGAAGGGCAATGAGAGAGAGCCACGTGGAGATGGATGGAAAATGAGTGTGCAGCGGCTCTTGAGGCAGCGGCCTATCATTCAGCGGCTCGAATTTCACGATTTCTTTTTTTCTTTTCAAGGATTTCGCATTTCAATACCTTTCAGCTCGGACACCCAGCAGCCAGACTTCATCGTTATAGCCGATAATGCGGCATCGGGGCATTGTAGTAAGCGGGTTATTTCATCATGGAAAGCATGCAAAAGTTGATGGTGCAGCAGCTTCCCATTGTTATAACCGATATATTGTTAAAACCCTTATCGTTATGAGTGTCTTCGACTGTATTTTCCTTCCCCATTCGCCTTCAACGTCTTCCGTTACAAAGGAAAAGAGGAGCGCCAGTGGCGGTAGAGTAGTGATATCCTGCCTACCAACAAACGTTGCCTCCTATGGCGTTTCGGCCAGGCAGCTCGTCGCGGCACCCCACAGTGGGCAACGGTATTTACGCTATACGGCAGGTGCAGCTACGCACAACTGTAAGTGCACAGCAGGGCTGGGGAGTGTGCTTGCACGCTCCAGCCTCGCCATGCTACGTGGTGTAGACTGGCCTTGTCCTGCACACATAGCATGCAAATCTAGATTGCACATTTTGTGGCTACCATTATAAAGCTCGGTGTGAAACACGTTAGCCGGGAACGGCCAGGAGTGAGCGCGCATGCACTGGCTCACGTTCCTTGTAGATGCTGACCGCCATTCGTCATCAGACGCAGCACTGGGCTTAAAGGGCCCCTCACCAAGTCTGGCCATTTTGAGATGACAAGTGCAGTGCATACAATGCGTGCACACGATCGTGTCTACTAAGGATTGCATCGCTATGCACCGTAGAAAGAGCTTAAATTTCAAACTAAGTGTGTTTTTCCCTTCTCCTCACGGGCACCGCATTCCAAGGCGGCGGGATAATGTATATCAGCAAGTGCGCCTATGTACATGTCTGCGCTGTAACGTCGCTCTTAGTGTCATGTGCTTTCGAGACTTATTCAAGGCAACATGTGTTACTTGTTTAATCTGTTGCTTCAATAGACAAATTAACGTTTAGAGAAATAATAAAACACACAAAGCGAATGTCTGCATGTTCTTATTTTACTTTGCACCGCAGCAAGAAAGATGTACAGTGCAGTTGACTGTTAAAGAGACCACTCTAATGTGTAGCACTCACTCTGTGGGTGCTGCAGCTGCATGTGCGTGCTGTAGCTACGTCAATGCACTGCACCAGTATGTAGAAAGGTGTCAGTGCCACCAGCTAGAAGTCACCTGCTACAAAGCGGGTGGATTGTACACTTGCCAGAGGGGAAAATTTGCACGGGATTTTCCTTTAATAGTGGACCGGACTGTACTTCTGTTTGGTCTGCTTGTACTCACGCCATGCAGTCGCGCGTGCAGACAACAAAGCTAAATCATTTTGTACCGTGTTCCAGCACGCAATCCTGTTCTGTGATCCACTTGTATCTGCTTCAGTGTTCGTGTAGCACTCACTTATACCACTAGTCAGGTGATCTCGTGAAAATATGTGTGCTTTTCGAAACGAGACAAACACAACAGTGCATGCGACACTGTCAGCGGAAGTGTGCCGTGCAGCAAGAAAGGGAGGAAAAAAAGAAGGCAGGGCCTGTGACGTATGCATCACTTGATCCTCAAGCTCCGGTATGGAAGAAAACAGGGTTGCAGTTTCACTTGCGGAGGCTAGACGGGGCAAATGGAGAGAGTTGGCAGTGATGCTTGCCTCCTGAAATCATCGGTTTGCAGCACTAAAATATTTCTGTCTTCTGCTATTAATGAACCAATTTCAAAAATTCTTGCAGTAGAATGTTCCCTAGAAGGCATGTAACAACTTCCAGCAGATAACCAAAATTTTCTATGTGGCCTGGCGAGAGGCCCTTTAAGTTTCACATAGTTCAAGGCTAGCAGTGTGTTCAATGGGGCTGGTTGGTTCATCTTTAGAATAAAAACAGTAACAGCGCAACACAGGACGAGCGAGTAAAGAGCACAGGACAGAGCGCTGACTATCAACCAAATGCTTTATTTGCAGAAGCAGCATATAAAGACATATGATGTTTTTGATATAAATGTGATATAAATATGATGTGATATAACCCATATGATGTCTTTATATGCTGCTTCTGCAAATAATGTATTTGGTTGCTAGTCAGCGATGTGTCCTGTTTTTATTTGAAAGTTCAAGGCTAGTTGAGTGTCCCAGACTAATCGAGATTAGCGACATCCTACAATAAGCAGCATAGCCAAAGTTTCATTCCTACATGGGTTGGGGTGGCCAAGCGTGAGCATGCTGTTGTCTGCTCATGCTTCTTGATTGATGTCAGCTATTGGCCAGTAGCAGCCATGTATAGAAATATGCATGTATGGAATAGCCTCCGGCAGCCCTGAAAAGGGTTAGAATGCTTCTCTTGAAAAGATAATGTTTCAAAAAAAGGTGACATTTCACTCAACTTGTTAATCAGCACCGTGTAGTGCAAAATTTGGCTGAAATGTTCACCTCGGTGTATGTTATTCACGGAATGCATCTTTTCAACAAGCTCAAGGGGTGGTTCAGGACCCCTTTAAAGGAAACTTTAGCCAGCACGGATCTCTAGTGCGTATAGTTAGTTCTGCAATATGCCATCTGTAATCGCCTCCGAAATTGTTGGCACAGTGCATGGGTTGAGAAATGACACGAAACACAAGAAATTGCGAACACCATACCTATTTTAATAGTTCTGGTGCTTGCAATTTCTTGTTCAAACAAGTCATATTTTTTAAAAGATGCCTTGTTTGAACTCTCAAACCAGTTTTTGAAATGCCTCAGGTGACATCTGTTACCTGAAGTTTTAAGTGTTCAGTATGTTTTGGACTATGCTTAAGTCTAAAAATGCAAAAAGAAAGGGGGGGCGGGGGGTCATGTTACGCTTTGATGAAGTAAAAGTTGATCATGCTTCAGCAGTTATTTATTGAAAAAGTAGTACATTTGTAGAAAGCAATAGATGTTTGAATAAATGTTTGCCCCCGCCTTATGTAATCCTCCAGGACTTTAAGGCTTCAATAAATGAAAAATGAAAAAAGCAGAAATTTTTGAAAAAGTTGGGCGCTGTTATTTTTCTGCAACATGCAAAAAACCAGTAGGACCACATTCCCAAAAGTAAGCCCCGGCACAATCACTCCCTTCCAAATACCTCTCAGTACCTCATACCTGTTGTACCTCCACAATGCCCTATGTTTCATTATCCTGGCATCTCTTCGCCCTTTTGCTATGAGAGACTGCTCGTCCTTTTCCGTGTACATCTGCCCTTTGTTTATCCATACCCCGAGATATTTGTATTCGGTCACTCAGGGTATTTCACGGCCTTGTATTGTAAGCTCCTGATCAGTTGTATCGTTGAAAAACATCCCACCGGACTTAGCTGCACTAAAAC
The DNA here is from genome assembly GCF_038994185.2 of Dermacentor albipictus. NCBI lineage: Eukaryota > Metazoa > Arthropoda > Arachnida > Ixodida > Ixodidae > Dermacentor > Dermacentor albipictus. The sequence goes on along the minus strand of NC_091822.1, from coordinate 1,924,273 downwards.
TGAAACCTAAACTGTCTCCTTCGTCTCCACAATAATTAACCAGAGTTTGCAAATCTTCCTGGCTATCTGCTAACAGTACAATATCGTCCGCATACGTTAAACCCGGTAATCGTTGCTAAACAACCTTTCTGCCTAATCTGTACGACAGATTATACCCTAGATTGCTTCGTTGTAACCTTCTTTCCATGCTTATCATATAAAGCATGAACAGCAGCAGTGATAGCGGACAACCTTGCCTCAATGCTTTGTGTACCTCGACAGTTGTCATACTCTTAATTCCTTCCCATGTTATTTCAACATTTTCTCAATATATTTCCTGTAGAAAATCAATTACCTCATGACCGATACCTTCATCTTTTAATATTGACATGTGTACTTATCTTTATCAGGCGACCACGTTTCGCCGCCTAACAAATGTAATCGCACAGCGCGGGACGGGCCTGCATGTATTCGAAGTTTCTGGAAAGTTATCGATGCTTCTACCCGGCTGTCTGTTGTCGCCAAACCTTATGTTATCTGATTTCATCGCGTGACACGAATGGTGTAGAACTTTGTGGAAGGCACGCGGGTCCGAACGATTAGTCTGGAACATTCGACCACTGCTGTATAAAAGCCGACGCGCTTGACCTGCTGATCAGATTTTCGACGATCGCCGACCGTGTTTGCCGCTATCGTTGAGCTATAAGTGTAGCCTGTTTTTGTGCGCACAGGTTCGCCCAATAAAAGTTAGTTTTGTCTTTCACAGTATTGCTACTGTGTTCTTCAACGTCAACACCACGTGACATCTGGTGGAGGTGCTTTGCGTTCATGTACCGGACGCCCCCACAAAGCCGTGACCCAAGCCCTCACGCGGAAGACACCAACGTCGCCAAGAACCAGCGAGGTAGACGCAGGCTACAAGGACTGCCCCCGGAGCACGGACTTTTGCCTGAGACGACTAGGAAGATGGCCACCAAGTCAACCCCAGCGGCAGCCCCAGCGTCCCCCGTCGTGCTCAGCAGCCCAGCGAGCCTCCGACGTTCCGCGGTTCAACTTTCGAGAACCCGGAAAGCTGGCTTGAGACGTACGCGAGAGTCGCTACATTTAACAACTGGAACAGCGACGACAAAGTGCGATATGTCTTCTTCGCATTGGAAGACGCGGCCAGGACATGGTTCGAGAACCAAGAAGCCACCTTAACGACCTGGGAACTTTTCCATAGCAGCTTCCTGCAAACATTTACAAGCGTCGTGCGAAAAGAGCGAGCCCAAGCTCTACTGGAGACCAGAGCGCAGCTGCCGAATGAGACGATTGCGATCTTCACTGAGGAAATGAGCCGTCTTTTCCGCCACGCCGACCCAGAAATGTCCGAGGAGAAGAAAGTCCGCCTGCTAATGCGTGGTGTGAAGGAGGAACTTTTTGCCAGAATGGTACGAAGCCCACCGAAGACCGTCGATGAGTTTCTTCGCGAGGCCACCAGCATCGAGAAGACACTCGAGATGCGAAACCAGCAATTCGACTGCCGCACGAACTCGACAAACTATGCTGGAGTTCAGCCACTGGCCACCGACGACCTACGCGAGACTATTCGAGCTGTCGTGCGGAAGGAGCTACAAAAGCTGTTCCCATCATCACAGCCTCAAGTGGCTTCGATTGCCAACGCCGTGTGTGAGGAGCTCCAACAACAACTTGGAGTAGCCCCTGAATCTCCGCAGCCTGAGCCGCAAGCGATGACCTACGCTGCCGTCGCACGCTGTCAAGGTCCCCCTCCGCGCCAGGGCCCTGTCACGCCGCAGTTCCGTCGTCCACCGCCGCTGCCAGCACGACCACCCGTCGCCCAGCGCACCTACGCGAGGAAGACGGACATTTGGCGCGCTCCTGACCACTGCCCGCTCTGCTACCACTGCGGAGAAGCGGGTCACGTCTACCGACGATGTCCATACCGGGAAATGGGACTGCGAGGTTTCGCCGTGAACGCTCCACGCCCGCAGCAAGGTGAACGCCCCCGCGATATCGCCGGCTACCTCGCCGCTACTCAGTGGAGCTCTCGACGACCGTCGCTTTCTCCATCACCAGGTCGCTACCTGTCGCCGCAGCGCCGACCATACACTGGCCCAGCCCGGGACCGGTCAGCGAGCCCATATCCAGAAAACTAAAAGCAGCAACCGATGGAGGTGCGGTTCCTGTTCGTCGGACTGACGAAGATCTTCCGCCGCCGACGACGAAGACACTGAAGAAACTACCTCGACGACATAACGACACGCCGCCGTCCCGATGAAATGCGGAAGCCAAGACTACACCGACAAAAGACGACTTGACGACGCAACGTTCCAACTTCAGTTCAACACGATGCAGCCGTGATCCGACGCCAAGACCTAACTGTAATGCAAGACAAAGAACCACCGACCTCGACGTGCTTCTTGACGGCCACGCAGTCACCGCCTCAGTAGACACAGGAGCCAATTACTCCGTAATGAGTGGACACATCGCCGCCCAGTTGAACAAGGTTAAGACTGCATGGAAGGGCCCCAAATTCGGACCGCTGGAGGACACCTGATTACGCCAACTGGGATCTGCACGGCAAGAATTACCGTTCATGACTGGACTTACCCTACCACCTTCGTTGTCCTCCAACAGTGTTCACGAGACATTCTCGGCATGGACTTCCTGAATCAACATGGCGCAGTCATCGACCTGAAGTCGAAATTGATAACACTGTCACAAGATCAAGCGATACCGCCGGACAGCTGCCGTAGTCACCACGCCTTGAGTGTGCTCGAAGATCAAGTGAGCATCCCGCCACGCTCCAGCATTATTATTTCCGTCGGCACTGAAACACCCGCTGACGTAGAAGGCGTCATCGAGGGCGACCAACATCTACTGCTCGAACGTGAAATTTGGGTCGGAAGAGGGATCGCTCGACTCCACGGAGTGCAAGTGGAAGTTATGCTAACCAACTTCAGCCAAGAGTTCAAGCACATCAACAAGCACACGACAATCGCATATATGGAGGAATTTGTGGAAACCAGCAATGCCTTTGTCTTCTCGAATTCAGCCGCATCTACACTGATGAGCAAAGTCCCCGAACCAGGCTTCGACGTGAATCCAAGTCTTCCTATGAGTAAGCAGCAACAGATCAGAAGTCTTCTCCGATGATACAAAGACTGCTTTTCGACGTCATCGAGGATTCGACAAACACGAGTTGCAAAGCATCGCATAATAACCGAAGAGAGCACTCGACCACTCCGCCAGAGCCCTTACCGAGTTTCGACGCGAGATTGTGAAGCTATTAGGCAACAAGTCGACGAAATGCTGCGCGACGACATCATCCAGCCGTCGAAAAGCCCGTGGGCCTCTCCTGTAGTCCTGGTAAAGAAAAAGGACGGAACCCTACGCTTCTGCGTCGATTATCGTCGACTGAACAAGATCACGAAGAAGGATGTGTGCCCCCTTCCACGGATAGACGACGCATTGGATCGGCTCTGCAATGCTAAATACTTCTCGTCGATGGACCTCAAGTCTGGCTACTGGCAAATAGAAGTCGACGAGAGAGATCGCGAAAAGACTGCCTTCATCACTCCAGACGGCCTCTACGAGTTCAAGGTCATGCCATTTGGACTGTGCTCGGCACCTGCAACGTTTCAGCGCGTCATGGACACGGTGTTAGCCGGACTGAAGTGGCAGACGCGCCTTGTTTACTTGGATGACGTCGTTGTCTTCGCCGGAAATTTCGACGATCACCTTAGGCGGATTGCGACAGTGTTAGAGGCCATCATGTCATCAGGGCTCACTTTGAAGCCGGAAAAGTGCCGCTTCGCTTACGATGAGCTCTTGTTCCTAGGCCACGTCATCAGCAAATCAGGAGTCCCCGACCCACAGAAGACAGCTGCCATCACAAAATTCCTGCAGCCAACCGACAAGGAGGCAGTGCGCAGATTCCTTGGCATGTGTTCCTACTATAGGCGCTTTGTCAAAGACTTTTCACGCATCGCGGAGCCGCTAACACATCTAACCAAATGTGATGTCAAGTTCAAGTGGGAAACGCCGCAGGCCAAGGCATTTCAAGAACTCAAACGACGCATGCAGTCGCCGCCGGTACTTGCACACTTCGACGAGGACGCCGATACCGAAATCCACACTGACGCCAGTAGCCTAGGCCTCGGTGCCGTCCTAGTCCAGAGGAAAGAAGGACTTGAACGGGTGATATCGTATGCTAGCAGGTCGCTGTCAAAAGCGGAAAGCAATTATTCTACGACTGAAAAGACTGCCTCGCCATCATTTGGGCTACAGCTAAGTTCCGCCCTTACCTCTATGGGAGGCCATTCAAAGTCGTCAGTGACCATCACGCGTTGTGTTGGCTAGCTAACTTAAAGGACCCTTCAGGACGGCTGGCACGGTGAAGCCTCAGACTGCAAGAATATGACGTCATGGTAATATACAAATCCGAAAGAAAACACTCCGACGCCGACTGCTTATTGCGCGACCCCATTGATCCCCCGCCGCAAGACGACGAGGATAACGACGCCTTCCTTGGGATAATAAGCGCGGAAGACTACACTAAACAGCAACGAGCAGACCCGGAGCTAAAAGGCTTCATCAAGTATTAGGAAGGGAACACCGACGTCCCTAGGGCATTTAAGCGCGGGTTGTCTTCGTTCACGCTACAAAACAACCTGCTGGTGAAGAACTTCTCACCAGTCCGTGCCAGCTACCTTCTTGTTGTACCGTCAGCGCTGCGTCCAGAAATACTGCACGCCCTACATGACGATTCAACCGCTGGGCACCTCGGAATCTCCCGGACGCTGTCGAGAATACAGGAAAGGTATTACTGGCCGCGTATGACCGCCGACGTCATCCGTTACGTCAAGACATGCCGAGACTGTCAACGAGGCAAAACACCACCGACATGGCCAGCAGGATTACTACAGCCGATCGAACCTCCTGGCCGACCATTCCAGCAGATTGGGATGGATTTGTTGGGGCCGTTTCCGATGTCAACATCCGGGAATAAGTGGATCGTCGTGGCAACGGACTCTCTCACCCGCTTTGCTGAAACTAAAGCTCTACCAAAAGGCAGCGCAGCCGAAGTGGCGAAATTTATCGGCGAGAACATCCTGCTGTGACATGGTGCTCCAGAAGTCCTCATCACCGACAGAGGACCGGCTTTTACAGCAGAGCTCACCCAAGTCATTCTGCAGTACAGCCAGACAAGTCACAGGAGGACAAGTGCCTACCATCCGCAGACGAATGGTCTCACGGAGCACCTGATCAAGACCCTCGCCGACATGCTAGCAATGTACGGCGGTGCAAGAAACAACACAGATCACGCCGTTTAAGCTGGTTTACGGCAGGAGCCCGATGACGACGCTCGACGCCATGCTGCCCCACGTCACTGACCAAGGGAATGTTCACGTCGCTAGCTATCTCCAGCGCGCCGAAGAAGCCCGACAGCTCGCCCGCCTACGGATCAAGAACCAACAGAGGACCGACAGCCGACACTACAACCTCCGACGATGCTTCGTCGAGTACCAGCCCGGCGACCGTGTTTGGGTTTGGACACCGATACACCGACGAGGACTCAGTGAGAAACTACTCCGACGCTATTTCGGACCCTACAAGGTCATCCGACGTATTGCCGCTCTGGACTATGAGGTCGTGCCAGACGGCATTTCGCATTCAAAGCGGCGCCGTGCACGAGCTGAAGTGGTCCACGTGGTGCGTCTTAAACCATTTTACGGACGCTGACAAACTTTCCTTATTTTGTTGTTTTCTTTGCTACGAGTACTTTTCTTTATTACTTTCGTTTATTTGCAGCAGCGGGTCGATGCTTTTTAAAAGGGGGGTGTTGTCACGTGTACTTATCTTTATCGGGCGACCACGTTTTGCCGCCTAACAAATGTAATCGCACAGCCCGAGATGCGCCTGCATGTATCTGAAGTTTCTGGAAAGTTATTGATGCTTCTACCCAGCTGTCTGTTGTCGCCGAACCTTTTGTTATCTGATTTCATCGCGTGACACGAATGGTGTAGAACTTTGTGGAAGGCATGCAGGTCCGAACGATTAGTCTGGAACATTCGACCACTGCTGTATAAAGGCCGACGCGCTTGACCCGCTGATTAGATTTTCGCCGATCGCCGACTGTGTTCGCCGCTATCGTTAAGCTATAAGTGTAGTCTGTTTTTGTGGGCACAGGTTCACCCAATAAAAGTTAGTTTTGTCTTTCACAGTATTGCTACTGTGTTCTTCAACGTCACCACCGCGTAACAATATGTTCTACAGGAGTTCCCTGTTCACATTGTAGTATGCACCACTTATGTCCAGGAAGGCTAAATACGGAGGTCTATTTTCCGCCTTAGCTATTTCTATTCACTGGCTAAGCACGAACAGGCTATCATCTAAGTGCCTACCACTTCTGAAACGGTTCTGAAGTTCTCCGAGTATTCTATTACTTTCTACCCATGACTGAAATTTTTTATTTCACCGCCAGCATCACCAGCCTATATATAACTGATGTTATCGTAATTGGTCGGAAGGATTTTATGTTCTTATCACCTTTCCCTTTATAAATCAAATTCATTTTACTCTGTTTCCAGCTGTGCGGAATTCGCTTATTTGTTATGACTGCCTCCAATACCTTTATCAGCGTTTCCTTGCTTATTGGGCCAAGTTCATTAATTAACTTGATTGGAATTTCGTCTATCCCCACGGATGTGCATTTTGGAAAATTTTTTTCCGCCTTTTTCCAGTTAAGATTGGTCAGTTCTAAGCTGTTTTCTATTATGCTATCGGTGAAAAGGCAACGACCAGCTCTCATGGCGAACGCCTGCAACTTGCAATCACGTGCTGCGGCCTCTGAGATGTTATTAACATGGCATCTATCACCGTCTCGGAGGCCCGCGATAACGCTCGCTAACAGACGCCTGCGCATGTAACGCACCAGCGGATGCATTCAGCCTCCGCTGCGACACCTGCTGGAAGTTGAAAAGGCAACGAGCGCCGCCTCATAGAATTTATGCTAAACTAACTTCAACTAAAGGAACCGCCGCTACAATGGGAAAGCGAGCAACGCGGCGGGCATCTAGTAAAGGAGGCATTGGTCGAACCAACGCCTCCTTTAAAAAGATGCCTGCCGCATGCGCCGAAAACCTGCTGCCCTTACATTTCCCCTTTTCCTCCTTTCCACTTGAGGTCGTAGCTAGCGATCTTTGCGGTGGCCGCTTGCAACACATGCGCGCATGCGCACATCACCGTATGGCAGCGCGGCCGGCGCAGATGGCGCGGCCGTGGGCGCGCGCCGTAGCAGACGACGTCTCTACGGCAAACGACGCCTTCCATATGTTTTCAACTATTTACGCAGACGAAAACAAAAGCGCACAATGCTTAAGGTAAAAAGTCCCAAATAAAGTGATTTGAGTCTCTCATAAGTACTTAAACTCTCTTTAAATGCAGTTTAAATCTTTTATTAAAATTGTGTTAGCAGATCTATTAGCAGAACTGCTTAACACGTATATCTGCCCGACTGCCATGGTTCGCAGCTTGCAAGTTGCAACTGCTTCGTTCTTTTCGCACTTCAGCACTAGTTTTATTTGTTCTGTGTGTTTCGTAAAGCGCTATGCGCTTTTGCTGCGTCCCACGCTGCACCTCATGCGAACGACGAAAGGAGCCCGGAATGTCCTTACATGAGCTACCATCTGACAGTGCTATGCAGCAGCGATGGATGACTGCAATAGCGAGAGAGGTTTCGGTACCTAACACAACATCTGATTACACTGTTCTGTGCAGCCTGCACTTCAAACCATCTGATTTCCGAGACGACTGCAAGCGGCGTCTACTGAAGCCAGGCGCAGTGCCCAGTGTGTTCAGTGCCCAGATGCCACGCACGGAGAAATGCGGCGCTTCGGCGAAACCTGAGGATCGAGGAACCGGAACACGCAAGCGCGAGTCTTCACCATCTGTGCCTTGCATGTCAGTGTGTGGAGACGAGCAACATGAAGATGTGGTCGCAGAAAGCAAGGCAGCACCTTCAACTGAACAACCCGATAAGCTGGCGACATCACCAAGTGCTGCTGGACTAACCAGCAGGCAATTCCCAGATGGTAGAAACAGCACACTCGGCTTTGAACATGGCGCGATTGTACTGATCTGCGCATCGCATGAGCCTGCAGAAAATAGCGAACAGGTCACTATTGTTGCCACAGCTTTGAGGAACAAGAAACGAAAAACTAAAGCCAATGCTGGTCATTCACCACACAGACACCGCCAATGCCGCATTCCTCAACTTTTTTCGTCCAGCGAAAGTGATGTCGACGAAAAGAACACGCTCTGAGAGCGAAAATTGGTAGAATAAGCAGAGCAGTGGGCGTGTGCAAGCAAGAGCTGCAGAAGCTTAAGGAAAGCTGCTTAGTGAGTGCATTTTTAGAAGTTGCAGCCGATGCAGAAGACGGAAGTGCGAAAGCTGTGCTGCTTCGAGAGCAAGTTAACAACTCCAAGAAGAAGAAACCACAGTGGTCTGAAATCACCATCAGACACTGCATTGTTATTCGACACCTGTCGACAAAGACCTACGAGCACATCAGATCTGTGGGTCTCCTCCGACTACCATGTCGAAGCACTCTACAGAAATATATTAGAACAGTCACCGGAGAAGTCAGGTTCAAAGACCTGGTATGTTGCCGCCTGGAAGCAGAACTTTAAAATCTGCACACACCTCAGTCCAAGGTGTGCGATCTCGTGGTAGACGAGATAAGGATTTGGCAGAAGCTGATTTACAACAAGCAAAGAGATGCATTTGTAGGTGATGTTGACATGAGCCCTGAACTCCAAGATATTGTTCCCAGTTCAGAAGACGAAGTCCTAGCCAACTCTCTTTTGTGCTTTTTACTGTGCGGTCTGCACGCGAGGTTTAAGATACCTGTAGGGTACTTTTTTACCAAAGGCTGCACGGGAGAACAGCTGGCCGTAGTTGTACGCCACATGCTCAAGAAGACGACCGATATAGGATTCGGCATCATCCGGCTGGTGACTGACAACCACAAGGTGAATTTGGCAGCAATGTATATTCTGTGCGGAGGCAAGGCGAGCACAGGCGTAGCACCCTGCCGACCCCTCTAAGGAAATTTTCTTTCTTTCGACCTAAGTCTTATCATCAAAAATGTGAGGTCACAGTTTCTGCCGAAGGACTTCGGCAAAGAAAAGCAGATCACACCAAGGTATGTGAAAAGTCTGTATAAAATGCAGAAAAACTCGACAGCGAAGCAAGTAAGGTTCCTGACCAGAAAACACCTGTCTGTATCCAACAAACATTGAGAAAATGAATGTCAAGTCAGCGGTTCAGTTGTTTTCAGTTCCCGTAACTGCCACACTTTGCTCCCTCAAAGATCAGGCTGGTCACACATGTGATCTGGACTTCGCTTCAGCAGGACCCACAATCGAATTCATGCAAATGATACAGAGGTGGTTTACAATAATGGACATCAGCAGCTGCCAACAACTCATCCACTGCAACAACGCCGATGCCTGCCAGTTTACAGATGCAGATGATCCTAGATTATAGTGGCTCGAGATTGTTTTTCTTGCTTACACTGAAGACCTCAGGAAGGAAAGTGTAGCTGGCAGCTTTTTAAGCAAGGAAACATACGATGCTCTTGTCTTTGCGACCACGTCAAATGTGCAGTGTATTCGTTAATTGCTGACTGTGAAGAAGTTCCGGTTTGTGCTCACGCGAAATGTCGAGTGACCCGATAGAATCCATCTTTGGCTTTCTGCGCCGAAGTTCCATTAACAATGATATACTCGACGTGAAGAGTGCGATATGCGGGCTGGAAAAAATGCTGAAGACAGGCATCGTTGCTGCCTCTGACCAGAGCAACGTTCAGAGCTCAACATCATTCGTCGCAAGGCAGCCGCTTCCAGTTCAACACAGCCCCACCATGCCTGCCACCGGTAACAAGTTTCTCGACCAGGCAGTGAATGACTTAAAGAACAACTGCACAATGTTGACACCACGCATAACAGGTCCGGACGAAGCCAGCGTCGCTATGGTTGGAGGTTGCATTGTGAGAGCTGCAAGTGAAAGCATTGTCTGCTCGAACTGCATTGCCCTACTGCAGGGTCAGAAAGGCAACACACCTCTCTTTGGCCTCATTGCCCACCAAGATCGGGGCAGGCTCTTCAACCCGAGCCAGGAACTCGCAAAGCTGTTGATTGGTCTTCGGAAGCTTGTAGACCACGTGCTTCCCCACAGAAAACATTTCACAAAGCCCTTGGAGGTTTGCGTGGAGAGAAGTGTGGCAGTGCTCATGGAACTTAATGTTCTCCGCTGTGGCAACACAAACAGCGACTATCGCAAGGTTCTCCTGCAACTCATTACTAAGAAGTTCATCGAGCCGCTGTTCACCAACTATGCCGTCAGCGCTAGCGACAGGAATGCGGTTGTTAAGTTCCTTGACCGCAAACCTCTGTCCCGCAAGGTGCTTAAACTGTAATCGAGGGAATGTGACCGCGGTGGCCGCATTTCAATGGAGACGATATGCAAAAACATCCATGTGCTTGCGTTGTAGTGCACGTTAAGGAACCCCAGGTGGTCAAAACTAATCCGGAGCCCTCCACTACGGCGTGCCTCATAATCAGAACTGGTTTTGGCACGTAAAACCCCAGAAAGAAGAAGATGGACCCTTCATTAAGCACACACCAAGCTCGAGTGAATCGCTTTCATGTTGTTGTTGAACCTGCCTGGAGTACACCACAATTTTCAGCAGAATTACGTGAGACTAATAATGCTGCACGAAGCGACGTGCAAGGATGAGAGCGTGTACGTGTGAAACAAACTGATGCGGGCTTCTTGTTGCCTTACTTGTGAACGCTACTTAGACTGAGTGAAGCAATTGTGATAACTGCAACAAACTAAAATTTCGCCGAAAGTCGCCAGAGCACAACCAGTTTGTTCAAGTACAAGTGAACAGACGTGTTGCGATGTCCCCCTGTGCCGCCGCGCTTTCCAAGCAGCAGCCGCCACCGCCGCCGCCGCGACACCACACTGCCCCAGCCCCCTTGGTGGAGATAGGGAAGTAGGTGGCGCCATCTCTTGACAACCGACCGCAACTCAAGGCAAATGACAAGAGGAAGGCTGCAAATATAAATCAGTCATGGAAGTTATCAGAAATTATTAAAACCTGAGACAAACGGGCAGCTTCCAGAAACAGTGGCGGAGGACTCCATGTTTGAATCCTAGCCTACACACAGATGATCTAGCATTTATGACCTCAAACCCTCATGGTAGCATGTGGGACATGGCTGCTCAGGAATTAACTACCAAGTAATCAGTTTGGAGGATTCTAACCAACGGCCTTTCACCCGTACCACCTTAACCAACACCAATGCTCGAGATATAGGGACATGCAGAATCGTCTAGATTTCTCTAATTGGGTCCACGCAAATTCCAATGAGTCGCTGGACTATTTTGAGCAACATCATGTGCACAGATGAAGCCAATTTTTACAGAAACACCCTGGTAAATTTGCATAATGCACACTATTGGAGTGCCTACAATGCACATTGGGTAAAGTGCAATCGGCACCACTTCCTGTGGCCGTTCAGTGTGGTGTGCGGAATTCATGCCAGTGCTATGATCGGTCCCATTTTCTTCAGCCACACTGACTGGACAGTGTTACGTGGACGAAATCCTTGAAGGAGTATTGGATGAGTTTCTCAGCGCAGTCCCGCTGTCATGTCTTCCACTTCTGTGGTATCAGCAAGATGGAGCACCAGCACACAGCAGCAGCCGTGCACGAAACTGGCTGTATGCGCAACAGATTAGAAGGCATGGGCCTGTAAATTGGCCAGCTAGGTCACGTGACCTCTGTCCCCTCGATTTCTTTCTTTAGGGTTATGTGAAAGATTGTGCTTACAAGATCGAGACAGACATCATATTAGCTCAAGACAAGGATAATGGATGTCTGCCGTAGAATTCGAGTGTTGGCCATCGAGAAAGCCATTGAATATGTGATAAAGCGGACTCAGTACTGCGTAGTTGCAGAAGGAGACCTATTTGAACACAGCCTCTAGGCAGCAGCTGGTGCTCAACGGCGCTTACGAATTCATAGATAACGAGGGCACACTGAAATATGATGTATTTGTTACTTCTTTTTTATGCAGGCGTTCCAATTGCCAATTTGGCTCATTTATAAGTGGTTATTTACTTTCTTGAAAGCATCAGTTTTGCTTTTTCTCAACACATGGGTTGCTTCCCGGTCTCTTCATTTCCTTTTTAGTTTATGCCATGAACCTGTTCTTGCAGCACGCATACACTCCCATTAAAAGTAAGGCTATAACTTTAATTTGGCTTTGGTCCGAAGCAAGTTTCTGGCGCAAAATAATGCTGCGCATGCACTCTGTCGATGCGGTGCGAGCAATGCCAGGATTTTGAAACATGCTATGCCTGTTACATTGCTTCTCGCATTTCGTGCGTGGTCAGAGCGGTGCTTCGGCCGCATTATGTATATATTGTTATCGATGTGATCAGCCAGCCTTGAGAGACGGATAATAAGTGTGACGCAAAAAGGAAGGAATACCTGCAAATCTGCGAAACCTGCTGTTGGTGCTCCTTCCCTACCATTATCAAGGTGACGCACTGTCTCTTCTGGTTGTCAACAGGCAACGCAGTTGCTTTCAATCAGTTTATTTGAGGGGCGCTGCTTTATGATGCCTGTGTGAGTGCAGTCACGTGGTACTTTCCGTATTTCATGAGGTTGGTTTGCGAGTCTGCAAATGTTGCACGCAATCAATACGCTACTTAAAACACAGCAGTTAGATGTAACTTGGAGGTGCCTGAGGGTGTCTACAAATGCCTCACTGACACTTCGATAATTAGGACAGAACTTCCAGAATTAGTTCACTGCAATTGTCCAATTAAATTTTAGGAACGAAAGAATTACTGGCGGCTACTCCACTGTACTGAAAACAATATGCACAAGATTTTCTTCGAGTAATGCAACTGCTGTTCTTTTAAGTCTCGGTGCATGATAGTTGAGGCATGCTGTAGAATTCTTTCAGTAACAGAAATGAGGCCAGCCAGATTCACTCGAAATCAGAATGAACAGCAGTCATGTGCAGGAGTGCTTATACTCCAACTCAGAGAAAAAGAAAAAAAAAAAAGGACAGAGAGGCGAAGCAGTATTAGTGAAATAGAAGTATACGACAATTACACAAAGGAAGATTACACCACTGACTTGACTCTCCCTCCACCAGATTCTTGGTGGAGGGAGAGGAATCAGTCTGTGAAATTGAACAGTCTCCTACTATGAGGTCGTAAATTCTCATATAAGGTTGTCACTTCAGTGAACAATTCTTCGAAATCACATGAAAATTCTTCAAGTGCAAGAAATGTGTGAGTGTGCATGTGTTCGGAAAGCTGCTTGGGCCCCAGACCCCTCAACCGCAAAAATGAAAACTTTCCGCCTATGATTACAGGGCTCGTACGCCACCTCAAAATCCTTCAAAACATTTGAATTTGAAGAAAGAGGTTCAAAGGCTCCTAAATCTTCTTGAAATAAGTGCACTCCCTGAATTTCTTGAAAACTGGGTCATAGGAGCCATGCCATGGACACTGTCTGTTGGTAAACAATCCTAGGTGTCTTCTTCTGAGAGTGTTGCTAAATGATTTCAATGTGGGGTGTCCACAGCCTCCAATGACTAGCTTGTTGAAATCAGCGTTGCCATTATTGAGCTAGACAAAGCTAAATCAGGCGATCAAGCTGTGCCACCATTCTATTTTGCTCGTTCATTGACACTGCAATCATCGTGGCTCCATTTCTGAGCCTCTGGCTATAGAAATGCATGGTGGAAAGTATGTTTCAGCCATTTGGCTCTCACACGGCAAGTATCTTTGGCTCAAGTTGGACACCAATAACCACCGCGCCCGAAGGCGATTGACATTATTACAGTGCTTTGCATCAGTCCGCACTGCTAGCGTAACACAGCAGTTTGAACTGTGAATGTTGTTGAGCTGCTTATGTGAGTAGTTCGAGTTCGAGTAGTTAGCTAGACAAAGCTAAATCAGGCAATCAAGCTGTGCCACCATTCTGTTTTGCTAGTTGGTTTACACTGCAGTCATCATGGCTCCATTTCTGAGCCCTGGGCTATAGAAATGCATGGTGAAAAGTATGTTTCAGCCATTTGGCTCTCACACGGCAAGTATCTTTGGCTCAAGTTGGACACCAATAACCACCGCGCCCGAAGGCGATTGACATTATTACAGTGCTTTGCATCAGTCCGCACTGCTAGCGTAACACAGCAGTTTGAACTGTGAATGTTGTTGAGCTGCTTATGTGAGTAGTTCGAGTTCGAGTAGTTAGCTAGACAAAGCTAAATCAGGCAATCAAGCTGTGCAACCATTCTGTTTTGCTAGTTGGTTTACACTGCAGTCATCATGGCTCCATTTCTGAGCCCTGGGCTATAGAAATGCATGGTGGAAAGTATGTTTCAGCCATTTGGCTCTCACACGGCAAGTATCTTTGGCTCAAGTTGGACACCAATAACCACCGCGCCCGAAGGCGACTGACATCATTACAGTGCTTTGCATCAGTCTGCACTGCTAGCATAACACAGCAGTTTGAACTGTGAATGTTGTTGAGCTGCTTATGTGAGTAGTTCGATGGGGTCACGATAAGCACATTTTTGTACATGTTGACAGCCCTATTGGAGCTCTTCTTTCGAGCAAACAAAAACAAAATTTTGTTGCTTCCGTCTGTTGTTTTCTTCAGGCGCCGTGCTATTCCAGCTTTGCTTAAAGTAAAAGTGCAAGTTCATTTTAGTTGGTTATTATGGTTGTCTACAACATCTCTTAATGCTGAAAAATTCTTTCATAAAGTCTGACTCGCAGCAATATTATATGCTGCCATAAGATATTTAATTTCTGGGTGCTTCTTATAATAGTATCTGACTGGTAAATCAATCAATTTTTCATCCCCATTGTTGCTATACAAATTTAGGAGAGGTGTGTATGAAAATTCTATGCATGCTAGCTTCCTCAAGCACACTGCTTGCAAAGCATGCTGGGACTGTACAGTGGCACTTGGTTGACGTTTCTAGTGTGCATTGAGGCAACAAAAAGGATGGTCTGCCATGGTGCGCACGCACCTTGTTTACCGACGACAGTCGGTGTGCACTGGTGCCACTTATGGAGGATGCTATAAGGTTTAGCAGAGCCATTCAATGATGTAGGCAGCAACGAAATGTTGCAGGTTATTTCCGACACTGAGGACATACAAGTTTTCTGTGTGAACTGCTGCTTACATGATCAATCTCAAATGAGTACAGATACATCTTGCACAACTGGGCTGCCTGTACTAAGCAGCTGCTCCGCAGTGCTAGCTGCAGCTCTAGCCATAGAGGATGAATGCAAATGGCCTTTATAGCTAGATCATGTGGGCTTCTTCAAAAATTTAGTGTTGTTGATTTGTAGTGCTTAACCTGTTGGATAGAAAGTGTGTATAAAAGTGGGCATGGCTCGCAGCATAAACAAATTGCAGCCGTTCTGATATCAATAAATGAGACAATTAGTTTAGCATTTCCAAGTCTTCAACAGAAAACAAGCACACGAGAAGATGAACAGTGCACATAGGTAAATAAATCTGCCATTACCATAGATTACATTCGTTTGTCATTAAAAGCTTGCAGTATGCTTCCAACGCTGCACACCCTGTGAAAGAGATGAGTGAAGATGCTTATCGCAATCAAGTTGGTGCCGATAGCTGTGAATGGTGACGTGCGATGACCTGCGAGATTTTTTTGGCACCAGAACAGGAAACCAAGTGCCTGGTGACATTTTCACAGCAATGCAGTTGCTTTCAATTAGTTGAATTGCATGTGCCTCACACCTTTCCTTGTTCACATGGGATATATCGGCTGAAAAACATTTCGTACGATCGCAGTTTGGTGATATAGAGAAAGTTGCTGCCAAAAGATAGCATTTTTCATGAACGTATTAACCGCTAAAAACGAAGTGTAAGTGTATTGGGTCATTTTGTGTTTTTGACCCAAACATTGGTGCTGGAAAATCTTACAAAACGGGGTCATATCAGTGAGGTTTTTGTTTGCGAAAGTTTAAAAATAAAGTAAACTTGCCAAGCCAAGGCATTAATTAGAGGGACCGACAATCAATTTCTAAGGACTTAGTTTTTTAGAGCGCAACGCAAAGCTCACCCTCGGTAGTGTTTACATCTGCAGCAGTTACTTCCAAAGCGCATGGATATTTTGTAAGCAGAATTTTTTATCTACGTAGTCTCTAAAAAAAAGTAAGAGTCCCTCCTCCAGCAACGCTGGGAGCTAAGAGGGATGTCAATAGCCTGCCTCACAAATTGTAAAAGCCTCCCATCATTCTGCTTTCACAGGAGTGAGTGTAACTGCGGATAACTTTTTTCCTTTTCAACCTTTTCAACCACTTTTGAAGATAACTGATCATTATCTTTGTCTTCTGCATTAATTTTCAACCCCACTCTTGTACTCTCTCTGTTCAGGCCCTCAATCATTTGTTGTAACTCGTCCCCAGTGTTGCTGAACAGAAGTGTCATTGGCAAATCAAAGGTTGCCAAGATATTCGCCGTTGATCCTTACTCCTAAGCCTTCCCAGTTCAATAGCTTGCATACTTCTTCCAAATATTGTAGTGATTGTGTGTCCTCGTCTGACCCCTTTGTTTATAGGTATCTTCCTACTTCTCTTGTGGAGAATTAGGGTACTTGTGGAATCTCTGTAGATACTTTCCAAGATGTTTATGTAAGCAGCCTGCACTCCTTGATTACGTAATGCCTCTATGACTGCTGGTATGTCTGCTGAATCAAATGCCTTTTGGTAATCTATGAAAGCCATATAGAGGCTGATTCTACTCTGGATTTCTTGATTACCTGATCGATGACATCGATGTGATCTATTGTAGAGTATCTGTTCCTGAAACCTGCCTGTTCCCTTGGTTGACCAAGTGTTGCTCTTATTGCAGTCCAAACTGAAAGAAAGTAAATGTTAAGGAAGGGTTCTATGTAAAAGTAAGATGGTTCTAAAGCAGGTTAAGGTGGCGCAGGCGAAGATGAGGTGGTTCAAAAGTGGTTGACATCGAAGAAAGAGAAGGTCTTCTGGGAGAGCCTCTATTCCCTCAGAAGAGCTCACATTTCTTTGACGAGTAAAGAACATGAAAAAAACATGGAACAGTGTTCCAGTGTTCTTAGATGTCAACCGCTGTTGACCCTTTTTTTTTTTTTTTTCATTGTCATTCATTGTGTGTGGAGTGGCTGATCCTGGCAAAACAGTGGTGCGCTGGAAGGCTTCCGCAGTTCTCGGCACTGAATCATGGCTGTATGATGATCTAGCTGATAGTGAAATATTTACATTGCACTTTACTTGCTATCAAACAGGCTAACTGTCACGGGGAAGGTGTATTTGTCTTTGGTTGACAAGGACATTCCTTCTGGGTTTGTGTGAAGCTGTATAGTGCAACCTTAAATTGAAAAATCGCAAATTGTAGTCCGTTTGTTCTTTTTACCACTCTCCCGCTACTTCAGCTGACGTTTTATCAGATTTTGTGGCCGCCACTGAAAGGGTAACAACTGACTATCATCATCATCATAGGTAGTGATTTCAACATGTACCACTTTACTTCGGATCAACATCCTTTACCTTACAGGGGAACATGTGAATTAGATACCATAATGGTAAATTTTGTTAATTATTCATCTCTAACCCAGACACCAGACTGAGTTCTCTTGACGATCATCATATCAGGTATAAGCAATCACTACGTCCTCTGCGAAATGAATGTGACACATGAAAGAACTTACAGCACAAACAACCGACACATTTATAACTACTCTAAGCTAATCTTCCTGAAATTATTTCTGCATTAAATCATTACTTTCTTGATTTTGAAGCTCTTTCAGAGTCATACTCGGTGGCGAATCTCTGGTCCATTGCTGACCTCAAGGCCCAGAAGGGCTTCCTGGATCAAGCTGAGTGGGTCACAGTGGCCACTGAAGTCTTGGAATAGCACCGCTCCCTTTTACCATTTTTTTTTCCTCATCAATAAAATGGTTATTCCTCCTCTGGTCCATATTCTAAAATAAATTCTTTGAACTAAGAAACGGCTTTGTTCCCTCTTGGAAGTTTACTAGAAAAAAATTCATGCAGAAACTCCTCTGGGAGTTCTCTAAGCATGTGCAAGTATTGTGCCACTTGCTCATCTCCATGCGGCCCGGCGTCATGATCAACGTTAGGAAACTTGATCTAGGACAGTGCAAATGACAGCGTTGCGGCAACACGAAGCGGCGCAAGGTGCATTGATAGCACAAAAAAAGTACCACACTTGGCGGCTCCAGGTCTGCTGACGACGTTCCAATCATTATGAGTCGTTATCCCTATTTAGCACCTTATTCATCTGTGTCGTGATGATACGTACACAGGCAGCGGCTACATTATGGCATGGTGGCGCGGACAATGTCTTGAAAGAGATCTGCAATACGGACAGAGCGTGCCAACTTCTCTACACGCTGTGTTTTCGCTGCTTGACGTTGAAGAGAGATGCGCAGTTCCACATTTGAAGGCAGTCTGTGAAAGAGGCAGCTTTCGGCAAGAGCTTTGTGGGCGCTGTGTACCTTATTCGCATTGAATGTTAAGTCGCTCGCTGCTGCAGGCTTCATCTTGAAAGCGATCACTTTGTGGAACAGACGGATGGACATTTAAATGCTTTTAAAGCATTTAAAAATAAAAGTAAATTGTGGTTCACAAGAGACTACCTCTTCGAACAAGTCTGAGTAAAAGGATTTGCCGCCTTTAAAGTCGTATCAAACAGAAATAAATAGTAGAAGGCTTTAGTCAATAACAAACAATGTAAATGCTGCTACGGAGTGCACTAACTCGACCTAACTCATCCCTGGAGTCTAAAATGAGAACGAACCCTAAGGAATTCTGGAAACACGTAAAAAAAAGATATTTCTATTACTGCTTTTGCACCCTGTGAATTATTATTAATGCCAACAGAAAGCCGAGCGTTCCAGTTCTATTTCTTTGGCGTTTTCTCCACCAAGTATTTCTGATGAAGAGCTAGAAAGAAGTCCCATAATAGCCATGGATGATATTGCAATTACAGCACTTAGTATGGAGGTGGTCTTAAGGGGCTTAGATCCTTCAAAGGCAGCTGGACCCGATGGTTTGCCTAGTTCCCTCCCGAAATCTTGTTCTCATCACATGTCACTCTTCCTAAAGCTAATTTTTGTAAAAATCATTAAATGAAGGCTTTGTACCCGAGGACTGGAAAATAACATCCGTTGTACCCATTCATAAGTTAGGTCTTTAAAGGTGAATGTATGCTATAAAGGTTTTAGAGCATATCTTGTATTCATCCATAATCCAGCATGTCGAGACCCATTCGTTGTTAAACCCTTTTCAGCATGGTTTTCGGAAGGGACTATCCTGAGTAATGCAGTTAAAAGAGTTTAAACATGATTTGGCTCTTGCTGTGGATGTGTATGCCTGGACTTCAGCAATGCACTTGATGTCATGACTCACAAATTATTAGCAGAGAAATTATCAGTTTATAACACTTAATCTCATATATGTACATGGATTGTCAAATACTTGTGTTCAAGAAACCATAGTTTGTTGTAGATGGAGCTCAATCAAGTATCTCGGATGTAACACATGGAGTGTGCCTTCAAAGCATGGTGTGTGCCAAGCAAACCAAGTAATGAAACTCTTTCTTGCAGGAAAACAAAGGGAGAAGAACAGGAGGACGCCAACATGGATCTATGACAGCCATTGCCACTCCTGGAGAAAGCTTGTGGCATACCAGTGGCGACATGCTCTGGTCTTGCCTTGACAGCTGTGGCATGTCAAGGCTTTTTGCGAGCCAGTCACTGCACGTACAAGCCAACATACATCATCACCTTTAATTACTGGCACGACTTGTTGAAGTCGTGACAAAGTGTACTGCCGACCTGCTTGGTGAAAGGAAAGGCACTTACATTCAAGTGTACTGATTAACATTGCACATAAGAAAAAAGAAAGTAATAAAAGCCAAGTATTGAATAATACAGTGGTTGCAACACAATTTCCTGATGCATAATAACCCTTCTCCCCCTATCCAGGAGACTTCCATAACGCAAGGAAACACATACAGACCACAAAGAACTTTTATTGAGGCAGACGTCTCGTAATACGCCCTTTTTTCCTGCAGAAAACGTGACATATTTTCCCGCATCAAATGTGGGCTCAAAGGCCAGCATCAGTAACCGTGTGCCAGTCAAGGTAAAAAAATAGGCGAGCACCCTGCCTCTGTGATGGTGCCAAATGAAATGATGGGCCACGTTCTTGAGCAGGCTGGGTCTGAATCTGGAAAGGAGCAGCTACCGAAGCATCCACTGCTCACTGCTCAGGCAACAAAGTCGTGGAATGTTGGTGCCAGACAAGATGGCTAGGCAGGTGATGTCGGTGCCGAGACATTTTTGTCGGCGCACATACAGACGTTGCAGCACTGTGAATCTGAACCTCAAAAAAGTAGGAGCTGGAAGTACACAAGCAAGTGACCTAGAGAGTGTTCACATCTCGCACTAGTCTGGTGAGCTTAGGAGCAATTGTATGCACCAACACTTGCACAATCAATTGGCATAAAAGTAGTTACAAAGCCTCATGAAGACAGCTATATACGTCAACTAACTGGTGAGAATTACACCAGGATGGCGCTTGAGAAATCGCCCAAACCTTACATTGTTTAGTTTCTTGCCCACATTAGGAGGGACGGGCTCCCACTTCAAAAGGTCTCTCTGCACACTCCACTCCTGCGTCGACCATTGGGAATCATCACCGCAAGACTCTAGTTGTGTTGCCACTGGATGCCGGAGACCTGTTCACGAAAGAGCCTGAGCGCCAGGCCTGTCGCGTCACCATGCACTGATCAAGGAGTGGCCATGCCAGTCACAGTTAGGGTCCCTGCAGGCTTTGTGCCAGCAGTGCTGCCAAGGCCTGGTCACTGTTTCCGCTGGCCTGCCTCAGGGCCGCAACTACCTTGACTCTCTCGAAGCCCAAGGCTACCATCCGGTCCACTGTGGCTGCCGGAAACTCTTCGCTACCACCTGCATGAACACACGGGTTGGTCAGCCATGATGTGTTCAAAAGCTCCCAATAGATGGCAACATATAAGTGCAGCCATATCTCTGGTCTTATTCCACTTGAAAGTTTGTGTAAAAGGCTTGCAATGAAAATATACTAGTGCTACAGAGTTCGACAAGACACAGAGCTATCCAAGACAATCGTATGAACAGGACAATACCCAACAAGAACTATTCCTAAAGGGGTCCTGAGCCACCCCTCGGGCTTGGTGAAACAACACAGTCCACGGATAGCTTACACTACTGGGAACCTGTTGGACAAATTTTGCAATTGTGTGGTGTGTGCTGCTCGCAATCGGAGTGCAGTCCCCTATCTCTCAAAAGGTCCATTTTCAACAGAAGCTTGCTCTTCACTCTGTTTCTGGACAACTCCTTTCATAATTTAGCAGATACGCGGCTGACATCAGTCAAAAAGTGCTTGGATCGGTACACTTCTTTCTCCTGTCACTGTGTATACTTATTGACACATTTTAATAAACAGGCTGAAGTAGACAAAAAGCTGCTTAAAAGTTTCGGTAATAATTTATGCACTTGCGGAAGAAGCCAACTATCATATGCTCACGCTCGCCGTGGCCACTCTCATAGTAATTAATGTTTGGCCACCTGGCTTGTTGGCATCATAGCCATAAGATCTCTAGAATTTCAACTAGATTACAATGCTCAATTAGCCTCGAGCCACATGAAACTTGTCAGACCACATGCACGCTTGCCAGCGCGTGCTCGCTCTTGGCCACTCCAGGTTACACACCTTGGCAAACTTCGTTTCATAGTGAGCTATTGACATTATTTCAAAATGTGTAAATTGGATGTGGCTGCTACCCATCAGTCAAGCTGGTGCAGGACAAAGCCGGTCTGCACCACGTAGCACGCCAATACGTGGTGCAGAGTAACTGCTACATGTAACTGCATGTAACTGCATGTAATTGCATGTAGCAGTTACAACTGTCAACTACATTCACTGCTGTAGTAGGCGGAGCATTGTAGGCATGGCCCACTCTGCCATAGCCATCGCAGTGCAAGTCATCGAAGAAGCAGCGGAAGCACCACGCAGGAAATGAATGTTTCATTGCCAATACCAACTATGCTGAACACATTGAATTACTTTTTGCAGCAAGATATTTATGAAGTACCCTATTTTAACTTCAAATGTATTTCTTGACGTTGATAAAAAGATGATTCAGGGTCCATTTAAGAGAATAATCTACAACTTACGTAGAGCATAACTGACTTGTATTTGAGCCTAGATTTTCTTATTTGCTCATCTGTTTTTTACTTTTCATGAACCTGTAGCCTGCCTCTTGAATAACATATCAGTTTGCACAACATTCTGTGTGATTATTCTTCATAGGGTGTGACATGCAGCACATCACAGCTACATTATTTCATATGTTTTGTAGGTAGAACATTGGGCACAGAGCAAAGCCAACAAGAGTAGCTTGCAGCACTGTGCACTTAGCCTAAACTTTGAAACAAATGGCAGTCGCAGCTGTAGATCTACAAGTGCTGTCCAACAATCATTATGCATAGTAGACCACGGCTATTGTAAATAGCTGCTTCTCACACTGTGGCCGACGTATCGGGGGCGAGTCCACCACTGGAAAAGCTAGCGCCACCATCGGTGTGACGTGGCATGAGGGATCACATGGACACAGCGGCCACGTTGGCAGCTTCAGAAGTGCCGAAGCAAACTGAAAACTAAAGTTTAAAGTCCCACCTCTGATGCGGTTCCGATTAGGTGGTGACGTTTTCCCGCCTTGGGTATCTGCTTGACAGCATTTGAAAGCACTATAATTGGTAGTGGCTGCTTTTCGAGGAGTGCAGCATGGTAGGCTACTGCTTGGTGCCGCAGTGCCCGATGTACGTTATGGAACCTGGTGTCAGCCTTATTAGACAGATTTAGTACTGCTCCATGACTGCTCCATACGTATGCCGCACGCAAGCGCTTTGCAGAACGTAGGAGCGCGTCTTACGTTAGGGCTTTTAGTACTGCGAAATGCCTACATACGTAAGTGGGCGAGCGTTAGACGACGGGTGTGTTGGCCGCATCCGTCCATACGTCGAACCATCGGTCAAACTATAGTCGCTGTTGATCTCACCAACGTGATGCAACGTGTGGGCGCCTTCACGCAACGTCGAACTATATTTGGGCCTTTAAGAGACTCTACTTTTAATACGAATGCAATACACAAATCATATCAAGAAATATAAAGACCGAGTACTCGCTTTCTGAGGCTGGCACGGTCATTTGCGACGAACTGCGCCAACAGAAGGTCGAGCCTTTCGGGCAAACAACGCACACTGAACAATTTCTCAAAAATTACAGGGTCTCTTAAGTGGTGAAGGGCGAAAACCTACTCTTCCTCCTCTTATCATTTGCCACTTTCTCTTCTTTATTTTTAGTCATTACTGCTCAAAACTAAGCATTTTGTCATTTGTAATCAATTGTGGTCATTACAAGCCGTCGTTAGACATGTTGGTCTTATCATGGTCATTACGAGTCATTTCAGTCATTATAAGTCGTGACTGGTCATTACTAAGCATTTTAGTCATCTTGTAGTCATTACAAGTTATATTAGTCATCATTAGTCATTACTGCTCACTACTAAGCATTTTTAGTCATTTGTAATCAACAGTGGTCATTGCAAGCCGTCAGACATGTTGGTCATATCATAGTCATCAGTAGTCATTACTGGTCATTATTAAGCATTTTTAGTAATTTCTAATCAATTGTCATTACAATTCATAGTTAGACATATTGGTCATTAGCAGTCATTACAAGTCATTTCAGTCATTAGTCATTACTGCTCACTAGTAAGCATTTTTAGTCATTTGTAATCAATTGTGGTCATTACAAGCCGTTGTTAGACATATTAGTCATTTCAGTAATTACTACTCATTACTTGACATTTCTAGTCATTTCTAATCAATTTTGGTCACTACAAGCCATCTGGTCATATTGGAGTCATTAGTAGTCATTACTAGTAATTATTAACCTCTACCAATCTCTATTATAATGTTATCATTCACTAACTGTCATTATCAATCATTTTTCATTCTTTAATCTGTCTTCATATGGCGTGATGACACTTCGGCGGATACTCCGGCGGTCAGGTCTGCTGACAAAAACCTCACCATGAGCCTAAAAAGGCTTTCGCCTTAAAAACAAAGCTCCTATTTTTCCTGTGCGTTCCCACCGTGAAGGATCTGGGAATGGCTTCTGCGCCTTCATGCAGCAATGCCAAATCGTAGGCCATTAAATAGTACAGCCGTCTACTGGTCGCCTTTGACGCTGCCATGCTGCGAAACTCTTTTGTCTTGCACTCTCCCAAACAAACGAGAACCACGAGAGCAGCACGCAAGGCTCCCTACATATGCACGCAAGAATCGGATGTGTGTGTAAGCAGCGGCCACGTACGCATCATGTACCGTTTGTGTCGCGTTCTGCAAGTGCGCACTCTGCAGAACGTAGTCATCTTACGTACGTAACGCCCTTGCATATGCAACGTACACAGTACTAAAACTGTCTATTCACATGTAGCCGCGGGACAAGAAGCTGCGTGAAGCTTGGCTCACGAAACTTAGAACTGGAAAGCAGCCGTCGGCTACAACTCTGGTATCCAGTGAGCACAAACGCAAGGAAGATTTCTGCTACGGCATTGCAACTGCGATGCTCGGTGAGTAGCAGAAAACGCGCACTGAGATGCTCGCTAGCGCCCACTGCACGGCTAATGTTATGACATTTTGTGGGTCTATGAACTTGTTGATACTAGATTCTGGCAAATTCACTGGAATGAAAAGGCATGGCACATGGTCATTTTTATGACTTAATGTACTGTATTACGAAAAAGCAGCGGGAAATCGCACGCTGAGAAAATCGATGATACAGTGCGATGAAACTTGAGAAATAATATACAAACATCCAAGAATTTAGAAAAAAAAAAGGTTGAATTGTCGCGACGGCACATCACAGTTGCTGTAGGCGTCGGAGTCTCTCTAACGAAATTATTTTTGAACAGCTCTGATAGCGTCCACGCAACAATGGTTGCTTGTGTACTGTCAAATGCTCATATTCTGCGGCCTAAAGCTCATGACACGGTGCGAAAACGCGCTCGCAGCGAAAGCAGAACATTGTGTGCGGCATGCACACGTGCACTCGGTCGCTACAAACCCGTGCGATCGCTGATTTGAGGCTTCATTCTGTTATGCTCCATTCGGTTATACAGAGAGCCCACTATAAGAACATATTTCACATAGTTTGCTCTGAGCATTTGCCTTCACGCAAGAAGTCGGTTTGGGGGACTCCATTGCAGCGACTGCGCGCTGTGGCATTCATTCACTGTACGTATTCGATAAAGAGAGAGAGTTTGTAAATGATTCTGTGCTTCCAGTTTGCCCAAGATTATTATTTTGACAGTAAAGAACTTCCCTCATTTTGAGAGTATACTTACAGAAATATCCAGGAGGGCTGCCGCGTGGTGTTTTTATTGAGCGTGTCGCGTTATCCCTCATACAATGCAAGGGAGACGCTTCCGACAGATAGCGACTCCATAAGTCCTCGCCCCCACTACCTGAGGGTCGTCAAGAGAAGGAAGGCGTCCATGCGGACTGCTAGAGGACCCTCAAAAGTTTGAGGAAGGCATAAGGGATTGTCAAGTGCTTGTCGTGTCCTTATTTAGCACAAATAAATTTTGTCAACTAACTAGGCCTGCACCATGCTTTGCTGCATAGAACTGCTTAAAAAGGACTGCGTTCTACTATAAGAAGGATTGCGTTCTACTTAACATCACCGTATTTACTTGAATGTAATGCAACCATAAATGTAATGTGAGGGTGTACTTTTCAGTCTGTGAAATAGAAAAAAAATAAAACGGCGAATGTAACGCGAGATGAATGGAAAGACAAATGGTACCTCTTTATCAAGCAGTCAATTCGGACTCGAGTTCTCTTCACTTGTCATCGTCATCTGAGAAGGGGACGAGATTTTCCTTGGGTGGTATACTCAGGCAATCACATTAGGAAATAGGTTCACTTCTGCGAAAATTCACGTGACTCAGCACTGAAAGCGTCCCTGACAAGTGTTTCTGGCGCTATGTCAAGCTCGTTATCGGTGCCAAGAGCACTGTTGGCCGTATACATTGTGGGGTTCAGTGCAGAAACGAGTGAAGTCTCACAAGAGCAAAACTATTTCTGAAAGTGATCACCCAAGAATCAATACATCTGTGCTGTCAGCATTTTAGATTAGGTACTTCTTAAAAGACCTCAAAACCGTTTCTTTTGGGGGCAATACCAGGCCACTACCAGGCCACTACCAGGCCCTTCCCATCAGCCCCTCATTTACAAAGGGCCTCCCACTGGTGCTGCCGTACGAGAATCGTCAACTCATTGACTTCGACCCGCAGTGGAGTTTCCCAGTTCCTCAGCCATCGAACTTGCTCGTTTCTCAAAGCGGCCCTCCTACCGAATGCTCTGCGGCACCTTAACGTTGTGAATGAATGTAGACAAAGCGCGACAGGCCGCAGGGTAATGCAGCACCATAACCCTAACACCGGTCACAAGCATAGCGAAAATGGTGTCGATTCCAACAAAAAAGTTTTGAGTTTGGTTGATTTTATGGATTGAGTCGAGACGTAAGCGTACGGATTGTCACCATAATGTTGTAATGCGCAGAACTTAGAATACTTAGAAAGTAGAATACTTAGAAAGCAAGCTGGAGAAGCAGGCTGAAGACAAGTCAGTGGCATAGGTTCTAGGTAGCGCAGGTAAGGACTCGGATAGGATGGTAAGAACTCGAATTAGCCTAGACTTGAGAAGGGAACCGAAGAAACTGGTACATAAGAAGCTGATCAATGAGTTAGTTGTAAAAGGGAAAATAGAGGAATTCCGGATCCAGCTACAGAACAGGTATTCGGCTTTAACTCAGGAAGAGGACCTTAGTGTTGAAGCAATGAACAACAATCTTATGGGCATCATTAAGGAGTGTGCAATAGAAGTTAGTGGTAACTTCATTAGACAGGATACCAGTAAGCTATCGCAGGAGACGAAAGATCTGATCAAGAAACGCCAATGTATGAAAGCCTCTAACCCTGCAGCTAGAATAGAACTGGCAGAACTTTCCAAGTTAATAAACAAGCATAAGACAGCTGACATAAGTATATAATATGGATAGAATTGAACATGCTCTCAGGAACGAAGGAAGCCTAAAAGCAGTGAAGAAGAAACTAGGAATAGGCAAGAATCAGATGTATGCGTTAAGAGACAAAGCCGGCAGTATCTTTACTAATATGGATGACATAGTTCAAGTGGCTGAGGAATTCTATAGGGATTTATACAGTAACAGTGGCACCCAAGACGATAAAGGAAGAGAGAATAGTCAGAGGAATTTGACATCCCACAAGTAACGCCAGAATAAGTAAAGAACGCCTTGGGAGCTATGCAAAGGGGAAAGGCAGCTGGGTAGGATCAGATAACCGCAGATTTGTTGAAGGATGGTGGGTAGATTGTTCTAGAAAAACTGGCCACCCTGTATACGCAATGCCAAATGACCTCGAGCGTACTGGAATCTTGGAAGAACGCCAACATAATCTGAATCCATAAGAAAGGAGACACCAAAGACTTGAAAAATTATAGACCGATCAGCTTACTGTCCGTTGCCTACAATGTATTTACTAAGGTAATCGCAAATAGAATCAGAAACACCTTAGACTTCTGTTAACCAAAGTACCAGGCAGAATTTCGTAAAGGCTACTCAACAATAGACCATATCAATCAGGTGATAGAGAAATGTGCGGAATGTAACCAACCCTTATATATAGCTTTCATTGATTACGAGAAACCGTTTCATTCAGTCGAAACCTCAGCAGTCATGCAGGCATTACGGAATCGGGGTGTAGACGAGCCGTATGTAAAAATACAGAAAGATATCTATAGCGTCTCCACAGCCACCGTAGTCCTCTATAAAGAAAGCAACAAAATCCCAATAAAGAAGGTCTTCTATATTCACAGCGCATTTACAGGTAGTATTCAGAGATTTGGATTGGGAAGAATTGGGGATAAGAGTTAATGGAGAATACCTGAGTAACTTGCGATTCGCTGATGATATTGCCTTGCTTAGTAACTCAGGGGACCAATTGCAATGCACGCTCACTGACCTGGAGAGGCAAAGCGGAAGGGTGGGTCTAAAATTTGATCTGGAGAAAACTAAAGTAATGTTTAACAGTTTCGGAAGAGAACAGCAGTTTACAATAGGTTTCGAGGCACTGGAAGTGGTAAGGGAATACGTCTAGTTAGGGCAGGTAGTGACCACAGATCCGGATCATGAGACTGAAATAATCAGAAGAATAAGAATGGGCTGGGGTGTGATTGGCAGGCATTGTCAGATCATGAACAGAAGGCTGCCATTATCCCTCAAAAGAAAAGTGTATAACAGCTGTGTCTTACCAGTACTCACCTACAGGGCAGAAACCTGGAGGCTTACGAAAAGCGTTCTACTTAAACTGAGGACGACGCAAGAAGCTATGAAAAGAAGAATGATGGGTGTAACGTTAACGGATAAGAAAAAAGCAGATTGGGTGAGGGAACAAACGCGAGGTAATGACATCTTAGTTGAAATCAGGAAAAAGAAAAGGCATGGGCAGGACATGCAATGAGGAGGGAAGATAACTGATGGTGATTAAGGGTTACGGACTGGATTCCAAGAGAAGCGTAGCAGGGGGTGGAAGAAAGTTAGGTGGGCAGATGAGATTAAGAAGTTTGCAGGGACAATATGGCCACAAATAGCACATAACCGAGGTAGTTGGAGAAGTATGGGAGAGGCCTTTGCCCTGCAGTGGGCGTAGCCAGGCTGATGATGATGATGGATTGTGATATACATGAATGGAGCCCTTGAAACTGCAAATGTGTCTTCGCTTGTCACTTTAAATGCATGCCTTAGCTCAAGAATGTTCTCAAATGGCCAACCAGCAAGATTCATGACAGCTAAATTCAACTTATTTTGTCTTAAGGGACTGACAACTGATCGTTGTAGTGAAATGGGAAGCTTATCATTGACAGTGTTTAGATCCACACTTTAAGAAGCAAACAAAAATTTGTTTGCCCAGAACTTTTGGGTCAAGCACAGGCTCTTGAAGTATGTATCCATATGCATGGGATGCAGTGAAAATGGATGGTGATAGCGATTGCATCAACAGAAAGTGAGAAACTGGAAAACTATGTTGATTTGGGAGCAGTAAAAGTAAATCATGCAAAATAAGGTGGCAGCCTCATCAATGCAGTGTTCAATTTTTAACAAGAAACTTTTGTTATTGATGCAATTGATGAGGAGCTTGTCACTTTGTGCTGGGTCACATTGAAGTAGTTATGGTGTGCCGTCGCACAGCGTGCCACATTCACAGTGTCTGCAGGAGATGACATCGTGACTGCGTCATGGTTCAAACCGCTTTAGTGGTGTGGATGGGAGTTACTTGTTGCAGGATCGACGTACACCATTAGTGTCCATGGTCTGAGTGGTATGTACGAAGACGTATACAGCAGAACTTCACTCCAAGCAATCTGGGCTGCTTTTCTGGTAATGGAATATGCTGACTGCACAGGACAATTTCCTTCAATTTCCTGCAGAACCTCCCTTTCAACATCAAGCATTAGCTGTGTACTAACATGGGCCAATTTCCATTAGGTCATAGACACGGGAACAAAACACACAAATAATGGTCAACCTTCCACTCTCTTTTGCATTGCGTAATGTTGCATTACCAGAAGTTGCTTATAAAAGCAAGAATGTCTCAGTTTATCCTATTCTTCTCTTATGACTGCTAGCACTTTGAAATGCTGCATTAGACTGCACTGCCTTCGGTGCTTCGCTGCGCTTCTTCAACAGAGGCCCCACTCATGTCACCCTGCGCTGCCATATTTGTGGTTCTATGCTGGGCGCCCAACTGGTTTTTGGTTAACTTCCAACCTTGACGAGACAACCAATTTTAACCACAGAATGGCATTTACGAACGTTAGCACTGGCACCATCACTCTTTTCCAGATTCCACGCACCACCTCATATACTTATTTTGGCCACGAAGGGCTCTATGTTTCATTATTGCTGCATTCTGCTTCCCCTTTATTTTTCAGATTATCGTTAGTTGGTGCTTGAGTCTTTCCTTGATTTATGTATATGCTGAGGTATTTACATTGTTGTGAGATTGAGGAATGAACCACTGAAGACTATTTACAGTGCGCATTTACAAAAACAACTGCAGCACTGGCCAGTTCAGCTGCCGGCTCAAGACCCAGGAGCAGTCCGTATTTTTCATCAGGACGCCCACGCGCATTGTCCAAAAGCAGCACGCAATATGCATGTAGCATTATACCCAGTGGCAGAAGTGCCGTTCCAGTGTGTCTAAATATCAGTGTCAACAAGGGAGTAAGAAGGCTTGAGGCGTGCGACATGCACAACGTCAGTGGAATTCGGGGCAGATGAGGCACTGGCATTGACTGGGGCAATTTCATACGTAACTGGAGTCACGGTACACAGCACTCTATATGGGCCTGTGTACAGAGAGGAATTTTTCTGACAGCCCAACGTGACGAGTCGGGGACCACAGCAGTACCAGAGATCCAGGCGAAAAGTGCACATCTCTGTGTTGTTGATCTGATCATACAACAAACGTCGTTGATTCTCTTAGGAGGTCAGGAGGTGAGTGTGGACAATTTTTCGTGCTTGGGCTGCCCTCGTGAGGGCGCTGCAGCGGATGGAAGGGCAAGCGGTTCAGTGGCAATGTTGGTTCTCGGCTGAACAACAGAAAGAACGGGGAATAACTGACGAGAAGAATTCCTCTTCCTAATGTCCCTCCCTGAAGCTAGCCTGTTCTCTTGATTGATTGAAGTGTTGCCCTGATTCTATTGGAAATTCTCTTGGTGCATATACACTACTAAAAGCAAGCTAATGGTCCTATAATTTTCCAATTCTTTAACATCTTCCTTCTTATGGAATAGTAGAATGTTGACATTGTTCCAGCTCTCTGGTACACTTGAAGTTGTGAGGCAGTGCGTATAAAGGGCCGCAAGCTTTTCAAACATAATGTCTTCTCCATCTTTGATTAACTCGACTGTTATTCCATCTTCTTCTGCTGATTTTCCTTGGGACGTATCTTGCAAGTGCCTTCTACCTTCAACGCTAGTTATTGAAGGAGGCCCTGTATCCTGTTCATCACTCCTTCCAATTAAGGTTGTGTGGCTGCTCTTGCCCATGTACTGTATAGGTCAGTACAGAATCTTGCTGCTTTTACTAGCGTATTTTCCATTCTATAAGTTGCACCCCTCAAAACGGCAATTTCCCCAAAAAGAAAAAAAAAAGTATGTAAGACGCACCTGTTCATTCGGTAAGCAATTAAAAAAATACAGCGACGTTTCACTTCGCGAACATGGGTTACGGGCAAGCCTATGGGTGCCATTCTTATTCAATTGCGATAGCAATTATATAGATAAACCAGGTGGATTTCTGCCGTCGTAGTCGCTGCGATGTTCTATGTAAAGTCAAAGGGCAATAACAATCGTCCCCACACGTCCTATGGTGTATGTGCGAGTGAAAGTGTGCAACGGTGAGCCAAATCATGCACAAGGGAGGGAAGTGGCAAGGCAGCACGGGACAGAAAAGGGGGGGGGGGGGTGGCTTGTACTTCGGTAGCAACTACATGAAAGCAATCTTAACTACTTGAACTACAACTACTTGAAAGCTATCTGCAGATCCGACGACTCCGGAGTTGGTTGACTCGCGGTTGGCCTGCGGCAGTGTGCGTTGCTGCTTTGTCCTTCTCGCACGCCGCTTGGAAACCTGATCACGAGAGGAACCTGGTACTTCCATAGCGTGCACACAACTTGTAACAACTGCCAGAGGAGGTCAAATCAGCACGATTCGCATGGCCATGGCATCCACTCCGATTTTGACAGCAGTTTTTTTCCGAAAAGAAAAAGAAGACGTATATAAGACGCACCATTCTATAAGACGCACCGACCAAAAGTTTAGAAAAAAAAAACTGCAACTTATACACTGGAAAATATGGTATACATCAAAATTGGAGATGACATTACCCTGTTTATTGTTCACTGCATGCATCTTGCCTTGTCCTAAACCAAGTTTTCTTCTCACTGATTTCGTGCCGAGGCCATTTTTTATTGCATCCTCAATTTTTCTCACATTATAATTTCGAATATCCCTTACTGTCTTCTTGATCAGTTTTGACAATTTAACAAATTCTATCTGATGTCTTGAGTTAGACACTTTCAGGCTTTGTCGTTTCTTTATTAGGGCCTTTGTTACTTGGGATAGCTTATCTACTGGTTGCCCTGGCACTTTACCTCCCACTTCAATTGCTGCTTCTGAAGTCAGCTTAGTTACGGTTTCATTCATTACTGTGTTATCTTCATATTCCTGTTCTAAAGCATCATATTTGTTTGCAAGCACCAACCTGAATTCCTCTACTTTTGCCCTTTCTGCATCTAGGTTGGCCTGTTTCTTCTTGACGAACTTTACTCTTTCTCTCTTCAAATTCAGGTGAATCCTAGCCCTCAATAACCTATCATCACTGCACTTTACCCTACTTAACACTTCTACATCCTGCACTATGCTGGTGTCAGCAGAGAGTGTAAAATCTATTTCATTTTTTTTATTTTTCCATTAGGGCTTTTCCGAGTCCTTTTCCTGTTACTGCACTTCCTGAAGAAGGTATTCATTATTCAGAGTCTATTCCTTTCTGCAAATTTTACCAACATCTCTCCTCTAGTGTTCCTAGAATCAATGCCGTAGCTGCCAATTGCTTGTTCCTCAGCGTGCTTTTCCCCAACTTTTGCATTGAAATCATCCATGACAACAGTCAAGGATGATTTGAGTCAGAGTTTGCACCTTTCTCATTGCTAATTCAACATCTTTATAAAGATGTTCTATTTCTTCATTGTCATAACTCGAGGTTGGTATGTAGGCTTGTAGTACCTTTAATCTATACCTCTTTAGCTGTATTACAACTGCTACCCTCTCATTAATGCTGTGAAATTCGTCAATGTTGCTCGCTGTGTCATTATGGATTAGAAATCTTGCCCCTTATTCTATCTTATCTGGAAGACCTCTGTAGCAGAGGGTGTGGCCATTAGTCAGCACCGGATAAGCCTCACCAGTTCTTCTAACTTCACTAAGGCCAATAATATACCAGGCGATGCATGATTATTCAAAAAGCCCTGCTAAGATAGCTTCGCTCAAGAGGTTTTGCGTGCCAGGGCAGAAACATTCAAGTTAACAAAGAAGCTCGAGAGCAAGTTAAGGTCTACGCAAAGAGCGACAGACCGAAAAATGTTAGGTGTAATTTTAACAGACAGGAAGAGAGCAGTGTGGATTAGAGAGCAAATAGTAGCAACCAATATTATAGTTCACATCAAGAGAAAAAGGAATGGATCTGAGCAGGCCATGTAATGCGTAGGGTAGGTAACAGGTGGACCATCAGAGTTACAGGATTGTTGCCAAGGGAAGGGAAGCAAAGTCTAGGATGGCAGAAAATTAGACGGGTTGATGAAATTAGGAAATTTGCAGGCACCAGTTGGAATCAGCTAGCGCAAGACAAGAGTAATTGGAGATTGCTTTGTTCTACAGTGGGCATAAAAGCAGGCTGATCATGATACTGACGATGATGAATGTCGCATTGGGACCCTTGAGGTACAAATAAATATATAAAAAATGCTTGCATCACACAATTGCTCGGCTAACACAAACATTGGTTCATCTGGTAATTCTTTAAGGACCCCTATATGAAGCTAGATTGCCAGCTACCTCGTGCTTCACATAGCATTGATTCCCTCTGTGCACAGAATCTGCATAATTTCTGTCTTTTCCTTTAAGCAGTAGCTTTCCTTAGCCACCTCGCCTACTCTAAGGTGGTTGGTCTGTCTCACTTTATAGGCGACATTATGCAGCGCTAAATGCTGAGCTGGCAATGAGTGCACCTCAGCCCTGCATAATCAAACAATGGATCGCGACGTAGAAGCTGTCCATATTGGCTCACAGGCTGACAGGCACAGAAAGGTGGGGACACAGCGCTCCGCTGTTGCATTTCATTTGTGCTGCACTGTGCAGAATGCCACACCAAATAACCCATAACCTTCAATAACCTTCAATCACTGAAGCATAGACCTTTAAATAAAAGCTTGTCATGTTCAAAATCTTTCATTTTCGTATGACCATTGGGCATGTGCCACTATCAGAATGTCTAGCAAATCCTTTCTTCATGATTGCCCGACTTTTCCAGGTTTTCCACGACTTTTGCAGTAAAAATTACACGACTAAAAAAAACGACAGCTACCGTTTTTTCAACACTACTTTTCTCGCATCTAAATAACTGGCCAATCCAGAAGAAACAAAACGTGGGCTAAATTTTTCACTTTGCATTAGCAGGAGGAAAAATCCAAGCACAGTAGACTTCCGTTAATTCAACTCTAGTTAATTCAATCGTGACCGAAGGTCCTGGCCAGTGAAGTGCCCATACATTCCTATGGGCCCAAACTTTACTTATTTCGATCCTGAAATTGGCATTCGCTGGATAATTCTAACTTTGCTGGTCAGCACCTATGCACCTAATGCTTGTTACCTGTGTTGACTCCAAGGGTGGCAGCATCTGTTTTGGCGGCACTCAGAGTATAATGAATGCGTCAAAACATCATTTCAGCCTGTTCACCTGTGCTGGCACCAAAGCCACAAAAGATTAGCTTTGTTGTTTCTAAATTCTGAATGTTCTTTGGGCAAATGCACTTAAAGTTATGCGGAGTGATTATCAGTTGCAATATCATACGAGCAGATGGTGTCCAAATAGATCAAGTGAAACAGTGCAGCAGGGCGTAATAAATTTCGACCACCATTATGGTCACGCTCTATGGGGCACATGATCGTGCCATGACAAAATCTGAATAACAGTACAACTGTAAACAAAGACTACTCATCAAGCGAAATATAGTAATATTGTGCAAAAAGGGATCAGGAGAAACAGCAAGCAACCAGCGAGCATAGTTCCAACAGTTAAGATCCCACTTGTTAATCACAGATGAAATATTCCTTGTTATATGTTTGAATATCAGTGCAAAAGGGTTGTTTCAAACCAAACGCACCTGATATGAAGTCAATCCCCTTCAATCTATATTTAAAAAATTCTGGCTAATTTCTGCTCCTAATGAAGTGCACTGTCATAATATTTCTGGCAGAAAAAAAGGGTGTGTCTACCTCAGCGCTATCAAAATTTCGCAATGCAAGGAGAGACGTGGACGATGGTGCACAAGAAAGCTTTTTAATATTACACCGAATTTTATGAGTACATAACCATTTTGTGGGCAATTTAGAGAAATTGTCTTGTTTTATGCCCCCTACTGCTGGCCATCATTCTATTTCTGCTGTATTACTGAATCAAGAAGTACAACTTGCAGCACGTCTGAAGTTTATAGAATATTTAGTTTTGCTCAATGTCATTTTATTATCTAATATTGGCAGTCTTAAACTAACCAATTAATAAAAGTGCGTTGTCATGAAAGAGACACAATCAGAAAAGAAAAATGGTGCCGAATTTGAGGAAATATCACTTTTGTCATGTGTTTGGCCCTAACTGGCGAATTATTGTGGGCCATCTAAAATATCAGTGATGGTTTATTAGACACATAACTCGTATTAGCTTGTGTGAGACTTACGAAAAAAAAAAAAAATTAATTGGGTCAGTGTATTTTTGCGCCAGCAAAGCTATCAGCTCTCGAGAACTCTCTTCTTTTCCATGTGTCAATTTTCCATCCCTTCTCCTCCTTTCCCAATCTGCTCATCGTTGTTCAGGTGTCACTCACATGTTTAGACGGTGCGGGCAGCAGTCTTTTCCTTTCTTTCGTCAGCCAGTCTCTCTCCGCTTACCATCTTCATGCATGCCTAAGTCTAGAGAGCTATTGGTGAGCTGATGTGAAATCGTTGCTGCAGGAGTGCTTGACGTGTGGCTTTCACCTCGCTGCCATGTACTACCTAGTTCTTCCTGTTGTATTTTCCAACCAAGCACTCCACACTTGGAGTCTATGTTCTATATACATGGGTGTTTCTTGAACAAAGTAAACCTTTCTTCTGCAGGGCAGCAGAAACCTACTTCACCGCGGCAGATTTTGTTTATGCCGCATAGCTGCCCTATTGTAGCCAACAAAGGCACATTATTACAACAGGGTTTATTTTAATAGCGTAACAAAATGCATTAGTGCAACAGTCACGGCAGTTCTGCACTTTAGGTCTAAGCTATGTCCAGCTCCTTCCTCCATTTACGCACTCTGCATATTGGAACCAATATGTGGCAGCACAACCCACTGGACTTGTTACACTAATAAACAGTGTTCGTAATAACTGCATGTTTCTATTGGTTACAATGCAGCCACTATGCAGCTTTAACTCATTAAAACAAAAGTATTGCTCCATGGCGAACTAAGGCCTTTTGTTCATCATTGGCATGTACCCATGCGCGCAAATTTCACCCCTGCAATCAACTTTTTTATTGCAGTATACAAGATGCTTCACGTGTGGCAAGACCTGTGTATAAACAACTATACTGTGGTAGAAGGTCACGCTGCCTTGCAAAGGCTAAGCGTATGCTTGCTTTGAGCCAGAACCGCACATAAATTACGGATAAATTTCTTTCTTATCATAATGCCATACAGCTGACTTGCAGTGCTGCAAAGAGATCAATAACTTTGCAGGGAACCAACATACATGAATTTGCAACTTGGCCAGTTTAATCTAATTTTCATGACTTTTCCATGTGCTCAGAATATTCATGATCTTTCCAGGTTTTCCAGTTCGTTAGACACCTTGACTGGGTATGTGCCCATTCTTGGCCGATCCTCCGGAATGGGTGTGCGCCACAAGCGGTATCGAATCCTTTAATGTGTTAATGGAATAGCTTTCTTTAGCTACTTCATGCGCTTTGCATGGCCGGTGTTTCTCGCTGTCTACAGGGGGTAACAACATGTATAGAGGAGGAAGTGCAGGTGTGGAGGTGGAGAGTAAGGGAGGAGTGTTAGAAGGAAGGCACGCGGCCAATAACCCCCCGCCCGTCCCCATGCATTTAGTATAGGGACGACATTATCATGAAAAGTGCCGGCAACGAGGAGTGAATGCTTCGTTCGCCTCTCGCTCCAATGGGTCACCAAATCTCGAGATTACGCAATTGTCAATACTAAACACACGGGAAGACAGCTTACATTATGCCACACCGTCTCGGCACGCCCACTCTTTGCACATGCGGCAGATTGCCTGTAAAGCAGGGTGCACGGCTGCGCATGCACTCAGCCACGCTTACAGCCATGCGCAGCCACGGCAGAGATGCGTGCCAACTTACCCCCCCCTCCCCCCCCGTCCCGCCCTGCCCCGCCCTTGCACACTTTCACTCGCAGCTAAAGCGCAAAGTGCGTGGGGTGTCATAGGATCTTATTGCACTTGGACTTATACGGAACATGTTGCGGCTTCACTTAGTTTTTTTTCTAAACTTTTGGTCGGCATGTCTTATAGAACGGTGCGTCTTATATACGTTTTTTTTTCTTTTTGGAAAAAACTGCTGTCAAAATTGGATTGGATGCCATGGCCATGTGAATCGTGCTGATTTGACCTCCTCTGGCAGTTGCTACAGGTTGTGTGCACGCTATCGAAGTACCAGGTTCCTCTCGTGATCAGGTTTCTGAGCGGCGTGCGAGAAGGACAAAGCAGCAACGCACACTGCGGCAGGCCAACCGCGAATCGACCAACTCCGGAGTTGTCGCATCTGCAGATCGCTTTCAAGTAGTTGTAGTTCAAGTAGTTAAGATTGCTTTCATGTAGTTGCTACCAAAGTATAAGCCACACCTACAACCCCCGCCCCACTTTCTGTCCTGTGCTGCCTCTGCACTTCCCTCCCTTGTGCATGATTCAGCTCACCGTTGCACACTTTCACTCGCACATACACCATAGGACATGTGGGGACGATTGTTATTGCCCTTTGACTTTATACAGAACATCGCGGCGATCATGATGGCAGAAAGCCTTTGACGGCTACCTGACGCAAGAAGTCACATTCTCATTTAGAGGTATCGTCGGTCAATTATTTGATTACAATGATTAGGTGGAGTAAAACATGTGGTAGAGGAGTGGAAGAGCGGTTGTGGAAGAGGAGTGGGGCAGCTTAGGTCGAACACAAGTTTTTGTCGTTCCCTATACAGCTCCATGCCAAGCCAAATGCGAGCCATAATCGCTGCTGGTGGAGAAGAGACTCAGTACTGAACAGATTAGAGTCCGAAGAAGGAGCTGCTCTGCAAAGTCGCTGTCTGGGTGCAGGAGAAGACAGCAATAAAAGAAGACAAACTTATAGACCAGAACGCTCACAAATCTGTATGAAGCACTCGCACTAGCTGACTGTATTAACTGTATTTACCCTCAAAATGACTGTATTTTTATCCTCATCGCTTCGAAAAAAAAAAATGCTAAGTGATTTATGTGGTAGGAAGCTTGTTTACGTTTATGTATATTAATTAAGCAGGCTGTTCACAAGCTGTAGACAGAACCAGCTGGAAAATGCTCCAGTTAGTGAAGTGTGCTTTCCCGCAACACCGCCTCAGGTGCTCAGTCGCCTGGGTCTACCGAAGTGTACTTTACAGCAAAGTAAGAGTGGCGCACTCCAGCTCTGTAGCAGACGACGCGTAGCACCTCCCATAGGTGCGTGTGCACCTGTACTGCTTCGCTTTGATGCACCACCGTGCCAGACGCACTGGCGCCCTGCGGAGCGCGACCACGGTGAGCCACGTTCACCCTAAGAGTGGACGACCCTGTACAACCCTTGCCAGGGCACAAGGAACCAGCAACAGGGAAAAATAAGCTAAACGCAGTTAGTGCTTTGCTGAAAATTTAACAGACCCACCGGAGTACTTTATACAGATATAGCTGTTATGGGCTCGCTCCCCGAGTCATTTGGATGTCCACCGGTGACCATTGCAGAAATCTCTTGCCAGAAGTTTAAAGAAAGGAAAATTTGTAAACCTAACTAAATGACTGATGAGGCTGGCGAGCCCTGCAGGAACAATGGAAGTAATAGCCAAGAATTGTGCAGTTGAAATGAGTAATAAACTTATTAACAAAAATGCTAATTAAGCATTTACTAATTGTTTTACAGCACACATTCCAATTTACAAACCGTATGTAGCCAGTAAAAATTAAAGACATACGGACTTAAAAAGAATTCTGTAAATGTGACCATTTTTGAGATATGCGGCATCAAACGTGTGGTAAAAACGAAGTCGTTACACTCACTTTTTCAACCAAATGTCGCTTTATGCCTTGAAGCACAAAATAACTGAACCATCAATGTATTTCTTCGCAAAGCTTGGAAATATGTTGAAATTGGTGTCATCCTGAGAATTCATTCCAATTGTAAATTGCATCATGTGGTGTAAAAACTTAGTTGGTGAATTTTTTTATTATCCAATTAAGCATTTTGATCATGCAAATAATGTCTGCCTGTTGGAGCAATCCAGCTCAAGGATTAATATTTTTCCATCTGCCACAAGCGATTTTTCAAGAATGGTTAGTATTCACAGAAAGACCCGTTATATATGCAATCGTGCGAAATCATTTAGCACCTGCGTCTATTAAGCGTTTTGACGCTTAATAAAATAAAATAAAAGCATGCGCTGCTTGAGCCTGTGTCTATACAAGCTCTAGGCGAGCCGCGCTTGGGGAAAGGTTCTTTACAGTAGAGGGAGCCGCTGTGAATAGGCCTGCCTAGCGCATCTCAATAAGCACGCATCGAGGCACCCTAGCTCTGCCCAGCCAGGTGTTGCCTAGCAACGGAGACATGCCTCTGCTCCCAAGTTGCTCACCACATTACCCAGACGGAAATCTGGCACTGCTGCGCTGGCGTATGCATGGGAATGACGAGATACAGTGGCTTCAGACTGGCATTCTTCTCGGAGAACCAGCACCTCTTGAAGACGCGCCTGGCTAGCGCCATTGCGTTTGCCACAATGGTTCATTTCCTATTAAAATAGCACATAAAGAGCTGTTTTAACTTTATTACAAGAAAACATGTTCCATTTAATCAGGAGGTCTTGCGCTTGGATGTACAATTATATAAAACATAAAGTGTATTGGCAGGCCGCTAAAGTTGGAGGACAGACGACAAGGCCTGCACTCCCTTTACAAGAGTTTGTCGTCCGTTCTTGCTTTTCTTTGCTTTATTATGCACTGCAGGCGAGTAAACTTAATTGAAAGATGTAACGTGGGTTAATGAAAACCTTTCATGAAGGTTTTGTTTTAGGGTAGCATTACCTGTACAGCCATATCCCCATTTTAGACGAAGCCTCGACCAACACAAGCCCCGCACACTCATATACCGTCATTCCCACAACGGCACAGCGTCCATTGGAAAACTACCTTAGACGGTGGTGCCAAATTTTCCTGTAGGTAATATTGCAAGAAACTGTATAGCTTCTGCAGTACATGTTATTCCAAAGAGAATGGCTTTCCTTGCCTCTTTCAGCCATTTTCGTGGTTGGTGGACGGAATTCCACTGCCGGTAGAAAGACACCGATGCAAATGGCCCTCGATCTTGTTCAACTGAGTTGCAAAGTGCGAGAGACACCTTTGTGGCAGCTGTGAGATTCTACATCAGCAAAATATAATCAGATCGTAAGGAGCCAACTAACATTGACTCAAAGCTCAAAGGACAGCACAAGCAAAATTAGTTGTAGTTCTGGATGGAAGTAAAGAAATGATGAATAAATGAAATTGTATAATAAAGATAAGTGTAAATAAGAATCCGGTTTCCTTTCTGTGTGTGTGTATGTATATATATATATATATAATGCCGCCAGCATTGCGAGAACACAAGACGACCGCCACATCCCAACTGCGTTAAAAGAGCCGCCACACCGCAAGCGTCAAGAAAAGCACCGCAAGGCAACGCTGTGCCGGTGCTGACAGACCGGCGGCTCGTGCGCGAGAATCGGACTGGCACGCGACAGGAGGCCACAAAAAAGAAGAGAACGACATTCGAAGGAGCGTAGCTCGAGGAACGTTTTGTGGTTGCCGTTGAGTATTCAGTCGGGTTCTTTTGACGGGCACAGGTTCGCCCAGAATAAATCAGTTTTCCTAGAAACGGCTGTTGTAACTGTTGGTTACATATCTGGTGGAGGTGCGGGGTATGATTCCAAGCCCCACACACGCCAGGGAAGGTAGCCCGGATCCCCGAAGTTTGGAGCCAACGGAATTAACGCCTGTCCACCAACGCACGAGCCGCCGCATACGAGGTGAGGCCCCCGAGTTTGGTCCTCTCGCCGATTCACCAAGGGCAGCGGCGGCAGTCAGCCTAGGTACCAGTGCGATGGCTACCCAAGTAATCCCTCCTCACGTCGTCGTTGACTCGCCTCGGACGCCAGAATCTTTTCACGGTGACACATTCGAGGATGCCGAGGACTGGCTCGAAAACTTCGAGCGTGTCGCCAGGTGTAATGGTTGGGACGAGACAAAGAAACTGCGGTATGTGTACTTCGCGCTAGAGGAATCTGCACGCACGTGGTTTCAAAACCACGAAGCGTCGTTATCATCATGGAACGACTTCCGACGAGAACTGTTAGCTACGTACCCGAGCACGGACCGCAGAGAGAGGGCAGAAGCCGCTCTTCAGGCGAGGAACCAGCGGAACAATGAAAGTGTGACCATGTACATTGAAGACATGACCCACCTCTTCCGCCGAGCCGACCCAAACATGGCTGAGGACAAGAAATTGCGGCACCTAATGCGCGGTGTGAAACAGGAACTCTTTGCCGGCCTGGTTCGTAATCCGCCCCGCACTGTAGCCGAATTTCGATCAGAGGCGACGACGATGGAGAAGACGCTGCAGCAGCGTGCGCGGCAGTACAACAGAGATGTATGCGTCGCATCATTTGACGTTGGGCCAGGAGCCCTCCCCAACAACATGGACGTCCTACGCGAAATGGTGAGGTAGAGCTGCAGGGAAGAGCTGCAGAAACTGCAGCTGGCCCAAAGCCCTCCTACGGTGTCCTCACTTGCTGACGTCATACGCGAAGAAGTCCGGCAAGTAATTTGTGAGCCAGAGCCTCAGGTACGGCCCCATGCACAGCCAGAGCGTCAGCCGCGGATGTCGTACGCCCAAGCTTTACGTCAGGACCTAGGACGCGCCGACTTTGGAGGAACGGCCACAATACCCCAGGTACTCCCTCGCAATGTGCAGCCCTTGCCAGACGGAAGCCCACGTAAAAGTGATGTATGGCGCACTGCAGACCGGCGTCCCCTCTGCTACCACTGTGGAGAGGCTGGTCACCTATACCGGGAATGCCAGTATCGCCGAGTAGGACTGCGTGGCTTCTCTATGAATGCGCCTTGCCCTCGAAACGGTGAGCGCCCTTATGAGATTGAGGCATTTTTATCTACGCGCCAAACTGTTCGGAACCCCCAGCAACACGAACCTCGGTCAGCAGCGCCTATGCGTTATAGGTCGCCCAGTCCGCGTCCCGCTTCCATTTCACCGAGGCGTCGCTCCCAAAGTCCGCGACGGGAAAACTAGAGCCAGCGACTTGTGAGGGCAAGGCCGCTGACACCCGGAACACTGAAGGCCCTCCATCGCCAATCCGACAAGACGACGGCAGTGACGAAACGACGGACAAGTGCAGTGATGACGCCGTTACTTCTGAGTTGCGCGTCATCATCGACGACTTCGAAGTGACTGCGTTGATAGACACTGGTGCGGACTTTTCAGTTATTAGCAGTGGACTCGCCAGAAAATTGAAAAAGGTATTGACCCATTGGACCGGATCTCTAATACGTACAGCGGAGGGACACTTAGTCGACCCCGTAGGAATGTGCACAGCAAGAATCGGAATTAGAGGCTTTACATACGTCAGCAGCTTTATTGTTCCCCCTGAGTGTTCCCGTGATCTGATACTGGGCATGGACTTTTTGCGAACGAATGGCGCAATTATCGACTTGCAAGAATCACGCGTGTTGTTTTCCACAGAAAATGCTGTTACCATTTCTGATACAGAACAGCCACATATTTCCTCTCTCCGTATTGTGGATGAAGACGTGACGGTGCCGGCACGGTGCAGTATGACTGTCGTTGTAAGGAGCGACGTATTTCGTGACTATGAGGGTCTAGCAGACGGAAATATCGGGCTGCTATTGGAAAAGCAAATATGCGTGGCAAGAGGCCTAGTTCACCTGCGTAACGGATATGCGGACGTCCTTTTGACTAACTTTGGCAATGAGGCACAA
Organism: Dermacentor albipictus; assembly: GCF_038994185.2. NCBI lineage: Eukaryota > Metazoa > Arthropoda > Arachnida > Ixodida > Ixodidae > Dermacentor > Dermacentor albipictus. Next base: position 1,880,856 of record NC_091822.1, on the reverse strand, counting down.
CAAGTGGCGAAGGGAACAGCCATAGCGTCTCTTCAGGACTATGCACAATTTGCGGATGTGTCCACCCTCGATGCAGCATCACCAGCTTCTGCCACTTTAGACAGTGTCCTTACTTCTATCGACATCGACCGAGAGCTGTCATCACTACAAAGAGATGAGATTGTGAACTTGGTCACAGAGTTTGCAGAATGCTTTTCGACTTCATCGAAAGTCCGTCGTACTCCCGTCGCGAAACACCGCATTGTGGTCGAAGAACCTGCAAGACCAGTTCGCCAACACCTGTACCGAGTAGCTCCAAAGGAAAGAGAAGCGATAAGAAGTCAAGTACAAGAAATGCTCAAGGACGATGTAATACAGCCATCCAATAGTCCGTGGGCATCTCCAGTAGTCCTAGTCAAAAAGAAGGATAACACCCTACGATTTTGTGTTGACTACAGGAAACTCAACCTCGTCACGAAGCGGGATGTTTATCCCCTCCCCCGCATCGACGACACCTTGGACAAACTACGCAATGCTTACTTCTTCTCTTCTCTGGATCTCAAAAGCGGGTACTGGCAGATTGAAGTGGACGAGCGAGATCGCGAAAAAACAGCGTTTGTGACACCGGATGGTTTATACGAGTTTGGGTGCTTCTATTTGGTCTGTGTTCTGCGCCAGCCACATTCCAGCGGATGATGGACACTGTTCTCTCCGGACTGAAATGGCAGTCGTGCCTCGTCTACCTTGATGATGTGGTGGTCTTCTCCACTACATTCGAGCAGCACGTGCAGCGACTGAGAGCAGTTCTGGATGCTATTCGCACGGCGGGATTGACCATAAAACCCGAAAAATGCCACTTCGGCTTTCGTGAGCTCCGCTTTCTTGGACACATTGTCAGTGCTGAAGGCGTCCGCCCCGATCCTGAGAAGATCACTGCAGTAGAACTGTTTCCGAAGCCAAGAGACAAAAAAGCTATTAGACGTTTCCTGGGACTGTGTGCCTACTACAGGCGTTTCGTAGAAAATTTTTCTAAAATTGCCGAACCACTCACGCGGCTGACAAAAGAAGATGTCCCTTTTGTGTGGGAGAAAGAACAAGAAGACGCCTTCTCTGAGCTACGACGGCGTTTGCAGAGTCCTCCTATACTTGCCCATTTTGATGAAAATGCCGAAACGGACATCCACACCGACGCGAGTAACGTTGGTCTCGGTGCCATACTTATTCAGTGGCAGAATGGAGAAGAAAAAGTCAGGTCGTACACGTAGTACGAATGAAGCCTTACCATGAAAGGCATTGACAACCGGAATTTACACGTACTATCCAGCCTAGCACCAGCCATCCCCTGACCACTGCCCTTTTCCAGCAGTTGGCTTCTCTATAGGCCTTTTCTACGCATCGGGACGATGCTTCTTCGGAGGGGGCTAATGCCGCCAGCATTGCGAGAACACAAGACGACCGCCACATCCCAACTGCGTTAAAAGAGCCGCCACACCGCAAGCGTCAAGAAAAGCACCGCAAGGCAACGCTGCGCCGGTGCTGACAGACCGGCGGCTCGTGTGCGAGATTCGGACTGGCACGCAACAGGAGGCGACAAAAAAGAAGAGAACGACGTTCGAGGGAGCGTAGCTCGAGGAACGTTTTGTGGTTGCCGTTGAGTATTCAGTCGGGTTCTTTTGACGGGCACAGGTTCGCCCAGAATAAATCAGTTTTCCTAGAAACGGCTGTTGTAACTGTTGGTTACAATATATATATATATATATATAGAGAGAGAGAGAGAGAGAGAGACCACATGCGCACATGTGCAGCCAAGCAGATGCAAAGGGGCTGCTTGGACAGCTTGCAACATGAATGGTCTGGCTTAGGTGAGAGCCTTTGGTATGAACTTGCACCGACATTGCAACACAGAAACTAACACAGGTTTAAGCACTCTTAATGCATTTAAATAAAGCGTCAACTGTATGCAAATTCTAACAAGGTACATTGGATCTGCTGCAATTTTATTCTTTAACTTGGGAGACCTAGATGCGTGCCAGTATCTTTTTATCTGACCCATAATCAGATGGCGTTTTAAAGGTATCTATCTGAACATTTTTTAACGTTAGCCTTTAAGCGCATGTGTACGAAGAGCTTGCCGTCGAGTACTAATCCTTTGAGGGTCGATTTTTTTCGCCATATGCGACCTCCCAGGGTCGATTTTTTTAATTGCAGATTCCAATTCTTCCGAGGGACCTATTTCTAAAAAAATTTACCGTAACTTTTCTAGGGCGACCGTAAAGCGAGAAAAAAATACTTTGCGTTGGATATATGTACTGTTTGTTCATAAAATAACAACAATAAAAAAAGAAATAAACTCAGTTAAAAATTTGGTGCATTGTTATCGCATAAGGCTTAGAAAATGCACACACATGAATATTTCGCAAGTGTCAAATGTTCCTACTCTTAGACTAATATTTATGTGCATAGCGTAATCAAACTACATAGGTGAGTGCACTCAAGAAAACTGTGGTTGTGTGCCCATCAAAAAAGCAGGACGTGTGACAAACTTCCGCTAATCTTCGTTTTATTGCCAACCAGAGGCAATTAGTTTTCACGAGTCTCCAAAAAAAAGAAAACAAAAGGAAACGCATGCACGGCGGCATCCTTTCTATGCACATGCCTGTGAGCACTAAACAAGCGAGAAACAGGCGGTCGCTCTTTGAGTGATTAGTAACGAGAAAGCCATCACTTTTGCGGGCGGTAGTATATAGGCACGCCGGTGCAAACTAGTTCTAAAACAAACCGTGCAACGAAAACCGAGAAAGGGAGGGGTGAGAAAAAAATTCCCTGTATTCCTACATAGAGGTAGCACATGTCAGAAAAGAAAAAGTTAGGAAATTGGCGCGCATTTTAAACATACAGAGGGCACTGTAAATATACGACATTGACCATTTTGGACTTTTTCGCGGCGCCATATATTTACGTCACTGACCCTCAAATGGTTCAAGGGGGCCTGAATGACTTTTTATCGAAGTGGAGAAATGCATTTCAAATTAAAACAGGCTATTTCAGAAACACTTTGTAACAAAAACTACTTCAATTCATTCAGCAGAAGCAGAGTCATTGGCAATCAAATGCCTCCTTCATGGCACTTCTGCTCCTTCTTCGATGCCTCGCACTGCAATGGCTATGACAGAATAGAGCGTGCCCACATTGCTCTGGCTTCTGAATGTCACTGTGGCGCGCAATTCAAATTTAATTTTCGATGTTCACGTAGGCGCCACAGCTTCCAATTTTGGGCCTACGACGTGTTTTTCGTTAGTGAGCCGCAATGTGCTCAGCCAGCGGACTCATCGCGGCACCTTGCGGTAGCTGCGGTATCTATGCTATGAAGCAGACCGCAGCTACATGCAAATGTAGTGCGTATGCACAGCGTTTGCTTTGCGACGTGACAGGGCTTGAGTACTAGCTTATATGCTCCAGTCTGGCCGTGCTACGTGGTGCTTTGTCCTGCACCAGCTTGACCAATGGGTAGTAGCCACATTCGATTTGCGCATTTTGAAGCACTCTTGATAACGCAATATGAATCAAAGTCTGCCAAGGCGTCCAACCAGGAGCGGCCAAGAGGGAGCAAGCGTGAGTGCGGTCTGACACTAAGTTTCACACAGATTAAAGTTCAAAAGAGTGTTCGAGAGAAAGGGGCCCTCGCGCTACACTTGTGAGCTGCACGAGTCATGCACGACTGCAACATTTGGCGGAGATGTTCACAGCAACATATGCTTTCCACGGACTATGTTCTTTAACCAAGCCTGAGGCTGGGTTCAGGACCCCTTTAATGAACAACACTGTGAAAAAGCTTTTGCAGCAAGTATCTCATATGTGACATGTTTAATGCGGGAAACAGTAAGTCTGACGGCAATTGTATGTCGACATTGCATGTAAGAGGACTTTTTTAAATCAGTATTTTTTTTTATCAGTACGATTGTGACGTGCTTCATGCTTCAGAACTACGTGCTCTTGAAAGGCGCCCTGAACCACATTTCTTAGAGGCATCAAAAAAAAGTAGGTTTCTCCCAGGAATATATTACTGAAATACTGTCCTTATTAAGACACAAGTGGTTTTTTTTTTTTTGTGTTACCCAAAGTGAGCTATTGACCTACAGTAGCACCGCAGAGCCAGGCTCAACATTATTCAGACTGGCTTTAAGAAACGCGGCATACGGAATGCACTCGACGGCACCCGCGCACACCTGCAAAGCATGTGATGAGGACGACTTATTCGGCAGTTTCAACGTGGATGCAGCTTGTGGCATCGACAATAGAGATACAGTAACCAAAGACAGACTGACAAAGAACTTTATTAGCAAGGTCCTGAGAAGCTTTGCCCTAGGGCAGAGCTGCGAGAAACTCCCATGTAGGAACTGGTAGCCAAGCTTACTGTAAATGAAGGTGTGCTATGTTCAAACTTTTCATTTTTCTGAAAAGATATGGGTCAACCAATATTTGAATTATTTTATTTCTATCGCAAGTTCAGTCTATATAGGTCGACCTATATATGTGTTCAACCTATTTTCGAATAAATACAGTAATTTTTCAAAAAGACTTAGTATGGGTTTACTCTCAATACCTCAAGCACGATATTTACCTTTCCCACTCACTGTCAACGCCTTCTATATGTTGAAGGAGCTCCGGTGGTGGCAGAGTGGTGATGTTACGGCAAAAAGGCTTGTCATGGCGGCCGCGGCACTTACGCTACACATGAAAGCACAGCTGCATGCAACTGTAAGTGCATGGCAGGGCTGGAGTGCACACTCGCATGCTCCGGCCTGGTCGTGCTATGTGGTGTGGACCGGCTTCGTCCTTCATGGGTACTGGTTAGCGAATCCAGATTGCACACTTTGTAGCGCTCGATACGATGCTTAGAGCATCGTATCGAGCACTACAAAGTGCACTCAGAAGTATGCCTAGCCAGGAACCGACATAGATCCGCACCTTGTAGATGCTTCCCGCCATTCATCGCGTATGCGTGGTCTGGGATTAAGCTTTGTGAAATTCGAGGATAGCTGAGTGTTTCAGAGTAATCAAAATTAGCGAGACCTGGCGGCTACAACAGCGTTGAAGTGTGGCCAAGTTTCATTCCTGCGAGAATAAGCATGGCCGAACTTGAGCAGACAGTATTCAGCTAACACTCCTTGATTGATGTCAGCTATTGGCCAATCACAGCCTTGTATGGGAATCATGAAATATGGCAGATGCCGGCAGCCCAAAACGGGTAGGAGAAGGCGTCTGTTGAAAAGAGGGAGAAAAAGGTGATCTCATGGTCCACTTTTGAGCCCCACGTGCTGCATATGAGTACAAAATTTGGCTGAGATGTTCACAGCAGCGTATGCTACCCGTGGAATGAGTTTTTTCACCTAGCTTGAGGGGTGGTTCAGGACCCTTTTAAGAGTTTTTTTCACTTGTCAAACTTTCTTATGCTTGTGCTCTTTATAATACAACTGTCTTCGAAAAAAAAAATGCTTTATTTATGTAACTATCTCCGCACCAGCTCATAAAGGTTCCGTAAGCCTCTTATTGACACAACTTGTGTGGTTTAATCATTAATCAGAACTGATCAAACTGCGAGTTCAACAGCGTTGGTAATACCACCCTCTGCTTCAACTTCAACTGCTAGCGGAAGACTTCCACCCTTTTGTCACTTTATTTTGTGACAGTTAAACTTCCATATAACAAACTTCAATACAGTCGAACCCAGCTATATTAAACTTGCAAAAAAAAAAAAACGCCTATCAGATCGATATAGGGCATAATTCAATATAATCCTGCTAAAGAATTGGACGTCATAAAAACACATACCATTTATAAAATCACTTTATTGATGAAACTAGCTCAGTTTCACATGAAATAGTCCAGTATTTTCTTCTGCTTGGGCAATTTTGCTACCTGCGATGCAGGCACTTCTCCACATTGTCTAAAGAGTCAGGGCAGCTGAGGCTGCCATCTTCCACATTGGCCTAGATGCACCGGACTAGTGAAAGTGCACCAATCACTTCAGAGGATGTGGGCAAAGGACCATCGTTGCTTTCCTCATTGTGCCCACTTTCACTTGAGCTCGGTACCATGTCGGCAATGTAGTCTTCGTTTTCGGACTCTCCCGTAGTCGCAACACCATCATCTGCACTCACAAACTCGTTGACTGTGAACTCACAGACTCGTCAACGACTTCCAGAAATTCTGACAGCTTGCTGCAAACCTTGGCAACACCGGCAACGGCTTCGTTGCACTCATCAGAATTTACAGTCATCAACGGGCACGCGAAAGCAGGCACGTCTGAAGCAATTTCAGATGAACCACTCGTACACAGCCGTGCGTACGCATCGGGCACCGGGTGGTGAGTTTGTCTACTTCAGCACTAATCTCCCACTTCAAGATCATGCTCAGAGTGCTCCTTAGAATTTTGAACGCTGTGGGATCATCCGGCTTCTCACTACATTTGATCCAATCTATAATTTCAAGCTTCATGGCGAAAAGCTCATTCTGCCACTTCATCATGGCAACACTGCGGGTGAAGGTCCACAAGGCGCAAACACAATGAATCAGAAAAGCGTGCCACCTTCTGCCATCTTGCATGATAAGGGGACAAGAGCGTCTGATTGGCTGTCTGAGCAAGTGCTGCGAGCGGGCCAGCATAATTTTTTGCAGGGGGGTGTCGACAGCTCGCCCGACGCAGCGGGGTCACGGTAGGGAGAGTGGTTGGATGGAGCCGCGCCGCCGGGTTTCCTCACCGTAGCAAGGGAAAGGCAACTTCTGAGGGCAGTTTTGCACCGCTTGTTGTTTGATATATTGGGAGTCGCTGCTATTCTTGTTCAATGTAAGCATAATTTTTGCTATATATACTCATTGTAACTATACCGTGTTCAGAAATTGTTTTATATTGACACGTGTACTTATCTTTATCGGGCGACCACGTTTCGCCGCTTAAACAACTGTAATCGCACAGCGAGGGACGCGCCTGCATGTATCCGACGTTTCTGGAAAGTTATCGATGCTTCTACCCGGCTATCTGTTGTCGCCGAACCTTGTGTTATCTGATTTCATCGCGTAACGCGAATGGTGTAGAACTTTGTGGAAGGCACGCGGGTCCGAACGACTAGTCTGGAACATTCGATGACTGCTCTATAAAAGCCGACGCGCTTGACCCGCAGATCAGATTTTCGCCGATCGCCGACTGTGTTCACCGCTATCGTTGCGCTTTAAGTGTAGCCTGTTTTGTGGGCACAGGTTCGCCCAAAAAAAGCTAGTTTTGTCTTTCACAGTACTGCTACTGTGTTCTTTAACGTCACTACCACGTGACATCTGGCGGAGGTGCTGGGTACGTTCACGTACCGAACGCCCCCGCAAAGCCGCGATCCAAGCCCGAAGCCCGAGGACAAAACTAACATCGCCGAAGACCAGCGTGCTAGCCGCAGACTGCAAGGACTGCCCCCAGAGCACAAACTTCTACCTGAGTCGACAAAGAAGATCGTGGTCAAAACAACCCCAATGGCTGCCCCAGCGTCCCCCGTTATCCTACAACAACCTCGCGACCCACCGACCTTCCACGGAGCAGCGACTGAAGACCCAGAATCCTGGCTGGAGACCTACGAACGAATCGCGACTTTTAACAGCAGGGACTCCGACTACAAGCTGTGGCATGTATACTTTGCCTGAGAAGATGCCGCCAGAACGTGGTTTGAGAACCGGGAGTCCACCTTGACCACATGGGACCTCTTCCGTACCGGCTTCCTGCGCACCTTTACGAGCATCGTGTGCAAGGAAAGGGCCGAAGCCATGCTGGATGCCCGAGTGCAGCTACCTAACGAGAACGTTGCCATCTTCACGGAAGAAATTAACCGTCTTTTCCGCCACGCTGACCCGGATATGCCTGAGGAGAAGAAAGTCCGCCTTCTCATGCGTGGTGTGAAGGAAGAACTCTTCGGCGCAATGGTACAAAGCCCACCGAAGACCGTAGAAGAGTTCCTTCGCGAGGCAACCAGCATCGAGAAGACACTCGAAATGCGGAACCGGCAATTCAACCGCCGTACAAGCTCTACCCACTACGCAGGAATTCAATCACTGGCCATGGACGATCTGCGCGAGACCATCAGGGCCATTGTGCGCGAAGAACTGCGCAAGGTCTTCCCTTCGTCGCAGCCTCAAGTGGTCTCGATCGCCGACATCGTTAAAGAAGAGGTGCACCGATCGCTTGGAGTTCCTGAGGTGCAACCAGAATCACCACAGCCCCAGCCGGAAGCGATGACCTACGCTGCCGTCGCACGCTGTCAAGGTCCCCCTCCGCGCCAGGGCCCTGTCACGCCGCAGTTCCGTCGTCCACCGCCGCCGCCAGCACGCCCACCCGTCGCCCAGCGCACCTACGCGAGGAAGGCGGACATTTGGCGAGCCCCCGACCACCGCCCGCTCTGCTATCACTGCGGAGAAGCCGGCCATGTGTACCGCCGATGCCCATGCCGTGACTTGGGACTGAGAGGGTTCGCCGTCAACGCGCCGCGTCCACAGCTTGGCGAGCGCCCACGCGATATCGCCGATTACCTCGCCGCTACTCAGTGGAGTTCTCGACGACCGTCGCGTTCGCCATCACCAGGTCGCTACCTGTCGCCGCAGCGCCGACCATACACTGGCCCAGCCCGGGGCCGGTCAGCGAGCCCATATCCAGAAAACTAAAAGCAGCAACCAATGGAGGTGCGGTTCCTGTTCGTCGGACTGACGAAGATCCTCCGCCGCCGTCGACGAAGACACTGAAGAAACTACCTCGACGACATAACGACACGCCGCCGTCCCGATGAGATCCTGAAGCCAAGACTACACCGACGAAAGACGACTTGACGACGCAACGTTCCAACTTCAGTTCAACACGACGCAGCCGTGATCCGATGCCAAGACCTAACTGTAATGCAAGACAAAGAACCACCGACCTCGACGTGCTTCTCGACGGCCACGCAGTCACCGCCTTAGTAGACACAGGAGCCAATTACTCCGTAATGAGTGGACACATCGCCGCCCAGTTGAACAAGGTTAAGACTGCATGGAAGGGCCCCAAATTCGGACCGCTGGAGGACACCTGATTACGCCAACTGGGATCTGCACGGCAAGAATTACCGTTCATGACCGGACTTACCCTACCACCTTCGTTGTCCTCCAACAGCGTTCACGAGACATTCTCGGCATGGACTTCCTGAATCAACATGGCGCAGTCATCGACCTTCGAAATTGATAACACTGTCACAAGATCAAGCGATACCGCCGGACAGCTGCCGTAGTCACCACGCCTTGAGTGTGCTCGAAGATCAAGTGAGCATCCCGCCACGCTCCAGCATTATTATTTCCGTCGGCACTGAAACACCCGCTGACGTAGAAGGCGTCATCGAGGGCGACCAACATCTACTGCTCGACCGTGAAATTTGCGTCGCAAGAGGGATCGCTCGACTCCACGGAGGGCAAGTGGAAGTTATGTTAACCAACTTCAGCCAGGAGTTCAAGCACATCAACAAGGGCACGACGATCGCGTACATCGAGGAAATTCTGGAAACCAGCCATGCCTTTGTCCTCTCGGATTCAGCCGCTTCTACCCCGATGAGCATTGTCCCCGAACCAGACTTCAACGTGAATCCAAGTCTTCCTATGAGTAAGCAGCAACAGATCAGAAGTCTTCTCCGACGATACAAAGACTGCTTTTCGACGTCATCGAGGGTTAGACAAACACCAGTTGCAAAGCATCGCATAACAACCGAAGAGAGCGCTCGACCACTCCGCCAGAGCCCTTACCGAGTTTTGACGCGAGAACGTGAAGCTATTAGGCAACAAGTCGACGAAATGCTGCGCGACGACATCATCTAGCCGTCGAAAAGCCCGTGGGCCTCTCCTGTAGTCCTGGTAAAGAAAAAGGACGGAACCCTGCGCTTCTGCGTCGATTATCGTCGACTGAACAAGATCACGAAGAAGGATGTGTACCCCCTTCCACGGATAGACGATGCATTGGATCAGCTCTGCAACGCTAAATACTTCTCGTCGATGGACCTCAAGTCTGGCTACTGGCAAATAGAAGTCGACGAGAGAGATCGCGAAAAGACTGCCTTCATCACGCCAGACGGCCTCTATGAGTTCAAGGTAATGCCATTCGGACTGTGCTCGGCGCCTGCAACGTTTCAGCACGTCATGGACACGGTGTTAGCCGGACTGAAGTGGCAGATGTGCCTTGTGTACCAGGATGACGTCGTTGTCTTCGCCGGAAATTTCGACGATCACCTTAGGCGGCTTGCGACAGTGTTAGGAGCCATCAAGTCATCAGGGCTCACCCTGAAGCCGGAAAAGTGCCGCTTCGCTTACGATGAGCTTTTGTTCCTAGGCCACGTGATCAGCAAATCAGGAGTACGCCCCGACCCACAGAAGAGAGCTGCCATCGCAAAGTTCCCGCAGCCAACCGACAAGAAGGCAGTGCGCACATTCCTTGGCATGTGTGCCTACTATAGGCGCTTTATCAAGGACTTTTCACGCATCACAGAGCCGCTAACACGTCTAACCAAATGTGATGTCGCGTTCAAGTGGGAAACGCTGCAGGCCAAGGCATTTCAAGAACTCAAACGACGCATACAGTCGCCGCCGGTACTTGCACACTTCGACGAGGACGCCGATACCGAAATCCACACTGACGCCAGTAGCCTAGGCCTCGGTGCCGTCCTAGTCCAGAGGACAGAAGGACTTGAAAGGGTGATATCGTATGCTAGCCGGTCGCTGTCAGAAGCGGAAAGCAACTATTCTACGACTGAAAAGGAATGCCTCGCCATCATTTGGGCTACAGCTAAATTCCGCCCTTACCTCTATGGCAGGCCATTCAAAGTCGTCAGTGACCATCACGCATTGTGTTGGCTAGCTAACTTAAAGGACCCTTCAGAACGGCTGGCGCGGTGGAGCCTCAGACTACAAGAATATGACGTCACGGTAATATACAAGTCCGGAAGAAAACACTCCGACGCCGACTGCCTTTCGCGCGCCCCCATCGATCCCCCGCCGCAAGACGACGGGGACGATGATGCCTTCCTTGGGATAATAAGCACGGAAGACTTCACTAAACAGCAACGAGCCGACCCGGAGCTAAAAGGCCTCATCGAGTATTTGGAAGGGAACACCGACGTTGTCCCTAGGGCATTTAAGCACGCGTTGTCTTCGTTCACGCTAAAAAACAACCTGCTCGTGAAGAAGAACTTCTTACCAGTCCGCGCCGGCTACCTTCTTGTTGTACCGTCAGCGCTGCGTCCAGAAATACTGCACGCCCTACACGACGATCCAACCGCTGGGCACCTCGGATTCTCCCGGACGCTGTCGAGAATACAGGAAAGGTATTACTGGCCGCGTCTGACCACCGACATCGCCCGTTACGTCAAGACATGCCGAGACTGTCAACGACGCAAGACACCACCGACAAGGCCAGCAGGATTACTACAGCCAATTGAACCTCCTCGCCGACCATTCCAGCAGATTGGGATGGATTTGTTGGGGCCGTTTCCGATATCAACATCCGGGAATAAGTGGATCGTCGTGGCGACGGACTATCTCACCCGTTTTGCTGAAACTAAAGCTCTACCAAAAGGCAGCGCAGCCGAAGTGGCGAAATTTTTCGTGGAGAACATCCTGCTGCGGCATGGTGCCCCAGAAGTCCTCATCCCCGACAGAGGAACGGCTTTTACAGCAGAGCTCACCCAAGCCATTCTGCAGTACAGCCAGACAAGCCACAGGAGGACAACTGCCTACCATCCGCAGACGAATGGTCTCACGGAGCGCCTGAACAAGACCCTCGCCGACATGCTAGCAATGTACGTCGACGTCGAACACAAGACGTGGGACGCGGTCCTGCCGTACGTAACGTTTGCGTACAACACAGCGGTGCAAGAAACAACCCAGATCACGCCGTTTAAGCTGGTTTACGGCAGGAACCCGACGACGACGCTTGACGCCATGCTGCCGCACGTAACTGACGAAGAGAATGTTGACGTCGCTAGCTATCTCCAGCGCGCCGAAGAAGCCCGACAGCTCGCCCGCCTGCGAATCAAGAGCCAGCAGAGGACCGACAGCCGACACTACAACCTCCGACAACGCTTCGTCGAGTACCAACCTGGCGACTGTGTTTGGGTCTGGACCCCGATACGCTGATGAGGACTCGGTGAGAAACTACTCCGACGCTATTTCGGACCCTACAAGGTCATCCGACGTATTGGCGCTCTGGACTATGAGGTTGTGCCAGACGGCATTTCGCATTCAAAGCGGCGCCGCGCACGATCTGAAGTGGTCCACGTGGTGCGCCTTAAACCCTTTTACGGACGCTGACGAACTTCGCCATTTTTGTTCTTTTGTTTGCTACGAGTGCTTTTGTTTATTACCTTCGTTTGTTTGCAGCATCGGGTCGATGCTTTTTAACCCTTTGAGGGTTTTTGCCGTACATGTACGGCGGCGGTTTTCTGTCCCGCAAGGTCTTTGCCGTACGGGTACGGTTTCGACCTTCCGTTTGAAATTTCGCGCCATAATGACGATGCACGCTTACTGGGAGGTGCTGCCACCTCTTAGGTCTTACAAGAAGCGTTTGAAATTTGTGCTACCTTCTTGGGGAGATAAACAGAACAGACTTCAAGCTTCAGCGCGTCGCGCAGACTGCGGCCAGACCCCTTTTGCGGTTTCGGTTTTGCCGCGTGATCGCAACGGAGGCGCGCGAAACGTCATTTTTCTCTTTGTCGGCACTCTCTTGCAAATGCTGTGGAAGTTGATTTCTATCTTGATTGGCACTGCTCTTAGCTTGTTTATAACCGCCGCTCGCGGGGTATTCTCGCTCTCAGCGGCAACGCGGTTTCGGTTCCGCTGCAACGGAGGCGCGCGAAACGTGATTTTTATCTTTGTCGGCACGCTATCGCAGGGGCGGCGGAAGTTGATTTCTATCTTGATTGGCACGGCTCTTAGCTCGTTTATCACCACCACTCATGAGGTATTCTCGCTCTCTGCGGCTGCGCGGAGACTCGTGTTTCAAGGAGTACCACACTCTAAAATACTATTGAACATATTGCAGTTCTGAGTGATGCCGACACCAAAATACTGTTCCCTAATTTTTTTTACTATTTATTCCCGACTTTATACATCTTGTACATTCAATATCTGCAATAAAATAATTTGACCCTCCGGGAAAGTTTTCTTCAAAATAATTCGACCCTCAAAGGGTTAATTTAAGAGGGGGGTATTGACACGTGTACTTATCTTTATCGGGCGACTACGTTTCGCCGCTTAAACAACTGTAATCGCACAGCGAGGGACGCGCCTGCATGTATCCGACGTTTCTGGAAAGTTATCGATGCTTCTACCCGGCTGTCTGTTGTCTCCGAACCTTGTGTTATCTGATTTCATCGCGTAACGCAATGAAATCCGATAGTCATTTCGATGAAATCCTTTTATGGACGCTGACGAACTTTGCCATTTTCGTTCTTTTCTTTGCTACGAGTGCTTTTGTTTATTACCTTCGTTTGTTTACAGCATCGGGTCGATGCTTTTTAATAGGGGGATATTGACACGTGTACTTATCTTTATCGGGCGACCACGTTTCGCCGCTTAAACAACTGTAATCGCACAGCGAGGGATGCGCCTGCATGTATCCGACGTTTCTGGAAAGTTATCGATGCTTCTACCCGGCTGTCTGTTGTCGCCGAACCTTGTGTTATCTGATTTCATCGCGTAACGCAAATGGTGTAGAACTTTGTGGAAGGCACGCGGGTCCAAACGACTAGTCTGGAACATTCGACGACTGCTCTATAAAAGCCGACGCGCTTGACCCGCAGATCAGATTTTCGCCGATCGCCGACTGTGTTCGCCGCTGTCGTTGCGCTTTAAGTGTAGCCTGTTTTGTGGACACAGGTTCGCCCAATAAAAGCTCGTTTTGTCTTTCACAGTACTGCTACTGTGTTCTTTAACGTCACTACCACGTGACAATATACAGAATAATTCAGTGTAAATGGGTTCAATATAGTCGGGTTCGACTGTATGATGAAATTTTCGATATAACAAGGTATTTAACATTTCATAACCTCTTGTCCATAGAACATGTATTTAGAACCTCAATATAACAAAGTATGTTTGTATGCGATTTCAATATAACAAAATTTTGCTTTCGCCGCAAAGGAGTGCCGAGACAATAAATGGAAACTTCTGTGGACGCAGATGGTGAATTTGTGGCACCTCTCCAATGGCGCATGGCGTGACAAGAGTGACCACCGAAGTGGAGCTACATCATGATCCGTATAAAATCCAAGTGCAATAAGATCCTACCACGCTTCATGTACTTTGTGCTTTAGATGCGAGTGAAAGTGTGCCAGGATGAAACAAGAAAGATGGTGGCTTCATGAGTGCTACCGTCTCGCAAGAGCAGAGGGAAGAGGGGAAGGGGAGCAAGCTTGCAGTAACGCGTTTAAGCACGTGCAAGTTACGGAAAAAAGTTGGCATGCTCACAATTTCTGGCACGCGTCTTGGCCGTGGCTGCGCATGGCTGAGCACACACGTAGTTGCGCATGCTGCTTTAGAGGTAATCTGCCACATATGGAAAGAGTGGGCATGCCAAGAGAATACGGTGTCATGTAAGCCATCTTCCAGTGCATTTAGTATTGGAGGTTGCATAATCTCGAGTTTCGGTGACTCGTAGAAGTGAGAGGCAGCCGAAGCATTCGCTCCGCGCTGCCGGCGCCCTTCACGGTAGCGTCGTCTCAGTGCAGGCGACGCTATCAGCCATGGAGGCGGAGTGCATGCAAGCGTGGCCGGTTTTACTTAATTCGTAGTGCTGATGTGAAGATATTGTCGACATGGCATGAAACCGTATCATTCATCACCAACTCCAAAATTTATGAAAATGAATTGTTTCCTCATTCAAACGTGCTTTTTTTGATTGCCCAATAATTCAGAAAATTCTGCGGCCCCTTTCCATGCAAGAAAAATCTATAGGTGACTGTACTCATATGCATAAAAGGTTAAATTTCAATACAACGAAATTTCAATATAAGGAAGCAAATTGCCGATTTTACCTACTTCGTTATATTGAAGTTTAACTGTATTTCGCTTAACCATCAACTGGCTTAGGCATCATGCACATAAATTTTTTTAATAACTAATTAAGTGAAAAGGAGTATGTTCTCAAAAAAATTTCACATCTTTTGGGACTTACCTTGTCAACAAGCATCATGATATATTGTGAATTTAATCCCTTGGCTTCACTCTGACGTCGGCACTGCAGAATGTTGCCCATCACTTATAGGCACGCTAGCTGTTAACTTAAACGGTCACAAAGGGTGCAAATATCACTTTGCCATTAGCGGCAAGCACTAGACATTAGGCAGGCCATTAGCGGAAAAACAAAGAACTAAAGAGGTGAAAACACGACACACAGGGAAGAAGACGACGTGAGAAGGCTGGCAGCAGTTAATATTCTACCTTAAGAAATTACACAGATCCAACGCACATCTTGAAATATATTTGAAGCAAAGCTTTCGTGAAGCAGTTAATCAGACACTATAAGTTTGCCCATTTGAGTCTTGCGTCTTTGACATAAAGGAAACTGGTGCAAGCACATGTGCTCTCACGCAGCCCTCGTGCTATGCAATGTGACACACGTAGTGATCATGTGAAAGAGCTAGTTGACATTGGCACAAAATAAAACCACAAGTGTGACTGTGACCTCACAAAAAGGTGAACCAGGCCGAGGCCTCCAATCTCAACAAGAAGAAAAAGGTTGCCATGCTGCATGGCACCGAGGGGTGAGCTACAGACAAAAGTAGCAATCACACAATCGAAAGCTTGCAACCTAACCCGTGTCTCCTTTTTTCGTTGTTAGTAGAGTCAACTGGGCACAACATCGCTTCAAGTATGCCTTCCTCACCAATGCCATTGTTGCAGATTGCCACGACATGGGCCTCCTGCTACATCATCTTTGGGGCCAACCAACAAGGCAAAACTGGACCGCTCCCAGCCTGTGATCTGGTTGCGCACGCAAGGCCTAATATGGATCGTGCTCGACTACTCGTCTGGCAACCTGGAACTGATACTACAGTTGTCACAACCAACGGGTGATTTAAAAGCCAGCTAGCCATCGTCCGCTTCGGGCACGACATCGCTTCAAGTATGCTTTCCTCACCAATGCCATCGTTGCAGATTACCTGGCAGGTGCTGCTTCAGTTAAATCTAGCGATTATTGTATCATAGCGATGTCGTGCCCGACAGAGTGGACTGACGTGTTTAAGCGGTCAGTTACTTTGTTAGCAAAAATGTACTTTACTTTGTTTGAGCTGTTAGTTGTCCTCGCGGGTGACGTCGAGCAGAATCCCGGCCCAATGTCGAAGGTTGAGGCGGACGTCTTCGCTGCTGCCTTGCAACAAATAAATAAGCTTGAAGGCGCCGTTGGCTGCTATGCAAGCCAACTGTAAAAATTTCCAAAAGGGACAGGCAGCTGCTTTGGAAACTGCACGCAAATATGCAGAAAATGGGAAGGCTTTGCGCAGTGACTTGATACGAGTGAACGAGGAACGCGCTGCCACTGTAAACGAAATTAAACTGCTAAATACGAAGCTTGTAGTGTTGGAATCATCTGTGCCATCTCAACTAGCTGGGGACTCTGGAACATGTTTGGAAACATTGCGTGACGTTTCCAATCAGCTGTATAAAATACCTTCTAGATGTGAAAATACGGAAAACCGTATGCGACGATCTAACCTGCTCTTCCTTGGAATAGCAGATGAGGCTAAGGAAAACTGGACAGCTTCAGAAAAAAAAATGATACAATTTTGCTTCGAAAAATTTGGTACACAATCCACGACTGCACAGTTTGAGAGGGTGCACCGATTAGGGAAGTTTGCGGAAGGCAGGGTGAGGCCTATTATTGCGAAAATGACGTTTTTCAAAGACAAAGGTCGTATCTTGTTTTCTGCACGTAAACTAAAAGGGTCTGCTTTTTCAATTCGCTAGGATTTTTCGCCAACTACCCGGCAAGCAAGAAAGAAGCTAATTGCTTTTGCGAAAACTGAAGCTACGCCATTTACGTTGTCAACCGATCGGCTACAAATTGGGGACGCCATTTATATTTTTGATAGCACTCGGAATACAGTTGTTCCTTGTGTTAAATAGCAGCAAACCACACTGCATGATGTGAACTGCAGTAAGTCAAAGCCACCTGTCATCGCACCATCATTATCAATATCCTTCACAAATATCCGAAGTCTGTTGCCAAAACGCGACGATATTATTACGATATCATTGAGCGATGCTCAAGAAACGAGCCGCCGCGAGAACGACGATAAAGTTGGTCGGTGCGCCTGGCGCAAGCGAGTGTTGGCCTGGCTGCCTGGCTCCAGTGTAAATAGCCTGTAAATAGCCTCTTCTGTCTGTCTTTTCCCACGCAACATTCTGGTGGAGGTCAGCGATCTCCATCCTCACCACGGAACTCAGAAGTGGTCGGCACACCAAGCTTGTCACCATGCCTCCCGGTGACGCGCCCACCTCTGCAACGGCGTCGGCTTGTCCCACTGCTCCAATCATCATGGTCGTTCCACATTGTGACCCAGGTGTGTTCTCTGTCCTGGAGGGCCAGGATGTTGACAACTAGGTCAAACTCTATGAACATGCCAGTGCTAATAACAGGTGGGACCCAACGATTATGCTCGCCAATGTCATCTTTTATCTCGGCGGCACCCCACGCGTGAGGCACCAAACGCATGACAACGAGATAACCAGTTGGGACGATTTCAAAGAGAAGCTACGAGAACTGTTCGGCGACCCCATTGGGCGCAAGGCTGCCGCGAGAAAGGCTCTTGCATCTCGTGTTCAGTCATCTACGGAGCCATACGTTTCCTACATCCTCGACGTCTTAGCTCTATGCCGCAAAGCTGACGGTGCTATGTCCGAAGCCGATAAAGTGTCACATATTCTAAAAGGCATCGCCGACGACGCTTTCAATTTGCTTGTTTTCTGCAATGTCTCGACTATCGATGCCATCATCAAAGAATGCCGTCGCCTTGAACAAGCCAAGAGCTGCCGTATCACGCACCACATCACGCGGCTATGCGTCACTGCTGCAACTGATGGCCGCCACCTCCTCGGACATACACCGCCGCTTATTCGTGCACCTTTGGACCTTCCGTTCCCTATACCACCCGCCATGAATCCACTGCCGCTGATGCTCCTGCTCCGAACCTTCGCTACAGCCGCTCGCCCTCACCTCGACGCCATCAGTCTCGTTCGTTCCAATCCCGTCGCTTCTCTTCTCCGCCTATCGCCTCCCGGATCCAGCCGGAAAACTAGGCACTGCAGCTTCTGGAGGTGAAGCTGCGTTGTCGACCCTGCCCTCAAATCCTCTGCTCACGTTACCCACAAACCGAAACCTTCTTGATGTTGACGGCTATCCTGTCACAGCACTCATCGATACAGGAGCACATCTTTCAATTATGAGTGCTGCCTTCCGACGACGACTGAACAAGCTCCTCACCCCAGCGTCGGCACGCGTCATCCGCGTTGCGGATGGCGGTACTGTGCCTATCATTGGCATGTGTACGGTACGCGTCAGCATCGCCGGCCGCCACACTCCTGTCCTCTTCACCTTAATTGCTCATTGCCCCCACGACCTTATTCTCGGCCTCGATTTTCTCTCCGCACATTCTGCTCTTACTGACTTCTCTTCCAGTACCCTTCACCTTGAGTTGCCGATGCTCGCAGAACGTTCTGACGCACCTTACTGCCGCTTACGTCCCACCGGCTTTCTTTGCCTGCAGCCAAAGTCAATAGCCTACATTGAACTGTTGTCTTTCCCACCAGTTCCTGATGTCGAGTACCTCGTCACTCCTCTGCCCGACATTCCAATAAGGTGCGACGTTACAGTGCCTCACAGTATACTTAAGATTACTGGGAACCGCACTCGCATGCCTGTCTAACTTTGGATTGGCAAAGCAAATTCTACCGCAAGGTATTTGCCTTGCCACTGTTGATTGTCTCGGTGACCAATATGTGGCAGCGTTATCGACCGATGGTTCTCGCGAGCTTAGCATGCCCCTCGTGCCAGCCTCGGGCGCCCATCCCAACATAAAGAAAACGGTTGCGACGTACCTGCCCTCTGTGCAGGCTGAAGACCTTTGCCAAGTATTATCGTCCTACCGAGATATTTTCGACTTCGACGATCGCTATTTAGGCCAGACGCTCGCGGTCAAGCACTGGATTCTTACTGGCGATGCTACACCTATTCATCGACGACCATACCGAGTTTCTGCGTCAGAACGCCGAGTAATTCAAAACGAAGTCAACAAAATGCTCGATAATATCATTGAGCCTTTTTCGAGTCCCTAGGCATCACCTGTGGTGTTGGTTAAGAAGAAGGACGGCAGGTGGCGCTTCTGTGTAGACTGTCGTCATCTGAACAACATTACTAAGAAGGACGTCTACCTGCTCCCACGTATAGACGACGCCCTTGACTGCCTCCACAGCTCCAGCTATTTCTCGTCTATTGATCTTCGTTCAGGATACTGGCAGATTGCTGTAGACGATATGGACAGAGAAAAAACCGCGTTCATCACGCCTGATGGCCTATGCCAATTTAAAGTAATGCCGTTTGGATTATGCAACACCCCTGCCACCTTCGAGCGTATGATGGGCTCCTTGCTCCAGGGTTTCAAATGGTTCACATGCGTCTGCTACCTTGACGACGTCATCGTCTTCTCACCAACGTTTGATACTCACCTTGAACGTCTCACAACTATACTTGATGTATTACAAAAGGCGAAGCTGCAACTTAACTCATCCAAATGTCATGTTGGCTACCAGCAAATTACTCTTCTGGGCCATCTCGTTGTAGCTTCCGGAGCACAGCCTGATCCCTAGAAAACTCGCGCTGTCAGAGAGTTTCCGGTTCCGAAGACAGCCGCAGACGTTCGAAGTTTTGTAGGGCTATGCTCGTACTTTCATCGTTTTGTTCAAGATTTTGCGGCAATTGCTAGACCCCTAACTAATCTTTTGAAGAAAGGCGTACAATTCTTATGGGGCACTGGAGAGGCCACCGCCTTCTCTCGTCTCGTCACTCTTCTAACTACTCGCGCTGTCAGAGAGTTTCCGGTTCCGAAGACAGCCGCAGACGTTCGAAGTTTTGTAGTGCTATGCTCATACTTTCGTCGTTTTGTTCAAGATTTTGCGGCAATTGCTAGACCTCTAACTAATCTTTTGAAGAAAGGCGTACAATTCTTATGGGGCACTGGAGAGGCCACCGCCTTCTCTCGTCTCGTCACTCTTCTAACCTCACCACCCATTCTCGCCCACTTCGACCCTGATGCCCCTACAAAATTGCGTACAGATGCCAGCGGTCATGGCGTAGGTGCCATCTTAGCCCAGCGTCAGCGTGGCCAGGATCGAGTTATTGCTTATGCAAGCCGCATCCTAGCACCATCGGAGCGCAACTATTCCATTACGGAACGAGAATGCCTTGCTGTTGTCTGGGCGGTTGCGAAGTTCCGTCCTTACGGTCACCCTTTTTCCGTAGTCACTGACCATCATGCTCTCTGCTGGCTCTCTTCGCTAAAAGATCCTACAGGCCGGCATGGTCAATGGGCTTTGAGGCTACAAGAATTTTCATATTCCGTGGTGTACAAGTCTGGCCGCCTGCACCAAGATGCTGACAGCTTGTCGCGTTACCCTGTTGACGACTCTGGCTCCTCTAATTTTGCCAGTGCTTCTTGCGTATTCTCAGTATCACAGCTGCTTCATTTGGCCGATGAGCAACGCTGTGACGCCTACATCAGAGCACTCATCGACCGTTTTGAGCACTCTCCGGTCGATGCTACTCTACGCCTCTTTGTCCTCCGCGACGGTATGCCTAATTTCTTGATGACTGCAGTTCAGATAT
This sequence comes from Dermacentor albipictus, assembly GCF_038994185.2. Taxonomy (NCBI): domain Eukaryota; kingdom Metazoa; phylum Arthropoda; class Arachnida; order Ixodida; family Ixodidae; genus Dermacentor; species Dermacentor albipictus. The sequence continues at coordinate 1,859,954 of NC_091822.1, read as the reverse complement.
TCTTGTTCTTACTGAAACATGGCTACACCCTGAAATGACAGATAATGAAATATTTCCGCATGATCAGACCGAAAAGAGAGGTGGTGGCATACTCTTTGGTATCAAAAGAACAGTTACCTCATAAGTTATTAATGTAGATTCCAGTATTGAGACAGTATGGGCTGAATGTCAAAACTACAGAAACAAGCTACTGATAAGATGTTGTTATTGTCCTCCCAATACAAACGAGTACGTTCTTGTCAAAATGCGCAATAGTATTTCTAAAGCCCTTGAGCTCTGTCAGGCTGATATCGCCTATGTTTTTGGCGACTTTAATTTTCCTTTGATCTACTGGAATAACCTATCATCTTCTTGTCATACATCAATGGAGTTCATTTCTTTAATGTTAGATTTCAATTTATTCCATATAATTACCCAGCCTACCGTGGCACTAACGTTTTAGAATTATTTTTCACTAATGCCCCTGAAACAATTGGTGAAGTTGTTTGCTTAGACGGTTTCAGCGATCACAAGCTACTACAACTTACTCTTAACATTCCCTTGAAATATACAGGCGTCTCAAACAAAACCATCCGTGATTACAACAGGGGAGACTATGGCAATATTAACAAAGAACTTGAGACATTTCTTTCTGGCACCTTTTTAGCTTCGTTTTCTGCTCGGTCAGTCAACGAAAACTGGCTTCTGTTTAAAGAAAAGCTGTGTGCTTTAGTGGAAACGTATATCCTCCAAATCAGAATAACAGGTGATAGACAGAACCCTTGGTTCACCAAGTACCTTCGACGGCTAAGAAACAAGAAGAAAAGGCTATACGCAACTGCAAAGCGTGCAAACTCACCCGTGGTATGGGATAAGTATAGCTCATTTTTGAAAGCTTACTGCTGATCTTTAAGAGAGGCTAAAGAAAAATACTACTCTCAAGATCTACCTTCACTACTTAAAAGCAACCCCCAAAAATTCTGGCAGGTGATTTCACCCAATAGTGGCTCGCATCACATTTCACGAAGTGATGGTAATCAAGCTCCAATTAGTGACAAGGAATGCCCAGTCGTCTTTAACGCATTTTTTCCATCCATATTCACAATAAAAGACCATTCTAATCTGCCGGAAGTCACTGATCTAGATTACCAGTACATGCAGTCCATCGATGTAACAGAGGATGGTATCACAGGTCTCATAAATAACCTTAAGTTGACTACTTCTTCGGGTGTCGATAATATTAACTCAAAAATTTTAAAAAATACAGTCACGCTATCTAGCAAATTTTTATGCAATATTTCCCACCAGTCGTTATCATCAGGCCAGCTTCCCTTAACTGGAAAATTGCAAAAGTGATACCAGTCCACAAAAGTGGTAGCAAGAATTCCACAGAAAACTATCGTCCAATATCATTGACAAGTATTTGCTGCAAAATGCTTGAATATATCATTGCATCTTACATATATCATCATCTGGAATCAAATAATTTTTTCTTTAACTAACATGGGTTTAGGAAAGGTTTGTCATGTGAGACGCAGTTACTAGAATTTACTACAGACTTGCATTTTAACATGGACCATAATCTTCAAACAGATTGCTTGTTTCTCGACTTCTCCAAAGCCTTTGACCGTGTGGCTCACTGCCGTTTAATTTCCAAGTTATCCGTTCTCAAATTAGACTGCTTAACGCTCTCCTGGATTCGTAACTTTTTAACAAATCGTCAGCAATTTACAGTTGTTAATAATTTTACGTCACCCCTTGCATATGTCAGTTCCGGTGTACCGCAGGGTAGGGTACTAGGATCCTTGCTTTTTCTTATTTACATCAATGATCTGCCCAATAACATCTCATCCTGCATGCGTGTTTTCGCCGATGATTGTATATTATATTGACCAATTCCCAGCGTTGATGACCATCACATTCTTCAAGAGGACTTCATCTCATTACCAAATGGTGTGAAGACTGGCAAATGAAACTTAACTCATCTAAATGCCAACTAATGACATTCACATGAAAAACATCAATTCATAGGTTTTCCTATTATATAAACTCAAATATAGTATCTCAGGCATCAGCATATAAATATCTAGGCGTAAATCTTACACCGAGCCTTTCCTGGGCCTTTGACATTGCAACCATATGCGCAAACGCTTCCAAATCTCTTGGGTATATTCGTTGCAACTTGCGTAATTGCCCATCTAACATTCAAAAATTAGCATTCATATCATTTGTACGCCCTCAGCTTGAGTTCGCGTCCCCTATATGGTCTCCCTACCATGAATACTTAATCCACATGTTAGAAGCCATCCAAAACCAAGCTAGTCGATTTATTTCCTGAAATTACAGCTACCAATCAAGTATTACTCAAATAGAACTCGACCTTTCCCTTCAATCACTGAGTAGCCGACGTGACATAGCACTCCTGTCCTTGCTCCATAGATATCTTCACCAAATCAAGCCATCAAACTTGCCACTGGAACGCGGGTCTTGCACATCACGACGACTTTATAATGATTTAAGCCTCACTCGCATTTATGCCAACAATAACGCATTTAACTTCTCGGCTTTACCAGGAGCAATTCAGTTATGGAATTCGCTTCCTAATAGCACTGTCGCTCAAATGAGCAATGATAAATTCAGACAGCTACTGAACCTACAGTCTTCATCATAACAAATATAAAATATATTCATCTGTACATATGTCATGCCATATGATACGTGTCACATACGGGTTATGACTTTTTTTCTTGTTATTGTTTCAATTTTGTTTGCTTTATGTGCTCACGCTATGTACGTTATTTTGCGCAAGTGTTACATCACTTTTTATGTTAGGGTGAATTGTACTTTTCATTCCTTTCCCGATAACTCTTTGTATTGATTAAGCATTTACACTGTTTTGCAAGCATGTCATCATTACAAACATTTCTAGCTCTCACATTTTTTAGCGCTCATATATCTGTTTTCTCTTGTCATTTGTTCAATGACGCCCCCTTACTCAATGCTCCCCTTGGGGCCTGTAAGGTACTTCAACATAATAAATAATTAAATAAACTCTCGTTATAATAGAACCTGATAATCTGACAAAAAATTCCCGTTTTATCCAAAGTCCGTAATATCCAAGACGCCTCACTTCCAAAACTTTCATCGCAATGTCTAACAATTTTATTGCAAAAAGTGAGTACGAACGCTTAAAGTAAGCAAAAGTGGTCGCAATTTTGCCCGAAAGGCGAAGTATCAATTGCGATAGCAAATTAAGATAAGCGCAGCAGCAGCGAGCGAATTGACGTTCGTGCTGTCTCGCTTCAATGCAAACTAAACGTCAAAAGCACAGCACATACAAAGCTACTGGCACTGGGCGCACTTTGTCCACATTGCAGATCGCTTTCAAGATACAGTGCCCGCGCGGGCACGCACCTTGTCCACATCACAGATTGCTTTCAAGATATGGTGCCCGTGTGGGCACGCCATTACCAGCAACTACCGGAGCAGAACTCCCTTTCCCTCGCCTCCCCCTCCCCCATGCCTCGCACGCAAAAGTCCGCCCCGCTTTTCTCGCTCCTTCGCGTGCATTGAACCGCGATCGTCGGCTGACCCTCACAAGTCAGTTGTCTGCCCGTATCGACATGGCAAAAGTCCATTTTAAATGCCTGATTTTGCCAAAAAATGCCGCCAATTTTCTCCACTGTAGTCGATAGTCCGTTGTGGTGCGGTCTGTTAAAAGCGAATTTTGGTTGCATTTATAAAATAGGCCGACCAAACTAAGGTTGAAAAATGGTCCATTATATCCGAAAGTCTGCTGCACGTGGGTCCGTTGTAACGGGCGTAGACTGTAATCCATTTTTTAAGAGAAATGTTACAACTTTGCTTATGCAACTACTTTTCAGAAATAGATTTTTCGTAACCTATCAGAGACGTACTAATGGCTCTCTGAGACTGCTTGAAGCAGGTTGTCAAAAGTTTTGCTTTCTAGAGGCTCCCTTTGGCATGGTTTATATTTTCACTGCCTCCCGCAGAGAAATTTCTTCTACATCTTGCAGACATTGTTCTCTGTTCCCCTTTATCGTCCACCTTACTTGGAATGCACCTCACTTACCTGAACAGTAAATGGAAAGAAAAAGAAAAGTGTGAGCGGCATGCTTTTGTCACTTAGATGTCTCAGGTTTGTATTGTTTTGGCCATACATGCACACTATTGTATTTCAGTTCCTGGGACATGCAATCAGATGGCAAGAAATTTTTCTTACAAACTTTATCAATTCGCAGCCAAAGCAGTTCTTCAGCACATGAGAACTGATACAGCAGCTATACTTCACAACTACACGCACACTGCCGCATTTCACAGTATGTGCTCAAACATCTTTAAATCGATGCAGTGGTAACACATTCAAACAGTGCCATGCTGGCTTGCAGCAAGCTAGTTGCCACACGTGCCCTCCCTGCTTGCTGAACAAGTTGGTGCATCTAGTGGCATGCACCCGATTGCCCAACAGTGAGGTTTGTGGTATAACCTCTTTCTTTATAAAGAAAAGCTACCCTGCAACAACAAGCTAGCATGCGTGACCTACAACCACGGAGGTGCCTATAACAAGGAGGCCGTGATGGAGTCCTTTACGGCAGCCACCGCACTGCCTACTATTATGAGTGGGCATTGAGTCAGAAAACTTCGAGCCACTCCTGCATTCCCATAACACTCCACTTTAGCTTGGTGAAGCTGTCAGTATGCCCCACCAGAAAGACAAGCTGCAATGCCCCACATTTGACGAAGAATATGTGGTTGGCAAGCGGCGGTCGATGGATGTTGCTTGACTGCAGAGCACGACGATGGGACCAAGAAACTAGTGGAAAACTGCATGCTACGTGGTTATGTTACAGCTGCTGCTAGCCACCAAAGCCAACCGTCACATGAACCATCTAATTGCTGGGCCATTCAATGAGCCAAGATGCATCAACAGCGACAAAATAGATAAGGCAGAATGTTTTAGCTCCTTCTTCAGTTCTGTTTCTTCTGCACATGCAACTAATACTGATTCAATGTTTCACTACAGGCTTATTAAAGGGGAACCAATGAATGACATAGTCTTCGATAGAAGGGGCATTCAACTACAATTTGAGCGTTGAAGTACCACTAGTGCCAGCAGTCCCGACGACTTGCCGAACTATCTGCTTTCCGCTTGTGCAGGCCCGTTGTCTAAATACCTTTATGTGCTCTTTGCCAAATCCTTGACATGCGGAATGTTGCCTACCAACTGGAAAATTGCCAATGTTGTTCCTATTCCGAAGTCAGGACCTAGAAAATCTGTTTAATTATCGACCGGTGTCCTTGACTAGCGTACCTTGCAAAATCTTTGAGCATGTACTTTTTAGCAACATCATGACTCACTTAAATTTGTTTTCCTTATTGATCCCTCAGCAACACGCATTTCGAAGTGGTTTTTCTTGTATTACTCAGGTTGCAGAATTAATGCATGACCTAGCATCCATTCTTGACAAAGGGGGGTATGTAAATTGCATCTTTTTAGATTTCAGGAATGCTTTTGACCGAGTGCCCCATTCTTTGCTGCTTGAAAAATTGTCCTGGTACAACATAAATAAAACGGTTGTTGAATAGATAAAAGAATACTTAAATTGTAGGACACAACGCGTAGTCGTGGGCGGTAGGCTGTTGCATGGTGCTGATGTGTCATCGGGGGTGCCTCAGGGTTCAGTTTTGGGTCCGCTGTTGTTTTTGTTATACATGAATGACATTACCGTTGGCATATCATCTTTCATCCGATTGTTTGCGGACAACTGCGTTTTGTATCGCGTGATGGAAGGTCCCGATGATTATAATGAACTACAGAAGGATTTATACAAGGTTGCAGAGTGGTGTGATAAATGGGGCATGAGTATAAATCTTGATAAAACTGTGCAGATGTGCTTTACAAGACAAAAGTCACCAAATGTATACACATATAGCATTAACGGGACAAATCTTGCATCCGTGTGTGAATATAAATATCTTGGGGTGTACATGACCCCTCAACTATGCTGGCACCGTCATGTTAACTATATAATTGCTAAGGCATGTAGCGTTCTTGCTATGCTACATAGAAATGCGAAGTGCTTTCCTTTAGAAACAAGGAACCTGCTTTACAAGACTAACATTAGACCAATACTGGAATATGCCTGTACTATCTGGGACCCATGGACTGCGACAGACATAAAGAAACTAGAAAGAGTACAAAGCTTAGCAGCTCGTTTCGTGGTTCAAAATTACACTCTGTATTTTAGTGCATCCCAAACAAAGGAAACATTAGGCTGGAACACACTTCAAATTCGTAGACAAACATTCAGATTAAAGTTTTTGCACAATATATATCATTATAAAACCGGCCTCAATCGTGATAGCTACATAAGGCCACCGGAGTACACTTCTGCCAGGCGCGATCACCCACTTAAGATTAAAAAGTATAGATGTAGAACGGAGCTTTTCAAGATGTCATTTTTTCCTAAGACTGTCAGTGAGTGGAACAGGTTGCCCAGCGATGTTGTATCGCTATCTTCAAGTGATGCCTTTGCTTCAGCATTGTGACTTGCAATTTTTCTCTGTACTTTGTGCTTGCATCACCAGAACCACTTTGTTTCAGTTCGTGCATGTAAGGTTATGCTCTGCTTCTTTTTTTTGTTGTTGTTGCGTCGGCGATTTGCCCTGAACTGTAACTTTTTTTTCATGTATTCTGTATTGATTGCTTTTATTTGTCAATGATATATGTACTTCTTCCCCCCCCCCCCCACTGTAATGCCAAACTGGCGCTGTGGGTACCGTGTTAAATAAATCAATAAAAATCCCTCCTGTCAATGACCTCTTCCTTTGCGTCTCTGGGGCAGCAAACTGTGTGCCTGTGAGAACTTCCCACACTGCACTCAGGGAACAAATGCGCCTGTGTGATTGGGTGCAACAATGAAATTATTCATCAATTAATAGTGGATCATCAGTGTACCTTGATGGCATGACCCGAGCCGTTGTTCAATTAAACACATGCAAGCGAAATGCATGCATGTCGCATGCAAGAGGAATGGCGAGGAAAGCATATGTGGGGAGGAAAGCATATGTAGCCACCGTGGCAAGGAAAGCATATGTCGCCTACTGTGGCGAGGAAAGCATATGTCGCCACTGTGGCGAGGAAAGCATATGTCGCCACTGTGGCGAGGAAAGCATATGTCACCTACTGTGGCGAGGAAAGCATATGTCGCCGCTGTGGCAAAGAAAGCACATGTCGTCACTGTGGCGAAGAAAGCATATGTCGCCTACTGTGGCGAGGAAAGCATTTGTCGCCACTGTGGCGAGGAAAGCATATGTCGCCTACTGTGGCGAGGAAAGCATATGTCGCCGCTGTGGCAAAGAAAGCACATGTCGTCACTGTGGCGAAGAAAGCATATGTCGCCTACTGTGGCGAGGAAAGCATTTGTCGCCACTGTGGCGAGGAAAGCATATGTCACCTACTGTGGCGAGGAAAGCATATGTCGCCGCTGTGGCAAAGAAAGCACATGTCGTCACTGTGGCGAAGAAAGCATGTCGCCTACTGTGGCGAGGAAAGCATTTGTCGCCACTGTGGCGAGGAAAGCATATGTCGCCTACTGTGGCGAGGAAAGCATATGTCGCCGCTGTGGCAAAGAAAGCATATGTCGTCACTGTGGCGAAGAAAGCATATGTCGTCACTGTGGCGAAGAAAGCATATGTCGCCACTGTGGCGAGGAAAGCATATGTCACCTACTGTGGCGAGGAAAGCATATGTCGCCGCTGTGGCAAAGAAAGCATATGTCGTCACTGTGGCAAAGAAAGCATATGTCGCCTACTGTGGCGAGGAAAGCATATGTCGCCTACTGTGGCGAGGAAAGCATTTGTCGCCACTGTGGCGAGGAAAGCATATGTCGCCACTGTGGCGAGGAAAGCATATGTCGCCAGTGTGGCGAGGAAAGCATTTGTCGCCACTGTGGCGAGGAAAGCATATGTCGCCTACTGTGGCGAGGAAAGCATATGTCGCCGCTGTGGCAAAGAAAGCATATGTCGTCACTGTGGCGAAGAAAGCATATGTCGTCACTGTGGCGAAGAAAGCATATGTCGCCACTGTGGCGAGGAAAGCATATGTCACCTACTGTGGCGAGGAAAGCATATGTCGCCGCTGTGGCAAAGAAAGCATATGTCGTCACTGTGGCAAAGAAAGCACATGTCGTCACTGTGGCGAAGAAAGCATATGTCGCCTACTGTGGCGAGGAAAGCATTTGTCGCCACTGTGGCGAGGAAAGCATATGTCACCTACTGTGGCGAGGAAAGCATATGTCGCCACTGTGGCAAAGAAAGCACATGTCGTCACTGTGGCGAAGAAAGCATATGTCGCCTACTGTGGCGAGGAAAGCATATGTCGCCACTGTGGCGAGGAAAGCATATGTCACCTACTGTGGCGAGGAAAGCATATGTCGCCGCTGTGGCAAAGAAAGCACATGTCGTCACTGTGGCGAAGAAAGCATATGTCGCCTACTGTGGCGAGGAAAGCATTTGTCGCCACTGTGGCGAGGAAAGCATATGTCGCCTACTGTGGCGAGGAAAGCATATGTCGCCGCTGTGGCAAAGAAAGCATATGTCGTCACTGTGGCGAAGAAAGCATATGTCGTCACTGTGGCGAAGAAAGCATATGTCGCCACTGTGGCGAGGAAAGCATATGTCACCTACTGTGGCGAGGAAAGCATATGTCGCCGCTGTGGCAAAGAAAGCATATGTCGTCACTGTGGCGAAGAAAGCATATGTCGCCTACTGTGGCGAGGAAAGCATATGTCGCCTACTGTGGCGAGGAAAGCATTTGTCGCCACTGTGGCGAGGAAAGCATATGTCGCCACTGTGGCGAGGAAAGCATATGTCGCCACTGTGGCAAGGAAAGCATTTGTCGCCACTGTGGCGAGGAAAGCATATGTCGCCTACTGTGGCGAGGAAAGCATATGTCGCCGCTGTGGCAAAGAAAGCATATGTCGTCACTGTGGCGAAGAAAGCATATGTCGTCACTGTGGCGAAGAAAGCATATGTCGCCACTGTGGCGAGGAAAGCATATGTCACCTACTGTGGCGAGGAAAGCATATGTCGCCGCTGTGGCAAAGAAAGCATATGTCGTCACTGTGGCAAAGAAAGCAAATGTCGTCACTGTGGCGAAGAAAGCATATGTCGCCTACTGTGGCGAGGAAAGCATTTGTCGCCACTGTGGCGAGGAAAGCATATGTCGCCTACTGTGGCGAGGAAAGCATATGTCGCCGCTGTGGCAAAGAAAGCATATGTCGTCACTGTGGCGAAGAAAGCATATGTCGTCACTGTGGCGAAGGAAGCATATGTCGCCACTGTGGCGAGGAAAGCATATGTCACCTACTGTGGCGAGGAAAGCATATGTCGCCGCTGTGGCAAAGAAAGCATATGTCGTCACTGTGGCGAAGAAAGCATATGTCGCCTACTGTGGCGAGGAAAGCATATGTCGCCTACTGTGGCGAGGAAAGCATTTGTCGCCACTGTGGCGAGGAAAGCATATGTCGCCACTGTGGCGAGGAAAGCATATGTCGCCACTGTGGCGAGGAAAGCATTTGTCGCCACTGTGGCGAGGAAAGCATTTGTCGCCACTGTGGCGAGGAAAGCATATGTCGCCTACTGTGGCAAGGAAAGCATATGTCGCCGCTGTGGCAAAGAAAGCATATGTCGTCACTGTGGCGAGGAAAGCATATGTCGCCACTGTGGCGAGGAAAGCATATGTCACCTACTGTGGCGAGGAAAGCATATGTCGCCGCTGTGGCAAAGAAAGCATATGTCGTCACTGTGGCGAAGAAAGCATATGTCGCCTACTGTGGCAAGGAAAGCATATGTCGCCTACTGTGGCGAGGAAAGCATTTGTCGCCACTGTGGCGAGGAAAGCATATGTCACCCTTGTGGCGAGGAAAGCATATGTCGCCACTGTGGCGAGGAAAGCATATGTCGCCACTGTGGCGAGGAAAGCATATGTCGCCACTGTGGCCATACGTCGCCTCGAAGAAGACAAGTCCACTTGTCGAAACGTTGGCTCCTGCATTCACCTTGTTCACGTTTTGCTCATCGTCTTGAATTTCCATCTCCCGCATTCCCCGTCTTTTCTATGCAAGAGGAATGCCATACAGAATTAAATCAACCAGTATTTCAAGACATTAGGACAGCGATGAGCAGCATCCTGACTGACGTTGAAAAGCCCAGCTGAATATGCTGCCGGTAACTTTGGCAACATTCGCTGTCAGCATTCCTTTATCTCTCTTGTTTTTAATCAAGGACTCTCAAAAGCCATCTAAATGATGCATTGGCAGAGTTGTGGAGGCCTGCTACTATGTCCTTGACCTTCTCCATCCGAGAAATACCTATTAACTGGCATTTTCTTCAAGTACTCACTTTTTGGAATGCCAAATATTTTTGGACATTACCGTGGTCGCTACAAAGTCTACGAAATTCGATAACTGATTTATAGAGCCACAAATCCTATAACATTACCCTCCTTTCAAGCCACAGCACTCCCCTTTAGGGGGTCATGGGTTTTAGAGACCTAGAAATTACGAAAATAATCAATATCTTGAAAATGGCATTTTCGGAATTTCCAACTATTATTCCAACACTTTGCCAAATTGTGCACATTCTAAATCAATATTTTAGCCGTAAGATAAATTTTTGACACCAGTGTCGCCTAAATACGAGCCAGTTTCCATAAAAAAGCACTTTTCCTATGGTATGTCACGAGTCTCGGTAGTGAAGAAATTCTGCCTCAGAAAGAAGACCCAATGCATGCTGTAAGTGGTTGACAAAGGCACGTGAGCCTCAGCTACCCATGCCATTGGCTAGACTGGCATCGTCTGCATCACTCCACAGCCGCTGCGCACACACCGTGCGTGCCAACTAAGTTTCCCACATTGACAGCGATGCCGACCTTGACTCCGAAGTTCGCTACGAAGTACAAATTTGAAAAAAAAAAAAGGAAGAGGAAGCCGGTGTACAACTTCTAGAAACGACGTTCAGCCGCACCACTTCCCGATGACATCGATAAAAGTCACAGTCAAGCGACGCCGGAGATCCTGATAGCGTGTCAAGCTTAGTCCCCCGAAGCACTCCTGACAACGGCTGCATTTCATCGACGTTTCAGCACAACTCTACTATTCTGCAGCTGGAATTTTTGCGGTGTATTGACAGTGAAGCTCAAAGGAAACTTCAAGCATTAGCTTCAACTCCTGCTACTGACCAAAAATTGGAACTAGATCGCGTTGACGACACTGCTGCCGGGACAAACGAGCTGGCTACGTCTGCGCAGCATGCGTCTGCTGAAAACTTGCAGTGAGTGCTCAGAAGGCATTACTGTAGTGACACTAGCCTGACAGACTACATTCCTGGAGGCAACTAATGCAACAGCACTAATATATACTCAAATATTTTGTGGTGTTCTGTTATAAAAATACGCACATTTAGTTTTTTCAAGTTTTCTCAGAATCTCATTTCTGGTGTTTTTTAAGCTTGCTGAAGCGCTGTCTTGGTCTTCAAGGCACATAGAACCATAATTTTAATAGTGGCATGTAGCTATGTGTGTGTGCTACACAATGCTAGGAGCAGATTTTCTAATTTTGCTTTTGTAAATTTTAAAATTGGGCTAATTTGACCACATGATTGCCATGTATGGAGATTGAACTTCAAATTAGTAATACCTGCAATATAAAAAAAGTTGTCCTACAGTTGTGTTGCTTACACCTTGTGGTATCCAGCCATTTGTCTTTATAAATATTCTAGCTGACACTCTTCTTGCAGTTGTTCCGATAAACAGTAGTCGATTCCCTGAAATATAACTTTGTACTTTCACAACTACTGCTGGGAGATATTGCAATTTCAAGTAGGTATCAGCACTGTACATACCTTCAAGAGTATGTATGCCAAATTTCATTAGCATAAAACAATTAGAAATGTACATGGTTATTTTCATGTGACTGTCAAAAAAAAAAGTTAAGTGTTGTAATTTTTTTTATTGTTGGAGTAATTGTAGATGCTGCTTGAATACATTTCGGCACTTATAGGTCTATAAAGAGCTAAATATGCTACAGCACAAAGCTTTTTCTAAAATTTATTACACAATAAAGTGCCCACAAAATCCCTCTATTTTGCCATTGTGTAGGACATAATTCAAGGATTACAGTGGCTACACACAAACTAATGACATATTTGAAATCTGCTGGTAATGCTCTATAAGTTCGTGGATTTTTAAATCTCTAGTACAAATATTTAAAAAATGTTTTTTCGAGGAGCATCTCCTCTTAAATGATGCCTGTCATGTACATGCCAGATGAAACATAATGAGCATCCTGGGCACATTAATGCCAAGGGTCACTCAGATCAAGTCAAGCATGGACTTGAACATAAGTTGCATTCTTGAAAAGGGCGGTTAGAGACTTTTCAAAATGTTAAATTTCATGCTGAATGCTGCTATAAACACAGACTTTTAAGTTTAAATTGCATAAAAATTTATGAATGTTTTTTTCTATTAAGAACTGCTGAAATAATAGGAACTGTAGTTCTTGTGACCAACCAGTCACTTGAGCTTTTAAAGCTACAAGTCCTTGACAAGTTATAATATGGTGATCAAATCTAGCACACGGCTCTATGCTACTGCTCTTGTAGTGAAGAAGAATGGCTACACCTCGTAACACTCTAAACATGCTTCCCAAGTTTTATCGAAATTGAGCAAGTGGTTTGAAAAGTCACTTTCAAGGGCCGTGTTGCCCGTTTTAACATCACGTCAGCAGCCCTTCAAGCAAGAACACTAAAGCATTCCACCATGTACAGTCGACCACAAAAGTTAATGGACCACAGGATTTAAAAAAGGCTGAATATCTCTGCAGCCTCATAACGCCAGCCTGGTGTTTGCGTATTTCCCCTTTACTAGTGTATGTGAACAACAATGCAATGTATTGTTTTACTGGATACTGTTATAGGCTGCTCGGAAATTAAACGTTTTCGGAGATTCTGTGGTTCGTAAACTTTTGTGGTTGATTGTTGACCAGAGGCCACCGACATTGGCCAGAGGAGGCAAAAGATGTCAGCATGGGTGCAAGTGTGTGCAGTGTGCAGGAAAGGAGAGAGGCAAGCAGGGTGAGGACTTTATATGCAGCAAAGGGGGTTTTAGAGGAAGGACTGGGAGGATCGATGGCGGGCATTACCGGCCCTCGAGGACGCCTCACTGCCCAGGGTGGAGCCGCTCTGCGAGGCCCCCAGCATCTGCAGCCGTGCACACTCTGGAAGCTCCCCTTCTCCGAGAAAGGGCGTCTCGGTCCCCGTGGTGCCCATCACCAGGACGTTCCGCTTCAGGTCAATCAGGCACTGCATCAGCATTGTGGACACATTGCACACGTTTGCAAAACATATTACACTTCATATTACATCTCAGCAAGGCCCCCACTTTTGTTGATATCTTTACAGGGTGCATGCCTTACGTGAGGTAGGCTTACAGTTATACTCACTAAAAAAATTTAATTGAGGGGTTTTGCATGCCAAAACCACGATACGATTATGACACATGCCCTATTGGGAGGGACTCTGGATTAATTTTGACCACATGGGGTTCTTTAAAGTGCACTTCACTTACATCAGAATGTGGCTGCTACAGCCAGGATCGTACCCTCGAGCGCAGCAGCAAAATGCCATAGCCACTGGAACATCACAGCGTGTTTGGTCACCCACTGAAGCATGCAACTGCCGTTTGACTGGCAGCCTGATAAGTGCACTTTGATTCACTTACCCTCATTGGTTCCTCTGACCTGGTTTTTTGACATTGCCCTATGGGCACCCTCCCAAAGCATGCTGTCCCCTGTTCTATCCACACTGTTCCCGTCACCTTGAAGCTCTTGGTGATGGTCTTAGAAGAAACCACATGCTACACATTCAATATCCCTGCCAACCCTTTTACTAGTGATGCCTTCTTTGTGCACCTATCTTTTGTTTTTTTCATGGTTCAAAGTGAACTTGAAATAAATAGAAATTGGTGTCAAAATAATTTCAAATCAAATGGTTCAAATAGCAACGAGCATACGCAGAGAGCTTTCATTTTTTCGGTGGCGGCTTGGGCCCGGCCACCTTTCCGAACCCCAGTTGTTGTGGTGTGAACCTCTCCTCATGTCCTTTGTGTTTTTTTTACTGCTTGTTTCCTTCAAATATGGTACGTACCAATTATCCCGGATTTCAACCCTTCCGAACCCCCCTCCCCCCCACGCACCTACCGTATTTACCCGATTCTAAGCACCCCCTTTTTTTTCACAATCACGATGCCCAAAGTGAGGGGGGCTGCTTAGATTAGAAAAATCTAGAATGACCCCCCCCCCTCCCTCCTTTCGCCGTGACATCACGACGAGATAAGTGCGAGAAATAACATTTTATTTTGCAAATATTCAAAACAAAAGTCGGTGGCAACAGTGAACCCACTGCTTGTGTCGGATGCTCAGTCACTAACACTGACACTCGAGTTTGTCGCACCGCTTTAACCGCCGCTTTCGGTATCCACATCAGGTCCTCTTCCGTTCCGTCGAAGTGGTTTGTGATCGAGCACTTCTTAAATTATTTGAGCACAACGTCCACTTGGACCCGCTACCACGCGTCCGAAATCCACTTTGCGATGGTTGATGAGGACGCTTCCTGCAGCTTACCCGTCGGCGTCTTCTTCCGTTCAGGGTTTCGCACTCACTCTTCGTACTCCTGTCGGAGATTCACTTTGAAGGGTTTGTTGACTGAAACGCAGGGGCACGCGGGCGTCACAAGCCCGCACGCCTCTGCAGTCCCGCTGTATGGCATAGTCGCACCGCGGACGCCGTGCCACCTTGGGACTCCGACAGCTCCCGCTTGATGACGGAGTGAGCAAGCGCGCTTGGCGGCCTTGGCTACGCGCTCTTCCTAACAAATGGGGGGGTGCTTAGATTCGCATGCAAACTTTTTTCCGAATTTTTCGCAAAAATAGAGGGGGGTGCTTAGAATCGGGGGGTGGTTAGAATCGCGAAAATACGGTACATCTTTGATATATATATATATATATATATATATATATATATATATATCTTATTACTACGATATCATTGAGCGATGCTCAAGGGACAAGCCGCTGCGAGGACGACGATGAAGTGGGTCTGTGCCCTTGGCGCGAGCGAGTGTCGGCCTGGCGATCTGTCTCCAGTGTAAATAGCCTGTATACAGTCTCTTTAATCTGTGTCTTTCCACACGTAACATTCTGGTGGAGGTCAGCGATCTCCGTCCTCACCACGGAACTCCGGAGCGGTCGGTACATCGAGCTTGTCACCATGCCTCCCGGTGACAAGACCGCCTCTGCAATGGCTTCGGCTTGTCCGACTGCTCCAATCATCACGGTTGCCCAACATTGCGACCCTGGTGTGTTCTCTGGCCTGGAGGGAGAGGATGTTTGACAAATGGATCAAGCTCTACGAACACGCCAGTGCTAATAGCAGGTGGGACCCAACGATCATGCTCGCCAATGTCATCTTTTATCTCGGCGGCACCCCACGCGTGTGGCACCAAACGCATGACGACGAGATAAACAGTTGGGACAGTTTCAAAGAAAAGCTCAGGGAACTGTTCAGCGACCCGATTGGGCACAAGGCTGCCGCGAGAAAGGCTCTTGCGTCTTGTGTTCAGACATCTACAGAGCCATACGTTTCATACATCCTCGATGTCTTGGCGCTCTGCCGCAAAGCTGACGATACTATGTCTGAAGCAGATAAAGTGTCACATGTGCTAAAAGGCATCGCCGACTATGCTTTCAATTTACTTGTTTTCGGCCAGGTCTCGACTATCGACGCCATCATCAAAGAATGTCATTGCCTTGAACAAGCTAAGAGCCGTCGTATCACACATCACATCACACGGCTACCCAAGACTGCTGCTACGTCGACATGTGAGGGTCGACCGCGTCAGACCACCCCCTGTGACGACGTAACTCGTATTGTTCGCCGCGAGCTCGAGGCTGCCTGTTTGCCAGCTTTCTCCACGACGCCTCCCGATCCACCAGCAACCACAATTGTACTGATTCAGGCCGTCGTCAGACAGGAATTTGAGAACATGGGTCTCAACTCCGTGTGTTCATCGTCTACACCCACCGTTCCCCAGTTCTCTAGCAGCGCTTCTCATCCCCAGCAGTCCTTTTCTGCCACATCTCGCCGCAACCCAGTCGAATGGCGTTCCCCTGATGACAGGCCGATCTGCTTTCACAGCTGTCGCATCGGCCATGTCGCTCGTCACTGCCGCAACCAATGGCCACCACCTCCTCGGACATACACCGCCGCTCATTCCCGCCCCTTTGGACCTTCTGTTCCCTATGCCACCCGCCATGAACCCATTGCAGCTGATGCTCCTGCCCCGAACCTTCGCTACAGCCGCTTGCCCTCACCTCGACACCATCAGTCTCGTTCGCCCCAACCCCATCGCTTCTCTCCGTCGCCTATCGCCTCCCAGATCCAGCTGGAAAACTAGGCACTGCAGCTTCTGGAGGAGAAACTGGGTTGTCGACCCTGCCCTCAAATCCTCTGCTCACGTTACACACGAACCAAAACCTTCTTGACGTTGGCGGCTATCCTGTCACGGCACTCATCGATACAGGTGCACATCTTTCTATTATGAGTGCTGCCTTCCGACGACGACTGAACAAGCTCCTCACCCCAGCGTCGGCACACGTCGCCCGCGTTGCGGATGGCGGTACTGTGCCTATCATCGGCATGTGTTAGCATCGCCGGCCGCCACACTCCTGTCCTTTTCACCGTGATTGCTCATTGCCCCCATGACCTCATTCTCGGCTTCGATTTTCTCTCCGCGCATTCTGCTCTTACTGACTGCTCTTCCAGTACCCTTCACCTTGAGTTGCCGATGCTCGCAGAACGTTCTGACGCACCCCACTGCCGCTTACGTCCCACCGGCTTTCTTCGCCTGCAGCCAAAGTCAATAGCCTACATTGAACTGTTGTCTTTCCCATCAGTTCCTGATGTCGAGTACCTCGTCACTCCTCTGCCCGACATTCCACTACAGTATGACGTTACCGTGCCTCACAGTATACTTACTATTAATGCGAACCGCACTTTCATGCCTATCTTTAACTTTGGATTGGCAAAGCAAATTCTACCACAAGTATTTGCCTAGCCACCATTGATTGTCTCGGCGACCATCACGTGGCAACTTTATCGACCGATGCTTCTTGCGAGCTTATCGTGCCAGCCTCGGCCACCGACCCCAAGATACAGAAAATGGTTGCGGTGGACCTGTCCTCTGCGCAGGCTGAAGACCTTTACCAAGTATTATCGTCCTACAGAGATACTTTCGACTTCGACGGCCGCCCTTTAGGCCAGATGCTCGCGGTCAAGCATCGGATTCTTACTGGCAATGCTACTCCTATTCACTGATGACCGCATCGAGTTTCTGCGTTGGAACGCCGAGTAATTCAAAGTGAAGTCAACAAAATCCTGGACAAAAACATCATTGAGCCGTCTTCGAGTCCCTGGGCGTCACCTGTAATGTTGGTTAAGTAGAAGGATGGCTCGTGGCGCTTCTGTGTAGACTACTGCCATCTCAGAAACGTTACTAAGAAGGATGTCTACCCGCTCCCATGTGTATAGACGACGCCCTTGACTGCCTCCACGGTTCCAGCTATTTCTCTTCCATTGATCTTCGTTCTGGATACTGGCAGATTGCTGTAGACGATGTGGACAGAGAAAAAACTGCATTCATCACACCTGATGGCCTATACCAATTTAAAGTAATGCCGTTTGGATTATGCAACGCCCCAGCCACCTTTGAGCGTATGATGGACTCCTTGCTTCGTGGTTTCAAATAGTCCACATGTCTCTGCTACCTCAACGACGTCATCATCTTCTCGCCCACGTTTGATACTCACCTTGAGCGTCTAACAGCTATATTTGATGTATTTCGAAAGGCGAAGGTGCAACATAACTCATCGAAATGTTGTTTCAGCCGCCGCCAAATTACTGTTCTGGGCCACCTCGTTGACGCCTCCGGAGTACAGCCTGATCCCGACAAAACTCGCGCTGTCCGAGACTTTCTGGTCCCGAAGACAGCCGCAAACGTTCAAAGTTTTGTCGGCCTATGCTCGTACTTTCGTCGTTTTGTTCAAGATTTTGCGGCAATTTCTAGACCCCTCACTAATCTTTTGAAGAAAGGCATACCATTCTCTTGGGGTACTGCAGAAGCCGCCGCCTTCTCTCGTGTCATCACTCTTCTCTCACCTATATATAAACAAACAAAATTTCTTGCTTTTGAAGAAACTTTGTGTTACCTCGAAGAATTGAGCAGTGAAGTGACGGCGTTACATGAGTATATACAACACCTCATAGTAGAAGACAGTTCTATTTCAAAGCCCCAGTCCTCTCAGTGGTATAATCTTCCTTCCTTTGTCACATAATTGGCTTTTTCTAATACTGCTTCACATTGCCGGCGAAATTGCAACTTCTCTCTCTTTCTCTTCTTTTTTTTTTCTGTGAGTCCGAGTTAAGCGCTACTGCGCGTAACTGTTATTGATTCCGATTTCAAGTGAATCCGACTGGGCCTAATTTCAGCTACTGAGTGAATTATACAGTGTTCCCCAACTATCACACACCAAGACATTAAAAAAGAGTATTTGCATTATTCTAGAAAACCTAGTACCGACTGTCACCAGTACAGTAGAGTAGCCGCCAGTAATTCTTTCGTTACTGTGAATTAATTTGGCAATTGCATTTAACTATCTAACTGGAGAAGTGCTGTCCCAATTTTCAAAGTGTCAACGAGGCATTTGTAGGCACCCAAAATGACATCTAACTGCTGTGTTTTGAGCGAGACACTAATTGCGTACAAATTTTTTCCAACTGGTAAAGAAACCCCACGAAATATGAAAAATATCACGCGACTCACCCGCATCATAAAGCAGCGCCCTCAAATAAGCTGATTGAAAGCAACTGCACTGCCGGTCGCAAACCGTTAGAAGAGACAGCGCATCACCTTGAATATGGTAGAAAAGAAACATTAACAGCAGGTTTTGTGTTTCGGGGCTATTCCTTCCTCTGATTTCTACGGCATACCTATCATCCATCTCTCAAGGCCGACTGATCACATTGATAACAAGAGCCTCTTGCAAATGTACCCGAAGCGCTGCTCTGGCCAAGCATGAAACATGAGAAGCAATGAAATAGGGATGAAATGTTTCAAAATCCCGGCTCCGCTTGCACCGCATCGACTGAGTGTGCGCGGCTATATTTTGCGCCAGAAACTTGCTTCGGACCAAAGCCAAATTAAAGTGGCCGTTTAATTTTCATGAAAGTGTATACATGCTGCAAAAATATGTTTGTGGGAAAAAATAAAGCGAAACAAACAGACCAAAAAGCGACCCACGTGTAGTGAAAAGGCAAAACCGATTCATTCAAGAAAGAAAATATACCACTTCTAAATGAGCCGAATTGGCAATTGCGATGCCAGCACACACAAAAAAATAAAATAAAAAGAACATCAGATTGCAGTGTGCCCTTATTATCTATGAATTAATAAGTCCCATTGAACACCAGCTGCTGCTTAGAGGGCGCGTTCGAATACGTCTCCTTCTGCAACTACGCAATACTGAGTCTGCTTTTTTATCACATCTTCAGTGGCTTTTCTTGATGACCGACGCTTGAATTCTACAGCAGACACCCGTTATCCTTGCCTTGAACTAATCTGACGTCTGTCTCGTTCACATAAGCACGATCTTTCACATAACCCCAACAAAAGAAATGGAGTGGAGAAAGGTCAGGTGACCTAGCCGGCCAATTTACAGGCCCATGCCTTCCAATCTATCGCATATGAAAAGTCACATCCAACTAGTTTCGTGCTCGGCTGCTGCTGTGCGCTGGTGCTCCATCTTGCTGATACCACAGCAGTGGAAGACGTGACAGCGGGACTTCACTGAGAAACTCAGCCACCACTCTTTCACGTAGCGCTCTCCAGTCCGTGTGTAATCTAAGAAAATGGGACCGATTATAGCACCAGCATAAATTACGAACCACACATTGAGCGACCGCTGGTACTGGTACTGATTGTGCTTTACCCAGTGTGGATTAGAGTCCCTCCAATGGTGTATGTTATGCAAATTTACCTAGTCATTACTGCGAAAATTGGCTTCATCTGTGCACATGATAATGCCGAAAAAGTCTGGTGACACATCGGCTTATGTGAGACTCAATTCGAGAGACCTACACCAATCTTCCAAGCGTTGGTGCTGGTTAAGGTGGTACGGGTGAAAAGCCGTCGTTTAGAATCCTCAAAACTGATGACTTGGAAATTGGTACCTGGGCGGCGAGGTCCCGCAGGCTAGCAAGAGGGTTTGAGGCGATAAATGCTAGAACATCCGGAGGACTCAAAAGATGGAGTTCTCCGTCGCTGTTTCTTGGAGCTGCCAGTTTGTCTCAAGTTTTCATAATTTCTGACGATAGTCTATGTGTTTGGTCTACCGCCACACCTCCATGACTGATATGTATATTTGTGGCATTACTCTTGTTGCCATTTGCAGCTCCTGAGGCAAGAATCAAGTCGCCCTTCTGCTCATTAGAAAAAGACATGGTGACTGGGACGAAACAAAACACAGCTTTAAATCTTTGCACTGACATTGTCAATTCGCTTTTGTGGTGATAGGTTTTGCGGTAGAAAAAAAAAAAAAAAACATCAGTGCACTTTATGTATCAGTGTCAGTATCTATGCTAAGACAACAGCAATAACAGCTTTTTTCCAACTAACGCCAAACCCAACATGTTATTTCGGTCAGGTCAAGGCAGATAAGCCACTAGCTCGATCACGATGTGTTTTATTTATTTCCTTTATTTCGTTCTGGATAACTCAGAGGGAGCCTGTTCGAGTGCACTGCTTTATGATGCGGGTGGGAGTGCAGTCACGTGGCATTTTTCATTTTTCGTGGGGTTTACTTTTCAGTCGGAAAAAATTAGTATGCAATTAGTACGTTGCTCAAAATACCGCACTTAGATGTCTCTTGGCTGTGCCTTGAAATGCCTCATTGACACTCTGATAATTAGGATAGTATGTCTCGAGTTAGATAATTAGTTAGAATTACTTAATTAAATCTCAGTTTACGAAAATATTACTGGCAGCTACTCCACTATGCTGTAAACAATATGCACTAGTTTTTCTTCGAGTAACGCTTTTTTTTTAATGAGTCGTTAGCATTGCTTACTGGAAAGAGAAGCAATACTGGGACAGGTGTTTAACGTAGTAGTTCTGTGGAAACCCGTAAGGTGGAGAGAAGTAATTAATGAAGGGAAAATCAGACATCCACCCGTTCGTAGCAATTGCTACAAAGGAAACCCATACGGCTTCCTCGAAAGAAAAGCCTCAGAGTTGAAGAAAAATTCGTCCTGGTCCGGGACTCGAACCCGGGACCACCGCCTTTCTGGGGCAGCCGCTCTACCATCTGAGCTAACCAGGCGGCTAGCAGATGGCAGGGCGAAGTCGAATTTGTCGACAACACACAAAGCAAAGGCAAGTGTTTAACGTAGTAGTTCTGCGGAAACCCGCAAAGTGGAGAGAAGTAATTAATGAAGGGAAAATCAGACATCCACCCGTTCGTAGCAATTTCGCCGACTTCGCCCTGCCATCTGCTAGCCGCCTGGTTAGCTCAGATGGTAGAGCGGCTGCCC
This sequence comes from Dermacentor albipictus, assembly GCF_038994185.2. Classification (NCBI taxonomy): domain Eukaryota; kingdom Metazoa; phylum Arthropoda; class Arachnida; order Ixodida; family Ixodidae; genus Dermacentor; species Dermacentor albipictus. The sequence goes on along the minus strand of NC_091822.1, from coordinate 1,838,253 downwards.
CGGAAAGGCGGTGGTCCCGGATTCAAGTCCCGGACAAGGACGAATTTTTCTTCAACTCTGAGGATTTTCTTTCGAGGAACCCGTATGGGTTTCCTCTGTAGCAATTGCTACGAACGGGTGGATGTCTGATTTTCCCTTCATTAAATACTGAGACAGACAACGTTCATGTGGATTTCACATGTTATTGATAAAAGACTCTGCCGAGGAGGTAACTAACTCTATACTCTATAGGTTTTTTTCATGGTTAAAAAAGCATGCAAAGCAATTTGAAGTGTGGTGAACATACAGTAACATATTCTCTAGGCATAGGCTATACATACCTTTAGAAATAATTTTTAATATGCTACCTCCATCTCTTTCAAAAATAGAATAAATTTTGTCCTGTGTGTAGATTTAAATATATTGTGTATATGCATGGCATTTACAGCGGAAATTTAAAACAATGTTAAAGAGAGATAATACAGAAGCGGCAGCCACCGCTAGTGCTTCTAATGCCTGTGTCCTCCTATTGTTAGAATTCGCAGAATTAAAGCGAAAGTATGAATTAAAGCCATGCCTGTCCGCGCCAACAACGATGCAGTAAGCTATTAGCCCAAGTAAAATTTTAAGTGAAAAAGTCGAGGAAATCGAAAAGAAATCTCAAATGATGTGGATGACAAAGGTCGTGCAATGGCACTTTATGTCTGTGTGTGCTTCTGCATGTGTGTGTGTATGGAGGGGAGGGGAAGAGGGCTTCAACATCGCCCGAGGGGGCTGAGGCCCCCTCCCCCCCCCCTCGAAAATGTCCAGAGGGGGCTCGGGCCCCGGAACCCTCCCATAGTCGGTGCCTATGGCAATGAGGTTTGCCTAAAACCTTGACAAAACAGCCAGAAGTTCGCAAACGTGAAAAAAATTTGGTAGAACCTGTCTATAATGACTGTCTAAGTTATGTGAGAGCATTCACATGCATGCATGCACACACATACACACATTCAACCTCCATTAGGGTGGGGAGTTGGGCTGGGTGTTTCGCGACTACAGGTACAACGCGAAGTAGAAAAATAAAAAAATTACATTCTGGGATTTTATGTGCCAACACCACAATATGATTATGAGGGATGCCATAGTTAGGGACTCCGGATTAATTTCACCACCTGGGTTTCTTTAACGTGCCCCTAATGCACGATACACGGGCGATTTTGCATTTCACCCCCGTTGAAATGTGGCTGCAGGGGCTGGGATTTTAACCGTGCCCTCGGGCTTAGTATCGCAATGCCGTAGCCACTACGCCACCACGGCCGGCAGTGCGAAGTAGACAAGACAGACAGAAGTAGATGCACACAGTGCTGAAATTTGTTGAAAGCCAGTTCTGTGTGCATTCACTTCTGTTCATCTTCTTCGTGCTGTACCTGTAGAGTTGCTGATCGATAATTCAGGCTCCATGGGAACGGCCAATGATTCAGGAGCCTGAAATACTGGATTTGCCAGAAAATAAGTGACTTTATTCCAAGAGTGCCCAAAAAAAGGGGTGCTGCAGTCTCAGATTGTCACTTACGGGAATAGTGCCTTCAATTTTGCGTGACTAGCGCAAGACGCATCAGCATCTACAAGTGACGACATTCTTGGCACAGTGCCAAGCACACTATCTTATCACAGTGTGGAAACAAGTGCTGCCCATTAACACTTCCGAGGCTACTCATGTGAAATATTATGAAAGTGAAAGTATCTTCGAAAGTTCTTATCCAAGAATATAGCCCAAGAATGTCAATACATTGCCACATGCCTTTGGTGTTGACAATCTGTGGCCACTATTTTTTAGCAATGCCTTTTATGCTATTCTTTTCTATGCTTTCCATGCTTCGTCAGAGGTCAGAGTGATGCTCTACCCACGATATCAATGGAATCAGTTGGCTATGAACGGTTTAATTCCTCACAGGGTTACTCTTTCCACTTTGTTATTTCTTTTGTACATGGTGATTGTTTTACGTGATCATACCAAGCCAAGCAAAAGTGGTTAGGGGTAGGCAAATCATGCTCTCACTAAAAGAGGCATTTACTTGCACAGACAGAAGCAGTTTACTCCAGGGAAGAGTGTTTTTAAAGTTATTCAATAAAATTTGGCAGAACCCATCTCATGATGACTGCTGACGGTAATGCATTTAGCATTGAATCAATATATCAACACAACATATTGCCACCATATAAACAGGTCATGTAAGTGGCGTGTACTGCAGCAGCACTCCTCTTTCTCCACTTCCCTAAAAGCACTCTGGAACACTTCAATGTATAATTGAAGAATACATACGGTTCCCTGTGACAGTGGCCCCTTTCCGCTCTTAGTAAGCTTCACAGCAATACTTTGTGTATGCTTGACTGTGTAATACCACTGCAGGGGGTCTACCAAGTTGACATTCCCAAATTCCCCGAGTTTTCCAGGTTTTCCCTGAGTGTCACTGCAAATTTCCCTGAGTGATGCAGAACTATGTTTTATGTCAAGACGGGCTGAAACCATATCGCCAGATGCTGTCACTCTCTAGTAAGCACATGAAAAAAATAAAAAAAGCGACTTAATCCAATTTGAATACTGAGGAGCAGTGTTTATGTTATTCAAAAAGAGAATAGAAGGCAGCGGTTAGTAAAATGCACAGCAAATAAAGTGTCTTCGAAAAAAATTGCAAATGGGGTCAGACATTAGCAAATACGAATAAAAAGGAGATGCATATAGAAGCCAATATTTTCTAATATGAGCTATTTCTATCAACTGATAGCAACCTCAGTGGGATGAGGCCTGAACTCTGTCACAATTGAGATTTTCTCTCAACAGCTCGTAAGTTAACCTCAACAGTCCTGACACACTCTCAGCCTGCGCACGACGCCCGAGTGTTGTGTTTCACTGCTTTAAAGAGTTTATTTTGGTTTGGATGAGGAACACCTGAATCTCGGCATCAGCCAAAACGTTATTTTTTGAGCTCAAGCTCCTTAAAAACGGCGGCATCAAGCTTCTTTTTTCGTTTATTCCTCAATGCGTAGGTCACTTCTGTTCTTGCCCGCCTTCCGCCACTCGTTCGCCCCAAGGACCATGTGAAGCATCTTGATCAGTCGCACTCCACGACCGAGTTTTCGAGCTGCTTAGGAGCCGCGAAAACGTCCGAAAAATCGGCCAGTTGGAAAAAAATACATGCATGTCATTTACTGCCCTTGGGGGCTCAAACCGCCACAGGCACGTTCTAAAACGCCCTGAAGGCCTGTCGGTACACATATTAGGCATACCGGTGCTCGTACTGTGACAGGAAATACCTGGTGTCCGCATGTATAATTAAGGAATACATACTGTGTTCCGTGGCAATAGCCCCTTCCCACGCTTGTTATGCTTCACTGCAATACTTTTCCGTAAGCTTTACCAAGTAACATTTCTGTACAGAGGCGAAGCTGACTTTCACGAACCGGCATTATGCAACGCACCGTGTTTTCCAAGTTTCTAAGCCAATCGCGAGGACCACAAAGGTGGAGTTCATGCCATTGCTGACAGCAGCTAATTCTTTCAATAAAAAACTCGGCACCCAATGGCAAGAAGCTTCATAGCGAACGTCGAAGCAGCTACGCCTAGCGTTGCCGCAGTGGTGGCAACGGGTGCCAGCGGATCTGCGTGGGAGTGTGCCGGTTCGAGGTGGCGAAGTAATCAAAACGGCAGTGGTGGTGCCTTTGATTATCGCCGTTTCGGACCTGCGGTCACGGCAAAACGTCCGGGAAATCGGACGGCAAAGAGTTCTTGTGTCGGAAATTTCACACGTTCTTATACGTTGACTCTATGGGGTACGTGGCGGTGCCGCGAAGCCGTCCAAATTATCGGGAATCCGGAAAGTCGCTCGTTGACTGTACACTGGCCACTCCTCCTGCCGACGACACGGCGTCAAAGACGATTCATTACGACTCCTGTCTGCTACTCGAGCCAGCATTACCACGACTTTCGACCCTTTCAATAAAATTGCCGCTAATTTTCCCTGATAGAGGCCCAAATTCCCTGACTTTTCCCTGACTTTTTCCAGACTACTCAAAATCCCTGAGAATTCCCGGTTTTCCCAGTTGGTAGACACGCTGCACTGTATTGCGGCAAACCTAACTTTCGGAAACCGGCATTGTTCAACAATGGTACTTTCCGTGCTTCGAATCGATCAGCGAGGATGTCAAAGGCGGAGTCGGTGCCGTTGGTGATGGTGGCGAATTCTTTAATTGAAAAACACCACAGTGAACAGTAAGAGCTTGGTAGCGAACGTCGAAGCAGATAAGTCTAGCGTTACCGTGGTGGCTACATGGCTAGCGTATGTGTATGAGAGCACTGGTTCAAGGCTGCGAGATAATGAAAATGGTGGCGGCTTCTATTATTGCTGTTTCAGACCTGCAGTCATGGCAAAATGTCCAGCAAGTCCGGCAAAGGGTTTCAGCATCTGAAATTTCAGACTTCCTCACACATTGGCCTAGATGGGCACGTGGCAGTGCCACAAAGGCGTCCGAATTATCGGCCATGCATGCCTTAAAGATCGGTCGTTGAGAGTGTGCAGCTAAGAACTCGTTCCTTTCACATTAGTCTGAACCCACCGTAGTCACAACTCACCGCAAGCCACAGTTAGGGGTGACGGCTTTAATTGCTAGGGCTGCCATGGGCATGTTGGCGAGGGACTGCCCTTCTGCCGGTGCAGTGCCATCTAGAGAAGGGACAAGTCTGCATGCACAGGTTCGAGTAATACACCTATACAGTAACAAAAAATTTGTTGAAATTCTTGCACAGTGACTGTTCAGCTACCTCAAATTTTGTGCATGCCAAAACCTCAGGAGTATTTGCATTTGGCCGTTACACATCCCAATGCATGTCACAAGCCATCAGGAAGTGCGGACATCATGTGCAACATCTACAGAGTGACACCGGCACTTTGCTGTGTTGCACAAATTCGGCTCGGTGCTTTCTGCATGCACACTGGCTTAACTCTAGCATAACTCTTTCCGTCCAGTAAAGGCCCATATAAAATTGGTATACATTGTCGCCGTTGTTGAAGCTGATTAGCGATGAATCCAAATGCTGCTTTTAGGGCCCTCAATGTAATCTGTGCATGTTTTCTAACGCATATCACCTGTGAGCCACCGGCAAGAACACATAAGTGTAGAAGCAAATTTCATGTCACTGTTTGCCGTCTGACACAACACCAGCCAGTGCAGGCTGCCTTGGCTTTATGCCAAAGTAGTTTACTGCTATGCTGGGTGTCAGTGACCAAAATTACAGTTGATTGCCAAGTCAATGTAGATATATTTGCAGAAACTGCAGAGTGCTTGAAAACCACAAAATAGCCTGCCTTGTGTCAGTCAACTCCATATTGTACCTGCAAATTTCCTAATCTTACTGCACCTCTTAATCCTCTGGCTCTGTTACCCTCACGGACTACTGGCTATTTGTCTACACATTACCATGGCACACCTAGCTTCACTTAACCTCAACTAGAAGATTGGTGGCTCCCTTGCCTCAATGTTGTGCCTGAAACAGAGAATCGTTGAAGGAATTCTCAAGTATACTTACTTTTTCTTGGTTCGCAGCAAAGGTTGTGCATTCACTATTTCGCAAGATTACCCTCCAATCTAGTTGGGCTCAATTTCAGTCTTTTAAAATTGATTGCTAAATTGATCAACTCTACCCACCTGATGCCTCTTGAGCATGTCGAGTCCGAGAAGCATGTCCATGGGCTGCTCCTCCAGCACCGAGAAGGACGAGGTCAGGAACACTCCTTCAATCTCAATCTGCACTGCACTCGAGGAGGGCAAAGGAGGGACAACAAGCAGTGCGACAGCTCAGTTTGATTCACACTTGAAAACAACAACAAAATGCTGCTAATCTACGTGAAGGATGAACAGTGATGGCAACAGGATAGTAAGGGGATTGAAATTGTTTGTAATGAACGATTAGTTCTCACTGTGAGGCCACAGAGTTTCCTGAAAAAGAGTGCCAGCAGGAACTCTGGTGCTGGTGGCCGCTGCTGGAGCTGCAAGCACGTGCAGTCCAGCCAGCACTGGTCAATGATGGTTGGCATATGCCTAAACTTCAGCCTTAGTCTTTCAAACAGCTTTCTCACTTTGCAAACTGACCCTGCAGGACAAAATATTGCGTTATAAATGCAATAATTCCCCGTGATTATGCATGTCCACCGAATCTTGTTGTCTTCTACATAAAAAAGAATAATTGCTTAAAAATTTAGTCTAATAAAGGCAGATACAGTTCAGCCCACTTATAATGATCCCATTTACAGCGAACTTTTGGCCTACTGGGAACAGTTTCTCAGCAATTAAACTGTTTCACAAGGAGTCTATTGGACAATTGTCGGCATATGATGGGCAGGTGCACTGCTCTATTCAATTACAATCAACGGAGGTGATTGCAACATGGCACCGTCTCAATAAGCCAGGAATTCGCCCCAGTGGTCTTTACTTCGTCTGTCTTAAGATTCATAGCTCACTAAAACTTTTTGTATACCCAAGGGCTCTAGCCTACAACCACGTCCACAGCTTGACAAATGTGCAGAACATCACTGTCAGGTGGAAACTACTTCAGGTGGAACTACTTCAGGTGGAATCACTGTCAGGTGGATTGAGCAGAGCTCAATCACCAATTTAAATGTAGTGCGTGTCATTTTTGCAAATAAAGTGTCTTCTGAACCTTCTTACGTTCAGTATCGTTGTTTTTAGTTTTTTGAGGCCATATTCTCGAACCATCAACCTTTTGTGTTTACTAAATTTTGCACAACTACCATCAGATACATTGGACAGGTGACAATGCTTTTTCACTGTGATAAAATAGCATTAGTAGATGCCAATGCATCTTGTACTAGTCACACGTAAGATAGCATGCTTGACACTGTGCCAAGAAAGACCTCGCTTGTAGGTAGCTGAATGATTACGCCAGAGTTGCCTCTAGTAATTTTAGCAGGTAACTATGGTCAAAGCATCTTGATTTACTGCGTTCAGACAGCCCGTTGGCTGCAAGATTGGAGCCAGCAAGTTAATGAGAAATGTCAGTCACAGGCTGAGAACTAGAAGCAGACAAATCTGTTCAGAGTGGATCAGCTCAGAGCTACGTTGTTTGGTTGGACATGCGTAGTTACTCCAAGCATCTCACAAAAGTTACAGCATCGCTCTTGCTTTTTGCACAGAATTCACCTGATGATAACTGCATCGACAATGAATGCCGTTTCTTCAGCTTGGCAGAAGAGTTCTACATTTGGATGTAAAACAAGAGCCAATATGGTTGAAGACGAATTAAAGTTATAGAAAAACCTCTGCGTGCATATGCATCTGCATGCATAGCAGACAGTGCATGTTTATTCGTGGTGTCACCAAGGTGAAGTTAGTCTTGCTTAGACTTCTCTCACTAGCCATAGAACCTCAATTACGAAGTACTAGGCTCAAACCACGTTATAAGGTGAAGATGAAAGCCCAAATTATTTCATTACCTCCATTATTGCCCTTTACTTCAGTACATATACCCAAAGGTATGCACAACTTTTTAACCCTTTGAGGGTTTTTGCCATATTGGTATGTACAGCGCCGCTGATCCATCCTGCATGGTTGCGACGTCAGTCAAAACCCGTTTATAACAAACTCGATAGTTCCGCAAAAAGTGGTAGCTGTATCAGTAGTTCGTTATATGTGGACTCGTTCTTCAAAATGCCCAAAATTTAACAACACTGCAGCCGGTGTCAGCAGTTACGATCCGACACCACTTTGGTCCAAAAGATACTTTCAGTACCTTCATTCTTGCTCCCTGTACTTTTACGTATCTAACTGCAAGTATCTGTTAAAAATGTCATATAAAGAGCTAAATGCAGCGGCGTTGCTCCTTCAAAACAACACACAGCTGGTTCCGGTCACCTGCCATTCCGAAACTATGAGTGCATCCACCAGCAACATTTTTTTCTCGGGCCCAGGATGCGGCCCAAACTCAAGACATTCTGGAATGAGGATGCCTCTACAATGCTGCATTTATCTAATAAAAATGCTCATTCTCTCTCTCTTGCTATCAGCAGAATACCAGAGGGTCCTGCATAAGCTAGCGAAGTGTTCTAGTTAGCTAGAAGTGGAAAATATTGCAGCATGTAGGCATTTTGTAAAGCTCTTGCTGTTGTGGCTACAGCATCAGCCACACGTCTGCTGAGAGCCGCGAAACTTATATCTTATGCTTTTTATGTTTCTTCAGCGAAAAAAGCTCGAAGTTCGAAAGGTAGAATGCCATCGTGAACCGTTATCAGGAACAACATAAAGCGTCGATGAATCCTATTGTAGCGTGCGGCAACCGAGAAGCCGTACTCCAGAAAACGACAGTGGCAGGTGCAGAACAAGGAATCAGCGTTTATTCTTTAGCCCACGCTTTTTATAGGCAGCGGTTACTTATCCGCTGCTGATATGAGTGCCCGTGATGACAAGTGGCACGGGATGTGCCTGGCGTTACGTCATCACATTCCTCCCCCCCAAGATCATCGTCGTCATTACTATTTTCAGTGGCGGACCTCGTGAGACCCATATCGGTCTGGTGGTTTCCTGGCACGCTGACTTCGGCCCAGTACTTGTGGAGGGTCGGAAGGTGCTTCGGCTTGCGTCTGAGGATGGTCATTGTGGGGAGCAGGCAGTGGCAATTCCTGCCCGTCTGGTGGTTGTGGTTCCGGCGTTATTGCATCCTCTGGGGAAGGTGCTGCCGTGTCCGCTTCATGATACGCCTGCTGGGGCATGGTCGGGGCCTCCCGATGACGCACAACGTCCTCAGTGCCGTGTCTTCTCGGGGCCTCCACACCCACGTTTGATCCTGCATGCTGGAAACTGCGCGAGCGTAAATGGTCAACATGAACGTGGCGGACTGTGTTCTGTGTTTTTACGAGATAGGTCACAGGGCTAACTGGCCGCACCACGCACCCTTCAGTCCACGACACTTTCTCTTGCCTGACAGTCTTTACGTATACGCAGTCCCCTGCCCTGAATGAACGGAAACTCGATCTTCGTTGGTCATGCTGCCGCTTTACCGCTTCTTGCTTGCGCTGCATGTCGTCTCGAAGTGAGGGCCTTAGCAAGGACAGTCTCGTGCGCGGTATTCGCTTCAGAAACAGTTCGGCTGGACACTTGCCTGTTACTGTGCTAGGTGTTGTCCGATATGCCAGCAAGAAGTCGTCCAGCCTTTCCCGCAGCGGTCTGCCGTTATCTCCCTTGTCGTGCAACAGCTGCTTGCGGAGGCTCCTCTTAACGGTTTGCACCATCCTCTCGGCAGCTCCATTGGATTCCGGATGGTATGGTGGGCTGTACGTGCGCCTGATGCCACAGGCATCGAGGAAGTCCTGGAACTCCTGTGATGAAAACTGTGGACCATTATCAGAAATGACTTGTTCAGGGAATCCGTAAGAAGCAAATAGACTCCGCAAACGCTCGATAGTCTTCGCGGCCGTAGTTGAGCTCATAGGGAACACCTCAATCCACTTTGAAAACGAGTCAACACACAAAAGGAATGTCGTTTTTTCAAATTCGAAAAAATCCAAATGCACTCGCTGCCAGCATCGGGCGGGAAATGGCCATGGCTCGAGCGGTGCACGAGGAGCACTGTTTTGCACCGCTTGGCAGATGGTGCACCTTTTTACCACTGCTTCTATATCTGCATCTAGGCCTGGCCACCATAGTAGGCTACGAGCGAGCATCTTCATGCGTGATGCCCCGGGGTGTTCTGCGTGCAACAGTCCCAGCACGGCGTCTTGCAACGTTGTTGGCACAATAACACGACTTCCCCACGTGACGCATCCCGATTCTAACGATAGCTCCGCGCGTCTGCTATAGTAAGGTATTAGTTCAGCGTCTTTGACTTGTGCTGGCCATCCTTCCAGTGTATATCGGTAAACCTTGCTTAGCGTGCCGTCATACTTGGCTGCTTTAGCAACATCCATAGCCGTCAGTGGTGTAGTTTCAAAAACAGCGAGGGTATCTGTCTCCTCTATACTGGTTCCACTTAATACAGGTAGTCTGGACAGTGCATCTGCAACTTGCATTTGAGGTCCTTTCCTATACTTCAAGTCGTAGCGATAAGAAGCCAAGATTAAAGCCCATCGTTGCATGCGAGCGGCTGCCAAAGATGGAACCTGCTTCCGTGGCCCTAAGATGCTTATCAGCGGTTGATGATCCGTGAACAACGTGAATGTCCGCCCATACAGATAGCGATGGAATTTCTTGAGGGCAAAGATTATCGCCAACGCTTCTCGCTCGATCTGGGCATAGCTACGCTCAGCTTGCGATAGGGTCCCGGACGCAAAAGCAATGGGTTTTTCTGTACCATTTGGAAGTATATGAAAAAGAACCGCGCCGAGCCCATACTGCGACGCGTCACAGCTTAGCGCCGAGGGTTGCATTGGATCATAGTAAGCAAGTACCGGACTGGTCGTAAGCAAGTTCTTCGTTTCTCGAAACGCGAGAGCGCATTTACTTGTCCAATTCCAACGCTTGCCCTTCTTTAACAGCTCGTAGAGCGGCGCAGCTACGGTTGCCAAGTCCGATAGGAACTTTGCGTAGAATGTTACCATTCCAAGAAAAGACTTAAGTTCTGTACCATTCATGGGCTCGGGTGCATCCTTTATCGCCCTTACTTTCGATTCCAATGGCTTGATTCCCGCTGCTGAAATTCTGTGGCCCAGGTAGCGAACTTCGCTGCAAAAGAGCTTGCATTTTTCCATGCGCAGCGTCACATTGTGATCCTGTAATCGTGTTAACACCTCTTCCAGCTTTTGCCGACAGTCATCAGCACTCGTACCCCCAATTATGACATCATCAATGTAACACCCTACTTGAGGGACGCCTTTGAGAATCCTGTCCATGAGCGACTGGAATATGGCAGGAGCACTTGCAATGCCATAAGGGAGACGCTGGTATTGGTAAAGACCTTGGTGTGTGTTCACCGTTAAAATCGCCTTCGCAGCTTCGTCAAGTTCTACTTGCTGGTAAGCGGTAGCAAGGTCAAGCACACAGAATACCCTTGAACCTGCTAACGTTGCGAACAAGTCTTCTGGCAATGGAAGAGGGTAATGCTCAGTGAGAAGCGCCGGGTTCACAGTCACCTTGTAGTCGCCACAGAGCCGCACTTTTGCTCCCCCATCCTTGGGTACTACCACTAACGGGGTTGCCCAATCGCTTCTGGTGACTTTTTTCAAAACCCCAGTCCGTTCTAAGGTATCAAGTTCTTCAGACACAGCTTGCTTCAATGCAAAAGGCACAGGACGGGCCTTGCAAAATACTGGCGTGCTATTTGGCTTCAAATGAACTTGTGCCTTGTAACCCGTTATGAACCCTATCTGCAGTGAAAACACTGCCTCAAATTTCCTCTTTAGCTCATCCATGGCATCGTCTTGCTCTACAGCTCGAAGTTCTTGCCAGTTTAATTTAAGCTTTGTCAACCAGTTGCGACCAAGCAGACATGGCAGCCTTCTTCCCCCGTCATCTACTATCAGCACAGGTAAAATATCAGTTTGATCGCCGTGCTCGACTCGCACGTTCACTGATCCTACAACTGGCACCAGCTCACCCGTGTATGTCCTTAAAGGAACAGTCGCTTTCTTGATAGCCAGTTGCGGAAACTTGTGCTGAAAAACCGACTTAGGCATGACGGTGACGGAAGCCCCCGTGTCTATCTGCATCTCTATGGTTTGTCCTTCCATCCGAACAGTGACATAGTACGCTGCATTATTATTTGTCATACTGTATATTTCTTGCTCTTCGTCCGAATCGTCTGCCGGGCTATCGATTGCATTCAGTGCCTTTGTTCTGCCTGGGCGCTGTCTGCACATTCTTCTCAAGTGACCTTGCTCACCGCAGTTATGGCGCTTATACTTGCGGTACCGGCAGCTTTCCGCCGTGTGACGTTTACCGCAACGGAAACACTCTAGGCACTCATTCTTACCTCGATAGCGGTCCCTAGCTTGACTGCCTTGCTTTAGAACATCAACTTCTAATCTAGACTGCCTTTGTGAACTGCCTTGGTGCTCTTCTAATGCCATTTGCCGAGTCTGTGTGGATGCTAGTTCACGGTTTAACGCGATTTTGCATGCTTGTTCGAATGTCAGCTCTTCAGCTGTAAACAGCTCATGTTGTGTATCGGCGCATCGTAGTCCGGCAACTAGTCGGTCTCTAAGTGCTTCGTCTAGAAATTTCCCAAACTCGCAACTTCTGGCCAGGTGCTTCAGCTGAACCACAAATTCGGCTACAGTCTCTTGCTCAAGTTGCATCCTTCGGTTAAATCGGCACCTTTCTGCTATCACGGCCTTTCTGGGACTGTAGTGACTTTTTAGCAGAGCCGTTACCTCGTTATACGTTTTGCTTGATGGAGAATGTGGAATCAACAGGTTCTTCAATACCTCATACACTCGAGGACCTACTACCGTCAAGAATACAGCCAGTTTCTTGCCTTCAGCTATGTCATTTGCCGAGGCGTAAAGCTCAAATCTTTCCAATTAGGACTCGAAGCTATCGCTTCCTTCGTCAAAGTTATCAATTTTTCCCACCTTCGCCATTGCAGCGCCGGCCCCGCGGTAGTCGTCTTCAGCAGCCATCGAAGAAGCAAGTGACAAGCCGTCCTGATCCCATCCTCGTCGCCAGTATTGTAGCGTGCGGCAACCGAGAAGCCGTACTCCAGAAAACGACAGTGGCAGGTGCAGAACAAGGAATCAGCGTTTATTCTTTAGCCCACGCTTTTTATAGGCAGCGGTTACTTATCCGCTGCTGATATGAGTGCCCGTGATGACGAAGTGGCACGGCATGTGCCTGGCGTTACGTCATCACAAATCCTAGTCGCCAACTCATTGTAACTTTGCGTGGTAGCGGTGCGTCATGCCCAAGGACGCTTAAAAAATTATGCTGGAGTGTAAATGAAGCCCCGAAAGTGAAGCCAGACCACCACTATCTTAGGAAGGGCCCATAACATACTAGCTAATAGTGAAATCATGAGAAGCCAACAAACACTGACACCAAAGACAACATAGGGGAAATCACTTGTGCTTAATAAATGAAATAAAGAAATGAAAAAATAATAGAAAGTGGATGAAAAAACAACTTGCCACAGGTGGGAACCGAAATGTGAAGCGAAATGCGAAGGTTGTGGGTTCGGTTCTCGCCTGTGGCAAGTTGTTTTTTCATCCACTTTAATTTCCATTAATTTATCGTTTCTTTATTTCATTTATTAAGCACAAGTAATTTCCCCTATGTTGTCCTTGGTGTCGGTGTTTGTTGGCTTCTCATGATATGACTAATAAAAATCAGGCCCCTCGGTTAACCCCCTTTCTTCTCGTTTATTAGGTAATAGTGAAGGAAAAGAAGCACTTTTCTCATACTCCCCCTCAAGTGGCTTATTTTGGCGCACGGATGCTGGTTGACATGTGCTGTCTTACTCGGTTCAGGATGAAGACTAAAAATTTTTTTTATTTTATTGGGGACAATGTCACTACTCAGCCGAAGTTAATACAGTCGAAGCTATGTATAACAATATTTAAGTGCTATGAAAATTCCATTGTTATAACCGATAACTGCTATAACCGGGGTGCATGAAAAAATCAAAATAGGGGGATGGCAGAGCTGTGAGAAAACTATAAAGGTGGGGAGGCCAGTGCCCCTGCCCACCACAATCCTCCATCCGGCTGCTGATTATGTTCACTAGTTTAACTCTGGTTCCTGCGTGCTCCAATGATGCGTTTCAAGCCGTGGCTGTCGGCACTCAAGAATGGCACTGCTATAACAACTGCAAAGAGCGGTCACGGGCAGCAAATGACGTACGAGCTCCGCCGAGGCATTGCTTTGGTGGCCCCAAAAGGTGCCTTTTAAAAAATGAGGGAAGGTTGCCGCGGCAGCCAATCAGTTTAAGAAATCCAGAAGAAACGCTGAGGCGAGATTGCCACAAGCATCTCACCATGTACTTCTCACTGGCTTGCACGAGAAAACCCTATGTCCGTCAGCCTTGCATGCTTTACAAGAAGCTTGCCGACATTCTTCTCCAAGGCATCCAGGTGCTCCACATAGTGCAGAGGAAGCTTCCTCGTGGAAATGAAGCACCGGAGGGACTGAATCATCTGCCGGACCTCCTGTGAGGATAACGTTGAGGCAGCCTGCCCCACCGCGTCATCGCTGCCGCCGTCGCTATCCAATGCAAGCATGTTTGTGACGATTGCCTCATCAGTTAGAAGCACTTAGTTTCCAAATCTATAGCCGTGCACTTTCTTTTCACCGGAAACGTCGTGCATTGACGACGAACAGTGAGCAGATCAGCCATCTTCCGTTTCGGTGGCAAATCAAACGAGGCTGGGAAACCACGTGGAGGAATGATTTCGACGCAACAACAAAGACAAACGCAAGCGATTAAGCTGTTTGCAGAACTGCACTGAACGAGGAGCCAGCGAGCAATCTGGGAGTAGCGCGGTTGGCGCGGTGCATTCGTGTTTCAGAGAGTGGCACGGCATAAAGCTATGGGCACAGCCCATTTGTGTTCGGAGTGGTGGAAGGGCGATGGGAGAGAGGCGCGCGGAAAAGGCTGGAGAATGAGCGCGAGGTGGCTGTCAGGGCCATCGTTCAGCAGCTTGAATTTCTTGTTTCTTTTTTTCTTTGCAAGGATTTCGCATTTGGCAACCTTTCCGCATGGACACAAAGCAGCCAGACTTCATCGTTGTAACCAATAATGCAGTGTCAGGGCATTGTAGTAGGCGGGTTATATCACCATGGAAAACCTACAAAAGTTCATGGTGCAGCAGCTTCTCATTGCTGTAATCTATGTATTGTTAAAACTGGTATCGTTATAAGTGGGTTCGACTATACTTTCAATGGTAATGACCACCACTTATTTTCTAATTAGCCTAGCATTTAAATTAACAGAGCCAAAGCACTTCATCTGTAGGCAGACGCCATCCAACAAGGCTCTTTCAGAGGTGAAGTAGAGGCAAATGCTGGCTTCACCCCTGCTGGTAAGAAACCGCGAGAGCTCCCACACCAGCAGTTTTTATTGAACCTCCTTGGTCATGCCATGTTCACGCAGACTCAGGCTGCATGAATATTAATAGCAATACTTGAACAACCATTGGTTCAAACTGGCCGAAACAGCGTACATAACGCAGTGCACGTGGTGCCGTATGGAAGACGTGCACAAAAAAACGAGAGTGCTGCTTGCTTCCAAGACGGCATGCAGTGCCGCACAAACACCACACTAGTGTGCCGCCATCATGGCCTTTGAAATCGGAGGCTGTCGCCACCATATGCTGTACTGCTTCATCCTGAAACATTCTGGAAACATTCCTTGAAATCATGGTTACCCTAGCATGATTGATAGCAAGAAACTTTCCTCGTGTTCTTAAGCCCGTGCAGGGTGCTCACTCATCTTGATGGTGGAATCTTCATCGGAAGGAGAGGGGGGGGGGGCACACTGCCATGCACTTAGTTCGGTCGCACTTCCATGCTTCGGAACTTGCCCGTCCTTGTGAAAGGAGGGCAAACACCCTCCTTTTACAGTGACCAGCTGTGAAGTGTTCGTTCTAATGGTATGGCACCTTTAAAAATGTATGTTATACCTACACGCAGTTTCAATACAAAGGGTTGGAAAATTCTAGATGCCGTGAAACGTGGTTGTTACAACCAATAGATTGTAATATTTGGAGTAATTATTAGTGTGTTCAGCTGTACATGTACAGTGCTGATGTTCCTTTGATATTTTGCATGGCTTCGGCACTACTGGTTCTTGAGAGGTGCTGTCGTCTCTATGGAGTCATCCTGAAGACATTAGAAATCGTGTTTCCACTCACTGGTGAGCAGAACTCGACTTGTTTACTTGCCTATGTGCTCGATCCCATGGTCGTGTGTGCGCCGTCTACTACTTCCGAGGGGTGCGTGGAGGAGATACTACTGTATTTATTCACATAATGAATGCAGCTCGCATCCTTTGGGACTGTGCTAAGAATCCGCATGAAGCTGCAACAATAACAACGATCCTGCCGCGGCTCGAGGCTGCAACGAGATGCTATGACCAAGATGTACAAACCCAGGCCGTCCAGCAGATCTCGGCGGCCCTCGAAAGGCAACGACCGAGCGAAACCGGAGGGAGGCTGCCACCCCAAAAGAGGGGCAGGCGCGGTCGACCAAAGGGAATAGTGCGGCCGCGGCCGAAGTAGAGGCGCCACACGCCGCGAAGACGTCATGGCCGCGTCACGGTAACGCCTCCCTAACAGGGGAAGGCTAACCGTTCTGCAGGCGTTCACAACAAAGTTTCGTCACTCACTCACTCACTCACTCACTTGGGTAATGGATGCAGCCCTTACTTTTCCCATCAAGAAGTTTCTTTTTTCTTTTTCTCGCGTAACGATTTTACCCTGAACTTGCTGTCGCGAAGTAGGAGACATGCAGTACTGTTCGACGTCTGATATGGCATCCGGTGGGTGCATGTCTGACGCCGTGTAGGACGCCGATTGTTGTGTTCATATAGGAGGTTGTGGCCAAGTACTGCACCAGGGTGGCCAATCCTGCTCTGGTGAGGGAGTGCGTTACCGGTTCTGGTCACCGGGATCAGGCCACACCCCAGGCCTGTTTGTGCAATTTCATCAACACGCGGATTTTTTTTTTTCTAATCCGGTGGAAATTTGCCGGCACCGGGATTCGAACCACGAACCTCTTGCACGCGAGGCGGGTGTTCTACCTCTACGGCACCGCTGCACCCACCCCACCGCTGCACCCACCAGACAGAATCGACAGAATCGACAGTTTCGACAGAATCGAACGCTTTCATTGATTACGAGAAAGCGTTCGATTCTGTCGAAACCTCAGCAGTCATGGAGGCATTACAGAATCAGGGTGTAGATGAGCCGTATGTAAAAATACTGAAAGATATCTATAGCGGCTCCACAGCCACCGTAGTCCTCCATAAAGCAAGCAACAAAATCCCAATAAAGAAAGGCGTCAGGCAGGGAGATACGATATCTCCAATGCTATTCACAGCGTGCTCTACAGGAGGTATTCAGAGAGCTGGATTGGGAAGAATTGGGGATAAAAGTTAATGGAGAATACCTTAGGAACTTGCGATTCGCCGATGATATTGCCTTGCTTAGTAACTCAGGGGACCAATTGCAATGCATGCTCACTGACCTGGAGAGGCAAAGCAGAAGAGTGGGTCTAAAAATTAATCTGCAGAAAACTAAAGTAATGCTTAACAGTCTCGGTAGAGAACAGCAATTTACAATAGGCAGCGAGGCAGTGGAAGTCGTAAGGGAATACATCTACTTAGGGCAGGTAGTGACGGCGGATCCGGATCATGAGAAGGAAATAATCAGAAGAATAAGAATGGGCTGGGGAGCATTTGGCAGGCATTCTCAGATCATGAACAGCAGGTTGCCATTATCCCTCAAGAGAAAAGTATATAATAGCTTTGTCTTACCAGTACTCACCTACGGGGCAGAAACCTGGAGGCTTACGAAAAGGGCTCTACTCAAATTGAGGACGACGCAACGAGCTATGGAAAGAAGAATGATAGGTGTAACGTTAAGGGATAAGAAAAGAGCAGATTGGGTGAGGGAACAAACGCGAGTTAATGACATCTTAGTTGAAATCAAGAAAAATAAATGGGCATGGGCAGGACATGTAATGAGGAGGGAAGATAACCGATGGTCATTAAGGGTTACGGACTGGATCCCAAGGGAAGGGAAACGTAGCAGGGGGCGGCAGAAAGTTAGGTGGGCGGATGAGATTAAGAAGTTTGCAGGCACGGCATGGCCACAATTAGTACATGACCGGGGTTGTTGGAGACGTATGGGAGAGGCCTTTGCCCTGCAGTGGGCGTAACCAGGCTGATGATGATGATGATGAGGACGCCGAATCAATTGTACTGTGTCACCTACTTTTATTGTGATAGCAATTACTATATGGACGCTCCAGGCGCATTTTTACAGTTGTCGTCGATGTCGCCGCGTGCTGCTTGGTGTTGGTGTGAGTGAAAGTGCATGAGGGAAGCCGACGATCGCGGCTCAATTTCACGCGCCATCTTTCGTCACGCAAATGATGCCGGGAGGGGGGTTGTACTCTGGCAACTGCGTATTGCACAGCCGCGACCGAGAGGTGCCGACGATCAGGGCTCTATCTCCTGCATACAAGAAAGGAAAGCGGCAAGGAAACAAGCTGTCTTCCATCGCGCGCATGGCACCAGGGGCAGAGGGCCGGCACGGTGTTTTACTCTAGCAGCAACTGCGCACTGCGCGGCTTGCCCTATCTTCAAAGTGATCTGTGTCGGGGCTGAGTCGATGGCAGCTCATACTTTTGTGCATGCTGCGTTCTCGCCACTCAGTTTGTGTTGAAGCGAATGTTTGCAAGTTTATACGGCCAATAAAATTACTATCTTTAATTCATGTAGCTGTCTGCACATTTGCTATCGCAATCGATGCTTCGCATTTTGGGCAAAACTGACTTTTCTAGAGGTGGCCGCGGAAAAACGCTCAAAATTTTACCCCGCATAACGAATGCATCCCCCAACTTTGCGCCTATTTAACAGGAAAGGTAGTGCGTTCATATGTGAGTAAATACGGTATCTTTTTTATGGTCGCTGCTATTGCATTTCTGGGAGCACGGCATAGCTGAGGTTCAGAATACCAATCAGTTTTCTTTCTCTTTGCCTTTGGTTGTAGTTCCCCATTTGGTTGCGGTCCACGTGTTCCCATACACCGAAGTGCACACAGTCACAATTTCGGTGTGGCAGCACGCAATGGCACTGCTCGCGCCAACTGCACTGAAGCTTGTATTTTTTCAATTAGTGCGCTTCTTCTGACGAGACATGTTTTTGGGACCACAAATTGATAGCCATAAATCTTGCTAGACATCTTTCTCGATCTCTTTCTGCATAGCGTATTTGTGTGTATACTGTTAGTGCAAGTAGCCTTTCAGACAAAATATTGCTTGCAAAAAATTTCTGTAGTATTCACGAGTTCTCAGTCATTTCCTATTAGTCATACAATGTCACTTAATTGTCACTGAGCCATTTAATGAAATTCACTAATGAACAAAGTATTTTTATTTTCCAATCTTAGTACCCATGAAAAGTGTGTAATTTCTTGGCATGCTTACAGTTCAACAACATTTTCGGACATTTCAAGCATGTGCTTATAGCCTGTATGGCTGGTAAAACTAGCAGAAAACTATAATATATCCGGTCCGAGGGGAACCCTAGTTTCAAGTATCTTTCTGTGTGAAACGTTCAAGCGGCAAAAGCACTCTCAATGCGCATGCACTGGGATGTGGTGCGCAGGAAACACTGCTGTGCCAGTTGTTGCATAACAACTTGAGGGAGCCACGGGGCACGCGACAGTTTGGAGCGCTCGGAGGAACACAAGAGTTGAAGCTTCCTCCAGCACCAGGGTGGCGGGGAAAAGGTGGGTGCAGAGTAACGAGATCAAGCACGTGCTAGAGGTAAGAAGGGTTTCACCCTTTCCCCCTAGTATGCGCGTCTCCTCTTCTCTACCTTTGCTGCATGTGGCCGTGCATGGCTGTCCATATACAGGCCACACACCATATCTTGGAGGTAATCTTTGGCAAGAGCAAAGGTATGGCTGAGATGGTTGGTGCTTTGATGCGCACTTTGTGCCCCCGCGTCTAGTATTGGGCGGGTGCGTATTCTCAAGTTTCCAAGGCACTGTGTGAAGCATTTGCTCACATTGCGACAGCAAATATTCTTGGCCATCAAGCGAGATCTTCGCCTGAGCCCACGTGACACCGATAAACGTATGAAGCTTACTGCGGGTAGTTTTCTGTTTATGTTCGCCATCAATGCTCCACCTTTCTGACGAAACTGCAGCATTTTTTATTGCAATAGCAATTATGTGGATACTCCACACACACTTCTGCCATTCATACACACTTCAGGTTCCATACAAAGTCCAATGGCAATAAAATCGGTGCCGCATGCCATGTGCTGTATGTGTGAGTGAAAGCATGTGAGGATGAGCCGGTGCGGCTCAATCTCGCGAGTGCGAGTGAGGAAGGCGGGCCAGAAGCACGGCCTCTCCTGTTTTGCGCGAGGCACGAAGGTGAGGCAATGGAGGAGGGGGGGGGGTTGTTGATGGACTCACACAGACTGTCAGTTCGTTTGAAAAATCTGTACACCTTTACCCTGACCTACCAAATTAACCACGACAGCTCGTTTGTAGCGAACACCACCTAGTTGGAAATATTGATGTTGCTGTGTGTGCTTTTACTACCGCATTCGTATATCGTTGTGAGCCGCAGGTCGCGCACATTAATTTTATTTTGTATCTCCAAGGCTGTGATTGTCAATGCATTTTCTGCATAGCAACAAATATTTTCACCCCTGTAATGGCCAAAAAAATGAGCTAACAGTATTATTAAATGAAATGAATGCAACTGATTTGCGGCTCTCGTGGAACCGCTGTACAAGTGCGTCAGCTTCTCTTGGCGGGCTTGCCAAAGCCTCCAAGATCACACCACGCCTAGCTGCACCAGTTGGTGCGGCATGCTGCAGTGACAGGGAATCAGTCTTTCCTTCACATTTATTGCATTTGAGGCTTAGAGATTCTTGCCATTTTCCCACTTGTTGCCTTTGTTTTGAATGGTGCTGGCGCAAGGTGTGTGAAGTTGGAAATTATGGAGTCAAGCATGGAGAGAAACGAAATTCGACGTCTCCACAACATCTTGGTTGACACTAACAATGAAAAGATCTAAAACTGCATGCTGATTTCTGCGGTTCCTATGATGAGAGTGAAAAGTTTTCCAATAAGTGCAATGAAGCCACTGCAGGTTTCCACGAAGTTTGGAGCACGTTGTCAGCATCTGGAGAAGCCGTTGATGGGTCACTGGACAACAAATTTGCATCCACGAATGAAGGTGCCGCGACCACTGGTGGGCTCGTGAACAAGGCCTCATTGCCGACGTCATGAATCGGGACACAAGTGAAGGGAACAGTGAGGACAACTCGGATCTGCGCCCACCTGCTCCAAGATGATGCGTGCACGCTCACCCTGTATCGGCGCTTCTGCGCGAACGTGTAAGGCTGCGGCCTCAGCTGCTCTGAGTACTTGGACAACGTGGTAAAGCACACGCTCTTCCTGGCAACAAAGATGTGTAAGCAGAAGAAGATTCGGGACTATTTCCTACCACAGTAAACTGAAAGTAAGTTCACTTCTGTCAATAACGTGCTGTTACAAATGGTACATATTTTTATGTTGTCCAATTCCTTAGAACACTTATATTGGTTTATGTCCTACATTCAACTGAGAAGTGACTTTTTTTTGCAAGTTCGATATAACCATGTTTGGCTGTATGCTCGACATGCAATGGTCGGTATTTCTTGGTTTCAGAGATAAATCTAGTTTGTAACAGTATTTACTCGAATCTAGGCCGGCCCCGATTCTAAGCCGACCCTGGAAAGTCTGAAGCCAGAAAAAAAAAAAAAATTACCTTGAATGTAGGCTGAACAAAAAAGCGAGGGCATCGTTCACAAAATGAAAACAGCATTTACTGAATATGAACATGCCAAGCTCATTCTAAGTAGCTATCTTCCTTATCGCAGGAGTGCAAAAGCTGAAGTAGGATTTGGAGCAACTTTTGGAGCAGGAAAAACCAAATTTGGAGAAGGTTGCGGAGAAAAATTACTCCATTTTGGAGCACCAAATACTAAATTTGGAGCAGTCTAATGTGGAAAAAAGCTTACTTTTGGAAGCGAAAAAAAAAAGGTGTGAATATTTACAGCAGTCATTTAGAATCAACTCTAGCAAGGTAGCTACAAGCCATAAAACCATTGAGGTCGATTTTTTTTTTCAAAGCACCTTGCATAAAACTAGCTTGGTGTAATCTTGCTTTAGCTACAGTGCCCACTGAATCTTACAAAAACCTACAAGGTAGATTTCAATTTGTTCCAACCTGCTGAGCAGGTTGATCAAATTGCTTAAAATATTCATAGGAACATGCAAATGAGCACAGACCAAAGAAAATGTTGGTATAAAAAAAGCAAACAAATATATTTGTACTTCAAAGTGACTTACACATGAGTAGCATTTCACTGGACTAGACTAGATGACTAGCCCCAACTTATTTGTACACCAAACTGCTCTTGCACATGAGTAGCAGCTGACTAGACCATGACTAGATGTATTAAAAATCAAGCTGCTCTTGCACATGATTATAGGCTAACTAAAAGCTTACACATGGCTAGACATCAATGCTTATTGAGGTAAGAGGATACCACTAATTGCCAAGTTTGGCATTCAGAGACTATTGCTCGAAAAGGAACGCTGGGCTTATGTGTTTTTGCTGAGAAGAAAATTCCAAGCAAAGAGCGCTCTGCATCGTTAACTTTATTTGCCAAACTTAGAAGCCCCATGCCTTTCAATAATGAAACGGCTTCCTTCTTATTCTTTACCGGTTCTTTACTAGTCACTTTAAAATGTTTGCCTATTGCCTCAAGCGCCTTGTTTGAAAACCGTTTCTCAGAAAGTACAACAAAGTAGCCTTCTTTGTCGGATTGCACGACGCGCAAACGGCTATCACAGAAGTAATCCACCATCAATCGAAATCTATTGCTGCGCACTTTAGGTCTGTTACTACTGGCCACAGCGTCAGCACACTTTGATACACACCTAGTTCTGTCCTTGGGCTGAGCCTTAGATGACACATTATGGGCGAAGGCCAACTTTTCAACAGTTCTTAGACCAGGGTCGAGGCAAAACTTTTTTTGACGATACAACATTTTCATAGTGACAAGACTACCAGAGAAGTCGCTGAAGCATTCCATATCATCAGAAAATCTAATAGTTGCGTTAGCAAAACATCTTTAATCTTGACAGCGAAAGAAATGGCACTGCTGCATAAAGGGTAGATTGCAAGGCAGATACATTGTGTGTGTATGTTGGCTGTCCGGAGTTTGTATCTGATCATCGATGTATGACCAGGCGCATGCGTGCCCAGTTTTGTACATATAAATATAGACTTCTTACTTCAAATAAATCAGTTGTAAGTTCAGCGCTGTGTTTGTCTCCTCCTCTTTTTGGTCCTGTCGTCTAGCGCTCTTTGAATTTTATTGTTATCAATACTGTAAAGGATGTTGCCAAACGGCATGGACGCTGAGAGGTCATTTCCCTTCCTAGAATTGGGGGAGGTCGCCGTTTTCGGGCTTAGCCGACAGTAAAGCCAGCCGGGCGCTTTGGTAATGAGTCGGGAGACGCTCTTTGACGGCAGATAGCCCGCGCCGACGCGTCGGGACATTTTAACCTGTCACGCGTGCGGGCAAAGCGTCGTTAGGGCGTCTATGGTCATGCCGGGGGGGTACAAAGCGGCAGCTTAAAACCCGAGGGATCGGTGACCCGACGCGCAGTCTCTTGAAAGGTAGGCTGGCGCCACCGAGACAAATCCATCGGTGCACTTAGCTTTACGGGCCCGCCGGACGAGACGAACAATGCACAAGACGGCATTGCTAATCGGCAGGCGCACGTCGGCAGGGGTGTCCTTTGCGGCACGCAGTGCGCGATGGGATTAGTGAAAGCGCGAGGACGGGGCGACGCAGATGGCCGTTTCCCCGTAAGTGTTTTTCAAGGTGCGGGAGACTTTTCCATGTATGTCGCGGAGGCGAAACTGTTGGGATGTTATTTGTTTATTTGTTGTTTGGTGGTTACTTTCTCTCCCTCTATCTCTCTGAATGTTCCGAGGAACGCAGGGAGATGGTGAGAGAGAGAGTGCCCAATGAGTGACAGCCCAGTTGAGCCAATCAGGTCACTGGGGTGTCGTGCTTTGCCGTGAGGGGATTCGGGAGGGGCAACCGAAGGTTTAAAACCGGGCTCCCGACCTCTCACGAGGGTTCCGGGCGCAAGAAAGGTGCTCTGCACTTTCGGCTCTGCCGAGTTAAGGCGCCGGTCCCAGTGTAACCCAAGGGTCTTGACGTACGAACGGTGCTATGTACTATCGGCTATGTCGAGTTGATACGTCGGACCCACTGTAAATAGCTGTCAATGTATATAATGTGTACATAAAGTCTATTCTCCAAGTTCAACGTCTATGGCGTCCCATCTCTGATGGAAGAGGAGAAACGGCGACAGCTGAAGCAAAGTTTTCTCTACCAAGTAAGCTGGTTACGCCAGCTTGGAGGCACTCTGTGCCACGAAAGTAACAAGAGAAGGTAAAGAAAATTCACTAATACTTTGCCTTTTTAATTGTTTGTTTTTCGAGTTCCTTTAGTTTTTTAACTGCCTGCTCAAGGTTTGCATTTCCTATCGTTAGAAGCACATGGCCACCTTCTACCTTGTTCGTGTCCTTTTGCTTGGTGCCGGTGTTGATCATATCCTCAGCACTAGTAAGCAATACTTCGCTGGCCGCCACTTGGTCCTTCAATGTCCTCTTTTGCTCATCGAGACAGGTCTGCTCGAAGGCAGCATCTTCTGTCGCTTTCCGTTTGGCTTGTGCTTCCTTCAGCACTCATCCTCTGTGCATACTTCGCTTGTGACTGCTTCACAATCCTCAAAAGGTCAAGGCTGAGAGTTACCTTAGTGGCATCACCATCATATGGCTGAAGGAAAACATGGTGCATTCCAATGATGCTGGCAATGCTCAGAGAGCTCCGTCCATCTATGAGGTGCTTGTTTTTGCTGAAGCCTCATTCTAGTTCAGCATTGCCATGGGGTAGAGAAATAAGTGCTTTTATGAGCTCAGAAAGCAGGGAATATACCTGTTGTTGCCTTCAGGCGAAGTATCCTTGCCCAGTAGTCATCCACCCTTCCTTCCAAATGCAGAGCACTGTTATCACCATCACACATCAGCATTCCAACGATTCCAACATTATTCTACAAACGAGACAAGATAGTAATTACCTCACGGAACATGAATGGCGCAATAGATTATCGGCAAATTCCCAGTAGCCTCATAAGACATGGGCGACACATGCTTTAATGGGCTCCTCACCAGGCCCCATAGCGAATTTTGGTTATATGCTGGAAGTTCTTATGTGTCTTTTAGGGAGCATCTTGCCACAAACATTTTTCAAATTGGCTCAGTAATAGCGGAGATAGAAATATTTCAGTGGCGCGAACCCATGATTTCAGCAGGTGGGCTCCACTGCATAGCGAGACTCCCTATCCCCTCGCCCTGTCTAGCCTTCGCAAGTGAAATTCTTTCCCTACGTTCTCCCATGCCAGACATCGAGGATCACCTAACACATACGTCACGAGCCCCGCCTTCACTTTTTTTTTTCTCCTCGCTTTTCTTTTTTTTGGCGATGCATACTTCCGCTGGAGGCATTGCGCACGAGTTGTCATCGTTTAGCGCAGTGCATGATTTTGCGCGCTGTACACAAGGACACATGACTAGCCGTATGATTCAGCGCTACACGAATACTGAGGCAGAACAAGCGGATCTCAGAGCATGATCACGCGCTGGAACATGGTAGAAAATGGCATATTTTTTGTACATGTGCACGTGACCGCACAACCGTGGGAATAAGCAGACGAAGCGGAAGTACATCTCTCTTGCTTCGGTGCGGAGTAAAACAAAAAAACACGCAGACATTACATTTGTGTGTTTTATGATTTCTCTAAACTTCAATTCTTCAATTCAAGAAATAGATCGCACAGATAACAGATGTCTTGAATAATCCTCGAAGTCATGTGTCACTACGAGCGACGTCACACTGCGGACTCGAGTACGTAGGCACAGAGATGCAAGCACATCATCTTGCGGCTTGGAGCGCAGTGGCCACGAGAAGAAAAAACGGCGTTCGGTTTGAAATTGCAAATCTTTCCGCAGCGCATAGCGATGCCATACTTTGCAGACACAATCACTATCGCTCTATGTATGCTCTGCGCTTGTCAGCTAAAAATGGCCAGACCTGGTGAGGGGTTCTTTAAGGACATGTGGTGCTTAAAACCTAGTCGTTTCAGTAAAACAATAAACTACAACCCTCTAACTTGTGCACGTCTGCAATTCCGCATCAACTAAGGGAGTGAAAACGACAACACCATCAATTTTGCCAGCATATCTGCGTGCCTTTGGCTCGCATGGTGTCAACAGTCACAGCGCCTGGCCAATGTTTCTATCGAACACAGTGGTGGCAGTGACGTTTTTTGAACGAAGCTTTTACTTTAAATGGCCTCATCTTTGCTCATGTTGAATGCCCGTGTACAGTAGCATTGCCACCAACATGGAAAAGCAGCTCCAGTCAAAATAAAAATCCAACCAGCCTCTTAGCGTCTACACAAGACATGCATGCACGACCTGCACGCACGTGGCTATAGTGAACTATGTTGTCTAGCTCACTATACACGTGGCCTTTAGCTGTTTTTATGCGACTGGATCGGATTGGCTACAGACAATACATTGACAATACATTGACCAAACTGATGGTTGCCAACATGGCTCTTGTTTATTGCCCCAACAAGCTTTACTGAGAAACTTTGCGGCATTTTGGCACAGCATGGCGCAATTTCAACAAAGGTAACGCTTTTGGCGCAGCTTGGCGTAGAAATTAGCAACTGTATCAAAATGGCACAATTGGCGCAGCTGTTGCACCCATTATCGCTGTCATCTCCTCGTCGAGGCCAGCGCACGAAAAACACATCTCCTGTTAGCCCGTCCAACGACGGTCATTTTTTAAATCAAATCCAAAGTCCTGGCCAGCTTGAATGTTTGACGATTCTTCTGTGGCTAGCACAACTTTTCGTTTGCAAGTGGCAGCATAGTGAAATCGCCTGTTTGCTGCCATTACAATAACACCACGCTGCACACCAATAAGACAAAGATTAAAGTGGCAACATCGCTCGTGTACTTCAGTTGGCTACCGGCACGGCTAGTAAAGGCAGTGATACTGACTTTTCTATGCGGTGCTAGCTATGCACCATATTTATCAATTTCAATTAGGAACTGGCACGTTTTCTAAAATTTTCGAATCTGAGCCGACCCTAGACTTTGCTATATGATTATTTGGAAAAAAAAAAACAAGCTATCGGCCGAGATTCGCATAAATATGATATATCCATTGGCAGGGCAATTTTATTTTGTTCAACTGAGGTTTCAAATATGTGGATCTCTACAGGGACTTCAAGGGGAACTGCATTTACTTCATTATATCCATTATTTCATTACAGTATCTAGTTTTTTCATAACGAGGTTTGAGCACATTTACACTGCCATTATCACCAGTACTGGCTACTCGGTGCAATGAATAACAACGTAAATTGAAACAGACTGTTACAATATATGACCTCTACCCTCACGTTTTTGGTGATCGCTCGTGCACATATTGTGAACATTTTACGCCGTTTTGCATGGAACACTGCCTACCTCCAATTTCTTTACCAATTATTGTGCAATTCTCATCGCTGGATGCGAGCGTAAAGAAACGATACCATTGTTGTCACTTGGAAGTGTCTGCTCGTGTAAAGCAACGAGCATTATACGAGGTCACAGCCCTGTACCCCTCTGCCGGCACACTCATGGATGCCAACACCTCTTGTAGTGCCTCTTTGGCACTCATGACAATGACAAAAATGGATAAGCATTCACAAGTGCATAAATGCAGACCCAGGCTCTCAGAGGCCAGTTTATAAATACAATTGCTTCATGTGGCACACAGAAAAAAAAAAGAGAGAGAAGTGTCACGCTCGTAATCTGCTTCTTCTGTCCATACTACGCCTGTTCTTAAACATGCCACATGTATATCCATGCCCGTTTAAAGTTGCCTGTGTAATTGCCACTTACAGTAGAATCTTTGCGATATGATCACAGATGATACAAATTTTGGAATTACTATATGAATTTTACAAAAGCCCCGGCCCGAGTCTATCAGCTCACAACGTGCTAAATTTTTAATGCTGCAAACCGCTTTTCATACCACTTTGGATGATATGAACAATTGTGCGATCCCCAGCAGAGTCAGTGAGGAAGTCCCAGAGCAGCGGTAGTGCCAGACACTACTACGCTGTTGTCAAGCCGGCAGAGCGGGCACGTCAATGGACCGGTAGCACCTAGGTCCCTAGATCGGCTTTTGCCAAGTAGCGACAAGTTCCTCCTCTCCCACCACGTTTTCCCTTGTGACTTGTGGTGGCCGCCATGTTCTTCCTAACACACTATGGCGGCGCAGTTGTATGCGCTGTATGCACCTGAACGGTATGCATTTGCAGTCATGGCTTTGCTGTGAGAAGCAGTAAAGAAACATAGCAAATGAGTTAGGTACTGACAAGAAGGAAAACATGCCAGTAATGCGTTCTAGCTGCCATTTATCTGCTGTTTTGTCGTAGTCGGTGCGAGCGGTGAAACTACGTAGTCATTGTGCGGCTGCCTAGTTCACGAGAGAACAGTGCACGCGCACATCTTTGTATATGCAGAGTGTTATTGCAGATGTTTTGATCAGTCACTCGTATGATGTACAATTCAGAACTGTGCCTGCAGCTTTGTATATGAAGTGTGTTATTGCAGATATTTATAACGGTCACTCGCCCATGGTGAAATTCAGAACTGCGCCTGAACACTTGCGTGCAAGCGGCACAAACTTATTTTCGTACTTAGTAAACAGTGCACAAAGCTCTTCCCTGCCCTTTCTCACCGTCCTCTGTCCCTCCCGTTGCCATTTTCTCCTTAATCCTTTTATTTCTGCTGGCTGCAGCTTGTGTGTACAAAACCTCAGATAGCAACTACCACGGCTGGCAGCGTTTTTTCCTTTCGTTTTGTACTGTGATAAAACCACTGCCGAATCCCCTGTATGTTGCTGTATAAATATGCAACAATAGCTCAACTAAGCGATTTAAGTAGGATGTCGCACTGCGCGATGACATGTCATTCACGCTCAGGAACAAACCCACGATCACAAAGCCAAATTTGCAATTCATAGCCGAATCTGGTTAGCGTTATTCAGACTGGTGCTGAGCTTTTCAAAACGTGCATTGCGCCCACAGTTATGCTATCTGTGCCTTTAATATGCGTAAATCACTGTCTTGAGGCAAACAATTAAACATTGCATCAGCAGGCAGCAAGAAGCGCCTGGAAAGGTATGCTGACTTCCAGCAAACAGTGACAGGTATGGAGAAGTCACCTTCACTGAAAATCTGTAGCTGACACAACTGCACAAGCAAGAAAATAAGCGTGCTAGCACTGTCGAACTCAGCAGCTTGACTGGCCCAGGAAGAACGCGGCAGACGGAAGCAGCTCCGGACCATAAGTGGGCACTGTCCAACAAAGTGCGTCAGCGGTGCCACAAACGTTTTCGGTACTTAGTTTTTAAAGCTCATAAAGGGGGACTTTAACTCCACCTTGACTCCTTGAATCTATCCCCCCTCTGCACACACACAAAAAAAGAAAAAAAAAAGCCTATGCTTTTTGCAGTACCATGCTACTTGTCAGCCCTTTTCAAAGACCTTGCAACTTTATCGGAAGCCAGCAATCACACACGATCCAGTCTTGCCGCATTAGCAAAATCGGTGGCATTCGCTTACATGGATCGCTTCATCTCTGTATTCAATGCCTTCCGTTGCCTTCAGCACCCGATGGCAATTTGAAAGTCTTCTGCCTTTGCACCTATCACATTACACGTACTATACGAAGTAGCTTTACCGCTCCAAAGCAAAGCAAACAGATTCCCTTACCTTGCGCTAATCACGCCCTTAACGCCATTAGGAGCAGCTAGGACGCAGCAACAAAAGAAACTCGGGAGAACCAGATAGATCATAAAATGTTGTCCTCAGAACACACGAAATGCGGAGCTCACTGTGGCATAAATATGCACAGAACAAGAGCGCTAGTGATTCATATTTGCCTCGGCTAAGAGGAGTGCTCACTGCATGCAATGCGACTGCAGTTACGAATGGCAACGTAGTTCTTCCGTTTCACGCTCACTTTTCCTGATTTGATTTCTGCACATAGAAATATAGCGCTGAACTATCTGAATCTCTGATCTTTCATGTTTATGGCAATACCAAGATGGCAGAGCTCCATCAATGGGAAGCCACGCTCATTCAAGCATCAGTACGATAGCACCTTCCTAAGCACTATTGTCTTACCAATTTCAAAAGCAACACACTAAAGAAGTGAAATTTTCTGAAATTCTGTTGCATATGTGTATTAAATATTTCGCCATGAGATAAAGGAAGGCCTTAAGATTGCGAGAAAACAGAAATAATTACGGAATAAAAAATTTTGAGCCAGTCAGCTATTTTATTGTCGCGTCCCCCTTAAATTCTCCTATTTTTAAATATTTATGCACGATGCGAATTTCGAGTTACAAAAGTTATTGCACCAACCCTAGAGATTCATACCATTGAGATTCTACTGTATTTACATACACATTGCCACTCTAGACGTAGAATTTGCTTAGCTTGGAAGCGACTCGGTTTGGTGGCTCTACAACAGGGCCAAAGTGTCTCGCCTTTTTCCCATTTTCTGCTCAGTAACTGCTTGTGAACATTTCTATGCAGGGCTTACCAAGGTGAATGCGGCCAATGATGCGCTGGGTGCCCACTCCTTTGGCAACACCTGCCCACCGAGGGTCCACGAGTCGCATGATGGCACATCGCTCAGCACAGGCCTGGCTCATGATGGTAGTTTGTGCACCTGCAACACAGGCACACTCACGTGTTGCAGCGACACAAATGACAGCATGAAATGTAAATGCAGTAAAAGCTCATTAACTATTTGAGGGTCAGTTTTTTTCCCTCAAATGTGATCTCCCAAGGTTGAAGTTTCTTATTGCTGATTTGAAATTTTCAGACTGACCAACATATAGCTCAATTTTTTTTTTAAATGACCATGAAGTAACAAAAAGAAATTGTGCAGATCCCATGCCCTGTGGGAATCAACATTATACAAATCATTTTGCAGGCAGCTCACTATGCAGCATTGTTCGGAGTTGTGCAAAGCGTTATCAGCTAAGCCAATGTTTGTGCAAACCTAGTATTTGTGCATGTGACGCAAGTACAGTGAACTAGAATTAACGTGAGCATGCGTGTGTGTGACGATAGCAGCAAGACAATGACAACGGTAATGACGATTACAGTACAACTTCATTACACCGCACCCGCTTAAACAGCAGTTTCGTTTTAAAAGTAGTAAAGTCAAATCCCCGACTCAGCGGCCATTGAACATAATGTGTTTTGTATCCGCATAAACCGTACCAGCTTACTGCGTACGTATCGGTTAACACGTAGTGTTTCCACTTTTTGTTGCGCAAACAAGGTGGTACGTCGTCTCCATCGGGCGGCCCGGCAGAACAACAAGCCTCAGAGATCAGAACAACGGCCTCCAAGCACTCTGTGCATTTGTGCGTGAAGCCACATCAACATCACTTCGGCGCCGTGCCAGAGAGCATTGTCATATGGCATTGTGGCGTCATCCAAGCAAGGACATGAAGCTCGGATAAAAAAAAAAGATGTCGGTTGCTCAGCATAGAAGAAAAATTAGACAGTTCGTGCTATCGAACATGACATGAAGAAGTTGGCACTGGCACGCAACATGGGTCTCCTGTTGACTACGGTGTGTGGCATTTGGAATGCAAAGAAGTTGCTCGGCAGCACTGCTGCGACCGCGAAGAGATGATAGCTACGAGGTTCGACTTTTTGCCATCGTTGCTTCTATTGTTGCCAAAGTGTTGCCTAGCAACAGTGATGAGGACGACATGGGAAGCGACAGCACGGGCAATTCAGGCCCGACAGTGGCAGAAGCTGCGCATTACGTCAGTCTTATGAATGCAATCGTCACGACAAGAACAGCACCCCTTAATGAAAAAGGCACCGTGCAACTTCTGCAACACTAACGCACCCGTACACAGAGAATATGCAACGCCAATGAGGAATCTGCCATGCAGTGTTCGCCGAGAAGAGGGGGCTGGCCGAAAAGTTGGCTCACAGCTTCAGTAAGTTTAAGGCAGCTGTAGTCACTACTAGGCCGCCACGGCATCAAACAAAAATAACACTTTTGTCGCGCGAAGTGAATAAATACTGCATGTTTTTTTCCCCTTTCATCGCACTCTCTCTGAGTTTTGTTTTTGACAGGTAAGTGGGCAATCTCGTGCTATTTCGGTTAAACAGTACTACCGTTTAGTACATACTTTTTCGAGCTCCGGCCAACTGCAGGTTTAACAAGGTTTCACTGTATATGATTTCTATGAATGAATGAATTGATGTGAATGAGCAGCATGGAGGTGCATATGGATAAGAAACACATAAATTAAATGCTCACTGAAGGCAGCACATACTGTACTTAGACGACACGAACGGGCGACTTGACGGCGATACTGTAACACCACCTAAAGCCCGCGTCCTTCTACAGCCATTCATACAAGTGGCATAGCGCAGCTGCTCAACTTGGCTGAGTTGTGATGACGCTGCCATGGTGTAATTCAATGCAGCATTGTCGTACTCGGGAACCATGTCTACCAGGAAACAGCACGTGTCAATGTTTTACTAAGCGCCCTGGCAACGACAAGAAGGGCCGTGAAAGTTCAGCAGGAGCTTTGGGAGGAATGGGGAGGCAATGCACTGGTGCGTGGAAATCAACACTCATGGGAAACATGCTTTTCAATCACTGTTTGAACAGATGCAACCACCACCCAGTGCTCTGCTGCCGAGATGCCAGGATATTCTTATGCGTGCCACCTGGCTTGAGCGCAGATGGCAGAAGAGAACCAGAGGCAAGAGTCGGATTACGAAGCTGAAAGGATGATGGAACGACCATCACAGCATCACAAAAACAAGCATATAGTTATCAGCCCAAGTTAGCAGACAACTTGGTCCACTGGGTTGGCATAAGTTCTTGTCATGGTAATGTGATGCCATGCATGCATGTCATGAATTTCTCTCATTCTTGCCACATTCACGGGAATGGTTCCATGATAGCTTGACATAAAGACCATCACATCCATGCCAATAAATTTATAACATACATGGCATGGCATGCCATTAATGTCACGGCATGCATATCCAGAATACTTCCAGTTAAAGAAATGCATGTCATGTCACTCAATCCATTATATAGTCCATCTCATTTAAGGCATTCATGCCATGACATAATTGCTATTCATTTCAGTTCCATTTGATAAGTTATATGTCAGGATGTCCATAAAATGACATGACACACATGTCATGACACAATTTGCATGCATGACAAATGAGATGAGGTAATAATAAATCAAATAAATTCTGGGGTATTACGCGCAAGAACCATGATATTACGAGGCACACTGTAGTGAGGAACTCTGGATGAATTTTTACCACCTGGGGTTTTTTAACGTGCACCCAAAGCAAAGCATACAGGCGTTTTTTCATGTCACCCCTGAAATGCGACCACTGCGGAAATGCCATGAGGTGATGGTGTCTTGGTCATTTCTCTGGATATTTATAGGATATGTGTAATGAGACATGCATGCATGACAAGAAAAAAATGGCCTGGAATGAGAAGTTCCTGCATGTTGTCAATGTCATGTAATGCAATTCATGGCATTCATGTCACCATGTGCATGTCATTCATGTGGTGACATTTACGGTATGTCATTTATGTAAGGTCATGCACACGTCATGTTATTCATATCCCGATATATATTGAGTTAAAGAAACGACCAAAACGGCATCATGACATTCAAAACATTTACCGTATTTACTCAATTCTAATGCACCCTCGATTGTAAGGCACACCCGTTTTCTGCGATCCAAAAAAAAAAGTCCTTTACAGTACCGCACACATCATGCTTTCATACAGAAATACAACTTCCTCTCATTTGGGAAAACAAATATTTACTCCCAATACATTAAAGTTGCGAGGAATAAACAAAGTCGCAGTTCCACCTGAAAGGCAAAGCATCGATCGTGATAGCAATTTGCCATATTTACTCGCATATTGAACGCATTTTTCTAATGAACGTAGCCCCCACTTTTCCAATCAAGAAGTGCGTTTTTCTTTTCTCGCATGATGATTGCACCCTGAACTTGCTGCCATGAAGTAGGAGACGCACAGTACAATTCAGTGTCTGATATGGCATCCGGCAGGTGCGATTGCATCCGATGCTGTGTCGAGACGCTGAATCGTACCGTGTCTCCTACCTTTAATGCAATAGCAATTATATGGATGCTCCAGGCGCATTTTTCCTACCGCCGCCGTCGCCAAGCACCGCATTAGCGCGAGTGAAAACGCACGAGGGAAGCAAACCATGGCGGCTCAATCTCGCATGCCGTCTTTTGTCGCGCAAAAGGCTCGAGGAGCGACGGCGGCATTGTACTCTGGCAACTGCGTATTGCATAACCATGCTCGACCATGCTTGGAGGTCCCGATACAGTCTTTGACTATGGGACCTCCTCCTGCATACTAAATACATGTAATTTGACCCAAATTCTAACAATAAATTCCGATTATGATTCTGAATTCAGATTCTGATTCTGAGGGACGCCGACGGTCGCAGCTCAATCTTCCGCATACAAGGGAGGAAAGCGGGAAGGAAACACGTCATTTTCCATCGCACACACAGTGCCAGGTGGAAAGAGCTGTGGAGTGTTTTACTCCAGCACCCAAAAAGTGCGCATAGCGGGACGTCAGCATGGCCTATCTTCAAAGCAGCTCATGTTTTGTGCGTGGTGCGTTCTCGCTGCTCAGTTTATGTTGAAGCGAATGTTTGCAAGTTTATACAGCCGATGAAACTACTATCCTTACTTCGTGTAACTGTCTACACATTTGCTATTGCAATCGATGGTTCGCATTTCAGGCAAAACTGTGACTTATTTAGAGGTGGCCATGGAAAACAATTCACTCAAAATTTTGCCCAGCATAGTGAACAAACCCTCCAGCTTTGCACATCTTCTGGAAAAAAAAAGTGCATTCATTATGAGAGTAAATATGGCAGCACACAACTATAGAAAGTAAGGACAGTATATTTATTGGCCATATAAACTTGTAAACATTCGCTTACCAACCAAATTAGCAAGCATAGTGCCAGGCGCGCACAAGCAAACATGAATACATCTCACTCGATAACCGCAGAAACTCGCTATCACAACACTGGATTGAGGAAGTGCAGTAGCAGGAGCGAGCATTTGATCTTCGTGCTGCCTCTCGCTTCAATGCAAATTAAGCAACGAGAACATAGCACGGTGTGCCTTGACGCGTAGACTCCGTCTCCATCGTAGATCTTTTTCGAGATAGTGCCCATGCAGCTGCACTGTACGCAGCAGCCGCTGGAGTAGAATGCCTCTCCTTCTGTCCCGCACGCGGTCCCGCATGCAAGTTTCGAGAATTCCAAACATCCACAATGCAGCCCAATTTCTGCCTGTCTCTGCACACGAGATCACTTTCCTTTTGTTGGGGCAGTATGATGAACTGGGCATGTCTTTGCAGTCGGCACTTCCATGCTGATAGAGCAAACGCAGATATTAACGGGAATAACCTAAGGAACCTTAGCACAAGTACTAAAGCACACGGAGGAAGCTGCAGCAGCTAGGCTCGAAGCGCACACGAAGTGGCCATCTTGAAATATCGATGGTAACGTGGTAATGCAGATTTAGGGTCGTACCCGATTCTAACGCGCACGCAATTTTTGGACCCATGTTATCGAAAAGAAGTGCGTGTTAGATTCAAGTAAACATGGTATGTCATGACATGCCATTCATATTACGTATGCATGCATGTCATGCTACCCCATATGTATTCTGATATATATCATGTAGAAGAAAAAAACCAAGACAGCATCATTACATAGGAGGCTAGTGAGATATAGATAGATAAATGCATTCAAAATGCCTAAAGTTTGTAAAGAATGCTTTGCATTAAAATATTTTCCGCATGTAAACATGCACTGTTTATTCATGGACCCAGATGAGCTTGCATAAATACTTACATTAAGAATAAAGAAGTAGATACACTGAGATAGATATATTTCAATTTGGCACTTGGGTCTACATTGGAGGAATCATTGCTGGACTGACCTGCAGCGGAGCAATGTGAGCGCACGCAAGAAAACTCAATGGTTGTATGTACATCAGAAAAGCCAAACATGTCAAAAACTTACAGTAATCCTAAATGCCATACCGCCAACGGGCAATAAGATTTTACGAGTCTTGCAAATAGAAATGCAGGCATGGCAGCATTATTCTATGCAGTGGCATCATTTGTGTATACCAGCTACTGCCTGTGAACAGATGTAATCGCACCCCTGTGAGCGATAAGCGAGCAAGCACGAAGCGGTGAACCTTCAAGAGATCAGAAACTAGACAGACATTAGTTTCTATGAGCGCAACCAACAAAAACAGCCCCAAGATGAAACCAAAACTAACCCCTGCGCAGATGTGTGAGCGGGTGCTGAAACGCCAGCATAAAGAAGCCGTGGAATGAAAACGAATAGACTAAAAAGCAAAAAAAAAATTCCTTGTATCCATACGAAGTGACAGTAACTGCCAAGCAACAGAGTTGAAAAAATCTACGCCTTTTCCAAACATACAGGAGGCACCATAAATATACAGCATTCGCGGTGCCGTATATTTATGACTTTGACCTTCAAAGGTTTACAGCAGCTGACCGATTTTTCAGACTCCAAAAATTCGGACTTGATGGATATTCCGTTCTTCCAAGATTCCGGTACGCTCGAGGTCATGAGGCATTGTGTATACAGGGTGGCCAGTTTCTCTAGAACAATCTGCCCACCATCCTTCAACAAATCTGCTGTTACCTGATCCTCCCCAGCTGCCTTCCCCCTTTGCATACCTCCTAAGGCTTTCTTTACTTCTTCCGGCGTTACCTTTGGGATTTCGAATTCCTCTAGACTATTTTCTCTTCCACTGTCGTCGTGGGTGCCACTGGTACTGTATAAATCTCTATAGAACTCCTCAGCCACTTGAACTATCTCATCCATATTAGTTATGATATTGCCGGCTTTGTCTCTTAACGCATAGATCTGATTCTTGCCAATTCCTAGTTTCTTCTTCACTGTTTTTAGGCTTCCTCCGTTCCTGAGAGCATGTTCAATTCTATCCATATTATACTTCCTGATGTCAGCTGTCTGACGCTTGTTGATTAACTTCGAAAGTTCTGCCAGTTCTATTCTAGCTGTAGGGTTAGAGGCTTTCATACATTGGCGTTTCTTGATCAGATCTTTCGTCTCCTGTGATAGTTTACTAGTATCCTGCCTAAAGGAGTTACCACCGACTTCCATTGCACACTCCTTAACCCTTTCGCTGTCACGGACGTACCGGTACGTCATCGCGCTTCCCCCCCACGGTGTCGCTGACGTACCGGTACGTTCTCTATCGTGCGTTCAAAATTTCGCGCCAGAGCACAAAGCTGGCGCTCCTGGATTGGCCACGCTATCTGTTGACTCTTTCTACAAGTTCGTATATTCGCCCCGACCCGTGTTACTCCGTGTATTGAAGAGTACGGCGCGACTGCCACTCGCCACTTTCTCTTTGCTGAGTGGCGCCGTGGCTCCGTGTTCGCTGTATCATGTGTCGCGCGCGTGTGGTTATGGGTTCAAGGGTTGT
This sequence comes from Dermacentor albipictus, assembly GCF_038994185.2. Lineage (NCBI taxonomy): Eukaryota > Metazoa > Arthropoda > Arachnida > Ixodida > Ixodidae > Dermacentor > Dermacentor albipictus. The sequence continues at coordinate 1,800,778 of NC_091822.1, read as the reverse complement.
TCTGCCATCTCCGCTGGTTTGAAGGTTTTTATTTTTCTTCTGTTGGTGTGCCTGCTACGGCGCGTCAAGTTCAGGCGCACGTGCCGTTGCCTCTCCGAAAAGAGTGACTCGTTGCTGCTTTCACTGTCTCGCAGCGCCCTCGCTTCCGACTTGCAGCAGTAAACGTAAAGCCCTTCGAACTTTGTTTAGCCTTTTTCCATCTTCCTCTGTCATCTTGATCACGCAACGTCCCGTTTATCTCCGTTGCGCGGGCGACTGAAAGCGCATCCTCCCTGCGCGCGGTTACTTTCGGATGGCTCAGCGCGCGGGACCTTCGTCGGCTCATTGGAGCGGTGGCTCAATTCCGATTCAGAATACGAGCTGAGCTCGGATTCGGACTCGGACAGAGTCGCATGCGAGGAAGAGGGTTCCGCATCATCAGATTCGGATGTTGAAGGGATTTTATAGCCAGGCTGATGATGATGATGATGTTTACTAACAACAGCTGCAGAACACTGAAATGTGTATATTGCATTGACTATGTTATTTGTATACCAATAATAATCAAAAATAAATGGCTATGTTCATTCCCTGTTGTGCTCGTTCCCTGAAACCAAGCCGACACTGGGGGTGCGTCACGGCCAGAAAGGTCTGACAGCGAAAGGGTTAATGATGCCCACAAGATTGTCGTTCATTGCTTCAACACTAAGGTCCTCTTCCTGAGTTAAAGCCGAGTACCTGTTCTGTAGCTTGATCTGGAATTCCTCTATTTTCCCTCTTGCCGCTAACTCATTGATCGGCTTCTTATGTACCAGTTTCTTCCGTTCCCTTCTAAGGTCTAGGCTAATTCGAGTTCTTACCATCCTGTGGTCACTGCAGCGCACCTTGCCGAGCACGTCCACATCTTGTATGATGCCAGGGTTAGCGCAGAGTATGAAGTCTATTTCATTTCTAGTCTCGCCGTTCGGGCTCCTCCACGTCCACTTTCGGCTATCCCGCTTGCGGTAGAAGGTATTCATTATCCTCATCTTATTCTGTTCTGCAAACTCTACTAATAACTCTCCCCTGTTATTCCTAGTGCCTATGCCATATTCCCCCACTGCTTTGTCTCCAGCCTGCTTCTTGCCTACCTTGCAGAGCAGAGTTACATCATATTTTTTCTTTGCCTCCGTACAGAGCAACATACGCTCAAGCACTTGTCTTCTGCATCGGCCTTTCACATACTGAAAGGGACCCTGAAACGGTTCGGACAAATTTTGTAGATGTGTAGGGTACAGCTAAAGTTAATCATTCGCACTAAAATTTCTGTGAAACATCTCATATTAAGAAAGTTATGGATGATTACAAGTTACCCTCCTCAATAGTCAAGCATTTTCGCCTCAACTCATTTGCAGAGCGATCGGGGCTAAGCTCCACCTTCACTGGCTTTGCGTCATGATGGCATGTGGTGTCGTCGACTTCCGGTTCTCTAGGAGCGAGCGCAGGAAGCCTCTCTAAACACTCTGCCAGCTGCTTGGCAGTCGACCCCAAGCGAGAGCTATTGAAGCAGCGTGTCTTGCGAGCATTCTGTCGCAGCACGGAATGTGTCTGGTATTCTGGTAACCACAGGCTAGCTGGGCATTTTGACGGAATGGTGGAGGCATAAACTCAAGCAGATGAAGGAACCTTAGCATAGACATATGTGAGCGGCCTGATCGGCCTCCACTGTGCAGCAACCCATTCGCCAAACACCACCAGCCAAACAAAGAGCTAATATTACTCTAACAAAGTGTAAAACATTTTAAACATTTACAAAAACTATGTATTAACGATTACACTCCTGCAAGAAATTTAGACCAGCAGCAAAGAATACACTTTGTTACTGCTATTGTCTGTGGTTGAGGTCTACACCGTGCAGACCATTCACATTTGTGCTTCTGCTCATCCCGTGAAACAACACGCAAGGGGACATGGCCAGGCCCTGTCCCCTTGCCCTTGCATTTACCCTGAACCAGGCTTGCGAAACGCTATTGCGTTAGTAATCTTCTGGTGTAAAATGACAGCCACAAATGACAGCCCCTGACAACTGCAAATCCTGGCACCAATCGGATAGCGGCAGACCGATGTGCTGCAGCCAGTTTGCTCATCTGCTGCCTTGCAGAGGGACATGATGTCGCAGCGTGACATATTGCCAGTCGCTACGTTTGCAGTCCACAACGCAACAAAGTCGAATCATAGTGCTCGCGAAAAGACTGAGACCGACTTTGACCGTGCAGGTCTCGTCAAAATGGAGTACGTTGTAACACAAGCAGACGACGCTTGCTGTGTGCCAGAAGTGCCTACCGTATTTACACGATTGTAAGCCGACTCGAATGTAAGTCAACCCCTCATATCGCATGACAGGGAAAAAAACAACATTCGATAACAAAAATTTACTAGTAGCTGACATGGTCACTGGACTACTCGTCTTCACTAGTGCTGCCATCGTCATCGTTGCTGCGGTTTCACAATTGCGAAATTTCACGCGAAATTTCACAAATGGCAAATGCCCGCACCAGGACATCTTGTGGAACAGCAGCCAACGCCGAATGCACTCAACCACACGTAGCCGTCAGGGAGGCTCTATTGACAGGTCTGGTAGGCGTAATTTCACGATCTTCTGCCGCCAGCCACTCATACTCACGGCAGAGCAGGGCCTTAAAATAAAGGCAAAGGTCCGGGCTTGTTTCATGACCATGTCGCACTTCACTGGTAGGGACCGATCACGCATTTCAGCAACGTACGATGCAAGCTTAGCCTACAGCTCCAGAAACCGTCCGGACTTCGGCACGTGGGAAATTTCTCACTTGCCGTCACAGGTGAAAATTTCGCTTTGCTGCAGTCGCCACTCTCGCACCACCCGTTCAGAAACATCGAAATTGCGGCCCGCTGTGAAGTGATTTGTTTCTTCGGCGTAAAGGATGGCAGCCCTCTTGAACGCTGCTGTCAACGAGTGCCGAACAATTAGTGGGCCTGGAGCACTCATGACGACTGGGGAAGCATAGAAGTAGCACGTAGCCAGCAGTCAAGTGGAACGCGTTAAACCAATGCCAATGCCTTTCAACAGAGAACGAGAAACCCGTGAGCGATGTCTGCTCTTCCATGAACTACCGATACTCGCCGCCAGTGCCGCCATTCTGAGGTTGCCGCGGCAAATTGGAACAGCGGCGCTTCCATGAACTATCGAAACCCCCCCATGAGTGTTGCATGCCCTGTAAAACTTTCAAAAATGTTGAAAAACCCTTCCGAAAAGCGAACAAACACGCGGGATAGCGAAAAGATACAGGTAGGGCCATAGAGCAAACATAAAATTGTAACTAGGTTGTAGCTCCAGTTGGTCTCGCTTTTTTGGCGGGGCCAAGTTTTGGTTTCAATTGTAAGTCGGCTCCCCAACTTCGACTTTCAAATTTAAAAAAAGTGGTTGACTTACAATCGTGTAAATACGGTAAGTGTAGTAAGAAATTGTTCTTGTGCATTCTCTTTCTGTTACTTTTTTTTTTATAGAAACAAATGAACTAACATTCCAACTATTACAAGCATCATTTGTTCACGATAAAGGTGGAAAAATTATCAATGGCACGCCCTGGACAGCCAATCAGATAGCTCGCCCACATGACGTCAATTGCGTGATTGACATCACATGGGTATGGGTGGTGTAGGGGTTGGAGGGACGGACTTCGGGATGAAAACCCAAGCTTGGGAGGGTTTATTCTACATTATTTACAAGGAGGTGAGCGACAAGTAACAGTCGTACAGTCATTACAGGCCGGCAGCAACTCGGACGCTGCGGCCCGCGGCAAGAAGTTCGAGCGAGGTGAATCAGGGAATCAGGGCATGTCCCAGAATGCTTTGGTCTCTCTGGAAGGCTTCTTATAAACCCTTCGAGCACTGTAAGTTACGTCATGTTTGACCAATGGGAGAGTCCGCTCCGATGACGCCACTTTCAGCCAATGGTAGGCGCCCGTGTCGCGGTGTCACACCTGGCGGCTCTCTGCGGTCTTGCCTCGCAGACTGGCAATGCACTTCTAACGAGGAGAAGGGGAGGGCTGCTCATGCTCCATTGTCCGAGGCCCACCTGCTAATCCCGGCGGCGCACAAACTTGTTGGCACGTGAACTTGTTGCCTTAAACTTGTTTGCTCGGCCGCTCCTCTGGAATGTGCTTTCCTGCTTCGGCATTCCTCAATTAGCTGTGCTGCGACTCGAAGTGGTTTGGGGAACTCGAAGTAATCGCAGGAAACAGCTCCATATCTAACAGCTCGTCCTCGCCCCGGTTGTTCTGAATGGCCGGTGAACTCAATTCGCTGGCCATGAGGAACGCTGAAAGAAGCTGCAGGGTACTGGGGTCGAGCCTCGTTTGACAACCCTCGGGATCCTGGGCCCTGGAGAACGTACGTCAAACAAACCAACAACACAGCGCTGCCCCACGTGTAAGCGCAGGCTCTTCACCCCTGACTCGCCAGGCTATTACTGAGTCAAAATCAACCCTGATCTTTTAGTTCCCCAATTTTGACAACACAGTTGTAACCACCCTTCCAAACAGCCATCCATTTCTCCTCGATTGCCGACAAGACCAGAGTACTATTGTTGTTGCAAAACAAAAGGGTCGTTGACGATGCAAACAACAAATGAAAACAGCCGAACATTACTTAAGTGGCCTAACTACACGAACAGCATGTTTCCAATCTATCGCAGTGGCGTACTTGTCGCACGTATTGGTGCTACTGAACAATCTGGTCAACCTCACAAGTACGTAATCACAAGCGCACTAGCCTTGTGGTCACTAAACAGAACGCGTACTTGTGTCATAGGCAAACTCTTCATTACGCTTACTCACGTTTCTTCCTTTAGTCCCTCTAGGACACGTGACTTAAACGAACAATTAAACTCGCGGGACTTACACACTCCGCAGAACTCTTAAAATGATGCGTCTTTTAATAACTCATTCCACGCGTACTTATCAGAGAAGTCAAAATACGGCTGCCCTCCACACACACTAGCAACCCAGTCATAAATCTGCTTCCTTCCGTCCACACAGGACACGCGCTAATGGAACTAAGAACGCTTCTCAGTGCAAATCATGCACTCACTGCAAATCTACGCGCTTAACCTTAGAAAATTCAAAAACACTTAAAAAGAAAGAAGGTTAAATAACACACACGCGCGTTACGATAGGCCTCTCAACGATAACCTTGACCCTCACGTTACTCACACACACACAAAAAAGCCTATCTACTTATTAATGAGCATCTCGCGAGACTACATGTTTACTTAAAACGCATCTTTCAAATCTCGAGCTTCTCAAACAAAAACACAAACAAAGCTCATACCTTTACATATTGAAAGAAAACCTAGTCTCAAATCGCGAATTTTTCCGATGCTCAAAAATAAAACAAAATAACACGTTTTACTTCTACAGAAGCTCTCTTGGCTTCCCGTTCCCAATTGCTTACGACTGACTCATACTTTCAGCCTGACCCGGGGTGGTCGCAGTTTCAAAGCTACTCTGGCTACGGAGGAACAGCAAAAGGGCTGGCTCACTATCAGCTCCCCCAAGACGTTACGGTCTATTGCCAATTTGCGTCCTCCCGCCCCGCTTTCAACAGGACTTCGACTGACCGCGTCGCTACTCCCCACCTGGTCTCGTCCTGCCACCTTGCGTTTCTTCGAACTGCACGCTGAGCTGTGAAAAGAACTACGGAACGACGAGGAGTTTAACTGCCTCGTGCCCTTTGTCCGCGTCCGTGCAGAACATTCTTCGCGGTCCCCCTTTGACCGGTGGCTTGAACGTTTTCGATGCGTCAACATCGTCCGAGACGACCGCATCTGTTTCCTCGCGCCCTGCCCATTTGGGTTTCTCGCCATCTTTGGCGGCGTTACATTAGTTACCGACTTTCGGTCTTTACCGCGCTTCTTTTTACGGCGCTTTCTCTTTGCACTCGCCTTCATGTCGCCTTCTCGTGCCTCGTGCTGGCCAGTACACATTTCGTCGGCCCGGATCGGTCTCTTACCCGCACAGTCTGAGTGATTCTCACTTAAATCAACACTCACTTTGCCTCGACTGGCGGACAGCCCAACCGACTCTGGAACAATGCAGCAGGCTTTACTTGAGTAAGACAACTCGCACTCTTGCGAACTGCCCTCTACTACATTGCCCAGCGCACGCTGTGCATCGACACACAGCCCGTCGGTATCGATCACTGTCTCACGCGCACAGTCCGAATGATTAACAACGGAATCATCCCTATCTAGGCTATCTAGACTGGCGGAGAGCCGCACCGATCCCTGAACAATGCAGTTGTTCTCTCATGGACTACGGAGCTCGCCATCCCGAGAACTACTCTCAACTGCATCGTCCAGTTCGCACCTCACTTCTGTACACACATCTGGCTCTACATCGCTTCTGTTGGGTCAGAAGTACCGTCTTCTTTGCTAGCAACCTCGCTAACATTACCAGCGACGCACACACGCGGTAACTGTGCCAATTTGTTCGCAGCTGGCCTAGCTGTCTCTACAGTCATCTGTTGGCACAGCACCCCGTCGCTCTCTCTGCGGCATTTAACGGCCTCTGTTGCCACTAAGGCATCAATAGCAGCTAGCGTTTTCCCTTCACTTATGAATCGGCAGCCAATCTCACAGGCACTACTCTTTTCATCGGCTTCTGGCGAAAATCTGCTAGATGCTTCCTCATTCTTTCGCTCTGTACTACCTACAGAATTCTCAGACAGCCGTTGTCTCTGTGCCAATAACTGATCACAATACTGTATCTCTTTGATCAGTGCTGCCTTCTCTCTCTCATACTTTTCCTCTCGCTCACGTTCGCGTTCATTCTCACGTCCGTGACGCTCACACCTAAGAGTAAGTTCTTGAAGCTCATGCTTCCATTCATTCTCGCGTTCTTCACGCTGACGCTCACTCCTAAGTCCACGACGCTCTCGCAAACGTACACGACGCTCACGCTGCCGTGGCTCCTGTATCACCTCCCAAGCAAGCTCAATGCTTTTATCATCATTGCCACTATCATTAATCGCCTTTATGATAGCTGGCGTTTTCATCCGTTCGTCCGCCTCAACTCCCAAATCGTCGCACACCAACAACAAGTCTAACCTCGTCAACCTTCTAAGATCCATGGCAGCTGCCCCGACAGGTGGTTAAAACTGTTTTCCTTAATTAATTTGTGCAAACACACAATGCATCAAACTCCCGATTCCCAGAACTATCAAAATTGAACACACAACCTTTGAGTCTGGCGAATCATAAGGAAAAAAACCACGCGCTCACTTACGGTTGCAGCACCCTGCCATCCGGTTCATTCGTCCGCTGTTCCCGGTTCCTCCGGACTCCCTGGGTCGAAGGCTCGCTCCTTCTTCGCTACTCCCAGTTTCTTCGGACCTCTTTCGACGAAGGCTTTCTCTTCTTCGCTCTTCCCGGTTCCTTAGGATCTATCTCTCTTGACGAAGGTTTATCCGTAGCGCTGCCACCAGCTGATGCATTCGGAGGCGATCCCACCGCTGCCACCAGATGTAGGGGTTGGAGGGACGGACTTCGGGATGAAAACCCAAGCTTGGGAGGGTTTATTCTACATTATTTACAAGGAGGTGAGCGACAAGTAACAGTCGTACAGTCATTACGGGCCGGCAGCAACTCGGACGCTGCGGCCCGCGGCAAGAAGTTCGAGCGAGGTGAATCAGGGAATCAGGGCATGTCCCAGAATGCTTTGGTCTCTCTGGAAGGCTTCTTATAAACCCTTCGAGCACTGTAAGTTACGTCATGTTTGACCAATGGGAGAGTCCGCTCCGATGACGCCACTTTCAGCCAATGGTAGGCGCCCGTGTCGCGGTGTCACACCTGGCGGCTCTCTGCGGTCTTGCCTCGCAGACTGGCAATGCACTTCTAACGAGGAGAAGGGGAGGGCTGCTCATGCTCCATTGTCCGAGGCCCACCTGCTAATCCCGGCGGCGCACAAACTTGTTGGCACGTGAACTTGTTGCCTTAAACTTGTTTGCTCGGCCGCTCCTCTGGAATGTGCTTTCCTGCTTCGGCATTCCTCAATTAGCTGTGCTGCGACTCGAAGTGGTTTGGGGAACTCGAAGTAATCGCAGGAAACAGCTCCATATCTAACAGTGGCTGAAAATTCCGCCGACAGTGCGCTGCGATTGGCAGCGATGTACATTTTTAAAACTTTATAATAAATGACACACTTTACGCGGAGCACTTAGATACGTCAATTAATGATGAGAAGGACCTACTATAATGATTCAGTACGTTTGCAGAAAATTGTCAAAATCGTTCCGGGGTCCCTTGAATAACTCCGATCCAGAGGCTGCAGGGAAGCCGTTGTGTTAAGCAGCAAAAAAAAAAGCAGCTGTGTTTGTCAGCCCTGGCACATTATTGTGCGCACTACAGTTATCTAGAACAATTAACGCTTCGCGCGATTTCACACAAAAGCGGCGGTCCAGTTTGCACCGCCAGGCCTGAAATATTGCTGAGGTCTTCCACGCCTTTCGATTCGAGCGATAGTCTACAGGAAGTTCCTTTATGTTTTTGAAGCATCTCGGCTTTTCTGCTTTGCCGATTATCAATAGTGGTAGCCGCTACGTGCCGGTCATGTTGGCAGCAAGAAAAACTGTTATTCTGTCCTTGCTTCGCTTACCACCAAAGCAAGGGTCCCCCTTAAATGTGGTTGTTTTATCTGACAGGGCTTTGTAGAAGAGGGCCGTCTCATCTGCGTTAAAAATGACACGATGATAATCAGCTAGGCATGCAGGTAATCCGGCCCTCCAATCTTCGACAACACCTTCATTCACAGCCCCTTTCCTGCCACACACGCTTCAGAAGACCAGGCCATGTCTTTTCTTGAATTGGTCAATCCAGCCTTCCGATGCCTTGAAGTCTTCGATGCTGAGCTTCAGCGCATACTTTTCGGCCTGCGCACAGATAAGGAGGTCACTCAAAGGCAGCTGTGTTTCACGAATCGGCAATACATCTTAACAACGCTTCTTCAAGTTTAGGGTGCGTTGCCATTCGCAGTCTCTTCCGGTTGTCAGTGAACTTGTCGCTGTCATACACCTGAAGAATCTCCGCTTCAATTTTCACGTACATGCTGAGCATGCTTCTCTTCATGGCTTTCAATATTTCTACTTTTGCTGCCAAATCCTTCGCCTCATACTTTGCCCACTTCAGTGGGGCACAAGAGCACATAGTGGCACGGTTTGCATGGCGCAGCAACGAAGCGACAGGTACATGCACGATGTCAAGAAAAAACTAAGTATAAATGGAAAAAAGAAAAGCGCAAGCAAAATTTAACACACACACAAAAAAAAGTTATGCAGTCCTCGCACACGCACCTGACGCACACAGATAAACACGATAAAAACGACAACGAAAAAAAACTGCACAACTCCACAACCACACAACTGCACAAGCAAGACAACGTCGAAAATGGTGGACAGCAATACAAAGAAAACATATATTATAGATTAGGGTTGCTAGCATAGACCGATAACTACCATGCCGATAACCATAGCAATGCAGAGTTAGTGCCAAGCGCCAAAAGCGACTGCAAAGCCAGAAGTACGTCATTTATCTCCATGTTTTTTTAGATGTAGGTCTGTCTATTACGTAGCAATAAAAGAAACATGGTGGCCTTGATGTATTTCCGGCCTTTCGGCACTCCCAGCACATGCAAGCATGGCCTTCGAGATTGCCGCACACTAATCGGAGACGCCATTGTTGGCGGTGCAATATGAATACCCCCTAGTGCCACCCGATCCTATATGCCTCCCGTGCCTCTGAGCTCCGCGAACTGTCCGAATTAACCGAAGTAAGACCAAATATGTCCGAATGAACGGGAGTTTCGTGCCATAGGGGCATAGGGTATATGTTGGACGGGACCAGATGGTACGTCCGAATTAACCAAATTTCCGAATTAACGGGGGGTGAATTAACGAGGTTTTACTGTATCCTAATAAGGCACATTTCCGCTAAGAGTGGGCGAATGTCTTAGCTGTGTTACAAGTGCCGGTGTATGAATAGGGTACGCTTCTAACGTATCAGTGTAAACGTGGCTACTATTGTTGCCGCTCACATTTTGTTGCATGCCCACGAGTGCAGTTGAGTGGAATCGAAAGGCCCCTTTTTTGTTATTATTGTGGGCCACAACCATTATACAGCCCACAAACAATAAAGCCAAGGCAAGTTTGGTTGTAGCTTTTTCTTTTTTCATGGAAGTGCAGAAAGTGATGAAAGGAATGAAATGGGGCATCTGCTTAAGAATGTTTGGTGCGTGCAGACCACTTGGTATGTTTTGAAGAGTCGTTCGCGTAGCATTCGACGGCATTCAACACATGGTAATTGCAGCCATCATTAGCTAGACTTGGCACACGACATATCACTGCAGCAAGTTCGGGGTGCGATCATTACACGCCAAAGAAAAAGAATCGAATTTTGACGACAAAATTCAGGGTTGCGATCATTACACGAGTGCGATCATTATGCAAGTAAATACGGCAATCCATTCCATCCAGTAAGCGTGCAGACGAACTTAGTAGGCAAGCTTGTCACTTAGCCTAGCCCATGCACATGACCTCAGGCCCAATCACCGATGAACCCCAAATTCCTCAAGACGTTTTGCTGCCCACAACAGTTTGCTACCCAACGACGTGTCTGTCCCTGCTGATGAACACCTTTGCCCCGCCTTGAAGAAACTACTTGGACAAGCTGTTGAGAGTAAGAAAAAAAAAGCGTGGAAGTACGTGTGGACAAAGGGCAGCAAAATTTTCGCGCGCAATACAGACACTTTGAATGTACTGAACATATCTTGTGTTGCGTGCATCGATAAGATGAAATGAGGATCCAGGAATCCGAGCATTTTTTTCAACCGCCATTCACATCGATGGCTAGTAAATCGCTGAACCCTGCAGATGTGACTAAAATTTATCGTAAGAAGCCGTGCACATCTTTCTTCCTTGTTAAACACTCAGTCAGCGCGCAATATGTCTGATGAGCTGTGTGCCTTGCTTTTATGTTTTGGCTTTCCATTTGATGTTATTATGCTCTGTGAAACATGGTACCGACACAAACATGAAGTAATACAGATCCCGGGTTACACAAGACAATACTTAAATCGCTCAGTCAAGAACGGTGGAGGAGTACTTTTCATGGCCAGAGAAAGTTTTCAGTGTGATAAAATCGATGACTTTACGGCGGTCACACTGGACATTGAAATTTTGACCGTCATTCATAACAAAAGCATATTTTCTGTTTTATATCGCCCTCCAGGCAGGAACGTGGCAAAGTTTTTTACATATATGGAAACCTTCATATCCTGGATAAATGAAAACAGTTATGAACTCATCCTGGGCGATGATATATATATTAACATGTTGAACGAAACACAGCTAAGTACTGTATACACTCGACTATTAGAAGCTAATGTATGTTTTAACACAATTACTGCTCCAACTTGCATTAGCAATGACTGTGAAAGTTTGGTTGATGTTTTTATTACAAACATTGAATCTCAAACTATTAACTCCGGAGTAATCAGCGCTCATATTGGCGATCATTTGCCAGTATTTCTTCTCTTCGAATCTTATGTCTAGGCTAAAGAACCGAAGCAGTGTCCCCCATTGACTATTCAAGATATTAATCTATCTACACTTGAGGAGTTCCGCAAAAAAAATATCAAAAATAAATTGGCTCGAAGTGTACAATCAGTCTGACGTAGATGCCGTGTACGAGTCATTTCTGCATCTTTTCAAAAAGGCTTACTAGGAATCTTTTCATCCTAAAACACTGAAGCCTAGAAAAGCTAGAAAACCTTGGATAGCCAATGCACTTCTGAAACTAATCAAACAAAAATATGCTCTATTCAAACGTTTTTTGGACACAAGAGACACATGCCATCTATCCGAATTTAAGAAATTTAGAAATAAGTTAACTGCTACTCTTAGACAGGCCAAGAAAGATTACCTTCATAGGTTGTTTAATCCTGAAGCTATAAAGCGAACGGATATCACATAGAAAAACTTTAGCAGAGCGCTTAATTAAAACTTCTTTCTGGGCGAGTTGGTGCATACTTGACATAAAAATTGTAACAGCGCAAACGCATGCAACCACAAAGTTTAGGCAAATCCATGTACTTCCCATAATTCCCATGCTGGGACCATAGAGTTTCCTACCAAATTACTAGAGGGAACTCTGGCGCTAGTGTCTACGTGAGCTACAATGGGAGCGGTTGTCCCAGCATGGGAATTATGGGAAGTACATGGATTTGCCTAAACTTCGTCCTTTCGGCTTCAAACGGCTTTGTGACTTTGTAAACTCGTCATTTTCAACAGTTTATTGCGTAATAAATAATTACATAAACGTCATTAAAATTGCCCGACAGCAGGATTCGAACACAGGGACTCTACTACAGAAGCCCGATATTGAAACCATTAAGCCACGGGTGCATGTATTGACAAGCGAATGAAACGCACTTATGAACTTATCGTGGGCATGCCAGTGCTTTGAGACGCTTGGCGCGTTTCGATTTGGGCACATAAACAAGCTCAATCGTTGCAATTAATAGCAATTGTACGCGTTCCCGGCGTCTTCTGCACTTCGAAGAATATCGATTGCGCCGAAATATACGACAATAAGATTTATATAGCGTAATATACAGAGCCACAAGAACGTCTGAATCCACAAGCACGAAGATCAGACAAATCCATGTACTTCCCATCATTCCCATGGTAGGACAACAACTGCAGCGCCAGAGTTCCCTCTAGTAATTTTGTAGGAAACTCTATGGCTGGGACAACCGCTCCCATTGTAGCTCACATAGACACTAGCGCCAGAGCTACAAACACCATAGAGTTTCTCACTATAACACCTAGAGGGTAATCTGGCGCCACCGCCTATGGGAGTTTCTTAAGGGGGCACCGTGCCGTCATGGGAATGACGGTATATGTGTCTGCGAGGCTCGTGTTGGCTGGTGTTGTAAGAGGCTTCGTCTCAAACGTGGATACGGCTACGCAAATAACGCGTTCTCAAAGTAAAATCGTGTAAGAAAACGTGTAAAGAAAACCATTACGTCATTTTTAGTCAACACTAATTCTGATCTCGAGATTGTTTGGGTGGCCTGCACGATGCCATCTTCTAGAATACTAATAGGTAATTGTTACCGTGCACCAGATTCTAACAATTCTTTCATTAATGCTCTCCGCGACACAATCAACAAAGCCATTGAACTCTTCCCGGCTGATTTAATTTATCTTCTTGGGGATTTCAATTATCCACTAATCGATTGGACGAATTTATCATCTCCTTGTCATATATCGTCTGAATTCATCAACTTGTCTTTAGACTTTAATCTCTTTCAAGCTGTCACGAAACGCACACGTGGTGCCAATGTTCTAGATCTCATTCTTAGTACAGCACCTGAAACAATAGGTCACATAGAATATTTGGATGGTTTCAGCGACCACCATTTGCTCCAAATAACGATAAACACAACGCCACCGGTTACGGGTAAAACGACAAAACAAATTCGTGATTACAATAAAGGCAATTATAAAGCAATTATCTCAGAATTTGAAACTTTCTTCGAAAACACAATGTGGCCATCATTTTACGATAGATCCACTGAAGAAAACTGGCTCATGTTTAAAAATACACTGTGCGCATTAGTAGACAAGTATGTTCCACTCGTTAATATAACTAACGATAAGTTGCACCCTTGGTTTACTAAAAAGCTTCATCGCATGAGGAACAAGAAGAAACGCTTGTATAATATCGCTAATCGAGATCGCACATCAGCAGCGTGGCAGAATTACAAAACGTACCTTAAATCGTACTGCTCAGCTTTAGGTGAAGCTAAAGATAAATATTTTTCTAATGATCTTCCTGAGCTGCTTAAGAACAATCCTGCCAAGTTTTGGAAAATAATAAAGCCTAACAACGAATCAGATGAATTATCATTACATAACAGCAGCAATATTTCTATTCCAGTCAGTGAATGTTCGGAGGTCTTTAATTCATTCTTCAGCTCTGTATTTACACAAGAGAACACTTTAAATATACCTTTTGTTTCAGAATTAGGCTACCAATACATGGAACCTATTGAAGTCACTTTGGAGGGCCTGTCTTCTCTCATAAATAACCTTAAAATGTCTTCTTCATGTGGCATAGATGGTATAAACTCAAAGATTTTAAAGAATACGGTAGAAATATCTAGCAAAATTCTTTTTTACATATTCAGAAAATCACTTGCGACAGGCCACCTTCCCGCAGATTGGAAGATGGCGAAAGTTATACCTGTATTTAAAAATGGCAACAGGAACTCCTGTGAGAATTATCGTCCCATTTCATTGACATGCATTCCCTGCAAGTTGCTTGAACACATTATCGCTTCGCAGATTTACATACATCTTGAGACTAACAACTTCCTTTTTCATAATCAGCATGGCTTTAGGAAGGGCCTCTCGTGCGATACACAATTATTTGAATTTACAACAGACCTACACACTAACTTAAATTATAACTTACAAATTAATTGCTTGTTCCTTGATTTTTCGAAGGCATTCGACCGTGTCGCACATTGTCGCCTAATATCAAAACTCTCCGCACTTAAATTAGACTGTCTTACCTTGTCATGGCTTCGAAATTTCCTGTCTAATCGTCAGCAGTTTACTATTGCAAATAACTACTCTTCCTCCGTAAGAGACGTTTCTTCTGGTGTACCACAGGGTAGCGTCCTCGGTCCCTTGCTTTTTCTAATATTTATTAACGACTTACCTCAAAATTTGTCCTCCACCATCAGAATATTCGCCGACGACTGCATAATTTATCGCCAAATTAAAAACTCAGATGATCATCTCGTTCTTCAGCAAGACCTTCAACAAATCAATAACTGGTGCAATAAATGGCTAATGACTTTAAATACCACAAAATGCAAAGTAATGTCTTTTACCCGGAAGTCGGCAACCTCACAGTATCCCTACCATATTAACAATTACACTGTTACAACAGCTACACAATATAAGTATCTAGGGGTTCTATTCACATCAAATCTTTCTTGGAGAGAGCATATCACGTCCATTTCAGCTAATGCCTCCCAATCGTTGGGGTACTTGCGACGCAACTTAAGAAATGTTCCTTCAAATGTTCGCAAGCTAGCTTACCTAACTCTCGTTTGTCCCAAGCTCGAGTATGCATCTCCCATTTGGTCCCCTCACCAGAAATACCTAATTGAAACGCTAGAACGGATCCAGAATAGAGCAAGCCGCTTCATCATAAACGATTACAGCTACCAGTCTAGTGTTACACAAATAAAACTTAAGCTTTCATTACAATCCTTGAGCACTCGCCGAGACATTGCCCTTTTAACATTGTTCCACAAATTCATTCACTCCACTCGAACACCCGCATGCTTGAAACGACCCTACTCCACGTCACATAGGCTTCATAATCATTTCAGCTATGCCCGCATTTACGGGTCTACAAAGGCATTCCATTGCTCTGCTCTCCCTCGTGCTATCAGAATATGGAATTCGCTCCCTGACAGCATTGCAAGCCAATCTAACTACGATTCATTCCGTGATGCCTTGACTGAATACATGACTAAAGAAAAGTGAAGTTTTACGTTTGTCGCACAATGCTTTCTATACTTGCACTATATTTACAGCTTAATTTCGCATTATTACTGTTATGTCGCTATGTTTACCGTTTCGTTGGAATGTCGCGTCCGTAACTTTTCTGTCATTGTTTTTTATCATTACTGTTGTTATTAATTACACGACTTCACTGAAAACAATCTGTGTGATTTATTCCTTGTTATTATATTAGGTCTTTTTCTTTATGTTTCTTCCTTTCCCTAGTGAATCGTTATCTAAATAATTATTTTTTCATCTCTGTTGTACTTTGGTTGTAGGTTGTAAACAGATACGGTTTATAGATGTCTTGTATTCAATGTATTTTCTATGTACTGCCCCCCTTACTCAATGCCTCACTTTGAGGCCTGTAAGGTATTTTTAAATAAAATAAATAAATAAATAAAATGTTTCCATTCACGCATATTACATCTTTACTCACCACTATGCATGACCAAGCGAAGAAAAGCAAGAACCGACTTCAAACTGTTTCAAAGCGAGCGCAAACCTTGTCGTCTGTCCTCCAACTTTAGCGGCCCGCTGATACTTTTTACGTAACATATAATCATACACACAATAACACGTTCTCATAGTTAAACAAAACATGTTTTTGAGTAATAATAAAACTAAAACAGTTTTTCACATGCTGTTCTAGTAGAAAATGAATAATTGTGACAGACGGAACGGTACTTGCCAAGCGCGTCTTCAAGGTGTCCTGTCTCTACGAGAACGATGCCAATCCGAATCCACAATGTACGGGCATTCCCATGCATACTACAGCGCAGTAGCGCCAGATTTCCCTGTAGGTAATGTAGTGAGAAACTCTATGGGTAACACTGAGCTTGGTGTCACACATTACTTCCCCCCCTGCTCTGGCTTCTGGATTGGATTGGCGCAGCTCGCTACGTGCTTGCGTGCGCTTTTCCGAGCGCAGATTGCTGTGTGCCTGGTGTCTGCACTAGGCTCTTATACAGTTGATTTTTCGAGCGCAGATTGGTGTGCGTCTGGTTTTTGCACTAAACGAGAAGAAAGGGGGTTAACCGAGGGGCCCGATTTTTATTAGTCATATCATGAGAAGCCAACAAACACTGACAACACCAAGGACAACATAGGGGAAATTACTTGTGCGGAATAAATGAAATGAAGAAACGATAAATTAGTGGAAATTAAAGTGGATGAAAAAACAACTTGCCGCAAGTGGAAGCTGAACCCACAACCTTCGCGAAATGCGAAGGTTGTGGGTTCGGTTGTGGTTCGGGTTCGGTTTGTGGGTTCGCGCATGCTTCTTTGCCTCTACATGATTGTGATGCGTGGCCAAACCTCTGGCACTTAAAACACCGCCTTGGGTTCAGTATGTATGGCCTGACATTTATTTTTAGGTCTCCTGCGTCGAGAGAAGTGGGGAGAATGCTAGTGCCAAATGTGAGGATCACATGTTTGGTGGGTAGTTCATTGTTCCTTCGGATTGTAATTCTTTCAACTTTAATGACATTTTGTACTTGGAACCCCTCAAGGAGTTCCTCGTCACTCAAGCTGAGAAGGCCTTCCTCAGAGATAACGCCCCTGCAAGTGTTTAATGAACGATGGGGAGAAATTGACACTTTGATTTCACCAATACTGGCGAGTTTGGACAGCTTTTGCACTTGTTCTTTCTTCTTCAATTCAATTAACAGGTCTCCGCTGGTCATTTTCGAGGCTTTGTAGTCTTTTCCAATTTTTTCTATGAGGCATTTCACCACCAAGAAAGGGGATAGCTTACGCATACTTTGTGTTCCTTCACTATGTAAGACGTGGTAACGTGGAAAGTTGTCTAGGTCGGTTCGGAGGGTAAATTGAAAAGGTGCATCCTTGCGGCCTCTTTTTAGAGGCCGATCTGGAAGTCGCGGAAAGGCTTCTGCCATAATATGGTTTCAAAATTCGGCGGCGGTGGTAGCGACCCACCACCGAGCCCAACAAGGGGACGCTACAGGTTGTGAGCAACCTGCACACGCCAGCTATACACCGCCACTATACCCTGATGCATATAACCAAGACTGGATATACTACACATGGTTAACCCTTGCCGCCAGAAATTCGGAAGTAAGAACAAGTGATCAGAAGACAGGAAAGATGAAAAAAGTGAGAGAGAAAGACGAAGGATGGAGAGGAGGACAGGAAAAGGCGACTGCCGATTTCCCCTGGGTGGGTCAGTCCGTGGGCGCCGTCTATGTGAAGCTGAGGTCAAAGAGGTGTGTTGCATCCGCCGGGGGGCCTTAAAGGTCCAAACACCCGGCATCAGCTCAACCTCCAGGATCCCCCTTTCCCCAGATACGGCTAAGCCACGCACGGCTACACGCGGGAGGGTGCGACCCTCGTGTGCTCGGGTACGTGGTGTCGCAACACACCTAACGCCTGCTGACGCAGACACCCCTGAGGGGGCGAAATAGTAAAAGCTGCGATATTGATGACCTGCAAATACGCCCCATAAAACACGTTTTAGATCTGATATGCCCAGTTCTTGACCATGTGTATAATCTGTGCTTTGTAAACAGTATATTTCCCAAGCGCATGCAGCTCGCAAAGGTTACAGTGCTCTTCAAAGCTGGTGATAAAAACAACCTGTCTAACTACAGACCAATATCATACAGCATCATACGCAACGAACAAATTTTGCGTTGGCTTGATTCGTACTTGACGCATCGAAAACAATTTGTCAGCATAGGTGCTTCGAATTCATCGCTCGCCTCTGTACTTTCGGGCGTTCCACAGGGCTCGGTTTTAGGGCCACTTCTTTTTCTTATCTACCTAAATGACCTGGCTTGCAAATTTTCCGTGCGGTGCCGCTTTTTTGCGGATGGTTGTATTGTTTATTCGAGCATTCAATCTGTGGATGACCAATCTAGCTTAACTGACTATCTAATAGCAATACACGACTGGTGTATCCAGTGGCATATGACCCTAAACATCTCGAAATGCACGCACATGGTTATTACACGTAAAAAAAATCCGCTAATTTGCACTTACATGGTAAATAATATGGACATTAAACAGGTAGAGGAATTCACATATCTTGGAATTACAATTGATTCCAAGATGAGCTATACCGCTCACGTTAGGTATGTTTCTGCGGCAGCAATGAAAAAGTTATGGTGATTAAAGCACCGTTTAAAAAACTGCACTAGTGCTACCAAATTAACCGCATATAAGACAATTATTAGGCCAACACTCGAGTATGCCGATTTAGTCTGGGACCCTCACACAAAGGCTGGTATAGACATTATCGAAAGAGTACAAAAAAAAGCTCTTACAGTAGATTTATCTACAATGCTTACAATTGGCGCATTTCAGTCACCTCTTTAAGGTTGCGATCTGGGCTCCAGACACTAGAAACTCGTCGCAAAATGCACCGTCTACAAGCAATGTATAACATAGTTAACAACCACACTAAAATGAGATTTGACAACTACATGCAATTTAACGAATCGCGACTGACCAGAGGTAAGCACAATCAAACAATATTATTGCCGCATGCTAGAACAAACGCATATCTTTATTTCTTCCTGCCCAAGACAATTCGCGAATGGAACGCTCTTCCGCAAAGCGTGGTCAACTCAGCCACTCCAGATTCCTTCTTATCTGCAGTACAGACGTGCTTGTAATGTCATGCATTCATTGTACCTTTGCTTGTTACATATTCTGATGACTCTTTTATTACGCCTTTCCTATTGGCAGCAATGTGACGGCATCATCGTATTTCTTTTGTGTATTTGCATATGTTTACTTTGCCTATTAGGCTGTTTTTATTTTTTTTATTATTTCTTTTTTTTATCCCCTTGAGGAAAAAGTTTGAAATCATGTGATGTTTGTACCACTCCTGCCTGGGCTTCCAAATGGAAGCCGGCAGAATTCTGAAATCTAAAAAAATAAAAAAATATCCACTTTGCCTGTATTTTCAAAATGCCTACAAAAATTAATAACACTGAGAATGACCGCTTTCTGCGAAAAACACATTATTATTACTGACTGTCAGTTCGGTTTCCGAAGGGTCGCTCGACAGAGTTAGCTCTACTAACACAAAAGGAACTAATACTACAAGCATTTGAGCAAAATTTCGTGACACTAGGCGTTTTCATCGATTTTTCAAAAGCCTTTGACACAAGTACCCGCACCACTCTGCTAACAAAACTTGAAATTTACGGTTTCAGGGGCCCCTTCCTTGGCTTAATCAAAAGCTATCTGCAGTTCAGGAGTCAGAGGATTTCAATAAATAACTGTATTTCCGATAACTTACCCATTCATTCTGGTGTACCTCAAGGAAGCATTCCTGGACCTTTGTTATTTAATATTTACGTGAACGACATAATGAATATTGACACCACTGCCCGATTCATCCCATACGCCGATGACGCTAGTCTGTTCTTTACACCTGGTTGTGCAAGGGACCTGTTGACTCTTGCGAACGCTGCTTTAAGTGAACTTAATAGATGGAGTTCATTGAATTCACTGTCTATAAATAAAAACAAGACAAAGGCTGTACTTTTTCAACCTAAAAACAATAATGTCCACCTTGACGGCCATTTGCAAATGGGTTCTTCGACTATCAACTTTCTGCCATCCATTAAATGCCTCGGGGTTGTATTTCAGGAAAACTTACTTTGGAATTTTTATACAGACTCAGTCGCTAACAAAATAGCTCGTGTTGTGGGAATACTAACGAAACTGATTTTTTTCTTCCCTTGAACATCAAAAAACTGCTTTATAACTCTCTCTTCCTGTCCCATCTGAATTACTGTCATTTAGTCTGGGGAAACACCACGATGTCTAACATCACAAAACTTCGATTGCAGAAGAAAGCAGTGCGCGCTACCACCAGTTCTTCATATGACGCCCATACGCAGCCTCTTTTCAGCGCCCTTAATTTACAACAGGTCACCTCCATATACAGTCGCCGACCGATTTTCCGGACTCCAAAAATTCGGACATGCCCGGTTATTCGGTCAGCTTCGCGGCACCGCCATTCTCCCCATAGACCATAATGTATAACAACTGCCAAAAGTTCGGACACCTTGCAACCTCTCGTCTGATTTTTCGGACACTCTTTAGCCAACTCGGTCGAGAGCACCATGCACCGACTCTGACCGGTGCATGGTTCGACTTGCTGAATGCCATTTTTGTTTTGAACGGAGCTTCCTTGCTGCCCCACAAAGTGGCGCTACTGGAAATCCCCGCTCATCATCATCGTTTCTGTCAGATCAATGCCTCCTTTACTAGATGCCAGCCGCGTTGTCCGTAAACTCGGTTAATGGCCCTCTCCCTTTTCTCTCTTCCGCAAAAAGGCAACGAGCGCCGCTTGTGGCGGACGTCTGCAACCTAGATCACGTGCTGCGGCCTCTGAGATTACCATGGCGTCTGTTGCCATCTCGGAGGCCGCAAGTGCGGCGGCACGGTTGCGGAGCAGACGACGTCGGCTGCGGGAAGCGCGTTGCGCGGAGCCGCGCAGACGACAGGCTATGCTACATTTTTTGTTTGAATGTTTGAATAAAGAAATGAAATCTCGATGTGTGTTAAGAAATGCCATGAAACATGTTTTTAAGTTTTCGAGAGTGGTTTACACAGTTCTTAAACACGCTTAACCAATATTGCGGCGACAGTTGGAGTTAGCAGACGTGTAGCTTTGCATCAGTTTGTTTGTTTGTGAAGTATTTTGAGTTGACAGACGTACTTCGTCGCAGGATTTGTTTAGGTGAATGCTGGTGCTTTACACTCGCAGTTCCTGCGCCTTTTATCTGTCATTATTCCATCAATTTAAGACCTCCTAAAGGTGAATCCTTGTACCCGTGGTGTCCAACAAAGACTGCAGTCGTCATGCCTTATTGCTGTGTGCTGCAATGTAAGTCAAGCACTCAATGCCGACCTCCCGGCGTATCATTTCATGAAATACCGGTCGACAGCAGTTTGCGTGAAAGATGGCTTGAGGTTATTTCTAGGGAGAACTGGATGCCCCCACTAACTTCAAGCTGTTCGGTAGTTTGCAGTTTGCACTTTCTGGAGTGCGATTTCAGAGAAAGCTGCAAAACGCGACGTTGACTTAAGCCTGGAGCGGTCCCCAGCATGTTTAGCGAGCGCTTTTCGCGAGCGCCAGACACCGAGTGTGCCATAGTGGAAAAACGAAAGCGAGATTCGTCGCCCACAGGCACGCTTGGCGGCATGCTGCTTTCTGAAAGCAAAGTACTTTGCTCGCAGCCACACGATGAACAGTCAGCTGAGACAAATTTCAACAAGGACCCTTCTGGAACTGCCACAGAATTTTGCCCAATAGCTGTTCCCGGCTGCAGTTTGGAACTTGTCCAGCGAAACCAAAAACCACCCGCAATGAGCAACTTTTTGTTTGGCATGGCAGCCAGTAAAGATACACTAAACGCCTAATCGGGGCCCTGCCTGTACTATTCCGATTGGTTCCTTGCCATCTGGTGGCTTGCAAGTTAACTCAGAAAACAATGGAGCGCATTTTTCAGAGCCTGCTGCAGGGGAGCACAATGACGCACAAACAGAAGACCAAAGCGCCCTAACAGATTCAGTGAAGTTTGCATCTAAAGAAAAGGCAACCAACAAAGGCTTTGCGCTCGTTCAAGACGCAAACAAAATGGAGCTCAAACACGTCAAGCGTGTTTGTAGAAAGAAAGCGATGGCGACGAAAAGAACGTGCGCTGCGAGCAGAAAATGATAAACTGTGCAGAACTGTAGATGCCTAAAAAGGAGAACTTCAAAAATTGAAAGAAGAGTGCTACGTCTCTGCATTTCTGGAAGTTGTGGCTGACGCCAAGGAGGGGACGGCAAAAGCAGTGCTGCTCCCCGACCAAGTAAAAAATTATAAAAAGAAAACACCACGCTGGTCGGAAGTAACAATCAGGCATGGCATCGTAATGCGACACCTCTCGACAAAAGCCTACGAATACTTGAGGTGCAAAGAGCTTCTCAAGCTACCTTGCAGAACAACGCTACAAAAATACTTCGGTACTACATCCGGCGAAGTTGGTTTCAGCGAGTTGGTTCGCTCCCGCCTGGAAGCGGAGCTTGTGAATCTGGACACACCACAGTCAAAAGTATGTAGCCTCGTTGTTGACGAGATGAGAATTAAACAGAAGCTGCTCTACTACAAGCAAAGGGACGCGTTCATTGGTGATGTCGACCTAGGTCCTGACCTCGAGTACCTTGCTCCTGCAGCTGAAAGTGAACATCTGGCGAATTCACTGCTGTGTTTT
This sequence comes from Dermacentor albipictus, assembly GCF_038994185.2. Taxonomy (NCBI): domain Eukaryota; kingdom Metazoa; phylum Arthropoda; class Arachnida; order Ixodida; family Ixodidae; genus Dermacentor; species Dermacentor albipictus. The sequence continues at coordinate 1,777,907 of NC_091822.1, read as the reverse complement.
CTGCTTTGTGACCTGCAAGCAAAATATAAGATCCCCGTTGGTTATTTCTTCACCAAAGGTTGCACTGGAGACCAGCTCGCCGAGGTCATTCGCCACGCTGTCATCAAAACAGCCAGCATTGGTTTTGACATTATCAGAGTTGTAAGCGACAACCACAAGATCAACGTAACTGCTATGGAAATTCTGAGTGGCGGAGAAGCGAAAACACAGGCACCGCATCCGGCAGATCCATCAATGGATATATTTTTCGCATTCGATCAGACCCACGTTATAAAGAACATGAGGTCTCAATTCCTGGACAAGTAATTGGGTGAAAACAAGGAAATTTCATCAAAGTACATCAAAATGCTCTACAAGATGCAGAGACAATCAACAGTGCGGCCAATCAGGTTCCTTACAAGGAAGCACGTTTTCCCGTCGAATATTGAAAAAATGAATGTGAAGACGGCCGTGCAGTTATTTTCTCCTGCAGTAACTGCAGCACTCAAATACCTCCGGGATCAGGCAGGTCACAGCTGCGATTTTGAATTTGCATCTGTGGGGCCGACTGTTAAGTTTATGAAAGCCTTCCATAAGTGGTTCACATGCATGGATGTGAGCAATCTTCAGCAGCACATCCATCGCAATGACGAAGATGCTCGTCAGTTTTCTGAAATTGATGACCAAAGGTTGCATTGGCTTGAGGGCGAGTTCCTTTCTTATATTGAACAGCTGAAAACTAAAAGCCACGCGGAAAACTTCCTGAGCAAGGAAACGTACCATGCGGTCATCTTTACAACCATGTCAAACGTGGAATCTATTCGGTTCCTTCTTTCACACAAGAAATTTAAGTTTGTGCTTATGCGCAAGTTTTCAAGTGACCACATAAAGGCCATGTTTGGATTTCTGCGGCGTAGCTCCGGCTGCAACGATGCCCTCGATGTAAAAAGCGCAGTGTGCGGAATAGAAAAGATGCTCAAGACCAGCATCGTTGCCTCCTCCGCCCAAAGCAATGTGAGAAGCTCGATATCGTTTTCGTCGACACAGCTTCTGCCAGTATGCCAGACTCCCACCAAGACCACGAGTACCGCAGAAAAGGTTTTAGACGTTGTGGGGGTTCCACTCTGCGTGCGGCTAGGGCTGAAGGCGAGCTCCGGATCTAGCCCCATGCAGTCGCTCCATGGTACTCCCAACCCGTAGCGCGGGAATCGCGGCTACGCCGGGTTCGGACGAATAAGGCAACCAGCGGTGTCAACGGTAACAACGTTTATTGCTATTTGCAATATCAAACACTCGCAGAGGGACGTCCTCTCAGTAAAAGTAGTAAAAGGCTTGCCTCGTTGTCTGGGTGGGTCAGACAAACGAGGTCACTCACGGGAGGCGGCAGGTGCCGTGCAGGCGGTCCAAGGCAAGGCGTCGGCGTCCCAAGAGAGGGAGTCTCCCTCGGTCGCGCGCTTTTATGCCTTTTTACCTTGTTGCGAGGGGAAGTCCTCCTCGCCCGCCGGATACGTTTCCCTTTCCCGTGAGCCGCGTAGGAGAAGGGGAGTACGCGCGCCATCAACGCAACGAAGAAACGGAGGGCGCGTAGTGCCTCTCTCCCCTGTCTACGCCGGCACGACCCGTCGCCACGTGCGAACGGGTCGCCGCGGGTACGCGGGAGGGAATGGAGGCGCGTGCTCCCCACATCCTCCTCCCCTTAAGACACCCCCCGTACGTTGATGCTGGCACCTAGGTACGCCCGAAGGGTTCGGGCGCCCGTTTGCTAAAGTTCCCACCAAGGTTGGCGATCAAGGCAGCGTGGCACATGCCGCCTTTGAGCGTCGGGCTTGCGTTGCTGTAGCCCTCAGGTGGCAGATACTTGACGCCGACTCGAAGGTGTCCTGTCAGCGGCACTGCTCGGGCTTGCGAGGCAGATCGTAGTCGGGGCTCGAAGGCGACTCTCCGTGCCGCGCCCCAGGTGTCGGCTGCACCAGCCGGGCGGTCGCTTGCTGGGCGCCAGGTGGTGGTTCATGCGGCTGCAAGGCCAGCGTAGCGCTGCGGGTGCGTCAGTTGTACCCGCGAGTACTGCAGGCAGTTCGCACAGCCGTGTCTTGTTTCCTGCTTCAGAAAATTGGATTAGTCCACTGCACAGTACGAAATTGTGATAAGCAGCATGATTGGCCGGATCCGGGAACACCGTCAACGCCCGTTACGAAGGGAATGGTCGTCCGCATCATCGACTCACAGCACACCGCACTGGCCCTCGCAAGTCTTTAGTCAATGCACACACCGCACGCAAACACCTTGAATCGTTCACGCCACATTCCCGTCGTAGTCTGCGTGGTTGCTTGAAGACTGGAACGACGGCTCGTCGTCAATACTCTGCGCTCTGCTGTCGCTAGACGTTCGCTTCCCGGCAGGAACTAACAAGGTGCCAGCACGGCCCGGACTTACGAATGGTCCTCGCAGTCATCGGGCTACGCAAATAGAGCCGCCGGATCACTTCCGCCTGCTACGCAAGTTGTAGCGCGGCTGCGGGCTCGCCGTTTGGTTCTGGCTGCTCTCACTCACCAACCGCGGTTGAGGGAGGGTCTGATCTTCATCCCACTGCTCATCACGCGGCACGTAGCGTTTCAGGTCGCATACGTGTACCGGCCCGCCGATCGGCTTCCCTTTCATGCTCTCGAGCCGGTAAACAAGCGAGGAAACCTTCTCTCGTACTTGATACGGCCCGGTCCACTTCGGCGCCAGCGAGGCAGCGAACTGTTTGCTAGAATCGCTGAGAACGTGCTGGCGCCGAAGCACCAGATCGCCCACTTCGTAGCGGACGTTCCGATGCGAGCGGTCGTACTGCGCCTTCTGTTGCGCCCTAGCAGTGCGAAGATTACGGCGTGCTTTGCGTAAAGCTTCCGTCATCTTGTCACGTAGGTGCGTCGCGTATTCAGCTCGTGCTGCCGGCGCGACCGACATTCCGCTGCGATCTGCGAGAACTCTATCCATCGGATTCGGCAGCTCTCTCCCCAGGTTGAGAGAAGAAGGCGCATACCCAGTCGAGCGGTTCACTGTCGATCGCAATGCAAACCCGATCTCTGGAAGGTAGGTATCCCAGTCCTTATGTCTTTCAGAGAACGCGACAAGCATGTGCTTAATGTTGCGATTGACCCGTTCAGTGGGGTTCGACTGAGCATGGTAAGTTGTCGTTTTCTTGTGCTTAATGCCAAGTGCAGCGCCCGAGTCGACGAAAACCTTCGCAGTGAAGTAGGACGCATTGTCCATTATCAACTGCTCCGGATAGCCAAATCTGGTGAAAACCTCGATCAACTTATCCATGATCACTCGTGCCGTCAGTTTTCGCAAGGGAAAAAGTTCGACCCATTTACTGAAGTGATCTGTGACTACAAGCAAGAATCTGTTCCTACTCGGTGTGGTGGGATACGGTCCCATGACGTCACACACCGCGATTTGCCAGGGAGTCTGGCTGTCGATAGGCTGCATGAGGCCGGGCGGTCGTCCACCTCGGGGCTTCACGCTTTGGCACACATGACATGAGCGGGCGTAGCGCATCACGTCCCGTTTCATGCCTGGCCAGGTAGCGAGGCGACACAACTTAACCCTTTACTGCACCTTGTTGCATTTACGCAACATTCTGATGAACGGCGTTAAAAACCGAAGCAAAGTCAGTTTCGAGCTTCCTGTACATGTTGTTGCATATCCGCAACATTGGTCTGTAAAACGCGGCACCTTGTGCTGCAATCTGTGCTAATTCTTTGCATCTTCTACCAAAACAAACGTGGCGGAGGCTGCGCGCGCCCAGGAGCAGTGATATAGGTAAGTTTTACAAATTGTAAATGTATTTCTCCAGAAGACAAAGCGCAAAAAAAATTGTTACGCTATGCTCCACATCCTTCTAACTCTGTAGGTTCAAAAAGACATTGTAATTTCGGAATAGTTTGTTCCTGGCGACAGAACGTTGCTATGTTGCACAATTGCAACAACGTGTACATGGTTTATTTTCTTCGGAATAATGAAATGGCTTCGAAACGCTGGTATGGCCTAGAAATTCCTCCTGATAGTGAAGGCAGTGACTATTCAATTAGTCACGACAGCCACGAGTGTAAGTCCGTTTCGATTCAATATGTGGACAAGATGTTCTCTGGTCAAATTTCCTTTTTTCTTTTCAAAAGTACGCTGTGCCTCCGCACGTTGGCGTGTCACGTCGTCACGGGCACAGCTTTACGTCTGTGCTTCGATGTTCTACATTTTGTCAATAACCCGAAAACACTGCATTGTTTCCTGGCTGGACGGGAATCTGCATGACGTACTGCACGAAGTGTGGGAACCACCTGTGCTGCACAAACATGTACAAGTGCTTCTTTTTGTTCCACACTAAATCATAGGTGCACCAATGATTGTCTTGTGCAAATAAGCATCTTAGTATGAATCGCACTAAATCTATCTTTTACTTTCAACTTCTTCTTTATTTGCACATTGTTGCAAATATGCAACATACCCTTTTTCTGCAATTTGAAACCACAGACATTCGCTAAAGTAAGTTTCCCTGAGATTACAGGTACTATTATGCTTCCCTACAATGCCATGAATAATATTTTGAGGAAACAAAAAATTGTGCAGTAAAGGGTTAACGTAAGTCTTGGGGCCGCTCGCGTGCCCAGCGATACACGAGTCGTGAAAGTAGCGTAGCAGTGCTTCCGCAACGCGCGCGGTATCACCACCTTAAACGCCTCACTTGTGTCGTCCTCGGTGGGAATATACCTCAGCAGGAGGCCGTCGGAATTCAGCAGATAAGAATCTAGCGCACTCACAGCATTACCAACTGATCCCGAGCGCTTAGCACCGACAGCAATACCAGCTGCCTCCATGTGTGCGGCGGCCGCGCCACCCTGCTCCCGGAGCTCGTCGAGCACTTTTCGACAAAACGGGTCCTTCTACTGAGCCTCGAACAGCTCCTCTCTGCTGAACACGACTCCTGCGGAACCAACAACATCTACGTGGTTCACGCTCTCGCCCAGGATCGACGGTTGTTCCGCGTCCCTCACTTGGGCCTCTCCATCGCCTCGGACTGGCGCTCGCAAAAGTGCGTCAGCTGCGGCATTGCTTTTTCCTTTGCAGTAGCGCACGGTGAAGTCGTAACGCTGCAGCAGCAGTGCCCAACGCGCCAGGCGGCCACTCGGCTCGCTCAGGCGCCTCAACCAAGTGAGAGCCATGTGGTCAGTCTCAATCTTGAATGCCACTCCATCGACGTAATAGTCGAACTTTCGCAGAGCGAAAACTATCGCGAGGCACTCCTTCTCTGTCACCGAGTAGTTCCTTTCGGCCGGCGTCAACGAATGACTCGCGAACGCAACCGGTCGGAGAGTGCCTCCGTGCTCCTGAAGCAAAATTGCACCTAAGCCTAGGTCGCTTGCGTCTGTTTGAATCACAAACTCCCTATTCAAATCGGGCAGCTGCAATTCGGACGTGTCAGCGAGCACCTTCGTGAGGCCCCGCAGTGCCGCCTCCTGCTCTTGTCCCCAAGTCCACCGTTCGTCTTTCCTCAAGAGCTTCGTCAAAGGCGCTTGCACTGCCGCGCAGTCTGGAATGAATTGGCGATAAAAGTTCACCAATCCCAGAAAGCGCCTTAGTTCGCCGATATCTTTTGGCGACGGGTACTTCAGTATAGCCTCGAGCTTATCCTTACTCGGCAGGATGCGGCCGTTGTCCAGCATGAATCCCAACAGCGCTATTCTGCTCGCAGCTATCTGAGCTTTGTTCGGATTCAGCGTGATACCCGCGGACCTCAGCCTGTCTAGGACGTCTCTCAAGTGGTGCAAGTGCTCCTCGAATGTTTTCGAATAAACCACTATGTCATCCAGATATGCGAGGGCATGTTGCCACTTCGCGTCTCCTAGCACTCGGTCCATCAACCTTTGATAAGTAGCGGGAGCTCCGACCAAACCAAAAGACATTCTTTTAAATTGAAAGAGCCCCCGGTGACAAGTGAAAGCCGTTTTCTCTTTGTCACGCTCGTCCATTTCGACCTGAAAGTATCCACGACTAGCATCGAGCGTCGTAAAGTACTTCACCCCGCCTAGGTTAGACACTAAAGAGGAAATGGAGGGTAGAGGGTACGCATCCTTCTTCGTAACCTCATTCAGCCTGCGGTAGTCTACACAAAGGCGATAGGTATCGTCTTTCTTCGGGACTAGAACTACCGGGAAGCCCAATGGGCTGTTCGACCTTTCCACCACACCTGTGTCGATGAGTTCGTCTAAGGCGCTATCCAGTGCTTTCCACTTAGTCAAGCTAATCGGCCGAGGATTACATTTCCATGGCGCAGCGTCACCCGTGTATATCCTGTGCCTGACTAGCGTAGTGCGGCCCGCACGGTCAGTGAAAATCGCGTCGTATTCGTACAACAGCGACGACAGTCGTGCCCGTTCTCTCTCCGGCATATTGACATCTGACAAAAGCGGGTGCGTTACTCCTCGCAGAACAGTGGCGCACTGTTGTGCCACCGTGTCTCTCTCCTCGCCTGCGCCGATTACGGTTCGCTCGCTTGGCTGTGGCCGGGTGTGGCCCACTCGCGCTGCGCCCGGAGACTGTCGTGTCTCCGCTGCCACGGGCGCTTTTGCGAAAAGCTTTAAAGCACCCTTCCGTTCTCTCGGTAACCTCCGTTGCCGATGTCTATTATGATGCCCGACTTGACGAGAAAGTCTCGACCCAAAATAACAGGCACTGATAAACCCGGGAGGTGTACGAGGCATTGTCGCTTGACGCGTTTCTCCCAACGGATCACTAACCTAGCTGCACCACTGGATTGTGCTGTGCCGGAAGCAAGTCGGAAGGTGGTGCCATAATCTCTCAAGCGGATGTTGTTCTCGCGGACATGATGCAACACCTCGTCACCAAATAATGAAGCGCTTGCTCCGGTATCCAATAATGCAGCGAATTTCTTTCGGGCTATCGTTAGCTCGATGAACGGCGCCTGCGAGACCGCAACACCTCCTACGCGACAAGCCGAAGGCGCAAGTAATTCGATACCACCGGCTATGTTTGACATCGCCGCACGGGACCCAAGGTGGATCACCGGCGGCCTCGCCCGTTTCCCAAGCCGCGCGCTCGGCCTCGGCCCGGCGTGCGGCCGCAGTCTCGGGCGATGTGCCCTGGTCGGCCGCATTGGTAGCAGCGGCCGCTGAAGCCTCGGTGGCCTGGGCGGCCGTCGCTCCACTCCGGCCCGCCGTAGCCTCCTTGAACTGCGGTCGGCGTGTGCCGCTCCTCCAGTCTCGCATCGGCCTTTCGTTCCTGTCGCGGCGCGCTGAGTGCGGCATTAGTCGGCGCTGTTCTCAGCGCGTAGGCGTACGGGTCCAAAGCGCGGTCTCATAACTCCCAACTACGCTGGACCTGCTGCTCCGCGAACGATGCCGACGCGCCGACTCTAGACGAGTGGCAAGTGATCGCGCCGCCGTTCCACACGCAGCGAGGCTCGAGTGACAGCGCCGCGGGTGGAGGCGGGTGGTATGCTCGCGCCGCGAGAATGTCTCCCTGGATGCGCTTCGCCTCGGCGGCGAGTTCTTCTAGGTCTCAAAATCTACGCCCTCTGAAATAGGCCGCGAAAGTGGGGTGCGCCTGCCGTGTGACGCGCTCAACTTTCTCTTCATCGGTAGCGAGAGGGTTGGCGAGACGATAAAGTTCGTCCATCGCTCGAACATATTCCAGCAGGGACTCGTCCGGATGCTGGGTACGAAGCTCCAGCTCTCTCCTCAAACGCCACTCGTAATTGGCCGGAAGAAATTCTTCGCGGAAGTTCGCGCGGAACTCTTCTACTGTGCGGCATCGGTGTCCGGTCAGTCGGAACCATCGAGCCGCCTGGTCGGTCAGTGAAACCGGGATCACGCGCGCAACAAGTTCGGCGTCTGAAAGCCCGGTTGCCTGCTGGTAATACAGTAGACGGTCGAGGTACTCACTCGCACTCGTGCGATCGTGGTACCCACTGTAGGTAGGCATGTCTACCTTAATCCGTGGTCGCTCGCTCTGCGACGAGGCCTGCATTGTGCCTTGCAGGGCGCCGGCTAAGCTCTGCATGATTTACAACGCATTTTGCAGCATTGCCTCGCTAGACGGCAAACTCTCGCCCAAAGGGCCAGATGCCTCCGCCGTCGGGGTTGAGCTATTTAGTGGTATGTGTGCCTCTGTGTCCGCGTCGCGATGCGGCGAGGCGCCCGACGGGGTACGCCTCGTATTGGGGTTAATCTCTGCCCACGTGGCATTCGCGCTAGCCTGACTGTTCCGCGTGAAACACTCAAAACCAAAGCTGCTGGTATGTTCAGCAGCTGCCGCCGCGTTAGCAATAGGCTGCTGACTTTGCGTCGCTACATTCGACAACATGAACAAATCTGAGAGGTCAGACAAGCCAGCCGCCATTGTTCGCTGAAACGTGGGTAGTCCTAGCGCGAACACACACCAGAAGACGCGCCGTGTTGCCGAATTCGATCCACTTTGGTAGCGCCAAATGTGGGGGTTCCACTCTGCGTGCGGCTAGGGCTGAAGGCGAGCTCCGGATCTAGCCCCACGCAGTCGCTCCGTGGTACTCCCAACCCGTAGCGCGGGAATCGCGGCTACGCCGGGTTCGGACGAATAAGGCAACCAGCAGTGTCAACGGTAACAATGTTTATTGCTATTTGCAATATCAAACACTCGCAGAGGGACGTCCTCTCAGTAAAAGTAGTAAAAGGCTTGCCTCGTTGTCTGGGTGGGTCAGACAAACGAGGTCACTCACGGGATGCGGCAGGTGCTGTCCAGGCGGTCCAAGGCGTCGGCGTCCCAAGAGAGGGAGTCTCCCTCGGTCGCGCGCTTTTATGCCTTTTTACCTTGTTGCGAGGGGAAGTCCTCCTCGCCCGCCGGATACGTTTCCCTTTCCCGTGAGCCGCGTAGGAGAAGGGGAGTACGCGCGCCATAAGAGCGACGAAGAAACGGAGGGCGCGTAGTGCCTCTCTCCCCTGTCTACGCCGGCACGACCCGTCGCCATGTGCGAACGGGTCGCCGCGGGTACGCGGGAGGGAATGGAGGCGCGTGCTCCCCACAGTGGTGAATAGGCTAAAAGAACAGTGCCTCTCAGACATGCCATGTGCGTCAAATCCAGATGTCGCCAGCGTGGTGATGGTCGGTGGCTTCATTGTGAGAGCGGCAAGCGAAAACATCCCCTGTGCCGAATGCGTTGCAATGCTACAAGGAACCAAAGCAAACACTCCCTTCCTTGGCCTTATCGCACATCAAGATCGCGGCGGGCTCATGTATCCAAGCCAAAAACTCGTGAAACTTCTTGTACGCCTCAGAAAATTTGTCGACAGCGTGTTCCCGCATAGAAAATCATTCTCAAAACCACTCAAGGTTTGCGTGGAAAGGAGTGTCGAACTCCTCGTGGGACTACCACTTCTGTGATGTGGCAAAACAGACACCGTTCACCGCAGAAGGCTTTTGCGTCTCATAACTACGAAGTTCATCAAGGCACTTTTCAGTAACTATGCACTTGGAACAACTGACAGACATGCCATGGTCAAGCTGCTGGAGCGCAAACCTATTTCACGAAGAGTTATTAAAATGTAGACTCAAATGTCTACGCGTTTTGCCGCTGCAGTGATAATTCTCGCGCAGGACATTTGAACGACACGCTCACGGCCATCAAATTTAAGTGTGAAGAAGTGGACGTGCTCAGTTGCCACAAAGAATATTAATGCCTCAAGCCTGGCCATCCTTATCGCCAAACTTCTTTAGGGCTGGGATCAAAAATCTATGGGCACTTTGCTGAGCTAAACTGTGATAGGCGAAAGCCTACCAATGAATGCCTCTGTTGTCTGAACTGTTCTGCGAACGGACGCCGCCGTGGCCGCGAGCATGGGATGCAATCCCAGCCATATGCCTGCAAGGTTTGTCGCCGATGTCCACACGCGCATGTCCGCGCTCTCCCACGTGCCCACTCGCACAGCGCTACTGGCATGACGCCTCGTCTCCTCGCTCCCCTCGCCGGTGATCACCGCCTTCCTGCATTCACCACAGACTGCGTCACCACACTCATGAGCGACTAAAGGCTTACGCCTAAGAAACTTTGCTCGATGCGCGCAACGCGTTCTCTCTGAAAGTGACCTGTGCTACATTGCTATGAGCACGCGTGACCCGATCGAAAGCATCGCTACCTCAACACACATGAGCGATTGCGTGCGACTTCCAAGAGACATGCTGCCGAACTCGAACGCTGCACATGGTTTGACGCGTTCTCTTGCGAGAGAGAGTGTCAGTGAATGCGAAATATAGCAATTCTTCCTGGAACTGCTGGCAGTGCGAACTGCGCATAAGTTAACTTCACGTGTTACACCAGGACAATTGTGTTCTGTGCGATCAGTGAGCTCGGTCGACCAAATAGCACTTCAAAACAAACTGTAATTAAGCGCTATTTCGTTCCAGCGCGGCCGACGAGCAAGCAGAAGCAACAAGCGATGGACTAGTAGAGACTCGACGATCTCCTGACGGCTGGTGCATTGGCGGAGGCACCGACATCACAAGCTAAAACGTAAGGCCCAAGTTTATTTTAGAGTGCGTGTGTCGATTGTATGCATGTTACCGTGCATGTCACTGAAAAGCGTAGGTTAAGGTAGCCAGTTATTTAGTGTTCTTTGAAAAAACGCATTTGCCGCATAGTGAAAAAAAAGTCTTGAACAGTAACGCAAAGCTGATAAGACGTATACAATGCATGATCTACCAGCACCGTGCTGCATAATATAAGAAGCGGGCAAACAGTTGCGATAATAAAAGTGACTAACGAACGAATATATATATATATATATATATATATATATATATATATTAAATACGCCCACGAGAACGCTCGCTAGCAGACGGCCCCGCATACCAGCGCTATCAATGCGCCGCCGGAAGCAGCCAACCGCCGCCGCCAGAAGTTGAGAAGGCAACGAGCGCCGCCTTAAGGAATTTATGCTGAACTAAGGGAACTGCCACCGCAATGGGAAAGCGAGCAAAGCGGCTGGCATCTAGTAAAGGAGGCATTGGTCAGATAGAGCGGCTCTGCAGCAGTTCCGGTTTCAGCTTAGTAAGCCATGTCAAGACAATCCAGCAGCTGATTTGTTTCTTCGCGCAAGACGCTGCGAGCAGGCCGCGTTTTTCGTTTGTGCGACTGGTGTCGCACAAACGCGGCATACGTAAACATCGCGTCTAGGGTCTAATGGCGCCGACAGTGCCCGCGCAGACTGCGCTGGGGAATGCCGGCAAGCGGGTGCCGGGAGGCCTAAGATTTGTCGCCTTCCGATGTGCTCCCTACTGACGCGGAAAATGTTCTGCCGAGACCTGCGCAGTGGTTGCATTGCGATTCCGGACATCGTCTCATTTGACAGTTTCATAGGTGCTGACACTGCTGTATTGACATGCGCAGAACTTGACGACAGCAAGATCATTCGTTAGGGTTCTGCTGCACCGCCGGACGATGACTTTGAGTCGGGAGATGACGCACCATGTGCTACGCTGCCGTCGCATGCGGAGCGTGTACAAGCAGTGACTGTGCTTTCAGCCGCCAATAGTGACCGTACGACCCTCTCCGAGATTCAGGCTTATCTGATTGCGCATAAACAGAACAGCATGCAACGGCGCATTCACGATTTCTTCCAAGCCTACTGCCGAGCCCGAATAAGTGCGTGGAAATAAAGGATTTTTTTTTTTTCTTAATCTACTTTTTCGGACACCTGTTTATTCGGACATTTTCGCAGTCCCCGTGAGGTCTGAATGAACGGTCGGCGACTGTATCACAGTATTTTACTCAAGCGTTTCACTACTGCGAAAAAACAGAACACGAAATTTTTTGAGCATTTATCTCGATTGACAATGAATTCTAACATTTACAACACACGTCCCAGAGAAACATGGTATGTCCCTAAAGAGCGCACTAACTACGGTGAACAAATGTTACGCCATGCACTGCCATCTTTGTCAAACTCATTAGAAACTCAATAAACACCTACCTCTCCTTTCAATGGGCTCATTGTGAATTCCTTTTCTTTTTCTTTTTTTGTTTTGCTCTGGTATACACTGACGCCATGAATCCTTAACGAATTTTCTCTGCTTGTCAATAACTTATTATATACAGATGTGAATTTCAAGGCTGTAATGTTTGTATTATATCATACTATTCACTTTCTGTAATATAATTTCTTGCAGCATCCTATTGTTGATTTTTTTAGCCGTATGCATTTCTGTTATACGATGTTCACTAATGTTCACTTTTCTTTCTCGTTTATCCATTCTTGTATGTTTGTGTTCTCTTTATAGTGCACAGTGCCAATTCTGTAGGGGGTAAAGACCCCGTCAAGCCAAATTCACTTGGCTTTTTGTCTGTACTCCTGTCATCTGTACATGTATAGAGGCAAAATACACTTGAATTGAATTGAAAGAGAAACCTGCTAGCGGTGTTTGCTCCGTCTTCCATGAACTACCGATACTCCCCACAGCCCCGCTGTTCTGAGGGTGCCGCTGCAAATGTGAACAGCAGCGCTTCCATCAACTATCGACAGCACCCCCCCCCCACTGAGTGTTGCATGCATGCAACACTCAGTGGGGGGGGGGGGGGGGTGCTGTAAAACTCTCAAAAATGTTGAAAAACCCTTCCAAAAGTGAACAAACACGCGGGATAGCGAAAAGATACGGGTAGGGCCATAGAGCAAACATAAAATTGTAACTACATTGTAGCTCCCATTGGTCTCGCTTTTTTGGCGGGGCCATGTTTTGGTTTCGATTGTAGGTCGACCCCCCAACTTCAGACTCAAATTTTAAAAAAGTGGTCGACTTACAATCGTGTAATTACGGTAACTCTCCATGCAAAAAAAAAGTGTACCCCGTCCTCTGTACCTGAGTCAATAAAGGCTTTGACTGGGTGCCCATTGACACGGCAGTTGATGTACAGCATCACAACTTGGCCGAAGCTCTCTGGGTGGTACTCCATCGCTGCCTCCATGTTGGAATCAATGTTCTGCTGCCTGCAAGAAGCAACACAAAACAAATTGACAAACATGAAGCACACCCAGAAAACACACAAAAAGCACTAAATTGCAGATCAATGTCTTAAAGCAAACTTGTTACTGTAACTAGAACTGCCTCCAAAAAGGCAAACCTAAACAATGAGCATGCCAATGTGATAAGTGCATATTATAATGTCTGCAACTATCCAAGTAATCAAGAGCCCTAGTGTGCATTCCAAAGCAGATGAGTGCAGCGCTTCTTAACGAAATACAGTCAACGTCCAATTTTTCGGGCTCCCTAGGGACTGCGGAAACTTTTGAAAAGTCAGGCAGTCCAAAGAAATGAATGCAGGCATTTTACTGTCTTCAAGGGCTCAAGATGCCACAGCCACGTCCAAAATGCAGTCGAACCTTGTTATAATGAAGTTGAATGGGAAGCCGAAATGATTTCATTTCATCCATTACTCCTTATACCGACTATTGCCCTCTACTGCAGTGTATGCCCAATGGTAGGCACAACTTTGAACACGCAAAGAAGACTATGCCTCTGCAGCCCACCGAACAGCTACGAGGCTGCGTATGTAATGAAAATTCCATAAAACAACAGCAAAAGACTCTCCAGCATGTGCAACATGCCACTCTTTAGCACCTGACGTGACAGGTGTTAAGATAGCGTCCTATAGTCTTTCGCTTCCTACTTGGCTCACTCATATTGTCGTGAAACTGGCAAAACAGCAACATAGTGGAAGGGAACCGCTATCCCGATGCGATGCAAATGAACTCCACCGTGGTACAGCAACACATCGCACACAACACAGTGTGCCGACTACGTATGCAGCCGGGGCAGTGTTCTCAGGCAACCTCCATGACTTTCAAAATACAGTGGGAACCCGCGATCACGAAATACCGCAACAACGAAATTCTCGCGACAACGAAACATTTTCATATCCCCGACGAACGCCCGTAGGATTCAATGCATTTCGTACCTCTCGGCAATGAAATGTTGTTGTACTGCAATCCCGCATCAACGAAATTTGCCGGAACATACCTCCACATATAGCGCAAGGCTGGCAGGCTCCAAAATGTGCTCAAATGCGATTGTCTTGCACTAAAATTGCATAAAAAACTTCGACATTACACTTGTGTTAATGCCGCCATTTTTGTTCACAAGAACAACCAAGCACCGGAAGCGATCAGTGCGCTGGAAACACGTCATGGCCGCCATCTTGTTTGTTGATCGCCCGTTTGAAGAGGCACCATGAGCGGCACGCACTTGCTACCGACATGTGACGATGGCGTTTGCATGCCTACTAGGCGAGATCGTCGATCGTTGTTCGAAACGCACGTTCAGTTTGCGTTCCCACAGCTGATGACTCAGCGAAGCCTAGGCCAATCGCGTGAGGCGAACCTGAACACAAACTTGACGCACATTTTGAACGGCAATCCCCGATCGTGGCAGTGCACTGCGTAATGTGTGCACCGTTTAGAAAAATGCAGCAAAAACAAAGAAATCTACGTCCCACCTACATGGAATTGTTTATGGCGCATGAGATGGCGGTTGCGGCATTTGGAGTGTCACGCATCGGGCCATGATTGAGCGATCGTCTGGGAATACACATCCCTTGCCTCAAGAACACTGGTTTTCGTGCCACCTGACAGACATTGTGTGCGGATTCGGTGCCGGATGTAGATTTGTGCGAAAGGGCTGTTATCTAGATTGTATGCCTTCACGTACATGAGATACGATCACTTTTGCGATTGGCATCAGACGTGTCGACGCCTACGGGCAACAGCGTACGATGGAGAAATGCTGCTGCATGGGCTGTTGCTCTGCGTCCAGTGCCGAGCTACGCAAAATCTCGCAAAGTGATCACATCGCCGAAAGCAATTGACCGAGAATACTGCACTACGGCAGTACTGCCAGTGCTCGTCGACGCATGCGGCACACTTTGTACGGTCGACAATGCGGTTCTACATCCTCAAGCAAAGCAATTTGGACAGTAAAGTTTTGTTCTGCGATGCACTACCCATCTGTGCTGTCTCTTTTCGCAACAACGAAATTCTAGCGAAAGCGAATTTTTTCATGTTCCCCGCTGATTTTGTTACTGCAAGGTTCAACTGTACTTTCACTTTCCCGAGGTTTCGCAAACCCATCTAAGTATACAGCCGACAGAGCTTAGCACAGTGCCAAAAATGCAGACGTGTTCAGCCCTTCAAAGCGAAACTATCTGATCCACCGCTTTCTCATGGCCCCGCATCTCCACTGTGTGAGCGCACCAGCTCGGCTTGGTCGGCTCGCGCCAGTTTCACACAATCTCAGAGGTCATGTGCCATGCTGTGTCGGCACAGCACGACGCAACACAGTGAAATAGAAATGGAGGCACTGGTCTTTAGCACACCGCCCGCAAGCATCATCATCTAAATGTGGCGAGGCAGACCCATGAGTCCAAGACTGCAATCTCAGAGGGTATGCCCCACACCTAGCTTCACCAGCTACGTGCTGCAGCAAGAGAGAGGTGCGACAAGATAGGAAAGAAGTGCTGGTTGTGGGCGGCCATTATGCACATGGCTATACGCAATGGCGAGGAAAACTAGTGTCACTCAGCGGAGTATTCAACGCTAGAATTGTGAACTGCCACGCCGAATGAATGCGGAACTTGACAAAAAGCTATAAGCTTGGTACGAAACGGTTGGTATTGTTGGTTTCAGAGGGGACTTTAGCTTCATTAGAATGAGGTTTTAAATACATGGATCTCAGGGAGGTTTCAAAGGGAATGGCATTTACTTCGTTATACAGTCAACGACCGATTTTTCGGAGCCTTTAGGGTACGTAAATACGTCCGAAAATTCAGGCAGTCCGAAAAAATAAATGCATGCGAAAAAAACCCCACCTTTTTTTCTTTTTTTCTCGAATCTAGAGGTAAAGGGCGAAGTACCAATCTTCCGAAACCCTGCCAAAGCATCAATGAAGGTGCTATAAAAAGAGGCGTTCAATAACTCTGTATGCAGCCAACTGCCGGTTTATTATGTACATGTGCATCGTCAGGCAGCCAGTGTTATTGCTGCTGTGGCTTGAAGAACTTGTTGATTGTTGTTTGGACAGCGTTCCGGTTGCATGCGATCATATTCGCCTCGATCTGAGCAAGGGTCATGTGGTCATGTCAGCACTGTACACCGATGAAAAAGTCAACAGTGCTCGCGTCAACTCGGCACTTGTAGGCGGTGCAGGCATTGGCTCCTCATTTTCAACATCGAAGTCTTCTGAATCCCTCACAACCTGACCGACTATTCCCTCGTCAGTCAGTTCTGCGCAGAAGTTGAGCTCGTCAGCGTCAACAAACTGTTCAAAAGTTATTTCCGTGGGTATGGTACTGCTTTCCGCGCTTCGATGCCATCGGCGAGGACGACGAAGACGGAATGGGAGCCATCGAAGGCAAGCGAAATCCTCAAGTTGCGAACAGTGGAGTTCGCTGACGAGCGTCGAAGCACCTCGGCCTAGCGTCGCAGAGCACACTTGACACAACAGCACAACCACACACCGCACTAGCCAAAATGTGGCCTGCGCAAACAAACGAAATAGAGCCGCTCTGGAAACTCCGCCGGAAGCGGAAGTGTGGCCATTTGCGGCGATGAACATAGCCAGCGTGGCCAGACCAAATCGGTGTGTGACGGCTAGATTCGGCTAGTTATGGTTCAAAGCAGTGATATGGTTCGGCTGCAAGTCAATTTCCTTCGCAAGGACGCTGCGCGAGGAGCCAAAGGATCTTCCGTCGCGTCAAAAAGTCCGGAAAATTGGACGGCAGTGGGTTCGAGCGTCCGAAACTTCAGATGTCCTTATACACTGATTCTATGGGGCTTGTGGCGGTGCCGCGAAGACGTCCGAAATATCAGGCATGTCTGAAAATTTGGGCGTCCGAAAATTCAGTCGTTGACTGTATTCGTTCAGTTGTTATATCCTGTCTTGTTGTAGTAAGGTTCAAGTGTAGCTCTGAAGACCTGCCAGTGCACTTATTAGGCGTCTCGATGCTCATACTGTGGTAGGTGATGGTGGGTGCATGCGTGAATAATTAAAGGGACGATATTGTACAAACGCACCGAGTTGTTAGAGTAGGTCCTTCTGATCACTAATTGATACATCTAATTGCTCCCCGTAAAGCGTGTAATTTATTATAAGGTTTTAAAAATGTACATCGCTGCCGATCACAGCACACTGCTCGGCGGAATTTTCAGCCACCCCTGCCCATATGACATAAATACCCCGATTGACGTCATGGGCGAGCTATCCGATTGGCTGCCCAGGTCACATCATCGACAATTTTTCCACCTTTATGGTGAACAAATGATGTTCGTAACAGCTGGAGTGTTAGTTAATTTGTTTCTATAAAAAGAAAGTAACGGAAAGAGAATTCACAAGAACAATTTATCGCTATACTTAAGCACTTCTGGCACACAGCAAGCGTCGTCTGCTTGTGTTACAATGTGCTCCATTTTGGCGAGAGCTCCGCGATCAGGTCGGTCTCAGTCTTTTTGTTGCATTGTGGACTGCAAATGTAGCGACTGGCAATATGTCAAGCTGCGACATTGTGTCCCTCTGCAAGGCAGCAGATGAGCGGACTGGCTGCAGCGCATCGGACTGCCGCTATCCAATCGGTGCCAGGATTTGCGTGTTTGCAGCTGTCATTTTACACCGGAAGATTAAAAATTAAATTAAATTATCGGGTTTTACGTGCCGAAACCACTTTGTGATTATGAGGCACGCCGTAGTGGAGGCCTCTGGAAATTTCAACCACCTGGGCATCTTTAACGTGCACGTAAATGTAAGTACCACCGATGTTTTCGCATTTCGCCTCTATCGAGATGCGGCCGCCGTAGCCGGGATTCGATCCCGCGACCTTGTGCTCAGTAGCCCAACACCATAGCCACTGAGAAACCAAGGCGGGAACACAGGAAGATTACTAATCCAATAGCGTTTCGCCAGTCCGCTATTAGGGTAAACACAAGCGCAAGGGAACAGGACCTGGCCGTTTGACCCTGTCATTTCACGGGATGAGCAGAAGAGCAAATGTGAATGGTCTGCACGGTGCAGCCACCTGCTGGCTCAGAGCTTCGTTACAGCAGCAGTAACGAAATGTATTCTTTTTTGCTGCTGGTGTAAATTTTTCGCAGGAGTGTAATAGTTAACACATTGTTTTTGTAAATGTTCAAAATGTTTTACATTTGGTTAGAGCAATGTTAGCACTTTGTTTGGCTGGTTAAGCTCTGCGCCAACTAATGGCTGGACCATGCAGACTGATCAGGCCGCTCAGATATGTCTACACTAAAGTTCCTTCATGACCTTGAGTTTGAAACACCCAGCTCACCTGTGGTTACCAGAATACCAGACACATTTGGCGCTGTGACAGAATGCTTGCAACGCATGCTGCTTCGATAGCTCTTGCTTGGGGTCGACTGCCAAGCAGCTGGCGGAGAGTTTAGAGAGTCGCGCTCGCTCCAAGAGAACCGGAAATGGGCGACACGATGTGCCATCATGATGCAGAGCCAGTGAAGGCGGAGCTTAGTCTCAACCACTCGGCAAAAAAGTTGAGGAGAAAATGCATGACTATAGAGGAAGGTAACTTGTAATTGTTCATAGCACTCTTAATATGAGACGTTTCACACAAATTGTGGTGTGAATGATTAACTTTAGCTGCACCCTACACGTCTGCAAAATTTGTCTGAACCGTTTCAGAGTCCCTTTAAGGAACATATACTATCTTCTGCATCAGTGGCCCCTTTCCACTTTTGACATGCTTCGCCGCAATACATTGCATAAGCATGACCGCGTAACAGCGCTGTATTGCGGAGAAGGTGACTTTTTGGGCACGGGCATCATTTGTGCCATGCTTTCCATGCTTTGAAGCCATCGGCGAGGACGATGATGGAAGAGTCGGCACCACGGCGTTAGAAGTATTTTAGGTGGACAAACGGCACCTCCGAAAAGGGGGAACTTCGGTCCGCGTCTAGTGCAGAAGGCCCGAGATGGCGCCACAGTACTCGTGGCCGATGCGAGGTGTTATGCGGGGTCGCTTCGGTGCCGTGAACACCGCTCGAAACAAATAAAAGAACTCAGCCTTCACTTTATGACGAGCGCAAAAAGGTAAAAAGGGTGAACAAATACGATATTTTGGGGATACAGCCATAGATATCTGTTCAATATGTCAATTCACCACCTCGAATGTTTGCGATAGGGGATGTCTTCGCATTTGGACACGTGAAATCGTGCATTTAGGAATATGACAATGAATAAGTCGCATTGAAATATGACAGAAGTTAGTTTTGTTTGTCGAAGTAATGTTTACCTAGTTAGACAAAAATAACGTATTGGCCGCAGTATTACAGCAGCAAAACGTACTGTCGATTGCTGTCTCGGACATTCGAAGCAATTAGCGGTCATTGATTACGCATAAAACATGCGTGATGAATACAACCTTTGTTATTGCTAGCTTGTTTCACTTAAAACGGTGAATTTTAGCGAAGTGAGTACAGTCGAACTTCGATATATCGAACAGCGCGGTGATCGCAAAATAGTTCAATATAGCCAGAATTCGATATATGAAATCCCGTAGAAAACGCGTCAGAAACTAGCACAAATCAATCAATGAACCAATCGTGGCGCAATAGATACTCACATGAAGCTTCAAACAAAGTATTTATTTCGTTCACTGAAAGTGCTGAAGCAGCGTAGCCTGCTTCATATTGGCAACCGCGTGCTTGACCACGGCGTCCTCAACATAGTCCAAACGGTCCACAAGAGACGGTCCAGTGCTTTCTATTGCGCCGCAGTAGCGGCGTACAACGGCCAAAGCAGCTACAGCCTCAGTTGCAGTCGGGAGCGGGGCAACATCAGCGCTTGCTGGATCAGCCTCGGCAGCGTCTTCGTTTGGCCACTCAGCAGTCACTTCTGCCGCGATCTCCACGTCTGTTAACTCCGCCACTGTTCCGGTGCTGTCGTTACCGCCAACGAAGTCCTCAATGCACATGCTGTGTGGCTCAGCACCGACAAAGCGCTCCAACTGGCTCCACGGCCGCCTCGATCACGCGCGCACGGCGGGGGCGCGGGCGTGCGTGATTGAGGCGGCCGGGCTGGCTCACGGCCGGGGAGCGCGCGCGCTCCCCTCGAGACCGGCCCAGACCGGCCGTGGCTGGCTCCAAGCCGCCGCGTGTGTACGCCGCTACGTCCAAATGGCGCCCTCGGCGCAACCGATGTGGGAGCTGTCGTACGCAGCAGTCTGGAACGCCCATGGCGCCGCCGCCATCTTCGAGAGTGTTGCGGGAAAGCTCGCCTCCTGTCAACAGAGCGCACTTGGTCTGGGGCGGCAGAGTTCGATATATCCATTTTACATCCGGCCCCGTTCGAAATAAAAAATTAAAAATGCATGCGATTTTCCACGTGATATAGAAAGTGTTCGATATACGCAATAATTCGATATATCGAGGTTTGACTGTAGTATGAAAACACACATGAAAAACACACGTGAAAAATATGAGTAGTATTGAAAACACACGTGAAAAACAAAAACTATGACTTCAACTTTGAGGCAGCAACATCATTGGACTAGTTTCGAAAGCTTGCGCAACTTTTGAGATTTGTTGCTCTCAATCTTTTTGAGTTGCTTGCAATATTGCCACATCCACACTCCTACATAGTAGTGAAGAACTTGTGCCATGAAGCTACTTTATGTTCCTGACATGGAAATGACAGGTTGTAATTATCTAACACAAAGTCAATAGTTAAGTCATACGCTTGCTTATCGCTAGCGTGCTTCTGAAATTTTCTTTCAGTTTCTTTCAAAAGATGAAATAGGGCAGCATTTGGGTGTGTCAGTCGTCCTCTTGTTTTCAAAACTACAAGAGCTGCTTCAGCTCTTGATAGATCACCTGTTGCAGTCAATCCAAGCTTGTACAGTGAACAATTTGTGTTTTTTAGGACTTTCCTACACAGAAACCCACATAGATAGTAAATTATGCAGTCGGTGATGCTGTCTGATGCAGGTACAAAGTCAAATACATCATCGCACTTAATGCCATCTTGCACGAATCCGTCAAGCCTACTCTTCAGCTCATCCAAAGTGATTGACTGAGCACATCTTCCTCAAAAGCTGACGTCAAATCAGACAAGCTGAGGAGACGTGGCTCTTCACTGGGCAGTAACTGGCAATTTCCGTACTTAGGTGCCTTTACGAGACTGTAAATGGATAGCATGCTGTACACCAAAAAACTTTTCCAGAGCGTCTTGGTTAAACTTTGCAGTTAACAAATATTTGAAATCACATTTCTTTAACAAGTAGTTTGAGAGCTGAATTGTCGACAGAATAGTCACTCGCAAGCCCTCAGCTGTAGTTTGTGAGAGAAAACTTTGAGGGAGAATTCGTCCTGCCTTGACCTCTTCCTCCCAATCATTAAGCCACTGTAGAGAGGATTCCAGCACTTCAAAATCCTTTCCGCCTAATCTAAGACCTTCCTTAGGGTGTCTGCAATTCATGGCATCAAAAAGGTTGTTAATTCGCACTGTGAAATCGACGGTGCCTTTGACATTTTCAAGGCCCGGTGTACCTTTGTTAGAATACAACTCTAAACCTTTCGCAACACTAATACTAATTTCACGGCTTGTTCACACGAATAGCACAGCTTGTCGTCGCACAAAAAGAATGAAAACAAGGGCGCAACGTGGCACCAACTGCTTCGACTTGACGGGGACCGCTCGTCCACAAATGCGCAATAGGAGCCGGCTCGCCCGATTTGTCGGCCCTGCGACCACTCCTGCCATCTGGTGGCGTGATGGAGCGGAGGTACCAAAGTTCAACGCAGCGAGTGCACGGCGACGGCGCTCCGTCCCACCTGTACTTCTAACACCGTGGTCGGCACCATTACTGACAGCAGCGAATCCTTTCAATGAAAAACACAGCATGGAACAGCAGAAAGTTTGGTTGAAGCGGCTAGGCCTAATGTTCAATTATTTCTTTCTTCTATGACGGGCACGATCGCAAATAGGCGAGGTTAGCACAGGTTAGCACAGTGGGTTGCAGAAACATAATTGCCTGAAGTGTGGTCTTTACATCAACCTTTTACACAAGTAGCATGCCCTCAGCAGCTCTGGGACGCATGCCCAAAACGCTGACAGTTGAAGCATCGGCGCGGACTGGGAATTGGCGGCTGTACGCGAAGGTTACAATATCCAGTCTTTATTGAATCAGGCAGTTCACTTGTTCCAAACATTATTATTACATGCCTTGTTGGAATTTTTTTGTCATCGCGCCTTAAGTTAATTTGTTGCACCTTTACCATGCTTTGGTCTCGCCATCCATCCAACAGCTCGCTTTCACTGAGTTCAAGGACGTTGTCATCAAAAATGGCACCCCGCACAGTTTTCATTGACTGGTGGGGGCCTACAGAGACAGGAATGTCACCAAACGCAACAAGTTTTGTTAGTTTGCTGTATTGAAGCTTGTCAAGCACTTCCAGAAGTTCACTGCTTCCCATCTTAGTTACTTTGTAACCAGAGCCGATTGCTTCTGTCAGACATTTTGCAACAACAAATGGGGATATTGTATGAACTGTCTTGGTTTCATGTTGGCTATGTATTACATGGTACTTGGGAAATATTTCTTTTGGTTTCATCAGAAAGTTGAATGTTTCATCGGTGCAGCCCGTATTCAGGGTGTGATCAGGGAGTGGGGGGAAACTAGAAGCCATATGCAGCATTACTGTATTCGGCAGGAATGCCCGCCGCCCACCTCGAAGCCCAACCTGGGGACATCACAGGATTAGAAAAATTATATTCTGCGTACGCCAGCGGGACGTTCCCACTATAACCTAATACAGTGAAATCTCGTTGATACGATTCGGCTAAATACGTTTTTCGGCATAATACGTTTTTTTTTTCGTTCCCGGCCGATGCCCTATAGAGGTAAATGCATTTTTGTACGGCTAATACGATCGTATTTCCACGTCGGTTTGGATAATACGATCCCGGAAACGTCTTCTGTATGATGATAACATCAGAGCCAGTCCTTTGAAGCGGGTGGGCAGAGCTACTGAAATTAACATCGAGCGAAACGACAGGCACGGCGGACTAAAGACGCGGCGACGCGCGCTTTGTATGCTCGAGGCTTGGCCTGGCTCGGCTCGGCTAGAGTCCGGCCGTGCTTCTGCGCAGCGCCTGCAGCAGTGTGGCGGCCTCTGGGAGCAATTTTCGCAAGCTCGCACACCAAACGAACCGCATCGTCGGCGCGGTTGAGGCGCTATTGGCGTTTTTCCGCGATGTGATGCGGAGCGCTGATTGGCCGGAGCAGCGCGTTCAAATCCCGCGGGGTAAAGCGCGCCTACCATTGGCTGCTGCGCCGGCGGCGGCGGCTGCTCAAATCCCGCGGGCTAAAGCGCGCCTGCCATTGGCTGCTGCGCGGGCGGCGGCGGCTCCTCCCTGTGATGGCGCGCTCGCGTCCCTTGCTCGCCTGCTTTCGAGCTGTTCATCGCCTAGCGCTATCTTTTAGATTATTTGCTCAGCTTTCTTTTTTTTTCGCTAGTTCTTCGCTGCACGCGATGCCGGCAAAGCCCAAGACAGTGCAGAGGTTCGGTGCACGGGAGCGCGATATGCGTCTTGTACGAGCATCGAACTTCCTATCTTCCGCAGCGAGTGCCGACTGCGTAGACGCTTTTCAGCGGCGAAACTGTGCTTTCGGCTGTCGCCAGTCGAAAATCCGACACACTGAGTGTGCCTGGAGCCGCAAGAGCTAATTAGAAGCTCCGCAGGAGCTTTCTAATAAAAAAAAACACGTGTTCAACTTTAAGGCCTGTTTTCTCGGAATGTATTTTTTCGCTAGTAGTGGTGCTAGGGAAGGCGATATCTCAAGAACCGCTTTTCAGATTTGTATGCCGTTTTTTTTATTCTGTTCCTGAGTGACTTTGCCAGGGGGTAACAGGCTTCTTTTTTTGAAAGTTGGTGCAGTTAATTTATAATAAGCAATTAATTTTTGATGAATGTGGTCATTACTGGCTACATCAAATTCAAAGTTGTCTTAAAATTTTTTGGAGGGGAAATTAAAGAAAAGGGCTCTTTAGCCCCCTGGGATATCTATCAAGGAATCATCACAGTGAATTTCAGCTTCCTACGATGTCCTGGCATTTCTCCAGGCTTTTCCTCAGGCATATACATGAATCACCTAGTTAAACCTCAATAACTCTGGAACTAATAAACATATCTTCATGAAACTTTGCAGTTCCTCATAGTTCGGTGGTGTGAACATATCCTGAAAGTTTCATCTGGATATCTTAAAAAATAAGAAAGTTCGGTCTCCAGGGTAGCCTCCCCCCTTAATAAAAGCAAGTTCTGTGCCAAGTATGTATTATTCGCGATCTTTTGGAGTCCGTTTTGGATAATACGATTTTTGGATAATACGTTTTTATTTTCGGTGCCCGTGAGAATCGTATCAACGAGATTCCACTGTATATATACACCCAAAACTGGATATATTACACAAGGTTAATTCTTGCCACCCAGAAAATAGGAAGGTAAAATAAATGAAAAGAAGACTGGAAAGATGGAAGAGTCTGAGATAAAGACGAAGATTGGAGAGGAGGACAGGAAAAGGCGACTGCCGATTTCCTCCAGGTGAGTCAGTCTGGAGGTGCCGTTTATGTGAAGCAGAGGCTGAAGAGGTGTGTTGCGAGGGCCTTAAGGTCCATACAGCCAGCATCAGCTCAACCCCCAGGATCCCCCTTTGCCCAGACACGCGACGCTACATGCAGGAGGGTCCAACCCTTGTGTGCTCGGGTATGTGGTGTCGCAACACACCAAACGCCTGCTGATGCAGACGCCCCTGCGGCTACAGCCTCAGTTGAAGTCGGGAGTGGAGCAGCATCAGTGCTTGCGGGATCAACCTCGGCAGCGTCTTCGTTTGGCCACTAGTTCTGCTGCGATCTCCATGTCCGTCAATCGAAGCATATGAAACACTGTCAATAACAAAGTCTTAAGTGGCATCTGCCAGGGCGTCTATAAGTGATCCGAGTGAGCCCGCACCGTTGCACGTCTTTGTGGATGCAAACTGCGCAAACCGCCAGTCCTTGTGAGGCGCAGCAGGCACAGAGCATGGCACCACAGACGAGTCAGTGCGGCAAATACAATGTGTCGTAGACATTGTCGAACTAGCCAAGCCATCGCGTACATAATCTGCTACGTTCAAATGGCGCCCTCGACGCAATCAATGTGCGCAACTACAGTGTGCAACAGTCGGGAACGCCCATCGCGCCACCGCTATCTTCGAGGGTGTTGCAGGAAAGCTCACCGCTTACCAACAGAGCACATGTGGTCTGGGGTGGCGGAGTTCGATATATAAATTTTACGTCCGACCCCGTTTTAAATAAAGAACTAAAAATGCATGCAATTTTCCAGGTAACATTGAATGTGTACGATATACGTAATAATTCGATATATCCATGTTCGATATATCGAGGTTTGACTGTAACGATCTTTATCCAGTTTTTCTGTCATGTTAACAACGCCTCAGTAGTACGCACTATTATGAAATCTGGGGATTCTTAGATTTCCGTGTATCCTTCACGGCAGCTGAAACAGTAGGCTAGCAGACAATAAGGCACAGAAAGCAGATGGTACGGTGCATAGGTTCAGGAAATGTGAGATGGCACGTAATAAAAGAATATGGGATCAGTCAGTCAGTCAAGAACTTTATTGAAGTCCTGAGGAGTTTCAATCCGTTGGAGATCCCACGCGGGAAACTCCTCCGGCAGAAACCGTAGGCGACGCCCAAGTCGGGACGGGAACGTGGTGACGCTCCGCCAGTTCTTGGGCCCTCTGGACGGCCTTGAGTTGGAATTTGAGGTCCGGGCTTTTGAGGGCTTCTTCCCATTCAAGCTCACAGGAGAGAGGGCCCTTTGGTAACGCGGTACACTGCTATAGCATGTGCGAGAGTGAGCAATAAAGTTCTGGGCAGTCTGGGCAATTTGCCGGGATTTCTGAATTACAGTGACTTAGTAGGCCTCGTGACAGATACGAGTCCGTTTGTAGCATTCGAAACGCGGCCGCCTGCGCGCGTTCGAGTTTGGCCTGTGGGAGCGGGAATTTGGTTCTGCCTTTCCGATAGTGGGAGGTGATTTCTTGGTAAGTGAGCAGCGGGTCATTAAACTGAATGTCCAGCCCCTCAGAGGCCGTGAGACCGTCGCGGCGGGCAAGTTCTAGCGCACGGTCGTGGGCCGTTTCATTGAGGTTAGCTTTTTGCGGGTGAATGTCTTTCCCCATGTGAGCGGGGAACCAGGAGAGGCACCGTTTGCTCTCTTTTGATCTCGCTAGTAGTATATGCGCTGCTTTTAGATACGTTGCTGCATTCGTAGGCCTGAATTGCGGCACGCGAGTCCGTGAAGACATAAGTAAATGTGGGGTCTGCCATGGCGATAGCTACGGCTATTTGTTCTGCTTTAGCGCTGGTGCTTGTTTTAACCGATGCAGATGATCGTAGCGTTCTGTTGCCGTCCACGACCACTATTGCGAAAGTGGATGTGCTGCCGTACTGGGCCGCGTCCACAAATGCGGTGGCTTCACGATCCGTGTTGATGCGGTCGAGAAACGCGTGGGCGCGGGCCCGGCGCCTACCCACGTTGTGTTGTGGGTGGATGTTTCTGGGAAACGGTGAGGCTTTGTATTTGTCTCTAATTTCGCTCGGTAGGGTAACCGTGTGCTCGAGATAGGGAAAAGGGGAGACATTGGCTTCATTTAGGATTAGCCTACCGGCTTTGGACGAGAATAGGTGGAGTATTTGTGCCATAGTCTGAGCCTCGATCACTTCGTCGATGTTGTTGTGCATGCCTAGCTGGTCAACCTTTGCTGTACTTGCTCTTTGTGGAATTCCCAAGACCTGTTTGATGCTCTTGCTCATGAGTGTGTTCTATTTTCGTCCAGTTGTGGGCAGAGGCGACGTAATTAATGTGACTCATAAGGAACGTGTGGTATACGTGCAGAAGGTTATCTTCGCAGAGACCCTTCCTGCGCCCCGAGACTCTGTGGATGAGTCTGATCATGTTTTCGGTTTTGGCGGTTAAGTGTTTGATCGTGTGTCCGTGGCATCCGGTGGATTCGATTAGGAGCCCAAGAATGCGTATGTGGTTGACTCGTGGAATCTGTTGTCCGTCTTTTGTGTGTAGTGCGAGCGGAAGTTCGTGTAGAAGTGTTAGGTAGAGGACTCCTTGGCAAGACTTGCGAAATAGTAATGGTTTCGATTTCTTTAGGGATAGTTTCATTCTTGTGTTTAACAGGTACTCTTACGTGGCATCTAGGGCAGACTGTAATGCCTGCTCCATGTTGTTAGATACGGGACCTTTTTCTGAGGCTACTTAGAGTTCCCCAGACCACATCGAATCGCGCCACTGCTAAGTAAGGAGCGCAGAAACAAGGAAAGAACATTCCAGAGGAGCGCACGTGCAAACAAGTTGAAGGCCCCCACTTCGTACACAGCCGGTGGAGCTATTCACTGCTTGACTCTTCCGGAAAGCGAAGGGATAGCCCGGCACTGTTCCAGGTAACGTGAGTCCCGAAGCAAGACGGCTGTGATGTACCGGGAAGGCCTGGCAGCGTGGCACCGGCCGCCTTTGAAGAGGGCCCTCGGACAATCGGGGCCCAAGCGTCGTCCCCATTCTCCCTTTGTGAAGGCGCGTAAGTCAGCGTCGTAAGTCAGCAAGGCAAGACCGCAGGGAGCCGCCGGGTGTGACACCACTACACGGGCGCCTACCATTGGCCGAAAATGGCGTCATCTGAGCGGACTCTCCCATTGGCCGAACATGACACGTCTTCCAGACCTCGAAGGGTTTAAAAGACGCAGACCGGGAGCAGCAGAGGAGGATTCCAGGATTCGACAAGCATTCCCAGATTCACCTCTCTCGAACTTCTTGCCGTAGGCCGCAGCGTCCGAGTTGCTGCCGGCCCGTAATGACTGTACGACTGTTCATTGACGTCTCACTGTAAATAATCTAAAATAAACCCTCCCAAGTTTTTTTTTTTATCCCGATGTCCGTCCACTACACCTACAACTGGTGGCAGCGGTGGGATCGCCTCCGAATGCAACAGCTGGTGGCAGCGCTACGGATCAACCTTCGTCGAGAGAGATCCTAAGGAACCGGGAAGAGCGAAGAAGAGAGAGCCTTCGTCGAAAGAGGTCCGAAGAAACTGGGAGTGGCGAAGAAGAGCGAGCCTTCGACCCAGGGAGTCCGGAGGAACCGGGAACAGCGGACAAATGAACCAGATGGCAGGGTGCTGCAACCGTAAGTGAGCACGTGCTTTTTTTCCTTTTGATTCGCCAGACTCAAATGTTGTGTGTTCATTTTGATAGTTCTGGGAATCGGGAGTTTGTTGCATTGTGTGTTTGCACAAATTAAGGAAAACAGTTCTAACCACCTGTCGGGGCAGCTGCCATAGATCTTAGAAGGCTGACGAGGTTAGACTTGTTGTTGGTGTGCGACGATTTGGGAGTTGAGGCGGACGAACGGATGAAAACGCCAGCTATCATAAAGGCGATTAACGATAGTGGCAATGATGGCAAAAGCATTGAGCTTGCTTGGGAGGTGATACAGGAACCATGGGAGCGTGAGCGTCATGAACGTGAGCGAGAGCGTCGTGAACGTAAGAGTGAGCGTAAGCGTGAAGAACGCGAGAATGAACGGAAGCGTGAGCTTCAAGAACTTACTCTTAGCTGTGAGCGTCACGAACGTGAGAATCAACGCGAACGTGAGTATCAGGAACGTAAGCGTGAGCATGAGCAAAAGTATGAGAGAGAGAAGGCAGCACTGATCAAAGAGATACAGTATTGTGATCAGTTAATGGCACAGAGACAACGGCTGTCTGAGAATTCTGTAGGTAGTACAGAGCGAAAGAATGAGGCAGCATCGAGCGGATTTTCGCCAAAAGCTGACGAGAAGAGTAGTGCCTGTGAGATTGGCTGCAGATTCATAAGTGAAGGGAAAAGGCTAGCTGCTAACGATGCCTTAGTGGCAACAGAGGCCGTTAAAGGCCGCAAGGAGAGCGACGAAGTGCTGTGCCAACAGATGACTGTAGAGATAGCTAGGCCAGCTGCGAACAAATTGGCACAGTTACCGAGCGTGTGCGTCGCTGGTAATGTTAGCGAGGTTGCTAGAGAAGAAAAGGGTACTGCTGACCCGACAGACGCGAGCACCCATGTAGAGCCAGATCTGCGTGCAGAAGTGAAGTGCGAACTGGACGATGCAGTTGAGAGTAGTTCTCGGGATGGCGAGCTCCGTAGTTCACGAGAGAACAACTGCATTGTTCAGGGATCGGTGAGGCTCTCCGCCAGTCTAGATAGCCTAGATAGGGATGATTCCGTTGTTAATCATTCGGACTGTGCGCGTGAGACAGCGATCGATGCCAACGGGCAGTGTGCCGATGCACAGCGTGAGCTGGGCAATGCAGTAGAGGGCAGTTCGCAAGAGTGCGAGTTGCATAACTCGAGTAAAGCCTGCTGCATTGTTCCAGAGTCGGTTGGGCTGTCCGCAAGTCGAGGCAAAGTCAGAGTAGATTTAAATGTAAATCACTCAGACTGTGTGGGTAAGAGACCGATCCGGGCCGACGAAATGTGTACCGGCCAGCCCGAGGCACGAGAAGGCGACATGAAAGCGAGCGCAAAGAGAAAGCGCCGTAAAAAGAAGCGCGGTAAAGACCGAAAGACGGTAACTAATGTAGCACCGCCAAAGATGGCGAGAAACCCAAAAGGGCAGGGCGCAAGGAAAAAGGTGTGGTCGTCACGGACGATGTTGACGCATCCAAAACGTTCGAGCCACTGGTCAAAGGGGGACCGCAAAGCATGTTCTGCACGGACAAAGGGCACGGGGCAGTTAAACTCCTCGTCGTTCCGTAGTTCTTTTCAAAGCTCAGCGTGCAGTACGAAGAAGCGCAAGGTGGCAGGACGAGACCAGGTGGGGAGTAGCGACATTCAATCGAGTTTGTGAGGGAAGCGGGGCGCCAGGACGCAAATTGGCAGGAGACCGTAACGTCTTGGGGGAGCTGATAGCGAGTCAGCCCTTTTGTTGTTCCTCGGCAGCCAGAGTAGCTTTCAAACCGCGACTACCTCGGGTACGGCTCAAAGTATGAGTCAGACATAAACGTTTGGAACGGGAGGCAAACAGAGCTCCCGTAGAAGTAAAACATTCTGTTTTGTTTTATTTTTGAGCACTTGGTAATTTTCGCGATGTAAGTTCCTTTCAATATGTAAGGTATGAGCTCTGTTTATGTTTTGTTTGAGAAGCTCAAGATTTGAAAGAGGCGTTTTTTTTGTAAACATGTAGTATCAGGAGGTGTTCATTAATAAGTACATAGGCTTTCCTTTTTGTGTGTGTGTAAGTAACCTGAGTGTCAAGGTTATTGTTGAGAGGCCTATCGTAAAGCGCATGCGTTTTAGTTAACCTTATTTTTTTTATAAGCGTATTTTTATTTTCTAAGGTTAACCACATAGGTTTTCAGTAAGTGCATCATTTGCATTGAGAAGCGTCCTTAGTTCCTTTAGCGCGTGTCCTGTGTGGACGGAGGGAAGCAGATTTATGACTGGGTTGCTCGTGTGTGTTGAGGGCAGCCGTATTCTGACTTCTCTGATAAGTATGCGTGGAACGAGTTATTAAAAGACGCATTATTTTAAGGGTTCTGCGGAATGTCTAAGTCCCGCAAGTTTAATTGTTTGTTTAAGTCACGTGTCCTGTAGGACTTTCAGGGAAGAAACGTGAGTAAGCGTAAATGAAAAGTTTGCCTACAACACAAGTGCGCGTTCTGTTTAGTGACCGCAAGGCTAGTGCGCTTGTGATTACGTACTGGTGAGGTTGACCAGATTTTTCAGTGGCACCAATACGTGCGATAAGTACGCCACTGCGATAGATTGGAAACATGCTGTTCGTGTAGTTAGGCCACATAAGTTATGTTCGGCTGTTTTCATTTGTTGTTTGCAACGACCCTTTGTTTTGCTACAACAATAGTACTCTGGTCTTGTCGGCATTCGTGGAGAAATGGGTAGCGGTTTGGAAGGGTGGTTGGAACTGCTTTGTCAAAATTGGGGGAAAAAAAAAGATCAGGGTTGATTTTGACTCAGTAATAGCCTGACAAGTCAGGGGTGAAGAGCCTGCGCTTACACGTGGTGCAGCGCTGTGTTGTTTTGTTTGTTTAACGTATGTTCTCCGGGGCCCAGGATCCCGAAGTTCGTCAAACGAGGCTCGACACCAGTACCCTGCAGGTTCTTTGAGCGTTCCTCATGGCAAGCGAATTGAGTTCACCGGCCATTCAGAACTTCCGGGGCGAGGACGAGCTGTTAGATACGGGACCTTTTTCTGAGGCAACTTCGAGTTCCCCAGACCACATCGAATTGCGCCACTGCTAAGTAAGGAGCGCAGAAACATGGAAAGCACATTCCAGAGGAGCGCACGTGCAAACAAGTTGAAGGCCCCAACTTCGTACACAGCCGGTGGAGCTATTCACTGCTTGACTCTTCCGGAAAGCAAAGGGATAGCCCGGCACTATTCCAGGTAACGTGAGTCCCGAAGCAAGACGGCTGTGATGTACTGGGAAGGCCTGGCAGCGTCGCACCGGCCGCCTTTGAAGAGGGCCCTCGGACAATTGGGGCCCAAGCTTCGTCCCCGTTCTCCCTTTGTGACGGCGCGTAAGTCAGCATCGTAAGTCAGCAAGGCAAGACCGCAGGGAGCCGCCGGGTGTGACACCACCACACGGGCGCCTACCATTGGCCGAAAATGGCGTCATCTGAGCGGACTCTCCCATTGGCCGAACATGACACGTCTTCCAGACCTCGAAGGGTTTAAAAGACGCAGACCGGGAGCAGCAGAGGAGGATTCCAGGATTCGTAGAGCATTGCCGGATTCACCTCTCTCGAACTTCTTGCCACGGGCCGCAGCGTCCGAGTTGCTGCCGGCCCGTAATGACTGTGTGACTGTTCATTGACGTCTCACTGTAAATAATGTAAAATAAACCCTCCCAAGTTTTTTTTCATCCTGAAGTCTGTCCACAACTCCTACAATGTCTCCCTGGGAGCCTCCCGGGCTCCACATGGTAATGTCATCTGCGTATAGAGCGCAGTTTACGTTTGGGATGTGTCGTAGTTTGTCTACGAGTCCCTTCATCACTATATTAAATAGTAATGAAGAGATGACTGAGCCTTGTGGTGTTCCGACGGAGCCCAGCGTGTAGGGGTCGGACTTACGTCGGGCTTCTCTGTCTTTTAGGAAGGAGCGTACGTACTCCTGAAGTCTCTGGCCGAGACCGATGCCTGCCACAGTCTCCAGTACGAAGCGGTGCGAGACGGTATCGAATGCTTTCGTGAGATCGAGGGCGAGGATGCCTCGAACGTCTCTTGTTTTAACGTCGAAGATCTGTCTCTTTAGGAGTAACATGACGTCTTGGGTGGACAAGTGGGGTCGAAACCCTACCATGTTGTGTGGAAGGAGTTCGTGTTCCTCAATGTAGCGTGACACTCGGTTTTGAATTACGTGCTCGGCTACTTTACCCACGCATGACGTAAGAGAGATGGGTCGTAAATTGTCGAGGTTAAGTGGTTTGCCAGGTTTTAGAATGAGGACCACCGTGGCAGTGCGCCATTGCGTTGGTACCTCTCCTGTTTCCCACACGAGGTTGATGTCACTCGTGAGTAATGTAACGGCTTGGTCGTCTAAGTTACGCAGCAGTCGGTTGGTTACACCGTCGGGTCCTGAAGCAGACCTGCTGTTTAGGTTGTGTAGCGCCTCTCGGACTTCTGCTTCCGTGAAGGCAGCGTCTAGTTCGCGAGTGGTTTCGCACTTTATGATCGGGTAATTGTTGGGGTGAGCGACGCCTAGCGGAAGGTACCGTTTAGCAATTTCTTCCAAGAAGGACTCTTCCGTTCCCCCTTTCCCTTTATGTGAGTGTAGAAGCCGGTCTAGCGCGTGGCTTTGATTATCCTTCGTTTGGCTGTCGTCTAACATGCGTTTTAGGAGGTTCCACTTACCTCCTGTCCGCATGCGGCCGTCGACTACCGAACAGAGTTCGTGCCATTGGAGTCTTGTGAGCTCCGTACAGGATTCGTCTATGTCTCGGTTGAGAATCGCGATGCGTTTGCGCAGGTGTCTGTTGAGACGTTGCTTTCTCCATCGCGCAAGTATCAAGCCTTGGCCTCGAGTAAGTGTGCGAGGCGAGGGTCAACCCTTGGGACTTCCAGTTCCGTCTGTATGGTTTTCGTGGCTCTGGTTACGTCGCCCTTTATCGCAGAGAGGAGTTCCACGAAGGAGTCATACGTATTTCGTATTTGTATCTTCCTTCCGTAACTTACGGAAGGCATCCCAGTCTGTGGGGGTGAAAGATCGGGGTGGGGCCGTCGTGTTCGGTATTTCTGTGCGTATGACGAAGTGATCGCTGCCCAGGTTCTCTTGCGTGTTTGTCCATGTGTAGTTTGCAACATTTCGGAGTAACGTAAGGTCCGGCGCAGTATCGCGCTGCGTCGACGTACCCAATCTGGTGGGGAACCTGTGGTCCATCACCAGGGTGAGGGACAGGTTGTCTATTGCGCGCGAGAGGTTGTTGCACTAGGCTTGATTGTGAGGTAACCCCACGACGTGTGGGGGGCGTTGAAGTCACCTGCGATAATGAGCGGTGAGTTTCGTGCCAATGACGTGGCTTTAGTGAGGATCGCGTGGAAGGATTGGTCGTAGTGCGCGGGGGAACTGTAGACGTTTAGTACAAAAACACTTTGTTTTAAGAATCGATTAGGTACGAGCTCGATTAGGATCGCCTCAATGCGACTGTTTTTTGGTAGGACGTCGTGAACGATGTGTGCAAATTTTCTAATAACTGTGTGGCGATGCCTCTCCTGGCGTCCCCTCCTCTTTTTGAGACGGTGCAGTACCTTGAGAGCATAAGGGTTTCGCATAGGGTTTCCTGTAATAGTATTACTTGCAACCTAAGGGTTTGAATTTTGAGGTACTGTTGCAGCGAGGATTTGCTTTTCGCGTATGGGATAGAATATGCGATAGAATATGGATAGGCGATGATGCATCAGGTTTTGCGAGTGCATGCTCCACCCATACAAGTGTCGCCTAGCAACGGAGGTGCGTCTCGTCCTTCTTTCACCCTTCTTTCTGTGAATGTATTAGCTATGTGTGCAGAGAAATGTAACCTCCGTACTCGCATGGATGCCACAACGTTGCACTTTGCACTTTCCAGATGCTGTTTACGCGCACATGCGCTTTGCAATAGTTCAGGTGTCTGCCTCAAGTGAGACAGTTGCAGTGTATGCGGCTAAGAAATGTGAATAACAAACAAAGAAAAAGAAACATTGCACTTTGGAGGCAACATGGAGCTTCCCCTTTGTCAGTAGTTTTCTCAGCGTCTGTTTTGCGTTCGTCACTCTTAAAATACAGTGCTTCAGTGGTGCATGGTGGCGGAGTCTACGAAAAATGGCAACAGCACGGGCCAAGAGCCAGCGGCAATGCTTTAATAGATAGCTCAAATGGTGGCAAACTCATGAACTGATAGGTTGATGGGCAGAATGGCTAATTTTAGGGCTTTCAATATGACAATTGTATGGAATGGTGAACAATTTACTGAGGTCCCCTGAAGTTCGTTATATTGAGATTTCCCTGTAACATGCACTAATCAATGCAGGGCTGTGCAGTACAATTAATTTTTCTGACCATTCACCCTCCTTTAGCTCATCAAAACTGACATCACAAGCCAAACTCTCCAACAGATGTTGGAGAGACTGGCTTGTCATGGCAACAGCCACAACAAGACTGCTTCCTATGCTTCTTTATTTTTCATCCAGATACCAACGGACTGGAATAACCTTCCCACCAACTCTGTGCTTCAATTAAACCCAACCTCTTCAAATGCATCATTGAAAAACTAAAGTATGAAAATAATCTACCCCTCAACAAAACAACTTCTCAGGGGCCTTTGCAGTACTAAAAATAAATAAATACTGCACTAAGATTCTCGTTTTCCAGTAAGCTCAGTTGTAAGTCTGCACTCATCTGTTCCCTTTCTTACCTGGTGTCCACCTTGTACCAATGTACCTTGTAAGTGTCTGCCAACCTTGATACTCACTATGTGTCATCCTATTATGTGGGGTACAATCTCTACAATTTAAAAAAAATGTGCTGGTGCCCCTTTAGGACATAAAATGGCACCCATTAAGTCACGAAGGATGTTTGGCACCCACCTGATCTCTTCGGCAATGAGTCGCTGAGTCTCAGGGTCAAAGGGGTCGGCGTTCATCATGCGGATGCGCTGCCTGTCCCTGTCAGACTTCTCCTTCTGCTGCTCCCGAAGCACCCGCGTGAACAGGTCTGCACGACAGCCATCAATAAAACAATAGCACTGAGGAGACTCACTCACACCACACAAGGTCTTCATCCCAAGTAGGCATGCAATGTAGGGCGACAGGTCTACTGCACTAAGTGAAGTTTCAGTACAGTAATTAGGTGGGTACAGGATGCATAACATTCTGCATTACTTAACCACTGTACTTCCGAAATAAACTTTAATTGCAAATCAGCCCTCATTATGCCTTCTTCTACCTTGTTGCTTGCGCTATTTACTTTCATATAAGTGAAGTTTTATTCTCAAAGAAAGTTGAACTGACAGCGCACAGCACAGGTGCACTTGCAAAAGCAACGTGGAACCAACGAGGAAACAACTGTGCTCACCACAGCCACCTCGAGCAATCGTAGCGGACTCTGCTCGTTTGCTCAATTTTAACACTCACATCTTTCTGGAAAAATGCACACAAAAAATGACATGCACGTTAGATTTGAGCCTGAAGCTAAATCTGCACTAGTGACAAGCTACCATAGTTGGTAGGAGTGTGCAAATAGTGATCGAATCGAATAGTGCCAGAAGCAAATCGAATGAAATATGGAATAGTTCTCAAATAATGAATAACTTATTACAATTACGATAAGCCGATGTTCCAATTCAAGTATTCTTAAAGTTAGCAAGTTTCTGTCATTACATAGTACACTATGAAGCACTGTTTATTTAAAAGCACATGGAGCATTAGGAGAAAACATGTTTCTTCGCATACACAGGGCTCTTCAGAGAGTGCAAATGATCGCTGTAGAGAGACTTCGCCATAGTTGCTTTGGTGTTGTGCTGCTAAGCATGAGGTCACAGGATCCAATCCCGGCCACCGTGGCCGCATTTTGATGGGGGCGAAATGCAAAAACATCTGTGAACTGTGGGTACACATTAGAGAACTTAAGATGGTCAAAACTAATCCGGAGTACCCCACTAAGGTGCGTCTCATAATCGTATCTTGGTTTTGGCACATAAAATTAGACAACTTGATCTTATTGCTGTACAGCCCGAAAAGCATGGCTACCTAAGCGACATAGCCTGCTCTACTACACAAGTTTTCATGTTTTATGCCTATACTATGCTCACAAGAGTGAAAACTTACCACGTTTTTCCTGAAGTTTTATGCTTATTTGGGCACAATTGATGCTTCTAAATATTTGAATAGTATTCAAAAATAGTATTCGCATTTACAAATAGTCACTGTTCGATTCAAGGACCGAATCGAACAGGACAATATTTGATTCATTATTTGGAAGTTTCTAATATGTGCATACCCCTAGTCATTGGCATTAGTAACTTCTACAAGCCAATCCAAGCCATACATCATAGCACATGTAGCAGCAGTAGCTTTGTGTGCTCTCAGTAATTTCGTCAGGTTATCACAGTCTGAAAGGTGCAACAGTATCTAAAATGCCAGAGGGCAGCCAAGATTATTACTGAAACTTAGCACACTCCATCTTGATTGCAACCTGCTTAAGTGGATTGAATGTTTCTTGCAGAATAGAACACAGTACGTTTCTGTTAATGATTATGACTCTAAATCATGCAGTGTAACATCCGGTGTTCCTCAGGGGTCAGTCCTAGGGCCACTTCTTTTTCTAATTTATATTAATGACCTGCCTGATTCTGTTACTTCTAACATAAGGCTCTTTGTAGACGACTGCGTTCTGTACCGCATAATTTCTAATGAGTCTGACTTCTCCGTTCTTCAATCTGACTTAAATAAAATTTCTTCTTGGTGTGATGCATGGCTTATGAAACTACGCATTAACAAATGTAAAGCAATGAGGGTGTCTCGAAAGATTAACCAGTCCATTTCTCAGTGCTATGATCTTAACGGCTGCCCCCTTCAGTTCATCGACAGCTACAAGTATCTAGGCGTCCATATCACTAATAATCTGTCATGGCAGAAGCATATCCACCATGTTATTAACAAAGCTAACAGTTCCCTTGGTTTTCTTAGGCAGAATTTACGCCTTGCTCCCGTTCCGCTGAAACTACTCCTACAGTTGACTCCCGTTAATACGAAGTTCACGGGGACCGCAAAAAACTTCGAATTAAACGAACTTCCAATTAAGCACAAAACACAATAAACAGCACTTTATTCGTGGTGAAATCGAGTATTTCCTTTAAGAAAAATAGTCAGTCATCTTGCTTTGCTTCTGCTTGCCGAATCGCGCTGCTTGCCAAAACGCTTCTTCCGTGTTACCTTCAGCGGCAAAGAAGCGCTCCGTGAGAGCAAGGCCCGCAGCTACATCGGCAGCCTTAGGTTGCGGCTCGCCTTCAACATCGTCGCTTTCCTCGGTCGCTTCCTGGGGCCGAATAATCTCTACAATTTCGCTATCCGTCAGCACACCGCACGTTTCGACCGCCTTGTCTACGGCGACGTAATCTTCAAAATTGACGTCCCCGAGAGCATCACCAAAATCAGTGCCGTTAAGCTCGCTTGTTGACGCTTCCTCCACTGAAATTTCAGAGGCATCCTCCGAAGAAGCTGCCACGAAACCGCAAGCCCTGAAGCAGTTTGCGATTGTTTCTTGCTTCACACGATCCCATGCTCGCGCCAACATGTGGATGGCACTAAGCAGGCTCACCTCGTACTTTGTAGGCTATCCATACACAAAATCATGCGCTCGAGGAGGTGCCGCCTGTACAGGACTTTAACATTCTTGATGATGCCTTGGTCCATTGGCTGCAAAACAGACCTTGTGTTTGCAGGCAAAAATGCGAGGCGTGTTGCACTCAAGGTTGGCACATTCACGTGAGCACTGCAGTGATCGACAAGGAACAACACTTTGCGGTTCGAAGCAGCAAACTTGGGGTCCAATTTGCTTATCCAGCTCTTGAATATTTTGGCCGTCATTCACGCTTTTTTGTTCGCCTCATAGTCCACAGGCAGCGTCTTCACGCCTTTAAAACATCTCGGCTTTGCGGCTTTCCCGATCACAAGTAACCAACATCGTTCCGTGCCAGTCATGTTTGCCGCGATCAGCACCACCGACACTCTCTCCTTGCTGCGTTTGCCCCCAGCACAGTCGTCGTCCTTGAATGTCAGGGTCTTCTCTGGTAGAAGCCGATAGAAGAGTGCAGTCTCATCTGCATTGAAGATGTCTTCCGGTCTGTATTCGGCGAGATATTCATGCAGCTTTCCGTCCTTCCACGTGGCGCATGTTTCCTGGTTAACGGACGCCTTTTCACCACACACGCTCTTGAAAACCAGGTCATGGCGATCTTTAAAGCGCGTCAGCCATCCATCTGACGAAACGAAGTCATCGATCCCCAACATTGCTGCAAGCGTTCGGACTTTCATCACAACGATGTCTCCGCTGAGAGGAAGTTTGTTGCTCCTGGCCTCCCTAATCCAAACCAGCAGAGCCTTCTCCAACTCTGGGTAAGCGCCGGTGCGCATTCGCTTCCAAGAAGTCTTGAACTTGTCGTTCTCAAATGCATCCATTATTGTGCGCTTGTTCTTGATGTAGTTTGAGAGCATGTTCGGCTTGATCCCGTACTTTCGCGCTATGTCTTGTTTGGCGGCACTTCCCGTCTCAACTTCCTTCAAAACCTCGACTTTCGTTGCCAGGTCGAGCGTGCGATAAAAGCCACGGTTTGCCATGGCTATAAACTGCGCGTCTAGGTACAGTCAATTCCGAATCACCCGTGGAACAACCTAGCCTACGAGCTACCCGCACAAAGGCGCTCGACCAACACATGCCTCGACATACGTTGCGCACGCTGTAAGACTAATCTCGCACAATCTCGCCACTGCCAGTATGCAGCGCTGCGTGCGCCTATGGCACCCCCGTGGCCTCCGCGATCAGCTCCGGCCATGCGCGGCAGCCGCGCGTGGCCTCCGGCGGGAGCCGCTTCGCCTCCCGCCAGAGTTGATCGCGGAGGCCACGGCAGCCGTAGCAATGAATAATCGCGCCGCTCCAAGAAGGATGGCGTTGCGGGCGGCTGCGGTGGCGATGACACCAACGCGGAGCATGGAACTGTTGCAACACTTGAAAAATTGCACATTCTACCAAAGAATGACGGTCACCTCGAGGATCCCGGCTGAAAATTAACTTCCAATTAAACAATATTACTGGATGAGGACTTTGAATTATCGAGCGATTTCTTCTATAGTATTACATGCAAGACTGACGGGGCCAGCACTTCACTTCTAATTAACCGAAAATTCCAATTAAGCGGCTTCGAATTATCGGGAGTCAACTGTATATAAAACACTCGTGCGTTCTAAACTCGAGTACGCTTCATCGATATGGGACCCGTACACTAGCTCGTTAACACAGTCCATAGAATCGGCTCAGAACCGCTCAGTTAGGTTTATCCTCTCTAACTATATCGCATAGCCAGCATTTCTCGCATGAAGCAAATGCTTGAACTACCTCTCCTTTCTACTAGACGTCGAATTTCCCGCTTATGCCGGTTTCACAAAATATACTACACTAATAATGAGCTAAAGATGACACTTTTTTTCGCCACCGAGCCATTTGTCATTCCGTATTGATCATCAAATGAAGGTTGGGGTGCCTCAGTGTAAAAGCAATGTATACCTCGAAGCCTTCATCCTGAAAACAAGTCAAGACTGGAATCGCCTTCCCGCATCCATCGTCACCATCACAGACCATGATGTGTTCAAGTCGGCTATCTGTGACCATGTGCTGCCTCATTAGCTATTTTTTTTTCTTTTTCTATTGCCACTCCTCTCTGTAATGCCTGTAGAGCCTTGAGTAAATAAATGAAATAAATGAAAGATAAGATGCTTGGGGCTGTTGACAGTGATAAGGAGGTCTATGACGGGGACAACTAGTGATGCACGGTCCACTGTAGATAGAACGCATGAAATTTTGCTTTTCCAAATGATAACAAATGGCCATTCCTATAACTTATAACATGAAAATTTTAGTGATCTGTCATCTCTAAAATGGTTTCACTAAAGTTTAAAAGAGGAGCTTCCAATCACCTTTTGTAACTCGCATGTAATATAACATTGTTCCATCTACTTTTTAAGCCCACCCTCTTTGTAACACCTGACCGGCCTTGATAGAAATGAAATTAAAAACTAGAAAGTTAAGAATCCCAAGGTTAGCTTAACGAAGTGCAAAAGCATGTGTACCTCGCATCATTCAAATGATCCTAACCTAGTAGTATATGTTCTCAATATTATGCCACTGATAGGCGTCACTTCATATAAGTACCTTGGTTTTCAAATAACAGAAGACATTTCATGGAATTTACAAGTGGAATTTATATCTAACAATACTGATTGCATGCTGGGGTTAACGTAGTTTTGCATCTGCCACTGTCCTGGAAAAGTTATCTTTATGCAAAGCACTAATGCAACCTAAGCTCGAATGTTCCACATGGGACCCTAGGCGTCCTTCCCTGACGCACATTCTTTGACTCAATTCAGAACTACGCCGCCCATTTCATTTTGTACAATCATTCTCATCAGTCTTTTTAATAAAATTTATTACAGTAATCCCGACCTTAAAGGGTCCTTCACCAGGTCTGGCCATTTTGAGCTGACAAGTGCAGAGCATACATTGCGCGATAACAATTGTGCTTGCAAAGTATTACATCGGTACGCGCCGCAGAAAGATCTGAAACTTCAATCCGAACGCCGTTTCCCTCTTCACTCACGGCTGCCACACTCCAAGCCGGAAGGTGACATAATCGCGCCCCTGCACCTACGTAATCATGTCTGCAGGGTGATGTCGCTCATGGTGACACGTGACTTCGAGAATTACTCAAGACAACATGTGTTATGTGTGTGATCTGTTGCTTGAATTGACAAACTGAAGTTTAGAGAAATAATAAAACACAAAGAGAATGCCTGCATGTTTTTTGTTTTACTTCGCACCGAAGCAAGAGAGATGTACTTCCGCTTCGTCTGCTTGTTTCCACGGTCATGCGGTCACGTGCGCAGGTACCGAAACTATGCCATTTTCTACCGTGTTTCAGCGCGTAATCATAATCTACGATCCGCTTGTTCTGCCTCAGTATTCGTGCAGCACTGAATTATACCACTAATCATGTTTCCTTGCGCGCAGCGCACAAAATCGTGCACTGCGTGAACAAGACAACAGCTCGCATGCGACGCTGAAAAAAAAAAAAGCAAGGAGCAAAAAAAGAATGAAGGCGCATGCATCATGTGATGCTCAAGGTCCGGTATGGGAGAACGGAGGGAAGAAATTTCGCTTGTGTAGGCTAGACGGAGCGAGTGGAGAGAGTGTCTAGCTTGGCAGTGAAGCCCGCCTGCTGAAATCATGGGTTCGCGACACTGAAATATTTCTATCTTCGCTATTAATGAGCAAATGTGAAACATTTTTTCAGCAGAACACTCCCTAGAAGACACGTAATACGTGGTTATGCATTCCACCGTATAATCGAAATTTGCTATTGGGCCTGGTGAGGAGCCCTTTATGGACCAACTCCTGCTCTGTCCGTCTTACATTTCATCTGGCATTGACCATCAGTCTAAGGTTAGTGTGCTAATTTGCCGCTCAAGTGCTTACCTCAACTCCTTCACCCCGTGTACCAGTACAGAATGGAACCCCCTTCCTGCCTACATCGCTGCTGCTGTCACTGACGGTAGAATGTGCCACAACCATATCATGTCCTCCCACTCCTCTCTGTAAAGACCTGTGGCCCTTGACAGTATTGACAATAAATAAATAAATATTGCATGTATAATTTCTTTAAGTGTAAAAATCGAAGTGTATATTACAATCAAATGCATTGCAGTTATCATATTTATCCTTGAAAATCAAGTGTGCATTGAATTTGAGTAATTATGCTTACTGGCTTCAACTCAATTGCAATCAAAAGAATGGACAAGAAAAGAATACAGCATCAACGAGGACTGGAAGGTGCCACCCGGATTATAATGAAACACTCCACTTTTGGGAAAGCTGTCATTCCTACACGGTGACATAGTTTCAGTTTACCTATACGTTACACGCACCACAGTTTCTTGCATACCTTAATCACAAATCCAATTACCACCTTTAATAAATAGATCTGAAAATTGACTCTGCATTAATCGTATATAAACAAAAACCACATTGGCTGTGTTCACAACATCCTATCACCATAGCCATCAGATGCAGCATTTTCACCATCACCAGATGGTGGCAGAGCGTGTTTTCTTGAAGGTAGCTGTGGGTTCATTTTGTGCATGACTACAACCACTTTCAGAGATACTATCACTTCCACGAGACTTCGCACAACTATGCACCAGATGCATCCACATACACAGCCACCAGCGTTTCTGGCGCTGTGCCAAGCTCACGATCTACTCAGAGTGCCAGGAACACTCTCTCATACTTCGGCAAGTACAATGGAGAGTCATGTACAATCTAATGAAGATGAGATTTTACGTGATGACTGAGAGTAGCATCTATAAAATTGATTGCTTGACAATACTGCCTTGTGTTCCTGGTATCTGCGGCCAATGAAATGCGAATGGCGATGGCAATGCACTGCTTTCATTATAAAAGCTCTCTTAAAGAAAGTTTCCCTTCCATGAAAGGTAAATTCTGTATGTCTTGTTTTTTCTGATCATGATTGTGGAGACATGCTATATTTTTTTTTTTTCATAAATCGGGTGCATGTTACGTTCAGGTTGAGTTTTATTTTCTTACTTTGAGCCCACAAAAATTGGGTTCATACTAGATTTCGGGATGTGTTAGTATCTTGCACATATGCTACGAGGTACAGGGAAATCTAACGGCACTGTCCCTGTGAACTTAATGGTGCTGAGGAACTGGGGGAACACTGGGATGTGAAAAAGGTTACTTGGCTTGAATGCAGGCTGGTCTAGAACAAGTTCGCAGCAGTGCACATAACACTTACTGGGAATAAAAACTTTGCAACTTCTCCCGTAATACATCAAGCATTTATGTTTGCTCAGACTTACAGTAGGAGGTAAATGAAGACAATGTAAATATACAGTTGAAACCAATACAGCACCAATCACAGGCTTTCCTCTTTCCTTAACTCGATGACACCCACTGGTGATAACTGTACATGTTCAACTATGCCCTCAAATGAGCATTATGTCTATAACAAATTCTTGTGTAATAATGTAGCATTAACATCATTTTGCTCCCTATTGTATTGAAGACTAAGCCAGTGACGCTGATGGAACATTTCGTGCATGCAGCAAGGTCCCTGAATACTTAGGCCTTCATCCCATCACTGTCCTCCTCTAGAGTTTGCCCTCTCAATCCCCTTTCTACTTCATGAATCAGCTGGCCAATAAAAGGGTTCAAAAGGCTGAATGGCCCAATTTCAAACTTTCGCAGCACTTGCTAATCATTTGATGATCACAAGTGAAAAGAGCACTGCAGAAGGAAACAAGCAGGATAGAAAGAGAAGGAAGTACACAGGGACCTCACATGCAGCAGCACCACTCATCTGCTATATAATAAAGTGGCCATGTCAACATTGATGTGCACAAACTTTTAAACAGCAGTTAATATGTCACAACTTGGTACACAGCTGACAATGTACACAGCTGACAATTCATTTACTTTATCAGAAGGAGCATGCATTAGCTTTTAAAATGTAATTCCCATTTGGAAATTTGTTAAGTCGTTGCCATTTCAAAACTTCACTACCATGAGCTAAAACTATACTAATTTGAGATAAACAAATTAATATGGCAACAAAAGCTACTCCCTTTGCCTGCTGCCATTGCATTTGTTGACTATGATACGCACAAGCAAAGGCAAGCAAAATAAAGTGAAAGATAAAAGGCCGTTGGTTGGCACACAAATGCTGACTCACAACCAAAGCTTATTAAATGCACACAAGTAAACACATGCACACACATTAAACCAGTGGTAAAGATAACAAAAACATTTATTAAAAAATTTAATCACTCTTTTATGCAGTGCTACTAATGGCTGACTGATCATTTCTTAAATAAAGTGAAAATGTGCAAGTTAACCTCCTGAACTGCACGC
Source organism: Dermacentor albipictus (assembly GCF_038994185.2). Taxonomy (NCBI): domain Eukaryota; kingdom Metazoa; phylum Arthropoda; class Arachnida; order Ixodida; family Ixodidae; genus Dermacentor; species Dermacentor albipictus. Next base: position 1,733,586 of record NC_091822.1, on the reverse strand, counting down.
TAGGTTACGAAGGCTTAAGACCAATTCTGAGCAATCGTTAACATGCCGGGCTCACAAGTGTTCATTCCACCTCGACCAAAACCGGCAACAACTGGCCGCGATGACCTCGTGTTCAGCAGCAGAAAGCAGTGGGTGACCAGCATGTTGTTTTATATGTTCAATTATTATTTACAATGACCACACAAAGTGAAAAATAACCGAGGCACTTCACACAAACAACAGTAGAGCTCGGTCAGCCAGTGGTGGCGCTGCACATCAGAGATTTCATTCTGAAATTCACATGCAGCTGTGACTTGGCACCTGTGTTGCCACTTTGCTGTCCCAGTGCATGCTCCCGTTTTTAAGCATCAACAAGCGAAGCCGCACCACGCTGCCCGACTTTTCGTCCTCCCGACCTCCCCGTGCCTGGCGCAAAGCGTTCAATCTCACCAAGATCGCCCGACAGCAGGGCATCGGCAAGCTGTGGGTTGTTGTGCTTCAGCAGGGCAAGCTGGTCGGGGCTTTTGAGGATCATATCCCGGATGAAGGCCGGCTCCTCTTCCTCTGCCCCACGTGGGCCCAGGCTCATATCCGTCCCTGGTTGGGAGGGGGAGTGGGGTCACTCGGCTTGCGACAGACAAAATCAGTGCAGCCCCTTCACTGGCGACAACTATGAGGGGCACTCGTAAAGTTCACAATATCAGCACCATAAATTTGGAACAGCTGTACACGACAGCCCCCAGATTGGCTGCATGCCTCTCAAGCTCTAGTGAACATTAAATGCAGAAAGCAGATCACCGATCGTTCAACCAACTTTCCCGACGGACGCTGCAATTTTTATTTTGATGCTTTAGCGGTGTTCCACATAACTATAGAGAGCATAATTTTTATATTCAACTAAAGCTAGAGAGACATGCGTTCATTTCAATCCCTATCATGCAAGACTCTTCCAATTCCAAATTTATGGCACTGATAACACAAACTTCACGAATGCCCTTTCAAAGCACTCCTGTTGCATTTTCTGCAAGCCATACTGCAAGAAAAACAAAAAGCAGGCTACAGTAGACACTTGTCTCACTAACCCTCAATACTTTTGTGTCACTGTGTCAATTCCTTTTGAAGCAGCCACCGTCCAGCTTGCTCAAGCTGTGCCTGCCAGTTCCTAGCCTACACGCACTCTGCTAAGAGAAAGAACACAGATGGACCAGAGCACTGTGGTTCTGCAAGCCACCAGCAACAAAATGTTGATTTTATTTCACAAACCAGACAGTAAGAAAAAACAAAAACAGAAAGAACACCATTCTATGGAAGGCACTTTTTCTCTTGTGGCTACATTCATTTTATTCTCGTTTGTTCAGTCATGTGCTCACAGTTACTGTTGGCCAATACAGCAATGTATTTCAGCACCAAAAGAAGTGGAACCTCTCATCACAAGTTTGTTTTCATTCTGTTGAGGTTTTAGCGTAGCTACGCGTGACCGGCTTACTTCTTTTTAATATTTATGCCTTGGTCCAACACCAAAACTGTTCCATAGAGCAACACTTTCATGGAAAAGGTTAATCAGAAGAGAGTACTTTTCACAAAATTGTTCTGCGTTGCGCAGAAGATATGAAATTTCAATGAATTCTGGCTATTTGATGTGAATTTTTCTAGTATGCCTAAAAAAATATTTGACAGGCAGTTCAAACCCCTTCACATGCTGCTAGAGGTGTACCAGAAGCCTTCATGCTGTCATTGTTATCTCTAGCACTACCATTATTTGTTTGTTCTTTTTAAATTTAGAAATGTATGGATTTGCATTCCTTTAGGTTTGATGCCTGCCATGTTTCCAATAACAACAACGTCACTATGTTGACTTCTCAAATATGGTGTGGAAACAGTGTCTGGGGCTCTGCCCAGCCATTCCACCAGAACATTAGTCAAAGGCAGTGACTGTTGCTGACGTACATGGCAGTTCGCAAGAGAAATGCATGGCATATGGTGTAATCAGCTTGTTTTGTTGTCCATTTAATATGTTTACAGTTCAATTAAATTTCTTTTTTATGGTGCATACATTTACTTGGCATGTCTTTTTTCCTGCACATGTGTTACTTGAAAATGCACAAGGGCTCACTTGCTGTCAGACTTCACGGGGCCAGTGCCTCGTCAGGCTGCAGTGTTGTGGCTTTTTCTTTAATGCCTCCATGTTTACATGGAGAAATAAAAGTTGAATGATTGATTGATTTAAACACTAAGTTAGTTTATCTTAAGTTACTCTAAGTATTCTTTGGACACTCGATCTTCACTTGTCGGCAAAAATCTCCAATAGCAGAGAAAATAAAGGCCGAAACATCACATCTTGAAAACTTCACTCCTTGATATTAGCAATGGTTAGTTAGTGCAACATTTCTCATTTCGAAGTGTTCCCACATGTTTGGACCACTTTTCGTAAAAAAAGTTTTCATATATGACTAGGCTGAGCCTCCTTTCATTGAGGTGCAATCAATATGCATCGAATTAATAATTAATCATTATTATCGATATGGTCTTAACTACTCTCATGTAATCAAAGGAGCAAAGACGAGAGCTTCAAGCCGGTATGTTGTTTTTGGATCTTTGGTGGCTTGTATCTCACTCAACACAACCATCAGACAGGCCCTGACGAAGTACTTCCTGCCGGAGCTGCATTCGATGCATTTATTTGTTCACAAGCGATCGTGCAGCTGCAGAGCACACTGGCAAAAACATCACGAGAAACCTGATAGGTGCTACTTTCTTCAAACTGTCTGGTTTAATGTTTCAAAACTGCACAATGAGTTACAAAAGATGTCATAATGGAGGCCTCAAATTAACTTCAACCACTTCAGGTTGCTTAGCGTACATATAAATGTATGTATCTGAGTGTTTTTGAATTCCATCATATTGTAATGTGGCCACCACTGCTACTTTCTTCGCCTTTTTTTTTTTACGGTCTCTGTACATGTATGCCATCCTGTTGTCGAAAGTGACATCTGGCATGGCAGAAATAAGCCTCCACAGCTGCAAGTCATGAGGTCCCCAGGTCACCGACTCATATACAAGTTCCGTACTTTTCCTAGAGCAGCAGGTCCCTGCCGAGATAGTTAGTGGCACAAGGCAAACAAGGAAAAGTAAGTATGAGAATCGCTGTGCTCTTTTTATCAGCTTGTGGAATCAACAGTAACCATTAGGTTAAGATAGTTTCAGGCTCATAACAAAGTCCACAAGAATGTCATCGTTTCCTGTAGGTGTTGTATGGAGAATGACATGCAATTCAACTTAGCCCCACATTCAGAAATGCGCCTTAACTTGAAGCTACGGCTTAACTTAGTCAAGTGTGGCTCAAAACAGCGCAACATATAAACACGCTCAAAGAAACAGTGAGCACCTTGGGCACATTCACATCAAGCACTATCCTGAGCCAGACTTGACCAAGTCAAGCAGTGGCTTCCAGACTCATTTCTGAGTATGAGGGTCAGCCACCAGAATGAAACTGACAATATTAATTAATTCTGGGATTTTACGTGCCAAAGCCACTATATGATCATGAAACACACCTTAGTGCCTCATAATAAGATTAATTTTGGACACCTGGGGTTCTTTACAGTGCTCTCTCAATGGATGGTACCTGGGTGTGTATTTGCATTTGGCCCTCCTTGAAACGTGGCCGCCAGGACCAGAATCTGATCCAGTGCCCTCAGGCTTAGCCGTGCAACACCGAAGCCCCTATGCCAACCATGGCAGGCGAAGCAGATCCATATTCCTCCGACACATTGTTCAAAGCACACTCACTGGTTCAATGCTCCATTTTAAGGCTTTTCATTCCATTTCAGTTTTGTCATTCCCACCTTGCTTTTGTTGCCTGCCATTTTGTGAAGCCATTGTTACATCAAACAGCCAGTTTCTGCACGCGACACTGTGGGTGCACCTTAGCTAGTGCCATGCATGCACATAATACACAACCAGAAAAGACTACAAAAAGAAAGAAACAGATCTCGGCATAAGCATTACTTGTGCACTTACTTACACTATGTGTTGTTACAGTCCTCATCCTCCGGCTTCCCTAAAACTACGCAGACAAGGTTCGTAATCACCTCTAGTCAGCCAGTTTCATCACATGTCAAAGAATCTGCTGCCAGCATACATTTCTGCCCCACAAGCGAACCCTAACATTCTACATTGTAATTTAAAACATTTTGCAAACAGTCCAGCTTTTTCGGAAAACATTGCCATCCCCGCATGGCAAATGAACTCTGCTCTTGTATGGAGGTCATGAAACGAATAAAATGCAGTCCTGATGGCCACAGCAGCTACCAGGGAATGATAGTGAGAGAAGACAAGGTATCTCGTAAATGCAGCTGTGTATGCTCACATCAAGCTGGTTTTGCACAAGCTATCATCGCTGGGTGCCATCAGAATAATCCTAAGCAGGTGGCTTGCACATTCTAGACAAGTGTTTTTTGACCACTGTACCAATGTCTGCCTCCTTTCCAGTGGCCATACAAAGCCCAAACAAATTTTTGTGTCATTAATGCATCAATAGCACTGATAGGCACCTTCTTAATTCCGGTGGTAGCAGAGGGCATAAACTTTAGACTACAGTGCCTTCTCACATTAGGTGCTCCGGCTACGTGGTTTTCTCAAAAGCAAAGGTCGTGGTATTCAGACCGTTAGTCCAGACAAGAGCACCCAGCAAACACACGATCAGAAGATAACTAATTTATGCTGTGAGCAATAGCGCCTTGCAACATTCTGCCATTCCAGAAACCATTTCAAGCTGACCAAGCACGCCTGCTGGGCAGTGAGACAAGTGCCCACGCAACATGATGGCAAAAGTTTCACAAGATGAACACCACAACTCATATGCAGCAACCACAACCACCATGAGTTGCCGGACATTAGCAGCTGCATTCAAAAACACAGCCGATAAAAGCTGACACCATGGGGTCAGCACATCGGTTTCATCTCAAAGTGAGCTGAGTAACACTATTTAGTTGGAACATTTTCACTGCACAGAGGTTAGAGGGTTACAATTCTTAAATAACACCACAGTCAACAGCAGCACCGAAGCTTCTGTACTGCATGCAAGAAGACGCTCTAGTCAAGCAGGTTGCCAAAGAAGAAAAAAGTGGTTGCTAGTAAAAACAGAGGTACACGGCTAGTATTTTTATTTCCAGTAAACCAACCATGCATACTATGAGCAACGTGCAACCTCAAAAAATGCTGTTCCGCTTCCTTAATTCACAAAAAGCTTTTAAAGGTGACGAATATTTTCAAATGACTACAGAGTCAGGCTGAGATAGCTGGAAATGCCCAGTTTTCCTCTTTATAGAGTAATCATTCTGCTTATCGAGCTATACTGTAACACAAAAAACAATAAAAGACTGACACACATGTGCATAAATATGAATAGCTGAGATTAGTTATTTGTCAGCTATTTTACAAATGCCCCTTAAGAAATGGAAAAGTTCGAAACCATTTACAGAGAAGCAATATTTCTGAACATGCTTCAAGGTAAACGCTGCCATGCAATAGCATCACTGCACTTTATCATGTTCAAATTTTTTTCCACTAATAGTTTTTCCACAAATAAAACTAATAGAGTGCACTCTCCGAGCAAAGAAACATGATGAGTGCTTAAAAGTACCTGAACTGAAGCCGAAGCAAGTGTTTGCTTACTGTGCAAGTATTTGCCTACAGTTTCTCTTTATATTAGGCATCTGCACTTTCCAGACTAATATTCTGGCTAGCAGCAACCAGCATTTGCAACCTTCTAGGATCAGCAATTTTGCATTGCTCTAGTACGTCTGCCCAGTGAAAGCAGTAACCAGTTGATGTGATTATCTTCTAATCAAAACACTTCAAAACAGTCCTATCTAATGTGTGACAAGCTCACCATCAGAACTATTAGTCATTGGGCATCTTATTTGCCACAGATCTGTAAATTCAATACTTGTAGTGTACAATGTAGTGATGAAAGTAAAGCCAAATAAATAAGATCATTTGCAGCGTGTGCAGCAAACGAATAAAAGCTTGCTCCCCTAGAATCCATGGAATACACAAGTGCTACTAGGCAAAATTTTCACTTCCATCAGTACCCGGAGATGATTTCACAGAATTATGACAAATTTCATTTCACATGGAAATGCATCAAGTAATAATTTCACTCAAGTGTATATGCTTTTAGCACTTAACGATCATTCTGTTGAACTCCACATTGATGATAAACATGACACATCAGTTCCTACTCATTCGCAATTTGGAGTAAACAGTAAAAGGAAGCTTAGTAGCCATTTGTATACAAGTGTAGAAAGAATATACCACACAGCTGCAGAGATGAAACTATCTTCGGCATTACGCAGCTTCCTTTCTTTACTTCCATGTGTTGCTTGTTTCAGCTGTGTCATGCTCGTTTGGCAATAAACCAAGAGAAGCAGTGATACAGCTGTGTCGCAATTAAAGTTGTGACTTGTACGTTCTCTATTTTTCAGTGCTTGTGTGTGCTACACAACTACTTCCTGCAACGCTCCAGAGAGTAGCTGTGTATGTGATGCCCTTTCATGAAGCATGTCATTAAGACGGCGTTCAATTTTTTTTTTTTCCTCAAACCGAACTTGTAACCGCGAGTCGCCCCCAAGGGCACTACAGCAAGGTGCTTAAAAACAGAACGCTGCCCGATAGTATGTCAAACGGGAGCCAATGGCAACCAACACCTTCGATACCGAATCGCCACTTTTACTCGGTCGCAGTCCGGTATCTGCTTCGCAAGACTGTCGGTAGTATACACGTACAATTTTACAGTGACACATAATGCAGATCATACAGTTTTACGCATCGGAGTTGCTTCTCGACTGTGGCCTTCATTCGAATGCTCTCCACAAAACGTGTATGTCAAGTCAGGCGCGGATGGGTTATTACGCAAGCGGGGTGGGAAACGGCCCAGTCATGCTGCCATGCAACTATGTCCAGAAAAAGGGGGTGCTACCTGAACTTTGGCCGGCCGTTGCCGGGACAGGGATATGACTGAAATCTAGCCTCAGGGGCGGTCCGGCACCTGTAAAGAGGACGCGAACGTAGAGAACGCGGCTTGCGACCAAGGGCCGCCTCACCAGAGCTAGTGGACGCGTTGGTTGGGGGCACCAGGTGCTGAATAAGCAGCACATCGCCCTCCTTGATGGAGTGCGACTTGAGCGAGCGCTTCTCGTCCAGCAGAGGTCGGCCTTCGTGCATGAGCACCATTTCCCTGGCGGGCACGCCGGACTCGAACTCGCAGAGTGCCTTCAGCCCCTCCAACTCCATCTCGGCACCAACGTCTAGCATGTACAGCTCGCCCGAAAGCGTCGTCACCGTAAGCTTCATCGCTGATCGGGAAGTCCCGGTGGTAGCACCACCACACGTTTCTGCAACCGTAACCAGAGGACTCCGTGGAGTAGCCACACAGTAGATACGGCGTCTGCAGCGAGCACAAATGACTGCCGCCGCTAGAGCAGCAGCCTGTCCAGCAGCCGCCGCGGCGGTACGCGGCTCATGTCGATGACCCTGGCGCCCATTGCTCAATCGCCTAGCACGCAGCGCACGCGCAAGCACAATTTCGGGGGCCGAAAAAAATAGGGACTGTTTGTAAACAAAGACGGCGCTCATATGACAATCAATAGTTATTGAGAGCTCCAAACATAGAACTTTACTGTACAGTAGGCGTTTTTACGTACAATATTTCATTTTGAAATCCCTATGACTCCAATCCCATTTGAACCCCAACCACAGATGGGCATCGCAGCACACTGCTCATATACGAAGAAAGAGAAGATACAGAGTTTTCTGTAACTTTTTATAAAAAGTTCTATGAGAAAAATTTTCTTCCCCCATGACTTCCATAAGCTGCAAGCGTTTTTGGCACAGCATAATGTGCGCAATAGCATGGCCTTTGAGATTGGCCACGAGATTGGTAATTGCATAATATTGTATTCATAAAGTTACTATACTGACTTCATTGGTGCGCCTTCTTTTCTGTTGGCGATAAGGGAGTGGTGGGAAGCATAGAGTTTCCTACAAAATTACTAGAGGGAACTCTGGCACTGCAGTCGCTGTCGTATACCATGGGAATGATGGGAAGTACATGGATTTGTCTGATCTTCGTGCTTGTGGATTCAAACGTTCTTGTGGCTTTGTGTATTACGCTATATAAACCTTATTGTCGTATATGTCGGCGCAATCTATATTCTTCGAAGTGCAGAAGACGCCGGGAACGCGTACAATTGCTATTAATTGCAACGATTGAGCTTGTCCAGGTGGCCAAATCGAAACGCGCCAAGCGTCGCAAGGCACTGGCATGCCCGCGATAAATTCATAAGGGCGTTTCATTCGCTTGTCGATACAAGCGTCCGTAGCTTAATGGTTTCAACATTAGGCTTCTGTGCTAGAGTCCCTGTGTTCGAATCCTGCCGCAAGGTAATTTTAATGATGTTTATTTAATTATTTATTGCGCAATACACTGTACACTGTTGAAGATGGCCCACCTGGGCCGGCGTTGGGCGTACCCAGTGGTTCTAACGGGTACGTTGCGTTCACCCAAATAGCCAACTTATTACTGATTTGGCTTGGCTCCCGTTGGATTTTTAAAAGGCGGCGGTAGTGCGCTTTGGTCATTTCTTGAATTTCTTGTGAGCGTCTGTGCAACAAGGTGTAACCTTTCTCTATGGTGAAACCTTTACGAGGTGTTTCTGCGTTGTATGTTCGATTTAAGTGGTCTTCGCTGCCGTGGTTAGTTTGTTTGGCTGGTTAGTACATGTGCAAACGGTCTTTTGTGATGTTCTGGAGTTGTGGAAGGTCGTCGCCCCTATTGCAAGTACTTGCGTTGTCGCGACATCATTCGAACACTATACGATCAGAGCAGAAACAAGTGCTGTAACCTACCCCGGTTATTGTGTAGGCGTCAGCTCTCGAAGTATTGGTCAATGCACGGTGGGAGCCCGTTTTATCTGCGGATGCGTGCTTGCACCAACTCTGACGAAACTCTGATCATTCGGGACCTATGAAAGCAGTGCTGTGTTGTTTTTGTTCCCTGCTTAGTTCGCCTGTTTACATACTCGCCTGAATGTGTGCTATTGTGGTTTTTAAGTTTTCCCCCGTGGGTCTGTACCAGATACCTCGCATTCAGCTGCTTGTCACCTGTGGTCGTTTATAACTTTGCTGCAGAATTTTGTCCTTAAGTCGAATAAACTTTGGAAGGAAATCGTGAAGCTTTACTCCCAGAAAGCGCTTGTACGTCCATAGAATTTACAGTTCAAATGCAACACATATCCTCATTTAAATTTTAGAAGAATTTATAGTTTCCGTAAATTGAAATTGCAGATAAACAGAATTCAATAAATTGAAGATTTCTATATGCACACCAAATAAGTTCTGCAAAGTAAAACGGTTTGTTACATTAAAGTTCAATATATGGAGGTGTAATTGTACAAAATTGATTGATATAGGGGTTGATTGGATACAGGGTGTGCATATTCACACGCCTGGTTCCGTAGTCGGTCGTTACGTGCCGCTCTACTTGAGCAATAAACCAAGCAACAATGTTAATGTTTTCGAACTGTTCATATATCGGGAGCACACCAAGAAGGTGATCTAAAACCTCCAGGCATATGGTGACTTTCTGTTCCAAAAGAAAAAAAAGTAATAGTAATAATGTGTACAGTGGCATAGCAGAGTAAACAAACAAAAAAGCTGTCTTTTTAAGACAATGCTACATTTTTTTTTTTCCTAATTACAGCAGCTGTGCAAGGTGTTCTAGACCAGTTACGATATTTGAAAATTCAGTGTGATGGGCCAGTCTGTTTCCCTTAGTGTTATAATGGCCTCATATTCTTGCGAAGTTAATCATATGACTCCTGTATCCTTACTACATTGAACTCCTGAAATGTTTTATTCCGGCCACTGCTCCTCATCCACCATGCTGCTTCTGCTTAATAGTTCTCAAGGCAATTATATTGCCCTCCTCTCCCTATTATTCAGGCAGAGAAACAGATCCACATGGCCATCACAAACTAATTTTCACTTGCACATGCCCTGACGTTCAAAACATTGCAGTTGAGCTGGAAGCTAGAATCAAGCTAGAAGCTAAAGGGAAGCTAGAATTAGCACTAGTGAAATGTGAAGGTTGTTAGCAAAAGTGCCCACAGTGTGTGAAGCCACAGTTTATGCGAAGATAAAAGTTTTGAGAAAAATTGTATAAATTTTGCAGTTGATATTGTTGTTTTATTAATGCTGCTCTTGCTTTAGTTATCCTTTTTTTTAGTCACCATATGTGTTAAATGTCACAGCATTTGATATTATAGCATTGACATATATCAGTGGGGTGGGGGGTCCTCATCTGGATAGTTCATTTCTAATGCATACACTTTGCATAGCTTGTTCGCGTTGCCAACACCTACTGTATTACTTTGCTATTAAAACCTTCACAATTGTTTTTCACACATAAATAAAACCAGCAGTCTAAAAATGCTCCTTTGTCTCATGCAATATAGCGCTCCTCTCAACTAAAGCTGTATGTTCTCGAGACACAAGTTGACAGCTACATGTTAGCTGCAAAACCTCTTAAATTTGCAACAATATTGAATATATTGAGACAAAAGAGCTATCTTGGTGAACATAATGCTGCTGATGCTGACCAGCACATGAGTAGTGCTTCTTTTATTACAAACATTTAATCACATTGCAGAGAGTGTGTACCACTTAAATCACAATCATTTTATTGAGATAATTTTGTGTCATTTGCATGTGGCAGAAGCAGGAAATAGTAAGCTGACTCTGCCTTAAAGCAAACATATGCATGAGAGAGCGCTTAAAGCATTACTTGTTCAAACCGAGGCTTTGGTGTCTAGATTTCACGACGAAGAGAGTAAAATGTGAGGTCACTTGCCCTGTATTCTGAAACCATCTATGACTGGAAGCTTCATTCTACTGAGATGAGCGCAGTGCCACCCCTTGACTGAAGACGATGCTGTGTTTCACAGTAATTGACATGAAGTTTAATTAAAGCTAAGCAACCGCCTATGTCAAGGAGTGGGGCTGCTGTGCATTTGAATCCAGGTGGAGGTTGAGTGGAGAATACAGAAGTTAGTCATCTTTACCGATCCTTGAGCCTCTTAAGAGATTTCCTACAACATTTAAGCTCAGCCTTTCTGTTTTTTTACAGCATGGTTATTACAGGTGGTACAAAACATTCCATTGTACAGTTTCTATAATTCTTTGGGAAAACATACATCACCTCACTAAACAGGAATAGGCTCAATAGGTTCACTGGTATCATCTATAGTGTTTCCATCCAAGACCTATTGCTATTACAAGGCATTGCAGACATTCAGTGATGTAGCCAGAAATTCATTTCAGGGAAGGATTCTCCACTGGCCACTACCACTCCCCCATCACCTCTCTCTCTAGCACTATATAAATGTGTGGAGGGTTTTACATCACACCAAGGCAAACTCCTAGCACTCCCCGGACAGGAATGCTTTAGCAATGAGGATGCACATTTTTACGTTGCCAAAACTTTGCTTAACTTCTGACAAAAGTTTTTCATTGCTAAGACTACGCCTAAAATTATGTTATCATCCTTGTGCTGTTTTTAAAAATGACTATATTAAAAATAACATTTTGTTTACAAATTGATGTATTTATATAATATATATTATGACCTTGTTGGTACATTACTTAGGAAAGTGAACTGTGCTAAAAACATGACAGCGCTCTGTCTTGTGTCTTCTTGTTTGCAGCCCAGACTTGTTGCAGCCCAAGTAACAGTGAAGGTCAGCGTTATTTTCTTACCAGATCTGCTAGTGAGTGGTTCAGCCATGGCTGTGTATGGAAGAGAGCGGGCACTATTTTGCAAGTCGCCTATTACTTAATTGCAGGCATTATGGGCATGCTTCCCTGACACCTGCCTATTCTAAAGACTGCAAAGCAGCAAGCACAGCACATGCTATGACAGGGTAGGTGAATCTCAGCTAAGGCAACTGGCCACAGCTATCTGGTGTTGAGCGATCGAGCAGTGATGAGACAATCCCCCCTATGTCCCATAATTTTTCACTTCATTCTTGATGCCCTTAATGCGTGTCACCACCCTAGCCCCCTTACTGTATCATCCTCCCCACTCCCTGGAGCTCTCTGAAACTCTTTTCAGCTAATCACTGTCCCGCTTTTCAACATTCACGCGGTTGTTGAATGACACAGCATTCTATAACATTCCTATATTTATGTTTCTGTGTGGACATTGAGGCCATTCACCTAGCTCCCATAGTTTGTTGTGGCGGCTTCTTAGCTTCCCTGGTCCAGCACCCCGTCCTTGATATAGATTGCCGCGCGCAAATCAGCATTCTGTAGGCCTTTCTTTCTTGTCCCGTTTTCTCTCCATTTTTTCATTCTTAGCAGTGTGTACAAACTAGCCTGAGAGCAAGCCCTTCTGAAGTTTATTAGCATAATGAAAGTCAGAGTCAATGGAAAGTAAAAGAAGAAAGAAGAAGGTGGGGGGAGTGTTTTTTATGAGTTTTCTAAACAAGCAAGTTGATATAAGTAAGTTGTATAATAGCAAGCACCAAGTATAAAAGAATAAAAAACACATTTGCACTTCTCGTCTGACGAAATTTACTGTGCTTTTACAGAAATGAAAATCATTGAAAAGGAAGTAAGTGTTTACGTTGAGATACGAGCACGTAATCTGTAAGCCTCGTAAGCTTATGTCAAGTAAAACAACATGAAATCCTGAGAGATTGAGCTTCTTAAGTACACGTGTTATAATAGGAACACCAACCTTCTTCAGTATGATAAAAGCACTGTAGGTCAATGTTCTCCACGTAGTGGAAACATTGTTAAATCTGTTAAAATGTGAATGTGGGCAAGTTGGTAACAAAGTTCTAACTTGCTAAAGCACATTACTGTCCTCATCGAACTAATGACTATAGTTTCTTGTACATGTGTCTTGATCACATTCAGCACAACATTGTGCATTTTTAGCTTTCTTTAATACATTCTGTAGCCCCTCAATGGATTCAAGATGCTAGAAACCTATGTTGAACTACAAAGTGCTTGCCATTAAAAAAGACAAGAAGTCAGTTCCTGTGTTAGAAATATTTATTAGTTAGAGAAAGGCTAAAATTTAGTATGAACATTAGCCATATCTTGAAGTTTTCATCCTACTCATTTTACAGTTGAAGCTAGCTTGCTTCTCAGGTTACTTGTGCTTAGAATTAAAGCACAACAAACAGATGAATGGCTTGCCGGGGCGTTATTCACAGAATGTGGTCACTTTTCTCACTCTCACCATAGTGTTTGGGCTACTGCTGGTACTGTTGGCCGCATAGCAGCCAGTGCAGAGCCACTGAGTGTCGTGTGCCGATGTGCCAGTTTTTCTTAGCATGTGGACACTTCTCCCACGAGTTTCTTCGATGTTGTCTTGACGAGGGCCGAACAATGAATGAGCCAGTTCATCTTGAAATTTTATAATTGGCGTAGAGTTTCCTTCAAGCATGCCACGAATGTTCCACGCATTTATGATGACACATCCAACAAGCAACTCAACAGCTACCTTTCTGTACCACTTGAGTCCTTTTCTAAGGCAGTTGTGGTATAACGTCATTTGGTCACTATAGTCGACGCCCTTTTTTGCTGCATTGTAATCGAGACCGGCCTGATGTTTCATGATTGGTGCATTGTCCCTTGTTTTCTTCCCACTGTCCACCAAAGTTGCTTCATATTTGGCGACAGATGTGAGTATCAGAACAGGCCTCTTGTCCATCCACTTCAGTGCCTTCACTCCATTTTTGGACTGAAGTTCGGTAACACTGCCATTTTCAACCTTTACTTCAGTGAGATCTTTTGGCAGCCCTTTCCTCACTGAGCAAACTGTGCCACGAATGAAAGTGTCTTCCTTTAGAAGGCGAAAAGTGAGCGGCAAGCTCATGTAGAAGTTGTCTACGGACAGCGGGCACACAACTTCCTTGTAATTTTGCAGGAGTTTCAAGCATACATCTTCGGCATGTCCGATGCCAATTGTTCAGTCACACTTTCCGGCATATACATCAACCTTTAGCCTGTAACCGTCTTTGGTACATGCCTTGAACAGCCTGACTCTGTAAGAACGAAAGTCTGCCACGCCATGGCACTATTGTTTCATCTATCACAACCTCCTTTCCTGGCTCAAGCACAGTGGCAAAAATTTTGGTTCAATTTCTCTACCAGAGGATGGATCTTAAAGACATGATCCTGCAACTCTGCAACCAGTTAATTGTCCGCAAAATGCCGGAACCTCAAAAGTAGGGAAAAGGCGGTCACGGCTCATATTTTGATGAATGAGTTCAACACCATACAGGTTACTTTTTGCCTAGTAGTGACTCGGATAGGAAGATGGACGAGATTAATACAAATTGGTATTCCAACAAATGCTTTCGTTTGTTGGAGATTGGTTTCCATCCAATTTTTCAACTTTGATTTAGATTTGGGAGTAGGAAGACGGAGGAGACCAATACAAATCAGTATTCGAATAAATGCTTTAATTTTTTTGGCATTGGTTTCCGTCCAATTTTTCAAGCGTGATTTAGATTTAGGAGTAGTTGACTTCAACACTTGTGTGAACCTGTTTGTTTCATTGACCATCATTTGCCAAATGTCATCCGTAATAAACAGTGAACATAAAGATGGGGCATAACGGCTAGATGGCAACTGAATGATAGTGGGCGGCCTAGAGTACGTGTGGTGTCACACTAGGCGAAGTGGTTGTTGCCGGTGTCCATTTCTCTAGAGATGGGCTGAGAGAAATGAGAGCATTGTATCCTGAATCATTCACCTCAGAATCATCAGTCAGGTCTGACTCTCCATTCGACATGCTGGCTGAGGTCTGTGATGGTTCGTAAACACTATCTTTGTCACTGATTTCACTGTCCACTGCTGAACATCTGACACTGAAGCACTTGACTCATCCGCTGGTGATCGCGAAGTTGCTGGTGCATTCTTCTGGCCCAAAACTAAGTTTATTTGTTTCCTCTGCATTGTGCTTTTTTTTTTCGTCCGTAAGGGGCATGAGGATCTATCTATTAGACACGCTGAAAAGTTTGGGAGTAGCAAGAAAAATGCAGGTACTTATTCCAATGGCACGTATTTCAAAGACTGCTGCGAAAGTTTGCAAGAAACCAAACTGAGAAATGCGCCGCCACTCCACTCTCCGAAACAAACATGCCACCCCATGTCCAATGCAATAAAAATATATATTAGTTGCAATTTCAAACCTCAGATGGCAACACAAGAGCGAGAATTCTTGCGTGTGGGTCACTGGTGAGTCACGCCACACACAACATAAAAACATTTTCGTTGAGTGCATCGTGGATTGCCAGTGGGTCATAGCATTTAACATCAGACAAGTAGTCTACTGGCTATCTATAATCTCACGCAACAAAAATCGTACCTCTGAGTTAAAGTGTCATAGTGTTATTGCAGCAGCAAGGAGATGAATGCCCGTAACTTTGCTGCTGCATAGGAGCACAGGCTGTGCTGTGATGGCACTCAGAGTGACACGTGACTTAGATTCAAGGCAGCATCAGTTATTTGTTGAATCTGTTGCTGCAGTGAACTAATTAAAGTTTAGAGAAATAATGAAAAATACAACCCGAATGTCTGGGTGCTTTTGTTTTACTTCGCACTGTAGCAAGAGAGATGAATTTCCGTTTCGTCTCCTTTTCCCGACGTTTGCACGCGCGCAGAGAACGAAACTATACGTCATTGTCTACTGTGTTCCAGCATTGCGATCATGAATGCTCTTTTATCCTATCGCGTTTGCCTCAGTGCTGGGGCACTGACTTATACCGCTAATCACGTGTTCTCGTGTAGAGCGCGTATTATCGTCCGCTACAGGAAACGAGACAAGCGCAACAGCTCGCGCGACACCGTCACCGGAAGTGTGCCGGTGACGGTGAAAAAAAGAAGACGGCAGGGTATACCCGCCGCGACCCCTCGGCTCCGGTATGGGAGAACGCAGTGAAGGAAATTTGCTTACACAGGCGAAACGGGGAATGTCGAGAGAGTGTTTATATAGGCGGCGACGCTCGCCTCCTGAAATCATGCGTTCGCGGCACTTCAATCATTCTCTATCTGCTGTTAATGAACCAATTTGAAAAATGCTTGCGGTAGAACACTTCTTAGAGGGCACGTAACAACTTTCAGTGTATAACCAAAATTTGTTATGTAGCCTGTGAGGGGCCCTTTAAAACAAACTCGGTAAAAATCGGGTGTACTGTGGGATGCTGTTACAGCTGCGTCGAGCTTCACAGCCCTCTACACAAGCATTGCTGTGAAGCCTGTGGCAGAAATAGAGTTTTATTCAATCAAAGGACTGCATAGAGCGCGCTCTCGCGTTGTGCTACGTGAATTAAATCATTCGTTCCCTTCCTGCACAAACGTTTGCATCTCGAGTGGATTTCAAGCACACCGTATAATAACGTGCAGTTCCGTCGTGCTTCGCAGCACTATACACAAGCACTGCCGTAAAGCTAGTGGCAAAAGTACGATGTCATGAAACCAGATCAATGCATATACCTCGCTATTTTGGTGCGCTGCGTGAATGGAAACATTGCTTGCCTGCCTGCACAAACGTTTGCATCTCGAGTTAATATCAAACAAATCATATAATATGTGCAGTTTCGTCGAGCGCTTCACCGCACTGCATGCAAGCATTGCCGTAAAGCCTGTAGTATAAATAGGGTTTCATGAAGTCAAATTAATGCGCAAACCTCGCACTTGTGGTGTACAAGGTAAACAAAGAATTCGTTGCCATGTCTCCGCAGTAGTTGGTCACGTTGATTTGTGTGAGCATATTGGTTCATGTGCCCCATCTACCTCTGTGATGAGAAAATAAGCAAGAATATCAGCTGCTATGTGTCGATGCATATGCTTTTTATTACAAGGTGTAGGAGCAGTACATCTTACTGCATGAGTAAACCACTCATGGAAACAGTACGTTCCTTGAACATTGTAGCTATTTAATAGCCTAGGAAGCGCGCTATATTGGAAGTTGCAATTTTTTTTTCTGTTCGCAAAATTCAATAACTCGATGCTTTTTCTAAAAGCAAAAAATTATAAATTTCGCAATGATACGTATGCTGCGTCAGTAAGTTAAGTAGGCAGCACATAATTAGGCTAAACCAGAGGAATATCCGCAGGTAGGGATTTATACAAATGTACAAAGTATTTAAAAAAAATGTTTTCAGTGTGGAGTAAGGAGTTGCATGTGCGTCCAGCGCTGATTTCCAGCGCTTAATTTTTGTTGAACCCTGATGTAACAAAGACGTAACACTCAGCACTCTATTTTGTTACATCAATTTTTTTTTTACAATGGAACACTGCATTCTACTACAGGTGCCGCTCATGCGCCCCAAAATTTTGGCCCCTCTAAGGAAGTCACTGTTCTCTAAGTTTCGCCCGAAACTTAGATATCGCTACTTCCTATTGACACTCGTGAAACCACCAGCCACGTCGGCTTGCCGCCTTTACACCGGCCGCAAATTACTTTTAAAAAATGTGGCACGCGCGGGCCGTGTATATGCACTCTGCTGCGCGCGGACAGCCATATGCACGGGCACGGCCAGGCAAGAGACGTCGCGCGCTCTCTGACCCTAGCGCGCACTTGATCACGGGACGTGGACAGCGCGCATAAAGCTGCCATCCTTCTCGGCTCACAATCGCACCCTTTCATTCGCAATTAACCCCAGCATGTGGGATGCAACGGAGCACTATAATTTTTGTCACACTTGGACTTTAAACCAAACATCAGGGCGATGGCGAAAATTCGCTTAGGGTGTCCAAAAATTGCTATCGCAATAATACACTATGGAGAAAGGTATTATGTAAATTATCTGTGGATGGGTCGAAACCCCCTAATTTCCCAAACACGCACCCATCCACTGGCACGCTGCACACATGGATCCCGCGCGGCACGCTGCATCATTAAGGCGTATCGTTCTTCGCTAGCTCTATGATCATTTATGCAGTAGTCACTTGGCGAGAAGCTTAATTTCCAACCTATGCGCAAGTCTCGTAGCTGAATTTCGAAAGTACACGGACCATATATATGTTGGCAAAATAATCGGAACTCACTATTTAGACTCGCCAAAATTATAATTAGCTGCTCACTTGAACTCATAAGGATATATATTCTTATGAGTAGTATATACTACTCAGCCGAGCTCACTCGGGCTCAAACTCGCCAAAATACTGCTCAGCTGGGCTCACTCAGACTCATGGGATGATCTCAGGGAGTTGATCGACTCATCAGTGAGTTTGCCAGCGTATGATGTGTGCTGAACCACAAACCTGGCTTTCTTGAATAAAAACAGTTGGTCGCTGCAGCATATGGATGCACATAAGTGTAATTCAGAGAGCGCGGCATTGTAAAGGCTGCCACAGTTACCATGCCATGCTGCAGCTCATTTCAATCATGTCAAATGCAATACCCCTGCCAGCTTTTAGTCAGTCGATCAAATGTGATTGCTATTTATCTCATCACAACACCTCATTTTCCTGCCTAAGGCTTTGGGTGAATTTTCCTTGGCATCCATTTTGTTACTCTAACAGGTTACCAGTTATCTGTTGCCTATACGAAATTTGAAGTTGTGCACCTGTCATGTGGACTCCATGCCAAACTCGTAGTACTGCATGCGTTTTTGCAGTTAGGTCTAGAGTTACAGAATCGCATGTGGGAGTTACTTTAGTTAGCAGCTGTAGCTTTGGAACAAACACGTGCATGAGAGTGTGCTGAAGTGTTACCTGTCAAGACTGGGAGCACCAAGGCAACTTGTGCAGTAAAGGCATGGGCAGTACGAGCCCACAGATTTTACTAAGTGTGGCTGAGGTGATGCGTCTAGATTTCACTATGAAGAGAGCCAAATAAAAGGTTGCCTATCCATCATACCTATTCTGGAGCCTTTTCTTGAGCTTTTCTAAAACATTAAGCTCAGCGTGTACACTTTATCACAGCATAATTATTACATGTGATATAAAACATTGTATTGTGCAGTTTCTCCAACTCTTCGTGAAGGCATCTATCCATACATTAAACAGGAATAGGCTCAATGTTGACATATCTCCACAGTGGGATCTCCAGGAGCTCGTACTGTCACAATGCATCACAGACATTATTTCAGTGAACTCCAGAAGTGAAGCTCTTCGTTAACATTGGCTAAAATTGTATTTTTATATAGCAAAGTGATCATGCATAAATCTGTATGTCATGACATCATAACATGACATGACATGACATGACATGACATGCATAAATCTGTATGTCACTTTGTTTCTCACGGACTTTAGTTTACAATTGTTTTCGAGATCAGGAAAATTGTGCAGTGTGCTAGTTGGTTCAACATACTTAACACTGTTGTGCGGAGTGACGAAGGGACAGGACTTGAGCGAGAAAACAATAGACACCTGAGCACAAACTATCAACTGGTGATTATCACAAGGGAATGATTCTGCTGAAAAGTAGGAACCAAAGGAAAAGACAAGTCGTGGAAGCATACAACCTCAAGGTGGACCCACAGGGCTCATGTGTCAGCCCGCCGTCTATTTCACTCAGCAATAAAGAGATTAGCATAATCACTGACAATAGAGGGTGTAGGTAGACCGGGAAGAGGACTCCTGTGCATGCGTGTAGGCTTTATGTACGCTTCACTTGCAGAAAAATAAACCAGTTCATAGTTTGCGCTCAGGTGTCATGTGTTGTTTTCTCGCTCAAATCCTGACCCTTCATCGCTCTGCGCAACAGTGTTAAGTTTTCAGGTTGTTCACTATGTGATGTAGGAAGGGTAAAATTGATGGGAAATCCCAATATTCTTGGGCATATCGTGAAAAATATGGCCCAAGTCAAGTGTCATTTTAGGTTTCACTGTCCCCTTATATAGGGCAAATAGTAATAGTTTGAATTCTATGGACGCTGGTTGCTTTTTCTGACTTAACCTAGGCAGTGATCAGCTCTCAGTTGAAAGGAACAGGTAAACAGGAGGACTTGCCACATAAGCAGAAGGTAGCACTCCAGACTTAAGCTTAATATACTGCGTGCTTCCACAGCCCTAGGGGGCTAGTCTGTAAGTGTTGACTAAGGGGACTGTCCATTCCAGTACACGCTGAATGAATAGAGCACGAGAGCCCATGGTGATGATTGCCAATTGCTCTACCAGCTTATAGCTCTACCTAATCAGTGTGTGCTGAAACAGTCCACTTAGTGGATCCTTACAGAATCCTTCCCTAGACTGATGTTTATGTTGGTAGGTTGCAAGTATTGCACTTTCTTTCCTTTGATGTGGGCAGTTCCCACATATGGATGCAATTTAACATATTGTATTCATATTGCCTTTGGTCTATACATATCTAATTCATGCTTATAACCAGGCCTACAAGCTCTTGTCCTGCATATTTATATAGCCTTCTCATTGAAGAATGGAGTCATTCTCCATTATACCCTCAAGCACGTGAAGTAGACACTGCAATAACCCCAAGGGAGGGGGGACAGTAACGCAAAAACCTTACTGGGCTTGTGGTGCTGCTGAAGGATGCACACATACCATTTATGCTAAAATTCCCAGCAGACATTCCAAAGTTTGTACGAGTTCGACTTTAGCTGGCTAAACTGAATGATTCATATTGAAGGCAATTCTTGCAACATTTGGTCAAACTGAAAAACTGGACAGCACAATTAGCTGTGTTCATCTACCATTTATACGACTGCTGCCCCGAGCATTTTGCCTGTTACTTTGCCTTTCGTTTCTGAACTATCAAGTTCAAGTACACATGTACTTTATTACTGTACAAGTAGAATGGCTTCAAGGCTTTTCCTGGGCATTCAACAGTCACTATTTATTTATTCCTATAAACCTTCCTGCATGTGAAGGCAAAAGAAACTTATTAATTCATGCTGGAAGTATAAAAAGACAGGTATTTGCAGAGAAAATGTTTATTTTGAGCACCGAGGTTCTTGCTGATGTAGATATGGTGCTGGCTCCCTCCTTGTCCGAAGCATGTGCTTGCTGCACACAGCACCAGATGATGGCTTCCTAGGTCAAAAAATCAAAGTGAAATAAGAGGCATTTTGTTTTAGTCCCGGAAAGAAAAAGCAGGATTGAGACATTAACATGTATAAAAAATACTTGCCTAAAGAAAAATTAATACACAAGCAAATTCACTAAAGAGGTTCACTTTCAAGAGCGAACGTATGGTTACGATGAAAATTACAAGGAAGCTTCACTGCTCATTGAGGTTTCGGTTCAGTAGTTGTTGAGCCACGAGGGTTAGCATGCTACAACTTGCATATTATGTTTTGTAGAACAATACTGCACTTTGAACAATGTAGTGCCTATTTAAATGAACTGACAATGAACGCTGAAACTCCAGGCTAGTTTGGTCTGCACAAGATATGATACAGACACTGTACTGCATTCATTTAGTGTTTTTGTCACTGATCTCATGCACAAAGGTCATTCACACCTATCCTACATGAAATGCAGTTACTTCTTTGAAGCTTCATCTAGTCCTTGAACTTGCTGCATGCTTATGTCTAAGGGAGTTCGTTTGGTTCCTGTTAATGTAGTACATCTAAGCAACTGTTATCAAATGCCCATAGTGTTCCCTTGCATGTACAAAACATTTTTGGCCCTTTCAATGCACAATACTCATTACATTTGACACTTGGGACTCGTGCAAGGCGCCTTGTCCACATCTGATAATACTTTCATAGCTGGGTCATTCCCATGCCAAATGCCTTGGTTATTACTGTGACCATCTCACACTTTTCCTTTAGAATCTTCTTGTCCACTTTTAAGGTAGCACCCCACGACACAATGTCTCCATCCTAGTGGTGCTATGGAGTTAACTTATGTGCTAGTTGTAGCAGATGACGTCAACTGAAGGCCACTGAAGATAAAACTCTCTGCAACAATTCCTTTTACACAAAAAATGCAAACAATACAGAATAGTCAAAATGTAGTTATCTGGCAAGACTGGCTGCATCCATCATCTTTGTTTGGCGCAATTCTGAGGTGGCTCCATGTTACAAGACGCTTGGCGATTATTGCCATGTGACTGTTTGGGACTCTATAAAACACAAGAATTGCCTTACTCCGGCCTTTCTCTTTGTGCAGCGGCCAAGGTTATTATTCGTCCAATCGCACCGTGTCCTGTTTGTGTGTCCATAGACTAAATTCTTCACCACATTGTTTTTGCCGTATTTCGTGAGTGACCCATGAACTCATCTTGGGGTGGGACTTCTTATCTTTGGCGTTTGCTTCTATCTCTTGTCGTC
Source organism: Dermacentor albipictus (assembly GCF_038994185.2). Classification (NCBI taxonomy): domain Eukaryota; kingdom Metazoa; phylum Arthropoda; class Arachnida; order Ixodida; family Ixodidae; genus Dermacentor; species Dermacentor albipictus. Next base: position 1,711,283 of record NC_091822.1, on the reverse strand, counting down.
AGCGCCTCACACAACTGGATGATGCCACTGGCAATTCTCTTCCTAACCACGAAGAATGCATTCGTCTCGTCACCTCTTCCGATTACGTTCTTTGGCCACCTAGAGAAAAGATTATAGGTGTCAACTCCTGTAACATTGTGGATGGCGGCGTATTCATTCTACCCTATGACCATACCCTACCTCGAGCAATTCTGATTACCCCTGGCCTTATTCGCTTCTCTGAGGGGTCTGCATTGCTTACTGCAATAAACCAAATCGAACCCCAACTGTTGCCTCGTGGATCATCTGTCACTTGAGCTGTTGACACTCATGTCGTTGCAATTGTCACGAAGACAGCTCAGTGTGTTCTTGCGTCTGTTACCGTGCGCTGAACAAAATCGTGCGCAAAGATGTTCACCCCGCGTCACGGATGGATGATGCACTAGATTCACTCCACGGTGCTGAGTATTTTTCTAGCCTTGACTTTAGACCAGGCTACTGGCAAATACCGATGTCCAAATCCGACAAAGCAAAAACGACATTTGCTACCCCTGATGGGCTCTACGAGTTCAGTGCGATGCGTTTTGGACTCTGCAATGTGCCTGCCACATTCGAACGCATGATCGATAAGTCTTGTGTGGCTTGAAATGGAAAACCTGTCTGTGCTATCTCAACGACATTGTGTTTTCAACCATGTTCTCACAACATTTGCAACATCTTGATGAAGTCCTTGCCTGTCTTGCAAATGCTGGTTTGCAGCTCAACACACGCACACGCGCGTGTGCGCGCGCACACATACACACACACACACACACGCACATGCAGTTTGGCCAGCAAGGCCATCAAAGTTCTGGGGCACATAGTCTGCAAAGAAGGTATTCGTCCGGACCCCGAGAAGCTTACTGCCATCCTCGAATTTTGTGTCCACTGCGCCAAAAAGACATGCACAGTTTTCTTGGACTTGCTTCTTCCGGCACTTCATATGCAACTTCGCTACACTTACGTCCCCGCTCCATCAACTCCTCCCCAGTAATGCACCCTTTGTTTCGTCCGACGAATGTGAACATGCTTTCCTGCTTTTGCAACATGCCCTGACGTCAGACCCAGTACTGCGCCACTTTGATCCAACCGCGCCCACCATCTTTCACACCGACGCTAGCAGTCAGTCTCGGTGCCATTCTACTACAATGCGACAACACATTCCGCGAACGAGTAATAGCTTAGGCTAGTCGTGCACTAACCAGTGCAGAAAATTACTACACCATAACCAAGCAGGAGTGCTTTGCTGTTGGGCCGTGCAAAAATTTCACCCATGTCTTCGTGGCCGCCATTTCACAGTCGTTACCGACCATAACACACTGTGCTGGCTTTCATCGCTAAAGAATTTATCAGGTCACCTGGGTTGCTGTGTGCTTCACCTACAGGAGTATGATTTCAATGTTACCTACAGGGCTGCAAAGAAGCATCAAGACACCAATGCTCTCTCTTGCTACCCTCTGCCGAATCATGACGATTCACCATAACCTCTCCGCGATTGTGTACGTCCCGAGTCCTCTTCATCGGCTTTACCCATTGTAGCCCTCGAATGGCTAAGACACAACAGCCCATCTGTCCTTGTGTCCCACTAACGCATCGACCCATACTGCTGAACTATTCTCCAACGCATGGAAGATTCTTCGTCACCTCCAAACGCCTGACTTCGTCGACAACTTAATCAATTCAAGCTGCACAATAGGGTTTTACATCGTAGCATTTATCACATCGATGGCAACAAATGGGTCCCGGTCATACCATGTTCTCTGCAATGTGAGGTGCTTGAAGCCTTTCACGATCATGTGACGACTGGTCCTCTAGGCTACCACAAGACTTACAACAGAATATGAAGTTGCTGCTCCTGGCCTGGCCCATCTTCAGCCGTTGCGAAGTATGTTGCACCCTGCGTTCATTGTCAAAGCAAACCCAACAGCTCCTTCTGGCTCTTTACAAGCTCTGCCTTGTCCCGCTTTGCCTTTTGAAGTAGTTAGAATAGACTTGTACGGTCCTCTTCCCATGACCTCACATGGAAATCGTTGGATTGCAACGGCCATAGACCATCCAACACGCTATGCGGAGACAGCATCTCTACCATCCTGGACTGCTGCTGAAGTCGCCGATTTCTTTCTACACAACATTATCTTACACCGCAGCGCTCCGCGCGTTCTCCTCAGTGACCGCAGCAGTCTTCCTCTCTTCTATCCTTACCGAAGTTCTGTGCGCCTCTAACACAATTCGCAAGGCGACTTCCAGTTACCATCCGCAGACCAACAGCTTGATGATTGCGATGTACATCTACCCTGGCCACACGAACGGGGATGCAATCCTGTCGTTCATGACATTCGCCTATAACATGGCTACGCAACGTACCACTGGATTTTAACATTTTTTCTTCATCTATGGCTGTTCACCAAGTTTCATTCTTGATGTATCATTCCTTTCGACTCCTGTACCCCCATCAGTTCCTTTCTTGGAACAGTTTGTGTCTCGCCTCGCAGAGTGCAGACGCCTCGCCCCGCTTAACACCGACGTCTCCCAGGACGCTCGCAAGTTTCGTTACGACTCGACCCACTGTGCTGTAACTTTTTCTCCTGGTGACAAAGTTCTTTGGACTCCTGTGTGCGTTCCTGGCTTATGCAAAAAATTTTGCAACACTTCTTGCTTATGCAACACTTCTTGAATGCCCACACCACCATATCGTTGGGCAGCGAGCACAACCTGCGACACCCATGTGGCCACAGTGACGAGAGGCGGCCTGCGCAGCTGGCCGGTTGGGGTCATCAGGTTGTCGCCGGCCATCCACTGATTATATTGTTCACGGACACGGTCTTTAACAGGCTTGTTGAGCACGACGTCCAGTGGCTGAAGTGTTGACGTCATGCCTCCCGGAATGACGGCGAGTTCCGTCCTCCCGTCGCGGAGCGCCAGCTTCAATCCTGCGGTCAAGTGCCCGCGAAAGGCATCCAAGACGAGCATGCTCGGACACCGCAAGAGTGCCCCTGGTTGCCGATTCCAGACGGTCTTAATCCAATTGAGCATGAGGGCCTCGTCCATATAGCCCTTTTCATTCACACGAACGACATCCCGTGGGAAAGCCTCTTTCGGCAGCGTCTTCCTCTTGAATATTATGTATGGGGGCAGCTTTCTGCCATCTGCAGTACACGCGAGCATCACCGTGAATGCTCGTTCCCCGTAGAAAGAAGCTCGACTTCTTTTGTGCCGCGTTCGCACACTGTGGTGAGCGACGGCATGTCGAACCACACCGGCATTTCATCAGCGTTGCCGATCTGTACCAACATGTAGCCATGCTGCTGCCGGAGACGGATAACATAGCGCTGGAATTCGACCAACTTGTCCTCGTATGCCTCTGGCTGCTTCTGCCAGATTGATTTGCGCTGTCGAAGTGCGAATCCCTTGCGTTGCATGAAGCGACGAACCCAATAAATGGAGCCCTTGAATTGTTCCTTGGGCAGTCCGGATTCTCGGGCGATCTCAATAGCTTTGATGCAGATGAGTTCTGCTGTGACTGGCAAAGATCTGGCACGATGCTCGCGGACAAAATCCGCCACCCTGTCTTTGAGCTCCGGGTGCACTGCGCCATAGAATAAAGAACTTCGTCAGAATAAAGAACCGCGCAGCGCCCGCGAGTTGGGCCGCGTCGGTCACCAAGGGGGCGATAACAATGTGGATGCCGAAAGGTCTGTGCTCCTACATGCTGCCAGACGACTATTCATGCTGTGCCAAGGGCCGGTATGTAAGTCAAGGGGTGAACTTTTAGTAATATTTTTGGGAAAAAACCTCAACCTATATTCCGCACTATACGGTACTCGCACTGCTGGAGACATATGCCGTGGCCGAGAACCTACGGCTTCCCGACTACTCGGGTGCCACCACCTGTGCCACACGCAGTTGCACTGCGGCACCCTGCCTAGATGGAGTCCATAAGCCAGGAAAGCCACGCACGGCAATCTATGTCCGCAGCACCCTGGCGCGTGCTGTTCTACCTGTTGCTGACATCGCCGGTGGCCCCTTGGAGTCATGCGCCGTTGTGGTACGCCTTGGCAGCCAGGACACGGCTGTGGCGAGCATCTGCATCCGTCCAGGAAAGCCGTGGGATCCCTCCAGCCTCATCCAGCTGGCTGTTCGCCTTGGTGGGCATGCAGTCCTGTGCAGTGACTTCAACGCACACCACACGGATTGGGGAAGCCGCAGCTGCACCCGCTGAGGCAAAGGCCTCACAGATGCCATCAGCTGAGCTGGCCTGCTGACCTTGGAACACCAGGGAGCCCACCTACGTCTACCGCAGAGCTCGCACGGCCATTGACCTCTCCCTCAACACTGAGCAGTGCTCCTACTCCTGGGCCACAACTTCGGACAAATGGGGGTCTGACCACTTCCCTATTGTGATCAGCCCCAGGTCTGGGAGAAGGCCTAGGTCAAGAACTTACGTCACAGACTGGTCCCTGTTCCGGAAGCACTGCAGCAAGTTGGACGATGGCCGTGACTTCCTGAGCGCCATCGTGGATTGTGCTCAGGCTGCCACCGTTCAGTGCTCTACCCAACCAGATACCCCCGCTCCGGACCTCCACCTGCTCAACATACGTGCCTCCAGGCGCCATATGGAGCGTGGAGCAATCCGGACGGGCAAGGCAGAGCATTGGACCGAGTACAGACGTGCAGATGCCCGCTGCAGACGCCAAGCCCGGCGCAGGAGGAGCCTCTGCTCTGCCATCGAGGGCAGGTCCAGGGGACCCCTGGCTTGGAGACTGCTCAAATCCCTCACCAGCAGGAGAGGAAGCCTACAACCTGTCCTCGCCGTGGCCATCACGCTGAGCATCAGCGAAGAGGCCCTTGCGGAGCTCCTCGCCAACCAGTTTGCGCTGGCTGTACCACGCACTGCAGCCATCCAGAAGGTAGGGCAGCCTTACGTCAGCCTGCCTAGCTGCCTGCACAACCACCACACAGGGTCTTCGCTTCTGTAAATGGCCTGTCATCCAGTCTTGGGAGCCTGGCCTCACAGTTCATTGGCCCAGAAAGCAGTCCGAGCGCTTTTTCGCTGCCTGAGGGCAACAGACTTGAGTGCCCGACTATAGACATCCTACACTTAAGTTCTCTCTCTTCCTCTTTCACTCCCCATTCCCCTCCCCACGTGTAGGGTAGCAAACTGGACTCAGCCTGGTTAACCTCCCTGCCTTTCCGTCTTCCCTTCTCTCTCACCACCCAGGGTGGCCATCGAGCCAGGTTATGGCTATCTACCAGGACCCGCTGACGCTGCACGAGCTCCAAGCATCGCAGTGCACCAGGAACCCAAATGCTTCGCAACCTGGCCGCCAGCGAGCAGCTGCACCTGCTTGACTGCTTAAACATCTGGCAGTCAGGGCAGGTGCCGGAGTCATGGCGCACAGCCTACGTGGCCCCCATCCTGAAGGCCGGCTGAAAAACGTGAGCTCCTATCGGCCAGTCTCACTCACCTCTGCTGCTTGCAAGCTGATGGAGGCCATTGCTTTCTGGCCGATGAGCAGATAGGCTTCCGGCGGAGCTGATGCAGTGCGGACTCCATCGTGAACGTGGTCTCCACGCTGGAAGAGGCCAAGGCCTGCGGTGACGCCGTGCTCCTGGTGCTTATCGGCATGAAGGGGGCCTTTAACGGCCTGCCCTATCGAGTCATTCAGCAGGCCCTGGACCTATTTGGTAGAGGGCGTCCCACAAGGATCAGTGGTGAGCCCTTTCCTGTTCAACCTGGCCCGACTGCCTGCTGTCCTGCAGACTGACCCCCACAACCACGTGAATACCTCCATCAACGCGGACCACATCGCCCTATGTGTGCGAAATCCACCACACAGCCACAGCAGTGCGCGCTCGGCTCTGCAAAGAGCCCTCGACACCGCCGCTGCTTACCTGAGCTGCATTGGCCTTGCCATCTCGGCAAGGAAGACGGAGGCCATGCTGCTCCACCCAAGAGCAACAGCCCGCTGCACAGCTGCAACTGGAAGGCGACCTTGAAGCCCGGCAGTGACGTACCCGGGGCTACACGTTCATCACCGGCTGACCTGGCTGCCTGCTGTCAAGACCCTGCATGTCCAGGTCCTCCGGGTCCACAAGGCAGTCTCCCAGCTTGTTGCCCGAGGACAGAGCTGCACCACTAGGTGGGCTCTGCGGCTGGACCATGCAGTAGCCACCTCACGCCTGCGGTACGTCCTCCCACTCGTGGCACTACCACGTGCCCGTCTCAAGAAGCTGGAGCTGCAGCATAGGGCAGAGATTAGGTTCTGCCTGGGCGCTCCCTGCAGCTCTGAAGTCGCTGCAACCTTGGCCGAGGCAGGAGCATGGTCCCCATCACTCCTGTCACAGCCCACATTCTACAATCAGCCACAGCTGTGCACATCGCTGAATGACACTGCGTTCAGGAATATCGGTCACATACCGACCGCACACACAACCCCCATCACACCTGCACTGAGCATTACGCTGCGGAGAAAGCTTATCAGTGAATGGCTACTGACAGCGCAGCGAAATTTTGGTTCTAAAGCAATTTTTCCCGACCGTGCAATGAGGCCGCAATGCGAGACCGCAACGACGCCGCAATTTGGTGACTTTATTCACTACCGCCCTTAGCCGGCAGATCTGAACCATGCATCAGGAATGTGCATTTCCATTGGGGAACAATAGAAACTCTTATTTAGGCTAAACAAGCGCGCGTACGTACGTACTTACATGCCGCACTCGGGACATCTGCCATTCAAATATTCTGCCATGTAGCAGCACCGTAACCAAGTAATGTTACTGTTACGTGCTTCTGACAAAGACTCTAAATAACTCTGAAGGAGCGCAGTTCCGTGTAATATACGTTCTCTGCATTAGGACACTGTAGCACTGGCTGGCCGGTGTGGCGGTCCCTGCAATGCATCACAAAAGCTCGTGAGGAACCTGGCTATAAAGTATCATCACAGAACACCTATATATGGCATCATGCAGTCGAAAGATTAGCTACGCGTAGTAGATGCACATCAAACGCAAAGACGAAGTATACTTACGAGAACCAAAAGCCCGAAAAATAAGCGATCCACCGCTTCGTGCACTCCGAGCCTGCCATATGCCATATTATGCCGCCAAAAAGGCCGGATGTGACATCACGGACGTGAAAAAACAAAGACCACATGTGGCGTCCCGGACGTGACGTTTGGGTGAACCTAACGCTTGCGCTGCGTTCACCGGGTGAACGCAGACACTTTCGTTGAAGATGACGAGTTTACAAAGTCACAAAGCCGTTTGAAGCGAAAAGGACGAAGTTTAGGCAAATCCATGTACTTCCCATAATTCCCATGCTGGGACAACCGCTGCCATTGCAGCTCCCGTAGACACTAGCGCCAGAGTTCCCTCTAGTAATTCTTGTAGGAAACTCTATATGGTGGGAAGGAACTAGCCATAGAGCAATGCATTGTTTTCGGCAATAACGCCAGCCGCACACCGTGGAGCACGTACTACAAGGGGACGCTACAGGAAGTGTAATAACAGGTGCTGCAAACGCCAGCTGCACGTTATCACTATAACCAAATATTCAATAACCTAGGTTGGCTATTCACGTCACAAGGTTAAGCCTTGCTGCCTGAAAAAATTGGAAGTAAAGGGAAGCCAGGAGAAGAGAGGAAACATAGAAAGTGAGAGAAAGTTGGAGGGAGACAGGAAAAGGCAACTACCGATTTAACCCGGGTGCGTCAGTCCAGGGGGTGCCGTCTATGTGTAGCAGAGGCCAAAGAGGTATGTTGCCTCCGCCGGGTTGCCTTAAAGGTCCGAACACCTGGCATCGGCTCAACCCCCAAGATCTCCCTTTCTCCAGACACGGCTAAGCCGTGCACGGCTACATGCGGGAGGGTCCGACCCTCGTGTGCCCGGGTGCGTGGTATCGCTACGCACCAAACGCCTGCTTATGCAGACGCCCCTGCGGGGAAGGTGTTCTAGATCAGTTCTAATATTTGAAAATTAATTATGTGATTGGCCAGTCTGTTTCCCGTGGAGTTATAATGGCCTCATATTCTTGTAAGGTTAGCCATATTATTGCGGTATATTTATTTATTTATTTATTTATTTATTTATTTATTTATTTATTTATTTATTTATTTATTTCAAAATACTGCAGGTAGCAATGCTGCCCTAGCAGGAGAAGCTTGTAACCTAGGTTACATCATGTGCAATGACAAAGATTTCACAAAGAATCTACATTTGCACAATCAACAACAGACGCTGGCAGACAATTCTACTCTTCAATTGTGAGCGGAAAAAAAGACTTCTGAAACATTTCTGTCCTCGCAAAGTACGGGCGGATAACATTCGAGTGATTAATTCTAGAAGACCTGTGTTGTGAGCGGGAAAGATAAGTTTCGCGCGGGAGACCGATTTTGTTCTGATATATCAAATAAAGCATTTTTAGTCTCGCAATCTTTCGGCGGACACGGAGGGGTTCCAGATTCAGTCGCTGTGACATGTCGGTAACAGATGAAAAACACCGATAGTCAGATAAATCGGGCAGCGAGGCGCTGAATTCGTTCTACTTGTGCGATATCTTTAACGTAGTATATCCCATACTGCGGAAGTGTACTCAAGGACTGGTCGAACCAAAGTGCGGTATGCCTCGAGTTTAACACTTGACGGCGAGTCTTTTAGTTTCCCGCGCAAAAAGCAAAGTTTATTGAATGCTGTTGTAGAAACGTTCTTCAAATGTTTGTCCCATTTGAAGTTGCTTGTGATAGTTAGTCCTAGATATCTGACAGACGTTACCGATTGAATAGCTTTATTAGCAATGTGGTACGTATGAGACCGTGGCGTTTTTCTTTGTGGTTATTGTCATGACAACTGTTTTATCAAACTTTATTTGCATACCGTTTCGTTCGCACCAGTCCGCGAGTGTACAGAGGCTATTGTTCAGTAGTGTTTGGCAAGAGGAGCTATTGACAACACATCACGCAGTCATCAGCGAACAATTTTATTGCAACAGAATTATCGATGTTAGAAGCAATGCCGTTTATATAAATTAAAAACAACACAGGACCAAGCACTGAACCTTGTGGAACTCCAGACAATACCGGCAGATCAGCAGACCTAACACCCGCACACTCCACAAACTGTGAGCGATTACTCAGATAAGCCTGCAACCATAATATCAATCTCTCAGGAAGCCCGGCATCCCTTAATCTGTCAATGAGTAAAGTGTGTGGCACACGATCAAAAGCATTTGACATGTCAAGAAAAACCGTATCTATCTGCCGAAAATTATCTGGAGCTGAAGCAAAATCATGTATAACCAAAATTAATTGTTTAGTTAATGAGACAGTCCTCCGGAAACCATGCTGATACTCAACGAAGAATTTTTTTTTTATTCACGGTGCTGAGATATATGGTGAGCTATTACAAGTTCCGGCAATTTGCAGCATGTGCTTTTTAGAGAAATTGGTCTGTAGTTACGAGCTTCTAGCCTGTTTCCCGATTTAAATATGGGAACTACTCTTGCCGTGAGCCAATCTGCGGGTAAGGAGCATTGGTTGAGTAATGCGTTAAACAGAACATAAAGGTAATGGGACACAATCTCTGAGTACCGTACAAGGAAGGCATTCGGTATGCCGTCAGCGCCACTTGACTTTTTCGTTTTTATATTTAAAAGAAGAGAAAGTATTCCTTCGCGACCAAGAACTAGGTCAGGCATTGAGTTTGCAATGGGCGGTGGGTCAGAGTTTTGCGTTCGTAAATATTGAACATTTGGTCTTGTAAACGCTTGGTGAAAAGTAGTGTTAAAATCATTTACAGCAAGAGTAAGGTTTGTGCACATGTTACCATTAATCTTTAGATAATTCCCGCACGGTTTGGAACCTGACAAGTAGCGCCAGAATTTCTCAGGAGATTCCTTCAAGAAAGCTGTAAGAGTTTGGCCATAAAATTTACTACGCGCAAGCTTCGATTTAGTAACCAGCTGTTCTTGAAGGGCGGTTAATGCTGACGTATTTTTACCCTTCCTTTATCGTTTAATACGGCGCTTTAGATGGATTATGTCCCGACTAATCCATGGGTTTCGACGCTTTGTAATCTTTGTACGCAAAGGAACAAACCTGCCAATGCATGATGACACTAATTTCTTGAACTCGTCCCAAATATGAGAAACATCGCCACCATGCTCAAAATCAAAAAGTGAGAGATGCATTGCATCTATAGGACAGATTGATCATCTGCAGCAGAAAAGTCATAAAAAGTTGCTACCGAGGGAGGCGTTTTAGTGCTATTGATTTTTAGAGTAACTCGAACAATCTTGTGGTCCGAGACACCATGGGAAGTAAAAACTGAGTAATCTTCAGGAAAATTTTTCAGAAAAACAAGGTCAAGAATCGATTGCACAGTTGCAGTGGTGCGAGTCGGAATAGTGACTACTTGTTTCAAGTCATGACAAAATGAAGAATCGAGAAGTAGGCGTGCGTTGTCTGCATCATCGGGCCCCAAGATAGCGAGTACATTCCAGTCTATGCCTGGCAAGTTGAAATCGCCAGTGAGCACCAGCTTGTGAATTGGTTTGAGCATGCGCTCTAGGTAAGCGGCCAGTGCTTCCAGGTGTGACACATTGCTTTTTGGTGGCCGGTAAACCACGCCAAACAAGGTAGAAATATTTTTGTAATTGATTTTACACCAGACACTTTCATGGTTTCGAATGCCCTCAAGCCCGACACATTGTACTTCATTTTTTGTTATTATAGCCACGCCCCCTCCTCGTCCTTCGCGATCGCGTCTTATTATTTTGTGGGAAGGCGGAATAATTTCATAATCATTAATATTAGGTGTAAGCCACGTTTCAGTTACGGCATGTATATGAGGGTTGTGAAGAAAAAGAATGTCTTCAAGCTGACTAGACTTATTGGCAAGACTTCTTGCATTAAGCAAGACCATTCGGAGTTCTCTCGTTTCGGGTCAGTTAGATGTCCGTGTAGATCGGGATTTATGAAGCGCGACAAAACCTGCGAGCTTACTTCGTCCCCTTCGTATATCTTGTCGTCTACTCGTAGCCGGTCATAGTCCAGTGAAATTTTTCGCGCCTTTAAATTGCTTACCATACCGCCAAAGATGAGAACGCTTAGTCAGCGTAGCCTTGCAGTAATCGCGACAGATCGATATACCTGTTTTCTTGAGCTTAAAGCAATTCTTCAATACAGACACTTTTTCATTGTAGTCAAAGAAATTAAGCAAGACAGGCCTAGGTTTATCGCTGATTCTACCTATTCTGTGTATCCGTTCGACTGTGTTGGTGGTGACACCTAGTTTTCCACAAAATATGTCATCAAGAACCCGCTCTCTCAAGTCATCAGGGCTCTCATTTGTTGGCTCTTCAAGGCCAAAAATTATAAGGTTCCTTCGTCGGCTTCGGTCTTCCAAGTCATTTAACTTCTTCTGTTGATTGTTTATAGTTTCTTTCAAAGAGTTGACCTCCGACCGTAACTGAGCCAGTTGTTCTGTGTCTTTTGCAATAACAGTGAGTACGTCGTTTAGTTTATCGAACCTATCGTTCATTGTTTCTTCAAGAGATGATTGTGAAAGAGAAACGCTGTTTGTCGAGGCCTGCAAGGCTTCTTGCATGTTTTTTAACATTAGCTCAATACCAGAAGGTCCGGGATTCACTTCTATATCCCCAGCCAGCAGTAGCAAAAGTACATTCCACGCTTCGTCAATCAGTGACAAACATATAGCCGGGCACGGCAGGACAAAAATGAACCTATTATCGCTACGAAGACATATGAGCGTTGCACACCATGCCTGTACAAAAAGGAGCAACGGATTCATCGTTGTGCTCACGAAGGTCCCGCCGTGCCCTCTGATGTGGTTCCCGTCGGCGTGGCTTATATATCCCAGTGGCGGCGCTGATGTCATGTCTGGTTGGTCTGGCCTCGTTATGAAAGCCCGTCTTCCGTAGGTGAGCACGTTGTCTTGAGCGTCGGCGATCGTTGTCGGGATATCCGATGAATCGCGAACTGGTATGGACGCAGTCCACAGCGTGACCTGTACAAAAAGGAGCAACGGATTCGTCGTTGTGCTCACGAAGGTCCCGCCATACCCTATTGGCGGCGAGGAGTTACGGAGTCGCCATCTATCGGAAGCGCCTCGCTGGTGTAGTATGAGGGATCATGCGGCGCGCTCCTCATAGGTTTCGCTGTCAGCGCTCACTGAAAAAACCACGCGGGGCCTCTCCCGGGCACTTCTGTAAGTACTTTCGCAAGGAGAGAAGTTTTTTACTGTCTAAATAATAACCTTGGGCATACTGAAAGCACAGAATCGTTTACAGACGCTATCTCTTTATCGAATACGTACAGTGAACGCCACTGCACGCGGTCGCCGCAATGGAGTCTCCCGAACCGGCTTCTTGCGTGAAAGGTAGGTAAACGCTGAGAGCAAACTATGTGAAATATGTTCTTATAGTGTTTGTATATATATTATAATGTTATACATTATATTATAGTGTTTGTACACAGCAATCAAACCCCGGCCCTCAGTCCCCAGCAGCTGCGAAGCAACTGAACACGGCGGCGGTCATATCTGCGACGCAGCAGAGGGTGCTAAGAATCACTGGCTCCGGACAGGCCGCCATTGGAATATGAACCTGGCAACGTTTAACGCTAGAACGTTATCTAGTGAGGCGAGTCTAGCAGTACTATTGGAGGAATTAGAGGGCAGTAAATGGGATATAATAGGGCTCAGTGAAGTGAGGAGGCCAAAAGAAGCATATACAGTGCTAAAAAGCGGGCACGTCCTGTGTTACCGGGACTTAGCGGAGAGGAGAGAACTAGGTGTCGGATTCCTGATTAATAAGAATATAGCTGGTAACATACAGGAATTCTATAGCATTAACGAGAGGGTGGCAGGTCTTGTTGTGAAACTTAATAAGAGGTACAAAATGACGATTGTACAGGTCTACGCCCCTACATCCAGTCATGATGACCAGGAAGTCGAAAGCTTCTATGAAGACGTGGAATCGGCGATGGGTAGAGGGAAAACTAAATACACCATACTAATGGGCGACTTTAATGCCAAGGTAGGCAAGAAGCAGGCTGGAGACAAGGCAGTGGGGGAATATGGCACAGGCACTAGGAATAGCCGGGGAGAGTTATTAGTAGAGTTTGCGGAACAGAATAATATGAGGATAATGAATACCTTCTTCCGCAAGCGTGATAGCCGAAAGTGGACGTGGAGGAGCCCGAACGGCGAGACTAGAAATGAAGTAGACTTCACACTCTGCGCTAACCCTGGCATCATACAAGATGTGGACGTGCTCGGCAAGGTACGCTGCAGTGACCACAGGATGGTAAGAACACGAATTAGCCTAGACCTGAGGAGGGAACGGAAGAAACTGGTACATAAGAAGCCGATTAATGAGTTAGCGGTAAGAGGTAAAATAGAGGAATTCCAGATCAAGCTACAGAACAGGTATTCGGCTTTAACTCAGGAAAAGGACCTTAGTGTTGAAGCAATGAACGACAATCTTGTGGGCATCATTAAGGAGTGTGCAATGGAAGTCGGTGGTAACTCTGTTAGGCAGGATACTAGCAAACTATCGCAGGAAACGAAAGATCTGATCAAGAAACGCCAATGTATGAAAGCATCTAACCCTACAGCTAGAATAGAACTGGCAGAACTTTCGAAGTTAATCAACAAGCGTAAGACAGCTGACATAAGGAAGTATAATATGGATAGAATTGAACATGCTCTCAGGAACGAAGGAAGCCTAAAAACAGTGAAGAAGAAACTAGGAATTGGCAAGAATCAGATGCATGCGTTAAGAGACAAAGCCGGCAATATCATTACTAATATGGATGAGATAGTTCAAGTGGCTGAGGAGTTCTATAGAGATTTATACAGTACCAGTGGCACCCACGACGATAATGCAAGAGAAAATAGTCTAGACGAATTCGAAATCCCAAAGGTAACGCCGGAAGAAGTAAAGAAAGCCTTGGGAGATATGCAAAGGGGGAGGCAGCTGGGGAGGATCAGGTAACAGCAGATTTGTTGAAGGATGGTGGACAGATTATTCTAGAGAAACTGGCCACCCTGTATACGCAATGCCTCATGACCTCGAGCGTACCGGAATCTTGGAAGAACGCTAACATAATCCTAATCCATAAGAAAGGGGACGCCAAAGACTTGAAAAATTATAGACCGATCAGCTTACTGTCCGTTGCGTACAAACTATTTACTAAGGTAATCGCAAATAGAATCAGGAGCACCTTAGACTTCTGTCAAGCAAAGGACCAGGCAGGATTCCGTAAAGGCTACTCAACAATAGATCATATTCACACTATCAATCAGGTGATAGAGAAATGTGCGGAATATAACCAACCCTTATATATAGCTTTCAATGATTAGGAGAAAGCGTTTGATTCTGTCGAAACCTCAGCAGTCATGGAGGCATTACGGAATCAGGGTCTAGACGAGCCGTATGTAAAAATACTGAAAGATATCTATAGCGGCTCCACAGCCACCGTAGTCCTCTATAAAGAAAGCAACAAAATCTTAATAAAGGAAGGCGTCATGCAGGGAGATACGATCTCTCCAATGCTATTCACAGCGTGTTTACAGGAGGTATTCAGAGACCTGGATTGGGAAGAATTGGGGATAAAAGTTAATGGAGAATACCTTAATAACTTGCGATTCGCTGATGATATTGCCTTGCTTAGTAACTCAGGGGACCAATTGTAATGCATGCTCAATGACCTGGAGAGGCAAAGCAGAAGAGTGGGTCTAAAAATTAATCTGCAGAAAACTAAAGTAATGCTTAACAGTCTCGGAAGAGAACAGCAATTTACAATAGGCAGCGAGGCACTGGAAGTCGTAAGGGAATACATCTACTTAGGGCAGGTAGTGACAGCGGATCCGGATCATGAGACGGAAATAATCAGAAGAATAAGAATGGGCTGGGGTGCATTTGGCACGCATTCTCAGATCATGAACAGCAGGTTGCCATTATCCCTCAAGAGAAAAGTATATAATAGCTGTGTTTTACCAGTACTCACCTACGGGGCAGAAACCTGGAGGCTTACGAAAAGGGTTCTACTCAAATTGAGGACGACGCAACGAGCTATGGAAAAAAGAATGATAGGCGTAACGTTAAGGGATAAGAAAAGAGCAGATTGGGTGAGGGAACAAACGCGAGTTAATGACATCTTAGTTGAAATCAAGAAAAAGAAATGGGCATGGGCAGGACATGTAATGAGGAAGGAAGATAACCGATGGTCATTAAGGGTTACGGACTGGATCCCAAGGGAAGGGAAGCGTAGGAGGGGGCGGCAGAAAGTTAGGTGGGCGGATGAGATTAAGGAGTTTGCAGGCACGGCGTGGCCACAATTAGTACATGACCGGGGTTCTTGGAGAAGTATGGGAGAGGCCTTTGCCCTGCAGTGGGCGTAACCAGGCTGATGATGATGATGATGAGTGTTTGTATAACTAAATGGAGCGTAATAGAATGAAGCCTCAATGCAGCGATCGCACGGGTTCGCAGCGACCGACTGCGCGTCTGCACGCTTGTCCGCGCATTGTTTCGCTTTTGCCGCATGCGCGTTTTTGCACCGTGCCATATGAACTTTATTTAGGCCGCAGAATATGAGCATTTGACAGCATACAAGCAACCATTGTTGCGTGGGCGCTATTAGAGCTGTTCGAAAGTAATTTCATTGTAGAGACTTCGACGCCTACGGGCACTGTGATGTGCCGTCGCGACGATTCGATTTTTTTTTCTTCTTAATTCTTGGTCGTTTCAATAACACTTCTCGAGTTGCGTCGCACTGTATGTTTATCGGTGTTCTCAGCGTGCGATTTCCCGCTGCTTCTTTTTTATAATACAGTGCATTAATTCATAACACAAACATGACCATATGCCATGCTTTTTTTTAAGTGCTTCTTACCGCTACCTTTCCACTCCAGTGAACTTGACAGTACCTATAGCATCGACAAGTTCATAGACCGTCATGCCATTAGTCGGGCAGCGGACTCGGGCGAGCGTCTCAGTGCGCGTTTTCCGAACATCGCAGCCCGGCACCATAGCAGAAATCTTCCTCGCGTCTGCGCTTGCTGCATACCCGAGTTGTAGCCGATGATTGTTTGCCGGTTTTATGTTTCGCGAGCCAAGCTTCACGCAGCTTCTTGTCCTGCGGCTACGTGCGAATAAGGCTGACACCGGGCTTCGTTGCGTACGTCCGGCACTGCGGCACGGAGCAGTAGCCTACCATGTTGCGCGTCTTCAAAGGCAGCCACTACCTATGGTAGTGCTTTGAATCGTTGTAAAGTAGACACTCGAAGGGGGAAAATATCACCACTAAATGAGGACCGCAGCGTACGAGGGAATTTAAACTCGTTTTCAGCTCGCTTCGGCACTCTAAGCAGCCGACGCGTCCGCTATGTCCACGTGATCCCTCCTAACACGTCACGCCGACGGTGGCGCCCGCTTTTCCAGTGGTGGAGTTCGAGGCGAATTACACAGAACTCCTGAAATGTTTTATCCTGGCCATTGCTCTTCCTCATCCACCATGCTTTTTCTGCTTAAAAGTTCTCCTCAAGGCAATTATAATTGCCCTATTATTCAGGCAGAAAAACTGTGAGACCCGTATGGCCACTACAAACTAATTTTCACTTGCATGGGCCCTGACGTTCAAAATATTGCAGTTAAGCATACAGGAAGCTAGAATCGGCACCGGTGAAATGTGAAAGTTGTTGGCAAAGGTACCCGCAGTGTGAGAGGCCGCAGTTTAAGCGAAGATGAAGAAAGAGTATTGAGAAAAATTGTATAAATTTTGCAGTTTATATTGTTATTGTTTTATTAATGATGTTCTTGCATTAGTTATCCTTCTTTTTCTTTAGTCACAAAATATGTTAAATGTCACAGCATTTGATATTATAGCATTTACAATATATAGTGGGGCCGGTCCTCATATGGATAGTTCATTCTAATGCACACCGCTTTACTGCGGTTAGAAAAAGGTGGTTGGAAATACCTTTTCGAAGAATTGGCCTGGACTTGACAGAACCTGCAATTCTTTCGTTCGGAGCGTCCACTTTGGGATTCAGCCACAAGGATGCATGCTTCGCTGTCCGAACATTTCTTACGGAATCTAAACGAATGCCCTGCTAAATTCCTTTCTTTTTATTTTTACTTTTAAGTTAATAATTACTCATTCAATATGACCTTCCTGATTTTATTTAACAGGTAATTCTGCGCTATTCAATGCTCTTTGAATAGATATTAGGAATCTTATGCTCCATAACAATTTCGAATAATCCACCCATTTCTTGGCCAATCCCCCATCGTGGGTAGGCGCCACACGCATCACAGGCTACAACAACAACAACAACAACAACACTTTGGAGGGCTTGTTCACGTCGCCAGCACCTACTATATTACTTTCTAATTAAAACCTTCACAATTGTTTTTCATGAAAAAAATAAAACAAGCAGTCTAAAAAAACTTCCCTTGTATTATGCAGTATAGTGCTTCTCTCACCGAAAGCTGTATGTTCTCGAGACACAAGTAAACAGCTAGATGTTAGCTGCATAACCTCTTGAATTTGCAGCTATTTTCGAATCTATTGAAACAAAAAACAATCAAGGTGATTAAATGTTTGTGTAAGAAAAGAAGCACTCAGCATCCGCAGCATTATGTTCACCAAAATATCTGTTTTGTTTCATTAGATTCGAAAATTGCTGCAAATTCAAGAGGTGATGCAGCTAACATCTAGCTGTTGTGTCTTGAGAACATACAGCTTTCGGTGAGAGAAGACTTCCAGTTCAAGAACGCTATCTCCAGGCCAAATCGTCCGGGACCTTTGAAAATAGTGCCATTCGACGCAGCAAGTTTGATTACGTCCCTAGAAGCCGCGATCCAGGCCCTGATCACATTGACTGGCATTTCGGAACCTCGAGAGTTCGCAAGCGAGTACCGCTGGCCTAGCCAAGAGTAAGGGGTAAGCCCACGAGCTACTGTATAAAGAGGTCGTGGGTAAGCCCCACCCCGGCACTCGAATCTTATAAAAACCACCATGGAGGTCGATGCTTCTCCCTCGCAACCGCACGAAGCTTCCACCGAATGCGTAGCTGACTGGTTGACAGTTAAACGGCGCAAACTACGCAGTAAGGAGGCACACAAGAACTCCGACCCGGTTCCCGAGGAACAGCAGTGCTCGCCGCGCAGACCACCACTGCTCCCGAGGCTGTACCTGAAAGCGATACTGAGGTCAAGGGAAGGGCCTCGTCTTTTCGAAGGGGCCAACCCTGGTAATCACCCGGGCAGTGCTGACGGCGGGGGGATGTATTTTTACTAAGTTTATTGTTTTTGGACATTTCGCTTTGAGATATCTTGTGTGGAATGAAATTAAGCTTAGAGTCAAGTATTATACAGTGGAAGCTCGTTAATTCGAACTTCAATAATTCGAATTTATGGATAATTCGAACTGTACGATTTGGTCCGGCCAAGCTCCACAGAAGTCTATGTATAAAAAAGTTCGTTAATTCGAACGCGAGAAGGTTCCGTCACGGATAATCCGAACTACGCTCGCCTGGCACACGGCCAGAGAAACGCGCCTACTGCCTACACACAAGGCTGTATTGCCTCCGAAACGGAGAGAACGGCGAGAGAAGGCAAAATCGGAAAAAAATCTAACCGACCCGGTGTCAGTCAGAAGGCAGCGGCGGCTGCCGCCTCTCCGTTCTGCGTAACCTCCGAGACTTCTTGCCCGTTGCGAATCTCGGAGGCTTAGCAAATCTTGTACAGCTGCTAATGTTGTGCGGAGATGGCACGGCAAGCGCCAAAACACAGCGAATCAAGTCCGTTGCAGCTGCGCTTGCAATCAAGAACCAACGAATCAGGGCCTTCGCCACCTTCACATGTTCAGCGTCTTTGTCGCGGCAGTCTTCATCGGTTGTGCACCTCTGTTTTCAGCTTAGGAGGTATCGGCCGTCGCGATTCATTGTAATGGTGTTAAGCCTCGGCTAACGTTCGTTTCGGTGGACAACGGTGGTGTGGCACAGTCGGACCCAGTGCTTCGACTTGAAGATGGCGTGTGCCACGTGACTCGCCAAATTTCTGACATGCCCTACTGCTTCCACATCGCAGTGTACTGTGGCTCTCCTTCACTTTCGTTAGTTCGAACTTTCGTTAATTCGAACTGAAGCGGCTTCCCCTTGCGGTTCGAATTAACGAGCTTTTACTGTACTTAGAAATTTGTGCTTTTGTTGAAAGGCATTTGTGGGTCACACAATTCCACGCAAGGATATGGAACCAGGCCTCTCTTTCTTGTAAAAAGAACAAAATAACTTTTGTGGGGGTTGACTTTAAACCCATTTTTGTGTGCCCACTTATACACCTTGTTCAAGCCTTGCTGTACTTGTCTCTCGCACACTGCGAGGTTACAAGGTTTGAAGCCTATTCCTGCGACGCACGGAAGTCACGTCACTTTAATAAATTAAGCTAAATACAATTGAAATATATCAAATCTTACTAAACAATGCGTTTATTTTGCAACGATATGAAAGGAAGATGTCTTATGTGTTAATTAATGTACATATTTTGATTAAAGACATCGCAAAATGATTTCAACTATACTGTCATGCGTTTCTCTATAATAATAGTCAGCGTTCAATATTACAACGCGGAAAAATATTATACTATCTATGAGGTGCCTGCAGAGATGGAAAGCAATATTTTTGAACGTCTCGTGCGTCACCCGAGAGCCCGAGGAATGTGGTAGGACCGCGAGCACACGCACGCCTCTCCCCCGTTTCCTCTCTGGAGCAGCAGACGACAAGCGCTACAAGCGTACATGCCCGCGTTTACGTCGCCACACGCTGTGTTTACAGCAGTCTCCGAACGCCGCAATATGGATTTATATACAGTGTGACGGATACGTGAAACTGCAGTCACCGCACTGTCACTCGAATGTTTCCTCAAAGGGTCGGGCCCATACGGGTTCTTTGCTAGCTGTCTACCACAAAAGTCTGTCACCACGATTCGTTTTCGAGATAGAAGCAACCAGTGAACCAGTTTTGACACCCCGTTTCCTGCAGCGGCATGCGTTTTATGTCACCATAGCTGCGCAAATATTACTGACTCGGATCGCGGAGAAACCGATGCGGCCACCATCATGGTGCTCAATTATAAACAGAAGCTTTCTTTTCTTGCGTTCCGGGGATTAGCCGCGTCCTCGTGCGTATCGTCGACTAAAATGAGGGGATCCTTGAAAGAGTAATAGTAAACTGGCCGATCCCGAAGATCTTCAAAATGTATTCAAGATAATGTATAATGAAAGGTGACCCAGTCGTAGGCCTTGCTTGTTGTGCTTGGAAGGCTTAAACAGAAGCAAACCCATGCTTCAATTGCCATTGGCTAATTATCACTTAAGGAGACACATTACGAGGTCAGGCAAAGAATGCACCTGTGGAGGGTGGGAGCTTCACATTTCGAACCTATTTTCTATAGTGATGCACATCATTAAGATTCTTTTATGCGAAATGGCTGAACGAAAACAAGTAAACTTCAAGTATGCTCCACATTATAGCTATTATCATGCTGAGCTTAAAGCCTCCTTAAATTTCTGTAATAAGTCTGCCCCTGGCACTTGATCGAATTTTACATACACGAGATATTAAAACACTTGCATCCTGAAACACTAATAATTCTTTAAATTATAAAAAAAATCTGTCATTTCAGGCATGTTCGTTCTGCATAAAAAAGAAAGCCATTGCAATTCCTCTTCTGAAGGAAGCAAGATTAGGATCCATCTTTGGCAGCTAGCAACAGGTCCGTGATACTGCAGCTGTCTATGCAAAGTCTTCGAGAAAATGATAAATCATAATCTCCTACACTCTCTAGAAAGCTAAATAAGCCGTATCAATGCGGCTTTAGGGAGGTGACGTTGACGATCGATGACAATTGGTATACACTAAGCCCGTCAGATTCTTTCTATCTACATATTTACAGATATCAAAAAAAGCTTGTTACACAACATGGCACTATAGAATCTTGTGATGCTTACCAGAAATAAGCATCTGTGACATGCTGAGCACAACAAAACTGTGTGAACCCATCTCACCCCGCTATTGGTTTTTTCATCACGTTTAAGGCCGAAACGCCCAACTCACTACTACTTGAATTGAAAGCCTCTTACGATGCCATCTAGTCCATCTATACAGCACCCATCATCACAATAGTGCAAGTCCATCGCTATCACTTACGATAAAAGATTCAATCACTTACTGCAGTGAGGCAGCTCAAACAAGTTACAGTTAAGAATGCTATAAATCTGTCAGTAAATTCACAGACTCTACACTTCCTCACATCTCAGTATTGAGGTGCACTGAGTACAATGGCACAGATGGAATTGGTTCAACCATTTGGGCAGACCAATTGGCTCAATCAACTGCCTCATTTGTGACACCTAACTGTATTCCTTCCATCTAATGCCCATGCTGTTCACCACACATTGGAATCTTGCCTCTGGTGGGACACGTATATATGTGCCTTACTTCCCCGATAAGTCTGCTCCTTGCTGGTGACCTTACCCGGGCACAGGAAATATCTCTTCAGAGACTTTGTCCTGGAGTGACCCTTAGACAATCTATCACTTGGGCTTAAGGATCGCCTAAAGTTGACTAAGAAATGTGCCCCAAGTGCTCAGCTCCTGTAGCAACGTCAGTGGCATATACCGGGAGGGGAGGCACGAAGGACACATACCCCCTTCCCCAAGATGTCTGTATGTGGCTGTCACAGCCGCAACCCCCCACCTCCCCCTACTCCGTCGACCTCTGCATCCCCAGTCAAGTGCGCCACTTAGTAGCCTCATGCTAACATTCACTCAGATTGTGAACACTGCTGCCACACTATAGTAGATGGCATGTCAAATACTCTGATCTATTTACACGGCCAACATGCAGACTGCCATTCGCAATGCATGTTAAGAGCATTGTTGCCAGATCTTGGACAGATCGATCCTTGGAAACCATTTAATGACCCACGCTACGCATTTGCCACCTCAACAGTAACAATGCAAAGAGTGCGACACCTCATTCCTTAAACTTCCAAGCATGTGCTAGGTGTGCATAGTGGCGGCGAGGAGTTACGGAGTCGCCATCTATCGGAAGCGCCTCGCTGGCGTAGTATGAGGGATCACGTGGCACGCTCCTCCTAGGTTTTGCTGTCAGCGGTCACTCAAAACACCACGCGCGAGCCCTCCCGGACATTTTTGTAAGTACTTTCGAAACGAGAGAAGTTTCTTAGTGTCTAAATAATAATCTTGCGCAAACTGAAAGCACACAATCGTTTACAGACGCTATCTCTTTACCGAATACGTATAGTGAACGCCACTGCGCGGGGTTGCCGCGATATGGAGTCTCCCGAACCGGCTTCTTGCGTGAAGGGTAGGTAAACGCCGAGCGCAAACTATGTGAAATAGGTTCTTGTAGTGTTTGTATAACTAAATGGAGCGTAATAGAACGAAGCCTCAATGCAGCGATCGCGCAGATACGCAGCGACCGACTGCACGTCTGCATGCTTGTCCGCGCACTGTTTCGATTTCACCGCACGCGCGTTTTCTCACCGTGCCATGAGCTTTAGGCCGCAGAATATGAGCATTTGACAGTATACAAGCAACCATTGTTGCGTGGGCGCTATCAGAGCTGTTCAAAAATAATTTCATTGTAGAGACTTCGACGCTTACGGGGACTGTAATGTGCCATCGCGACGATTTAATCTTTCTTTCTTCTAAATTCTTTGACCTTTCAATATTATTCGTCGAGTTGCGTGGCACTGTATGTTTATCGGTGTTCTCAGCGTGCAATTTCCCGCTGCCCCTTTTTTGTAATCCAGTGCATTAATTCACAACACAAACATGACCATATGCCATGCTTTTTTTAAATGTGCTTCTAACCGCTGCCTTTCCACTCCACTGAACTTGCCAGTATCTAAAGCATCGACAAGTTCATAGACCAAACCGTCATGACATTAGTCGGGCAGCGGACTCGGGCGAGCGTCTCAGTGCGCGTTTTCAGAACATCGCAGACCGGGCGCCGTAGCAGAAATCTTCCTCGCGTCTGTGCTTGCTGCATACCCGAGTTGTAGCCGATGACTGTTTGCCGGTTTTATGTTTCGCGAGCCAAGCTTCACGCAGCGTCTTGTCCTGCGGCTACGTGTGAATAAGGCTGACATCGGCCTCCATTACGTGCGTCCGGCCCTGCGGCACCGAGCAGTACCCGACCATGTTGCGCGCCTTCAAAGGCAGCCACTACCTATTGTAGTGCTTTGAATCGTTGTGAAGGAGACACTTGAAGCGGCAAAATTTCGCCAGTAAATGAGGACCGCTGCATACGAGGGAATTTAAACTTGTTTTCAGCTCGCTTCGGCGCGCCCGAAGCAGCCGACGCGGCCGCTATGTCCACGTGATCCCTCCTAACACGTCACGCCGACGGTGGCGCCAGCTTTTCCAGTGGTGGAGCTCGAGGCCAATATGCAACTGCAATACTTAGAACTCAAATATAAGTATACATGCTCAGAGTTCATCACTGACGCCTCAAAATCACAAGCAAGAATAACAGCTAGGAACCTTCTTTTAATGCATGTGAGGCTGTTAATCTGCAAACAGTTATCCTTACAAGCAAAGCACTAACACTTATTTTCCCCATGAAATATATTATAGGCACAAGCATTCATAAAGCTGTATTACTGCACATTGACTGCCTTAGCACAGTGAAAGTAATGAAAATATAAAAACCACAAAAACGTGGTACTAAGCTAGTTACACAAGTATCTGTGCATGGCCTTATTGCATATGGTGCCTGCTCGCCATGGCTCAGAATGAAATGAGCTTGCAGCACTGGCATATTTTGAGTCCTGAGGGCCCAGGCTTCTCCTGAGAATGCTGGCATTTTAGCGCTCATAGTGGGCAATGAGGTCCCCCTTCTCTTTTGCATATTTTGACGTGGGCCACCTGTAGAGGCTGCCCAGGATCCATCTCTGGCTCACAGATTAAGAAGAAGCATCCATCACTTATAGATGCCCTGAAAGTGGAGCTCATATTTCATTCACGAACCTAAAGCTTTTCTTGCGTAAAATGTTCAGAAGCTATTTGCAAGATACATTAAATGTATAAAGGTCTGCAATGAATTACACAGTGCAGAATAACTGAAAGGTGGGCAAGGGGGAGCAGATTTATAGCGATGCCTTGCTTGGCAGCATGATGCAACACAGACGAAAGAAGAGAGGGGAAGAAAGTAAGGACTTGGCACTGTATACACAAGAAAAATATTTGTTTAAGGAAAACGCTAACATTACACATACATATATATATATATATGTATGTATGTATCTTGTGACGTAGCAGTTGTCACTACGTTTATTCCGAGTCGAAGATGCGGCGAATCGATCACGCCCACAGCACGGATCACACTCGAGTGCCAGCCCCACAAGCGATGATGACGAAGAACCCCATATGAACCTCACATGATGATGATCATGTACAGATGACAAAGAATAGCTTATAAATGGCCACACTAATGTCCCCTCGCGCGAGAGCGGCCATCGTGGCCGCAATTGAAAGGGGCGGCGAACGCCTCGTGAAAGGCCTCATACGGCAAACGTGGGCAACCTCAGCGGCGCGGCAGCGGCAGTCATTTGGAACAATAACTGGTACCACGCGATAGTTAACCGGAGAAGTCTGCTCCAAGACTTTGTAGGGGCCGATGAACCGAAGTTGAAACTTGTCACACAAGCCAGGAGTACGAACTGGTGTCCGGAGTAGCCCTTCGTCGCCAGGGCGGAAGCAGACGACGCGATGAGAGGCGTCGTAATGCTGCTTGCGGTCCTGTTGCCGTACTTCGATGTCGATGCAGGCGAGCTGGCGGCAACGCAGAATGCGGGACACATATTCCTCACATGAGGATGGGCATTGATTGACAGTTGGCGCGAATAAAGAGACGTCAAGACAGGAACTGGGCGATCGATCCTAGACAAGGTAGAATGGCGAGTAACCGGTCGTGCGTTGAACAGCGGTATTATACGCAAAAGTCACGAATGGCAAAGTTGCGTCCCAGTTTCTGTGATCCGGTTCGATGTACATGGCTAGCATGTCAGACAGCGTGCGATGAAATCGCTCTGTGAGGCCGTTAGTTTGCGGATGGTAACTGGAGGTAGTCTTGTGGGTGGTTCCGGAGGCTCTGAGTACTTCGTCTACTAGTTGCGAGAGGAATGCTTTTCCATGGTCGCTCAGGAGGACGCGAGGAGCACCATGGCGCCGTATTAAGGATTGAAGTATGAATGCAGCAACTTCAGAGGCTGAGGCAGAACTCACACAAGTTGTTTCGGCGTAGCGTGTCAAGGGATCAACGGCTGTCACGATCCATCGTTTACCGGTGAGAGTCACAGGAAGAGGACCATACAGGTCAATGCCAACGATTTCAAATGGTTGCGGCGGACAAGGAAGCGGTTGCGGTTGTCCGCTTGGAGCTGATGTAGGGAGCTCTCGACGCTGACATAGGGCGCAGGAAGCGACATACCTCGCTACACTGGCGGACAATCAAGGCCAGTAGAATCGACCTTTGATGCGGTCATAGGTTTTCTGGAGACCAAGGTGACCAGCAGTCATGTCGTCGTGAGGAGCCTGCAGGACGTGAGCACGTAGAGAGCGTGGCCGGACAGGAACCCAGCGTTGACCGTCAGGGTAATAGACATGACGGTACAGGACGTGGTTGTCAATCTTAAATTCCGTCAGCTGTCGACGAAGGCGGGCGTTAGGCGGGCGCGAAGCTCCTTGAAGGTGGTCTATGATGCGCCGACAGTAAGAGTCCGCAAATTGATGAGATTGGAAGGATCTGTTCTCGTGCTTAGGCATCTCGTGTACAGTGGCCAACAAGAAAGCATGTGAAGAGGGGTCGTGCGAAAGCTTGTCACGGATGGTAGTTGGAGGTTCATTGCATGGTGTCGTAGGAAACGGACAGCGAGAAAGCGCGTCTGCCTCCTGGTGTTTTTTTCCGCACTTGTAGGTAATAGTAAAGTCGTATTCTTGTAGACGAAGGATCCACCGACCAAGCCGTCCAGACAAGTTCTTCAGCGTCGAAAGCCAGCATAATGCATGATGGTCTGTAACGATGGTGAAATGGCGGCCGTGAAGATAAGGTCGAAACGTCTGTACAGACCAAACGATAGCTAGGCATTCCTGCTCCGTGATGGTGTAATTCTTTTCGGCGTTTGTGAGAACGCGACTTGCGTATGCGACGACCCTCTCCCATAAAGTGTCGTCTCGCTGTAAGAGAATGCCTTGTGAGGGTTGGCGTCTGACTCCACGTGGCGACAGGAATTTCGCCCGACCGTCTACCAGGATTCGTCGAAAAGAGGGTTGACTTCTCCTGCGAGGGTCAACGTCAGGCACCTTGCGCACAAAGGGCCTTCTACCAGGATTCGTCGAAAAGAGGGTTGACTTCTCCTGCGAGGGTCAACGTCAGGCACCTTGCGCACACAGGGCCTTCTACCAGGATTCGTCGAAAAGAGGGTTGACTTCTCCTGCGAGGGTCAACGTCAGGCACCTGGCGCACAAAAAGCCTTCTACCAGGATTCGTCGAAATGAGGGTTGACTTCTCCTTTCCTTGCTCGGTAATGCAGGAAGAGGGGACCACTCTCTGTGCCTGTCACGTGACATCGACGGAAGCAAGATCCCGTCCACACTTGTAGAGAGCCTATTTAAGGGGCTCCGAAATGTACTTTTATATACTTCATGCTTTTCTTATTTTCTTTCAAGTACCTTTGAATAAACCGTGCAAGTTTCGCACTAGCAAATCGTCTCGCCCTTGCTCGGTCGCCATGGTCTACCGGATGCCTGCAGCCCGCCGACAACGCCACGCTACCCAATAAGTAATGTCGGTCGAGCTTCGATAGGCAGGCGCCGCTACTTCTCGGCAGCAGTAGGGTACGCTAACCTGGAGTACGCAACAAACTGGCTTGCAACGATTGGGATACGGAATCCTGGAGACCCCAACTTGGACGACAACTACGAGATCGTAGCCTCTTCGTCCTGGCGACAACGTTCGGAAGGAAGGTGTCTGGATCATGACTGCATATGATGAGTGCACGGCTTTTCTTCATTGAGATATCACTTGGCTTTTATGTATTTTTTGGAAAGTACATAGCAGTGATTTTTCTTTAAACCATTGACGGAAGTTTGAGTACGTCAAGGTTGTATAGAGTGAAGGTTTAGCAGCACTAAGGGCAGCCATGAACTTGAAGGCACTAAAGAAGCCGGAATTGTTGAGCTTGGCCAAAGAGTTGGGCCTCCAAATTGCCGAATCAAAGAGAAAGCCGGAGGTCATTGAGGCGATCGAAGCGACCGGGGCAGACGACGACGAACTGACGGAATGCCTAGAGAGCATTAAAGAGAAAGAGAAAGAGGAAGAGCGTAAGCGCCTAGAGAAAAAAGAGCGTAAGCGCCTAGAGGAAAAAAGAGTGCAAGCGCCTAGAGGAAAAAGAAGAGCGTAAGCGCCTAGAGGAAAAGGAAGAGTGCAAGCGCCTAGAGGAAAAAGAAGAGCGCGAGCGCGCCGCACGTGAGGCCAAAGAAGAGCGCGACCGTGTTGCACGCGACGCACTCGAAATGAAGCGCCTAGAGATTGAGCTTCTGAAAGCACAAAATAGCGAAAGACCTAGCACAGAGGCACGTGAAAGCGAGCGCAGAATGACAGACTTGATGGCACCCTACGCAGTAGGAGGGGACATAGGTCTTTTTCTGGTACAGTTTGAGCGTACGTGTGAGAAGGCAAAATTCGCGAGAAACACGTGGCTGCAACGCTTGCTTACGTTACTGCCACGTGAGGTAGCTGATATCACCCCCATGGGGAAAGAAGAAGCAGAGGACTTCGATGAAGTCAAAGCGAAGCTGCTTAATAAGTATAGATTATCAGCAGAAGCATTCAGGCGAAAATTCAGGGAAGTCGAGAAGACCAAAAGTGAGTCATACTCAGATTTTGCATACACCTTGGAGGTAAACCTGAAGGAATGGCTCAGAGAAGAGGGTGCACTCGGCGACGCCGAAAAGACAATGCAGCGCGTTGCTTTAGAACAGTTCCACCGCCGGCTGCCAGTAAACATCAAGTATTGGGTTCAGGATAGGCCAGGCGTAGACACTGTTTCGAGAGCGGCCGATCTCGCTGAGGAGTACGTAACTCGTCGTGAGTAGGAAGGTAACGAAGCTCCTAAGAAGGAGATGTATACATCCAGACCCGACAAGCCAAAGTGATGGCCAAAGTCGAGTCGGTATAAAACAATGGAAAGGTCAGATTCGGTTAAAACTAGTGACGAGGAAAGCGAGGGAGAAAAGGAGACACCCGAACAGAGGGCAGAAAGGCAAAAGAAAAGGGCTTTCGAGGCCAAGAAACCAATAGTTTGCTACAACTGCCAGCAAACGGGGCATATCTCTGTGGGATGCAAAAATCCCAAACTAGTGTTGATGTCA
Organism: Dermacentor albipictus; assembly: GCF_038994185.2. Classification (NCBI taxonomy): domain Eukaryota; kingdom Metazoa; phylum Arthropoda; class Arachnida; order Ixodida; family Ixodidae; genus Dermacentor; species Dermacentor albipictus. The sequence continues at coordinate 1,682,781 of NC_091822.1, read as the reverse complement.
CTAACACTCAGTAACGCAGAAAATCTGAACTTGCTAGAACCGTACATTCGAGACCTCGTGGTAAACGGCAAACCGTGTAGAGTGCTTCGCGACTCGGCAGCCACAATGGACGTGGTGCATCCGTCATACGTAGAGGAAGGCCAGTTCACGGGAGAATGTGCTTCGATAAGGTAAGCCGTAGAGGCCTCCAATGTTTGTCTCCCGGTGGCCAAAATTCGTATTGAAGGCCCTTTTGGAATACTGGACACTGAAGCCGCCGTCTCGGCACATCTCCCGCCGCAGTATCTGTATTTATTAACGCGATAGCGTTAAGGAGCTCGTGTCGCAGAAAAGCCGGTGTCGTCGGCGTCGGGTGTCGGCGTCGGCGGCGTTGACCGTGAGCGATAAATCACGGCAGGCGCTTCATAAATAAAAAGCAACTTCCAAGATTGGCCCGGTGGGAATCGAACCAGGGTCTCCGGAGTGTGAGACGGAGACGCTACCACTCAGCCACGAGTTCGATGCTTCCAAGCGGTGCAAACGCGCCTCTAGTGAATGCGGTGTTGCCTTCGAAACGAGCCGTGGAAAGTTATACTGCGGTGTATATCGGTAATTATGAACATGTAATGTACAGAAGTCCCAATTACACGAGTTGCGAAGTGCGTTTCCGCTGCATTTCTTCTGCGCTTTCCGCACACGCAGAGCCATCTTGCGGCAAACACAGAAGACCCCCTCCTCTCAATGTACGGCGCTGCCCCGACAGGAGGCGCGCCGCGCGCGCATTGGGACCGCTGCCAGGCGCGTCGCGGGACTCCCTCTCCCCTGACGACGCTTCGCCGTGCTCCCGGTTTAGATTACTATCTATCTCTCTGCCCGTGCCGATCACGACGTTTGGCTGGCGTAGATCGTTTCCCCTCCGAGACACCGAGTTCTTTGGTTCGTTTCGTTCGCTCAGGCGCACGTTTCGTTGCCGCGCCGAACGCTGCGTTGCTCGACGCTCACCGCGTGATAGGTGGGCGCTAAGTCCGATGCGGGGCGCATCGTAAGTGATCGCTGTGCCGTAGCGCATTGTCTTATACCCCTTGGCGGGTCGACGGGAACGCTGTCGCGTCCCACTCTTGAAGGCGAAGCTTAAGCGTCCTCCAATTTTTTTTTTAACTAATCAGAGGATTTGCTACGACGCAAGGGAATCGGGTTTAGTGAGGGAACAGTGCAAGCCCTAACTCGTTCCAAGGCAAGGGAGCTCGCGGCCAAGGCAGTGTACGAATGTCCAGTGGTGGAGAAAACAGGTTTGACAGCTGATTCGTCAGCCAGTACTGAACAGGATAGCCCTATAGGGGATAAGGCGGAAAGTACGCCAGCTACTGAAAAAACCAGGAAAGCAGAGGAGCCTGACATGTCGTGAGAGGCAGAATGTAGGAGAAAGTTGTTAAACGTAAGCCCTGCCACAATGATTGTTGAGCAGGAAATGCGTAAAGCACGAAACGACGCTGAGCATTACTATGACAAGATGGCTCGCACGCGACGCTTTGAAGTTGGGGAAAAGGGAATGATCCTGAAACCCTCGTTGAATAACCAATCTGAGGAAATGCTTGTCGACTTTCCAGAGTTAACAGCAGTGACGGAGACAAACGACATTGACGAGACCATTGATAAGTTAGTAGAACAGGCAGAGTTGAATCCCAATCAAAGGGCCGAACTGAGGGAACTCGTGCTTGAATTTAAAGACGTATTTTCAGACACACCGGGCAGGACAACTGCGATCGTTCACGATATCGAGTTAACCTCGTCGGACCCTGTTCGTTCGAAAGCTTATCGCGTTTCACCTCATCAACGTGAAGTCATGACCGCTGAAATAAACAAGATGTTAGAGATAGGTGTAATCGAGCCAGGAGAGAGTGATTATACCTCGCCTCTTATCTTGGTTGAGGTCCCAGGAAAAGAGCCGCGGCCATATATCGACTACCGCAGGCTCAATTTAATCACGACTGGCCAGACTTATCCAATACCGCATATCGAGGAAAGGCTTGAGAAAGTGAGCAGAGCTAATTTCATCTCTACGATCGATTTAGTCAGAGGGTATTGGCAGGTTCTGTTGACCGAGAGGGCAAGCAGGCTTGCAGCGTTTATTTCCCCGATGGGAAAGTCCTGAGTTTTGGATTGAAGAATGCGCCATATTGCTTCTCTAGCCTTATGCACCAGGTGCTACGAGGAATGGAGGACTTTGCACTTCCCTATCTCGATGACATAGCTATCTTTTCTTCATCATGGGCGGACCATATGCAGCACCTGCTAACCGTGTTGTGTCGTCTACGAGAGGCCAACTTAACTGTTAAGGCTCCCAAATGCCAATTAGGGCGCGCGGAGGTAGCTTATCTAGGTCATGTAATAGGGCAAGGCGATCGTCGGCCTTCCGAGGTTAAACTGACCGCAATAGACAACTTCCCGCAACCACGCATGAAGCGGGACATCAGATCATTCCTTGGCTTGGCGGGTTATTACCAAAGATATATCCCGGGGTATTCCGAGATTGCGAGTCCTTTAACGGATGCTCTCAGAAAAACAGAACCACAAACGGTAAAGTGGGATGACGCAAAAGAAAGGGCTTTTAGTATGCTGAAGAACGCACTAACGAGTCAGCCAGTGTTGAACGCGTCCGACTACTCTAAGACATTCATTCTTCAGTGTGATGCCAGTGACAGGGGTATGGGGGTGGTGCTCTGTCAAAAGAGAGATGACGAGAACGAACATCCTGTACTGTACGCCAGTAGAAAGCTTTCAGCTCGTGAGGAAGCATACAGTGCATCAGAAAAGGAATGCGCATGCGTAGTTTGGGCGGTACAAAAACTAGCTTGCTATATCGCTGGCTCAAGATTCACCATAGAGACTGATCACTGTCCCCTCACATCGCTGCAGTCCATGTCTACGATAAACGGTCGTCTTTTGCGCTGGAGCTTGGCTCTTCAACAGTACACCTGCGATATTCGCTACAAGAAGGGTAAGCTTAACGGCAATGCCGACGGTTTAAGTCGTTGCCCCTAGAGTATCGAAAGCCTCATGCTCATCTGGGTTTCCGTGGCATTTTTTTTTTCGTTCATTCGTATGTTTTTACGAAGTGAAGCCGATTGTTAGCTGATTTTAATAACCACGTCCTAACGCTTTCAAGAAATGGCTGTTTTTAGTGTTGAGGGGGGGGGGACGCGCGTAGGGAAAGGGAAAGGTGTAGCGGGTTTTCTTTTTTTTTTAAAGCCGGGTGTGTTTCGGGGGAGGGTGGCCTTGTGTTCGCTGCTTTGTGGTTGTGGGTCCGGCACTGTTCTGGGGTGATTGCTTGCCCACGCAGGAGACGAAAAGTTGCGATACCTGCTTGCAAGACCAATTTCACCGGACCGGACCAGGGAGAAAAGTCACCAGAGCGCCACGAGGACGGATGACCACTCCCAGGAATCTACCTACTACGAACTAAGGGTTCATGACCTCTACGGGGGATTCTGATACCGAAACGCCGATCCCTCGTACAGCGGCTGCTGGCCCCTACACGTCGGGATCTTCCTCCCCCGCCGGAGATGCTGTTAGGGTTGGCGTCTGACACCACGTGGTGACAGGAATTTCGCCCGACCGTCTACCAGGATTCGTCGAAAAGAGGGTTGACTTCTGCGAGGGTCAACGTCAGGTACCTTGCGCACAAAGGGCCTTCTACCAGGATTCGTCGAAAAGAGAGTTGACTTCTCTTGCGAGGGTCAACGTCAGGCACCTTGCGCACGAAGGGCCTTCTACCATGATTCGTCGAAATGAGGGTTGACTTCTCCTGCGAGGGTCAACGTCAGGCACCTTGCGCACAAAGGGCTTTCTACCAGGATTCGTCGAAATGAGGGTTGACTTCTCCTTTCCTTGCTCGGTAATGCAGGAGGAGGGGACCTCTCTCTGTGCCTGTCACGTGACATCGACGGAAGCAAGATCCCGCCCACACTTGTAGAGAGCCTCTTTAAGGGGCTCCGAAATGTACTTTTATATACTTCATGCTTTTCTTATTTTCTTTGAAGAACCTTTGAATAAACCGTGCAAGTTTCGCACTAGCAAATCATCTCGCCCTTGCTTGGTCGCCTTGGTCTACCGGATGCCTGCAGCCCACCGACAATGCCACGCTACCCAATAAGTAATGTCGGTCTACCTTCGATAGGCAGGCGCCGCTACTTCTCGGCAGCAGTACGGTACGCTACCCTGGAGTACGCAACAGCCACCAATGCCGTGACCACTAGCATCCGTATGCAGGAAGTTAGGCGCAGCTTCATCAAAATGGCGTAATACTGGTTCAGATGTGAGAGCGCGCTTCAGCTGGGCGAGCGCAGATTCACATTCGGGAGACCACACAAAGGGAACATTACAACCCAGTAATTTGTGTAGAGGTGACGCTATTGAGGCGAAGCCTCGTATGAATCGGCGAAAATAGGAGGCGAGGCCTAGGAAAGTGCGCAAATCTTCGGTCTTTTCGGGACGAGGGAAGTGCCGAACTGCCGAAACCTTGTCAGGATCAGGACGAATGCCATCTTTGTTCACAATGTGACCTAGTACCTTGATCGTCTTGCTCTCAAAATGGCATTTCTTGGTGTTTAGCTGAAGTCCAGCGTTGGCAAGGCATGTGAGAACTTCACATGTGGCGACATGTGTCGAGCGTCTTTTTTGCGAGGGCGGAACGAACAGCCGGTGTGCCGAAGATTTGGCGGAGCTGCTGTTTGAAAGCGCCCCAGTTCGTGAAATAAACCTCATGGTTGAAAAACCAAGTCTTCGCTACTCCGGTCAGATAAAAGGCGACGTGCCGTAGCTTGGACGCATCGTCCCAACGGTTAGCCGAACTCACTCGGTCGTAGTCGTCCAGCCAATCCTCAACGTCTTCCCCGCGAAGTCCAGCAAACAGATGGGGATCACGCTGGTGTCCACTGACAACCCAATACGGGGAGGCTGGGGTAGCCGAGGCCGAGATCGTAGAAGTAGAAGTGCCTGTTGGCTCGTCCTGCGACATGCTGGCGGACAGCTGGCACAATTGGCGACCCGATTGAAGCTCCAGGAGGTTGAGCGGGGAGTCAGAGGACGGAAGACCGAAAAGCACACTCCACCATTTGTGACGTTGCAGTTGTCACTACGTTTATTCCGAGTCGAAGATACGGCGAACCGATCACGCCCACAGCACGGATCCCCGGACAATTTACCTAATCATGGATAGTTCCAAAGAGGAGTTCAAAATTTGGCAGTGGAACTGCAGCGGGTACTGCAATAAGAGGGCTCCTTTGCAGCAATATTTAAGATCGCTACCTAACAAACCACAAGTAATAGCATTACAGGAAACCCTGGTCTCTGTCGCATTCCTCTCTGGTTATCATGCCGTCTCCGTGCAGGCCGAAGGTCGGGGAGTGTGCACGCTAGTTGACAGGAGGCTTACACACTTGTCTCACGACCTGAAGCTGGCGAGTTGCAAGGTCGAATACGTCATGACGGGGGTTCTGCTCAACACGAGACAACGCAACCAGCGGAGAAACAGCGTGTTTATACTCAACATCTACAGTAATCCTAGGGACTCGCAACAGCAGTTCAAAACCATACTCAAGAAGTCCGTCGACCTGGCCGGCACCCATCCCTTGGTCGTCGTCGGAGATTTCAACGCACCGTACGGCGTGTGGGGGTACATCTACGACACGAGCAAGGGCCGGGGTCTGTGGCAGAACGCCAACGAAATGGACCTCACGCTCATCACGGACAAGGCGTTCCCCACCCGAATCGGCAACTCGGTGAGCCGGCACACCACCCCAGATCTGGCGTTCGTGAAGAACGTCGAGGGAGCCGAGTGGGGTAACACCGCAATAAATTTTTGTAGCGACCATTATGTGCTCGAGACCCGCTTCGAAGTCACCCGAAGTAAATCCAGAGAATTCACTGTCACGGACTGGGACCTTTTTCGCAAGCTCCGCGGCAACGACAGCGCACCCGTCCCCAAAGACCTGGAAGATTGGTGCGAGTGAATCAAGAGTGACGCCGAGTCATCCACTAAGAAGATCGTCAGCGACCTGGAGGTAGAAAAGATGGACAGTAGGCTGGCCCATCTGATCGAGGCCAAGCAGGCGCTGCTTCTAAGATGGAAGGGACAAAGGTTTAACCGAAGATTGAGGAAAAAGATCTCCGAGCTTAACAAGGCCATCGAAGATCACTGTCAGACCCTCGGCAAGCAGCAATGGGACGAGGTCTGTGACTCGATCGACTGGCAGATGCTAAACAGCAAGTCCTGGGGCATGCTTAAACATCTCCTCGACGAGGGCAGCACCATATCGAGTCAGAGGCACACGCTCGCCAGAGCCCTTCACGAAGCTACCACATTCTGTTCCGGGGACCTGCTGCCAAGCTCATGGAGAAATACCTTCCCATAAAGCATGGAGACGAGGAAGACCGGTTTCCCGACTACCTCGGCCCAGCCCGTCCGGAATCGGACGAAGACTTCACCGTGGGGGAAATTAGGCAAGCCATTTTCGCGCTCAAGGGGAAGTGTGCGCCAGGTGCCGACAGAATCACCAACAAGATGCTGCGGAACCTTGACGACGGTTCGATCGCATACCTCACCGAGAAGGTCAACGAGACGAGGAAAAACGGCAGCGTCCCAGAGCAATGGAAGACCGCCAATGTCGTCCTGATCCCCAAACCCGGCAAGGCTCCGAACGTGGACAACCTCCAACCAATCTCTCTAACCTCCTGCGTTGGGAAAGTGGCGGAGCACGTCGTCCTCAACAGACTAAACAGATATCTGGAAGAGAACAACATCTATACTCACAATATGATTGGCTTTCGTGCCGGCCTCTCGTCGCAGGACGCCATGAAGATGAACAAACATCAAATCATCGACGGCAGTACCAGAGACACCAGGGCCCTGCTCGGACTCGACCTCGAGAAAGCGTTTGACACCGTTCTCCACGAATACATTCTAGCCTCCGTGGCAGACCTCGACCTGGGCCCCAGACTATATAACTACGTCCGTTCGTTCCTGACGGGGAGTAAAGCGAAGCTGCGGATCGGCGACTTTGTCTCCCACGAGGTGCTCCTGGGCCCACGGGGCACGCCGCAAGGGTCGGTCATTTCTCCTGCTCTCTTCAACATCTGCATGATCGGCCTCTCGAGGAATCTGGCCCAAGTTGAAGGTATCAAACACACCATCTACGCAGACGTTATCACAATCTGGTGCAGCGGCGGTAGCGAAGGGCAAGTGGAAAGTGCCATGCAAGAGGCGGTAGACGTCACGGAGCAGTACCTGCTACCCACCGGACTCAGATGCTCCCCGACCAAATCTGAGCTTCTCCTTTATAGAAAAGAAAAAGGCCGCAAACCTAAGGGCTGGAAACCGGTCTCGGAAACTGACATTCACCTGTTCACTCGGAGCGGTGACCCGATACCCAGGGTCGACACCATCAGAGTCCTGGGCATGTTCATAGAATCACGTGGCGGCAACGGCACTGCGTTACGCAAGATAATTGCGAAAACCAACAATGCTTTTCGCCTCGTCCGAAGGCTCACGAACAGACATCGTGGCCTCAAGGAGGACAACCTGCTTCAGCTCATTAACGTCTTTGTGCTGAGTCACTTCACCTACACGGTGGCCATGCACAACTGTCTCAGAGCCGAGCGGGAAAAGCTTAATGCCCTCATTAAAAATTCTTCAAGAGAGCCCTCGGGCTGCCCGTCAGAACGCATACAGAGGACCTCCTTCGGCTCGGCATACACAACACCATGGAGGAGATAGCCGAGGCTCAGGAACGGGCCCAGCTAACTCGACTGTCCACAACGCCGGCAGGCGCCGGCAGGCGTATCCTCGAGGAGATCGGACTCGCACCAACCAAGAACTTGGCTGAAGACACCCAAATCCCCAGAGAAATAGGGGAGAAGGTCGTGGTCGCCCCTTTGCACCGCAAGGTTCATCCCGTTCACAACGCAGGTCGCCGCACGGCAAGAGCATTGAATATACGAAAGCAAGTAAACAGAGACAAAATCGCAGCAAGCTTCGTGGACGCAGCTGCATACCGAGACGGCAAGGCTTTTGCGGTTTCCGTCATTGACACGCTGGGCAAAGTTATCAACTGTGCTTCCGTCCGGACGACGAACCCAGAGGTGGCCAGCAAGTGGCCATTGCACTCGCCATGCAAGACGGTCGGAGAGACAGGGTGTATTAGCCCCGAGAACGAACACGAGCGGCGCTGCGAGCGCCGCTCGCGTGACGTCAGGGCACGGACTCGCGCCTGTCGTCTGCAACAGTTCGTGCGTTGTCCGGGCGCTTTCTGCGGTGTTTTCGTTTGTTCGCCCTCGTTCTCTCTGCTTGTATACTTATGGTGGTCGTCTCAAATATATTTTTATGACGTCTTCCTTTGCGAACATTTATTAAAAGAGCTAATTTCTTAGACAACAATGCAGCTCTCGAAGGCAACGCTACAGTGCCAGCCGAAGCGACGCAGACCAGCCCATTACGGGTTTTTCATACGCGGATGGACAATCGCAAAAGCATAGCCTATAGGAATCCAGTTATGATACCATACCTGCCGCGGTGCAACAAGTATGTCACAAAGCTGGCTATATATGACTTCTACAGCAGTTACGTTGATTTTATTCCGCTAAAACAGGTTCGCTCACGACGAGTAGTCCATGGTATAATATCGAATTTTTGCATTTCCTCACAGAAACGCTCGGCAGTAGCACGGTGACTTAACTAATACTGGAGCTTAGATTCTACACGTCTCACTTGCTTCTTTAACTGCTTGTCAACATTAGGCGGTTCTTCACGTGTTTATTTTTTTTAAGCCGCGGAAATTTGAAGTAAAGTTAATGAAGGCTTACAGCTATTTACAGCGTACAAATAGGAATGTACCAATATATATTCCCTTTTCCGTGCTACACGTTCAACTCACCTCTTTAGAGCGCGTTTGTTAAGGATTAATAATGCATGTTATGTTCCTCTTTTTTTGTCTATGTTACCAAGTGTATATAATTTATTTATTTCAATGCCGCAGTGTGTTTTGCATTGTTATCGTGGAAATATTTCACTGTGCTTTCATATATTGTATAACTGCAATGTTTTATGGCTACTATATAAATGTAATTTATATGGCGCTTGATGTGTTACCCCATGCAGCCATATTGTACCTAAGAGGGTGAGATTACCTCAAGCGGCGTCTGTGCGGCTTTTTTCCCTCATCCACCTCAATTTACAACTCCTCTGTACATGTGTGTGTGTAAATGAAAATTAATAAATCAAATCAAATCAAACTCACTTGAGAAATTTACTGGTGCTTGTTGCTTGAGGAATATACATGACGAATCTGTTTGGCAAACTGACACAGGCTGCTCGGCCCAATTTTTTTAGTGAAGTATGCCTGCTGGACCGCATAGCTGCAGCCAGAAAGCAGTCGAAGCGTCAATGACTAGTAGTATGGGACATATTGAAGATATCGAAATTCCCCCTGTGGAGGGTCAGAAATCAAGTGAAAGTATATGCAAGGCTTGTGGTGCTTTCTTTATGAATGTTTGCGATTGGATTGGAGCAAACTTAAATTAGCCTGCAAGGTTCTCTTTTAAGTACCGACGAAGCGAATAGTTATCCGTTTGTATAATTAAATAACGCTGGATCGAGACATGGTGAGAGAAAAGGTGCTTGAATTTTCCTTTTGTAGGCAATCTAAGCTGCGTAGTAGTAGCTCGAGAATACTTTAGCCATTCCAGTTGGCGCTGTAAAAAAATGCTTTATGGTTTTAATTCGAAGTTGAAGTGAACTGATGGGTTTCGCGAACATAGCGTGCCTCGCCATACGGACAGTCGATTGCTACCGTTACGTGATCAGGGGTGTGCCATATTGTCGATAAAGGCTACTGAGGGCCACTATGATACATTTCATCACTTTCAATTGAGTGGCTGTTGATCTAAACAACGAAACTTTTCTCTCAGGTGATTGCTACTATGGTGTTTGTGAATTAACTATGTAAATACTCTACATGACACGCCGTCGTGTTAGCAGCCATGAGCAATTCGTTTTTTGGAGGCCTGTTTCAGAGGGGGATGAAAGTAGCAGCAAACATTTTCATAAGAAATGCGCGCCTAACTATTTTTTTACGCATTAATGAATGGCCATATTTGAATAGAACAACACACCAGAGTAATAGGAATCATGATGACAGCTTCGCTGGGCAGTGTCTTTCTAACATCGGATAACATGTTGACTCCAAGTACCAAATTTTTCTTCCACTTAAAATGCAATACCTCTCATAGCTAAATACTAAAGGAATGTTAAGTGTTTAGCGAAGCATCATACACAACTTCGCGCGTTGAATTTGCAGATATTCTTTTTTTAGTCAAAATTTACTGATAGACACGGCGCATATATGCATTGCAAAAACTTGTAGACCCCTTTAACGCTACTTAGCTTGCGATATCCAAGTCGCAAATTTTCTCGACTCACACGCTTTTGAAGAAGAAACTGTGGTTAAGGTATTACAGCTGAAAGAAGCCGACTTATTCATCAATACGTACGGCTCGAGCCATCTATACCCCAAGCATACACGAAGGGAACGAGCGCGCGCGGCAGCCGAGCGAGCCGGAGCGAGCGGCGTCCTGGCCGTGACGTCACTCGCAAGAGGGCGCCATTCCTCTTTCTCGGGGCTAATAGCGATTCGAAAGCCACCACCAAGGCATTCCAGAAAGGCCGGGTAGCCCGGCAGGTAGTTCAAATTCTGAAAGGCGCCAAACACGGCAACACCTCCATGCACTCGATCCTTTGGTTCCCTGCACACGTCGGGGCGATTGAGGGGGTTCCTCTGAACCTCAACGAGTCTGCCCACGAGGCTGCGCGTGGCTTTACCGACCGCGCTGCCCTCGGATCGGGAGACTCTCTCCTCGGACACAGAGACGCTCCTCTCACACACAACGAAATCACTAAATTCTTTTACTTAGAGAGAAGGGTTTTCCTCCTTCGGCTCGCGTCTTGTCTGCTCCTTTCTGTGTCCGTGTTTCACTTCGCGCTAGAAGCCAAAATCAAGAAGGGTTTTCCCCCCACCTCACTCCAAGATAAGCAGGCCGCAGGCGGTCACACTAAGACTTCTGCAAACGAACTCGTACCCAAATCCGGCGTCCCTTAATAGCATGTATCCCGAGATTTATCCGAATTGTTCTTGCGTGGCCTGTGGTGAGGTAGCTACGTTGCCTCATATGCTCTGGGAGTGCGGGTCGCTGGGCCCGAAGCTCACCAAGGGAGAGCGGACGCGCTCCTGCGAAGTCCCGTCTTTGAGGACCAAATCCTGGCCGTCCAGCGCGCCCGCGATTGGGCCGGCAGACTTGATCTGTCAGTCCCGTCGTGAGATTAGCCAGGTGCGCGTTTTATCGTGCTTTGCTGGACCAAATAAAAGTTTATTCACTCACTCACTCACTCACAGCCCGGATCACACTCGAGAGCCAGCCCCACAAGCGATGATGAAGAAGAACCCCATATGAACCCCACATAATGATGATCATGTACAGATGACAAAGAATAGCTTTTAAATGGCCACAATATATATATATATATATATATATATATATATATATATATATATATATATATATATATATATATACGAGAAAAAAGGGGGTTAAACGAGGGGCCCGATTTTTATTAGTCATATCGTAAGAAGCCAACAAACACTGACACCAAGGACAACATAGGGGAAATTACTTGTACTTAATAAATGAAATAAAGAAACGATAAAGTAATGGAAATTAAAGTGAATGAAAAAACAACTTGCCGCAGGTGGGAACCGAGCCCACAACCTTCGCATTTCGCCTTCGCATTTTGTTGTTTGTTCATCCACTTTAATTTCCATTACTTTATCGTTTCTTTATTTCATTTATTAAGCACAAGTACTTTCCCCTACGTTGTCCTTGGTGTCAGTGTTTGTTGGCTTCTTATGATATGACTAATAAAAATCGGGCCTCTCGGTTAACCCCCTTTTTTCTCGTTCATTACATAACGAGGGTCTCGAATCCGGCAACATTGATGCCTTCAGGTAGCATATGTGGGTTTACTGACTAGTTGCCTTCACCCTAAAAGATCACGTTCTCGTGACGCCTGCGGCAAAAAAGACGTTCCACGCCCGCCGCCAAGGTCTGTGAGTGGTGGCGCTGGCTAACACTCCCAGGGTTCTACTAGGACACATAAATACCCAGGAAAGTGGATGGGAAAACGACGCCGTGGTAGCTCAATTGGTAGAGCATCGCACGCGAAATGCGAAGGTTGTGGGTTCGGTCCCCACCTGCGGCAAGTTGTTTTTCATCCACTTTAATTTCCATTACTTTATCGTTTCTTTATTTCATTTGTTAAGCACAAGTAATTTCCGCTATGTTGTCCTTGGTGTCAGTGTTTGTTGGCTTCTTATGATATGACTATATATATATATATATATATATATATATATATATGTGTGTGTGTGTGTGTGTGTGTGTCCTGAAGCAACAGTATACACAACAAGAAACATAAATCACAAAAGTAGATTCACAAACCCACGTGATAACAAAACAATGAAAGAGAATGGTAGCATAGACATGTGTAAATATCAAAACAGGGACAAACATAAAAACGTAACAATAATTCATTTCACTCTAGCACACACAGCTAGATAACTGCATTTCTTCGTCACGAGGGTAGCAATTTAAGCCGGGCTAATACATTTGTCTTGTAATTTGTTGATACGAAATGTTTGAATTATTTCACTCATTAATTTGTTACAATGATGGGAAAGCATAAGTGTGTGATTGAGCATGGGGTTACATCCACATGAGTGAGAGTAACTGGTCAAATGGTAAGACAGTCGAGATGAAGTGAATGGATGGTGGTGCTTCTGCACTCTGGTGTTACACCTTGTCACAAGATAACGAGATCAGGTATACCAAGTCTAGTTAGCAGCATGCACACTTGGACTCATATTTTGTTTGGCAACCAGATTTGACTTTTTTGCTTTTTCGTTTTTACCTTTCTACATTTAGTGCAGCCTGATCCCAAGGAAAGACAAGCAAGGTGGCTGGAATTTGGAATGTGGAGAATAAAAATGGATGCCATGTACACATTCTCACCTTCTGATGAGCAGTGAGCCATCAACATGCAACAAGTTTGGAGGGTCCACCTGTTCTCCGTGTCTTTATGAAGAACAGGTAGTCTAGCCATAGAACATGTCTATAAAATAGGTCTATCCATAAAACAGCATAACAACAATTTAGTATTACATTATATATTTATTTTTTTATTTGACAAATAATGTCAGTATTGCATAGGCTGTGACAGGAAGTGTGATATAATGTGCACCTGTTTACCTTTCAGTACAGCCCTTTTCCTTGGGAGCAATCTACTTTTCAGTAACAAAACTGTCAGGTACTTCTCCCAGTGATGTAGGTATGCTGGATATATACAGTCTCTTCAAAGTCTTAAATCATAGCATTGCCTCCAGTTGAAGGCTTAAGCTGCAATGCTGCAGTGCACATGGAGTGCCAGCTTCCAAACCATTGTGCGTAAGAGCTATGGAAAGGCCCATAGTGCTTGGTAAAAGACCACACCAGTTCAAATGCTTTATCTTCTCATCTCCTCATGCATTTTAGCAAAGACAAACATCACTTATAGACTTGTAATTTTAACAGTAGATATATTTTAGACTCCTATACAGCTAGTAATCTTACGCCTGTATACAGCCAATATTTATTATTTATAGCAATCCATATTTAAGTGTTAAATGTATCATGCAACATTCATGGCATTCTTTAGTCATTCCAGGCCCTTGTACTATTAAACATCAGACATAATCAGACAAAAAGGGACATCAGCATAAAAAGAATATGCATAAGGCTCTGACTTTCCTAAGCTTGACCATGATTGCTACAGAAAGGTAGTTTCGGCAGTTTTAGGGACCTGGCAGCTGGAACTATGTGCCAGCTAACACTGCCATAAGCAGCACCATTGCCACGCCCACCACCGCATCTTAGGTTATATAACGACGTTTATATAATGGCCACTATGACACTTTTAGAGGCATTCACCTGCCGTACATTCTGTTACCTGTGCACATTCACAGAGAGTTAACCGTTAATTCGGTAGCATGCAAAGAAATACAAACCTTCGTTAAAGAATTATATACGCCATAAGCTGCGAACATATGCTGTCAAATAAAAGAGCCATGTAAAGGTTATATTGACGCTTTTTTATTCCCGTTAAAGCCAATGATTATTGTAGTAAACGCACTTCTATGTATACATAATAAGGCCAAAACTGCCTTTCTGTCGCAATCATGGTCAAGTGTAGGCAAGTCAGAGCCTTGTGCATGTTCTTTTATTTATTTATTCAGTTTATCCTACAGGCTCGGAGGAGCATAGAGTAGGGGGGGGGGGGTACAGAAAAATGACAAATATTTAACGCAAAGAAGGGAACTACATAGTAAGAGAAACAAATAAGTTTGTACATTGGAAAAAAAGGAACACTGTTAAACATTGGAAAAAATACATACAAATTCAAGGAAATACAAGGGAGAACAAAGTCTAAAAACAATACAAAGGCGAATACAATACAAAGTCGTACAACAAAGTCAAGCGAACATGTGAAGTTCCAAATGTTCACAAAATTTGGCAGGATCTTTTATTGAGACAATATTATTTGGAAGGCTATTCCATAGTGCGATGACGCGCGGTAATGCAGAGTTATCAAATGACTGTGTGCGGCCAAAAATTCGCCTGAAACTGAGATGATTATTAAGTCGAGTTTATGTGCGAGAAGCAGTTTCAAGCGACAAGCGGCTGGACCTTGAGTTATAGTAGTATTTATGAAAGGGGCATAGGAGAGCAACAGAGTGGCAGGAATCCAAGTCCGGCAGGGGAACATCGCATTTAAGTTGGGTAATGCTATATTGATGACTGTAGTTAGAAGTTGTAAAGCGGGCAGCACGATTTTGGATGGATTCCAATTTATCTATTAGGTATTGTTGATGAGGATCGAGAGAAGATCGATGAAGCATATTCAAGTTGAGGGCGTAGAAAAGTTTGGTAGGCCTGTTGACGGATGGTAGATGGCGAGAGGTGAAAGATGACGACGTAAAAACCCTAAAGTTCTGCTAGCTTTAGCGCATATCTTCTCGATGTGAAAGCTCCAGGCTAGGTTAGTACAAAAATAAACGCCAAGAGTAAGTAGAGCCACGGGGAACTTCCGACGAGCAGATTTTGTAAGGAAACTTAGGATATCATTTCGTACGAGTGAAGGAAAGAACGCAGCACTTAGATGTGTTAAGTGTCATTTGCCAATGGTCGCAGGTTAAGGTGTTAAGTGCCACTGATTAACAAGGTGAAGGTCATTTTGCAAAGTTAGGTGTCATGAAAGTTAATCGTTCTGTAAATGACGCAATCATCCGCAAAAAGTCCTACGCAGGAGGTAATGTTGCTCGGTAAAACATTTATAAAAATTAGGAAAAGAAGAGGGACTAGCACACTACCCGGGGGTACAGTTGACGTGGAGGAGCTAAAGTTATTCACAGATATGAACTGGTGCCGATTAGATAAGAAATTGCCAAGCCAAGATAATGTTATTGAGTCAATCCTAAGAGCAGTTAATTTAGCTATTAGCCGACAGTGAGCAACTCTGCCCCGATGTCCCTTTTTCTTAGCACATTGCTGCGTTCTGGCGAAACTCTCGTTTCTACCACCTAAAGTATTGTACTAACAAACAAAATAATGTAACTTGTTTTTGATTTCATTATCATCAGCCTGGTTACGCCCACTGTAGGACAGAGGCCTCTCCCATACTTCTCCAACAACCCCGGTCATGTACTAATTGTGGCCATGTCGTCCCTGCAAACTTCTTAATCCCGTCCACCCACCTAACTTTCTGCCGCCCCCTGCTACGCTTCCCTTACCTTGGAATCCAGTCCGTAAGCCTTAATGACCATCGGTTATCTTCCCTGCTCATTACATGCCCTGCCCAAGCCCATTTCTTTTTCTTGATTTCAAGATGTCATTAACTCGCGCTTGTTCCCTCACCCAATCTGCTCTTTTCTTATCCCTTAACGTTACACCCATCATTCTTCTTTCCATAGCTCGTTGCGTCGTCCTCAATTTAAGTAGAACCCTTTTCGTAAGCCTCCAGGTTTCTGCCCGGTAGGTGAGTTCTGGTAAGACACAGCTATTATACACTTTTCTCTTGAGGGATAATGGCAACCTGCTGTTCATGATCTGAGAATGCCTGCCAGACGCACCCCAGCCCATTTTTATTCTTCTGATTATTTCCGTTTCATGATCCGCATCCGCCGTCACTACTTGCCCTACGTAGATATATTCCCTTACCACTTCCATTGCCTCGCTAGCTATTGTAAATTGCCTTTCTCTTCCGAGACTGTTGAACATTACTTTAGTTTTCTGCAGATTGATTTTTAGGCCCACTCTTCTGCTTTGCCTCTCCAGGTCATTGAGCATGCATTGCAATTGGTCCCCTGTGTTACTAAGCAAGGCAATATCATCAGCGAATCCCAAGTTACTAAGGTATTCTCCATTAACTTTTATCCCCACTTCTTCCCTATCCAGGTCTCTGAATACCTCCTGTAAACACGCTGTGAATAGCATTGGAGAGATCGTATCTCCCTGCATGACGCCTTCCTTTATTAAGATTTTGTTGCTTTATTTATAGAGGACTACGGTGGCTGTGGAGCCGCTATAGATATCTTTCAGTATTTTTACATACGGCTCGTCTAGACCCTGATTCCGTAATTCCTCCATGACTGCTGAGGTTTCGACAGAATCAAACGCTTTCTCGTAATCATTGAAAGCTATATAAAGGGTTGGTTATATTCCGTACATTTCTCTATCACCTGATTGATAGTGTGAGTATGGTCTATTGTTGAGTAGCCTTTACGGAATCCTGCCTGGTCCTTTGGTTGACAGAAGTCTAAGGTGTTCCTGATTCTATTTGAGATTACCTTAGTAAATTATTTGTAGGCAACTGACTGTACGCTGATCGGTCTATAATTTTTCTTGTCTTTGGTGTCTCCTTTCTTATGAATTAGGATTATGTTAGCGTTCTTCCAAGATTCCGGTACGCTCTAGGTCATGAGGCATTGCGTATACAGGGTGGCCAGTTTCTCTAGAACAATCTGCCCACCATCCTTCAACAAATCTGCTGTTACTTGATCCTCCCCAGCTGCCTTCCCCCTCTGCAAAGCTACTAAGGCTTTCTTTACTTCTTCCGGCGTTACCTGTGGGATTTCGAATTCCTCTAGACTATTCTCTCTTCCATTATCGTCATGGGTACCGCTGGTACTGTATAAATCTCTGTAGAACTCCTCAGCCACTTGAACTATATCATTCATATTAGTAATGATATTACCGGCTTTGTCTCTTAACGCATACATCTGATTCTTGCCTATTCCTATATTTTCTGCCCTGCTTTTAGGCTTCCTCCGTTCCTGAGAGAATGCTCAATTCTATCCATGTTATATGCTTATGTCAGCTGTCTTATGCTTGTTGATCAGCTTGGAAAGTTCTGCCAGTTCTATTCTAGCTGTAGGGTTAGAGGCTTTCATACACTGGCGTTTCTTAATCAGATCTTTTGTCTCCTGTGATAGCTTACTGGCACCCTGTCTAACGGAGTTACCACTGAATTCTATCGCACACTCCTTAATCATGACCATAAGATTGTCATTCATATCTTCAACATAAGGTCCTCTTCCTGAGTTAAAGCTGAATACCTGTTCTGTAGCTTGATCTGGAATTCCTCTATTTTCCCTCTTACCGCTAACTCATTGATTGGCTTCTTATGTACGAGTTTCATCCGTTCCCTCCTCATGTCTAGGCTAATTCGAGATCTTACCATCCTACGTTCACTGCTGCGCACCTTGCTGAGCACGTCCACATCTTGTATGATGCCAGTGTTAGCGCAGAATATGAAGTCTATTTCATTTCTAGTCTCCCCATTCGGGCTCCTCCACGTCCACTTTCGGCTATCTCGCTTGCGGAAGCAGGTATTCATTATCCGCATATTATTCTGTTCCGCAAACTCTACTAATAACTCCCCCTGCTATTCCTAGTGCCTATGCCATATTCCCCCACTGCCTTGTCTCCAGCCTGCTTCTTGCCTACCTTGGCATTGAAGTCGCCCATCAGTATAGTGTATTTTGTTTTCACTCTACCCATCGCCGATTCCACGTCTTCATAGAAGCTTTCGACTTCCTGGTCATCATGACTGGATGTAGGGGCGTAGACCTGTACAATCTTCATTTTGTACCTCTTATTAAGTTTCACAACAAGACCTGCCACCCTCTCGTTAATGCTATAGAATTCCTGTATGTTACCAGCTATATTCTTATTAATCAGGAATCCGACACCTAGTTCTCTCCTCTCCGCTAAGCCCCGGTAGCACAGGACGTGCCCGCTTTTTAGCACTGTATATGCTTCTTTTGGCCTCCTCACTTCACTGAGCCCTATTATATCCCATTTACTGCCCTCTAATTCCTCCAATAGTACTGCTAGACTCGCCTCACTAGATAACGTTCTAGCGTTAAACGTTGCCGGGTTCATATTCCAATGGCGGCCTGTCATTTACAATGTTCTTTCTTTATTTTTATTTTTATATCGCATTTGTTTTCGTCAAAACTTCACATTTGAAGTGGATTGTAAAACTGATAATTTGTGATACCACAATATTGGGCACAGTTGTTGATTAGGTTAAGGTCTCACAGTCTGCGAAATTTCAACAGGCTCCACGTATTGGTAAAGTTGATAAAAAATCGTAGATATAGCAACTTGTGAAAATTGTAGCAAATTAAGCAGTTGTGCTAAAACACTTCCGTTTTGCACGGCTAGCTGGCCCTTCTTTGTTTTACAGACAAAGGTATGTTCTTTGTAGCTGTAATATATTCTATTTCACATTGTTGCGAATTTCCGAGAATGCGTTGTGCATGAAATGGAACAGTGAGGAATTTCCATATTTTTTTCCTCCTGAATATTCATTTGGCAAAGAAGTCATATTCATTCACATGCTACTGAGTGATATGTGCATAAAATATAAAATATTCTATCCAATATAGAATTTAAATTTTTGGACCCATGTTGGTCTCTCGTGTGATCACGCAGCATGGAGACGATGGAAACTGACACAATTTAAACATCAGTACGTGAGACCAGTTTGTGACCAAGATTTTCAAAGTTGTCTGCATTCCAGCATGCTTCACTGCAATAGATGTCTAAATGTGTGAGTGTGGTGCTGCCATATCAGTACACAGCATATGCATTAGTGATGGCCAAGGTTTTACTAGCTCTCGAAATAAAGCTCTACATGTTGCCTTAGATATGATGTGCATCTTATAAGTATGTAGCACTTTCCTGTGAAAATTGTTTTAAGAGAGCCAGACGCCTTTTGCCAGCAATTGAAGCAAAAGAAATAGCCTCAAGGCAGCTTTTCTAGGCTCAAATAGCTTCACTTGTTCAGGGAACATGCTGGTTTACCCACACAGGTACTAATGCAGCCTATACTTTCTAATAAAGCAGATCGCATAGCAGCTGACATCCCTGCCTAACTTCTTTTTTTTTTCTCAGCACAAAGCCATCACATATGAACCTAGAGTATCCCCATAGTAATAAATGAGAGCACAAAAGTACACATTAGCCTGCCCGTGGTTTCGAGGTCTCAATTTTTCTTCTCTTCGATGGTGTCTACAATCTTCGCTAACTTTCCTAGATGATTTAGTGTGACAGGATCTGATAGCATGCATAATTAGTGTCTCACAGTCTTGCAATAGACCTTTTCTTTGTGTCAAATGATCAGGTGTGTGCATATAAAGAAAAAATAATTTGTAATGCTGTAAATTTGATGATGATGGCGATCCATCCTATGTTGCCCTGAAAATCATATTCCGGGTAAATTGCACAGTGTCCTATAGGCATCCTGATATCTCACATAAGAAATAGCTGCATAATTACTTCTCCTCAACATTATTCTTGTATTAGTGCTAATATAAGTACAGTGCCATACAGCAGGAGGTCAGAAAATGTCATTATCATGGGAGGATCTCTGTATAAATGAGAAGAGAGAGCTGCAACTAATAGATCAGTTATCGTAGCTTTCTTGCATGCTTGCATAGAATGACAAGTTGCTTAATTGTGCTAAGCTGGGCACGCAATTTAAGCATTTCGATTGAGATAAGACATGATTCGGTACCATTATTGCCCTCACTTCTCAGATGGTGAAATCTAGTAAAGCCCACTGCTGAGCACTCGGTCAACAAAACTGTGCTTGATAGGTGATACACGGTCAAATTAACAAACTTGCAAGTTGGTGTGTCACCTCAGTGTGAGCTGTACCAGCACTTGGTTGAATTCTGTATACTAAGTCCAAAGTCAACGTCGAGGACTTCAAGACTGGCTTAGGCTAGTTTGAGCCTGAACCAGAAAGGCGAATTCCAAGGCTCATTCATTCTTAGCATGACTGATGGGTTGATTCCTAGCTCAAAGTCAGTTTCGAAAACTGACCTTACTTGCCCTTATCTTGATTGTTAGTAACATGAATGCAGCAGGACTTTCCTATAGATAGTCAGGGACCAACAGTTTCTGCATATTCAGTGAGTACGTCAAGATCATTTTGTAGGTGTTTACATTGTATATAAAGATTCCCTAACGTTGATCAAATCGCCATGTCATCAGCATTGATCAAGAACTCAATGCTTGTGATGTCTTATAGCCTCCATGCAGGACGAATGATGAACAGCAAGGGGGCCAGAACAGAGCCATGTGCACAATATGGTTTGAAGTATAGCTAGGATCCAATATGAAAACAAGTTACATGCACACTAATTCTTCTCAGACTCAAAAATATGAGTACCACTTTTGTTACCTGCTTTGGTAGACAAAAGTCTTCCATGTTTCAAAAATTACCTAGATTATGTTCTGTATTGTTGTATGCATTGGTGGTATCAGTTGTCACCACCGTCCACAACTAGTGGCTGTGAGGGGAGATAAGCAGGACACCATCTGGCAGGAGAGACAGGCCATCCTCTGTGCCTAAGTACAATCTGAATCCAATCTGTGCTGCTAGGTACATTTAATTGTTATATTCAAGCTCCCATGTTTTTCAATGTGCATACATGACATTCGAGAATTCACCATTTGAAGATGTCGAATGGTGCATTTGTTTTATTCGAATACTGTAAGGGACAACTATACTTCTCGCAGTCTACAAGGAGGAAGACTGATATAAATGGAGAATCGTTGAATGGTTTTAGTGCAGGATAACTGTGATTGTTGCGCAGATGATCCAGTTTCTAAACAAAGATATGGAGGAGGTCATTTACATGCTATAGTTGAGTAAGCATGTCCTGCCTTAGGAAGACTTTGCATTTGCTCTGTCTAACTAGACAAAGCAATTTATTGTTTGGTCAATCTCTCCAATGCTTGGATTCCTTCAAAATGATATGCAGGGCTGCAGTATTGTCCTTAGCTCCTTCACTGAGCTGTATAATCTACTATACTCTACTACATGTGTCTGGGACATGCTGTTCATGTTTTTATTTGTGTCATGGTCATTGTGCACCAGATATGATTGTGCTTTCTTTTGCTTCTCATTTACAAGCTTCCTAGTTGACTTGATATCTAGTTGTTAATGGCACTACTCACATTCAAAAAGGCCAGCAAGTCCTTTTTTCCTTAACAGACTCCACGGCATTTTTTTATTTTATTATTTTAGAAATTGGGAATATTCCATATTTCATTTGATATTCAGAGGTAATTTTTCTTGAATATTGCTATCGATTCAATGAGAAAATTTCACTATCCAAGCATGCCTATTCAATATTAAAACTGCAACAATAAAAAGCTTAGGTTTCAGTGCATGAGAACAATGTCACTTATTATTTCTGAATGTGGTTTACGATCGAAGTGTGTGCTTCTCCACTTATATTATAAGCAAGAAGGGAGCAAAAAGATTGTTTGGAGGCTGGGGACAGCTGAAAAGGCAAACTTGCTTGACATCATGTCAAGCATTGGGGGCCCCCAGATGGTAGTGGTGGCTGGCAGCAAGCTCAGGTATAAAATTGGTTATGTTTTATTTTTTTCTCCACAGTGGCTCTGACGAAGTGACGTAGGAGCGCTGTGCTAAGAATGCTGCAGCAGAGGTAGCTCACAGTGCTTTGCACAAAGGGAGTAAGGAGTTGAAAGATACTTCTTAATTTTGACAGCTGATGCTATCTTGGCATACATGCTATTATCTGAAAGTTGCACTATCTACCAGGAGTTCCTTGAAATTTTCAGTTTTTCCTATGCATGCTGTGATTTGTGTGCAAAAAGGCATGGAATGTTTTCGCTCATCTCATAAATAAAAACACTTTTTATTGATTCACTATTTTTGTATTTTGACTAAGCACACAATCCTTAAGTTTTGTAGTGGCGTGTGTGAATGTTGATATAACTAATATAGCACTGCACAGCACTTCCTTCGTTTTAAGCAGCTATGCACAGACATGTGTGCAATGAGAGAATGAATGTTTGCATTCACCGTCGGCGCTTAGCATTTCCCATGTATTAATTAAATTTACTAATACCTTAGCTACTTCTGTTGCAAGATTTATGGCAACGCTTGCGTAGTCTTGTTAAGCTTGACGGAGTTGTAATGACATCACCTGGTCTGCCTGAAAAAGACACATTGAAATGCAAACTTGTGCAGAGTGGCACAAAATGTTTCCACTTCACATCACGCGCAAAAGCGCCACCTGTGCGTTCATGCCATTTCATGCAGCCCTACTTCTGCCGCGGGTTTTACCGCAACGCTTGGCACTGCGGTGAAGTTCGACAAGTTTGTATTTGTGTGGCACGATATGACCCAATTTCACGCTTTGACACTGAATTTTGAGCTGAGCGGCCGCAAATAGTTACATTCACCTTAAGCACAAGCACACTGCGGAGTCATTCGTTCGATTCCACGATGTGTTTGCGTCTGTCGAGGGCTTTACCGCAACGCTTTGGCAGTGCAGTGAAGTTTGACAAGTTTGTAATTATGTCGCACGATATGACCGAATTTCACGCTTTGAGGCTGAATCTTGAGCTGAGCGGCAGCAAATGGTTACATTCACCTTAAGCACAAGCGCACTGTGGAGTCATTCGTTCGATTCCACGATGTGTTTGCGTCTGTCGAGGCTCAATGCTTGTGTAGGGCTGTGAAGCTTCATAAACTCTAATAACATCACATGGTCTGGTAGAATTTCATGCACTAAAGCGTTTAATTATGTGTGGAGAGGAAATGAAACTCCATACTGAGCTCGCAGCTTCACAGACATAGGTTGCTTTTTCAGATCAATGATAATGCTGTGCAGGTTTCTTTTGATGAATGAATGAGTGCTCTTTACAGCATGAATGGTAGTCATGCGGTGAAGCGTGCAGCGGCAGTCATCAGCCATAGCCGGCGCTTGCGCGAATGTTAACACGACAGCGTTAAGGAGCTCGTGTCGCAGACACGAGCCGGTGTCGTCGGTGTCGGCGTCAGCGGCGTTGGCCATGAGCGATAAATCCCAGTAGGCACTTCATAAATAAAAAAAAACATCTTGCAAGAAGGGCAGGTGGGAATCGAAGCAGGGTCTCCGAATTGTGCGACGGAGACGCTACCACTCAGCCACGAGCTAGTTCCTTCAAAGCGGGTCAAAATCACCTCTAGTGAATGCGGTGTTGCCTTAGAAACGTGCCGTAGAAAGTTATACTGCGGTGTATATTGGTAATTATAACCATGTAACCTACAGAAGTCGCACTTTAACGAGTAGCGAATCATGTTTCCGCTATGTTTCTTCTGCGCTCTGCGCACACGCAGAGCCATCTTGCGGCAAACACAGAAGGCCCCCTCCTCGCAATCTACGGCGCTGCCCCGACACGTGGCGCGCCACTCGCCCCATGATCGCGTCCGCCTTCATGGCACGTCGGGGCCCGGCTATCTGTGCCGATCGCGACGTTTGGCTGGCGTAGCGCGTTTGAGTAGGCGGTGCGAACGGGGTGCGATAACGCTATCGCGTTCCACTCTTGAAGGCGAAGCTTAAGCGTCCTCCAATTTTTTTACTATGCTTCTGTAGATTGAGCCTGTACGTTCGTGCTTACTCTTCACATAAGACTTGAGTGTGATTCTCTCACAGGAAAAGCGTTTAGCAGGCATGTGCGTTGAAGAGCCATGAGCAATGACCGACCTAGAGGGAACTTAATGTATGATGTGCATTGGCGCGGTGCATCGTACGTGGCAGACCGAACATTGGATATGCAAAGCGGGTAGCGATTTCGCAGAACTTTCGCTTGACACCGCTTCTAGCAGCATCGGCGCGTAGTAATAAACAAATGAAATGCTGAAACCAGCGGTAACACCCACATTGTTCAGGTACGAAAGAGATGCGGGCAAGCATTGCAAGTCAATCCAATTAATCCTCTTGTGTGCTAGCGAATCGTAGTGTCCGTGAGTTCGCGTCTCTTATGCACGTTGTTTGAATTTCAAGCGTAAGAATCGCTTCCTAATGGGTTTAATCACGATGGAAGAATACTTTAGGTGAGCGCACGATGCCGGGAGTCGCAGCGCGCCACCAGTGGCGCTCCGAACTGAAGCCCTCTAAGCCCCTAAATTTTTCAAAAGTAGCGCCATTCTTAGATCTTTCCGCTACCCCGCTCACCCTGGCGCTTCCTCCACACTTCCTGTCTCCCCAGCCTCCTCCGCTCCCCCATTGGCCAATCTGTGTCACGTGGAAGCAGGCGCCGCGTTTCTGTATATTTTTTTCTTTCCAGAGGTAAGCATGCGCCGCGCTTTTGTATATTTTTTTTCTTTCCAGCGCGCTCCGACCTCCATTGTTGGGCCTGCGCAAAGAAAGTAGGCAGGTGGACTGACGGAGTGCGTTGGCGTAATAGAATGTGTTAGGTCCGAGAACTTAATTGCGATGCCGTGTTGCTGCGCTTTCGGTTGCCACGACAGACACAGCGAGGGCAAAAAGCTTTTTGCTTTGCCATCCGGCGGGTGCAACGCAAAAAGTGCGGATTCACAGGATCGGGCGGGTTGACTTCGAGGAAGTGGCAAAGAACGCACGACTTCGTGAAGTGCCACGGCTCCACACAACCTTTTCTTTTGAGCCTACTTGACACATTCCGCTTCGAAAAAGTGCGTGTTCATGCTCTGCGTGGCTTTTAGGGCGTTGAAGTTGACTTTTTTTTCGAATGTGCTCTCTTTGTTTTATGTGTTTCGTCTTGCGGTGAAAGTGCACGTATCTGGAGCTGGCCTGGGACCACGGTGTACGAATATAGTTCTTACAAGGTGTCTGGGACATATAAGCGACCTTATACTGGGTGTGTTTTGAGCTCCGTCAGAAGTTAGCACATTCTAGATGCTTTTGCAAGGCTCACGATGACTTATGGATGCAGTTTTTTAGCTTCCAATGTACTACCGCATGTATTGATTTGGTTTGTGGTGATTAACCTTTTTAACGTCCCGAAGCGACTAAAGCTCTGATGGAGGTCGTAGTGCATGGCTCCGGATAACATTATCTAGGTCACCAGGGGATGTTTAACGAGCACTTTGATCGTAGAGTCGTACGTGGGCCGGCAAATTCCTTGTTGACGTTTCATAATTCTCGCGCGGGCGCGCTAGCGCTGCTTTAGAAGTTGGCGCCTCAGCGCGATTGTATTTCTTCAATATATTTTATTTACTAGTTGTAACAACGTGTCATTATTTCGTACTATTGACGGCGCCTCCAGGGCACCAAAGCTGCAACGGGAGCACCAAAGCTAGAACCAGGGCTGGATGGGGCTCGCCGAAGCCTGTGCATGTCAAAGGAGTATAAGATAGGCTGTCCGCTATAGCGGACAGCCAATTTCGTATGCGAACACTCCCTGCGCCGCCTGCTTTTGTGTAATGTCACGTGCTCTTCAGTGGCCTCCGTTAGCCGTTACATGTGCCCTCCTGGAGCAGTACTTGTAAAGAAAAAAAAAACGGGCTGTGGCTTAGCTAAGGTTAAGCCCAGGATGCGAAGCATACTAGCCTTTGTTTTAACGGGACAGCGTTAAGGAGCTTGTGTCGCAGAAAAGCCGGTGTCGTCGGCGTCGGCTCAGGCGTGCGGCGCTTGCTCAGGCGCACATTTCGTTGTCGCGCCGAACGCTGCGTTGCTCGACGCTCACCGCGTCCGATGCGGGGCGCGTAGTCGCTGCGCCGTAGCAAAGCCACGTAGAAACAGTCTCTGTAGCACGCCGCAACCTTCGCTTCTCATTCCAACGAGCAGCTCTGTATCCACGAGGCATCTCACCTCGTGAGTGTCTAGCAGAGGCAAGTGCAGCTGCTTATATACCGCCGCGACGCCGGGAGCGACGGCGCGAGTTGGAGCCCCGTTTCTCCTCTGTCTGACGTCACGGTGTCACGTGGTATTGAAGGCGACACCGCCGCGCCTGAGGAGCTGGGTTGAGCTCTAGTAATATGCTTTGCATAAAATATGTCGTCACGATTACCAAAGCACCCCGCAATGAAAAAAGCGGCCGTGTTGCCAGGCATCGCTGATCGCAGACAGTCGGAATCTTTCACGCGCCGGCCGAACAAAAGTATTCTGCAGGTACGTAAATGAATCTACGAAACCACCTACACATACTTTCATGCTGTCAAAATCTGAAACTTTGGTAATTAAGCGAGTGTTTGAGCACGCCGCGTGCTTGCGTCGTGTTTCAGCAACACGAATTACTCTCAACATGTGCCCACTTTACCCCTTAAATACGCCTTGAATAATAGTCCTTTTCTCTGTTTCTTCCACCATTCCAACACGACATTTTTAAGGCCAGTTATCGACTGACGAAGCAACATCTGTATTGAAAAAACTGCTCCGCAGGGCTCGAACAAGCTTTTCCGCCGATTTCTTCCCGTAGCGTGTTAGCCGTCCGGCAGGCCCACCACTGGCGGCGCCACCATCGAGGCCGCGCGGAGCGGAGGAGGAGGGAAGTGAATGGCGCTACTTTGGGAGATTGAGGGGTTTTAAGGCACGACCTACTGTATGCAGTAGGTCGTGCTTTAAGGCCCTCGGTGTTCCGTAGGCGCCTGAAAGCAGACGGCGGACGCGCAATGTGCCGCGCTAGCCCCTGTACCGATTTAAGCTGTAACTCCAGCTGCCCGCGCAAAGTCCATCAAACATGTGTTCGCTGACGGCTCTTATATGCCCACATTAAAGAACGCCGGGCTAGGTGAAATAACCATGTATCGTCGCTGTTTCAGCCTGTGTAAAAAAGCAGCACGTAGAAGTCCCGATCTAAATTTTACGGGTCGCATATTTTCAGAAAAAAATGTTTATTGTAGCTCTACAGTTAAACCGCGTTAGTTGCCTGGTATTGCTACAAGCAGATAGCGCATGCCAAACCCCTCATACCTTGACACATTCCAGGCAACTGCAGACTATGCAGCATATAAATTCATTCCGAGCACTCGATTGCGTTCCTGAAAATTTCGAGCGTGATAGTACATAGTTACAGTGGGCGCTTTGATTTCACTTACATTGTATACGCAATACTATTTCCACGAATCACCGAAAAGGCTACATATGTTTCGTGTACGTCTCAAAAGAACAGTCAAAACCGTGTGCGGCATGAGGTTTTTTATTTTTGTTTACCTGTGCTATGTGTTATTAAAATTCACGATTTTCTTTAAATACGTCTTCCTACCCTTTTAACCTTATGTCACCTCTCTGCTTTTGAGCCACCAATCCTCCAATCGCCTTTTGCTAATTTCCACCGCATATTTATTTACATGACTATTGTTATCTCTCAACCCTAGGGCCTCAGGGAGCGTTACTGTGGCCGCATCGACATAGGGATTGATACCATCACATTTTAGTATGAAGTGTTCCATTGTTTCTACATATTTACCACACACAGTGCATGTGTCTTCTTCATTAAATTTTGTTATAGCTCCGTGTTTTGAGACATCCTGACCCAGCTTCAAAGAGAAGGGCATTGCCTCTTCAGTTGTCATAAAACGCTTCCTTCCTAATCTGCTGTTTCCAGTATAGATATTGTTCCACACTATGCTTGTTCTTCATTGAATTTATCCAATTTTTACCTTCCGCGTTTTTAACCTGTCGTTTAATGCTCTGTCTTTCTCCGTCCTCGTGTCTGGCATACTTACTGGTTAGCTTCCTATTTATTTTCCGCTATTGTGAGGCAACGCTCTTTCTGTATAGGTATTTGAATACCTTAGCTGCCCACCTGTTATGGTCCAATTTCCTCAGGCGTTTTTCGTATAGGATTTTACTCTGAGCTTCCTGTGCTTCGAACGATGCCCAGCCCATATCCATCTGTACTGTTTCGTTTGTGGTTTTCCCGTGGGCACCTAGTGCTAATCTTCCCACAGCTGTCTGATTTACTTCTAGTCTCGACTGAACATCTGCCCTTAAACACAGGACCACATTCCCGAAAGTAAGCCCTGCCACCATTACTCCCTTCAAAATACCTCTCAGTACCTCATACCTATTGTACCCCCCAATGCCCTATGTTTCATTACCCCGCCATCTCTTCGCCCTTTTGCTATGAGAGACTGTTCGTGCTTTTCCATGTACATCTGCCCTTTGTTTATCCATACCCCGAGATATTTGTATTCGGCCACTCGGGGTATTTCGTGGCCTTGTATTGTAAGCTCCTGATCAGTTGTATCGTTGAAAAACATCCCACTGGACTTAGCTGCACTAAAACTTAAACCTAAACTGTCTCCTTCGTCTCCACAGTAATTAACCAGAGTTTGCAAATCTTCCTGGCTCTCTGCGAACAGCACAATATCGACCGCATACATTGAACCCGGTAGTCGTTGCTCAACAACCTTTCCGTCTAATCTGTACAACAGATTATACCCTAGATTGCTTCGTGGTAACCTTCTTTCCATACTTATCATAAAAAGCATGGACTGCAGCGGTGATAGATGACAACCTTGCCTTAATCCTTTGTGTACCTCGACAGTTGTCGTACTCTTAATTCCTTCCTATGTTATTTCACCTTTATTTTTTCGATATATTTCCTGTAGAAATTTCTCAATTACCTCATGACCGATACCTTCATCCTTTAATATGTTCCACAGGAGTTCCCTGTTGACGTTGTCGTATGCACCGTTTATGTCCAGGAAGGCTATACACAGTTTTATTTTCCACCTTAGCTATTTCTATGCACTGGGTAAGCACGAACAGGCTATCATCTAAGCGCCTGCCCCTTCTGAACCCGTTCTAAAGTTATCCGAATATTCTATTAGTTTCTACCCATGAGTGCATTTTTAATTTCCCCACCTGCATTCGCAGCCTATATATAACTGATGTCATCGTAATTGGTCGAAATGATTTTATGTTCTTCTTATCACCTTTCCCTTAATAAATGAAATTCATTTTACTCTGTCTCCAGCTGTGCGGAATTTGCTTATTTGTTGTGACTGCCTCCAATGATTTTATCAGCGTTTCCTTGCTTCTTGCACCAAGTTCATTAACATGATTGGAATATTGTCTATCCCACTGGCAGGCATGTGGGCCCCTTTTCGAAGTCTGCTCCCTCAAATGAAATAAAAGAAAATAAATGAAAGGAGGGAAAAGCCCGTTCCTACTAACGCAATAACAGGCTTAAACCAATCAAAAATAAATGAAGAGGGGCAATAGCCCAAAGCGGAAATTTGGAGAGAAAAGCCAATTGGAAAAAGAAAGGGAGGGCACGGTAACAGCCAGTATCCCAAGGCGAGGTCAGCGAGGGCACAAGGGCCCCGCGTAGAGTGTTTATTGATGTCTCCAGAGAAAGATAATGATGATGATCGGCATGCTGAGTGCCCCTGAAGGTAAAAGTGAAGATGACAGGGATGATGAAGACCCCGGTCAAGTTCCTTGGTCAGCCGGGGAGCACCAGAGCCGGTACGTGAAAAGCTGAAAGAGACTTAAGAACATTGATTAGAAGTGGTGACAGTGACTGCCCGGGCAGCACAAGTCCCCGAGCAGCCATCGTCACCAAAACCCAATGAGCAAGCGCTTAGGGCTACTTAAGCCTCCATCCGAGACATTGACGTACCTGTACCAGGAGATGGACATGTAAGGTACATTAGAAAGAAGGAAAAGAATAAGTAGCAGGGAACAAACACGAAGGCGGCGTGCAGAGGCCTGCGCCAGCGCCTAAGTACAGCCGCTGCAAGCGGGCCCCAGCGGGAAGCAAAGCGGGCACTAGAGTCACTGGCAAAAATTTTTTCCAGTGACTCTAGCGGGCACTAGTGTCACTGGAAAAAATTTCAGAGTAACGCATTCGTTTTCCCCGCGCCGCCGACGCGTTCGTTGGCCCAACCGTACCATGTGCCTTTGGGGTGCCATATACCTTCCAAGCGCCGGGCGGGCCGGCTGAGTTAGAGCGCAGGCAGCGCAGGTTCCCGACGCTTTTTTTTTTGTGTGTGTGTTCCGATTGTCGTGTTCGCGTTTGACTACAAGGAAATCATGCCTGGCTGCTGCACTTTCGGATGCAGCAACCGAGCCGAGTCTGGAAAGACTTTTTTCTCGATTCCGACCGGGAAAAAGGACCGAGAGCGTTGTTCTGCGTGGTTACACAGAATCGGCCGGGAGAACTTCAAGCCTACAAAAAACACCCACGTGTGCGAGGTATAAGTACACCTTGCTTGTGCTTTTCGGCACTGTTTTAGAAGATATTTAGGCGAAGTGCACGTGGTGTTAGCGATGCTACGAAAATAGGAGCTCATTGCAGGGATCGTTCGCGTCTTGCACGCTTGACGCGGGTACACGTGTACGCGTTTGTTGCTCAACTCACGCGGTTATTCCGTGCTCGTGGCACGCGAAGGCACACTTGTCGCGCGAGAATTCCGCGTCCTCACGTGCACCAGGTTCTCGCAGTATTTCTCCGCGCACGTGAGCGCGCTCTCGCCTCGAGTCACTCGACCCATGTGGCACTTATTTTTCGCAGATCGTGACGATCGCAGTCAATGAAAACATGCTCAATATGAGGTCCATGATGCTTCGTTTTTTTCCACTTACCCTTTGCTCATTATACATACGCATTTCGAGCTTGAAACCAATGGCCAGGTGATATTCACAACACATGCTTCAAATTTTGAGCTTGTAAGCCGAGCACATGCAATGAACTGAAGACAGCATACATATTTTGTTTTATGTTGAAATGCTACGGTGCATACCCAAATAATGTTGTGCTTGATGCATAACAAGAAATACAAAACGACAGAACACCCAGTAGCTTAAGTTTCACTCTGTCACTATGCATGCTACATAAACCGCTCTAAAAGCGCAATAATTTTATACATCGCCCATGCAACTTAGAAAAAGAAAGGTGCTGCATCACCAGCGGGCGTTCCTGCTTTTTTTTTACACAGGCAGCAAATCTTCGCAGCCTAAGAAAACAGTCATAAATAAGTTGAGAAGCGTAGCCGCTCATGAACGCACTAGACAGCCGCGTTCATAAATCGCAATGTAGCGAACTCTCGCTCATCATCAGTGTACAGAAGTACATATACGTTGCTGTAATCACGCAAATGGCTCATATTGGCCTTCCACAAGATTTAGTGCGCAAAATGGTCATCGAAGTTGGTTTTTACACCTGGTGTGCACAGATAGTCTTACGATCACGGCCAAACACCAGTGCGCACACGGCAGTCGCATGTGTGTCGAGCGTATACGGCGGACGAAGTCGCCCGGCACAGTCGAGAACGCGCGGTATCCGTTTACAAACTAAATTAAATGTATCCGATTTAGGTTATGAAATTATAGAATGAACGTACGTGCCTGTGACACTGTCAGGTGTTAGTTTCGTCCTGCTTGGAAACATTCAATAGAAGCCGGCGGCGGTCCACGATGTTCATGCCCAAAAGCACAAGCTTGCCTCATTCCGGCTCGAAGCGACGAAATATTTCCTTCGTAGCTCGCTCCGTGGAAGGGGGAAAAACAAACGCGTGCTTAAGCTCCCGATAGCAGCGCTAAGCTGCTGCCCACAATCGTAGCTCAGTTCCAGCAGTAAACACGATCGGCGTGCAAAACAACCACCGGCTCCATTACTTCGCACAAAAATAACATTTTATTTTCGTTCTTAGCAACCATTATCTCCGGGCACAAAGTATTTGTACTTCGGTAAACACTCAACCCAATGTGTCACCGAATATCAAGCTCTTCCAACACGCCGGCCTTCCCGCGACACAGTCGGCTTGGAAGGTATTCGCAACTCCAGCAATTCATGCGACACCTAGCGGCAGTAGGGAGAAACGCCATACAGAGGTCCAGTCGCCGTGTGTGCCGTAGAGGCTGCTGCCGCGGACGGAAGGATGGAGCTGCTTGCAAAGAAAAAGCGAACGGCCAAGCAGTTCTGCTGTGTTCCACGGTGCGTGTCAGCGAGATGGAAGGACAGCGATATTTCCGTTCACGCATTTCCCTTCGAGTCGAAAGGCTGAAGCCGCAGAACCAGGTGGATCGCTAACCCCCGCATCTGCAAGGCTGTGACGCTGACAATGACTGTTTGCTGACGGCATTTTGCATGGGATAATTTCTCCTTACCAGGTGAGACACTATTGTGAACTTGTGAACTCGAACCTAATGCATGACCATTGTGGATGGCCATTATACATGTCGCTGAGTCACCTTATGTAAACACGTTTCACATTGCGAGGACTGGCGATTGGGCTATGCATTATTTGCTGCATATGTTAGCCGGAACGCGAAATTCGAGCACAGGTTCGAGACCTGTCACAGCGGTTTCTCCGAGGAACGTCTCCTCTGCACTCGTTAACCACATCGGCTGTAATTAGAGCTCATGTTGGACGCTTCACAGCGGTTTCTGCGAGGAACGTCACCTCTGCACTCGTTGGCTACACCCGGCTGTAACTCGGGAGGCTTTTGATGCCCAGCACGTCTCGCGCAAATTATACGGGCGTCGGAGATTCAAATGCTTACGATTGATGTACTAGCAAGTTCGGGAAGTGTTGAGTGTAAACGTGTCACGTATGTGGCATGCTAAAGCGGAATAAATATTATGCGTGGCGCGGATGAACTTGCGGCACAGGCGCACTGCACACGGGCACTTCCCAGCGCGACTGATTACGAATTTGCCACTTGCACTTGAAAATCTCCGACGCGCTCAAGAGTGCCTATATGACACTGGTATTTCGCACCGACGGCGAGCCTATCACGTTCATTGCAGAAGTTTGCCTCTTACAGCCACATGTCAATTTTACACGCGTTTGCTAGTTGCGAGGAAAATTTATGGCGTCCACCGTCTACTGACGTGTCGCATATATATGATCAGTATTAGTACCTAAACTAGCTTTATCTGTATTAATAAATCATCCCCAAGTCAGTGGCAAAACTACTCCGGTCATGTGGTGGTGTTTGCATCTGTGTACTTTGCGTTATGAGCAGCTTTCAACTATACGTTTTGCAGATGCTACATTCGCTGTAGAACGTTGCATAGCCTTGCACACTCAAACCATGCTTCATTTCCTTGCAAATGCTTTTTTATAAATATTGTGGTCTTGTTTCTGAGGTAAAAAGAAACAAATTCCGGGTGGAGCCCATATTGAGGCACAATAAAGCATAAACAATTCATTTATTTTTTCAGATGTACCATGTCAAAGACGGCAGCTGAAAAAAATGCAATACACCTGAAAACCGGCCAAGGACGTCATGTTATGATGAGAACAAGGATGCTCATATGAAAGAGCTTTCACTGGCAAGACTTCGCCGACGTGCGTATTGGTCAGCCAGAGTAAGTTAATTTGACTGCCTGGTGCAGCACTTATATGTTTATGGTACATACACCATGTCTACAAGCATGCAATAGATGTCAACACCTTTTAATGCATTACAGAATGAATCAAGCAAAGAAACTGCTGCCTCCCCGTTAGAAGCAAAGGTGTTGCCCCATGCACCTGTCAGCACGACCACCATGGTAAATTGGCTGCCTGCAACTTGTGCACACATTGCTTCACCTCTAATTCCTTGGGATTATACTCTGACATTGCAGGACAATCTCCCATCCCCTGGCAGCAACGGCATGGACCAAACAAGTGACAAAGGAAATATGGTAATTTCTTTTTGCATATGTATGTGTTGTGGTAGCTGTCTTTACCTAGACGGTGGCATGTTTTCTGGATTTACATGGTAAAAGCATTGTAGCACGTGGTGTGTGATGGGTGCACATTAACTGCAACTTGTGCACACAATGCTTAACCACTAGTTCCTTGGAATGAACTCTATCTGACATTGCAGGACGATTTCCCATCCCCTGACAGCATGGGCCAAAGCCTTGCAAACACCATAAGTGACAAGGACATAGCAAATATGGCAATTCATTTTTTCTATATATTTGTGATGTGGTAGCTGTCTTCACCTAGCCGGCAGCATGTTTTCTGGATTAACTTCGTGAAAGGATTGTGGTGTGTGATGGGTGCAAATTAACTGATGCAAAAACCCTCGCTTTCCTACTTCCAACATTGAATTTAACACATTGACGTGCATTATAGGGATGACAAGAAAGAAGCTGCATCTCGTGTCTGATATGTCAGACATTATAACTCTTGCTTTTGTTTTGTGACAGGAATGTGCTTGCCAACCTGGCCCCCGTACATTAATGGCAGAGTACTCAAGAGAAGAAAAAGACGTGGCAAATTTCCTACTAGAAATGGCTCCAGGGACAAGGCTCACAGAAAGTAAGGCTATCCAAGTGACATCGGGTACTTTTCCACAGTAGTTTGTGAACACGATAAATAGTAGCAACATAAATACGTTCACAGGCTTGCCATCGTTCGATGTTCTGAATGCTCGTGTGACGTGCTACACAAAAATTCATCCACTTTCAGGACAGCACCAGTTAAGTGTAAAAACAATTGCATTGACATTGGCGAAATTGAAGCATAATATTCTTGAGACCTTTTTAACTGCTCTCTAACTACATGTAGCAACATAATTGCAGAGACTGCTCAGTTGATGTCTGAAATATTAAAAGCAACTGTGGCTGTGCCACCAAAGGAAGATGAACATTTGCCTGTCTGTTTTAAACACTTCAGTAATGTGCGTGTCATTGTAGATTGCACCGTAATTCTTATTAGCCAGCCCAACTGTTTGCGATGTGCATTACAGACCTACCCCTTCTATAAGAAAGGTTTCATGGTTAAATATATGGTGACTGTTACACCAAGTGGTCTTAGTGCCCACATAAGCCAAGGATATGGAGGCCGCACCTCAGACAAGGCCCTGTTTGAGCAAAGCTGCCTCATCAAGCAACTAGACCCGATATCAGATGCCATAATAGATGCCATAGACCGTGGCTTTCTTATTGATGACATTTATGCGGACAATTTAATTGAGTTAATCAGGCCTCCATTTAGAAAACAAAAGCAGATGTCAAAGGGTGATTCACTTAGGACACAAAAGATAGCATCAGCAAAAGTTTATGTAGAGCGTGCTATACAGCGAATGAAAATATTCAGTGTTGTCAACAAGAATCCCATGGAGCATGGTGGGATTACTTGACGACATTGTCATAATAGCTGCAGGCATCACAAACCTTTCATCACCGATTTTAGCAACACATCGATTTTTGTGAGTCCTGCATCAATGCATTTGCCAAACGTATTATGTGCGTCGTAAAAGTGGTTCATGCTTTCCATGCAAGGAAGTTTTAAAAACTTTACAGAAGTAGAAGCGCCATGTTCCTTACCAGCAGAGGTGAAGCCAGCGCTTGCCCTTATTTTACATTTGAAATAGACCTTCGTTGGGTTGTCCTCTTACAGATCAAGTGGTTTGGCTCTGGTAATGTAATTGCGTGGCTAATTAGAAACTAAAAGCATGTTGTTCCTGTCAGAAGTATTATCTTCCTCTGAGTATTGATTACGTTATTTCTGAAATAATTTACCAAGAATTTCAGGCTTCATCTTAAAACCAGTAACACTAAGATACACGTCAGCCAGTCTCTGTATGGCAAAATAAGTCACGTTAATGGGGTTGAGACATCAAATTTTTGGCTTGCACGTTCTTTGTTTCAAACGTTTCTTTTTGCTCCAGGAAGCATGGTGCGCACTCTAATACTTTTATATTCTCAGTAAATAGGTTAATATCGCGTTATTTATGTGAACGATTTTCAGTTTCGGTTTGAGGCCCAGAGTTGGACAGTGATGTTAATGTCTAGGAAGCTTGGTCACGTGGGCCCACCAAGCTGTGACGCACACGCTGCTGCATCATCTGGTCTCGCACACACATTCTGTACCAGTGCAGGCAAACAAAACCATGCCGACAGTTGTCTTGGCTTGCTGCAGCAGCTCCAATCATGACTCTACGACTGACGCGGCTCATTGCCCTCTAGACTCGAGCCTCTCTAGGCTTGCCCGGTGCTGTGGGTCACCACTCTAATGTGATATCACGTCACTAAAACTTTAGTTGTGCTTCCAACACAGTGACATCGGTGTCAATCGCGGTAGCGATGGGTTTCCATCACGAGAACAAGTATTTAGCACTCTTTGGAAGAGAATTAAAATATACTTTAAACTTTTCTGTGTCCAGCACTTCATGTTGATTGTCTTTGCATACAGAGGAAGCCTACAGTATGCTTTTTATAGCCTGAAAATTTCGTGTCTGAACCCCTTTAAACTAGTGGGAAGTGTGAGGAAAGCACTTCTTTTCCTTCATTGAAAAGTAATCTTCTATAGTGCCCCTCCTAAAATGGTGGTGTTGGTTCACTTTTGGCACATAAATTTTTTAATTTTTTATATTTAAACAATTTTTTATATTCCTTGTTTTCATTGTGTACTTCCTTACTATAGCCTGTTCTAATGTTTTGTTTGATTTTTTTTTTACATCTCCACAATCTTGTGTATTGTTGCAGCCCATTTGAACTTAACACGTGTTGCTACGTTGCCCGAGTTTATTTTTCTTTGTTAGGAAAACTTAATTGTGCATGGCCTCGTAAGGGCCCCTCACCAGGCCCTATTTCAAATTTTGGTTATACACTGGTATATGCAGGTGTCGTCTAGAAAGCCTTTTTTTCAAAGATTTTCAAATTAATTCACCCGATGTCACTTGGACACCCTTGGTTTCTGTAAGCCAAGTAGCTGAAGCCATTTCTAACAGGAAATTCGCCACATCTTGGGAAATGGAAGAACCTGTCCTGTTACCATGCTGCCAGAAGGCAAGCGTTACTACCAGCAGACATTTTGTCTCTGCCTCGACTAGGGTGCACAAGTGTTCTTTCCCTGCCTTTTCCAATACCAAAGCGAAAAGTCCATGTCACATGAACGTGTTGTACCCCGCATTTTTTTTCTTCACAATTCCAGTGGCGCGTTTGCATATTCGGCATTAGGTGATCCACCTGAAGTCATGTGCCATGGCTGGCGACATTGCAAGTAGCCTATATTGCATAGAGGCATTTGTGCGTGTGACCTTGGCTCCGTCAAAGCGTGGCGGTCTTGAGAGTAAGGGCATGCGGTCTTCTGTTTGGAAATCCAGCATTTTTTATGCCACTCAGCCATTTCATACTTTTCAGACACGATCGTTGCCATGTGATCTACATGCTGCACTTGTTTGCATTGGCCAAACCTGCAGACTTCAACTTCAACACACTTTTTGTAAATTAGCAATGCACGTTCTTTTGCAACTTGTATTCTTCATTGAAGTGCTGATTTACGCTACGCATTCTGATGAAAGTTTTCATTTTATGGTAGTCCGAAGTATTTGCAGTTCACTTATGATCTGTGTGCATAGAGTTGTGGTTATTCTTCAATGGCTGTTTGTTGTCCCTAGCCTTACTTGTATTTTTTCACAAAATAAGCCACATGCACTCAATTTTTTGTTCACTGTACTCAGTGTCAAGGTGTTTGCCTCATACATTTTACTCAAGCCCATTTTTTTGCACTTTTTAGCATATGAGGGTATATCTTGCCAAACACAACATGAGAAGTAACATGGAACAGTGTCAAACCTGCATACGATGAGTATTTAAAAAGTTTGGCCACCAGCGTGGAGTACCCTGAAATAATGGTTTGATTCAAATGACCCCAGCTGGTATATGTACCATAATTTATGCTTCTTCCCAATTTGTTGAATACAGTGCAAATGGCTGTCCTGGGAAGCCTAACTAAACCACCGGTAATACAAGATGGGGAGACACTTGTGCAGACTTAACATCAGTGAATGATAATTATTGACCTCCAGAGAGCATATAGAGCTGTCCTTACTATCAACATATCAGTAAATGGAAAGTAAGCGACATAAAAGTTTAACATGTACTTAAAGCACTTAACAAACACGTTAAGGGTCAGTGAAACACTTCCGACTGATCATATTGACCTCACTACAAAAGGACATTGCCTGCTGCAAAAATTTTCGAATCATTGAAGTGTAAGCAGAATTAGCAGTTATTGCACCGATGCATTGCTTTCTCCTTTCATCTCGGCTAGTGTGCTGGAAGCTACACGGTGCATGGCAAGGGAGCAAGGTCCTGCTCAAGTTTATTTTTTTGACACATTGCTACTTGTGGTTCAGGCACGCGTGGCACTCTCTAAACGCGAGATGGAAGCCTGGAGCTACATCACTTACAGAGACCAATCAATACACACGGCTGTCTGATCGTCCTGCGAACAGGGCTTGTGGTGGTCGTGGTATCTATATTATGCAGCATGCCAGTTTCAGGGCCCCTTTAAGAAGGTCACAAACGAAGACAACAAAAGTTGGTTTCATGAGTCCTGCCTGAGTCGCCACTGATATCATGCAGTTGCTCGTGCTCAACTTTTGAAACAATAACGTATGAGCCATAGAAAACGAACAGTCATGTCGGCAAAAAAAAGAAAAAAAAACACAACAGGATATGTATTGTGATAGGTAATCTCAAGCGCCACAGCACTAGGTGAAGCTAAGTTGCAGTTTGGCACATAATAGGATCTGTTCTGCTTACAACGGTGCACGCACATGAACATTTCACTTTATACAATCTTTGCAATATGAACAGCATTGAAACGCAATGTAGAGATGAAACATTAAAGGGACTGACAACTACACCAAATGTGCCAGGATAAGGTGCCAGGAGAAACAGCCGAGATGTGCTTGCACTTTTGCGACAATCCAGGAGAGCACGAGCACTTTGCCTCCACGATCGATGGGTCCCGGAATGCGTCGGTGATTCTCACCACAATCTCGTGCGGGACCGCTGTCATGCCGGAGGTTTGCACACACGCGCGACCACTTCTACTTCATTACTCACTGTACCACTGGTACCGACTAAAATGAGGTGCTCGGCGTCCACTACCCGTTCTCCCTCCACAAAACAGCGCGAATTAACATCGCACTGCAAGAAACTTAATATTTTCACCAAGGACAGCGTACGCGGGGACCTCCGTAAAGCCGCCATACTGCACAGTGTAGCCAGACCGGGCCAGGCTTCGCAGCGCCCCCTAATGTTGATTTGAGTTGTGAATATGGCGGTGGCCGCTCAGTGTTGCAAGTCAAATCCCGACATTTGTGGTACTCTGAATTTTTTTCCAGTGACTCTAGCGGATGGATGTTATGAGCGTCCCCTTTGGAACGGGGCGGTGGGTTGCGCCACCAAGCTCTTGCTACTATACTGCCTAATATTCTACCTAGGCTAAACAATGAAAAAAAGAAAAAAAACACTATGAACTACCACGCCCAAATTTTCTGATCCCCTATTGCCAACTGTGCTTTTGTACGACTCCGTCTTTTGTCGTTTCCCTACTTTTCTTCCACCAATCCTCCAGTCGCCTCTTACTAATGTCTATTGCGGACATGTTTGCTTTACCACTGCTCCCTCTGAACCCAAGGGCTTCAAGGAGGCCAATGGTGCCTAAATCGACCGCTGGGTAGACGTCTTCACATTCTAATAAAACATATGCTCCGTAGTTTCCCTAGCTTTACCACAGCAAGCACATGCTTCTTCTTCCTTCTTATATCTCGCCTTATAGGTGCGTGTTCTAAGGCATCCTGATCTCGCTTCGAAAAGTAATGAGCTTCCCTTTGAGTTATCATAAATGGTTTCTTTCCTGATTTCGTTTTTTCCTCTTAAGTAGTTACTCATGGCAGGTTTCTTTTCCATTGCCGCCAGCCATGAGATTAATTCAGCTTCTCTGACTTTCCGCTTGACTTTTGTTGTTGTGTTGTCTACCCTACAGGCCGCATACTTGCTGGTAAGCTTCCTAGTTCTTTTCCTCCACTGTGAATCAATGTTTTTCCTGTACAGATACCTGAACACTCTCCCAGCCCATTTACTTTCTTCCATAGTCCTCAGACATTCTTCATACTCAATTTTACTGCGAGCTTCCCTCACTTCAAAACTAGTCCAGCCCATATCACCCTGCACAGCTTCATTTGTAGTCTTCCCGTGAGCGCCCAATGCGAGGCGACCCACTGACCTTTGGTTCCCGTCGAGTCCTGTTTGTACCCCTGATTCCTGGAACCATTACACCTTTCCACATACCTCGGAGGACCTCGTACCTATTGTATCCCCATAACGCTCTGTGCTTCATTATGGCTGCACTTCTCTTCCCGTTTACTGTTATGGTTTTTTCCTGTGTTTCCATATATCCATTACCTTCGTTTATCCATATACCAAGGTATTTATATTCTGTTACCTGAGGTATTTCTTGGCCCTGTATGTCCACTGTCGGTTCACTGTTTTCATTGAATACCATAACACCTGATTTTCTAACACTAAACTTCAAACCTAAATCGTTGCCTTCCTGTCCACAGATATTAGCCAGACGTTGCAAATCACTTTGCTTGTTAGCTAGCAACACAATGTCGTCCGCATAAAATAAACCTGGGAGTTGCTGGTCTATTACTGTACCCGCCTGTTTGTATGAGAGATTAAACCCGATATTACTTCCTTCTAGCGCCCTCTCCTTCCTCACCATGTACATCATAAACAACAGCGGGGATAAAGGGCACCCCTGCGTCAATCCCTTATTGATATGAACTTTCTCCTCGCTCCTCATCCCTTCCCATTCAAAGCAAACGGTATTTTCTAGGTAAATCTCTCTCAAAAGCCGTATACAATCGTTACCTAAGCCTTCCCCTTCCAGGATATCCCACAAAATGTTGCGGCCCACGTTGTCGTAGGCTCCTGTAATGTCTAAAAAGGCCACATACAACAGTCTGCTTTCTGCTTTTGATATTTCAATGCACTGAGTAAGAACAAAAAGTTGTTATCCAAACGCCTACGTATTCTGAAGCTCTCCCAAAATGCCATTATTCTCTGTCCATGCTTGAAGCTTTAATTTGATTACCTGCATTGCTAGCCTGTATATTACAGATGTAATGGTCAACGGTCTATACGAGTCAATTCCGTCTTTCTCCCCCTTTCCTTTATAAATCAAATTCATTCTACTGTGTCGCCAACTGTCCGGTATTCGTCTATCTTTTAAAGTTCTTTCCACTGCTTTCACCAGAGCTTCCTTACTTTTTGGTCCTAGTTCATTTATCAGCCTAATGGGAACCTCGTCTAGCCCTGTGGCTGTACGCTTAGGAATTTGCTCTTCCACTTTCTTCCAGTTTAAATTTGTTAGCACCAGCTGCTTTTCCCCTTGGGTCTCTTTCATGCTCTTTTTTTCAACAAGTATAACCTCGTCATTGCCTTCGAAAGACTCGGCTGTTGCTTTTCGGATGTAATTTATTGCCGCTTCTCCTTTGAGTCTGTTTTCATCTTCGTCTAGGATATGTTGTTGTATTGTTGTTGACTTCCTGTCCAATAATTTTATGTGGTTCCAAAATATTCTAGGTGCGGCCTTCTGCTTCTCACGTATTTATGACAACCAACGTTCACTTTCACCTTTTAATTTTGCTTGCACCAGCATTTGAACCATAGACTTTTTCTCCCGGTATATTTCCCATTTACTAGTTACTTCATCCTGTTGCAACTGCGCCTTCTTTGCCTACCTGTGCTCTCGAGATGCTTTCTGTCGCTCGGCGATTGTTTCTTGTATCTCCTTGTTCCAACAGCATTTCGGTTTCTTTTTTCCTTTCCAACGAACATGTTGGTTCTCTTTCCGTATTTCTGTCTTTATTACACTTATAAGCTCACCATATTCCCACTCTTTACTTGGCCATTTGCCAAGTTATTCCTCAACTCTAGTGACTGTATTTGCTATTTGTTCAGCGTTCAAATTTGGACTGGCCATTTTGCTCTCCTTGCTCTCTTTCCCAACTACATATCCCATTTTCAATATGATGCGTTTATGGTCACTCCCTATGCTGTTAAACCCTTCCTCATCGATGACCATTTCTCTCAACTTATAATGAATTCCTTCTGTCATCAGACAGTAATCAATGGTCGATTGCCGGTTTCCCACTTCCCACTTCACAGCAAAGTGGTATCGTGACTGTTCTACTACCATTCTTCCACTTCACACCCTGCCATCCATTCTGAAAGTGTGATTTAGTGTGAACACATTTTGATGAAGGAGCTTTTAATACATTGATGAATTAACAAGACCATGCTCCACCAAGCTTGAGCAGGCTAAGCTTGGTGTGCCAGTAGAGTGAGCTTGATTTCTTCTCTGCTCATAATGCCAGCATACATGATTGGCAGACAGGTGAAAGGTTGGACTTAAAGAACATAGCGGTGTCACTTCTAGGTGCTTGACACAATAAGAGATAGCATGACATACTTACAGGTGGAACAGTAGCATGACATGTTATGACCATGACACATTAAAGCATAATATAAACAGCTGCACTAATGGGATTTTACTGGGACAATGTTAGTTTATTACTTTGAATGTGATAGCATTACAGGTGAACTTCAACCACTCTGAAGGATCTAGCAGAAAATGTAGCCGGATCCCAAAGGCAGTGCAGTCTAACACAGCATCTCAATGTACTAGCTGTCGAGAGGGAAGAGGGCGAGAAACTGGCACGTTTTGCACGCACCAGATGTTTCAAAGAGTGACTTTAGCACAAGAGAAGTATAAAGCGGTCTGCGCTGGACGCATGAAAGAAGACGAAGGAATGGGCTAGGGGAGAAGTGAGAAGGAAGAAGTAGGAATAAAATGGCGGACGACACCCGTCTCACTTAGATTATGTCATTTCTGTTGCCGTTCTAGTTAGGAA
The DNA here is from genome assembly GCF_038994185.2 of Dermacentor albipictus. Taxonomy (NCBI): domain Eukaryota; kingdom Metazoa; phylum Arthropoda; class Arachnida; order Ixodida; family Ixodidae; genus Dermacentor; species Dermacentor albipictus. The sequence goes on along the minus strand of NC_091822.1, from coordinate 1,639,696 downwards.
CGCTGCATTTTGGCGCAGCCGACAGTTTTCGAAGGCCAGCCATGCGGGTGACGTTTTTCGTCGACCAGGCGTCATCGGAGTCTGTTGTGTTCACCCGATACCAAGTGCACGGTGAGCCAGCGACGGACCTTCCTCTTGAAGTTAGTTCTACCGCGCTGATCAACGTGGTGCTGCAACAAGCTGCAATCAGCCGCCAAGCCCTCGTGCAAACAGGATCGGTGACAGTGAATCTACAACTGCAGACACTGAGCGAACTCGTTCTGGAACCCATACGACGTGGCACCCTCAAAGAGGAAACGCCTGCCGGGAAGGTGAGCCTAGACGACTGTTATGGAACTGCAAAGGAACAATATACAACAGATCGAAATAATGCGAACTTTCGTCCAAGCGCTTAGTCGAGACCAGTCAGCACGAAGCATTGTTGAACCAGATGTTTTTGAAGGAAACTCGCAAAATGCACACTACTGGCTGTGGTTTTTCGAGTACACCTGTGAAAAGAATATGTGGCACTCCGACGACACAAAGATTTTGCATATGCGCCGCTATTTGCACCGCCATCGAATCGTTGTCCGAATTTACTTCACAAGTGGAAGCTGCAGTGCGTAAATAAAACAGTTTATCATCGCACGGGTCATCGTCACAAATTTTGCATTATGTTGCTTTTGACTTACCACTTTTCTTTTTCCATTTTGGTTTGATTGTCGTTATGTGGACATATGGTACACTGCGTTCCCAAAATAAATTGTCATTACTGTACCTACTGCTAGTCCTAAGATAATTGTTGTAACTGCCATTACCTGCTGATTGCTTGCCTAGATTGTTCTTTTTTTCCATTTCGTGTCTTCTCGCTCTCGAAGTGTATGTTTTCAGCGCATCCCTTCACACAAAATATTCTTCACGCGTTAAGTGTTATCTTTCAGTTCTCTCCTATTTTTTGTATAACTAATTACTTACATGTTCTTAACTGCCAGTATCATGTTAATTAACTGTCATGTGCAAACTTGCATTTTTGTTTCCAAACTCAGCTTCTTTCTTATATTACCATACTTGGGCAATTGCTTTTCTTTTTTCTTCCTTTTTTTCAATTATTGTTCTGCCTTAATGCGTATTCATATACATGCCTACTGTATCGCCCAACTGCCACGCTCTCAAATGAGAGTAGCAGTATTGTCAATAAATAAATTTGGGCGGTATAGCCAGAAAATGGTATGACGTGCAACTCATGGATCATGGAACAACATGTTGGGAACTGTGGAAAAACAACTTTTTAGGGGCTTTCGAAGGCAACGCAGTAGAAAGATGGGATGCGGCACTATGGTTCAGTTATACAGGTGGCTCTCTGCTTGAGTACTGTCTTGAAAAGCGTCGCCTATTGTTTTCTGCAGAACCGAAGCTGTCGTCTTCTGCTGTTGTAGCTTTAATAACGCAAGGGTTGTGTATCGAGATCCGTAGTCATGTCCAGCTCAAAGGTCCAAGAACGTTTGAAGACCTTCTGAACTTTCTACAGACCTCAGTGCCAAGAATTACATCGAGAAGACAGCCAGATGGTAGAACAGCGCAACTTGATTCTCGTGAGCTGAGTGAGCATCTAGAGTCGTTGCCGTCAACTGAATGTGAACACAGCTTCATAAACAAATCTCTGGGAAGCGTAAATCATGACTGTGAGGATGGTGAAGAACCAATTACCGCAGTTTACGGCAACCTACTTCCACATAATCTGTCTACCGTGCATCACAAGCCCCAGAAAAAGTGCTTCAGTGAGACAGTGCATTTGGTGTCGTCAAGCTTATTGTATGCCCCCATTAAGGTAGATGGCATTGAAATGAAGGCTCTCGTTGACAGTGGAGCTTCGGTATCTATTATCAACAAGACTCGAGTGGATGCCAGTCGTCTGCACGCTGGTAGAACATTGCGTGTCCAAGCCTACGATGGGTCAGTGACCATGCATAGCGAATGGGTAACCCTGGCTATTGAATTTCAAGGAAATGCTATTACCAGTGACGTATTGGCAATTCCCAATGTCACCTACGATTTTCTTTTGTCCCGACCAGACATGAAAAAACTTAAGATGAACCTCTATTGGGATGACAAGGTTATGGCCGAAGACACGATAAGAACAGAAGATCCTGGTGAAGAACCTAGTGTATCAAGGCTAATTTTTCACCAGGAAGACATGAGGAATAAGTACCCAGAGCTTATATGCATGGGAAGCTACCCTCCAGCAATGAAATCCCATGTCGTTCCTTTCGAGCTCGCAGATAAAACAGTGGTTCGTAGAACCCCCTATAATATGTCCAGAGATAAAAAGGTGTGGCTGAAAAAGGAGTTGCAAGAAATGTTAGACGCAGGTATCATCCGGCCTTCTGTATCACCATTTGCTTCTCCTATAACTATTGCACCTAAAGAAGACGGGACATTCCGCCTCTGCGCATACTACCGGGCTCTCAATCGTCAAATTGAATTGATACCTTATCCAATGCCGAGAATCGACGACATCATTGACGAAACCGGTGGTTGCCATTGTTTTTCACGAATAGATCTCTGCAAGGGCTTTTGGCAGATTCCACTAAGTGAAGAAACGAAGAAGTACACCGCGTTCATAACCCCGTTTGACTTGTTTGAGTACAACCGCCTACCATTTGGTTGGAAAAACTCCCCTGCGTGGTTTCAGAAGAATATGACGGACATTCTGAAACCTTACCTGGGCATGTTTTGCAATGTGTACATCGACGACATCATCATCTACTCAAAGACAAAGGACGAACACCGTAGTCACCTTTCAAAAGTTCTTCATGCCCTCAGTCTTGCCCAACTCACAATCAACTTCAAGAAAAGTGCGTTCTTTCAAGATACCGTAGTATTTCTTGGCAGGGTGTTTGATGGACAGACTAAAAGCACCAAGCAAGAATCGGTAGAGAGAATCTCCAAGCTGGTAAAGCCTTATGATGTGCACTCCCTGCGCGTTTTTCTTGGCCTTGCAGGACACTTCCGGGCGTTTATCAAAGACTACGCACTGAGAACAAGGTGCCTCACACGTTTAACTCAGAAAGACGTGTTTTTTCATTGGGACGAGAAGTGCGAAGCTGTCTATCGTGAGCTGGTAAAACTAATATCGTCGGACCCCATCTTGAGAATACCGGATTTTTTTTTGCCTTTCGTGCTGAACACGGATGCATCACATTATGCTACCGGTGCAGTTCTATACCAGAAGCCATCCAAACAAGCTGATCAAATCAAACACTACGTCGTGGGGTACTACAGCTATACCCTGAAACCCGCCGAAATCAATTACTGTACCACAGAAAAGGAAGCTCTGGCCGTCTTAAAAGCTGTGCAATACTTTCGTACTTACCTGGAAGGTGCCAAATTCATACTTTTCACGGACCATCAAGCACTGACTCAACTTCTGAGCATGGCCCAGCCAAGAGGCCGCATTGCTAGATGGGTGAACTATCTGCAACAATTTGATTTCGTAATTTCGCACCGTCCTGGCCCACTCCTCACTGACGCTGACGCACTATCAAGATTACTCGTACAGGAATCAAGCAATAATCCAGAGACAATCAATCATATTAAGCTATGGGAAGGTACAGAAGAGCTCCAGTTTATCAATGGAAGGTATCACGTACCCACCAACTATGATTCCAAGGATTCTTCATCTATACCACGACATCCCTGAATCGGGTGGACATGATGGCTTCTGGCGCACTTATAAGAAATTGCTCATGAGATTCACATGGCCGGGCATGAAAAACGACATCAGCCATTACATCCGCACATGCCACCTCTGCCAGGTGAACAAAGTTAAATTCAAGCAATCGACAGACGTTATGACAAACCCTGAATATTCAAGCGTCCCGTTCGAAGTAATTCATTTGGACTTCGCGGAGCTCAAAAAGAAGGGGGAAGGAGTCAAGCGAACGCAAGCTTTCTTGCTCTCCATAGATGAGTGCACAAGGACGATTGCGGCTAAAGCTGGCAAAGAAGACGCAAACAGCGTAATAGACCTGCTCAAAGCTGAATGTTTTAAACACACAAAGACGCTCGTCTGCGACAACGGGCCGGCTTTCCGGAGTGCCAAGTTATCAGAGTGGGCACAGGAGCACGGCATAATGATAAAGTATTCTTCTCCATACCACCCGGCAGCAAACGGCCTAGCGTAACGTGCCATACGAGGCATCAAACAGTATCTGAAGATGTATCCAGACTTTGCCGGTGGCTGGAAGTGCTGTCTCGAGGCCGCTGTGAAACATCACAACAGATCATACACCACGGGTTTAGGCTGCAGCCCTCATTTTGTAACTTCGGGTACAGCGCCCATACTTCCTGCAGATCGTGAGCTAGGTCTCCTAGAGAACCTCGAACTTGCGGAAGTAAGGAAAACTGTCAAAGAACAGGAGGTCTACAAGCGCCGCATGAAGCGAAACTTTGATAAAAGGCACAGTAGCGAGATACCGGACATACAGCCTGGAGACTATGCCCTTGTAAGGAAAGGAGCTGTGCCCTCAAATTCAAAATTTTGCGGACCATTTCAAGTTATTAAGACTGCATGCCAGCATGGAATATTGAAGAATGTCTGGTACGCCGGAGCCTCGGGCCAAACGGAGTGCGCCGCTATTGAAAACATATTCAAGTATTACCCCAGGAGGTGTAATTAAAAGAAATCCGGAAGAGTGAAGCGGTCTGCGCTGGACGCATGAAAGAAGACGAAGGAATGGGCAAGGGGAGAAGTGAGAAGGAAGAAGTAGGAATAAAATGGCGGACGACACCCGTCTCACTTAGATTATGTCATTTCTGTTGCCGTTCTAGTTATGAACGCTACAAAGTACCCAATGGACCACAGATATCCAGTGGATATCCGATTTAGATCCGAACGTCCACGTCCGGAAAACAATATCCGTGGTACGAACAGGGGACCTAGTTCTTGGGACGTAACATAATGTCCGCATACTTTGATACGGTGGACGTCCAGAGGATGTTTGTTTATGGATTGACCAGCGGTGTACGTCCCCCGGATGTCCGCCTAGGAATGCCTTGCAACGTCCATTGATTTATGCCCTGGACATAAGCATGCACAGATGCGAAGCTACAGGCGATGGTTACGATGATTTAATTCAATATTTATATCTCCCAAATCGAGCTATATATATATACCGCCGCCATAATATTAATCTCCTAGGTAGAACACTCGGGAAAAGACGAAATTCGCTGATTCACTAATTTTTTATTTAAGAACCCGGACTTTGAACACGGGCTAAAGAAAATCTGACCTAGCACTTGCGTGCGGATTTTTACCTTCATGTGCGGCCTCGCGCACCGTCCACAGTGTGGAGTACAAGGGCATCATTCTATAAAAAATAGTATGCTATAGTCCACGCGTTTATTCTGTTCTGTTCTGAGCAAATGAATGTTTGTATTGTTAACAAAACCGATGTTCCTGTTCTATTCACCAAGCCGTACCGTCGTACTAGAACTGTTTTTCATTCTATTTCAGCAACATGAATTATGCGCATTTGTATTCTGCTCAAACTACTAAAATTTTTTGAAGGTATTTTGAATATTTAATAGGCTTTGTGGCATTTCGGTTTCAGTAGTTTACGTTACTCTTTTGTAATATGCACCTTCAATCGTCATAGTCATCAATGTGTGTGAAAAGCGACGAACGTGCCCCATTCGTGCCCCGTAACGTGCGCGCCGATTCGCTGGCTTCTGCGGGTGCCGTGGCGCGTTTTATATTATTGAATGCAGGTGCCTTTCTCGCGCGCCTTTCAAGTGACGCACTGCGACCTTGCACTTTGGAAACGCGGTGAGAGATCTTTTGTTCCGTGCGTGTGATCCGAGGGCCAGTTTCTGCGCGGGTTGTACCGACTCTCTTCACAAAGTGCGGTTAGGGCTATTGTTAGTAAGCCTATTGCGTACAAGTGAAACTGCTTTGTTCTCGCTTCCTACGGAATGTCGCGACCACCCGACAGGCGTGCTTGCGAGAAGGCAAGCAGGGAGACAAGGAAAGTTATTAATGTTTTTGCGAAAGAAGGAGTTCAGGGGGGTTGTGAAAGTAGCCGGCATGACTCGGAGCAAATAGCATTTGTTCAACCTCTCGAGGCACCACGTGACAGCGGTGGGAACAGCTTAGAAAACTTAAATCGCTCAATCGCGGGATTTGAAGAGCATTGTTACGAAGACCTCACGTCCGTAGACGCAGATGACAGGGAACAGTGGGCAGAAGTCAATCTTGAGTCTGGTAGTAGTGAAAGTGATAGTGAAGAGCGCACAAGCGTACATGACGGACTGCAGGATTCCTTGCGTGAATGGGCAAACGAATATGGTATCAAAAGAAGGGCGTTAACAGCTTTGCTGAAGACGCTAAGGACACAGGGGGGACTTCATCAGTTACCGGAGGATGGTCGTACACTTATGCAGACCCCTCGAAAAAACCTGGATGAATTTCCCATTTGTGCTTTGGCGCCAGGAAAGTATTGTCATTTCGGACTTGCTGTGGGTCTTCAGCGTTCATTGTCTCATGTAGAAAAGCTGCCAGCTGTAATTCCACTCTCATTTAATGTAGATGGCCTCCCCTTGTCAAAGAGCTCCAAAATGCAACTGTGGCCCATACAGTGCTTACCCCGTGGTTGCGGCAATGTGCCCCCATTTGTTGTGGGTGCGTTTGCTGGACAGTCTAAGCCATCCTCGTCTAATGATTTCCTGAGGCCTTTTGTTCGAGAGCTGCAAACTTTGCTTGTGCAAGGTGTGAATATCAATGGCGACACTGTTCAGGTGACAGTTGCCTCGGTCATCTGTGATGCTCCAGCGCGAGCTTTCGTTACTATGACAAAAGGCCATGGAGGGTACAGTGGTTGCGCAAAGTGTACAGTCGAGGGATCTTACATCAATGGAAAAGTAGTATTTTGCGACATGGACTGTCCGTTACGAACGGATGAGAGTTTCAGGGAGCAGCATGATGTTGAACATCACAAGGGAGAATCTTGCCTGTTGGACCTGCCCATTGACATTGTAAATGACCTCCCACTTGATTACATGCATCTTGCATTACTGGGTGTCATGCGGAAATTGCTCCAGTTGTGGATTTCTGGACCACTGCGGGTTCGTTTGGGACCTCTGGATAGGCACACATTCAATGAGAAGAGCAAGCTGCTAAATCCTCACATCCCTAGTGAATTTCCCCGTAGGCCACGCGGACTCGATGAGCTCGACCGCTGGAAGGCGGTTGAGTTCCGACTTTTTGTATTCTACACAGGCCCGTTGCTTCTCAAGTTCTGCCTTCGAGATGATCTATACCAGCACTTTTTGCTGCTCCATGCGTCGTTATCTATACTTGCAAACAAGGAGCTGTGTCGTGAGCATGCTGGTTATGCCGATGAGCTCTTGAGATGCTTTGTTTCACATTTCCGCGAATTGTATGGTGACGAGCATGTTTCTTTCAACGTGCACAGCCTCATACATCTTGCTTCTGATGTTAAAATACATGGAGAGCTAGACTCCTTCAGTGCCTTCCCATTTGAGAACAACATGCAGGTGCTCAAGAGGCAGTTGCGCAAGCATGGAAAACCCTTGGAGCAGCTGCGCAACAGGATGGTAGAGAGCCAGTCTTGGACACGCAGACAGACATGGGATGAAATTCCTGTACATTTTAGCCGTCCTCACAGTCGAGGAGAACTGCTGCCGGAATGCTGCCCTCCTGAATATGAAAGGCTGTCATGGGATGCATATACAATTGCATTGTCTAAAAGAGACAACTGCTTTGCACAGGATGGCCATGTTGTTCTGGCAAAAAACATAGCCTATATCAGAGGGTCTAAGCAGCCATGCATAATTGGCCAAGAGTTTCTCATCAAGGAAGATTTCTATTCTTTACCCTTTGAGTCTTCCAGAATGGGCATTTATGTTGTATCAGGGCTATCGGGCCTGAAGCCTTGGTCCCTGCACAACCTCCAAAAAATGGTGAAGCTGCCACTGAATGGAAAGTTTCTGGTTATTCCAGAGCTTCACACAATTTAAAGGCCTAGATTTAGCTAGCATTCGCAGAAACTTCAAATAATATCTGCATATTTATAGAGGTTGGTGTAGTGCAGTTTAATAATCCTGAAGTTTTTGCAGCCCTTAGTGGCTTACCTTACGTAACGTTTAGTTATTTGTGAAACATGCAGTGAAAAGGAGGGTAACAGTGAGCAATGAAAGAAATAAGCCTCAAATAATCCTGTAATTAACCCGTGCACACTCACTGTAGGGCAGTTCATCGCACAGTCCTATTCTGCTCAACCATATTTCCACAGGTTAGTATTGGCAGAATGCTGCCATGTTATGCCTTTATTTTCAAGGTTATTTATTGGCTGTTCATGACAAATGCCTGTCATATGTAGTTTGTGGTCTTGAGCCTGGTGGCTGATTAATGCTTGGCGCAGATAGCTGGTCTATAAGAGTAGCAAAATGAGTGCCAAGGGTAGGACACTTCGACAAAGTAGTAGGATGCCACTAGAAAATTCGCAGGCATAGGATGGAGAGCCAGATCATGTTGGGCAAGGATAATAGGATTTCATTGGGAATGGCCTTTGACTGGCACTAAGATTAAATGGCTTGGTGACACATACCGCTCCCATCACAACTTGCTGCTGGGATAGTTGGTCCATAGGTGCAACGATCCATAATGTGGCTTATTACAGCCGACATTCAAACTAGCCAAAGGGCTTGAAATACTTGAACTTTAGTAAAACGGCTGTCCTTGGCTGCAGCCAACATTTAAAGAAGACATGTCATTATGGTGAAGGCAAGTCCCTTGGGAAAATGCTTTTTCACTGGTTCCAGGCAGAGGCTTCCCTTGTTTCGCCACCACTGAATACTTCTGACGCTTCATTTTTCAGATGGCTTATGTGATCGCTGAGTTCGTTGAGGACAAACAGGTGGAGGTGGTGCCAGTGACCTGGGTGGAGGGTGACAAGTGTGCGTGGCCCGACAACCTCAAAGGCAACAGAGTGACATCCTTAGTAAAGAAATCTGTACCACCAGACACCTTCTGGAAGTGCTACAGCGTAGCAGTGAAAGGGGTATTTGGTATGTATCGTGTACATAAAAGCCTTTTTTGTTCTATACAAATCAGTTGAATGTTGAACTTTTGTTTTAGCAACATATGAACAAGCAAGGGCCAAACTTAATGACAGCCAGTATACATCAGACCTGGGCACAGGATCGGAAATGTCTCAAGGAAGAAGGACAAGGAGGCCACCAGCTCAGTGGTCTGACTCGGATGAGCCTGACACACCACCGCCACCCAAGAAGGCCAAGCAAAGCTCCAGCAAGCAAATTCCAGCTCCACCAAGCAACTTCCCACTAGGTGAATTCAAAATACTTGTTTCTACTACTTATGGTATCCTGACACTTAGCAGTTAAAAAGTAAATTTAATATATTTTGCTTACTGGTGAGTTATTATTTCCCAGGCCTCTCTTCTGCTTCTGCAGTGCAGCAAGACAGCTGTGAAGAGTCTGAAGGTATGTGACTGACATTTTATAGATAGTGCCTCAATGGTAATACAGTGCAAATCTATTTTAGCTTGAGCTTCCTAATCCACAAAGAATAAAGTGCTTCCCCATTGTGTAATATAAGCCATTAATTGAATTGTTCTTGTCACCTGTGAGGGCTTCGACATACGGGCTGACAAATCAAGGAATGGTCATACGTTTCCTTGTTGATTTTGGTTTGTGTTTCATTTTGCATGGCCACCTAACGTCTACTTTTGGCATAAATTCAAACCTAAGCACTTGTGACAGCAGTGTATTATTTCATTTCCAGGTTCACCCGCATTAAAGAACGTACACTTGTGGCTACTGTTTGCTCATAAACAGACTTGCAAGTCATTGTACATGACACATCTATATAGCAATGTAAAGCAAGCGTTCTGGCCAGTTATTTCCTGTTTGAATTTCAGTTTATGCTGTTAGGGTGTTAAACTTCTGTTCAAGTGAGAAGTAGGCTCTTGGCAGCTATGTTGATAAACCAGCATGATTTAGTTTTGAATTGGATAATGGGTCATGTCATATAGTTAGCTGACTTGCTTCATTATTTATTATGTACATTGAATGTTTTAATGCTAAAGCTTGAGGTTACCTTCTTACAATTCATTTGCAAACTGTCTTGATGTATTAGAGGAGCGATTTGCATAGCTATGCGCAGGTGTGAAATTACACCTTTAGAATGTAAAAAAGAAACTGTTCTGGGCATGAGGTTGCAGGCTCAATTTTGAGCTGCAATATGATTTGGAGCGGGATGCATAAACACATGCATTGCGCATTGGGTGCACATTACAGGACCCTAGGTGGCCCAAGTTCAGAAAACATACTTCAGTGCCTTTGATAGATGGTATGTAGCTTTGGGACATAAAACACCATGAAAAGAAAGAAATGAGTTTATAAAATTGAAATGTCCATGGTGTGTTGCAAGCAAATTGTGAACTCACTAAAACTTTACATCATGCCTGTAAAGTGACCACAGAGAATGCAAGTCAATGCACTGATGAGTTGGTATGCCAACCTATGATATTGAACATGTAAACAAAATGCAGACTGCAACTGCAATCATTTGCTTAGCACTCTTGCATTTTGGAGCATCCTATGGAATGTCTACCATATATGTGTATCAATAACATGACATATGTTCACTATAGCTATGCATTCACAGGTTCACTGCAATCATTCTCTGCAGATGTGAATGACATGCCGCAAGGTGGTGCAGGTGGCCCTAGTTCACACAGTGCAGATGGCTCCAGATCATACACTGCAGGTGGCTCTAGCTCACACAGTGAGTTTTGATAAATCTTGCTTTTACTTTTTTTTCAGTGAAGGGCTATAATTTTTAATGTGGCAGTTCTGTCATATGTTTAACTTCATGTGTATGTAAGCCAAAAAAGTTTCTAAGATGTATCTGTGGCTTGTTCCTAACTTCACAACTGGAATGCACTTTGCAGCTGCTAGCGACAACCTGGAGATGAGCAGTTCTGGTAGAATGTTAAATGGGCTGGGGTCCCACAATGTGACAGCCTTTGATATTAGTGCAAAGTACAAGCATGCATTAAATGCTCACTATTCTTTACTGTGCAGGTGACCAACGGACTTGTGTACCCTCAGGTTCCCCTGACGAACTTTCAAACAATAGTAAGCTTTCATTGTACTATAATACTTCACTACAAAATTTTTTTAAGTTGTGAATGTACTTTAACGTGTGATGGCATTACTTACATAAACTTGCAAATACGCAGTTTTTTTTCACTGTGTGCCTAAACGCCCATTGCATGAACACTGTTTTGTTGTTGTTTTGTTGTTGTTTTGTTTTGAGTCTTGCTCTGAAGTTCGTGTAGTAGCGCATACCTGCAGTCACAAAAGCTTCAAAGGCAATGTGTGCGTGTTCAGACTGTTGTAAAGAGGCTATTTATTGAGACCCCTGTTTCAAATCTATGTTGTTCCATGGCCTCAAGCCATTCAAAGGAAGGGTGCATCTGTCTCATTAGGTTCAATGTAGCAGGCATGGTGCAAAGCATTATAAATTCGTTATATGTTGCAACTTGATTGTGCCTTATTTTGTATTGCTGATGTGTGAGAAGCTGCCAGTTTCTAGGACAATGCAATGTTCTTTGTTTCAGAATAAATTGCTAGCAGTTAGAAAATTGTCTGATATTTTAGTAGCACATCAAAATGTTTTTATGAAAGGGCATTTCTTTACCTAAAGTGTACTAATCAAAGCCACTCTTACATTCCAACATACCTTGCAAAAATAATTGCCTGTAATCTGTGATGAGAAAAAAAAATGGCCTATGAAATGCCTACCTGGTTTGGTTCCTGACTGCCACATTTCCTTCCTTTTGTGTTTGAAGGCTTCAAGAAGCATGTGCTCCGACTGCTCAACATCGTACGTTTTACGCAACAACACCATGGGGATTTGCTTGAGAAGTTGTGCAACATGTATGCAAAGCAGCCTCTTGGTGGAACTGATCCACTCATCGAGTGCCCCTTCCGCAGCTTGGAAGATTTTATGGCTTTTGATGAAAGCCTGGACAAAGAGAAGACTGCGAGTTTGGTACGTAGTTTTCCTGAATTTAGCATAGACAATAGAGAGCACTTGAATGCAAAAAAAAAAAGATATATATTCAGTGGTGTACGCCCCTGTTGCTTGTAGTTACAACTGCATGCTGTTGCATGAAACAGGTCAGTGTATATGAGGTTAGTGTAGCTGTACAGAAATAATCTTGCGAACATAACTTGCACAGGGACAATGCATGCTGCAATTGCCGAATGTATGCTTAAGAATGAGATTTCTGTGTCTGTACTGAAAACCATTTGCAGTTACGACTAATGTGTGCTGAATGACTTAAAGTATGCACGACAGTATGCGCCAACATAAACCCTACTTGAGATAAGCCCAATGCACAAAATACTTACTGACAAGGTTGCATTTTACAAATATCTTCCAGCAACTTCTGAGCTTAGATACACTTGAATTCATAATTATGAGCTATTGCTTTGTTGGAATGCTAAAATTTCTACCAGCAAAGGAAGAACATCTCTACATATCTGAAATTAAAATCTGTCACACCCCTCCATTACAGCGCTGGTATTCTTCATTGCACTATTCTACCATCTACTCTGTAAAGCTGATGTCTTGGAACACAGCTACACAGTGAACTGATCACAGGTGGTCTGATTGACCTTATCCAGGTGGTTTCAAAGGGGAAGAAGTGCAAAAACATTCATGTACCTTATGCTAGGTGCACATTAAAGGACCCCAGATGGTCAAAATTAACCTGGAGTCCCCCACTACGGTGTGCCATATAATCATCGTGGTTTTGGCACATAACACTCCAGAATTTAGTTATTTTTTACCCCTGTGTCTTTAGAGTTGCATCTTCCAATTGGCAATTTTTCTTGAAAATTGCTTGGGGAATATGCAGACCTTAAGCCCTGACATGTCGCTTAGCTGCATCAACTGTGTCATCCTACCTATGGCATGGTATTGTTGATTAGGTGTGAGCTGATGCATATGCATAATGCTCTGCATAGAAATGTGGCTACATTAGTGGAAAGTAGCAAACAGGAAGCCGCTGACCAGTCTCTGCCACTGTGGCAGTTGTGTAATAGCCTGATTGTGCAGTGGAATGGTTTCAGCAGCTATTCTTGGCAGAGTGCAAAGAAGACACACCTAGTCTTCTGCACCACAAGGCCATGTTAATGAATACGTAACTTCTTATAGGTCTCTTTGCTTGGAGTTGCTGTATGCTGAAGAAAATAACACTAAGACTTGCTGTTTCTATGGCATGAGAGTGCTGCATGACAGCTTCTTTTGTGAACATGTTTGCCAACGATGCCATGCAGCAGGCGTTTTCCAACTGGTATAGCCATACATTTAGTTTTCATTTTCTGTGATCGCACACATTTACTCGAAATCTGTTTTTTGCAGGTTCACGAGTTCACAGACCTTGGAGGGAGGAATGCCAGTGCAGCGACAAAGCGTATTCTTGCGTACACCCTTCATGATGACCTGGCCACACTTTTTTCGTGGGTTGGCCGAAAGGGGAAACTTAGTTTCTCTAGTCTGAAGACTACAGCTGCAATTATTGGTGAGTTGAAACTTCTCTTTATATCTTTTAATGAGTACGAGCACTAGGATGAACTTAATTTATGCTTTCGATAGACAGCTATTAAGCCTTTTATTACACCTTGGTTTAGTGCAAACAGTTCAATATAGTACACACCAAGCGCAGTGTGGCTTTGGGTCATCTACAGCAGCACTGCTGCTGCACCAGGTCCTCGTATATCGCTGGCTACTGGGAAGCGATTCATATGAGTGGACACGATGTTAGCGAAGGCTGGTGGTGTTGAGCAATCACCTTTGCTGCCACACAAGTCCTTTTATTCCAGTGCACTGAGCTATTGTAATGATAGCTTTTGGGTGTGTTGTCGATCACCTGGTGGTGGCTGATGAAAATAATATAGTGTCTAGCATGAGGTATTTTAGTAAGGATTAGTTGCATTCTGCTCTCTATTTTGCTACCTAGTCTATAGTTGTCAGTAAGTCTAAAAGATATCACCAGCGTTGCTTGTTGGGATTTCATTAGAGCTTTTCAAGTTCCATTTCTTACACAGTGAAGTCTGCCTTTTATGTGTTTTGTTCTTTTTATGCATTTTTCTTAAAGGGAAGCTTTCGCTCGGGTGCTGCTATCTAACTACATGGAAAAGCAGAAATCATTTTTCTCGCAGTCACTGCAATGAAATTCATGAAGTTACCTTTAAAGGAAAAAGTTAAATTCATGGCGTCAAATGTTTTACAAGAATCCTAAATTTTACAAAATTTGAACTAAACTGTGAAGTTCATAACTGTATCTCAGCAATTCATTTTATTGCAATTCTGTAAGCTGGACCTAACGGTACGCCTAAATCAGACAAAATTGTTACATTTCACATCGATCTCAAATATACTACCTATTAGTGAATAGGACATTTCCAAAACCCGTGTAGACATTCTAACAAGTTCATGTAAGCTGCTGCAAATTTCTCCCTCAACTTTGTCTGCTTTAGGTGATCTATGTAAAATAAAATTTACTGAAATGCGATATGTCTGATGCAGAGTTATATATTTGTAAAGCTTTTTTTAAATCTTTGTAAAAAATTACACCCTAAATCAAAATTTTGCTTCCAGCAGTGACTAGACCTTAATTTTCTCTCGCAAATTCAATAAATCCCATACAAAACAGTCTAGGTGCTGCTTCATAGGTGTTTCTTCACAGCATTAGAGTTGGGCCCGAGCTATAGCTTCGTATGTACAGTTGTGCATAAAGGACATGGACACACAAAAAAACAATGGGACGTACAAGGCGCATACGATACCTTAGTGAAGTAAAGCTTCATCTTAACATCCCAAGGTATATTTGCTATTCTCACCATTAGTGGGAACTTTCTTATTTCAGTTGCTGCAAGACGGATGACAGAAGGCAGCACTAACGATATTGAAGACACCATCAAATCGTGGCTAAGGCATGCTCCAGAAAGGGCCGGTAGCCATAAGAAGCCAAGCGCTGAGGTCTGCCTGCCTCAAGGTATGCTTTTACCCCACTGATTTTCAGCAGCTTGAGAGGCGGTGCCGCATGTTGATTTCTTTAATCGCAGAATGTGCCCTTTACTATCCGAATATTCACTTGATAACATTCCTTAGAGAAGAGCGAGTTGTAAGCGTGATTAAAAAATGTTGGTTGACTTCCGGCTAACTTTCGAAGAACATGCTTCAAGCATCGTTAATGCATTCTACAGAAAGTTAGGCCTTATATCAAAGATGACCGTACTTGTATAATGATCGCACTTTTTTGTCAAAAAAATTTATGCAAATTCAGGGGTGCAATTCAGGTTAAATTTCCCACGAAAAGAATTCTTTTTTTCATCCCGCATTTGCTGCGGGATGACAAGCAGGCAGCTGCTGCTGTCAGTTCGGGACATCAAAACAAAAATGGTGGCCGGCGGAGGAAGCTGAACGGGATTATTTTTCTTCTTGTGAGTACATTAACGTGCATTGAAACAGTTTCTTCCGTATCAGTAATGAATAATATCGTTAATATCGGCAAGTTTGCGACAGTAGCGTAGCCATGTCCAATTTGAGAGGACAGAAACAGAGAGGGGCACGCTTAGCTGCCAGTGACATAGAAACACATGGCGGGCACGCTGTGGAAACTGCAGCATTTGTCTTCACTGCTATCCTAATACGGTACGTTTCTGCTAAGGGTGGGCGAATATCTTAGCTGCGTTACGAGCGTCGGTGTATTAATAGGGTACACTTCTAACGTATCAGTGCAAACGTGACCACTATTGTTGCTACTCGCGATTTGTTGCGTGCCTACGAGTGCATACGAGAAGAATCGAAAGGCGCCGTTTGTGTTGTTGTTGACCAAAACCATCATGAAGCCTACAAATAATAAAGCCGAGACAAGTTTGGTTGTAGCTTTTTTTTTTTTTTTTCCAAGGAAGTGTGGAAAGTGATGAAAGGAATGAAATGAGGCATCTGTTAAGAAAGAGAAAGTTGGGTGTGTGCAGATCACTTGGTATGTCTTCAAGAGTTGTTCACATAGCATTCGACAGATGGTAAGCGCGATCATCGTTAGCTAGACTTGGCACACAACATATCGCTGTGACAAGTTCAGGGTGCGATCATTACACGGGAAAGAAAAAAAATAAAATTTTGACAACAAAATTCAGGGGTGCGATCATTATGCGAGTAAATAGAGTAAAGAGTTTACGAATGTGAGTTGTGTTATTCTCTCGTATTCTTTGTTTGTCCGCTCGAAGCTAAAGTTTAGTTCTGTTGTATGGAACTGTATTAATTTGACTGACTAATGTTGCAAAAATTGTATGTGTTCAGTGATGTTTCATTTGTGTCCTGTACAATCCATTTCTTGGACGCCGTGTATCTTATGCCTACGAGTGTGTACTGCGCATGTATAATATTAGACCCCTACAAATAAGGCGGAAATACCGTGATTACTTCACAAACACTTCTCCTGTCCGCAGTTACTGTGAGCTGTAACGTTATGCATGCCTCGCCCTAAATTGCTTAATCCTAGCATTTTATATGCGAATTCCTCTTGCACCTCTAACGCTATAACAATCTCTTGTAACACAACAAAGTGCCTTGCATCGTGATCTTGATATATTAGCTCTACTATTTGCTCATTATCTGGCTCGTGTATTTGATTAATTCAATTTTTTGTTGCACTTTGTACCGCTGTTGTTTGAGATGTTTTATTTTTTGGTTTTGTGTTCTTTGTGTAACAGAAATGCAACAATATTAAGGCATAATAGCTGTTCTTGGGCACTTTTAGAAAAAAACTCAAAAAATGAAATAAGTAAATTAAGTTACCACTTAGCAACATGAATTCACATCATAATAGTGGCCACAGTGGCTTTCCACTAGAAATGGACATGGGTTTCTCCAACTGAGTTGCATGGCTCAGTTGGAACTGTTTAATACTTAGCTCAAGCTTCTGCATTGTGATCAAGACTGATGTTTTAAAGCAGCCTAAATGTAGGCCAGTATGACTACACTGCTAGTAGTTAACTGGTTTTCTGAATTAAAAATTTACTGTTGTCTGTACTTCATTTATGTATGTGTACATAGTTCAGTCTCTGCTTTTAGAGGAGCCTTCCGTGAATGTAGCTGACATAAAAGACAGCTCTAGTTCAGCATGCATCAGCTGTGATTTTAGGTTAGAAGTGATAAATGGTGTATTAAAGTCAAGCCTGTGCATTTTTTGCATTAAGAATGAAAAGAAAAAGAACTAATAGTTGCGTATTACCTAGGATCATGCTGCAGTCATACTCGTAGCACATAAGCCTAACTTGCTGTGTGGGTGGGACGAACACTCACAGCACTAACAGGTTTATCAAAAAGGGATTGGGAGAGGGATTATGTTGAACATACTTCTTAAATATGCCCTTGCCAACTGCTATCCCAAGTGTACATGAATACAGCAGCTTAGATGATGCACCACAGAGGTTTGGCATGCAGGTTTGATCTCTAAATATGGGTACCACTTCTGCTGTATAAACAGGAAGCTCTCCCATGAGTAACAATCTTCATAGCACAGGTGTACCTGAATGAAGTGAATGTAGGGACGTACACTAGATTAGAACAGAGTGGGAGACCAGTGCGATGCATTATAATGCTGTATGCATGCACGTTTCCTATGAGTGCCACTGCATTTTTGCATCTGATTTGACTGCAAAAGTGCGCTTTGAAAGCTAAAACCAGCTGTCTACAGCATGGCTGGCCCCTTCAGGTTGCCACTCATATGAGCAGGATGTTGATTTTGCAATGGCTTGATCATTATCCACAAAGCAGGCTTGTACTCGTTTGTTTCCCCAAACCTCACATTTTTTTATCATTCTGCTCTTTTACTTTCATGCAGAATAAGTGGAGGCCATTCCATTGTAAAGCACTGCAGCTATGACCTGAAGACTGCACAGGCATCAGAGGCTGCTTGGTTGTGGGCGTGTGCATCTGGTGGAACTTAGGGGATCTGCTGGGCTACGCCAAGGCATGTTTCGTGGACTAGAGGCAGCTACTCAGGGATTTTTTTTTTTTTAACTTTGCACAGTGCAATTGCAGAATTTTTTTTCATGCATTGGAAGGATTCTGCCTGTCATCTGCATTGTCAAATCACTTGCAAAGTCATGCTCTTGCTAGGCTCCATCAATATAGTTTTGTGCAGAATTTGTGTGCGAGAACTTTTTATTGTTTTTGTTTTTTAATGTCATGGCAGTCTTCTGTATTGGTGAAATTGCTACCATTGCAAAGCCATGGTTTTCTGAAATGCTGTTATTCTGCTACTGTACAAAACTTGTGTGCGAAATACTTACATTAGACGCAAGATCTTTTTTACCTCAATATTTCAGAGTATTTCTGTTTGTTCTGTATGTGCATCTACATGTCCACCCATTGTTAGCATAAACACACCAGTGCATGGTTCGTGCACAATGCAGTGCACAAGCGGCAAAAACCACATGCATGTGTGAAATGCTAAGGCAGTGTATTCCGTGGGATCGTTGCCCAGATTTCTCTGCACAGAAGCGGTTGGCTTGCCAGGAATAAATTTGACTGTTTTGCAGTCTTGCTCATCTGCCTGAGACCTAGCTCGCAAGGAGGATCCTGAATCCTTTGCTTGTATCTGTAGGCCACCGTCGTAAGTGGCACATTCACTGTTGCATAAATCCCACGCTTACTGTAGCCCTACTGTGAAGTGTCCACAATCTGTCCTCTTTGCATGGCTGTGAGAATCCCAGCCATTTCCTGTTTCTGAGCGCAAGGAATGAAAAGACTGCGACGCATGCCTTAGTGGCAATTCAGAGGAACCCTCAAAAGACCAAATAAATATGTTAGCTTTTTTATCCTGCAATTGCAGCTTGGACTGACCCCGACATATACGGGCATCACTGAAGCATGCTGTGCATAAGTATAGCAAACAAGCTGCTCCTGTTGCATTATGCTAGTGTCGTGTTCTGCCGTGCTCTATCTGTGAAATGAACACATACTGGCCTATTGTGTGATAACGTCACTGTGGTGTACTATTGTGGAAACACATGCTGGTGTGTTCATGCTACCAGTGGGCTAAACCTTGGACCTTACTGGAAATAGTAAAGGCCAGCCACTCATTGCAAAAAATGCTGGACAGGCCTTTCCCTCTTGCCTTTTTGTGTGCTTGATGGTCTGAGAATCGCCTCCATTGCAAAGACATGCTTTTGTAAGATGCTATTATTTTTCCTTTGTCCAAAGCACTTTTTGTCACTGGATCTTGAGGGTTTTTCTAACCTCTGCCTTTATTATGCATGTTGCTGCCTCTGCAAAGCTACCCCTTCGTGAGACCAATATTGTGCCTGTGTAAAATATTTTGTGAGAGCTTTTTACTTTATATATTTTTTATGTCATGGAAGATTCCTTTTATATTGCTGCTGCTGTAAAGCCATACTTGTGGGACTATTGTTGCGCATATGTATATACTTTTGTGCAAGATACTTTTAGCAAGACCAACTTTTTTTTAATGTTTTGGTCATTTGTGTCCTACACTATGAGCATCTTGCTTATAAAAGCAAGGATGCACTTTATTGAAGTGCTCTTAGTGTGTTTTAGTACAGAACTTTTGTGCAAGATACTTTTATGATATATTTTGTATTATGGGAGGATTCTAGTCACTTTCGTGCATATGTAAGTTGCTTCCAGTGAAGTGTCATTGTTCTTTGTACAAAAGAACTTTTCTGTGAAGTCCGATGGGTACGTCTACAGTTTTACAAGGTAGAAGTGCTACCACAGTCTATATGCAAGTTTAACATCTAGTCATTGAGCCAATGAAACAGCCAGTTTGTTTTTGCATCATGTGCATTGCTGTTGTTGCAAAGATGCCATTATGTGCGTTCTTGCAAGAAAATGTGTGCATAGTCATTGTGCCAGATATTTCTTGTTCTCTTGTACTGTTTGTTTAGTTATGTTTGCGATATCACAGTTCAGGTGCCAATGCAGTCAGTTTATTCTAGTCTTTTTCCTTTATAAAGTGTATGTACATCACTGCATTAAGTTGACAATTCGAATTTTTCTGTGTTAAGGTCACTTCAAGAAGCATCTTTAGTTCTCTTCTGTGCCCCTGTACTGATCTTGTCAATGTCAACATATACTCCTGCTGGCATCTTTTGTGATTTTCAATTTCTTGTGGGTCCTTATGGGCATTTCTTTAATGTGTTCAGGCACAGGTTATGTTTTGCTGTGCCAAGCACACAGGCATGTTCTTACAGTATGCTTTTTAAATAAAGATCCAATGTTTCTGCAGTTTATGCGCAAGTCTATGCCTCAGTTAGGCCATCCTAAAAAGCTGAGCAAGTTTTATTAAAAGGCTTATTACATCATTTGAATTCACATTCATGCAGCTTAATATCTACAACTTTGATGACTATTGGAGTTGATACATAATGCATATTCTGGCTTATTCTGCGCATTTGGAAACTGCACATATACATTTCTGATGCCTGTGTACCAATGGAACTTACATTAAATATGTTGAACGTGCCAGTTTGCAACATGTGCTTCTGCCGTGGATGTTGTGTCCACGTACATTTTCACCTTTGCAACCTGCACCAGTAAGATGGTCCCAGTTCCTTTAGCGGCACTTAATTATTTGTGGATGCAATTTTCACAGTAAAGGAAGTGCAGCATATCCCTGTAACTGGTACATTGGTTCTTAGGTATAGCACAGCTTCTAAAGCATTGAAAAAGCCGCAGTACCAGCAAGGTGACACCCCAACAAAACCGAACAATGGATAAATCCCGGATTTATCATGGATGTCCTCTGTACATCTCGTGGACGTTTCTGTAGTCAATATCCACATTTAAAATCCCACAAATGTCCCTGGGATGTCCATGTCCAGATTGTTTTATCCAGCGGACATTGTTTGGATATTTAGTTTTAAAAACGTCCATTTTTAAGGTCCGACGGATGTCCGAATGTCCGATAAGGGCATACACGGGACGTCCGATTGAACGCCTTTTTTTTTGCACGGGACGGTCCCTCAGATATCCGCCGTATGTAATCTGGATTTGTGGGGATATCCGGTGGATGTCCAAACGTCCGGCGCTAAACGTCCATCGGATGTACTGTGGATTATTTGTGGTCCATTGGGTATATGTGCAATTATGGGTTAACCGTTAGAACATTGGGCCGCTTTGCTGGAAGACGGATTCAATCCTACCAACAGTCACACACTGATTTATAGCCTTATGGGTGTACTTCACCCACTTTGGAGGTGGGTTGAGTGTGCACGATTGCGTCCCAGTGTGCATGAAATTACAAGTTTGTGAGAGGTACAGGTTATAGGAACGTCACTTTGATAAATGAGTATGTGCAAGATTACACATGCATATAGGTGTCACAATCATCAGAACCTATTGCATACTTAGACAGTGAGCAGTGCTATGTTTTAGTCTAGTTTTCTTAATTTACTTACGCTCAATGGCTGGAGAAACATTAGCACATGCAAAGAATCCTCGAAACAGAATTCTGTGACACTCTGCACACGACCTATGCGGCTAGGCACGGGGGAAAGGGGGTGGGTCAAGTGCATAGCTTCACCGCAGCATGGTAGGATGTTTAGTGGTGCAGTCAACGAATAAATTTTTGCCCTACGTGTATGTTTAGTGTGGTCTACCAACTCTGAAACGTCAAAGAAAGAAGTGTGTAGTAACTTTCACATGATTATTTACATTTCTTTCTTTGTGCAGAGAAAAGGCACTTCAAGCAATACGGGTTTACTTTATGGTGGAAGCACTAAAGTACCTAGAACAGCTACTCGTGACCTGAAGCACCCAAACAACAGGGTGATATGAATTTCAATGTGGCAAAGCATGCTGTGTAAGTCTTAGTTTTTATTACTTAGCTTAGCCTGCAACGAAATAATAAAAAGCCATAAATTCCTAGTAGTTTGATCATGAAATGCTTACGTTGTGCATGTTTACGTGCTTTCTCCACATCACATTTAATTTGTAGCTTTTCCTCTAGATGTTTAATAATACAAATGAGCTTTCACATTGCTACTTATTTAATTGAAAATTGTTGCATGCTCAACAGTATTATAGTGTAGTGGAAATCAATATGTGAGCAAGGGATGGAAAGGCTCATTTAGGTGCGTCAGGTGAATGCTCTACACCAAGTTTTACCAATTATTGTGAACTTGGAACTATTTTTATCCCTCAGATATGTCACCTTTTCATACCGATTTCATGTAGTGAAGCAGGCTAACTTTATATAGCTATTTTAATGAGCATACAGATTTCTCTGCTACAACAAAGTAACATTTATATGGGCTACACTGTCATACACCATAAAAATGTGCTGTATTGTTTCAGTCAAACAAAATAGGAATAACCTTGAATTAATATTGAGGCCGTTTTCAGGTAACATTCAAAATGCCTTTTTCTAGACGTTCGTTGAACATCCATGTAATATGCACAAGTCTTGCAGCGAAATGTCTACGGGATACCCAGAAAATGTTCTAGAAAAAAAATGGATGTAAAGTGCATGGAAAAATGTGATCTGGATGACTGAATTGGGTTGCACTTCTTTAAAGTATGCTCAGGTTAGGCACAGGGGCCCAATACTTGATCACCCATGCAACAATGAAAGACAATCGAACAGTAAATGTGTGTTGTGCTTTTCAAGCGAGTTTATTGCAAAACAGTGTAATCTGGACTTCAGTGTTGGGTTGTTATGAGTGCTGTCCTTTAGCATGAATTTTTTTAATGCTGTCGTCTCTGTTCCTTTGTGTTCATGTCCAATAAAAATCGTAGATAAAGCTATACCTTGCCTCAGTTTTGACAGTGACAAGCACCTGATCAAGGAAGAGTATTTAAAAGACTTGACTAGGAGTTAATTGGCACATGCTTAACGTAGTTAGTGCAAAAAGAAACTTGTGTGTAGGCTAGTTTGTTCTTGAACATGGAAGTCAAGTTGTGCTGTATAGCTGATACAAAATACTCCTAAATTAAAATGCCAAAGCACTCAAGATGGTGCACAATCATCTTCTGTGTTTTGTATGAACTATGCACTGCAAGTTGGTTTCATAGCAGGTGAGTGTTATGCATCTGCAAAAAAAAGTAAGAAAGTTATAGATTATATGCTGCACTGGCCTGTTACATATACAATGCCAGCTTTGCAAGAAAATAAATATGTATTATCAGTCTTTTATTGGCAGGACCTTTACAGCAAAACATAAAAGTCTGATTTTTCATCTTAGACAATAGTGTAATATTTAGATAGAGGTACAGACGCTCCTGATGATTTGATGGTAGTGTGAATGCATGCAGCTGGTACATCTAGTGGACTTGTACAAGAGAGGGAAGAAAACGCAGGTGAAGTCCAAAGGATTAAAAAGAATCCGCAACTTGCACTCTGAGACGAACATGTCACTGTGACAACCTGAGTGCTGCTGTTTAGCATATTCTTAGCCTGTTGGTCCGCGGGCACAAGTGCCTGTCTTGCATGAAGCTGCTTAGCGCAGCTTCATGACAAGAGTTTTCTCTATCCGCCACCCGAGAACGGGCTCTGTAACGGTCAGGCTTCACCAAGAGACTTGCGGCAACGGGAAGGTAATGGGGCAATGTCAGTACAAATTTTGGTTGCTAAGGCAGTACCAGACCAATGGCAAGCAAATTTTGTAACACAGTTCAATGTCCGAAATACTTGCTACTACTTAGAAGCAGATTGATGAGATTTTCAAATTGAATAATACAAAGTGAACCTGCCCACAATAAAGCTTCAACCACAAGGAACACGTTCCTGACGGATTGTCGACGCCAGCTGGTGTCGTCAGGAACGAGGAGAAACTGGGGTTGATGCTCTAGATACTGAATTGTGCCCACGTCAAATCAAATAGCCGTCGAAGGGTTCTGGCAGGCTCGTTGGTGCCTCTGCAAGGGAGCAGTGCTGGCTTTCCAGACAGGAGCTGGTGCTGTGGAAGAGTGGGGACTGCGTAGCCCATTTCGTTGCAGCGCCATAGCGCAGCACGTTTTGGGCATAGGAGCCGAGCGCGGCGAGGTCGCTTTCGAACTTCGCGCGCGCGGTCCACCGGCCATTTTTTATGGCAAAGACTGGTGCAACGCGCGGCTCCCTAGACGATCCCACACAGAATCAACTCCTGCAACGCACGGAAGTGACGTCACTAAATGACAACGTCACATGCATGTGTATTTCCGCTTTTTAGAGGGAGCGTGGTTTGATTGCTTGTTCGCGCGTGACATTCAGTACGCATCCCGTCAGCCACGCTTGCGGGTCGTGCTTTTCTGCTGCCGCTGGTCCCAAGACCTGGTTCTGCTGCACCCTCGCAAGCCTTTAACATCATCCTTTTATATGCCCGAAAGCTGCTTTGCAGCGTTATTTTATATTTGCTAGCATTATTTATATATATTCTAATTAGTATTTTGATGGTATTTTGATCGTGTTTGTCGCGTATTTGCCGATCTTGCTGTCCTTGTTCGCGACCGCTTGCTTTGTTCAACCCTAGCGCGGATTTCTCGGATTCAACATATATAGTGCTGACTAGAAGGTAGCCTCCTTTTGTTTGTGAAAAAGCTCGGATTTATTTTCTCGCAGTATTTTTTTTCTTATAGGTGTCATTGCAGATTGCACTGCTTGCAACATGACACGTGTTTTTGTTGCCGGTGACTCGATGGTGAAATACACGGGCCAGTATTTCCCACCCCGTCGTAGTTTGTCAGTCAGTGTTGCCGCGCATAGAGGAGTAAGGATTAAGCATTTTCGGTCAATGATTGCTGACAAGCCAGCTGGTTTTGATGTTGTCATTGTGCACGTTGGCACTAACAACAATGTTGACAGCGTCAGCGTGTGCATGGACAAGTATCGCCAGCTCGCTCAGGGTCTCATTGGAAGAAATCCCATGGGGCATGTAGCCTTTTCTGCCATTCTTCCTCGACGACAAAATTAATACAGCTCATGGGAAGCTCAGTCCTCTTGGTTGCATGACCTGAATGAAAACTAAATAAAGATTAACACTGCCCTGATGCAGTACTGCCACGAGTGCGGCTACACATTCCTGGGTTGTCTCGTGGACAACTGACCCAGTTGCCTGAGCAGACATGGTGCCCACCCGAGCCGCTTTTGTAACAAGGTGCTGACAGACTTCCTGTACCAGGGCACCTGCACCCTGTCCATCCATCTGGAGAGAAGCCGCATCCAGCAGTCCTACAAGGAGACCCAGGCACCTTCATGGGCCGGTTGGTTGGTTGGTGCTACCAGGGCAACGTTCTTTCAGCTCGGGGTAGCCTCCGAGGGCGACTCGGCGCAATACGACCGTGCACGTCAAGTGAGCCGCGTCTCTTTGGCGTAGCCTCCAGAACAGGAGCAGCGAATAGGTAGGCAACCGCCTCGGGTCGAGGACCTTCGGCGAGACCGGCCAACCAAATGGATGACCGGGAGAATGGGAAGTAAGTACGCACCGTTTCGCTGTCCGAGAGCTTCTCCCCGCGTTGCCGCTCCTCGGTCGACTTGAGTTGCCAGGATAGAGGGAACGCGGGTTCCCACCCAAACAGACCAATCGGGTGAGCCCCTGGACTGTCCGGGGGCGGACGTCAGCAAGTGTTTTACGGTCCCGCTGCCGTTCGGCGCCCTCGGAGGAAAGAGAGAGAAACACGAAGTGTGGTCATCCTTACTATAAAGAGTATGCGGATGAGAACGCCTCCCTGAGGTACACCAGTTCCCTGTTTAAATGGACCTGACAATACGCTGCCGATTTTCTCGCCGGAGGTACGGTTGGACAAATAGCTTTCTATTGAACTTAGCACGTTGCCACAGATGCCCGTTCCCGACAAGTCTCTCAAAATTCCGTAGCGCCACGTTGTGTTGTACGCCTTCTCCATGTAGAGGAGCATGGATAAAAAAACTGTTTGGGTACTGTCGGCCAAAAAAGTAAATGGACCACGGCTTAGGCGACAGGAGCGGCGGCGGGGTCACACCGGGGCGCTGCTATCTCGCTCCGCGCGCTGACAGCGAGAACACCCCGAGTGACGCCAGACATCGCCCAGTTGAAAAAGACAACAGGAATTCCTGTCGCTACTACAGAAATTTCTGTTCTACGACAGAAGTTCTTGACGTTTCTGTAGTTGCGACAGACATTTCTGACGTTACGACAAAAATTCTGATGTCGCAAGAGAAACATTCTGTCGTGAAGACCAAGAGTTCTGAAGTAACAACAGAAACATTCTGTCGCGAAGAGAGTTCTGAAGTCGTGACAACAGCTTTCTATTGTGACAGCGACTCTGACGTTACGACAGCAATTCTGACGTCGCAACAGAAACATTCGGTCGCGACGGCCAAGAGTTCTGAAGTCGCAACAGAAACGTTCTGCCGCGACAACAAGAGTTTATGAAGTCGCAACAACTTTCTATCGCAACAGGAACTCTCTGTCTGGACTACACATTTTCTGTCGTGGCGTTAGAAATGTGCCACTTTCTGTCGCAGCGACATAAGTTGTGACGCCGCGACAGAAGCGCTTTCCGTCACGACGCGTCAAGATGGTATGCCAGTTTCGCATCGGTGGTGGATACTGTACTTTTCTCTTGCGCAGTATTCAACCGTGCTTCTCTGAAGCCGGCAATGCTGATAGCACCACCACCGGTATCAAAGTCGACGTGGCCAATTGTTATAATTGTGCCGTGATGGCGAAGCGCCAGCAATGCCCTACCGAGCTCCTCAACATCGGCCGCTGAGCAAAATCCTACTATCTGCGGGAAAGGCTTTATATCCGTGTTGTTTTATTCGGTAAGATGTGGCACATAGGCATGGGGACTTACATGTGCCGTTACACTGACACATTAGTTAATTTCCCAGAAATATTGCAAAAGCCATTGTGAAGCGAAAAAAAAAGTCTTGGGTTGTTCCACAAAGTTACGTGAAAAGCTGTCTCGCTCGGGTCTCAGAATAGCACAGCGCTCCCGTGAGAAACCAGTATGCTGTCAGAATGAACACTCATCCACGAATGTTTATGTAGCTATTTTGCATTGAACACACGAATTATATGCGCGCTCAAAAGTGTAAAGAGCGAGAGACAACGTCGAAATTAGCAGTAACAACCTTAACAGTGTCCCCGATCACCGTTGTCTATTTCTGAATTTCTTATTTAATATGGATATCGTACAGCAAAATCGATGTTCTAACAGTCCACAATGCACCTGTCGATGGTAACAATGCTTTGCTCTTCTAGAGATGCGGCAGTTGATGCGGTGGAGTGAAAGCGCATCTTGGGTCTTAAAATGCAAATGTAAACATCAACGCAGACAGAGATTCTTATTGTTGACATAGCCAGAATGTTCGGCGTAGGAAGAAAAAGGGGCTTGTTCGAACGGCCACGTCTGCGATGAGCTCCGCTGGAAACAGCGCATCCGCACCTCGGCCGAGGATCACACCCACTGTCAACTACTGATTCCGGTAGTTTGAAAGTCGTTCTCCCTCATCTATCGACTGCCAACACCGTTCTCAATTCAGTTTTCCTGCATGGTGACCTGGCAGAGCGGCTGTGTCGGACCCCGTACTTTCGCAATGCACTCCTTTTAGTGCTAAACGCAACTGATATCCTCGGCGCTGGACAACACAAGACGAGCCATTTGTGGTTAGTGACGTGCGTTAACAGCATCGCAAAACATAAACTTGTCGACAAAGGCGAGTTGTTGGTGAAGGGCCTCAAGTGCATTGTCATAGACCTGGAATGTAAAAATATCAAGATGAAGCTTCTTTTACTTCCCCCACACCTCGAACAGAGATGGATTGTGGAAGAGCCAGAGCCATATGATACAGTGCAGTCCATCACGAGAGAAATGTGGCAGTGTGACAGCATGGACGGCTGGCAAATGACTAATCGAGACGTGGCGTTTACATTGAAAGATGCACTTTCTGTCAGTAATCTACTGACAAAAACTCCATCTACTGAGCATATACGGCCATCAGTGCCGCATATTGGTTCCTGGCCGACCACCACTTTGCCTCCAGTGCAGCAGAGTCGGGCATATCCGGCGACAATGTAGAACACCGCGCTGTAGTACCTGTCACCACTACGGTCACTCTGCAGATGCATGCATCGGAACCTACTTCGTGGAAACACATCAGCTGAGGATGATACCACCACCGATCGTCTAATGGACGTGAGCGAAGTTGTGGATGCAGCCGATGAAACACTCCCTGCGGCCCATCGACAAGAACAGATTAAGCCGTCCTTGACTGACAACCGGCAATTGGTTGACAATGTGTGCTGCAGTGACCATAGGATGGTAAGAACTCGAATTAGCCTAGACCTGAGGAGGGAACGGAAGAAATTGGTACATAAGCCGATCAATGGGTTTGCGGTAAGAGCGAAAATAGAGGAATTCCAGATCAAGCTACAAAACAGGTATTCGGCTTTAACTCAGGAAGAGGACCGTAGTGTTGCAATGAAAGACAGTCTTGTGAGCATCATTAAGGAGTGTGCAATAGAAGTCGGTGGTAACTCGGTTAGACAAGATACCAGTAAGCTATCGCAGTAGACGAAACATCTGATAAAGAAACGCCAATGTATGAAAGCCACTAACCCTACAGCTAGAATAGAACAGGCATAACTTTCAAAGTTAATCAACAAGCGTAAGACAGCTGACATAAGGAAGTATAATATGGATAGAATTGAACATGCTCTCAGGAACGGAGGAAGCCTAAAAGCAGTGAAGAAGAAACTAGGAATTGGCAAGAATCAGATGTATACATTAAGAGACAAAGCCAGCAATATCATTACTCATATGAATGATATAGTTCAAGTGGCTGAGGAGTTCTATAGAGATTTATACAGTACCAGTGGCACTCACTACGATAATAGAAGAGAGAATAGTGTAGAGGAATTCGAAATTCCACAGAAAACACCGGAAGAAGTAAAGAAAGCCTTGGGAGCTATGCAAAGGGGGAAGGCAGCTGGGGAGGATCAGGAAACAGCAGATTTGTTGAAGGATGGTGGGCAGATTGTTCTAGAGAAACTGGCCACCCTGTATACGCAGTGCCTCATGACATCGACCGTACCGGAATCTTGGAAGAACGCTAACACAATCCTAATCCATAAGAAAGGCGACTCCAAAGACTTGAAAAATTATAGACCGATCAGCTTACTGCCAGTTGCCTACAAACTATTTACTAAGGTAATCGCAAATAGAATCAGGAACACCTTAGACTTCTGTCAAGCAAAGGACCAGGCAGGATTCCGTAAAGGCTACTCAACAATAGACCATACTCACACTATCAATCAGGTGATAGAGAAATGTGCGAAATATAACCAACCCTTATATATAGTTTTCATTGATTACGAGAAAGCGTTTGATTCTGTCGAAACCTCAGCAGTCATGGAGGCATTACGAAATCAGGGTGTAGAGTGTATGTAAATATACTGAAATATATCTATAGTGGCTCAACAGCCACCATAGTCTCCATTAAGAAAGGAGCAAAATCCAAATAAAGAAAGGCGTCAGGCAGGGAGATACGATTTCTCCAATGCTATTCACAGCGTGTTTACAGGAGGTATTCAGAGACCTGAATTGGGAAGAATTAGGGATAAAAGTTAATGGAGAATACCTTAGTAACTTGCGATTCGCTGATGATATTGCCTTGCTTAGTAACTCAGGGGACCAATTGCAATGCATGCTCACTAGCCCTGAGAGGCAAAGCAGAAGAGTAGGTCTAAAAATTATCTGCAGAAAACTAAAGTATTGTTTAACAGTCTCGGAAGAAAACAGCAGTTTACGATAGGTAGCGAGGCACTGGAAGTTGTAAGGGAATACATCTACTTAGGGCAGGTAGTGACCGTGGATCTGGATCATGAGACTCAAATAACCAGAAGAATAAGAATGGGCTGGGCTGTGTTTGGCAGGCATTCTCAGATCATGAACAGCAGGTTGCCATTATCCCTCAAGAGAATAGTGTATAACAGCTGTGTCTTACCAGTACTCACGTATGGGGCAGAAACCTGGAGGCTTACGAAAAGGGTTCTACTTAAATTGAGGACGACGCAACGAGCTATGGAAAGAAGTATGATGGGTGTAATGTTTAGGGATAAGAAAAGAGCAGATTGGGTGAGTGAACAAACGCGAGGTAATGACATCTTAGTTGAAACCAAGAAAAAGAAATGGGCATAGGCAGGACATGTAATGAGGAGGGAAGATAAGCGATGGTCATTAAGGGTTACGGACTGGATTCCAAAGGAAGGGAAGCGTAGCAGGAGGCGGCAGAAAGGTAGGCGGGCGGATGAGATTAAGAAGTTTGCAGGGACGACATGGTGACAATTAGTATATGACCGGGGTTGTTGGAGAAGTATGGGAGAGGCCTTTGCCTTGCAGTGGGCGTGACCAGGCTGATGATGACGATGATGATGATGATGATGATTATTATTATGGCTGACAATAGCCTTAGCCAGAAACCTACGAGCGAGGATGAGACTAAAGAGCCTGACGACGAACCAACTGTGTCATGGGCAGAATCGCCACCACTTCAAGATTGCCCACCGTCAGTGGAATTTGGATCTATGTGCGAGGCCGCTAAGAAGCGTCTAGCGCCATCTGACAATCCATCGCCCTCGGGTAAGGAGGCTTGCGTTCCCACAGTGTCAAAGTTGAGAAAACCGCTCCGAGAAACGCCTACTCCTGCAGATGTCCCTTGTGTTAACGTGCACCAAAAGGTCCATAGTGCATCACCTCATCATGGAGGGAGTGGTGCACCTCTGGAGCAGCGTTTAAACGCTGCACCTACATAGGTAATCATGGCGGGCGCTTTTCCCTTTCATTTTGGTACTTTAAGGGTGCGATCTTGTACGCGTTCCAAAATAGAACGGAGGCGGTCCGTTCCACCGAGCCGCACACGCTTGGTCAGTTTGAACGGTGTCGAACGCCATGACGTCAATTGTGAAGTGATATCTGGTGTCGATCATTCCGTGTTGTCTGCTATCGGACGAACGCAACGGAACGGACCGCCAGTTTCGCGACGGAAAGAACGGACCGCCTCCGTTCGAGTTTGGAACGCGTACAAGATCGCACCCTAAATGACCGTGGCTTACGAAGTAAGTGACGGCAAGTACAGCTTCTTCATTTGTTACGCAATAGAAAATTAGATATTGCTGCTATCCAAGAAACAAAGATTGAATCCGACAAAAACCCAGAAATAGCTCTATCTTCATTCCTATCTGACTATAATGTTTGTGTCAGCCAGAAAATAGGCGTATCCGCAGGTTGTCTTTTATTTGTTAGAAAGCATTTACTATGTGATTTGCTACATTTGTTTACAGATAGGGAAGGGCGCCTAATATGATACGATATTGATATCAGTGGTATGGACTTTAAATTAGTGTGCGTTTATGCCCCGAACAAGTTACGTGAACGCGAGTGTTTGTTGTTATCTCCAGAACACCATTTCTGTGCAGATCGTGCATTGGTCCTCTTTAGAGACATTTATTGTGTGTATAACGCGCAAGATGGTACGCCATTCAAGCTGAGACATGATCTAAGTAGTGATGCTTTGCAACGCCTATGTGATTATCAACTTGCGGACATGAAAAGGCGGGATGTCGAGATACGCACTTCCAGGGTACCTCGCATGCAAGGCTTGATCGAATTTACATGTCACTTAGCGCGCTATCTTTTACTTATGGTTACACTGTGCATCTTATATTCTTTAGTCACCATTGCCTAGTCTCAGCATCGTTTGGCAGCCATTGGTACCAAAGTTGGGGTCTGTGCTGGGAGCTGTGGAAGTTTAATAATCACTTTTGCGTGAGTGTTTCTTAAATCGTGTTACTGAGCTTATAGCTCATGTGTCATGCCGCAAGGACTTGCCACTTTTTGCCATGTGGGAGTTATTCAAAAAGGAATCTAAAATGATAGCTATTGATGAATCATCAATATTGCCCTCAGAAAAAAAGAATAATTACAAAGCATTGTATAGACTTCTCAGTGAACTGCATGAGCTGGAATGTCTACATCCGGGTCAATATATTGATGATATTCATAAGGTCAAGGCACAGTACAAACTTTTAACACAGAAAAATACAGAGGTGCACTAGTGCGTGCGCGAGAGCAGCGTTTCCTGGAAGAACAGCCTTGCAACAGGTCCCTTGCAACAGCCTTGCAACAGGTATTTGTTGAGACACGCACTGTCTCAACAAATACTCTATATAGATTATGGTGGAACCATTGTTAATGAGCCGACTATAATACCTAAAGCGTTTTTCGAACATTATCGAAAATTCGAGACCATAAGCAATTGGATACAGATGCTACCAAAAATTGTATCGTTGCTGCTCCAGCTAAGTCAGGATGATTATGATTATACAAATGAAAACATTGATATTAATGAGGCAATATTAATTAACTGCATGCATTGATTCTTTAGCGAAGGGCAAGACGCCCGACACGGATGGACTTACCGCCGAATTTAATCAGTGTTTTCGTTCCCTCTTATCGCCATTATTACTTGAGGTGTACTGTGAGCCCTTGGAAGCAGTGTACCTAACCGCCACAATGTACGACGGGCACACCGTCCTCATAGACAAAAGCGATGATGAGACTAAATTGCAAAAAGTGGACGGATATCGGCCTATCTCCTTATGCAATGTGGATTATAAAATTTTTGCAAAGGTATTAGCTAACCGTTTGCAAGTTGTAATAAGATCTGTGGTCGGTGATCATCAAACATGTGGCATCAGAACTAGCTAAGGTGTTCGACAGGGTGAGTCACTCACTCCTGTTTACTGTACTAGAGCATGTAAATATCGGATCCATGCTCTTTAGAGGTGTCAGGATATGTTATGCTAATGGCTCAACGAGGCTGATAATGAATGGCTCGCTCTTCAATCCGATTAGGCTGGTATCATCAGTACGACAAGGATGCCCTTTGTCACCGCTTCTGTTCCGCTTGTATTTAGAGCCACTTTGTATGAGCATTCTTAAAGAACAAAACTTCCAAGGGTTTAAATTACCAACTAATGAGGTTCGGGTTCTTGCGTATGCAGACGACGTGGCCCTTTTTTTTGTACCGATAAAGAGAGTGTAAAGACTACTCTTGCAATTACAGAAGAATTTTATGCGGCTTCTGGTGCGAGCGTTAACTTTGAAAAAAGTTCAGGTATGTTGTTTGGATTATCGGCCACAATGCCATCACATTACGCAGGCATTCAATAGAAAAAAATATCTGCGTAATTAGGTGTGCCTCTCTCACAGTACAAAAGTAGTAACGCTCATTGGTTGGGAGAAGTTGGCAAAATTCAACGTAAAGTGAATTCATGGCGAGGGCGGAATTTGTCAATGTTCATTGGTGCTGAAGTGTGCAACGTGTCCTTAGCTTCCCGTCTTATGTATGTGCTGCAAGTACTGCACTGCTCACGGCTTCGTTCAGGCACTGCATCGCGTATTTGCAACATTTATTTGGAGTTCGAGTTGTGAATCGATGCGGCGCGACAATCTGTTCCTCCCCCTTGAACGTGGTGGTCTAGGATTAGTCCACCTCTACGTCAGGCATATTGTTTCTCGCTTGTTTTTCTTTCGAGACAGTGACCATTGACCACCACCACCAGTGACAGAGACAGTGACCAGTGACCACCACCACCACCACCACCACCACCACCACCACCACCACCACCACCATCATCATCATCATCATCATCATCATCATCAGCTTGGTTACGCCCATTGCAGGGCAAATGCCTCTCCCATACTTCTCCAACAACCCCGGTCATGTACTAATTGTGGCCACGTCGTCCCTGCAAACTTCTTAATCTCATCCGCCCCCCTAACTTTCTGCCGCCCCCTGCTACGCTCCCCTTCCCTTGGAATCTAGTCCGTAACCCTTAATGACCATCGGTTATCTTCCCTCCCCATTACATGTCCTGCCCATGCCCATTTCTTTTTCTTGATTTCAACTAAGATGTCATTAACTCGCGTTTGTTCCCTCCCTCAATCTGCTCTTCTCTTATCCCTTAACGTTACACCCATCATTCTTCTTTCCATAGCCCGTTGCGTCGTCCTCAATTTAAGAAGAACCCTTTTCGTAAGCCTCCAGGTTTCTGCCTCGTAGGTGAGTACTGGTAAGACACAGCTATTATACACTTTTGTCTTGAGGGGTAATGGCAACCTGCTGTTCATGACCTGAGAATGCCTGTCAAACGCACCCCAGCCCATTCTTATTCTTCTGATTATTTCCGTCTCATGATCCCGATCCGCCGTAACTTAACCTATTGTAAATTACTGTTCTCTTCCGAGACTGTTAAACATTACTTTAGTTTTCTGCAAATAATTTTTAGACCCACCCTTCTGCTTTGCCTCCCCAAGTCAGTGAGCACCGTGGGCTCGGTGACTGCACCACAGCGCAGCCACCTAATCCGCTTACCTTTGCGATGCAGACGACCGTCCTCGCATTTGCCAGCCTACTGCTGCCGTCCCTGGCAGGCCTGTCTACGGGGGCGTCATCGGTGTGCGCACTGCCGTACACTGGGGATGACCCTGGCTCCTGCCATCCACCTCCCGACGGATGCTCGTCCCTACTGGATATGCCGCCAGAGGAGCTGCACACACCGGAAATCACAGTACCATGGATGGCCACATCGACATCAGCGACAGTGCCGGCATGCATAAAAGAGCTTCATCCGCTGACGCCGCTTCGTGGGCTCGGTGACTGCACCACAGCGCAGCCACCTAATCCGCTTACCTTTGCGATGCAGGTCAGTTCATCGTATGCCCTCTTCGCTAAAAAATCCAGTAATTATATGTTGGTGCAGTTTCCGAGCCCGCACTGCTGTGTTGCCATTGCCGTTGAGTGTGCTCTCGTAATTCATTCCTTGCTCATGCTATCAGGTGATGTTGAGACTAACCCTGGCCCTCAGGGCAACGCTGCTGTACTCGCCGAACTACAGAAGCTAAGCGCGGGACAGACCCTGTTAATTACGGAAATACAGGGCCTCAAAACACAGCTGAACACAACAGACCAAACCATAGCAAGCCTAGACAAACGAATGGCCGATCTCGAAACGCATTACCAAACACTTCTTCACCTCAGAAACGATATTGAAATAATGCAGTCAACCACAATCGACCAAGCTAAAAAGATTAACGAACTAGAAACACGCCTGGATGACGCGGAAAACCAATCGCGTCGGAATAACCTTATTTTCTATGGTATCCCCGACTCTGCTAGCGCTGAAACGTGGGCCGAGTCAGAAAAACTAGTCATTGATGTTTGCCGCAAAAATCTTGATATAACCTTGGAACCTAACGACATTGAAAGAGCGCATCGCCTCGGAAATCATTCAGCCGATCGAATTCGTCCCGTAATCGTAAAATTCCTATCTCATAAAACCAAAGACGCACTGCTATCAAATGGCCGTAAATTGAAAGATACAAGCTACAGTATTGGAGAGGACTTCTCCCGCACCGTTCGCCATGCGCGTAAACAGTTGTTAGTGTTTGCCAAAGCTAATTCTAACAAGTACTCCTTGCGCTTCAAAACCCTGCACATCGGCCCAAAACGCTATGTATTTGACGCATCATCCCAAACCGTTAAGGAAATAACATAGCAATTGCCCCGTCACAAACCTTTAACAAATCGTCGACCCGCTCCACCGCACAATGTTCTCTCGTTTTCGATAATATTCACTAACATCCGTAGTCTTCTTCCAAAGTGCGAACTCATATCAAACATCATGTCGTCATCCGGGAGCAACATACTAATACTAACAGAAACTTGGCTAAATAGTGACGTAACGGATACGGAAATTTTGGCCGATTTACCCAATTTCGACGTATATCGGAACGATCGAAAAGGCAAACGGGGGGGGCGGTGTTCTCATTGCCATTCATCGAGGCATA
Source organism: Dermacentor albipictus (assembly GCF_038994185.2). Taxonomy (NCBI): domain Eukaryota; kingdom Metazoa; phylum Arthropoda; class Arachnida; order Ixodida; family Ixodidae; genus Dermacentor; species Dermacentor albipictus. Next base: position 1,603,752 of record NC_091822.1, on the reverse strand, counting down.
TCATGCTCTGTTGTTGACGTCGCATCCGACATTGAAGCCATATGGCTCATCTGCTGCGCTCCCCCCGTAACAGTTCTGCTTGGCGTTTGCTACAGGCCCCCCCAGACTAATCCAGACTTCCCACGTCACCTGAACAACATCCTTCATAAACTTGTCCGCACATATCCAAATGCCCGTATTCTTCTTTTTGGTGATTTTAATTACCCCGATATTGATTGGCAGAACATAGCTAGTTCCACAATAACGTGTCATGCAGAGGAGAAGAACTTCATCGATGTCTGTTTAAATTTTAACCTCACTCAATTAATTTCCCAACCAACCCGTGTCTCACGAGAATCAGCAAACACGCTTGACCTGATACTAACAAGCAGCCCCGAGAATGTATCATCCATCAGTTACCTTCCTGAAATCAGCGATCACAAAGTCATGCATGCTTTATTCTCATTTACCTCGACTCAAAAACAGACATCCGATAAAACGATACAACTCTACGATAAGGGTAACTATAATGCAATAACTGAAGAACTTAACACCTTTTTTCCTGAATACGTATCCGCATTTCACACTCGCTCAATTCATGAAAACTGGCTGATATTCAAGAACAAATTAAATCATCTCACTAATATGTTCGTACCAAGGGTTACCTTTCATACTAATCGCAATAAACCATGGTTTACCCAGCACTTAAAACGACTCGAAAACAAAAAGAAACGATTGTTTCGTACCGCCAAACGAAACGACACGCCTGCCGCATGGGGAAAATACTTCGAGGCCGAAAAATCATACCTACTTTCTGTTCGTAACGCCAAGTACTCATTTTATCATAATGACTTACCTAACTTACTTATAAGAAACCCCAAGCAATTCTGGCAAGTTTTAAACCCAACACATCCTCCCGATATTAAACTAACGAATTATTCACATGAAGCGGTGACTGACCACGACTGCGCAGAAATATTTAACCATGCATTCGCATCTGTGTTCACTACCGAACTCGACGCACCTTCACAATTACCACCCTTTAACTTAGATACCCCCATGCCGGCAGTCGCGTTCGTCGAAGAAGGTATTTCATCCATAATTCATAATATGAAACTTTCATCATCAGCTGGTATGGACCTGATTAATTCAAAACTATTGAAAAATGTGGAATCAATTTGCGCATCATATTTATGTCTCATTTTCTCACAGTCACTCTCCTCAGGAATTTTGCCTCTTGATTGGAAAACGGGGAAGGTCGTTCCAGTCTACAAATCAGGTAACAGAGACTCTCCGTTGAATTACCGCCCCATTTCATTAACTAGTGTGCCCTGTAAAATCATGGAACATGTCATTTACTCACAAATCATTAACTTCTTGGACCGAAACCATTTTTTTCACCCTTCACAACATGGGTTTCGTAAGGGCCTCTCTTGCGAAACCCAACTAGCGCTTTTCCTTCACGACTTGCACACTAATCTAGACCGTAATATGCAGACCGACACCATCTTTCTTGATTTCGCTAAAGCTTTTGACAAGGTTCCCCACCACCGGCTATTACTAAAACTCTCAAAGCTGAACCTTCCCCCTAATATTCTCAAATGGATTGAAGAATTCCTAACTAACCGTTCTCAGTCTGTCTATCTTAACGGCCATCTCTCTACATCTCTCCCGGTTACTTCAGGCGTCCCACAAGGTTCTGTCCTCGGTCCCCTACTATTCCTAATATATATTAACGACTTGCCCCTGCATGTTTCCTGCAGTATTCGAATTTTCGCAGATGATTGTGTTATTTACCGCACCATTAATAACTGTCACGATCAATACACTCTTCAGACAGAGCTTAACAGCGTACTAAATTGGTGTAATAACTGGCTAATGTCCCTCAATCCTAGTAAATGTAAACTCATGTCCTTCACTCGTCGTCCCAATCCATATCTCTTTCAATATTTAATTTCTAACACACAGATTGAGCAAGTACAATCATATAAATATCTAGGAGTCACCCTCTCTTCTAATCTATCATGGCAGGTTCACGTCGGTAACATCATTTCAGCATCAAACAAAACACTCGGTTTTCTAAAACGCCACCTTCGTCTTGCCCCACCACATGTTAAATTGCTCGCGTATAAATCACTTATAAGACCCAAATTAGAATATGCATCCCCCATCTGGAGCCCACATCAAGCATATCTAATCACCGCATTGGAAGCTGTGCAGAATCGTGCTGCCCGATTCATTCATTCCTCATACTCATATGACGTCAGTGTTTCATCCTTGAAAGCTACATCCGGACTGCCACCCCTCTCTTTTCGTCGTCGCATTGCTAGCCTCACCCTTTATCACAAATTCTTTTATTCTCCTCTCAATCAAGAACCGTATATCGCCGCCGCATCACGCATATCTCACCGCACCAGTCATCCCCTTCAAGTTGCCCGCCCACTATCACGTACTACTACGTTTTCAGCTTCATTATTTCTTCGAGCAGCCACGGACTGGAACGGCCTACCCCATGACATCGTCGCCATCGCTTCAACACCTGCTTTTCAAGAACGCGTAACAGATCACCTTCAATGTTAAATCACCATCGCTGTTTGTTTTTCCCACTACAAATGTAATCCCACCCCTTATGTAACACCCCCTGAAATGGGGGCCTTTAAGGAATAAAACTGAACTGAACTGAACTGAGTGCAATTGGCCCCCTGACTTACTAAGCAAGGCAGTATCATCAGCGAATCGCAAGTTACTAAGGTATTCTCCAATAAATTTTATCCCCAATTCTTCCCAATTGAGGTCTCTGAATACCTCCTGTAAACACGCTGTGAATAGCATTGGAGATATCGTATCTCCCTGCCTGACGACTTTCTTTATTGGGATTTTGTTGCTTTCTTTATGGAGGAGTACGGTGGCTGTAGAGCCGCTATAGATGTCTTTCAGTATTTTTACATGCGACTCGTCTACACCCTGATTCCGTAATGCCTCCATGACTGCTGAGGATTAAACAGAATCAAACGCCTTCTCGTAATCAATGAAATCTATATATCTGGGTTGGTTATATTCCGCACATTTCTCTATCACCTGATTGATAGTGTGAATATGGTCTATTGTTGAGCAGCCCTTACGGAATCCTGCCTGGTCCTTTGCTAGATAGAAGTCTAAGGTGTTCCTGATTCGATTTGCGATTACCTTAGTAAATATTTGTAGGCAACGGACAGTAAGCTGATCGGTCTATAATTTTTCAAGTCTTTGGCGTCCCCTTTCTTATGGATTAGGATTATGTTAGCGTTCTTCCAAGATTCCGGTACGCTCGAGGTCATGAGGCATTGCGTATACAGGGTGGCCAGTTTCTCTAGAACAATCTGCCAGCCATCCTTAAACAAATCTGCTGTTACCTGATCCTACCCAGCTACCTTCCCCCTTTGCACAGCTCCCAAGGCTTTCTTTACTTCTCCCGGCGTTACCTGAGGGATTTCGAATTCCTCTAGACTATTCTCTCTTCCATTATCGTCGTGGGTGCCACTGGTACTGTATAAATCTCTATAGAACTCCTCAGCCACTTGAACTATCTGATCCATATTAGTAATGATATTGCCAGCTGTGTCTCTTAACGCATATTTAGCAGGGAAGAAGTTTGGGCGTGTTGGTGGTATGCATTCAGACTGGGATACATAGCGCAAAAAAATTATTACACAGGGACAAGCAGAACACAGGACGAGCGCTCGTCCTGTGTTCTGCTTGTCCCTGTGTAATTTTTTTTGCGCTATGTATCCCACTCTTAACGCATACATTTGATTCTTGCCAATTCCTAGTTTCTCCTTCACTGCTTTTAGGCTTCCTCCGTTCCTGAGAGCATGTTCAATTCTATCCATATCATACTTCCTTTTGTCAGCTGTCTTATGCTTCTTGATTAACTTGGAAAGTTCTGCCAGTTCTATTCTAGCTGTAGGGTTAGAGGCCTTCATACAATTGCGTTTCTTGATCAGATCTTTCGTCTCCTGCGATAGCTTAATGGTATCCTGTCTAATGGAGTTACCACCGACTTCTATTGCACACTCCTTAATGATGCCCACAAGATTGGCGTTCATTGCAACTTTAAGGTCCTCTTCCTGAGTTAAGGCCGAATACCAGTTCTGTAGCTTGATTTGGAATTCCTCTATTTTCCCTCTTACCACTAACTCATTGATCGGCTTCCTATGTACCAATTTTTTATGTTCCCTCCTCACGTCTAGGCTAATTCGAGCTCCTACTATCCTATGGTAACTGCAGTGCACCTTGCTCAGCACGTCCACATCTAGTATCATGCGAGGGTTAGCACAGAGTATAAAGTCTATTTCATTTCTAGTCTCGCCGTTCGGGCTCTTCCACGTCCACTTTCGACTATCCCGCTTGCGGAAGAGGGTATTCATAGGAAGGAAACCATAGATCACTGTTTCATAGACTGTAGGGATGCTGTATCTTTTTGGGACATACCCGCCATGGTTGCTCAGTCGCTATGGTGTTGGGCTGCTGAGCACGATGTCGCGGGATCGAATCCCGGCCACAGCGGCTGCATTTCGATGGGGGCGAAATGCGAAAACACCCGTGTACTTAGATGTAGGTGCACGTTAAGGAACCCCAGGTGGTCGAAATTTCCGGAGTCCTCCCCTACGACGTGCCTCATAATCATAGTGATTTTGGCACTTAAAACCCCATAATGTAAGTTTTCTTTTTGGGACATTCTCTAACGGACGCATAGAAATGACATTGACATCACTCCGTATTCAATTAGGTTTCTACCGTTTAAGGCTAAGGGTGGTCCTCTCTATGACATGTTCAAAGTACTTGGTTTATACAGCCTATGGAGATGTAGATTGTCTGATCGCCATGCCGAAAGGCCGCGATCTACAAAATCCTTCTTTCGCGAAAGAGCTGCTTATGTAAGAAGTGTATACGCTGCACAGTAACCTCCGCCAAACTGGATGCACTTGTAGGATGCATGTGCGCGTTTGCCCCAGTTTTGAGTGTGTAGTTGTGTCCACTTTGTAGTATACCTTCAGTTTTGTTTTCCATGTAATAAAAGAAGTTCGGCGTGGTGCATTGGTGAGATGCTGGGCTGAGTACCCTCAGGTCCCAAGTTCGAGTCCCCGGCGGGGAAGTTTCTTTCTCGTGTTTTGTACTAACAAATTTACATAGCCTTGAAGAAGTCTCTGTAAATTTTTAATTACATATTGACCATCATCATAATCAGCAGCAGCAGCCTGGTTACGCCCACTGCAGGGCAAAGGCCTTTCCCATATTTCTACAACTACCCCGGTCATGTACTAATTGTGGCCATGTTGATCATCATGAAAGTTAATCGTCTGCAAATGACGCAATCATCCGCAAAAAGTCGTATGCAGGAGGAAATGTTGCTCGGTAAATCATTTATAAAAATTAGGGCAAGAAGAGGGCCTAGCACACTACCCGGGGTTACACCTGACGTTACAACAGACGTGGAGGAGCTAAAGTTATTCACAGATACGAACAGGTGCCGATTAGATAAGAAATTGCGAAGCCAAGATAATGTGAATGGGTCAATGCTAAGAGCTGTTAATTTAGCAATTAAACGACAGTGAGCAACTCTTCCCCGATGTCCCTTTTTCTTAGCACATTGCTGCGTTCTGGCGAAGCTCTCATTTCTACCACCTATAGTATTGTAATTACAAACAAAATAATGCAACTGGTTTTTAATTTCATTATCATCAGCCTGGTTACGCCCTCTGCAGGCCTCTCCCATACTTCTCCAACAACCCCGGTCATGTACTAATTGTGGCCATGTCGTCCCTGCAAACTTCTTAATCTCATCCGCCCACCTAACTTTCTGCCGCCCCTTGCTACGCTTCCCTTCCCTTGGAATCCAATCCGCAAGCCTTAATGACCATCGGTTATCTTCCCTCCTCATTACATGTCCTGCCCATGCCCATTTCCTTTTCTTGATTTCAACTAAGATGTCCTTAACTCGCGTTTGTTCCCTCACCCAATCTGCTCTTTTCTTATCCCTTAACGTTACACCCATCATTCTTCTTTCCATAGCCCGTTGCGTCGTGCTCAATTTAAGAAGAACCCTTTTCGTAAGCCTCCAGGTTTCTGCCTCGTAGGTGAGTACTGGTAAGACACAGCTATTATACATTTTTCTCTTGAGGGGTAATGCCTGTCAAACGCACCCCAGCCCATTCTTATTCTTCTGATTATTTCCGTCTCATGATCCCGATCCGCGAGCACTACCTGTCCTAAGTAGATGTATTCCCTTACCACTTCCAGTGCCTCGCTACCAGGGGCGTAGCCAGGGGGGCTTATGGGGCTTCAGCCCCCCCCCCCCCCCCCTCCCGAAATTTTTTCGTGGTGACATGCGCCGCCGACCAAAACAACTCCCGGCGCCGGAAATCATGCTAAATTTTGTCTAAAATGTCCTTTTCACGCTCGAAAAGACATTTTAGCGTGAACATTGCGAAAGCGGGGTGGATTTCGCGCCATCGCCCGTGCATCGGGACTCGCATACCGTAAAGCAAGGAGCCCCACCGAACACAGAGTTTCAAGGGTGTGTTTGATGGCGAGCATGCTCGTCACAGCATCTCGCGGAGGCTGCGGAATCTACGGAGCACTTGGATTTCAATTCTCAAACATTATGGGTATGAAATTCTCATTATCTTTTGATGCAAAAGGGGCACTGACATTTCCAAAGTCGTGCTTTAGATTTTATATTCCGGAACTTTGTGGGTTTAATGCTGTTGTAAACATTTTACGCCAAAGCTGCATTGACTTTTCTAAAGTCGTACATCGGACCATACAAACAGACACGCCAAATCAACACGCTGTCACACAAGTTCACAAAGCATGCACCAAGTTCGATGAGACGACATTTGTGCCGTCATGTCACAGAAAGGAATATCAACATATTTTGCCCATGCGTCTAATCATCCATGTTAAGACACTAAAGCCAGCAAAGGTAACTAAGTTCTTATTTATTTTTCTATTTGGAGCTTTAATCGCGAGGACACATTGAGCCTCTTTTTCTCCTCTCTTTTTTTTGTTCTCGCTACCCGGTCGGTCGCTGACGCGGCGCACAGCCTCATGGGAAGTGCCAAGTGGCCAACTTGTCTCGGCGGGGGGAGTTTTCTAAAACGCCCTTTGTGGAGTTTTCGCAGGAAAACAAGATTTTGAACACTCTTAGAAAAAATTTACACCCTTTGGGGCTTATCTTGTCCCCCAACAATAATCGTCATCCGTCTCTAACGCGGCGAGCCCGGTACTTCCCAGTCACGAACGGCATGCGCGTTATCAGTGTGACGCAGCATTCTCGACAGGAAAGTAGCGAGCGCCGAGTTTTCAGGAAAGGAAACACAAGCAAGGCAGATGACGATTATTGTTGTGGGACAATTTTACACCCTAAAGGGTGCAGCAGTTTTAAGAGTGAAGAGGAGTAAAACCTTGTGATGTCGCCTTAATCCTCTCGCAGCTAGCCAACGGAGTGAAACGGCGCAATGGCGCTTTATTGCTCCCATAGTGCAATGCCGAGCCGACCAGCGGCGGAGGTGAAGCAGGCGTTAACCATTCCCCATATGTGGGCCGATGCCGGAGACAGTGCAATGCAGGGCCGACCCGCGGCGGAGGTACAGTTCACCTTTAAGAGGTCCACACACACAGCTTCATTGGTCATCCTTCTCCACAGAGTGGAAGGGCACTGAGTTCTTTTGGGGCACTTTTTAAGCATAATGGAAGCGCCCGGCGTTTTTACACGGTTAGCGAACAGCAGCTCGGCCGTGTTACACCATGTCGCGTGTACTTCATCTTAGTGGGACAAGTTTTGGTGCTTTCTCTGACCCCGAGCCTTATTGCAATCAATTTAGTTACTTTTTTGCGATACTTTTGAGGCACGCTCGCCCTGGCAATGTGACGCAGCTAGCGAAAAACAGCTTGGCCATTGTGACGTAGTTACGCGTGCACATAATCTTAGTGGTGCACCCGCCGTGGTTGCTCAATGGCTATGGTGTTGCGCTGCTGAGCACGAGGTCGCGGGATGGAATCCCGGCCGCAGCGGCCGCATTTCGATGGGGGCGAAATGCGAAAACACCCGTGTAGTAATAGATTTAGGTGCACGTTAGAGAACCCCAGGTGGTCGAAATTTCCGGAGTCCTCCACTACGGCGTGCCTTATAATCATACAGTGGTTTTGGCACGTAAAACCCCATAATTTATTTTCAATCTTAGTGACACAAGATTGTGACACTTTTTGTGGCCCCGCTACAACATATACCTTCTTTCGGTACTAACGCCTGTCGAAAATGCGACGAGCGATTTCCAAGACTGATAACGCGGGAGTCTGTTGCTTGCGCCGGCAGAACGAGCCAAAGAAAACGCCAACGAGCTGTCTTCTGCCTCCTCAACGACAGAAACAAGGCTTAGCACCCACGCATTTGTCTTGAATGCGAGTAGAAAGAATTCTGCGAGCATCCAGCATGGTCTGCCTGAGGGCCTGCGTTCTGGCCACCTCTGCGTGCGTAGCGTACCATCACGTCGGCTGAGGCCAAGTTGTGTCGAAAACGCGCAGTTGCCCGTGTACTTGTGCTCCTTAAGACCAAAAAATAGCTCCTCGGAATGGAGGGATGTTTGTAAATCAGATGTTTTCGTCATATTTTATGTATGGTATTGTCGCAGCACTGCCAAACTGAGGCAGAGAAAGAAGACGTAGAGTGCGCGCGCGTGATCTCGGGGTACTCTGCGCCAGCTGGGCCTGGCGTGTGGCTTTCTCTTGGACCTCGTTTCACCCTGTAAATAAGCATCTTTCGTAACGCACGTCCCGCACGTCCACCAAAGACGTGCGGGGCAAATCTTGGACGATGCTGGACGACCCAGCCCTACCAACTGTCCGACGGAGTAGACGTTTGGCCGGTTTACGACCACAAGCAGCGGACATGGCCGATTCCGGAGAAGGCAATGACGACCCCACCTGAGGCGGACCAGACAGCAATTACGGAGGTCAGGCTGGCCACTGGACACCGCTGTGAGAGCCACCCACCTTTTCGGGGAAGGCGAACGAAGTAGACGACTGGCTTAAACATTACAACAGAGTGGGTCGCCGCAACCACTGGAGCACTACGAAGCAGCTCGATAACGTGTTTTTTTTTCACGCTGGAACCGCGCTCTTCTGGTTTGAAAACAACGAGAACGTTCTGACAACCTGAAATTATTTTGTAGAATTGACCAAGTGCTTCGGGGAACCAACCTCTAAGAAAAAGAAGGCTGAGCAGACGCTTTCCCGACGAGCTCAATTACCTGGCGAAACTTGTACAACATACATAGAGGCTGTTTTTAAATTATGTGGAATCGTCAGCGCCACCATGACAGATGAAGACAAAGTAGCGCGTCTGCTTACAGGAATTGCTGAAGATTTTTATAATTTTCTCATAACGAAGATCTTAATACTCTGTCTGATCTGAAGAAACACTGCCGGGCGTTTGAAGCGCTGAAAATGAGAAGGATTGGACCAAAGTTCGCACGCTTGGACAATGACACTACTATTGCAAGTGTGTCCGTCGCAACTCCCGACGACATCTCCTCGGTGATTCGGCAAGTCGCAAGTGGCAAGTGAACTACTTAAAGTTGTTGACAACGCTCATGTGTGCCATCAGTGGGCATTCGACGATCGCTCCCGTGTGCCACCGCTCACCTGGGCACCTCAGAGTTACCGAGAGCCTCGCAGGACCTATGCTGATCGATCGGAGAGCAGCAACTTTCCAACGCAACCGACAAGTATGGGACGCCGGCAAGATGCACCGCAACAATTTGCTCTCCGGGCTCTTCCCTCCTACGACCAGCCTGAGAGTTTGTTTCTGCCCCTGACACCCATGTCACCGCTGTCACCCGCGACAAGCCGCGACTCCCGCATTTGCTACAGCTGCGGTGTGCCTGGACACATTGCCAGGTATTGTCACCGTCGCCAGCAGCGTGCTCCTCGGTTTAATTCCTATACACCCCGCGTTCCCGCTGACGAGCCCTCGCCGTATCCCAGTTCCTTCCAACGGCTGCAGCAGGCACGCGTGAACCACAGTGACTCCCCCGTTTCCGAGTGCAGCATCCCATCACCACTGACACGACAACGACGCTCTCCATCACCTCGTCGTCGCTCGTTGTCACCGCCACCGCTGAGAAACTAGCTGGTGTGACCGACGGGGCTAAGGCCGCAATATATTCATCTTCATCAAGACCCCCTTGTGCAACATTTTTTAAAACAAAGTGTATGTTCTAGTTGATAATGTGAGTGCTTTTGCTTTAGTTGATACCGGGGCGGCAGTTTCTGTTATGAGCCTGTCCTTCAAAAATCTTGGTCAAAAAGTTATGTTTTCTTGGGATCGGAAGGCTACCTTTCGCGGAGGTGGCAGGGAAATGTTACGTCCCCTTGGGCAGATCTGTTCTGTTCTGTTCAGTTATGATAGGGGAACATACATTTAGAAGTGAATTTACTGTGCTTGCACGTAGAACGCATGACATTATTTTAGGAATTGATTTCTTGCGTGAGTGGGGGCAAGTTTGGAGTGTGGAAGTCGCGTGATTTCTCTTGGCCGCGACGTGCGAACTTCAATGACAGATAACGCCAGTGATGCCGCCGACGTTCTCTCCGTGTCGCAAGATGTGTGTTTGCCCCCTCAGACTACAATGCTTGTTCCTGTCAATACTTCTTGCCCTCGTACGTGTTCTTGTTGTGGTTTAGCCGAGCCCGATTATAACAACGCGCTCAAGAAAAATGTGATAGTCCCTCGCTCCATCGTTCTCACCATAAATGGTCGTACTCGTTTATGGACAGTGGACGTTTCAACCCAATCCACAACATTGCCGCTGGCAAGTTTTGACGAACAAGCCACTGTCAGCGTCGGAACGGTCGAAATGTCAACTGCCGGGAAAAAATCCAACCCCGATTCCAGCCGTGCTAATTCTGCTTACTTTAAGCGCATGATTAACAAGTCGCTGTCTTCTAGTGAGCAGTGTCTGCTGGAAGCTGCGCTCACTCGCTACGCCACAGTGTTTTATTTTGCTCAAGGCCAACGAGCACCACCGGCGTCTCCTATGCAACACCGCATCCATACTGGGCAAGCAACGCCAATTCATCAGAAGCCTTGTCGCGTTTCACCTTGAGAGAGAAAAGTCATCGCCGAGCAGGTCGAAGAAATGTTACAGAAAGGAGTGATCCAGGAATCATGTAGCCCCTGGGCTGCTCCTGTAATCCTAGTCAAGAATAAATACTACTCACGGAGATTCTGCGTGGACTATCACCTCCTAAACACCGTCACAAAAAAAAAAAAGAGGCGCGTACCCCCTACCACGAACAGACGACGCCGTCGACTGCCTCCACCCCGCGTCGTATTTCTCTTCTGTTGATTTGCGGTCAGGATATTAGCCAATTCCCATGCACCCCTTAGACAAAGAGAAGACAGCCTTCGTGACACCTGATGGTCTCCTTGAGTTCAACGTTATACCCTTTGGCTTATGCAATGCTCCAGTGACATTCGAGCGATTTATGGATACCGTGCTCCGCGGACCCAACTGGGAAATTTGCATGGGCTATTTAGACGACATCATTATCTACAACCGACATTTCACGAGCACAATCAGCACCTGTCGTCGTTCTTGAGTGTATCCAGCAAGCTGGCCTTATTTTAAACTCGAAGAAATGTCATTTCTGTGAGCGTCGAGCCCTCGTACTAGGTTTTCTGGTCGACAAAGACGGCATACGACCGCACCCTGAAAAGATAGCAGCAGTTCGCGACTTCCAACAGCCACACACGATGAAAGATCTGCGAAGCTTTTTGGGCCTTTGCTCATATTTCTGGCGCTTTATCAAGAATTTCGCACACCTAGCCCCTCCCTTCACGTCTTAGAACGACAGAAAGCTGAGCTAGTGTCCTCCCTTTTCCGTGTTTTTTGGCGCTGTTTGAAAGATCCATACCAACTAGCTCGCACCCAAACCCTTCTGAGTCGCAAAGCTTATCTCTGAAAAGTTGCCAATTATTATTTACGGATCTTTCGTTGAAATTTGCCAGAAATTCGTCAACGAAGTTTTCAAGTGTTTTATTGATTAGTGTACTTTCCTTTAGCATAATCATATATTACTTTTATATTGTTATGCGACGTTCGAGCAGGGAAGTTCAACATGACATGTAATAAACAATGATCGCTTATACCTGATAAATAGGTAATATTGGAAACAGCATCAGGGGCCGTTGTTAGCAACAAGTCTAATACATTGGATGTTGAAGATGTGACCCTTGTAGGCTGCGTTATTGCCTGAGTTAAACAAAAGTCGAAACAAAGATTAACACAATTAGACGATTCTGACGAAGAGTTGATAGTGGTATATGAAATGCTAGACCAGGTAATATTTGGGAAATTAAAATTACCAAATAAAAAAAATAGGAATATTCGGAAATTTGGCACACACAGCGCTCAGCGCGTCATAAAGGTCGCTGGAAAAACCAATCCCAGTAGAGGGCGAACGGTAGCATGCACATAATAGAAGTTTTTGATATTCAGGTCGTGACCTGCACACATAAAAACTCTAGTGTCGTAGGAATATCAATGTGAAGGCTATCGAGATGATCAGAGACAGCGACAAGAACACCGCCACCACAGCGAAATCGCAGCGAAATATGGAATACCGCTTTTGGGTAGAGAGGATTTCCGTGCTTCGAACAGAATAATTCAGCCGTGTTTCTGTAAGGACAGTAATCTCGGCCGATGTGGTATCGGCGGCACAGGAAACGTCATCGCGATTGCGAACAACACTGCATATATTTGTGAACAGCACTGAAATTCCAGAGATCAGCTGCGCACGCGGACGAAGGTGACTATCCAGCTATCTCGAATCATCAGAACCACCTGCGGCCCTGGGATCCACACGTGAAGTAGTAGCATACACGGCTAGTTTGTTCACGAACTTTATCACTTTCAGCACAATAGGTATAGCATTTCTTACCTTACATTAGCATTTCTTAGCATTTCTTACCTTTCTTACCTTACATAACCTTACATGCCTCAGTTTGAAGCGCGTGTTAGGCGCCGTTGCCTTCGCAAATTCCATCAGTTTTTTTCTAGCATGTCTTGTAGATGGACTGAAATCTTCAGACATAGAAACATCTGAATCTTTGAGTTTAGACTGAGCATTTAATAGCATTTCCTTTGTTTTGTAGTTAGAAAATTTCGCCATTATTGGCCACGTTTTCGTAGACTCTTTAATGCCGATTTGGTGGGCCCGGGCGATATCGGTAGTAGAAAGGGTAATTGGCATTTTGTGCTGTATTATATTCACAATTTTTTCCTCTGACTGCAACCATGTTTCACTGCTTTCGATGCCTTCAGATATACCGAAAAATAAGAGGTTATCTCTGCGGAATTTATCTTCAAGGTCGTTCATTCGGGCTCTTAATGAATCATTTCCTTTGGCTAGTCGTTCAGCAGTTGACTTGAGAGCATTAAGGTCCTGACGGACGGATTGAAAACCCGCAAGTTTGGTCTCAACGTTTATAAGCCGGTTTGAAATATCAGTAACCTTCACGTCTAGTTCGCTGCATGCAATAGACTTAACTGAGTTCAATATTTCGACCTGCCCTTACTCAATGTTTGTTGAGCGGGTTCTTAGATCCTCTAGAAGGGCGAGTATGGCACCACTGTCAGATTCGGGAGTCGGGTTTGGAGGGTTGGTACGAGTGCTATGGCCAGGGCCAGGGTTTAGTTCAACATCTCCGGACAAACGCAATTTGAGCACATAATAACACTGGCATACATTTTCTAACAGCACTTGTGGGCAAGGAAGCATAATGAGGCAGATATCATTTGAAGGCTTGGATGAGACTGGACCACAGAAGAAGACATTTAGGAGGTGGAACTCCCGTCAGCGCGAGCGAGCGCGGGCGGCCAGAAAACGTCACAATTGTATGCGCCGACGTGGCCGTATGCAGTGGCGGTGCCATGCGGCGCGTCGTAGAAGCCGCAGCGAAAAAAAAAAATGCAGCGCCCGGGCAGGCGGCTCCGGTGCGCTCTCCGGCCACTTCCTCCGTGCCCTCATAGAAGTCAGGCGCGGGCGGCCGAACGGGAGCAACAAGTTCGACCGGGTGCCCTGGCAATCGAAACGGTGGTGATTTCTTTCCAGGCCGCCATGCGTCGCCAGCATGATAATGGCTCCGCGGGCTTGTGACCTTTTCTGGTCGCCGCAAAGAGCGGAGTTTCCACTCCTAAATGTTTCTTGCTCCGTGGACTTGACTAACCTGAAGGATGAAAAAACAAAAGACTTTGGTGAACCGCATCGTACCGCTGCTCCCATGCCCAATGAAGCCCATTTATATCTTCTGCGATATAAATTAGAAAAACGCGCTCCGACTAAGCTTCTTAAAAGCTCGCATTTACCACGAGGCCCAGCAACTGCCAGCTACCGTGTTCTTGGAGTGACGTGTACGATTTCTTCCTGGCTAAATGTCTCCTGTTTCTGACGAGCTTCTTCCATTCAGCAGGTTTCTTTTCGCAACACGTCTGCATCCTTGGACGAAGAACAGACTGACAGGCATGTACTCACTGCTGCTTGCTCCACGGTCATCATCTGTTCCAAGGGAACCGCAGTTGCTCCGATCTGAAAGATGAGAAGCAATTTAACTTTCATCCAATTAATGCTAGCATCAGTGGACAGACTCGCCTGTGTGACATGCCCTTGAGCAACTGCATTATGCACTTTCAGTCTGCCGCCGCTATATGTCACAGAAACAATCTCTGACGGCCGCACTGCAATTGCAGCACGACTCTCGGCCCGTGAGGAAGCACCACATGCGTGTTGCGCGCTACTGAATTGCTGCCAGTGTTTCTAAGGCCTGGAAGACTCAAGCAAACTTGACATGTTTCGTGTACCTTTGTCTGACATTATATATATATATATATATATATATATATATATATATATTGTAAGCTTTTATGCGCACTTCATCTCCATCTGTACAAAGTCATCATCAATCATCGGTTCGTGTTCGTTTTGGCATCGGCGCCATTTTTGCGATGCGATAACTTTATTTGGAATCCGGCAATTGAGAGGCCCGGGCCTGGGGCCGCCTAGATGGCCACTGGGAGCTGCTGCTCCCGTGTGGCTTCCTTGGCTCGCTGGACGGCCCAAAGTTGGTCTTGGAGTTCTGAGCTGAGCAGCACGGTCGACCACCGCGCCCGTAGATTTTCTGGGGAGACTGCCATTTTATTTTGATATATTTCACATCCCCACAACATGTGTTGAAGGGTGGCTCTAACAGACTCGCATAGCTTGCACATATCGCTCTCGTATATATCGGGGTAGAAAGTTTTTAGTTCCACGGGACTCGTATAAACTTCTGTTTGTAGTCGCCTCCAAGTAACGGACTCAGCTCTGTTCAGTTTAGTGTGAGGCGGTGGTAATACTCGCCTCCGATTTTGATAGAATTTGGTAATGTCACTAAATCTTGTTAATATGTCTTTTTCTCTCCAGATTTCCTCCTCCGCGTTCTCCTGACCGATGGAAGTCACTCTTTGCTCAGCTCGGCGAGTAAGACCTCGAGCTTCGCGGTGTGCTACCTCGTTGAGGTTGACTGCGGGAATGTCTGGAGTCGTATGCGCTGGGAACCAGATCAATTGCCTGCCGTTCTTCTCTGCATTGGAGAACTTTGCTTCATTGACTCTGATGATATGCCATGCCTCAGGAGAGATCCTACCTTTTGCATAATTTCTAATGGCCGCTTGAGAATCGCTAATGATGTACTGAGCATTCGTGGAGACCAATGCTAGTGCAATGGCTACCTCCTCTGCGGTCTCGGAATGTTTCGTATTAACTGATACGCTTGTAAGGGGTTTTTGGGTGTGATCTACGATTACTGCTACATAGCTATTTCTGTCTGGGTATTCAGCCGCGTCTACGAAGGTTGCTCTGTCGTCTGACCCAAAGCTTCGGATAATTTTCTCTGCTCTACTCTTGCGTCTGCCATCGTTGTAACCTGGATGCATGTTCTTGGGTATATTTGGTACTAGGAGTTTGTCACGAATTTCTTTCGTTATCGTCATCTTTTCCCCGTATAGATTGTGATAATTCATTCCTAATTTGCTTAGTATATGCCGTCCCGTTTTGGTTAGTCGCTCTGCTTGAGATGTTTGTTGTGCTTCTATGAGTTTGTCCAGTGTGTTGTGAAGTCCTAACTTTAGCAAGAGATCCGCGCTCGTACTGATGGGAATCCCTAGCGCTAGTTTGTATGCTTTTTTTATCATGTTGTTAATTTTACGCTTTTCAGCTGCAAACCAATTGTGGAAGGCTGCTATGTATGTGATCTGACTGATTACGAATGATTGTATCAGCCGTATGATACTTTCTTCCTTCATACCTTGGTGCTTGTTAGTAATTCGTTTGATTAATCTCATGGTGTTTGTTACCTTTGTGTCTAACTTCATTACGGTTTCCCTATTTGTGCCTTTGTTCTCGATTACCCGACCCAGCACTTTGAGCTGGTTGACTATTGGGATATTCCGCCCGTTCTTGGTGTGTAGCTTGATTTCCTCATGAGACTTGTTTCTGTGGTATCCTCTGGGAGGCCTGCCTCTAAGTGTGGGGCGGTACAATAGAAGTTCAGATTTCTCTGCAGAGCATGTGAGGCCTGTTCCTATGAGGTGTTCCTCTACTGTGTTAATTGCAGTCTGGAGTCGTTGTTCTATTGATCCGTCGCTGCCATCACAGGTCCAGATAGTAATATCGTCCGCGTAGATTGTGTGATTCAGGGACTCTATGTGATTTAATTTTTCGGGGAGTCCCATCAAGACGAGATTAATCAGCATCGGCGAGATGACAGCGCCTTGCGGCGTGCCGCCCCCCCCCCCCCCTATGTCGATCTCGGGCGACTTGAGCCCTCCGACGGAGATGACTGCTTTCCTATCTGATAGGAAGCTCTTGATGTAGTTATACGTCCGTTGCCCTAGTCCTATTCGTTCGATGTTTTCCAATATGGTTGCGTGGTTGGCATTATCGAAAGCTTTTTTAAGATCAAGGCCCAAGATGGCCCTTGTCGAGCGCGTGTTATAATCGATTATCTGATGCTTAAGTTGGAGCATCACATCTTGTGTCGAAAGATTTTTGCGAAATCCTATCATTGTATCTGGGTATATCTTATTATCCTCTAAGAAGTTGTCTACTCTGTTTAAAATTACATGTTCCATTAATTTTCCGACGCAGGATGTTAGGGAGATTGGTCTGAGGTTGTCTATCTCAAGCTTCTTACCAGGTTTTGGAATAAGCGTTATCGTCGCTTTCTTCCATTGAGCTGGCACTTCTCCCTTTACCCAACACTCGTTTATGTATTCTGTTAGTTTGGCTATCGATTCATCATCCAGGTTCCTGAGAGTCTTGTTGGTTATACCGTCCGGGCCTGGGGCAGATTTGGTATTTAACTTTTGTAGGGCCGCGCGGATTTCTGCCTCCGTGAGTTCCTCATCTAATTTTGCGTTTGTATTCCCGTTGTAGGTAGGATAGATGCAAGGGGGTGCCTGTTTTAAGTATTTATGCTGTAATTCATTGAGAAATTCCTCTTCTGTACCCTCATATGCGTGTATTAACTTATTAATGGCTTGCATGTGATTTTTCTTCTTATTGTCATGGTCAAGCAGGAATCTGAGCATGTGCCAGGTTTTGCCGGTGCTTAATTGTCCGTCCATGGAATTACATATCTCGTCCTATTGTTGTTTGGTCAATTGCTTAGCATGTTCTTCCATTTTTTTGTTGAGGAGTGCTATGCGCTTTCTTAACTTTCTGTTATGCTTCTGACCGCTAAGTCTATTCGGAAGCGACTGCTTAGCTTCCCACATGTGGAGAAGTCTGCTGTCGCATTTATCCAAGTTAGATTCAGGTGGTGCTATTTTTGTGGCAGCTTTGACGTCATCACTGAGCTCCTTAGTCCATTGTTCTATGTCTGCGATTGATCGTTGTTGTGTCTTCTCTCGCGTTCTACGAAACAGTTCCTAGTCTACTAATTTGATCTGTCGTTCCTTGGGTCTATTCGGCCCTTCTCTGACGTGTAACTCCAATATGCGGTGGTCACTACCCAAATCTTCCAGTGTGTTGTGCCACGTCGCCTTTTCAATATTCTTGGTAAAGGTTAGGTCTGGGGTTGCGTCCCTGTTTAGCGCCATGCCTACTCTGGTTGGAGTGGCGGGGTCTGTGACGAGCGTGAGGCCTAATTCTTGCGAGTCGTTCCATAAGTCTCTTCCTTTTGCTCTGGTATATAAGTATCCCCACGTGGTGTGTGGGGCATTAAAGTCTCCTCCTATAACTACCGGATTTTCTCCAGCAAGTCTGAGTGTTTTCTGGAACAGGTTCTTGAATTTTTGTTTATGTAGCATGGGGTTACTAGAAATGTTGAGAATAAATAAGCTACTGTTAGGCCGCTCATCTCTCGAACAGGCAGAATGGACGGCGTAGGGCTGCATGATTGTTTTGTATATACTTTTGCAGTGCCGCGAGTTGCCCATGCGTTTTGTGAATGGGGAAGCGTCCACCCCCCAGCGCGTCGGGCAGCAACCGTTTCTGTTTTTGAGGGGTCGGACGGCCCGCGTGGTGTCGGGTGATGCGCCGAGGCGCGCGCCGCCGCGGGGGGCGCGGTGCAGAGGCGGAAAACGGATTCGGAGAAAATGCTTTTACGCGGGCTGTGTTGACATTCCGCCGATGGTCATAATAGGGCCACGCGGACAAACCTCGAGTGGGACGGTTGTATACGCGACGTTGTGGCGCCGGCTCTTGAGTCCCCTGCTAATTAGAGACGCAGCTGCTAGCAATGTTGACCACGTCTGGCGCGTACGGAGCGGGGGGTTCACGCCCCTACGCATTCGGGCGGCAGCCACGTGCATCTTGTTTTGAGCGCAGTGCAGTGCGAACATGCAGTGCGCGCCGTAGAGAGGGGCGCGGTGCGCATGCGGAGGCCGCGTTCGGAGAACGTCGTTTTAAGAGCACCCGAGTCCGGATGCCGCCAGCGGTCATTATTTTTCTACCAGGAACAACCTTGAGGGGGACTACGGTACGCGGTGTTGGGACACCAGCGCCCGAGCCCCCTTGCTGGCTAGAAACGCCGCTGAGGTGCGAGATGGCCTCAATAAATCGTGCATGCCTGGCGTGTTTGCCGAGGCCGTCACTGACCACGTGGAAATAGGAGGGGGAGAAGAAGATGTGGGAAGAGGGAAAACAGGGTGGTTTTCCAATAGATTCACTTTTGAGAGTAAGCCCATTCCTTTGGGTTGTGGCTTAAGAAACTGTCAACTCTCATTGGCAATTGCTTCCGTGGGATGGGCTAACGACCCTACCGCCCTTTTTCTTTGTCTCTTTCCCCTATAACAATCGAGACGAGGTGCTTGTTCCTCAGTCTAGGCTGTAATCACTAAACCTGATAGAACAGTAAGACTCCGTACGATGCAACGCTAGTCTGGGCCGTAACCACTTAGTGGTAGAACAGTGAGACTCGGTTGGTCGTATGTAGTGACAGTTGTCCTAGGCTCTAACTTAAGAGAGAGTAGAAGAGTAAGGCGCTGTTTACTTGTGTGTTTTGTATCAGTGTTCTTTTGCTAACTCTGTATTTGACTGTGTAAATATTTCCGTTACAATATATCTTCAAGTTTTGTTACCTCCAACCTGCCTCCTGCTTCATCAACGCCGATAAACACCTTGAAGACACTTTGGTCGACTTCAAGGAGAAAAGAACAAACAAAACTTAACTAGCTACGTCCTGTCTTTTTTTGTGGGATGCGTTCCAATAGAATATTGTCAATGTGCGTTATGCCTGTGTTGTGCTGCATGCAAGTTATGTTTCTTTTTACCAGCGTAGTTAATGCCCTGGTGTCCCCTTCGGCATAGCCAAAAGATCTGTATCCTGCTAGCTTTGCAATCCCGTGTGTTTCCTGCAGAATTATGACGTCCGGTGTATCCTTGTCTTTCAAATACTGCTGCAAAACTGACTTTTTGTTTTCGTAACTTCTACAATTCCACTGCCATATCCTGAACCCTTCTTTAGCGCGCCTTATTTCGGGTGCGACCATGGGAGGGAGACGGGAGGTTGGAGAGAAGCTGATCTTATATAATTATGTGGTTGTGAAGTGGGTAAGGATTGTGGTGCTTCTGACGCAACGGAGGGGAGTCCATTACCTGGTGACTGGTTTGCCTCTAGGATATCTAATCTACTCATAATTACTGCTATTGCCTTAGCCATTTGATTCATCATTTCGTCCCGTTTTTCATTGGACTTTTGTATTTCTGCTAGGCTCTTTTGAATATCGGCTAATGCTTTATCTACCACTGCGTTATCTTCTTTATCATTGATGGCTTGGGCCTTGCGTTTGAGTGGAGGGGGCTCATCCCCTTCGTCCATCTTATTGTCCGGGATTTCAAATGGCTCTTTCGTGCTCGCGTGTGGAGTGGGAGTTACCTGATTTATTTGGTTTTTTCCTTCCTTGAGAATTTTGATTTCATCGCTCATACGTGCTAGCAAAATCCTCAGCTGCGCGTTCTCGTGTTTTAGTTGCTTGATCTCGTTATTAATGGCAGTCTCCCCACCAGCCCCCGGGCGCACGCCATCGACCACGTCTGCCCAGCTCACCGTGTTAGTCTGGTTTGCTGAAGAGGATGGCTTAGTTCTGGACCTGGATCTGGATCGTGTCCCCGGTGTCCTGGAGCCGGACCGGGATAAGGATCTGGTGGTGGATGGAGACCTTGTTCTCGACCTGGAGCGTCGTTCCCTGGCGTTTAGGAGGCAAGGCGTTCCGCGAGTCTCTGCTCTGTCTTCTCTTGAGATAGCGTCCTCATGTTCTTCTTGTCGTTCTCGTTGCAGTCTGTGCCATTGTCTCTGTTTAACGATGAAGGGCTTTTTGAATTTGGCTTTGCACGTCTTGTCTGCGGTCGGATGGTCCTCGCCTCATAACTGACATTTAGGTTGGCACCTGTGGTCTTTATCTGGGTTTGATGTTCCACATCCCGCACAAATCTTGTTGTCAGGGTTGGGTCATACATCTCCTCTGTGTCCAAGTCTGTTACATTGGTGACAGATACCCACTTGTTTCCTGTACAGTGAGCAAGGATGGCAGGTAGCAGGGTAGCAGGTAGCAAGGGTAGCAAGAGTAGCGCTGCCCTGTATCGGACGTACGTGAGCACTTTGTGTCCTTCAAAGAGCACAATCACTGTGGTAGTATTACTGAGTCTCTTTGTTGCTATCGCCGTTGGGTTTTTACTCGTAACCACCGCTGCTGTGATGTCTCTTGGGCCCTCGTCGAGTGGGATTCCTCTGATGACGCCTTTGGCCGTCATGTCAGGCGCTGTCTCGTAAGCATTGCTCTCGTAAAACTTGTCTTGAATCTTGATACGTGCTACTTCCTGATATTTGTTTGCACGCTCTTGATCCGAGGTACTGACGATGAGAATATTTTGATAGTTGTTGGGGCAGACAATGTCCTCCTCCCTTTCGTCTCGAGGAATACCTGCCGCATCTTGTACCGCAGCTGTGAGGGGAACTATACCGTGCTCGGATAATTTGAGTCCTCCACGCGGTCTGATCACAATCTTGTAATCCCCTCTTGGCAAATGTGGCATTCTGCTTGCCTTGCGTATTTGCTCTAGCCTGCCTTTCCATGGGTTGTTGTTGCGCTTGCCGAGCCGCGTCGGCGACAAGGTGCTCTCGCGGCGTTGGGAGGTTCGCCGGTCTGATCTTCTGTGTCTGACCTCCTTCCATCCCTTGCTTGTATCCATTTCTTCCTGGGATATGCTGCGCCCCTCTACGGTGACTTCCATCATTGAGAAAATGATCGGCAATTGTTGAGGAAGCCGGCCCCGGCGCGTGGCCTCGCGGCTCTCTCGCCACGAGGTCCGGCCAAAATACTGTCGTAGAGGCTTGAAAAATGGGAATCCCACCTGGCTTTCGGTATCCACTTGTTCCTGGGAACGAGCTGAGTCCGCTGGCGTGCAATAGCGGGTGACTTTTTGGCGATTTGCACTAGAAGAACATTCGTGGAATACGGAGCCGACGTGATGTGCATCCGCTCCCTCCGGCTTCGTCTTCTTCTTCCGCCATTTTTCCTTCTTGGGATAAAGCGTCGTCTCAACCATGGTCTTTCAAGTGGTGGAGGCGCTTTAAGATCCCTTCGACCTCACTGTTCTTCAAGATCTCTCATGGAGCTACGCTCGGGACGCCGCTTAGGCCAAGAGGCCGCCATGTCGCAAGACCAGCCCGCAGCGTCCATAAGCTCGGTTCAAGTGCCAGCAACCCCCACTTCCAGCCCTGCAAACAACCGGTATCGCGATCCTGAAATATTCTCTGGCTTGCCTGGTGAGGACGTTGAAGACTGGCTCGACAACTACGATCGTGTCAGCGAGTACAACTGGAACGTAACATCGAAGTTAAAAAACTTACCATTTTACGTCTCCCAAGTAGCCGAGACATGGTTCCTGAATCACGAGAGGGACTTCCGTGATTGGTCGTCTTTCAAGGTGCAGCTACAGCGGATTTTGGCACACCCACGGTCCGTTCCGAAGTTGCGAAAAAGAGGCTGTCTGAGCGCGTCAAGCTTTATGGCGAATCGTATACCTCGTACATTGAGGACATCCTCGCGCTTTGCCGCCGTGTCGACAGTGTCATGCCAAAAACTGACCACGTGCGGCACCTTCTTAAGGTTATAGGGTCTGCCTTCAAACCACTCGCCGCTCAAAACCCTTCGACGGTGTCGGACGTCGTCTCGGTCTGTCAGCGCCTCACCGCCCTGCGATCAATCCGCTTGCAGCCGGACATTTCCGACAACCTCCTTGCAAACAGTATTGAGCTCCGCTCTATCATTCAAGCCATAATTCGCGAGGAATTGCAAACGCATGGCTCACCCCCCTTGCAGCAGTGCTCACATCCAACCTGCTTCTCCTGACTTGCGCTCCTGACCTGCTTCTCCTGACTTCTCCTGACATCATTAAGGAGGAATTGGCCTCCCTGCGGAACACCAACCATGCCAACGCTTCTCCTTGCTCACAACCGGCTTCTTAAGCCCAGGCTGCTGCAATGCAAGCCGCACCGTCTACAATCACACCGTCTGCGCCTGTTCACGATCACCTGGCCCCTTTAGTCGTCCGAGCTCCGAACCCGCCTTACTACTCTGCCTGGCGTTCGTCGAGGCCTATCTGCTATTACTGCGGCTTTCGAGGACATATCTCCCGCTTTTGCCGACGCCGCCAGCAAAATCAACGCCGTGGTTACGCAGCCTCTGAACGTGATAAGCCACCTCATCACGTCTACCGCACTTATGACGATAATCCTCCCGTTCGCCGATCTCCATCTCCGGCCGACTGCTCCAACACCGCCAACAAGGCACGTGTCTCGAGACGCTCTCCGTCGCTGCTCCGACGTTCCGTTTTCGCCACTTCGGCCTGTCTCCCAACTACATGTCCAGCGACCGGAAAACTAAACAGTGCAGGTTTTGGAGGGAAAACTGTATCTCCGCGAAGTGTTCCAAGTCCTCCTGAACGTCCTTCGAACATGTTATTGCTGTCTGTGGAGGGTGTGCGTTTGCTAGCTCTGATTGACACCGGAGCTACTATATTTGTTATGCGTGCGGACCTGGGCTCTCGTCTGCGGAAAGTGAAGACGCCTTATGTAGGATCATCCTTGATTGAGGCTAATGGAGCAAGCCCTCGGCCATCAGCCCAATGTACAGCACGCGTCTTCATTGATGGTATCCGTCATCACATTAGGTTCGCGATTTTATTCCTGTACGCTCATGAACTAATTTTGGGTTGGGACTTCCTCTCATCAGCATCCGCTTTAATTTCTTGCCGTCAACGTGTAGTCCATATGACCGAGATAGTTCATTGCAGCGGGAGTGCCGATGAGTCACAACTGCATTTTCCCGTTGCTGCCGATTCTGTACTGCCTCCCGGCCACGAGAAAATCATAACTCTCTATTCTATGGACGTCACCAATGCGACGTGTTCATCACTCCTTACGGCCGCTGTCTTTCCCGTGGGACCGTCTTCGCTTCCCACCTGGTGCGATTCAAAGAAAGCTCTGCATCAATCATCGCTTTAAACACGACCACTGAGCCAATCCTCCTACCTCAAGGCTCTGCAGTGACCTGTTATGTGCACACCAAACCAGTCTCCCTGCTCCCTCTTGCCGGCTCGCAAGCTTTTCCTCAACAGGGTAAATCTGCTTCATCTGCCCTTGCTTCCCTGATATATGTCCTGACATTACCCTGACCCTGCTGACCTGCTGCTCAGAGTGAAGCATTGCTACAATTGCTCACGAAGCATCAGGCCCCATTTGATACGAATGCTTCGTCAGTCGGACAGGCCTCCGTTGCGTCCCATCGTATCGACACCGATGGCCAGACAACTGTACGCATTTCGCCCCTCCCGAGTCTCTTTGACCAAACGCAGAATCATCGAGGAGAACGTCGCCGATATGCTGAAAAGAAACGTCATACGTCCCTCCACCAGTTCTTGGTCATCACACATCATTTTAGTGCAGAAGAAGGATGGATCAGTACCATTTTGTGTTGACTACTTGTCCTACGTCGACAGCCTTCTGAACACGACCGAGCAGGGTAGAAATAAGGCTCACACGAACAGTCGCAATGCCTCCCACTCGATCTCACCCAACCATGAAGCTGCCTGTGAAGCTGAACAGCCTCTAATGGCGACACCTAAAACCACAACAAAGAGCCCGCAAAATACTCTGCGCATTTGGCAATGGAACTGTCGATCCTTCCGTCCGCGGTACGCAAACCTACAAGAACTCGTCAAACTAAACCACCCTGATGTGATTGCCCCACAGGAAACCAATACCCACAACGTCCGACTTCAAAGATACACCACTCATGCACAAACTCAATGCACAGCCATCCTTACCAAGAAAACTCTCCCAACGCAGGAACACGAAATAGAAGGCATCCCCATCGAGCACACCCTAGTGCAGATCATACCAGACAGGAAAACGCAGCAAAGCCTCTTTATCGCCAGCATATACAGCCCTCCTCGTGATCAACTTGCGGAATTCGACCACTTTGTCCATGAACTCGGGAAACGCACAAAATGCCATCAAGTTGTCATAATGGGAGACTTGAACGCCCCACATACAGCATGGGCTTATCCAAACACCACCAAGAAGGGAGCACGACTGCACGACACTGCTCAACAACACAGGCTGACTCTCTGGAACGACCCATTGCAGGCCACGAAAGTCGGGAACAGTGTCTCCAGGGACACAAACCTGGACCTTACGTTCACAGCGAACATCCACTGGGCCGAGTGAAGTGGTCTCTCAGAGACGCTCGGAAGCGACCACCACATTATCCAACTTGACATCGCGCATAACTGGAAGCCATCCAAGACTGGAGTTGTTCGACTAACAGACTGGAAGTCCTTCAGAGACAACCTCAGCGGCAACACAACAATCGACGACATTGACTATTGGCTCAAGGGCCTTCTCATCACCGCAGAAAACCACACCATGAGCATCCAGCTAAGCATCAACACCCCCGCAGTCGACCCGCATCTCTTTCCTCTCTGGGAGGCCAAAAGAAGCCTCTTGAAGAGGTTGACGAGACAAAAGCTCAATAGAAAACTTAAGCAACGAATCTCCCTTCTCACCATACAGGCCAAAGTTTACGCGGAGCAGGTGAAATTGGCACACCTTTTGTGACAGCCTACAAGGGACACTCAGCACCAAGAAAACCTGGCATCTCCTACGCGCTCTCTTAGCAAGCGATCGCACCAAAACGCAACAGAGGCAAGATCTGCGCAGACTGATCCACAATCGTGCTGGATCGGAGCATGATCTCCTTCGTGAGCTTCAGCAAAAACTTAGCAGCACCAAGCCCACTTCATCAGCGAGCGGAAAGACGTACGACGGTGCACCAAACCCAGATCTCGATCGACCCTTCACCCAGGCAGAGCTCCACGCAGCCTTAGCCAAACTCAATAGAAGCACGCGTCCCGGCCAGGACAGAATAACTAATAAGCTCCTACGCAACCTCCTGCAATCTGTCACTACAGCACTACTACAGTACTACAACGACTGCTGGGAAGAGGGGGACCTACCAGCAGCCTGGAAGCATTCGGAGGTCACCATGATCCCCAAACCCAACAAACCCCTTCGCGGCGAAAACTTCCGTCCCATTTCCTTCATATTTTGCTTGGGCAAACTCCTCGAGCACATGGTGCATGACCGGTTAACAACATACCTCGACGACAACGGACACTTGCCGTACACCATGTTCGGATTCCGACAGCATCTGTCCACGCAGGACGTACTCCTGCTCCTCAAAGAAGACTCCCTGGATTACCTCGATAACAGACGCAAATCATCAATCCTGGCAATCGACGTAAAGGGCGCATTCGACAACGTGAGCCACGAAGCCATTCTCCGCAACCTCGAAGATACAGGCTGCGGAGCCCGGATCTATAAGTACATCAGCAGCTTTTTGACATACCGAACAGCAATAATAGGCGTCTGCCACCTCCGCAACGATAAATTTCGGCTACCCAACAAAGGAACCCCACAATGATCAGTTATTTCACCCCTCCTTTTCAATATCGCAATGATCAAGCTACCGAAACAACTGAACGCCATGGCAAACCTATGCCATGCCCTTTACGCCGACGACGTCACGCTCTGGACCAAAGCACCTACTACTGGACAACAAGAACACAATCTACAAGAAGCCATCGATACTATCGAAAGATACCTCCGAGACTTCGGTCTCCAATGCGCACCTGAAAAGTCGGAGCCTCTCGTCCTGAGAGCACGGACACGAGGAAGACCACCTAACTATATCGAACCCGATCCTAGCGTCTCGCTCAACGGAACCAAGATCTTATAGTAGACTCTCTTCGCGCACTTGGACTTCACATCCACAAGGACAGATCAGGGGCGGCCACTCTCCCGCGTCTCCAACGCACACTGTCACAAGTTACGCGCCTCGTCAAGAGGATCACAAACCAAAGAAGCGGACTCAAGAAGCACGACACACTAAGCATAATTCAAGCTCTCTTAACTAGCCGCATCACCTACTGAACTCCCTACTTGACGCTCAAGCCGGCAGAAATCAAGAAACTCAATGTTGTCATTCGAAAAGCAATCAAAGTAGCTTTGACCCTCCCACCCATGGCATCAACGGAGAAACTCCTCAAGCGCGGCGTCCACAATACGTGGGATGAGCTTTTCGAGGCTCATGAGATCAGCCAACTAGAGCGGCTCAAGTACACACCCACCGGACGTGCAGTTTTGCGCTACCTCAACTACAGTGAAAGCTTCATTGCAGACACAGACCCGAAAGCAAGAATCCCACCTGCAGTCCGGGACTGAATCAGCGTTGCAAGTATACTGCGCAGTATGCATCCAACTTATCATAAGGAGCGTCGGCAAAGCAAAATCCACGCACTCAGCAAGAAATACGGGAGAAACCCTGATACGAGGTACACCGATGCTGCCCGGTATATTAAACGAAACGCCTTTGCCCTAAGCGTCACGGATCACCACGGCAAAGAACTTGCAGCTGTCACCAGCTGAGCAAGAGCCCCTGAGACTGCAGAGGAAACGGCAATCGCTCTGGCAATAATAACTTGCCCTGAAGTAGCAGTAATACTAACAGACTCCCAAGCAGCAGCTCGCAATTATCAAGAAGGACGCGTATCAGAAACCACGCTCAAAATACTAAGAAATCACATCGCACGTGCCCCGCTCCCTGACACCCACATCAACTGGGTTCCAGGGCATCAGGGCATGACAGGAAATGAGGCGGCACACGCCGCTGCCCGCGAGCATACCAGCCGGGCTTTCCTGCCATCCCACAACAGGCCAGCCATCAATGTTGATGACATCTCCCTAAAGTACTCGGAGCTTCTGCAACACCACCGACTCAGCAGAAGAACGTACGCTTCACCACACAAGAATCGGAGCAAAGAGGAAGAAGTCATCCTGCTCCGCCTACAGACCAACACAGTGGCGTAGCCAGAAATTTCGTTCGGGGGGGGGGGGGGCTCATTTTGTCACTCGGCCTGCTCCTTATAGACTTAGCCGAGGGTTGAAATACAATAAACATTAATAATAACTGCGTTGCCATTGCCAAAGATGCTGTAAACGAATTCTTGAAGACTACGCACTGTCAAGACAAGTAAAATATGTACTGTTTGAACCGCACCGATGGCACCGGCTGTTGGAATCTCAGCGCGGCCACCAGCTGTTGTAACCTCAGTGCTGACGCCCGTTATTGCAACTGGGCCGCAAGCCCCAAGGGTAGCGTTGGCCTGGCGGCCTGGGGCACACTGGAAGCATCCGAAGGTCCCAGCAAAGCATGAGGTGACTGCTAACAGAACAACTTGTTTATTCTAGCATCGCAAAGAGCGGGCGGTCAGGTCGACCGAAGTAGAGAGACGGGAGAGCACGTTACTCAACAGAAGAAATCGGAGCCTCTCTCCTGGCGTCCGGGGGCAGCTGCTCTTATACTCTCGGAGTTGAGAGCAAGAGGGAAGGTCATGGGACGACACCACGTGACAGCGGCGACGGACGGACTGATAGACACGTTGGGACAAGGAGGTGACGCATCAGCCGGGCCGGCGCCGGACAGACCTCCTCGCTTCACACTGGGGGAGCTCCTCTCCCCGGCTGCCGCGCTTTGACAAGCGTGGGCACACACACACACGCGCACACACAAAGACACGTGGCACTGAACATGCCGGGACGCGCTCGGCGGGGCGCGCTCGCGGCCGCTCCGAACGGGCCAAAATGTCCGCCGCTTGGAACGAAGCTCCGGCGTACGTTGCATCCGCGCTGGCTTTACCGCGCGTCGTAGGCGAAACGTAACAGTACTTTTTCATAAAAGAATATACTCCTAGTTCTCAAAATTGTGCCCGAAATAACTCATATCAATGCTTCCATGTTTTCTGTATAATTAATAAGTAAAGTAAATGTCACGCGAACTTTACAACTATATCAGCTTGAAACAAGCAAAGCAGTGCATGCCTCTGAGATGAAAAATGTAAAGGTTATGACATGTACAAGTTGATAACAAATATTTCAATGAAAATTTGTTTGCCTTGGCCTGTCTCTCATTTGCATCTCTCTCTCTCTCTCTCTGTGTCCTTCAATAACCTTGTTTACATTTTTGTACATATGCAACGACCAGGGAAAAATCTAAATGAGGCTGTTCTTTATTAGAATGTATTGCGCAGGAGCAGCTGTCACCGGTCGTGGATTGCGAGTAATTGCTCCAAAATTATAGTCGAAACAGAGTGCACATATAAAAAGCAGGAGTTCTGTAAGATATACGAGGGCGAGTCAAATCAAAGTGAACTAATGCGAACACAATACCAACGGGGTACATTATTTAAAATTGTCTCCATGAGCATTTAGACATTTGTCCCAGTGACTAACCAGTCGCGTAATTCCCGTCTGATAAAACTCCTTGGGTTGCTGCTTCGAAAATCTGTAACTGGCTCTTAGTCATCGTCCGACACGAATCAGGTTTCCTTGAGCAGT
The DNA here is from genome assembly GCF_038994185.2 of Dermacentor albipictus. Lineage (NCBI taxonomy): Eukaryota > Metazoa > Arthropoda > Arachnida > Ixodida > Ixodidae > Dermacentor > Dermacentor albipictus. The sequence goes on along the minus strand of NC_091822.1, from coordinate 1,574,231 downwards.
TTTTTCAAATGCTTCCAAATGTGGAAGTCGCAAGGCGACAGGTCTGGGCTGTATGGCGGATGTTGCAGCGTTTCCCACTTGAATTTTGCCAGTTTTGTAACAACCCCATCAGCGACGTGGGGTCGGGAAATGTCGGGAAGCAAGACGATCCCATTGCTAAATTTTCCACGTCGTTTGTTCTTGATTTTGACACGCAACCGATAAGACGTTTCAGAATATCGGAAACAATTGATAGTCTCTCCAGGTTTAGCAAATTCGATCAATAATGGCCCCTGACAATCGAAAAAAGAAGTCAACAACTTTCCGGCAGAAATGAAGGCCTTTGCTTTCCTTAGAAGGGGTGAATTGAAATGTTTCCAGTGTAAGCTTTGCCGTAGTACTTTAGGCTAGTAGTAGCGGCACCATGATTTGTCCCCGGTCACATTTGCAGACAAAAGGTCGTCACCCTCATCGTCATACCAGATTAGATGGGTCAATGCAGCGCTTAACTTTTCCGTCTTCTGGCGATGGTTCAAAATCTTGGCCATCCATTGCGTACACAAGAGCCAATAACGGAGATGTTCATGAATTATGGTGTGACCCGAACCGTGTCTGATGTTCACACGCCCTGCCAATTCATCGAAGCTTGCCCTCCGTTCTTGTCTAATCAACCTTTGCCGGGGGTGATTGCGGTGGCTTTGGCCCAGCCATGGATCGTCTTTGCAGCCTTCACGTCCTTCTTTGAACTGTTTGCCCCAACGCTTCACAGTGGCCATTGAAGTGCAATGTACAACGCACACGCCAGCCATACGGCGACTAATTTCTTTTTAGGAAACATCGTCATCTGTCAAAAACGCCACCACACCATGCTGTTCAACTTTTGGAGTGTCCATTAGGTCACGCTACTATGTTCAACCCAGGGTATGGGAGCATTAAATAACATTTATCCTTACCCCTGTATGTCACTTTTGTAAATGAGATGCCTATGTGCTATCCGCATGCCGCGCAAATAATGAACCGAACCATTATTGCGCGGGGCGGGTCGGCTTACTTTCAGTTAACTCACCCCCATACATTAGAAATGCGAAGATACAACGGAATATACAAAAGTGAAGATACAGTTTAATAAAGGGCGAAATAGTGTCACTGGAAACGAAGTTCACTGCGCATATGCACAAAACCTCGCAACAAGATATTTAAATATATGTATAAGTCTCCAATAAATCTACGCATCTAAGAAAAAGTCACGATATATGGTGCGTCCAACACGGCAAAAAAAAAAATATATGTTGTGCAACCACAGATTCAAAGATCACAGCCCCCCTCCCCTCCCTCCACTGCCCTGATGTATCGCGCGCGACGGAAGGCGGCGCCCTTCCTCCCTGCTTTTCCCCCTTTTCTCCCTTGGTGACTGAGTCACCATCATCTGCTCACCCATGCCGCCCCCCCCCCCTACGCTTTCACTCGCACATACAGCATGCGGCGCGCGGTCACGATATTATCGCCCTTGGACTTTATACGGAACAAGAGGGCGACGGCGACGGCAGGAATGCGACTGGAGTCTCCATATAGCTGCTACCGCAATAATATAATAAGAGTTTCGGGCAACTGGAGCGTCCACTGGCTCATTACTTTTTGCAAAAGAAGCAACAAAATCTAACTTTCACCATGCGACCATTCGCTGCGCTGCAACAATGTCTTTTCTTTTGTGGGGTGGGGGCGCCAAAATAAAATAACGCAACGGAAAGCACCTTGGCTACAATGGAATGCCTACTTTGGGCAGCTAGTGTGGCTACCGAAGGAATATCAAAGAAAACGTGAGACGCTTGGTCCACCGAGAACCACGCGCATACTGATCGGTATCCTACACCGGTGAGACAAAATTTTACGGAGAGGTTGCGCTCAAGCGAATGCGTTGCAATCCGTCAAGTCCCCGCAGTGCTGGCGACGAGCGACAATGCATTGTTTATTTTTCTCGTCTGCTAGCCAGAAAGCGTCCAAAACTCTGCCAGCCGAAAATCCAGTTGGCCAGAAAAAAACGAACGCGCCGTCGAAGTATGGTGTCTAGATAGGTCTAGACACCCTAGTCGAAGTGCGCCTCGCGGTGGTCCAAGCAGCACGAGAAAAAACGCATGCGCTCTAGCTAGATCCGCAGCCCGCGGGTAGCGAGAACAAAAAAAAAAGAGGAGAAAAAGAGGCTTAATGTGTCCTCGCGATTATTATTATTATTTATTCCGTACTGCCAGCCTGCTTTAGAGGCCCTTGGCAGGAGTGGGATATACATATAGGCTTTAAGAGTCAATAACATGGGAAACACAAGAAAGAAAAAAATAGAGAAAGAAAAAAAGGTGGAAACAAGCAAAGCGTCATCTTGGTACAATGCAAAAGAAAGAAACAACAATAAAAAGGAAGGAAGATATCAAAGAATTCTGCAATACAGCACATATTTACACAATGGCTTATACACACACACACAAAGAAATTAACGGTGCCCTTAACATGATATGATCTATGTCACATAGTGTATGGATTAGGATAGAAATCGGGGGAAACGTTTCGGTTCATAGATTAATGAGTTCGTGCATGAAGGACGATATGGTGGAGCTTTGAAGAACGTTTTCAGGCAGGGCGTTCCAGTCATGGATGGTTCGGGGGAAAAAGGACTGCTTAAATAATGTGGTATGGTGCGAATACTCGTCTAACCTGAATGAATGTGATGAACGCGTTGGGCGCCGGCTACAAGGGGTAATGTACAATTTTTTATTTAGTTTTACATGTTCCCGATGAATTAAATATAACATTTTGAGCCTGTCTCGATACCGTCTTGCCTCTAGGGTTTCCAGGTTCGCCTGCTGTAAAAGAGCGCTAGCTGATGTATGACGGCGGTAGGAATTAAAAATAAACCTGACTGATTTCCGCTGTATCATTTCAATCATATTGATGCTTGCTTGGGTGTAAGGATCCCAGACAGGGGTAGCGTACTCTAACAATGGTCTGATGAAAGTCTTGTATGCTAATAATTTTATATTACATGTAGATTTAGCCAAGGTCCTCCTCAGGTATCCGAGCTTATTCATGGCTTTCTTTTTAATGTGAGCTACATGACTATTCCACCTAAGGTCCGACGTAATTACTAAACCTAGGTATTTATATTCTGTAACAGAGGATAAGTTATGGCCATTAATGCTGTACACAAAGGGTAATGGCTTCTTTTTGCGTGTAATGATCATTGATACTGTTTTTGTTAGAGTGTTTAGAGTGTTTTTTGTTAACTGTTTTTGTTAGATTTCCCACACGGCTTCCGTCGTGGGAAATCCACTGTAACACAACTATTAAAAACAGTGCATGAAATCGCGGCAGCACTAGACGGCCAAGGCCACATTGACATGGTATTCTTAGATTTTGAGAAAGCATTCGACCGTGTGTCCCACCAGAAGTTGTTATCAAAGTTAAAACCTATTCTCAAAAACGAGCAACTACTTCACTGGATTGAGGCGTATCTTACGGGCAGGCGACAGACAGTCGTTGTTGATGATGCGAAATCAGACTTATCCGATGTACAATCTGGAATCCCACAGGGATCAGTCTTGGGCCCTCTGTTCTTTCTAGTTTTTATCAATGATATAGTGAATAATATACCAGTTAAAATTCGACTGTTTGCAGATGACTGCGTACTTTATCATGAAATTCACAGCGAGGCAGATCAGACGATCCTAAATTCATCTTTATCAGCAATAGCGACTTGGTGCTTAGAGTGGCAAATGAACATTAACCTAACATTGTTTGAGTGGGCACGTCAGCGGCTCCCCAACAAGCATGAACCCGTTTCTGTATTTTGTGCAGATTGCACTTCTCGGCTCGGCTGGACTGACCGGCGCACCTACAGTAACGGGAAAGGGCACCACCCGATCGGCAGACACTACTGGAAGCGCCTGCGCAGATGGGCTTCTTTGTTACCTCGGCGGCAGCAGTGACCAGGAGCATCCGCCCCCCAGTTCGACGTCATCGGAGCCGAGGACTATAAGAAGAGGGATGCACGACAGCTTCTTCAGTGGGCACGTCAGCGGCTCCCCAACAAGCATGAACCCGTTTCTGTATTTTGTGCAGATTGCACTTCTCGGCTCGGCTGGACTGACCGGCGCACCTACAGTAACGGAAAAGGGCACCACCCGATCGGCAGACACTACTGGAAGCGCCTGCGCAGATGGGCTTCTTTGTTACCTCAGCGGCAGCAGTGACCAGGAGCATCCGCCCCCCAGTTCGACGTCATCGGAGCCGAGGACTATAAGAAGAGGGATGCACGACAGCTTCTTCAGTGGGCACGTCAGCGGCTCCCCAACAAGCATGAACCCGTTTCTGTATTTTGTGCAGGTTAGTAAGAGCTACTCGACTATCAAAACTAGCAACCGTTGTTTCATCCAGCTGACGTGCCCCACTTGTTTAAACGGGTTATGTTCTCTTGTGCAAGACGTTGCATTTTCATTGCTCATGCTTTGCGGTGACATAGAATCGAACCCCGAGCCGAGCACAGAGGAGCTATTGCGTCAAATACTTGATGGTCAAAAAACCATGCAAGCAAGACTTGACACTATCGAATCCAAGGTCGAACATTCCACAGTAACATTTACAGAACTTACGGCCAAGATTTCTAGTCTTGAGACAACCATAAATACCTTGCAAAGTAAATTGATCGACCTCGAGGACAGGAGCAGGCGCAATAATCTTCTCGTGTTCGGTTTACCGGAACGTCCTGATGGAATGTTTCAATCGCTAACAAATTCTGTGGTTTCCGAAATATTTGAGAATATGCTCGGTGTAAAGGTGTAAACAGTCGAAAGAATTCACCGAATCGGACAAAAGAAGCGAAACAAAAATAGGCCAGTTGTGCTCAAACTCATTGGGCACCGTGAAAAGATTAAAGTGCTCAGAAACTGCTCTAAGCTAAAAGGAAAAGAAATCTCGATTGCAGAAGACTTTTCTGCAGAAACTAGGCAAATAAGAAGGCATCTATGGGAAAGCACGGCAAATATCAGAAAGGGCGGCGAAAAAGTGAGGCTTGTGCATGACAAAATCGTTATAAACGGAGAAATGTATACGTGGGACGCTACTGAAATGAAAAGAATTCCTGTTTTAGCACCCACCAAAAAACCTAGGAAGAAACAGTGAACTTCTTCGGGCACTCAAAAAAGCTTCCGATGCCTTAATTTAAACGCAAGCAGCATTGTAAATAATCTTTCCGACTTGCATAGCATTGCAGTGGCGCATGAGCCACATGTAATGATAATAACTGAAACTTGGTTGCACTCTGGCATCCTGGACTTCGAGATAACACCACCAGGGTACAAAATATACAGGAAAGATCGAGATTCCCGCGGAGGCGGAGTCGCTTTGTTGTTTCAAGACTGTTTGCAAGTACAAAGGTTACCTGATATTGCCGGCACTGAATGCGTCATCGCGAAAGTGTTTTTGGATGATTTCCATCTTATAATTGGTGGTTTTTACCGCCCACCACATTGTGACGCATTCTTCGACGCTCTGAATGAATTTTTGTGTACAACTGGCATACAGGGCAAGAATGTTTTGCTTGCTGGTGATTTCAACGTCCCGTCAGTGGACTGGTCAACTGATTTCCCTGATGCCCTTTGCGCGGCAGCTGAGCCTTTCACTGACATTGTTATTTTTCATGCTAAAGGTCCAAATAGAAAAATAAATAAGAACTTGGTTACCTTTGCTGGCTTTAGTGTCTTAACAGGGAGGATTTGACGCAGGGGAAAAAGATGTTGATATTCCTTTCTGTGACATGACGGCACAAATGTCCTCTCATCGGACCCTGCTGCATGCTTTGTGAACTTGTGTGACAGCGTGTTGATCTGGCGTGTCTTTTTGTATGGTCCGATGTACGACTTTAGAAAAGTCAATGCAGCTTTGGCGTAAAATGTATACAACAGCATTAGAGCCACAAGGTTCCGGAATTGAAAATCTAAAGCACGACTTTGGAAATGTCAGTGCACCTTTTGCATCAAAAGATTATGAGAACTTTATACCCATAAAGTTTCGGAATTGAAATTCAAGTACTCCGTAGATTCCGCAGCCCCGCGAGATGCTGCGACGAGCATGCTCGCCATCAAACACCCCCTTGAAACTTTGTGTTCAGTGGGGCTCCTTGCGTTACGGTATGCGAGACCCGATGCATGGGCGATGGCGCGAAATCCATCCCGCTTTCGCCATGTTCGCGCTAAAATGTCTTTTCGAGCGTGAAAAGGACATTCTAGACCAAATCTAGCATGATTTCCGGCGCCGGGAGTTGTTTTGGTTGGCGGCGCATGACACCACAAAAACATTTAGCCCCATAAGCCCCCCCCCCCCTGGCTACGCCCCTGACCAACACCTACGTACACGGGATAATCATGCACAGTCTGTATCCTATGCAGTACTCGAACACATGCCCCCATTGCGACGTTCCAGACACCCTCCAACACATGGTCCAGGATTGCCCACTGCGTGACACATCCGCAGACCCTACTTCACAAGCTCCACAAGACGACTCCAAAGAAAGCAGCCCCATAGAAGCACAAAAAGAGCGCCCCAAGTCACCGCAGATCCATACAACTGAAACGTGGGAGGCCAAGCTTTCCTCTGACCTGGACGACTAACGCAGTCTCGTCGCCCTGGCCAAGGAGGCAGCCCAAGCCAGAGGGTTCTTGGAATAAGGATTCCTCCAACCTAGGGTGAACCGAGTTCTGACTCAGTTTACTGTTTCCGAAAATAAAAGTTTAGTTCTCTCTCTCTCTCTTTAATCCTATGGATGTCCGAAGGATATTTTCACCTGGATGTCCCATATCGGCCATATGTGGGACCAATACACGCAATGCAAGACGTACTACGAGATCATATTGCAGAATGTTGTCTCTTCCATGGCCGCCTTTGGCGCACGCTCTTCCGAAAAGACGTATCAGCCAGCAACGTGAAGCTGCTACCCTCAGTATCAAACTTCCAATGCAGAGGATAAATGGAGAAGTTGCAATGAACGACGGAAATTGCACAAGCATATCGGGAGGAAACGTCACAAAGCGACAGGCAGAGCGCCGGAACAACTGCGCGTAACCATCTACACTCTAAGAACAGTTTGGAGTGCCCCTTCTGCCACACAAAGATCATCGCCATCTGCCTTGATGCGTTTCCTTTCTTTAACGCTGCGAGCCCGGTACTTTCCAGTAACGAATGGCACGCGCGTTATCAGCATGATAGCATTGCCGACAGGAAATGCTATCATGCTGATAACGTGCATGCCGTTCGTTACTAGAAAGTACCGGGCTCGCAGTGTTAAAGAAAGGAAACGCATCAAGGCAGATGACGATTATCGTTGTGTGGCAGAAGGGGCACTCCAAAGGGTGTAAACTGTTCTTAGAGTGTACCACAAGGTGTAACCGAATCAATCGTGTCCTACGCTCTCCGAACATGTCACCTGGAACTGACAAATTGTCGCTCTGGATCTTATGAGCACAATACACAACCACCCCGTTCAGAGAAAGCGCGCGAACTGTGGATGTGAGAGCGCGGAGCGCCTCAATCCAGCAATCTTAAGGCATTCCGAGCTTCAAGAGACGGGCGAAGAGATCCAATAAGACGGCGGCGTTAAGTCATGTGACCGAAAATGCGCAAATGAGCGCAAAGCGTGCGCGTGCATGAAACAGACAGTGGCGATTCGAGTGGGTAAAGGCAGTCACTGCTCTGTTCTACGGCAGGGGTTGCAGCCGTTGCAATAAGACACGGAGGAAGGAAACTAAGGAGAGGCCCTGATGTCACTCTTTGGGAAGCAAAAGTGAAGCCGTAAATGGGGGTTCCTCATGGCGATGCTCCGCCTTTTGTGCCACCCTCCTCTCTTGTTTACATCTTTCGCGAAACCACGCCGCGCTGCGCGTGGTTCCGCGCACGCTCGCGCAACATCCGGCAGAGCATGGTGCAGGTAACACAGCGCAACAAGACACGGTGACTAACGCAAACCCGCCCACACAGCGCCTTTGCCACGGCACGAAACCTACCAGTGCAACAAGTGTGAGCGCTCAAAATCAGAACAACGCCGCCATTGCGGCCCAAAAGGCGTGGCCATACAACAACAAAAAAATTAAAAAGCAGCAAAAAAATGAGAACCTACTACGTCATTTCCGCCACACTTTTCTCCTAGCACGCGGAGGGGGTAGGGCCTCTCCTTAGTTTCCTTCCTCCGTGGAATAAGACGAGAGAGAGGTTCATTTGAGGGATCGCCAGCCGCTTGTGCGCAGGCGCGAGTAAGAGCGGGCGTAAGGAGAGAAGCTCTGGGGGCTTTTGCTCTCTGCCTAGGCACTACGGAGTAAAACCCCTCAATTTTTCAAAAGTAGCGCCATTCTTAGATCTTTCCGCCACCCCGCTCACCCTGGTGCTTCCTCTTCCACACCTCCTGTCTTCCCAGCCTCCTCCGCTCCCCCATTGGCCAATTTGTGTCCCGTGGAAGCAGGCGCCGCGCTTTTGTATATTTTTTTTCTTTCCAGCGCGCTCCGACCTCCATTGTTGGGCCTGCGCCACGAAAGTACGGCAGGCGGACTGACGGAATGCGTTAGCGTAATAGAATGTGTTGGGGCCGAGAACTTAATTGACCTGCCGTGCTGCTGCGCCTTCAGTTGCCGCAACAGACACGGCGAGGGCAAAAAGCTTTTTGCTTTGACATCCGGCGGGCGCAACGCACAAAGAAAAGTGTGGATTAACAGGATCGGGCGGGTTGACTTTGAGGAAGTGGAAAAGAACGCACGGCTTCGTGAAGTAAGTGCCACGGCTCCACACAACCTCTTCTTTTTAGCCTAGTTGACACCTTCCGTTTCGAAAAAGTGTATGTGTTCATGCTCTGCGTGGTTTTTAGCGCGTTGAAGTTGACTTTTTTTTCGAATGTGCTCTCTTTGTTTCACGTAAGAGTGTAATGATTGTGGGAGATATAAACATCAACTTGCTGGATGTTAATTCTAGCATGTATACAGCCTGCGCTGACTGCTTCAGTAGCTACGACCTTGAATCCCTCATTACATCGCCTACAAGATGCGTTGGTGAGGGTTCTCATTCACTATTTGATCATGTGTTAACAAACCTAGACGTGCCCATTTCGGCGGTCGTTGTCAACACTGACCTCACTGATCACTTCCCGGTTTTTGCAATCTTCGAAACACGTTTGGCCAACATTGCCACCTCTTACATCGCCACACTACTCGACACAGATAAATTAATTTCTACCATCAGCTCCAGTGACTGCTCAGATCTCAATTTTATTGAAGACCCTATAGAAACTCTTAATTTCTTCTGCAATTTATTCACTAAAGCTTTCAGTACTCGCTCTCGAACTGTGCCCTGTAAAAATTGATTTAAACGCCCCAATAATCCTTGGATGTCAGATGGTCTGCTGAAGAGTTTGCGCAAAAAAGATAATTTGTATAAGAAGACTAAAAGACAACCATTTAACTGTTCTCTGAGAAATCGGTACAAAATATACTGCAACGTTCTTAACAGGACTCTCAGAGAAGCCAAAAGACTTTACTATGAAACAGCATTCTTGCAGAATAAAAACAACCCTAAAAACAATGGCAGTTGCTGAATGACTTCTTCAACAATGAGCCGCCTAAGTTTATCTCTAAAATTGTACGCGACAATCTTACTTTTTGTCAGCCTCCTCAGATAGCAAACGCTTTTTCTGATCATTTCACATTGCCCGAGGTAAACAAACTAACAACTTTTCATCCTAAAATAGAACGCCTGAGCCATTCATTTTTCCTTCATCCTGTCACGCCGCATGAAGTGCTTTCTATTATGCGTAATCTTCGTAACACAAGTCCAGGATTAGATGGTATTGCAGTGCGCCACCTAAAGCTAGTTGCTGATGCCATATGTGAACCCCTGAGCGTAGTAATTAACCTCATCTTTAAATCTGGTGTATTTCCGCCATTGCTAAAGCGTGCAAAGGTTATCCCAGTTTTTAAAAAAGGTAATAAAAAATTATTTTCAAATTACCGTCCAGTTTCGATTCTTTCTTCCCTAAGCAAAATAATTGACAAATTTGTTTTGATCAGATTAAGCAAGTATCTGGAAAAATTCCATATAACTAAATCCTGCCAGTTCGTTTTTCGGTCTGCAAGCTCCACCAACTTAGCTCTACTTTGCTTAACTGATTTTATTAAGAATAGTCTTGACAATAATGAATTCGTTGGTTCAGTTTTCTTAGACCTTACTAAGGCATTTGATACTATTAATCCCATGATTTTATTTAGTACACTGGAAGCATATGGAATAACTGGTCCTGCCCTGGCCTTCTTAAAAAGTTATTTGTCTGATAGGGAATTTATTGTTTATGCGTGTGAAACTTTTTCCAGTTCTAAAAAAATTTAACCAAGGGGTACCACAAGGCTCAATATTGGGGCCTTTGCATTTTTCTCTTTACATTAATGATATGCCAGACGTCACTGACTTAAGTCATTACGTTCTATATGCTGACGATACAACTATATCTATAGCTGATAAGTGTATCTCTTCTCTTGTAATCAAACTAAATAAAACTCTTGACCACCTAATGAATTGGTGTAGTGACAACGATCAAGTCATTAATCCATCTAAAACGAAATGTTTAGTATTCCATTCGCACCAAAAATTACTAATTATTCCTCCTTAGTTAACCTTAGGCAATCATTCTATTCCCATTAGCGACTCCGTTTCATTTCTGGGCGTTATCTTAGACAGCCATCTGAAGTTTCACCTGCACATCAGTCAAGCTGAAGTGCGCTTTTGGTATCCGTGCACTTATCAAGGCACGACACTATTTTTCTCCTTATGCTTTGCTTTCACTCTACTTTGCGTTCATTCATTCACCCACTAACTACGGGTTAATCGTTTGGGGTAATACATATCTATGTCGTTTGTCTTCAGTTCAGCATATACAAAATCGAGCAATCCGTATCATCACCCACAGTTCACCGCGCTCTAATGCTATCGGCCTGCTTGAGCAGTACAAAATTCTATGTATAAAGTTGGAATGTTTCGCTCACAGTTTGCACTCGTACAGGTCCTGTTCAAGGCGTTGCTTGGCCAGTCCTGTTACACGCCACCGGCACCACTGGCTCGGCCTCGGCTGAGCGAATGCTGCTACCACAACCAGTTCTCAAGCAGCGAGCCATTTTCTACAAAAAGCGGCCGGGATCCACCAGATGTCGCGCCGACAAACCTCATTGATAGTCATCCACTCTGCTGGCAACTCGGAACCATGTCAGCTGACCTGCCTGCATATAACCACGCACCCTTCTTCCACACTTCGGGCCACGCCACCGCAGTTGGAATGTTTCGCTCACAGTTTGCACTCGTACAGGTTAGTTACCTTGAAGCTTCATGTTATCGTAGCAACAATCCTTGTCTCATTGCGGTGTCGTGGCCCCCTGATATGTCCAACGGTATCAAGCAGTTTGCGCGTACAGCACTGTATCTTTGGCGCCTGTTATTGCTAGGCGGAGACATTGAAGCGAATCCTGGTGCAATGACGAAAGCACAAGAAGAAAAACTTGACATGGTATTCAGTGCCGTACAACGCTTGGAAGCGAGTAATTCTAACTTGTTGGAATCAGTGAACAAAGTGTTACACATACACATTGGACTAAGAAATGACCTTGAAGTACTAACTAAACGCGTACATGAAGTTGAAGGTAAACTTGAGTCACTTTCCTCAGAGAGACCAATCTCAAGCCAAGACGTTAATCTAGCCAAATTGCAAAATCAAATCCAGGATTTAGAATCAAAATTTGCATCAGGATTGTCGCCTCAGTCTTGCAGCAGCACCAGCGAGCGTGATATATCGATGATGCACGATAAAATAGACGATTTGGAAAACCGCTCAAGGTGCTCTAATCTCCTCTTTTATGGCATACATGACACGGGCGATTCGGAAGACTGGGAAACATCCGAGCAAATAGTAACTAAATTCTGCAAAGATCAACTGGGAGTATCAACAGCTTCAATCGCACGTGCGCACCGCCTCGGACGATTTTCAAGTGCACGCACTCGACCAATTATTGTGAAGTTTTTCAATGAAAAAAAATCGAAACAGTGCTTAGTAATGTCCACAAGCTGAAAGATACTAACTTTGGCATTTCTCGTGATTACTTTGAGGCGGTTCGCGATAAAAGGCGTAAACTTTGGCAGTTCTCTAAAACCATAAAGAAAGAAAAAGACCGTGTAAGCCTTGTCTTTACCAACTAAAATTTAACAAGTAAGTGTACATATGGGACACTCAAGCAAATTGTGCGAAGCTCGTTTCCCCGGTTGTGTCTCCAGTTTGAGATGGTGCCAACCTTTCAACTTCACCTAAGGTTCCACAAACACCACAAACATTAACAAATAGTACGATTAATACTGAGGACGGTTGCTGCTTTTTATACACTAACATTAGAAGCGTTATGTCTAAAAATGTCGCACTATCTTCACTAATCGACTCAACGTCGGCAACAGTAATAGCATTAACTGAAACTTGGTTGAACGATGCTACTCCTAATGAAAAGATATTCCTTTGTGAAGCTGATTTTAATATCTTTCGTTGCGATAGGAAAAATCGTCGAGGTGGTGGTGTCCTCCATGCAATAAACAGACAGTATATCGTAGTGCCCGTGGTTATTAGCACTTTCCTTGAATGCGTAGTAACTTGTTTTAAATTCAGATCAAGTAACGTAATTATTGGTGTCTTTTATCGCCCACCGGACCCCACTCATGTGTTCACAGCAGAATTTCATCGCATTTTTACTGAACTTACTCATCGCTTTCCACACTCTAATGTAATCATTTTTGGTGATTTTAATTTCCCAGACATAGCATGGTCCACACAGTCAACTTGTAGCACACAGTCAGAGTCGCATGCGTTCTTCCAGTGTTGTTTAGATTTCAGCCTAACCCAATTAATTTGAAGCCCGACACGATGTTCTGCACACTCTTCTAATATTCTTGATTTGATCTTAACGAACAATCAAGATATATGTCCTGAAATAACTCATATTACTGGTCTATCCGATCATGATGTTTTAACTGGTCGCTTTGTTTCTTCACCTATCAAAAGGCAAATTATCTCAAGCAGATTAGGTGCTACAAAAGAGCTAACTTTGATCATATTAACAATGAACTATCGCTTTTTTCTATCGACTTTCTGAGAGATTACTTGTCGCGGACAGCAGAAGAAAACTGGTTACCACTTAAAAATGCACTCACTAATCTCATAGATAAATACATCCCGGTCATTACCATAAAATCCGATAACACTGCTCCTTGGTTTTCGCTGAACCTTCGTCGCCTAAATAACAAGAAAAAAAGATTATTCAGGCAAGCTGACAGAAATAGATTATCTAAATCCTGGCGTCGGTACAAGGCATGTGACGAAGAAAACCAAAGTTTACTCAAAGCCACGCGCAGTCAATTCTATAAACGGGACCTGTCATCCATGTTAAGAACTAACACTCGGCGCTTTTGGCGTGTCATTAATCCCAAGCATAATTCTGACATCGTCCTTACTGATCATGACGGCGCAGCGATAACTGACACTGATCGTTCCCAACTACTGAACGAAACTTTTTCATCGGTATTTACGCGCGAATGTTTGGAACCGTTAGCCACCATGACTCGCACTGATTCGTTTATGCCGGAAATAATAATTACCGATCCTGGAATTTATTCTCTCCTCACTAATCTTAAGATTTCATCTTCCGCTGATAACACTGGCTTAAATAAAACAATTCTAAAAAATATTACCCCAAGCATCTTCCCAATACTGTCCGCCTTATTTTCACAATCACTATCAACAGGCGTTATCCCTCAGGATTGGAAGGTGGCTAAGGTAGTGCCATTTTTTAAATCTGAGGATCGTTCTTCACCGCTTAACTATCTACCAATTTCTTTACCAAGTAACATTTGTAAATTAATCGAACATATTATACATTCCCAGGTCATTAACTACCTTGAAGAACATAACCTCATATTTAAGCAACAGCACGGTTTTCGCAGAGGCTATTCATGTGACACTCAGCTCGCTGGTTTTATTCACGACATACGTTCATAAATAGACACCGGATTTCAAGTAAATGCCGTTTTCTTAGATTATTCAAAAGCATTAGACCGTGTCCCTCATCGTCGACTTATTCACAAACTTACACAGCTGAACATTGACACTACTGTTGTCACATGGATAAAAGACTTTCTTTCTAACAGGATGCAATTTACATCGGTTAACAATCACAACTCATCTCTAGTCCCCGTAACATCTGGTGTACCACAGGGAAGTGTACCTGGGCTACTACTTTTTCTAATTTATATTAATGATCTACCAGACGGCATCAAATCCAATATCAGACTATTTGCTGATCATTGCGTCATATATCATAATATTAACTCTAACTATGATCAAGACATTCTTCAATCTGACCTAAACGCAATAAACGTATGGTGTTCAACTTGGCTAATGCCTCTAAATCTTACTAAAACTAAATTCATGTCCTTTACTAATCAGGTGCCCCGAACATCAACATCTTACATCTTAAACAACAGCCTTGTTGATCAAGTTTCCAGCTACAAATATCTTGGCGTACGCTTAACCCCTAACTTGACGTGGAATAATCACGTTAACCATATCCTCGCTTCTGCAAACCGTTCGCTTGGTTTCCTTGAACATAACCTCAAACATGCTCCCATACACTTACGCAAATTGGCATACACAACACTAATACGGCCTAAAATAGAGTACGCGTCAGCCATATGGGATCCCCATCAGGCATACCTAATAACTGACTTAGAAGCCCTGCAGAACCATGCTGTACGCTTCAACTTTTCAGATTATTCATGAGAAACCAGTGTAACAACAATGAAAAATCGCGCCGAGCTTGAAGCCTTGTCACTTCGCCGTAATATATCTCGTTTAACACTATTCCATAAGCTTTACTATCACGTATCTCTTCATAACGATTTCATGTGTGAACCCTCAGCCATCTTTCCGCGTCGGGATCATTCTTGCAAAGTAAAAAGCATAATGTGTCATTCCCTCGATTTGGTCAGTCATTTATACCTCACACCGTGAAAGAATGGAATAATCTGCTATCACACATTGTCACCGAAACAAATGCCTCAAAATTTACAGACGCTCTACGCAGTACCATGAATACATAATATATCACGTCTGACTCTCTGATTTGTAAACATTTTTTTTCTTTTTTTTAATGCGCCGTTAACCAAAGTTTCCACGACAGTGTCACATTTTGTGCAAATCATTTAGAGTTGCTGTACTGATAACTATCATTATTTTTTGTGTTTGTACGTTGATGCACTGTAATTAATTTTTTCCCAGTTTTGTTTTTCCATTGTAATTACATTTACGCACTGTTCACCTCACCTATGTAACATTTACCCTATGTAATACCCTCCCTAGAGGGCCTTTAGGGTTATAGTGATATAAAAAAATTAAAAAGATTATTCAACTGCAATTTAGCAATTTTGTTTTATAAATTGCTTGATTCCCAGCTGACCTTTCGATATATTCAAAGCAGCTCCGTTAGAAATACAAACCCTATTAGGTTCGCTTCTATTTATAATTTTCTGTTGCCATCAGTTCGTACTAACTATGGTAAAAAAACATCTACATTCGCTACCATTACACTTTGGAATCGTTTGCCTGCTTTGCTTAAAATACTACCTACATTTCAGCGTTTCAAAGCTTCGCTAAAAGATTTTTTGCTAACCTCTGATAATCTTTCCTAATAAATACTTGTATTTTCATAGTTACCTAAGTAATAAGTATCACCCATTCTTTATTTTTTGCAGTGTTCACATTGCGCCACATGTTTTTATCCCTCTTAGTTCGTTCTTTTTTTTTGCTTTTTGCCTTTAACAATTGTATAAATTTTGTCACTCCCGTTGTTATATTTGTTACACTATATCGATTATAGCATAGTTTGTTTGGTTTTTCTTCTTTTCGTTATCATTTGATTTTCTTGAAACTAATGCTATTATGCTATCCACTGTTATGCTGCCAACTATGTCACAATTCTGTTATAGTTACTAACCGAGGGTCCCGTTTTCAGTATCATTACTTTGGGACCCTCGTCCGTATATTACATTTATGTACCTATGTTTTTTCATGTGAATAAACTTCAACTTCACGTAGTTTCGTCTTGGGGTGAAAGTGCACGCATCTGCAGCTGTCCGGTGACATAGAAGCGACTTTATCCGGGGTGTGTTTTGAGCTCCACCAGAAGTTAGCACATTCTCGATGCTTTTACAAGGCTCACTATGACTTATGGATGCAGTCTTGTAGCTTTGAATGTACGCCCGCATGTATTGATTCGGTTTGTGGTGATTAACGTTTTTAATGTCCCGAAGCGACTAAAGCTCTGATGGAGGTCGTAGTGCATGGCTCCGGATAACTTTATCTAGGTCGGCAGGGGATGTTTAACGTGCACTTGGATCGTAGAATCGTAGGTGGGCCGGTAAATTTCTCGTGCAGCGTTTCATAATTCTCGCGCGGGCGCGCGAAGTTGGCGCCTCAGCGCATTGTATTTCTTCAATATATTGTATTTAGTAGTTGTAACAACGTATCATCATTACGTACTATTGACGGCGCCTCCAGGGCACCAAAGCTGCAACGAGAGTACCAAAGCTAGAGCCAGGGCTGGATGGGGCTCGCCAAAGCCTGTGCATGCCGAGGGAGCATAAGATAGGCTGTCCGCTACAGCAGACAGCCAATTTTGTATGCGAACGCTGCCTGCGCCGCCTGCTTTATTGTAGTGTCACGTGCTCTTCAGAAGCCTCCGTTAGCCGTTACATGTGCCCTCCTGGAGCAGTACTTGTAAAAAAAAAAAAAAAAACAATCTATCGTCACGATTACCAAAGCATCCCGCAATGAAAAAAGCGGCCCTGTTGCCAGGCGTCGCTGGCTGCAGACAGTCAGAATCTCTCATGCGCCGGCCGAACAAAAGTATCCTGCACGTACGTAAATGAACCTACGAAACCACGTAGACATACTTTCACGCTGTCGAAACCTGAAACTTCGGTAATTGCGCGCTTGTTTGAGCACACCGCATGCTTGCATCGTGTTTCAGCAACACGAACTCTCACCGTGCGCGCACTTTATGCCTTAAATATGCCTTGAATAATAGTGCTTTTCTCTGTTTCTTCCACAATTCCAACACGACATATTTAAGGCCAGTTACCGACTGACGAAGCAACATCTGTATTGAAAAAATTACCGACGATTACGTTACTTCCTAATGCGAAATTTGAGCGCAGCAAATAAGCTGTTTCACCTTTTCGATAGATTGAGGCAAAGAAATCGAGCAACACATGTATGCGCTATCGCAGAATTTTTTTTTTATTTTTCACACGTATTCCTTTAACGAAGACTCCACTAACAGTTCTTGACAGTCATGAAGGAAGCTTTGTGGTCGGAGAAATAGACTGATATATGTTCGACTTGGTACATGTGCTTGATTCTTAAAGACGAGATCTATACAAGTGCCTCGCGAGGTTGTCACAGCCGTGGGACGCGTTACGAGCGAGAGGAACGGGATGTTCTCCCGCATAAGTGTTAGGAAATTGCTGTTTGTCTTTGTGTCAACATTAAAGTCCCCCACTACTAACATCGGTGTGGATCGATGGACGGTTAATGCGAGTTGCAGGAAGTGCACGACGTCTTTCGTGAGTGCGGTAGGGGCGAAGTAGGCAGCTACTACCAGCAAGCCGTTGGGCAACTTTGCGGCGCACAGTTCGCCAACTTCATGTGACGTGCCAAACATTTCGACGATGAGCTTCTGCTTCAGCCTCGCTTACTGCTGGTTGCTCTCGACGGCGGCGATGAGCCTCCGCTTCGGCGGCGCAAGCGGCAGGGTCTTCTCGGCGGCGGCGCTTAGCCTCTGCTTCGGCGACGCGTACTCCTGGATCATCTCGACGGCGGCGACGGTAAGCTTCTGCTTCGGCGGCACGCACCTCTAGATTCTGACGGCGACGGCGCTGGGCCTCTGCTCTGGCAGCTCGTTTAGCAGCAGCAGCAGCAGCAGCAGACGGAGGACTTCCATCGGTCGTCTCGCTCATGGCTCAGAAAGAACTGGAAGATAATTTCGCAGTGGCGAACGGCAGCGGCAATTTCGGCTCGGGCGGTGCACATATACAGATCCGCCGCCACCGATCTGGCTCTCTGATTGCCACCGCACAGGGGTTGCATTGGAGGACTCGAAGAAAGGAATTAAGTTCGAGCCGGCGCTTTGACAACCGGAGACTCGCAGGAAGAGGGGGGAGGGGGGCGGCGTGTACACCCAGCGGCAAACGATGGGGGCAGAAGCGCGCGCAGCAAGCGGACAACACGATAAAGGGAGGAGGGAAGAGATAGCAGCGACTGACTGATGCCGCTGACGCCGATAGTGAGTCAACCCCAGCTGCGGAGTTGGTTTCAGGGACAACGCCGCCGATGCCGACACAAACAATATGATACCCTCGCTTCCGCAGCGCTAAGAACCAGGTCTAGCCGTGGGAAGGTGGTCACGTATTCGTCGACGTGCCGGGGCCTACGTGAAATAACCGGCGCGTCGGCAACTGAAGAGCACCCTATCCGCCACACAAGAACAGGGGGGGGGGACCCTTTCCTCCTCTTTCTGCATGGCGGCGACGGTGTTCTATGCAGTCACGTTATCTTGACTCTCTAGCGGCGTCAGCGGCATCCAGCGGTATCAGTCGGTCACTGCTAGCGCTGGGGGATGAAAGGGGGGCGGAGCTGGTTACGAGGCCGACGACAACGCCGACGACGACGCGAAACCCAGGAACGGACGCCAAAGAGCTGCGCTCTAAAACTGCTCCGCAGGGCTCGAACAAGCTTTTCGGCGGATTGCTTCCCGTAGCGTGTTAGCCGTCGTCTGCTACGGCAGGCCCACCACCAGCGGCGCCACCGTCGAGGCCACGCCAAGCGGAGGAGGAGGGAAGTGAATAGCGCTACTTTGGGAGATTAGGGCGTTTAACTACGGAGGAGGTTTCTTAGCGCGTGTTGTATGCGTTTGTCCCCTAGACATTCCGGCAATGCGGAGTGCGGTCGAGTTTGTTTACACTCCGCCGCTGGCTGCCCGCGCGGTGAGCCAGTGAGCACGGAGTTGGTGATCGCTGTGTCTGAAGGCAAGGTTGCCACTTGTGTTGCATAAGTCGCGGGTCGCTTTTTTCGTCGCGACGATAGATTGGATTTTTTACAAGCACTCCTCCAGGAAGGCACATGTAACCGGCAAACGGAGGCCTCAGGAGAGCACCTGGGGTTATAATAAAGCAGGCGGCGCACGATCTCCAGGGCACCAAGGGGTTGCGGGGGGATCAAAGCTGGAAACAGGGTGGCCCGTGGTTTGACGCCGCGGAGGCCGAAGCGTGCCAGGGGGCGTTCGCATAAAAAAACTGGTTGTCCGCTATCGCGGACAGCCGATCTTTTACCCCTCTGCCACGCGCAGGCCTCGGCGAGCCCCAACCCACGGAGCAGTCTGGGTTCAAGCAATAAACTGCAGAAGGGCAGCGGATTGGGCGAGTTGGTGTTCCATGGTAACAACAAAATTCAAACAGCGCTAGACGACAGGACCAGAAAGAGGAGGAGAGAAACACGGTGCTTTTCCGTGTTTGTCCGCGGTTTTCCAGATTCTGTAATTGTGGCTGGTGCTAATAAGATTATAAAAGCGCTGAAATGTTCGGAACAGCCCAAAGAAAATGTTGCGGGGAAAAAAGTTGTTGTCATGCCTTATGAGCACGCGTTGTCACATCGTTTTAAGAGGGTAGGGGCCAAGTATGGTGTGAGGGTCGTATTTTCTGCTCCGATGAAGCTGGGTAAATTAGGGGCATCAGTTCAGAGGAAGCAGGAAGGCTTTAAACGGAATGCTGCATGCAAGGTAAAACATGTCAATAAGTACATCAGTTGCAAGAAATGCGCTGTCCATCAAATTCCTTTATCTTGTGGTCTAACTTACATAGGCCAGACAGGCCGTTGCATCAATATTAGACTAATGCAGCATGCCAATTCTATGGACAAAAAAGACACTAACCTGGCAAAGCATTGCAGTATTTGTAAATGCGTACCTTTCTTTGACGATACAAAATTGTTATTTTTTCATAGTGACAAGACTACCAGAGAAGTCGCTGACGCATTCCATATCATCAGAAAATCTAATAGTTGCGTTAGCAAAACATCTTTATTCTTGACAGCGAACAAAATGGCATTGCTGCATAAAGGGTAGATTGCATTGCAAGGCAGATACATCGCGTGCGTATGTTGGCTGTCCGGAGTTTGTATCTGATCATCGATGTATGACCGGGCGTATGCGTGCCCAGTTTTGTACGCATAAATATAGACTTCTTACTTCAAAGAAATCAGTTGTAAATAAGCGTCGTGTTTGTCTCCTCCTCGTTCTGGTCCTGTCGTCTAGACCTGTTTGAATTTTATTGTTACCATTGGTTCAAGCTTTGGTGTTCCTGTTACCGCTTTGGTGTCGTGGAGGCGCCGCCAACAATGCGAAATATAGACACGTTGTTACAATTAGTAAAACACACGATGGAATAAATATAATTACGTCCAGCCCCCAACTCATGACGATAAGTTGAGCACGCCTCGCGACTTCTGCAACTCCAGTCAGAACATTGCCTCTGAAGGTACGTGGGACAAACATTCTCGCGCCTGCGGCGCTGGGACTGAGTGAGTCATCGTCACCGGCGGCCTTTCACCCACTTGCGTGCAACCGTGGTTGCTAAGGCGCTCTGCCTTCTAGATTTTCAATATATGCGGCCCTGGCTCTACTACGGTCGAAAGTTATGATCCGCCACGACTAACTTAGCACGAGCGGCGCAGGTGCGACACAGTCTCTCCGACACAGCGGTCGCCTAATCGGGCGTCCCTGCCTGTTGCTTCACCTATTTTACCATGCCGGCAGCCAGCGTCTGAGTGGTGTTAGATACGGGACCTTTTCCTGAGCCTCCTCCGAGTTCACCAGACCACATCGAATCGCGCCACAGCTAATTAGGGAGCGCAGAAGCACATCTACCCCGTTCCCGAGGCGCGGCACGTGCGAACGAGTTGGCGTCCCCACCTCGTGCGCCGCAGGTGGAGCTATTCACTGCTTGACTCTTCCCGAAAGTGTAGCGGGAGCCTGGCACGGTTCCAGGTAACGCAGGGCCCGAGCAAAGCTGCTTTCTAGCATTGAAATGTCGCCCCCTTCCGCCTATTGTGACGGCGCTTGCAAGTTAGGATGGCAATACCGCAGAGAGAAGCAAGCACTCGAACGACTGGGGCACAAGGAGCGACCCTGTGCGCCGGGTGTGACACAATCGCAGGGGCGCCTACCATTGGCCGAAAATGACGACACCTGAGCGGGCTCGCCGATTGGCCGAAAATGGCGTCACCTGAGCGGGCTCGCCGATTGGCCGAACGTGACGTGACTCCGAGGATTCCTTCATTCATTTTTTTCGAGCTTCTTGCCACGGGCCGCAACGTCCGAGTTGCTGCCGGCCCGTAATGACTTTATGACTTTTATTTGTTTTGTACTCTCACTGTATATAATGTAAATAAACCTCCAGTTTTCATCTCAAAGTCCTCCTCAACTTCGGCCAACTCCCGCACTCAACGGCAAGGTCCAATATCTGGGGGACAGCAATTGTGATTGCCTTCCAGATCCAACAACTGGTGGCAGTGCTAGGGATGAACCTTCGTCCAAGGAAGATCCAACAACTGGTGGCAGCGCTAGGGATTGAACCTTCGTCCAAAAACACAACTGGTGGCAGCGCTACGGATGAACCTTCGTCGAGAGAAATCCCTAAGAACCCGGAACAGCGAAAAAGAGCCTTCGTCCAAAAGGAGTCCCGAGGAACTTGGAACAGCGAAGAAGAGAGAGCCTTAATTCGTCCAAAGTAGTCCTGAGGAACTGGGAACAGTGAAGAAGAGCGAGCCTTCGACCCAGAGAGTCCTGAGGAACCGGGAACAGCGGACCAATGAACCAGATGGCAGGGTGCTGCAACCGTAAGTGAGCGCGTGGTTCTTTTCCTTTTGATTCGCCAGACTTCAAATGTTGTGTGTTTATTTTGATATTTCTAGGAATCCGGAATTTGTTGCATATTGTGTGTTTGCACAAATTAATTAAGGAAAACAGTTCTACCCTTACAAAAATTTTTATAGAAAGTCCATAGACAGTCCATAGACATTTGTCTATGAAGTCTATAGACTGTCTGTAGACATTTCTTTAGACTGGTCTATAGACAGTCTATAGATTTATGGCCATACACTGTTTATAGACTGGTCTACAAAAATTCTGAGTTTATAGACTGTCTATAGACATTTCTTTAGACTAGTCTATAGACAGTCTATAGACTTATGGCCGCACACTTTTTATAGACTAGTCTATAAAAAGTCTGAGTCTATAGACTGTCTATACACTGTCTATAGACTGTCTGTAGACTTATGGTTATACACTTTTTATAGACTAGTCTATAAAAAGTCTGAGTCTATAGATTGTCTATAGACTTTCGATAGACTTATGGCCATACACTTTTTATAGACTAGTCTATAAGAAGTCTGAGTCTATAGACTGTCTATAGACCGTCTATAGACTTATGGCCATGCACTTTTTATGGACTAGTCTATAAAAAGTCTGAGTCTAGAGTGTCTATGGATTAATTAAAATTCATGTTTGTAGACAGTTGTCTGCATAATGTCTATGGGCAAGTGTATAGGCTTACAGTTCTACTTTTGTAGACTGAAGTCTATGGAATGTCTACAGACAAATGTATATATACTATGGACATTCTATAGACTTCAGTCTACAAAAACAGAACTTTATAATCCAATACACTTTTTTCTATGACATTCTGCATACACTTGCCAACAAACATGCATTTTCATTAATTTATAGACACTCTATAGACACAGACATTTTATAGACAAGTCTACAAAGAGTGTATAAGGCCATAACTCCATAGTGGCTATCTACAAGTTAGTTTACATTTTTCATTACATGCGGTAGCAAGACGTTTTGAATGTATTTCATTTCATTTTATAGATATGAAATGCATGGAATGCAGATATTATGCATGTGCACTTGTTCCTTTTCATCTGCACTTATGCATTACCGTTAGTAGATTAATAAAGCTACTGAACCAGCTGTACTTGCATATATGTTGCATAAACAGAAAGAATTTATATAGTGCTGAATCATGCAGTGCAAAAAATAAAACAAATGCACCGGCAATGCATTAACCGTTTTTATTGCTCGATATAATACATGAATTCCTTAAATTCTTGTCTTATGCTATTATGGAAACAGATTAAATATTTACACTACTCCTTGGCAAGCATGGTCGCCAGGCTGGCCTTGACCTTTGTGTCATTAGTCCCAAAGGTGCTGCAGGTGTATGCTGCAAATAAATACATGCAGCAATATGAGGCAAAAATAACAGATGTGTATTCTTTGTATGTTCATTAAGCAGCTCAATATATTTACTCAAACCATCTAAGTCAATACTTAATGCGGTTTAACTATGACTAATGGCTGCTTGTCAATACAAATCAGTACCTTTATGCAATGTTCTATTGCATGGTATGGTGAACAATTAAACAGTCACAACTGCTGCTCGTGTCAGCAACAGTATGTTCCCTTTTATGACAAGTTCATATATGATGCATTAATGTACTTATCCCAAATGGTCCCTATATTTATTGCGGAAACGTTACCCAGTTGGGCTGTCTGCACAGTTTTTTTGGCTGGTAGTTAAGTATGCCCGTGCAGAGGGATGTTTTCAGAAGACGTGACTGGAATATTCCCAGTATCATGCCTAAGATTGTAATTTATTTTGCTTAGTACACATTTAAATGTATTTCTCAAACTTTTAAATGAGTGGGTCATTGGCCATAACTTCAACAGATGGCAGATGGGTTGATTGTATTGATATGGTACCTTAATTTCTTGCAGGTAATGAGGCCTCTTGGGCATGCTAACAGGTTTCTAAGTTAGGTATACCACATGAGCACCCGAAATACCACACGAGCACTTTGTGTCATGGCACGACAGATATGCACCTCCTAGGAAACAGAACTGATAGTATAGTTCGAATGAATTCTATCACAGTAAATTATTTAAGGTGCTTTGAAAGATGAAAATTTTTTTCTAGGCTATCGAGGTAAAGGACGTTTAGTTAACGCAAAAAAAACATATTGAGTAAGAAATGCCTTGTCAGTCTGCTTGACTTTCTTTTTTTTCAATATATAGAACCAATTTCCCTCACTTTTCATGAAGTGAAACGTTTTAAAAATATATTTAACACAGAGACTCTCTGGAAACTTTGACATGTAACAAGACAGCATACCTATGTGGCCAGTTTAAAGTTTCCCGATCTTTTTCCAAGCCTTTCCTGGCTGTTTTCTCAAATTTTCTGGCAATCAATGACGCCTGCAGGTTAAGTGCAATAAAAAATACTATGGTTTAATGCTTGCCAAGTAGTGCCAGTTCATAATATTTAGATAAAACGAATAACACGTCAGTCACTTAACATGTAGTATTAGATGCAACTGGCTTGAATCCCTTGTTTAATAAAGCTGACAAGGCCTTCGGCAAGTTCGTAATTGATGGCCACACGAGTACAGCACGGAAGACACAGAGACACGCGTAAAACAAATGCAACAATGTGAGGGAAAACTATACAATGAGTTATTTTTACGGTTCAATAGTAGTTTTCTATATAATTTGCTCTCACCACTTATGCCTCTAGTTAACTTTGTTTACCTATGACTAAAGACTACATGGCAATATTAATCAGTACCATTATGATGTTTCGTTATATTACAGTATGATAAGCAGTTAGACAACCATAATGGTCGCCGGTGTTAGCAACGGTACGTTTCGTTTCAAGACAGGTTCATGTGACACACAGGGTACTTACAAAAATAAAAGAAATGTGAGAAGACCAAACGATTCCTATAATAATAATTGTTGAAACAAAGATACCCTGCTGGACTGTGCACATTTTTCAGGTGTTAATGCAATGTGCCCGTGCCGATCGAACATGCTCAGCATACTGACTGCAGTTTTGAACAATCACGTTAACATTTGCAATTTATTTCCGCTTAGAACAGTCTGCATTGTCTCTTTTCTCATACTTCGAGATGAATACATTTGCCACACTTTCAGTAGAATGCACATTGATGGGGGCGTACTGATCAGGTTACTTATCAACTAAAACATGTTACGATCTCTTAGGTGTGTTAATAAGGGTAGAACAAATGCAATGTCCACTGAATTATTTGAATAATCTGTGCGTTATCTACTTAGAAAAGACCACCAAATTGATAATCTGGCTCTTTTTTCTTTTGTACAGCGCATATAGTATGCAGTCTGTCCAAGACGACGGCACTACATGCAACAGTAATGAAAACCGGAACACTTATTGCGCACGACAAGGGCTTCATACCGTGCACGACTGGCACAATGCGAATCTGCGCCAGCAGCTGCCTAGAGATTAAGAGCACGTAAACTGCATAACGCCGAAGCATCGAAAGGCGCTTAACGCTTTTCATATAGCTCGAAAGATAACTTCTGCTGCTAAACTGTTTAAAAAGAGACAAAAAACAAATCTTCCAACTAGCGTCAAACGCAATGCCTTCAGTCTGAAACGTGTAAAGGTGCTTCCCGGAGCGACTAATTTATTGTGCTCCAATTTTTTCGGCTAAGTTGCGAAGCTGCGAGTGACTGAGCTTATCGCAGGTTGCATGCTCCAAAAGCGTTTGTGGTTGCATATAAATAGATTGGGTGAATCTAGAGATTTTCGCTTGACATTTCTTCAAGTCTCGTGTTTTGCTTGCGGTAACTTCCCAAAATTATTTAGATTGGTTGCCAGAAACCTTAAAAATACTGCTACTTTTAAACAATGCGAAAACGGCAGTGCACACACTGCTGATGCATGCCCCGCAAACACGGCCTTTCATCCGAGTACGTTAGCAGTTATTTAACTATACGTCTCTGTCAGAACATTATTGATGCTAACACAATTTCGAGATATATACGTAAAGCGTGTCACGAGAATTTCACTACACATGCGGCGCAGCATTCATCGCGGCCGGATCAAGCGCCACGAAATGAGATCTACCACACTGGCTGCCCAACATACACAATCCGCTTAGTGGTAGCTCAATATCAAGTTAAAACATGGTGTAGCTTCCTTCTTTACGCACCTAAACCATTATGCGAAAATCAACAAGCCCGAGCGATCGCTCGCCGTAAAACATTCCGTATAGTAGAAGCGAGAACAAGAGCGCGTTATGAAACCATGTCAACGACAACTCGAGTCGCCTGCGCTACATGCAGCCGCTTCGCGCTACGAAATGCGCTCACATAATCATGAGCTATTGACGCAAAACATCTTTGCTAAAACTTACCGTTCAGTGTAGTTGACGTGTGATGCCACAAAGATGACACGCATACACAGACACCAACGTTCAGGCGGACACCGCACACCAGTACAACCGTTTACGTGCTCGGCGCGCTCGTTGAGATGGCGCACCGCCGCGCATGCGCAAGATCTCCGAGCGTGCGCAGGAGCTCCGCGCGCGAGGGCGCGCACGCTCGGAGGAGTGTGAGCGCCTTTTCGTCCTTCATTTTTTTTTTTCGCTCTCTCTCTGCGCGCCATGCGCGCCGGAACGGGTGGCTTATTCATCTTTATCACCATTATTCATCTTTTTTCGTGGACGAAGGAAATGCGCTGGCAGGTTGTATGACAAACGCTGTGGGCTATCGTATGAGACTGGAACGCTAACTTGAATGCGCTGTTTGTAAAAGCCATTACAGGGCCCTTCAAACGTTTCAAACGCATTATTGCCAGCGTCGATTAGTAATACAGCGTACTTGTAGCATATCTTCCAGCGTACCACCAAATGTGATGCCCGCACGTATGTTAGTGCTAATTTTCTGTTCCGCTGATAGGTCAAAGCAATCAGTACAGCGTTGAGGTACTCATATGCGTGGCTGCCCAGGCATACCGCCGGCGAAATACTGGGTGGGCTCTGATAATTTGGCACCTATTTTAAGTGAATGAGAAACTTTGATGGGTTTATAGTGCAGGATATCAGTCAACAAAAAACCGCCCGATGTTAGTGACGCAGCCGAGGTATGAAGAAAATGTGAATAGTATCCGAGAATCCGACGACACACAACGCGAACACCACATGCGCGACATCGGTTCATCGCACATTCACAAAGTCCGCGTTGTCAGCTACAAACAGTACGATTGTCCTTGCTGTTAGCTCGATGCCTGTTTGGAATCCACTTGTAGCTGAAGCTGGCGTTCATAACAACTATTATAACAATTGGATCGGCGTTTTGCTTTCTTTATTCTACTGCCGCAAATGTGATGCGACAACTGTGAAGACTGTCTTGGGATTGCCGAGACCGACTACGTAGATCATATCATGTGGTCAACAAATGCGGAGGTATACACTATGTGTATACTAATGTCTACAAATAGGCTCTACAGCAATCTCAGCAGTATACAACTTCAGTGGCTTATATCAAACGCAGCTACGTATTATCCACCGGTACCTGCGCTTGGTTACAGCGTACACGGGTTGGGCCCAGATTAACGATGTTTGTCTATTGTTAATCTATAGACATGCAATACCACGACAACTCAGAGGCAGACCAGGTGGTGAGTTCACCACCTGGTCTGCCAGCTTTCGTGACTTATTAACCACCTTTGCCACGTCGTCACCATCTGACCTTCACCAGCTGGTCTCGCGAAGTGTACGTCCGGGAAGCAGCCAGGTTTAGGGCCTTCGGGTGCCTGGAAGACCTTTGTGACTCGGACGTTGCCTGTTCCGCCGCGATCCTCGTTCGGTGCAGCTGCACCGAATGACGACTAGCAGTCTGCACGGTTTGCCCGCCGCGCCGGGGTTGCACGCGGTGCTGGTCGCGCATGAACCAGTGCCATATCATCGCCTTCGCAGAGGGCGGGGAGTATGGGAACTCGGCATTACATATTATCGACTTTCTTATATAGACATTCAATACACCAGGAGAGAAAAAGAAATAGAAACCTTAGCCGACTATTATTATTAACTGTCTAATATAGAGAGTCTATAGACAGAGTACGGACAAAAATAAATAGAGACTGTATCGGCTTTCGTCTATAGGTAGTCCATATAGAGGGGAAGCAGACAAAAAAGAAACAAACACTTTACGGAATTTTTTCTATAGACCGTCTATAGACTGCGCGTAGACAAAAAGAAATAAAAAGCTTATTGACTTTCGTCTATAGAAAGTCTATAGACGGAGTATATGGACAAAAATAGACAGAGACATGTACCCACTTTCGTCTATAGGTAGTCCATAGAGGGGAAGTAGACAGAAAAGAAACACCTTATCGACTTTTTTCTATAGACCGTCCATAATCTACGAGTAGACGAAAACAAATAGAAACCTTATCGACTTTCGTCTTTAGAAAGTCTGTAGACAAAGTATGGACAAAAATAGATAGAGACCGTATCCACTTTCGTCTATAGGTAGTCCATAGAGGGGAAGGATACAAAAAAAAACACCTTATCGACTTTTTTCTATAGACTGTCTATAGACTGCGAGTAGACAAAAAGAAATAGAAACCTTATCGACTTTTGTCTATAGAAAGTCTATAGACAAAGTATACCCGCCGTGGTTGCTCAGTGGCTATGGTGTTAGGCTGCTGAGCACGAGGTCGCGGGATCGAATCCCGGCCACGGCGGCCGCATTTCGATGGGGGCGAAATGCGAAAACACCGGTGTACTTAGATTTAGTTGCACGTTAAAGAACCCCAGGTGGTCGAAATTTCCGGAATCCTCCACTACGGCGTGCCTCATAATCAGAAAGTAGTTTTGGCACGTAAAACCCCATAATTTAATTTAATTTTATAGACAAAGTATGGTCAAAAATAGATAGAGACCGTAATCCACTTTCGTCTATAGGTAGTCCATAGTGGGGAAGGATACAATAAAGAAGCAAACTCCTTATCGACTTTTTTCCATAAACTGTCTATAGACTGCGAGTAGACAAAAGAAATAGAAACCTTATCGACTTTCGTCTACAGAAAGTCTATAGACAAAGTATGGACAAAAATAGATAGAAACTGTATCGACTTTCGTCTATAGGTAGTCCATAGAAGGGAAGTAGGCAAAAAAGAGCAAACACCTTATCGACTTTTTTCTATGGACC